>NC_143569.1:55834500-57132500 GCF_054136105.1 Typopeltis vanoorti | reverse complement strand
TAAGATCACTTTTAGCTTAGTCTCTGCAATTTAGTTGGTGAAAGGTTTTTTTTTTTCCTCCCATAAAATCGGGTTTTTCATCACTCAAACAGTCTAACCTTCCAGAAAAACACACTGTTTGTAGATATAAATTCACTGACCTCATAACCTTAGATGTTTGGACCTTAAATCCAAAACAAGATGCTAAACAAGATACTAAGCCCAGTATGCTAAACCATACTAGGCTCAGAGTTAGAGTGTACCTAGACAAATTAATAAACAAAAATAAATGAATAATATCTCTTATTATTTTACAGTGTGTTACCATTTTGGCGGGGAAAAAATAGTATCACCTAGCTTGATCACTCACTACATCCTCTGGACACAGCTCTGAATGCGGAATGATTTTCCCTTTCAGTCGTTTCCGACCGTAGGTGACTTTGTAAGCTTCGCCCACAAAGTATTCCTAGTGAGATGTTTACAGGATAGTTCACCATTGCTTTCTCCAACCCCCAATTTTTATCCGGGTCTGTCGGGATCGGCATATGGCTAGGAAGTATTCATGATTGTAATCCATGTGTGTTCCCGGGGCAGGTTTGCCTGTTCTGTGGGACGAAAAACCCGAGTTTCCGGGTGAAAAACAATCCTACCTCCGTATGAGACCGCTAACTCACCTTTCGTCGAAAGACGACCAGATAAAGGTTCCTCAGGGCACTGACGGGAATCGATCCAGGTCTTTCCTGACCAAAGGGCTTCGCCTATACTGACTGAGCTACGGAGGCTCCAGCTCTCAATAACTTCTAACTTACTCGTATATCAAAAATCGAGAGATTCTTTAAAAGCAAAGATTTGATAAGCAAGTGAGGATATCAAAAATAAAACGATCCGGATTTTTATATTCTTCCAAAATAAGATTCCATTTGTTTTCCACAGTGACCGAATTAGTGACCCAAAGTGACTATTTAGAAAAGAACAAAGCTAATTAGAAAAAAAATATCATTCAAAACAAGAACAGGCCATTAGGTACGTTCTTTAGCATGTTCGTTCTTCCTGAATAAGACTGGCTACGAATAGATGCAAATAAAAAATGGAAGGGGGGGGGGGGTAGAATCGAAGAAAGAAAAATAAAATATATATAAAAAAAACAAGCTAAACAGCTAAACACGAGTGCAAGTTCACGCGGAACATTTTTTCTCAATGAAGGAAACGGGTTATTCAATTCTTTCTTTCTTTTTTTTTGTTCTTTCGTCCTTTCCTTTTTTTTTACGTGTGTGTGAATTTCCGACAGCACCCAAGCGTGAACAACTGAATGCTCCAAATAGTTAAATTAAGAGAGAAAACTATAATCAGCAATAAGCTAATTCGAGAATGGAAGCTTGATGCTGTGAAGGTAACAATTTTGTAAATTGATAGAAAGAACGTAAAATCTTCTCTCTTGAAGACTGATAATTTCGTATCTGGTGTAAAATTGGCGTGCATAAAAGAAACAAGTTTACACAGGAACTTAGTACTTATTGCTGTTTATTTTTATTGATACTTCCCATAAAATAATATCCTGTTTATAATGTTTAGACTTCGAACATGTTTAAACTTTTAAATTAGGATATTTTTAAGTGAATGAAAATTAACTCAACTCTCTTCGTTTTGAGAAAAATCCATTTGCTGATCATTATATGAAAAAGTTAATCAGCTATAAATACATTTCAGAATAATCCAAGTAACTTCACATCTTCTTATAGTCATAGTCATAAATAAATGGATTGGAAAGGAACGAATCGTCTATCGTGACATAAAGATTATACTTTTAAAAGCAGATGAAGTGGAGGTTAGAAGTTTGAAGAAAAATAATTGGTGGAATTTCGACGATTCGCATAGAAATTCCGTTATTACAATCAATACCAATGAATATGAATAATAAACAAATACGCTTATTATTTTGCAACAGCAAAATAATATACGGTACTCAGTGATCTTTTCACTGTCGTGATGTCATTTTAAGTTAGCTAGGTTTTAAACAGCCTACAATCGCTATCTTCATCAGATTTTAGTGACCTTAATAAAGGCCTTTTCTTGTTCACGCTGCTAATCTACAGATGATAAACTCGAAAATATTGTTTACTATTTTTTAGATATTACACTTTATTACGAATCCCAGATAAGAAACAGTCTCGTCGTAGAATTTACATCATTACTAAAGCCACTCCCAACGAACTATTTAGAATGTTATATAAGTCTATGCTAGAACACCTTTTTTTTCCCTTTTTTTTTAATTCCAGCATTCTAGGTATAATAAACTTTGAAAATGAAATTCTTAATAACTTCACAGTTTGAAAGGGGGGTGGAGGGCGGGGATATGAAATGTAATATTTTGTGAAGGAGGACTGTACCAAAGACATTGTTATGCCACAAAGAGATCCAACTTTTATTTATTTTTTTTAATTAATTAATTAATTTTTTTTTTTTTTTTTTTTTTTTCAGATTGGAAACTGAAGACCTTAACACATTACAAACATTTTAAAAATTTATTTAAAAAACTACGGAATGCAACCGGAATCAAATCGTCATGAATTTATTCATTTAGAGTACTGGGAAAATTGCAAACTCACAAAACACACACACACACACACACACACACACACACACACACACACACACACACACACACACACACACACTAAGATTACGATCGATTATTTTCACTCCCCCCCCCTCCACTTGAGAATGGTGAGGAGATCAATGTTTAAGACGTTGGTTATAGACATATAAACTTGAATCATTTCAGTACTACAACATTTATCGAATGAAAAAGAGGAATGGAGAGTACTCATCAGCAAAGTGTGGAGGGGATTTGGGGTTTAGAGAGGGGGAGAGAGAGAGAGAGAGAGTCATACACAGAAGGAAGACCACAGAGCTCCCGCATTGATGGAAAAATCTGATGAGAGCAAAGATCCACCATTACATGCAATGACCGACCGGAGAGAAAACTGGCAATCCAGTGACAAATGGCAGGAGGAAGTCTACCATCAAATGGTAGTTTGGTAAGAGCACTGTTACGTTATACAGGATCAAATGCCTTGGACATATCGAGAACGACTGACCACGTGAATTTCCCCAAGCTTTTCCGTTGCCTGTATCGGAATTCGAATAAGGTTAGCGAAGAAGACACCTGTAGAACAAGAATGGCAGAATCCATATCAGTGATCACTAACTGATAGATTTCTAGGACAGTGAAGAATTTGGCAGTTATGACCTTCTCCATTACTTTCTAGAGTATTGAAGAGATGGCAATGGAATAATATTTTGTTGGCTGAGTTTATCTCTGTTTTTTAGGGTCAGAGTGGATAAAAGCTTGCTTCCAAGCTGTTGGAATCATAGCTTTGAAGCAAGCCTTTGATTCTGGAATGCAAACGGCATGCTTACTGAGAACGGCTCACACCATGCTAGGAGGTGAGCTGCTTTGGTCATCTATACAACAGTTGAAGAAAAAGACTGATGTAAAGAAGTGTACCTTGTCTTTGGATCAGATCACCATGATACCATCAGTATGCATGAAAGAGATGGAAATAAGAGCACAGGTCACGTCCAACAGCCTTAACGAGGGATCAGAAAGCCCACTGCCATTTGAACAGGTCGGTTTTCCCCTTTCAGTGGTTTCCGACCGTATGTGACTTTGCAGGCATTGCCCACAAAGTATTCCTGGTGAGATATTTACAGGGTAGTTCACCATTGCTTTCCCCAACCACAAAATTTTATCCGAGCTCGGGACCAGCATATGGCTAGAACGTATTCATGACCGTAATCCATTTGTGTTCACGGGACCGGTTTGCCTGTTTTGGGGGATGACAAACCCGAGTGTCCGGGTGAAAAAACCTACCTCAGTATGCTAACTCACCTTTAGAGTTCTCACGTCACTGACGGGAATCGAACCCAGGTCTTTCCGACCAAAGGACTCGACTATACTGACTGAGCTATGGAGGCTGTAATTTGAACAGGAGAAAAGTTTTTGCACTTGGTCCCTACGAAGTCTTCTTTAGATTTATTGATGATTTCTTTATGCCTGCTTTGGCGTATTTGTTAAAGAATTAAGACTTGGATTGTGGTTAGAGTTTGCAGTGGAGTGGGAAATGAAGGCCCTCGTTCCAGTAAAGATTATTACAATTGTTTGATTGGAAAACCGGCAAACCATGGGAAAACAGGAGTAGAAATGCTTGAGGCTATACTATTTGCATCATCGTAGTGGCAATGAATAGGAAACTAAGACTGGCTCGAAAAATGTCAATCTGTAGAAAAGAAAAAACGTCATTTTATCATAAAAACATAATTTTATCAATATTAAGCACCGTAATAATAAAAAAATTGTTTTACGCACACTTTTAGATAAATTAATGTGAAGTTAATGTTCGATGTTGAGGCGCTTGGTTTAGGTAATCCTGCTTTGAAAAACTATAAAGTTTTTTTTTTTTTTTAACTTTTGAATTTTGCTTTTTTTTTATTTTTATTTATTTTATTATATTTTTTTTTTTATAAATAATTCTCTAAAATTACGAAAATGTATGTAATAAAACTGCCGCAGAAAATCACCCCACGCGACAAAAGAACCAATTACAGTGCGATTGGTGTGATTACGTCCTAATCATTCGCCGAACATGTTTTATGAGCGGTGACTCATTCATGTCGGCTAAAGTACCACAGTGTTTTCCAACATATGATAGCCTATTCGCCAAAATTTGTTAAAAATAACAGGAAATTAATAACAAAAAAAACCTGTTAATTTAATTATAAGCAATTCTTGGTTAAAAGCAGTTTAAAATTAACAGGGTGTTAATTTTCATATGTGACATACGGACCGGAAATTTTGTCCATTAAATGCGAAGTCCATTAAATCGAGGGGTTTACTGTACATTTATATTGTGGCCCTTGTGACAAAGATTTTGAAAGAGATTCCACAAGCTCTATCACTTGTGTCAGATAACTTTGGACAGATATAGAGTCCAAAAGTTAAAAAAAATGTAAAATTATTTTAGCGACCTTAATAAAGGCCGTTTCTTATCCTATAAAGATAGGAAATTCGTACGGCAGACGAAATTAGCAATTGTGAAATATAGTTTTCTCCCTTATTAGATATCGTAGCTATTACGAAATAGCCCAGGATATGGGAGTATTCCATACTGTTTACATGGTTGCAAAAGCTACTTGTATCCAAGTGTGATACTTACAATTTCATGGTATTTTTGCAACTCTACGCTACATAAACCCCTTTTAAAAGACTATCAGAGTATATTAAGACATGACAGATTTTAATTTAATACTATTTTATTTAGTGGTACAGCACTAACTGTGTTTCGTGTGATAATATGAAGAGCTGAGTGTGTTAGATAGACAAAACAAATATAATGCACCTATTATATTTGTTTTCTTTTAGATAGACAAAACAAATATAATAGATGCATTACGCATCTTGGAAAATGCACCTAAAAATTATGCTTACTACTTTTTTTTTTTTTTTTCAACTGTACTTGGATTATTTTGCAAGTAATATATAATGCAAAAATAATCTGCAATTTATTATTGTGTTTGGAGTTCATGTCGATCACCTGCAAATAATAATGTCCCAAGAGTATTCAATTTATTAAGTTGTATTCCTGTTTTAAAGTTATTTTACCACGGAAATACAACTCGAAATGATGGTTCGCCACTCAGCCTTAAGCAAAATACAAAATGCAAACACGGGGGTGGGGTGGGGGGAATAAATAAATAAAATAAAATGATTTAGTTTCGTATTTTATGTAATAATTTACCAATTCAGGAACAGCGTGCCATAGATTTTTAGATTTTGTCCTTTTTTTTTTAGCAAAACGTAATTTGATAAACACGTAAACTAAAAATAACAATTACTTATTGGTTCGTTCGTTCTCACGTGACTGATAAAATTAATTCAGCTCTCAGTTATGAAGATAGGAATGACGACACAACTGTAGAAAATGTATTGCAATTTTCAGATGGCAGACGATTACTCTTCTGGCTGAGTTGCGCAGAATTTATTATTCGTCAGTTAAAAAAAAAAGTGAAAACAAAAATGAAGTAAAATAAATTCAAATTTCTACAGTCCTACTTTGCCATGTGAATTTGCGTTATTGTTCGAGAATAAAGTACCAAATTCTGCTGTATTTTTAATTCTCTCTCTCTCTCTCTCTCTCTCTCTCTCTCTCTCTCTCTCTCTCTCTCTATATATATATATATATATATATATATATATATATATATATATATATATTATTTACTTATTTAGTTCCTGTGAGTTATATTTTTACGATTATGCAACTCGACAGTTCCGGTCTGTGGAGTATCTGTTTAAGTACGATATTATCAAGTTCATAGGTCAGCGGAATGTTTAGTGACGAAGGTAAAAACTGATAATGGAAAAGCGTCGAGTCCGTTGCGTGCATTTTGAATGAATGAAGCACCGATAACAGAGGTGGGATACAGTGATAGGCCACTAAATCGAGATGAGATCATTGAGCTGCTTGGTAGACTGCTAGCGAGGCTTGATGTCAAGTAATCTTGGTGCATTTAGATATCAAAGCCAGTGAATCAGAAATAGAATATCGGTAGAAGGGAGGGAGACGACATTACGACATAAAAAAGAAACGGGAAAAAAAACCGGATCGAAATAGAGCTTCTTTTGTATGCTATATGAGAAAGGAGCTAGCAAAGAAGAAGAAAAGAAATACAGTACAGTATATAAGATACAAATTCTGACGTTAAATCAAAGAATAAGAAGAAAATAGTTTAAGAACCATAAAGTTAAAAATAAGTAAATAATAAAGAAAAGAAAAGGTATACATAAAACTTCCTGTTAAGTTTTTTTAACTATTCTTAATCATTGGTTCGATTCTCAAGTCAATCCCATATTAGGATTCCTCTTTATATGAGCATTCACATGAAGGTAAGTTAGTCGACCTCATACGGAGGTAGCAAGGTTTTTCTCCCTGAAGCTCGGGTTTTTCATATCACATACAAACAAATCGGTCAGAAAACACACTGCAATTAACAGATAAAAATACTATTAGTCGATGGTAGATGGCTTTAGCGTGTAGATGGAGGAATGAGCAGTATAGGTGGTGAGCTGTGTGGTGCTGAGTACCCTTGCGCCATTAGTCCTTGAATTTCATGGAGGTTTAACGTAATAATAAAAACATTAGCTAGTTTTGATACAGACAAAGTAATGCTATGTTTATCAATTCGTGGGTCCTTTGGCCACTTTGAATTACGGGAGGAAAAGCACTGCATCTCCGAGTGAAATGGGTTCTGTCAGCACGGTCACTTTTAACTGAAATTTTCTTAATAAATGTTTCTTGCGAATGAGATTTCAATACAGCTCTTTTCAAAATCACCTAGTTGGCTGAGTGGACAGTTGGTGAGAGTGCCCACGCTCTTAGCCAACTGACTGTGGATTCGAATTCCACCTTGGGCAAGAATGTTTGTGATTGTCTTCAGTAGGGAAATGAATCTTATTGCCCAGAGTGAGACCACCACTACCATGCTTATTAAAGGCCTGAAGTGGATTGAAAAAAATCCACATATAGTCTGTAGAGCAGCATTTCAGGATTATTTAACCTTCAGAGCATCTATAGTACTACTACTAATAATAAGTACTATTGCTACTAGTGATGTTAATAATAATAGGTACTAAAGTACCAATGTGCAATTAACATTTTCCCACGCCACTATATACCATGGAGGTCTCTGATTCCTCTCGTTGTTGGTGCCTAGATTACATCTATCCAGAAAATAATCTAAGTGTGTTCCGTTCCAGCATTGATGGATCACGGATGGGATTCACTTCTTACTTAGATTTGAATACAGGGTGTTTCAAAAAGAATGACCCGATTTCAAATAATTATATTTAATAATATAATTATATCTAATAATATAATAATATTATTAAATATATTAAATAATAATTATATAATATAATAATAAATATACTCTGGGCCAAGGTCGTTCACATGGTACAAGTCGCAGTTGCAGAGATATACAATTTTCAAATCGGGACATTCTGTTGGAAACACCCTGTATATATAGATTATTACAGATAGCAATCAATTATTTTCTGACTCGAGCTCGTATAGCACGAGAAAGAAGTGACAAGAACTGCAGATCGGGCTATCATAGTATAGAAACTTTGACTCATGTTGCGCAGTGTTGTTATCGTACACATGGAGGACGTGTCAGAAACCACAATGCATTAGTGGATATTTTAGAGAATAGAGAATGCTTTAGCTTTATAGTATCAACAAAGTTATATTGAGTTACTAAGGTTTTGACTCAATTCGTTCTGCTGATTTCAAAATTCTTTCTTTGGATGCCCTTGCAGGACACACTGACAACGGGAGAACTTACCAGAGAATGACTTCCCAAAGGAGTTGGTTAGCACAGAATATTGTTGAGGCTTAGTCCTCTTCTAGAACTTACACGTGAGGCCATGTAGCACTGATTTCAGTACGAAGGTAGAAAACTAAATAAATAAAAATTTACAACTTCTTGTGCTTGGGATTCACACACAAAACAGATATTACAGATTGTCTTTTTTCCTTTATTTATTTTTGATAATAACAAATCAACCTTATGTCGACATGATCGCATTCGTTTTAAATGACCTGAGAAAATTACAACATACTCACCCAACCCAGTTTCAATATTGCATAAAGATGGAACCACAACAAGTAGCCAAGAAACAATAAAAGAAATATGGACTAATCATTTTAAAGAAATATTTGCAGCTGAAGAAAACATAGATCAAGACGCCTTCAACCCAAAACAAACTTCTGACACAAAAGACATACTAAATGAAGAAATACATAGAGTAATCAAACAAATGAAAAATGATAAAGCACCAGGCATAGACAACATTGAAAAAGAACTCCTGAAAGAAAAAAAGGGGGAGAAAGCATAATAAATTACCTAAGGGAACTGTCCAGCAAAATACTAAAGAAAGGATATTTACCAGCAGAATGGAGAACAGACAAGATCATACACATCTACAAGAAAGATGTCAGATCCTGCACTAACTATAGACCTATCACCCTTCTAAGCCAGTGCTTCCCAAACTTCTGGATGTCAGGACCCCCCTTTGCAAAAATTAAAATATTTCACGACCCTCCTCGAAAAAAAATCGTAATAGAGAGATATATTATTATAATATTTATTGTATTTATATTCAATACAAAACATACATAGCGAATATTGCAAAACTCAAATGCATATATTACATTTTTTGCCTCTTACCGTTTGGTTCTGAAGACGATGCGGGCTGTTCTGGTAAAATATGAAATACTGTCCTTTTTTTTTTTTTTGAGTCTGTTTCTACTTCTTCTGATTGTTCGCGGTATTTTTTTTTTATTTTTTATCAGCCACTTATCCATTTCAGGTTTAAATTTTTTAACGTAGAATAGATCAAATAATATCACCACTTACCGATACTGGCACACCACAGACTGATAACATGAAATTAGTGAATATAACCTGAATAAGGGAATCCCCGGACCAGGAACATTTTTCTCTTTTGTGACTTTTCTCCCTTTACGGTAATTAAGCCTAACGCGAAACAGACAGCAAAGGCAGATTATTAAAACGTGCATATGATTGGTGCGGTATCAACAAAAGATCGCGCAACCGAAAGATAAAAGTATAACTGATATGTGAAACTGCCATATGTGAAAACTGCCATAACATTCATTATATATTATTACTATTACTATTATTACGGGCAACTCCAGGGAGTCATTAGACTCATCGAGGGAGGCCCCAAATCATATTCATCACAACTATCTGACATTCATACAGTATCTATCATACCTCGCCTTAAACTCATTCACTGTCACAGCATCCACTACAGACTCAGGGAGCGCATTCCACTCATTCACTACTCTAAAAGTAAAGAACCCAGCTCTAACACCTTTACTAACCACACTTTTGCCCAGTTTCCATGGATGTCCCCTAGTCCTCCCACAACCAGCCCTGTTCTCAAAAATATCTTCTGAATTAATTTTATAGAAACCCTTCAGTAATTTGAATGTCTCAATCATATCTCCCCTCCTCCGCCTATCAACCAATTTTTGCAACCCACAAATCCTCAACCTGTTCTCATACGGTTCATTCCACAGACCTGCTATCATCTTGGTCACTCGCCTCTGGATCCTCTCCACATCCTCCCCATCAAGAAGAAACCTAGGTGACCAAATCTGAGCACAGTAGTCTAGATGGGGTCTTATCAAGGCTCGATAGAGAGGAACAATAACCTGCTTGTCTCTGCTTGTCAACGTATTCTTCAGCAACCAAGTGATTTGATGAGCTGTTTTGGCCACTTTTGCAATGTGTCCCCTAAATTTCAATTCCCTATCCACCAACACTCCTAAATCTCATGTAATATATATTACATAGTTTTAACACTTTTACGAATTTTAATACGTTTGGTTGAATTTTATTGCTGCCTTGGGAAATCGAACTCACACACATCTAATTAAAAACAATAGTTTTTAGTTAGATACTGTGCTTGCCCATGCAACATATGGTTTTGTTTCAGTCTATACAGCATAGTTTCTGTATGAGGGGGACATGTGATTCATTAATTAGTGTGTTTTTATCCCAGTTGTCTCTAATTGCACTATTTGTTGAGAAATATGCTACACAGACTCCTCATACCTTATTCACTGGCATAATAAAAGTACTTGTTTTTATTGCCTCTGCAGTATAGTGGTTGTAAGGGAGGGGTGTTGTTTACCACTGCAAGCGAGTTACTATCTCCGCACATGAATTTGTTTAAGCTTTTTTTCATGTGTTTTTTTCTGTTACCAATAAAAGTATATGCGAAACTTTTATTGGTAACAGAAAACTAGCTCGGATGACAGTGATAATATAAAACGAGTTTTGAATGTGTATATAAAGTCAATATCAAGAGTCCCTGATTACGAATGCGTGATGAAAGGGACAGGAAGATTTGGAGCTTCCCTGGAGAGCATTCGAAGTAAATACAATTAACCACTGCTTTGAAATGAAACATATGAATAAGCAATATTTACTAATATTCATTAAGCACTGAAATACACAGGAAACAAAGTTTGTGAACCAACACCAATGTGTGAATTTTTCCATTAAAATATAAAAAATAACAAAAAAGAAATAATAAATAATAAAAGTTAAATACGTTTCTTTTAAAAAAAAAATCTACTTAGTCTTAAAACATTTTAAATTTGTTTTCATTATTTCACGGCCCCCTCAACAAAACCTACGGCCCCCAAGGGGGCCGTGGCCCGCAGTTTGGGAAGCGCTGTTCTAAGCCACTGCTATAAAATATTCATCAGGATTCTTCAAAACAGAGTTAAACATTCCTATGAAGAACAGATGGAAGAAGAGCAAATGGGATTTAGAAATAGCAGAAGCACAATAGATGCAATTTTCATATGAAACAAATTACCAGATCTTATGAGAGACAAAAATAAAAAAACTCTACTTCTGTTTTATCGGCTTCAAACAAGCTTTTGACTCGATAAACAGAAGCAAACTCATTAAAATTCTAGAAAATAGAGGGTTCAACAAATACCTATTAAATTGTATCCATTATTACTATTCAGAAACACAAGCAATAGTGAATTACAAAAACATAGAAACAGATCAAATAGCAATTAAAAAAGGAGTTACGCAAGGCTGTTTATTGTCACCATATTTATTCGACCTGTACCTAAAAGAAGTAGTAGACGAAGGACTACAGATGTGTGAAGGCATAACTGTAAATGGAAGAAATATTACACATTTACAGTTATGCCTTCACACATCTGTAGTCCTTCGTCTACAGTTAAATAGAGTCCTATTATCAATATTATCAATAGAATCCTTTATCAGTAGAGTCCTAGACTACTTCGAAACCATCAAACACAGAATTAATAATGGATGGATAACAATGGGCAGACAACAAAAAATATGGAACAGTAAAAGATTAAGCAAAGAACTCAAATTAAAGATATATAAAACAATGATAATTCCCACAGTATTCTATGGCTCAGAATTCTGGATCTTAAGAAAAAAAGAAATGGATAAACTCAATGCTTTTGAAATGAAATGGCTAAGAAAAATCAGTAGAACAAACTGGACAGAAAGAAAAGCAAATGAAAACGTCAGAGGAGAACTTAACTTTTTGTACTTATAACACCGTTCTAAATTTAAATAGATCCGGGCCAATCTTATTTAAATTTAGTGTTGGGATCTGTACTAAAATTTGTTGAATGGCTTCAATTTTCATTTAGCTGGACCATTTTTTTAGGAAAAAATTGGGTGGAACTATTCAAAAATGATAGCAAGAATTAAGTTCGGGACAGATTTTAAAGAAATTTCGTATATTTACGATTAATATTAAAATGTCTCCAGCTTTCTAAATGGAATTTTAGTTTCAGTCGTACCATTTTGAGAAATTAGACAAAAGGATTTATAACGATACAAAACATGCGTTTCGTTATAGCATTCGTGTTATTTTATGCAAAACATGTTTTGTATCGCATTTATTTATTATTTGTATTTATTAGTTCCTCATGTTAGTCTAATTTTGATTTAATCGCATTTATGTCTCAAGATGAAGGAAGCGATGGCCGGCAGAGGGCACTAGAACTGTTCGGTCAAACTCTTCTGCAACTTCGCTTGCACCAACTTTCCGATAAGCAATCTGACACAGGATATGATCATAGTCGTCACTGTCTGCCAGAGCCTTTTTTTTTTTTTTTTTTTTTCATATCCACCCCGTTCCGAATGATATGGTGTGTCAGGTCATGTTATAAATCACAAGAGCTCCCAAAGCACTCGGCCACCTCCTTACATGGACACTGCAGGCACCTTTGGCAGTAACGTTTGGTGCTGATACTTCCGTTTTCTGCGTTGTTGTTTATCAAGCCTAAACACAGGAATCTTATTCAGGCCAACTTTCTTTTAGTTCGACCCCTTCTTCCTTCCCCCCAACCCTCCCTCTGCCACCACTTGTACAGGTCACTTTATCAACAGGCACCAGTTGCTAGTCTTCTCCATATAGAGCCAAAAGCAGATGATGCTTGTAAGGAAGTGACGTAAGACCGTCTGATAGGCCGGACATATAACTTTACTAATCCTCAAAGTATGCATGGTACTTGACAGAATGTCCTCATATCGAAAAACGTTTTCCGGAACCGGAATCTAAAACATTTTCTTCTACAAAATAGTCAGAATATAAGCATTTTGGTTTGATTTTCAACCAAAAAAAAAAGAATATCGTTTTTTTCTTTCTTTTATAACTTAATTTTTTGTACTGTAACTCACACCCTTTGTATTTGCCTAGACAAAGACATTATACTCCATTATTAATTGCTAGAACTTCAAAAATGGGGTAACCAGGTTACCAATGGAAATAAAACATATCTGTTGGAACAAGTTATTTTACATAACTCCCCCCCTCCCCTTAGTAGACAAAACTCCATTGTGTTAAACGGAAACACTGTATTCAACATAAAAACCAGTAGGTTTTTATGTTGGAGACTAAAAAAGGAAATCATGAAAGAGTAATGGTTGGCCTCCTTTAGACTTTGGAGCTGACTCATCAGTGAAGAAGCCATACAAACCAAATAGCTGGTAACAACTAGAGGAAGTACGTTTATTTCGCAAACTTACAAAATGTCGATACATTAAAATGAAAATAAATTAATTACCGAAAATAATTCTGTATAGTTAACACTTGCAGGATAAAGTAAATAACTATTTATACACTACCGTTAATATGAGATAATAATAGACAAATTAAAAATAATGTCATAAAAATAGCATTTAATTTTTTTATTATATTGTCCTTATTTTGTAAGGACAATTAATATGATGATTATTATATTTATTACATTAATTGTCCTTACAAAACCAATGGATATTAAATCTCCAAGTAGCCTCCTCGGATATATTTTGAGTCTAAGGTTCCATCTTGTTTATTTTCCATACTGGCATCATTCAAGCTCAAGAATTGTAATAATCCCTCCCTAGCAATTAGTATTAAATATTTACAGGATATTTACTTGGAAGGTGATATCTGTTAGTCGAATAGTTGCACCAAGATTCATCGATTTTCTTTTTCGGAAACCTCAACACTGTGCGCTGATTGCGTCTATTCGCTATTCTCCAAGAACAAGTTCAACACGTTTATGGGTTGAAGTTGCAGTATGTTACAAACACAAGATCTCTTCTTCTTTTAGTATAGAAGCCTACGTAGTCCAGTCGGTATCGAAAATGTCCTTTGGTTCGAAAAACTTGGCTTCGAATCAGTATACTGTAAACATGATGAAAGATAATCATACAAAGGTGAGTTATAGCATTATTGTGTAGTAACGTCAGGAACTGAACCAAGAAGTGTTATTATTTTTTTAATTTGTAGGATATGATTTTTGTGTTGTTTTGTCTATGAGTTTCTACTAAACATTTTCCGATTGAAACCAAAGCCGAGATAGCATGACAATTTCTTTTCCTTTTCTTTCTTTCTTTCTTATTTTTTTTAAATTTATTATTACATTTTCAAAATATTCCAAACACACACGCAGTGCATATGTCTAACACCCAATGCGCTGTGGTCTAACAAACTGTGCGCTGTGGCGCCATGGGATGCCACGAAATATTCCAATATTTTCACTGAAATGACACTTAGCCCACGTGGTTTTAAAATAGGACCATCCATGTGTTGATGTATCGTGTGAAAATCAACGTGGAACAGGAAATGAAGGTGGCTGTGTCCACTTTGGCTCCAAGATTTGAAATGTGCAGTGAACAGTTAGGCTCACCCGTTGTCACTCATTACGATTTATTTATTCAATGATTTGATGGTTCAGAATATGTACTTATTTAATACTTTTTACATAAATTGTTTCTGAATTTGAAATACTTGCTTCATTTATTTTTTTTAACTTAACCAACCTAACAGCACCAACTGTTCACTGCTACTGTTAGGTACGCCTATGTTCAGACTTTGGGCGCCGTGAACTGAAAATAGTTTGGGAACCACTGGTCTAACCGATATATGTATAACTCATCCGGGTTATCAAATTTAAAGATTACACAGGTATTAATACATGGAAAAAAATAGCTCAGCATAAAGAAACATATACTTTGTGATTAAAAAAAAAAACATCAATAAACACACACACAACATCCTGCATCGAAAACTACTCTGTATGTGTGTGTGTGTATATATATATATATATATATATAATTGAATTTCATTATATATATATTTCATTATATATTTCAAATTTCATTATATATTTCAAATTTCATTATATATATATATATATATATATATATATATATATATATATATATAATGTCTGTGGCTGGAATACTAGGACCGAAAAATGTTTATGTTACTTAGTGAGTTAGAACAGTACCTGCTTAACAGGGACTCTCTATTGCTTTTAGGCAAAGACTGGGGTGTTGTTTGTATATATGCTTGTGTACGGCGATCCCTAGCTTGATAAAGACGTGGGAGACGGACAGCAAGGCACCAAGAGAAAGAAAACGTGTGCACATACTTAACTTATACTGCAACTAAGACTTGAAGTACCCTTGTCAAACAAACCAGACCGTACGCCCCTTCTCTCTCTCTCTCTCTCTCTCTCTCTCTCTCTCTCTCTCTCTCTCTCTCTCTCTCTCTCTCTCTCTCTCTCACACACACACACACACACACACACACACACACACACACACACACACACACACACACAGCTTCTAAGGTGTGCATGAAAAGTGAGGTGTAACTAAACAATAACTTAGGCTGTTTAGGACTGAAATTGGTAGATCAGATAACCGGAACAAGTTTAAATAGGTTATTATATAGGACCGGATATGACAGCAAATTTTCGATTCAATTCAGATGCACTTATAGCTTACATAATCAGTCTATTTTATTCTATTGTATTTTTCAAACATGCTGAATTTTAAAAAGAATGAACAAATGTAATGAAAGAAAGACACCATTTCTAGAGGGAAATATTCTTTTTTATATTTTAACTGAAAAAAAAAAAGAAAGAAAAAGAAAAGAAAGAAAACACAGCAGTTTAGTTTGAAATTTCACCCCTTAATATATATATATATATATATATATATATATATATATATATATATATATATATATATATATATATATATATATATATATATATATATATATATATATATAAATTAGAGAGAGATTTTTGGAGAATTTTGTTTCATGAAAAAAAATACGAAACCAGGCATATTAAAAAAAAAAACATTCAATTTTGATGGTGAAAATTTATAAAAGTTAAGTTTTTTTTTATTCCTTTGAACTTATTTGGAAATAATAATAATAGCATAAATGTCTTAATATAATATTTTTTTTATATTTATGCCGTTCATTATCGCAACCACATAAGCAGAGCCCATTTTATGACTTAATGTACTGTTGACAATATATTTCATTAACACATATTTTTGTATCCTTTGAAAAGATTAAGACTAAATTTGTCACTAATTGTTAGCATAATTCGATTTCGATGAAAATTGGGATAACATAATCTAGTAAAGATCCCAAATGTTATATTTGAATAAAATCCATTCGGCTAAAGAAAACTTATTGTATACACATACCGGCCACTTGAATTAGGAACCTTTATGCAGATATACGCAAACGTCACTTACGCAGCGTTTATGCAAAATACTTGGTCACGTGCGTCACCACGTGTTAAGACTAAATTCAAATACTTAAAACCGAAGCGTTTAAGCATTTGAATCGAAGAGGATTAGTATTAGCAGAATCGTGCCTAAACGGAAACCAAAGTATTAAATAAAAGTTTTTAATTTAGTGACCGGTTGTATAAGGCATACGACAAAGAACTAATCTAGCAAGCGATTAAGCATTTTACGAAACACACACACACACACACACACACACACACACACACTTAAAAAATTGTTATACAGGAACATTACTGATATTTCAGATTATGTTCCTGCTTCACCGAAGCAGCAGCCAACCTAATCCATTCCTAATGAGGTCACGACAAGGCATATCACCCTTTCCTGGAATATGTGGAATTTCCACAAACGCAGCAAGTCTTCCTATGGATCTTCTGGTTCCTAGAGTAAATCCTTTGGAATGTTGAGCCTTGTTAGAAAACAAGACACAGTGCAAAAGCAGCTTCTTACTTCTACAACAATAGCGATTGCAAAACCACGGAATTTTAACACTCAATTTTTAACATTAAAAATTGAGTGTTTTTTAATGTTAAAAATTCCTTTTACGCATACGATACAAGTAAATAACTATTTGACAGTAGGTATTCAAAATGTATTTTTTAAAAATGTAAATAAAACAAGGGATGTACCGTTTCAGAAAAAAAAAATATATATATATATATAGCATTTGTATTTATTTTTACGTAGTCCTAAAACGTTGATCTAGAGACCAAATAAGCTGTGAGGTGGTCTCACACGTTGATGAAGTTCATCTCCCACTTAGCTAAAGACAATCACAAACATTCATGCCTATGGTAGGATTCGAACCCGCAACCTGTTGGCTGAAAAACGGATACATTAACTACTCAACCAAAACAGGCCTTCATTTATTTATTGCTTTATACTACACAGCAGTCATGTTCGAAGTATGTATTATTATCATAGTCAAAATATGAAATAATTCATCAAGTCAGCCAAATAATGAAACAATATGAGCGAATGATTATAAGCAGATGACACTTGTATGAATATCAAAAATCGAGATGTATATTATTTGTCATATGTAAGGAAATTATATTTATTTTCAGACCAACAAATAATTAATATTCGGTTCGGTTAATCCCTGACCTCTCTCTCTCTCTCTCTCTCTCTCTCAGACTCTCCAGTTGTTGTTTCATAATCAGTCTGTAATAGCTATCTTATGTCTCTTTTACAGTATTTTCAACTGGGATTCATGAAAGTTTGCCAACAGGAAAATATATCGTGGAATGGAGGGAGAGTACTCTTGTCGAGAAGCTGGAACTAAACTGGAAAGATGGAGAAAAGTACTGGAAGAGAGAGGTATGAGACTGAGCAAAAGTAAGACAGAGTATATGTGTTGCACAGTGGGCGGCGGACAGGAGACAGATCTGGAGCTGGAAGGAAATGTCATCAGGAAGGTGAGAGAGACTTTAGATACTTAAGTTCAACAGTGGAAGAAGATGGAGGAGCTGAGAAGGAAGTGGGATGCAGGATACAAGCCAGGTTGGAGGAACTGGAGGGAGATGGCTGGAGTGTTATGCGATAAAAGGGTGCCGATTAATCTGAAAGGCAAAATCTATAGGACAGTAGTGAGGCCAGCTATGACATATGCTATAGAAACTGTGACCCTGAGGAAAAATAACATCAGCAGAATGGAAGTAGCAGAGATGAGAATGCTTAGGTGGCTGTGCGGTGTGACCAGAAAGGATCGTCTGAGAAATGACTATGTCAGGGGAACAGTGAAAGTTACGAACTTAGGAGCGAAAATACAGGAGGTAAGGTTGAGATGGTTTGGTCATGTGATGAGGAGGGAGGACGAATATGAGGGAAGAAGGGTCATGCAGATGGATGTGCAAGGAAGGCGGAAGCGTGGCAGCCAGAGAAGAGATGGAGGGAGCTGGTAGAAGAGGACTTGAGGATGAAGAACTTGGATGTGGTGACAGCCCAAGACAGGAAGGTGTGGAGGAGACTCATTATCAACAGTGACCCCACTTAAGTGGGAGAAGCTGCAGAAGAAGAAGAAGAAGAAGATTCAACATTCCTCCTCTTTCCACAAAGCCTTTAATAACAGAAGCATTTACCTACTCAACATCCATTCACAGTCCAACTGCTAATCTACCGAATTTGCTTCTCCTCCTCTTTCATTTTATGTGCTTGTATTCCATAGAACAGTCTTTCACAAGAAGAGTCTCAACGGTGTTTCCAAAGACTATAACTGCCTGTTGAAAAATAATACTAACAAGTTCCTTCTCTCATAAATCCTTGGCCGAATTTTGAGAGAAGAAGCTTGTTGGTATTCTTCACGCCGATAATAGAAATGCGTGTGATAATATTGAAATTAAAATCCGATTATACAACTTAAAGAATAGCATAATCTTCTTCTCTTCCAAACTCTGGCAAGGATTTATGAGAGAAAGAACTTGTTAATATTATTTTTCAACGGGCAGTTATAGTCCTTGGAAACATCGTTAAGAAACTTCTTGAGAAAGACCGCTCGATTTTGTCAAAGAAAAAAAAAATGATATTAAACGAACTAACATTACATCAAAAATAATATTCCTATAGAGATTAAATTTATTATAAGAGTTGCAGATTCAATTAAAATACCAAATAGATATTAAAAAAACGGAAATCAAGCGACTGATTGAAATCAAATTTCACTATTCTAATATCATCACCCTTGCTATCCGACCCTTATCAACCGACAGTCAGGAAGCCACCTAAAAGTGTCACGAGTAATGAGGCCATGAAAATTAGCGACCCAGTTCACGTTTAACTATATAATTACCACTTCTTTAATTTATTGAACAGCAACAGTCAACACGTAGCCAGATATAATGATAAATATCTCAGACCAATGGAATTATAATCACCCATTGGAAACCCTTATTTATTATGTCTAAGCTCCCAATAGTACCCAGGAAAGACATACTTATAAGGAGCCCTACTCATTAATTTTGTGCTACTATAAACCAATGTTTCGACTTAATTGGAACATATAAAATAGTCAGACGATCATTAGAGTGATTTCGTTACGATATTCGAGATATGTATTGCAACAATGCATGAGTCGAACAACACCAATTTAAAAATTAAGCTTAATTATCTCATTAGCATAATACTTATAAAATCTTAAAGGTAAAGACACAAACGAGTAAAACTCGACCTGCTTGTTTATTTCGGTTCTTTAGGACACAAAAATAGAATACATATAAAAATGCACCCAGATTTAGCACACGTCAAGAATATTATTATTCAAAATTTTTGCGATAACTTTCTTCCTTATCAACAAAAAAAAATTGTCCTGGTTTATAATACGCATTGGTAAGATCTAATCTTCTAAATAGGTTCTTCGAGGAACTCTTCATCTCAGGCCACACCCTTTGCTATCTACGTTCTTTTTAAGAAAATATAATGCGATTTTTTTTTCTTTTTTCAACACACACATACACACATCATTTGCAGAAGTCATACAGTAAAAAAACAGAATACATATCCTTATAAAACTAATTTTTAAAAAATTATTGCGCTTTTTAATATGAGAGGTGAGAGACAAGTAATAATCACAATGCTAGCTTAAATCAGAAATGACAACAATTGAGGCTGTGCCTATGGCGTGTAGATGGCAGCAGTGGTTATTTTTTATTTTATTCATATGGAGTTTCCTCCCTTTTCTCCTCCGTCCCTATTGGGGCGAGTTGAGCCTCCTCATGGGGGGTTAAGTATTTATGGCTGTAGATCAGTGTGTGTTCACGGGGCAGGTTTGCCTGCTTGCGGGATGAAAAACCCCAGATAAACTGGAAAAAAAAAACCTGCTGTCCACGCCCAAGACCGGCTAACTTGGGTATGGCTGAGGAAGAACCTTAAGCTCCTCACGTTGACGACGGGAATCGAACCCAGGACACTCCTTCCCCCGGCATATGGTTGCGAAGTGCAAAGCCACTAGGCTAACCGCGCAGACGCAGCAGTGGTATAGTTTAGTCATTCAGTGTCCAATGGCATTCATGATTGTAAGAGATGCAGCGTTTATGTCAGGGTGGCTAATGAAGTGACTATTTTGTAGACTATAATACGCCCATAAAATTTGGACCAGTACAGAAATGAAGCACATAATTTTACTCTATAATATACATTCGTTCTTACTAATATCTTACACACATCGCAGAAATGAGATGTGAGTGATGAGTCATCAACAATCTCCGCTAATATTTAGTTTACTTTACTTGATATTTCCTCTTCTACCTTTACGGTGTTGAGGTTATTCTTGGACTTCAGCTGCAACAGTAATTTGAGGATAAGGTGGTTAGCCCTATTCCTCCAGGTGTGTATATTTGTAGATGCGTGTGTTCACGGGACCAGTTTGCCTGTTCTGGGGGGGGGGGGAGAAAAACCCGAGTGTCCGGGTGATAAAAAACCCTACCTCCGTAGGTCACCTTCAGTCGAAAGAGACCAGATAAAGGTTCCTAACGTCACTGATGGGAATCGAGCCCAGGTCGCAATCGAAATCTTTGCGACCAAAGGGCTTCGTCTATAACGACTGAACTACGGAGGCTCTCTCCGCTAATATTAAAAAAAAAAAATTAAAAAAAAAAAGCGAAGCGAGATAAATCTGATAATGATCAGATTTATCTTGCTTGCGATTATCCTATTTCAGCATGTTGGGGAACGTGCGACAGTCAATACACCTTATCATTAATTTTCCTTTTGGATCTATTCGTCATCTAAACTCTAGCAAATAGAGACAGTTTAGGTCTTAAAAGTGTATCTTGGTATGCAACGTAATGGGAACGTGTATTGTGTGGCAGATTTTGTTTCGTGTTGTATCACAATACATAACACCCCAAGGCAGTTCGTGTTACGTGGCTTCTAATGAATGAAAGTGAGAAATCTTGAAGCATCCATATCCCACTTAGATAGGAGTTAGTAAAGGATGTGTCATTTGCAATAGGCAAAATCTTTCTCAAATCATCAGAACAGAAAACGTCTTTAGATGAAATTTCTTATTCTCGACGTACAGATGATCCAGGATTATATATTTACATTAAAGGAGTATGTGATATTCATTACGTGTAACCATGAAACAATCTTTAAAATATAAATCAATTAAAAAATAAAATAAACTTATTGTCACTAGATTCTCCCGAAAACTCATGTTTGAAATTCCTTAGAAAAAACTTTGTATTTGCAGAAAAAAAAAAAAAAAAATTAATTAAATTTAAAAAAAAATATTAAAAAAAAAAAAAAAATATATATATATATATATATATATATATATATATCTTCAGTTGAAGGTTAATTAGCCGATCTCATATGGAAGTAGCATAGTTTTTTCTCCCGCATATAGGCAAGTCGACCAGAGAACACACGGACAAAAACATTATACGTATGGCAGGTGGCGTAGTGTACTCAGTGGATAGTGGAATAATGAGTAGATGGAGTACAAGTGTAGACAAACGGTGAGTTATACAGTGTGGAATGCCCTCTGGCGATGAGTCCTTGGAGGTGTCGTGCAATATTGACATATTATTACGTGACACTTCATTGTAGTCATTGTGGGCCGACTAATTACAGCCGAAAAAAACTAGTGTAGAATATTTTCAAACTTTAAAATATTGCCTGTTTAGCAATACTCATTGGTTGATCAGAGCTAAATCAATCATTTATCGTAATTTCAACATAATACTTTCTATTTTATTTTATTATTACGGGTACTATTTCACTTTAATTTCAGCCGTTGTTTCACTCGACTGGGAACTTAACTGACAAAAGCATATCTCGTCGACCTCGTAGAAATTTCAGAACTAACGATTTGCAAAATAGGATTTTTCTTAGTTTTAAAGAACATTACTGGCTTTTCTATATATTAGCGGCAATTTAAATACTGTATAACTTGCTTTTGCCTTTCCTTTTTGAAAGTGTGGTGAGACAGAGGAAGGCAGAATTGCGTTTCCATTATGCATCGCCAATGTATACAAAAAGCTAGTAAAACATGTTTCTACAACTTGTCCCAAATTGTGTTTCTACAACTTGTCCCAAATTGTGAAACAAATGTTCTCGATTAGTGCAGGTTCTAGTCGGATGCTATAGCGCCAGATTAAGAGGATGATTTCTTTATTAATTTATTTATTTTTGCGTCCATGTGCATGATTTGGCTCTTTCATCAATATGGAATACCAACACTTCGAAATAAAATGACAACACTGCAATGGCTGGACGAGATGAGTTTATTTTCATTTCGAGAGGTGGAATATTATGCAAGTAGCGGATTACAGATTCAGATTCGAAGTACTTTATTAATAATAAAAAAGTCACATCACAAAATATAATTACGATTAAATGGATCATATATAATATACAGTTACAGTGCAGAAAAACTCATCAATTTTATATGTATCATTTCAAGGATTTAGAAATCAGAAAGAATGTGGGATAGATATGACTCTATTTTGATTTGTCCGTGTTATAGAGTATGAATAAATATCGGGATCAAAATCGATATCGCATTTCAGTGACCATCAGGAAGGAAAATGTTTTTCGAAATAATACTAAATTGTGTATATAGAAATAATGGAATGCCCAGACCTTTTTGAATGCGATTTTTTCCCCCTAAGGTAGAGACGTTAATCATGAGCGATTTGGTCTTTCAATATCGCTTTGAGATGAAATCGTTGAAAAAATTAGGTGTTTGGTAGGAACCTCAGTTCACTATAGTTAAACTGCTAGTCTAGTTGACCGAGTGAATAGTATACCCATTTTCTAACCAACAAGTCGTGAGTTCGAGTCCCATCGTGGGCATGGGTGTTTGTAAAAGCTTGCTCCGGACGAGCTTATGAATTTGTAAGGCTTGCCTTAAAAATAAAAAAAAATAATAAAAAGGAGAGAGAGAGAGAGAGAGAGAGAGAGAGAGAGAGAGAGAGAGAGAGAGAGAGAGAAAAGCTTGTGGAAAGAGTTTAAAGAAAAAAGTGGTCATCAACTCATAAGCCGTATAATGTACAGTCCAGTAGGACGACAAGTATGATAAGGAAGGTAAAATCAGAGTACAAGAAAAAATTAGCTGAGAGATTCAAGGGTTCTTTCAGTATATGACAAGTAAAAGGAAGAATGACTATGGCAGAATACTTTGCTGACTGCTGATAGTAAGGAACAGTTATTGAAGCAGATGAAACAGTTTAATTACTGAGCGATCGCTTTGCAACAGTGTATCATCCAGATGGAGATGATACGCCTTTGTTAATTGATCGCTTTGCAAACAAATGCCTCACGGCTAGCGTGGTAGATGAAGTAGGTATATTGGTGGTGTGTGTGTGTGTGTATATATATATATATATATATATATATATATATATATGGAGAGAGGGTATATAGGATATTACAGAACATTTATGTTGTGAATACATATATGAGATTAGATAGGATATAATCTAATCTCATCTGATATCATATCTCGTATTACGAGAATGTGGTAGACAAATGGTGTCTTCAACTATAATGCTTGAGCCTTCTTAGCTCTGGTAGGATCCTAAGGGAATGAAAGGAGGGGGGAAATAGTTCCGTTGCATAAAGGAGACTCCAAGACAGAGGTATCCAATTATCGGCCGATCAGCATCTCAAGAATAGTAAGTAGTTAAGGGGTCAGAAAAGTTGGTTAAGGGCAAAATATAAGAATGAGACAATAGGAATAGGACACTGTATGGAAGAGCAACATGGTTTTATGAAAGGTAGGTGAATATCTCAGCAATTTACCATTTTTTATAATAAAGTAAGAGATCAATTGGATAATGGGTACATAAAGACACTGCTGGACTTTGCAAAGCCATTTGACAGGATACTACATGGAAGTCTGTGACATAAATTGGACATCAGAATAACAATTATGGAGGAGTAGAGTCCAGGAGAATGCCTGAGAATAGCGTGCCACAAGGCTCTCTGTACTCCAGTCGCTGCTATTTAACTTGTACTTAGGAAATTGCTGGGGGGGGGGGTTATGCAGCTGTTTGTTTATGATGTAAAACTGAGTATAGTAATAGTTTAATGAACATGATGTAGAGAACTTGCAGAGTAATATAAATAGTCTGACGGTAAGGAGAATAGATATCTCCTGGAGACTAAATAGATATTAAGGTTATGTACTTTGGAATGAAGAGATTTCCAGCTGTATATTGTATCGATAGAATTCGACTTCAAGAAATTAACAAATCTAGGGATTTCGGGGTAGTAGTAGATTGTAAGTTCAGAGTTCATATTAACGTGCCGCAGCCAACCCGAATTTGTCATTATGCAACTGTAAAAAAAAAAAAAAAAATTCATTTCTGCCATCAAATCATTAAAAAAAGTTGATGTTGTTTTTTATTTTAACCTAAGAATTACTTACGCGGAGCGTTTTATAAACTATTCATCTGATCTGATCCTGTGGCTTCCTCTCTTTGAGAGAGTAACAGCTGATTACTAGTGAGATAGTGGTGCAAGGTGGTTTCCCATTGCCCCCCTTGCCGTATTTTTATGACAGTAGGTCTGTGTATTCACGGGTCCGGTTTGCCTGTTTGCGGGATGAAAACCCTCAGATAAACTGGCGGAAAAATCCCTGCTGTCCACGCCCAAGACCGGCTAACTTGGCTATGGCTGACGAAGATCCTTAAGCTCCTCACGTCGTCGACGAGAATCGAACCTAGGACACTCCTTCCCCAGGTATATGGTTGCGAAGCGCAAATTCACTCGGCCGACCTCTGATCTATTATGAAAGGCAAATCCAAATAAAAAAAAATCCAGGTGAGACTGGTAGGCTACTAATGATAATTGAATCTGAATTGCTCTGTCTGTAAACCAAAAATCCGCTTCGTGTAACAATTGATCAACCGTGGAATGTTTTTTATTTATTATTTTTATTTCAAGCAGAAATCACATAGATCAGAGGTCGGCAACGTAATGCTCGCGGGCGCCATGGCGCCAGTAGTGAATTTTTAGTGCGCCCTCAGAGAAATTATTATAAACTGCTTTGGAGCTCGCAGCGTAGATTGCAGTATATCTGACAGATACATTCATTACTAGTATGTGCTAAAATGCAAGAAAACATAAAGAAAAAACACTGCAAATATAATACATGATGGTACAAATTAAGTGAATATTAAATCCAACATTATTTCATAGCCGAATATAGAAACTAATAAGAGTTTCGTGCCGAATATATAGAAACTAAAAGTTTCGGTGGATGGAGGCATAAGTAGTGCCTTATGGGCAACTCGTAATAAAGGTGGAGCAAGCTCCAGACCTCTTTCCTTAGTATTTTCCATAAATGTAAAACACATCTTGCAGAGGTCAACAACCTTTTTAATATGAAGAGCGCATTTTAAAATTTAAAAATTACGGAGGCTCATGACGCAGGCATTTTTTCTCTCATTTCAGGCTTAGAAATTCTATGATTAGTTGTTTTTAAGAAAAACGAGATTTCAAATTTTAAATTATTTTATTTATCTCGCTTTTACAACATATTTTTATCACATATGAATAAATATAAAATACCATAAAAAATAAAAATAAAAAATGAATACAAAAAGAATATTCATGTTAACAATTAGCATGTATCTGTCAGATCAGATACGAGCGCCTTGCTTTATCAATCATAACGGCAAAAGTATTTGTTTATTATGCAATAATAGTGTGGCTATTTCTAAAAAAAAAAAGTAATATAGAAAGACATTTCAACACCATTCATGCCAAATGTAATTTTTAAGTTTAATTATTTAAATCAGGAGGAGTCGGCAACTCAGCGCTCGCGAGGGTCATGGCGCCCTTCTTATTAAAAAGGTTGCCGACCACTGACATAGATCATAGGTCATTAAAACAGCGGGTTTCATGTTATCATCTGATTTCTTAAGAAAAATTGTTATCCATTTTTATGTTTATGGATGGTATGTAGTCACGCTAGTACCCACCCTCTCATCCCACTCTAATATGTTATTACACAAATAGCAAAACTACCAAGAAACTTATCCACAGTTAAGAGCAAATCCCCTTGTATTCGCAATGACTTTTTTTATTGTAAACTCATCAGTATTATCTTTGAGTTATTACAAAATTAACACAATAATTACTTCGTTTAATTATTTGTATACTAATATCGATATAAAGTATTAAATGTAACATCAAATCATAGACAAATAAAAATAAAGAATTTAAATTTCTTGGCTCACTGACTTCGCTTTGGGGTGATTGGTAGAGAGTTTAGCTTGTTTTTTTCCTAATATTTTTCGTTTTCTATACTTGAATACTAATCAAAAATAGAGTGCAAAAAGAAAACGTCTATCTATTTATCTATCATTCTTCCTAGCCTTTCATCTGATCGGTTCTTTTTCAGGGTGGTGTAATGTAAATAGTTTTTTGCGTTGGTTCTGTTTGTCACGGGAAGCCGTCACATATGTCAAGATTTCCGCCTTCTGGTATGTTTTACGCCCCGGAGATACCAGACATTCCAAGAGGCTGCTGGTATGTTTGATAAATGGCAGAGTTGGTAATTTATTCATTCTGCAATGTTTTGGCGAAAAAAAAAAAAAAAGAGAAAAGAAACCGACAGGAATATCTAGAACAGTGGTGAGAATTAATCGAATTTTATATAATTTAAAAAATGGGAATCTAAGGACAATTTTGCGTAATAAAATCTCTAGATATAAATACAAATAAAAATTTAACCGATATACTTTCTTACAGAATGAATGTTATCACCACTTCAGAAGTGGAGTCGCTCCATTAGCTTTTTATTGCAAGCCCATATAACAGAATTCGTCGAGTGTCTAACTGAACAGATGAAACTGGATGATATTCATGAATACTTGTAACCTCTGTATAAAAATGAAAGCACCTCCTCTTCTGGGACAGTTTAAACACAAACAATCATTTTGTTTCATTCCAGAAATTCAGGATGTTATTGTGCTGATAGAATTTCCCTAGTACTGCGCATATGTGAAAAGGTTATCAAAATGGTCAATGATTATATTGAAACGGATAATAGGCAGGATTTAAGTGGACAGTAAAAATAAAACACGGTAGGAAAAGGATGATTAATATTATTCACGAACACAGAGAGCCTAACATAACTGACTCAAAATAAAAGATTTAGAGTCTCTTTTTTTTGTTTATAGCCTTTGTACAATGAAATCACTCTCCTGATAACTGGTGACAACTTAAAACAAATCCAAACTATCGGGATGAATTATTATCTGCTGAGTGGCAAAATTTAGTCATCACCAATTCCAGTTGCTGCTTATATCATCCACCATTGGTATCCTATAGAAAATCTGAGGAAACTCAAATGGGAAAAACAAGGCATTGGCCAAATCTGGTTATAGAGAAGCGCCTCTAGCCATCTCATCTTCTAATCGTGGTCTACCGTCTACATCTTTGCAATCAGTTCTGCTTCCTCTCCAGTCACTTTGCGTGTTAAAATTGACGGCTCTTTCTCTCAAATTCCTCTACCGATGTCCGATTACCTCAGGGAGGAGGAAGGGGGGTACGATGCTCTTTCCCTTACTCTCTCGCACGTTCTTCCTACTTTCGCAGACACGAAATTCCATTCATTCTCGTGTTGACGGCAGTACTCTGCAGACACACTTCGCAAACAGAAAAAGTGAAAATAAACTATAGTTCAACGTGGAATATATCTTTCCATAAATAATTATCAAACGGCATTTACAATCTTTTTTTTAAAAAATTTTATTTTAAATCTCATCTATAGCATTTAGGCATGCAGAGAGAATATTGTATAGAGAAATTTTAGAATAAATCTACCCTGCACGACCCACTTTCTAAAGCCTAAGGAAAGGCAGATTTCTAGGCTTGTTTAACTCTCATAATGACAAACACGCCTTTCCCAATATATCTGATGTAAGCGAGTGGTCAAAGGGTAATTGATTTTGCACGAACATAGTTGAAAGTTTCAAGCCCATGTAAGGATGTTTTGAGAAGAGTTTTAACCCGAGTGTTGTTAAAGTTACGCCTGTCATCATGTTTATATAACATGTACTGTAATAATGGAATTTGTTGGTTATATATATATATATATATATAATTCATTTTAGGTGAAATCTTGATTACACATCCGATTTGATTTTGTTCGAAAAATGTGTTTAAATCAAATGTTCATCAGGAATGTTTCATACAACCCCCATTTGACAGCATTTTGCTACACCGGAAAGTTCACATTTTAGCACATCTAGAAAGGATACCACCAGATCTAGAAGTATTTTTCTTTATTGTTATCCAGAATAGGCAAGTTTCTTCTATCTTCTTTCTAGTAAAAAAAATCAAAGAAAAGGATGCAGTATTTACAAACATAAAATTCCATGTCTCTTACTTCATCGCATTTTCCGTTACAATATCCAAGTAATTTCTAACAAGTTATCATACTGCTTTGCACTTCTTGTGCAGACTGAAATGTGACATCTCGAAGATAATAGCCAGTTGAGCAGCCTCCCTAGCTCAGTCGATATAGACGAAGTCTTTTGGTTGGAAAGACCCGCGTTCGAATCATTGTCTAGAATGCAAAAAATTTATCAGAGGTTTACAAATAAAGATGAGTTAGCCGTACTTATAAGGAGTTCAGGGTTTTTCCCTCCAAGAAATTCGGGTTTTTTTATCTCGCAACCAGGATATTTACTTCAAAAAGTTACTGCATTTTGTATTGTCAGTCCCTCGCCAATTTCAGTTCTGCACTGCTCATCATTGTAATGAATTGTAGAAGTAAAATAGCTGATTGGGCTTAACTTATATATGTAATGGGCCAGGTGACTACTAGGTCATTATTTATAATGTCCGGCCATTATAAATAATGACTAAAACAGCCACACTGATAGGACTCTTAAGTCCTATCAATCCCTGATAAATATTGATTAATTTATTAAATTGACCAGATATTATGAATAAAGCTACATTCCCTTTGGGCAATTTGCTTTGGGGAAAAAAAAAAATCTCCTAACCTAACCTAACTGAAATTAGAATCATTTCCCTTGTAATATTTTTATGTTTTGTACTTAATTCTTTTTCCACGCAATTTCTGCCGTCATAGCCAATAACGATGTTTATATGTTATGGACCAAGTCACTTTGGTTTTGACTCTTTCACTTTTTCTATCATTGTCAAATACGCTGATTTTGTAAAAATTTGAGTGACTGGGCAAAGTTCCCTTCACGTCTCTCGACAAAAAGAAATCCGAAGAATCTCCCCCCCCCAACCCCTACCGCTTCTAATACTACCAAAAAAGGTATCATTATTATCGCTTTGCCGGACCAGATGATAGCAGTATTCATATTGACCGTCAATGTGATAAATTATGATAAACAACGTGAAATGTATTACAGTGTCTGATTTTGTTTGTCATTATTCATAATGGCGAGCCATTATAAATAATGCCCATATTAATCATTTAGTCCATAACATATAGATTATCAATATTATCGGTGTTAAATATCAAGCTAATATTAGCTTGATATTTAACACTGACCTTTGATATTTAAAGGCAACACTGACCTCTTAAGTTCTATCAGCTATTTATCTTTTGGTTTTATCATTTAGAAATGCGCAGTGTACAAGTAAACTTTGTGTGTAACTGACTGTAGGAATGAATGTTTTTGAAGTACAGTTTACAGTACTTCATCATTACAGTACCACGACAACGTAAGGGAGTATTCTGTGCCAATACTCCCTTAGTTTTCCATAATCATACGATTGACCACGTAATTGATGTTAAATGTAAACTGGTCAATGAATATAAAGTCTAAACTGACTAGGATAGGGGGGGGGAGGAGATTGTACGACTAGTTCTCCGTTCCCTCTTGGTTCAACTAGTGTGCGATGGTGTGGTCGACCACGTCCACGTACCAAAGAAGAAAAGTATCAGTGATTCAGTTTTGATAGCCTCAAGCAGTTGCAACTAACTTAGACTATAATATGGTGATAGTGTATTAATTTAATTTAATTTATTTATTTATGTATTTATTTTAATTACAATAATGGTGATAGTGTTTTTGGAAAGGATGCTATTCACATATTTAAAAAACGATGGAATATATAGCTAAAACACTCTTGCTATACTGTGCTGAGTCTTTCACGGATTTCTGCAAGCGGTTAATTTAGAAGGAACATTTGATTAGTTAAGATCCAATACTCACTTAACAACTATGTAGTTTTATATTTATGATTGTACGTAGATTTGAAGCGTATGCACAAATATACGCATCATTTCTAATCCATAAATGAAATAAAATATTCCAGACACGCCCTGTCTCTCCTCGCATATAATCAATCGTAAACATGCATTCATATAAACACAAATAATACATGTCAGGGCCAAATAATTACGTTTATTTCTTGATTAAAACATACAACAAATAAAGAAGAAAAAAACTGGCTACACAATATAATAGAGAAACAGTACTGTAAGAGTTTTTTTTTTTTTTTTTTGTGAAGTTAGTATGTTTCATCAGGAAGTGACACATCCGGGAAGTTCCAGTTCCAGAAATTAGAGAATCATCAGATATAAACTAACCATACATCAGTCCTCTGAGGAATTTGAATACAGATTTGAACTATGCTTGGTAATGATTTAAATAAGAATATTTTAGGCGTTTTCAAAACATTTTTTTTTTTTAAAGAAGGAAAATAATATATATATATATATATAAAACGGCATTGACTAAGTACAAAAGATATGATGAATCATTTATGGCGGCAGATAGCAATAAACTGACGCAAGTCATCTTAAAAAAAAAAAAACACACAGATGATTGGAAGATTTTAATATTACAAAAAAAAAAATCGCCAATTAGTACTGACTTAATGCCTTTGCATTTTAATGAGAAGAATGGGGGTAAATTCCTTTTAAGAGTTATATCAAAAATATATGCTATTTGTTTGGTTACATTACTCTTTTAAACTGTGACGTATATGAAGGAAATTTAAAAATGTACGTGTCTCAAAATGGGGGTATTCATTTCTATTTTTTCCCACATATAGATATTAATTAATGCACACATATTGTTCTGATTGATTATTTATAAATTAGGGCAAACAACTGTCTAGATTACAAATAATCAGTCAAAAATATCGAACCTAGCCTTCAGAAGATTCACATATTCTTGTCCGAACGATATCTTATGTCTCTCTTGCACGCATCGATGCCAGACAAGTACGTTACTGGCTGTCTGAAAATTGCGAACATTAACGGTCTGATATGAGTCTAGCTCACATCTTCCGGACTTTTTCAGTAGTCAGCACGATATGTCTGGCGCCTTTATTCTTTATTCAGAAGAGTTATATCTTGGTAAGCTTCAGCTCATTCCGTAGCTATCTGAGATATTCGCAATGAAAACAATAAGGAACAACGTACTTAAGCTGTTCATTTACTAAACATGAATATAATGTGTAAGATCATTGTGACAAACAAATCTGTGTTACACAGAAATGGGAAAACAGGCTTAGGCTTAAGCTAAGGTCAAAAGCTAGATTGTATTATTATTATTATTATTACATGATACTCCTACGAAGTTCGAGATCTCGTCGCATGAGTCCGCTCTACACCACATAACACTGCATGAAACATAAAATGGAACTTGTAACGCACTGTCTTTTAATAATAACTGAAAGCCAAAGAGCGCATTGTCGTAATATATGCTAATATAACATTATATTATATTTTTAGAGGTTTCCCCCCCCCCTCCAGTTTGTTCCCGAGTTAGTTGATTAGTGGCGCAAATAAGTAGGATAAGTAGGATTTAAACACGTAACGAAGAAAACACCAACTATAAAACTTACACGATTCTGCACAAAAAAATAAACATTAAAAATAAATAAAAAAAGAATATCTTAGTGTAGCTTTCCTCCATGTACAATAACTAGCCATCTATTTACAGTCGTGGGGAAAAAACGAAACAGAAGATTTAATATTTTTATATAATAATAATAATAATAATATTTTTAATAAGACTAACATTTCGATATATATCTTAATATATTACAGTGCCTCTATGGCGAAGTTGGAAAAACGACAGGACTTTGAGCCCTTCGAGTTCGATTCTCTGATGACGAAAGGAACTCCAGGCCTTTTTCAATAGAATGGCAAGTCAGACGATTTCGTACGAAGATAGCAGTTGTTGCCTGTTTTGTTTTGCAGGCAAATTTGTCAACAGGCAAATCGGTCAGCGAACATACATTTAACAAGGGGAGGGAGGGAATGCAAATAGGTGTTGTAGATGGTGGATTATTACGTGTAGTCGCTGGGTGATGGTGGATTATTACGTGTAGTCGCTGGGTGATGGTGGTGGTGGGGTAGAACTGTGGATGCTGTAGTGATGAATGGCCTTTCGAGATGAGTCCTCGTCTTCAAACTAAATAAAAGTGTAATTTCATAATAAGAATAATAATATCGGTAACATATTACATTATATATCGTAAAATATTTGTAATATCATAGTATAGTACGTTTATAAGTGTATAATATACTTTTTTCTTTTTTAAAAAATATTTGTGACCATTTAAAATGCTTATAAGTTATAAATAAAATGCAAACTTCATCATTAGTTCATACAGAACAAAAATGACGTTGGCAAACCTTGTCAATGTGGTAATCAAATGTCTTTCTTTTTTCTTTTTTTTGACGAAATCCGAGCAAATTTTCTTCTCAGATTAATGGGATTAATTACTCAACAAGCCACACAGTGCCATCGTCCTCATTCGCGAACAATCTCTGTGCGTTCCATTCAGTTGAAAGTAATTCAGCAAAAGAAACAATCCCCTGTAGAATGCCATGTCGCCAATGATTTGTGGGAAAGCAAAGCATCCAAATATTTGATCTGTTTATTCAGGTGCCATCGCGACCGCACAAGCATTCCGCTAGACTTCCTCGGGGGCGACAATGTAGGACGCTAGACTTCCATAGGAAGCAAACATTTCTCCGCAAAATTACCATTTTGCGGAGAAAAATAAATAAATCTAAACGAAAAAGAGCGACAAAAACTCATCTATTTAGAACATCAGAATATTTTGTTATTGATCGCATAATTCTTGCGATAAAAGATATATTTGATTAAAATAAATTAGCTGTCTAAATTTCAGAAAACAGATAACAGACATCAAAAGATATCGACCTTGTTTTCAGTAGTCAATAACAGACAAACGATAGTAGTTATTCATATAGGAATGGTTTATCGATTCTTGAAATGAAGGACCTTTTTGTAAAGTTTGAAAACTCAAATTCTTCTGTTTTAAACCTCAAATAAGTGGAATGACCTTGTAATGTAATTCCGTAAAAATACACACTTATTATGTATGGGATAAGAGGTCCATCTTATCCCGTACATAATACCGGATATTAAAATAAACAATATTTTTAAAAAAATAAAATAAAAATAATACAGCTATTGAAATTCTTATATTAAAAATCAATACTCGGTTTATCTTTTATTTATATTACTTTAATATGTTTATAACTTCAACTCCTCATATTCTGTATACGATGTATTATCACTGTTTACATTCTGAGAATACCACGCTGATTGCAAAAGTGTGTTGAAAGAACACACACACACACACACACACACACACACACACACACACACACACACACATGCATGTGCAACCAGAAAATCTTCAAAGAAGCCTTTAAAGGTTAGAACCTTGAAAACCAAATTAAATCCTATCGACTTTCATACATCTAATAAATGTGAAGTATTCTCTATCACGAATGGTTAAAAAAAAAAAGAAAGAAAGAAAGAAAGAAAGCAGATCATAAGAACTGCGATATAAATGAATCTCCCTGTTTATATCACTAGCAAAGGCCACACGCTCATTTCCGCCTTCTTTGATTGTGACCACTAGCAGATGTTTCGCGACCCCAGTATCTGAAAAACAGGTGAGCAGAATACGCAAACAACTTTTTTTTCCTTCTAATTATTCTTTTTCTGCTTTCTTTCAGTAGTTGTCTAATTACCAATGGTCTGCATGAACATCATTTTCAGAAACAACTTGCAGATGGTTGACAATATGCTTTCAATAGCTGTTCATAGCATCCGTGGAAAAGTTGTCGCTATTTGGTCTCTTGCAAATTTTCTCCTGGTGTTCGTTCACTAGCTGCCTCAAACAATACGCATGCGTGTTATCATCATCATCTATACATGTTCATTATTTGGAATCGGTATGTTTTCTTTTCTTTCTTTCTTTCTTTTTTTTAAGAAAGTTTTCAAGAGAATTGCAGCGTGATTGATTCTCCCACAAGCAGTTATACATTTCGTGCTATTGTGTCAGCTTGGCAGGAAGACCAACAACTTTGTTTGTTTGTTATATGTAATTTCTAAAAGTAGTTTAGTGATTAATCTGAATATTTTATAAATTCTTATCTCCTTTTTTTTTTTTTTCAGATTGATGATTTAGTTCTTTCAAAAGGCTATTAATATCACATCAAACAAATGAAAATAACGTGGTAAGCGACATCAGAAAGATGAAAAAAAAATCTACAAATACCAATAACACAAACTCTTCAGTCACTTAGTTATCCTCAACTACGATTTTGCAAGTCTCCAATAAGTTTTAGAAGGGTTTCTTATAATGTTATTAAGAGTTGAACACTTTCATTGAACAAGCACGTCCTCGCATCTCCCACTTTGGAAAGTTGCTGAATCCATTATCCATATTTACCAGTGTGGTGTCTCGTAATGGAACTCAAGCAGGGGCGAATGCTGGTCTTGAAATTCACGCTTGCTCTTGTTATCATTCAGGGAGTGAGAGATATGATTGAAGTCTGATTAGCGAAATAACGAATTACTGACCATTTAAAGCTATATATTTAGAAATTTATGTACATTCAATCATACAAATACAACATTTATTTTACAAATGATATTCTATATTTTTCAATTTAGCTACTTGAATACAAATTCTATCCTACGGTTCTTCTTTATGAACTGGTCAATAACATCGTCATAAAAAGTTGGTTGTAACTTAATTTTCCCAAGCAACACGCACACTTGTAAAGGCTGGTTGAAGCTCACTGGCTAGAGCTACTTTCACTGCGTATGGCCCGTGTTTAAGACGACGTGAAGGGAGCGGAAATGGCTATGCGCGCGCATGAAATCACAGTGCTGTAGCGAGGACCTGGAAGCTCCTACAATCGAGCAAGCCAAGGTAGCTTTGACTAGACGAGCAAGCATCGGCTTTCGACACACAACGCAAAAGCTCAATTATTGCCGCGCAAGCTTAAGACGTTTTCTGTCTACAAAAATAAAAGCCTAAACGGAATGTTTATAAATTCATGCATTTATTAACAAATAAATAGTACTTCTTTCTCAAGTAATAAGTTTGCGCAGCAAGCATGGAGAATTCGTCCCTGAACTTAAGTGCTACCAACGAACCTGTCTATGAGACTCAAATGCGTGTATTCACTGCCTTGTTAGCAAGGGGGGGGGATAAATAAAAAGATATCCATCTTAGATGGATTAACTCTCACCTTTGATAAAAAGGCTTAAAAATATTCTTTTATCTTCATGGTTTCGAATTCACGTATTTCCAATCTAAGGCACTTTTTTTGTAAGAGGATTTTGTAGGAGATTCGTTTTTGTTTTTTTAAAAAAAAACTACCGTTTCCTTCCATGTGGCAACGCGTACAATATTTAGCGACATCTCCTGACTCCATCTACCATAAAATAAGGTTTGTTTGTCTCAGTTCATACATCACGTACTGAAACATCTACTGAAGGAACAACGTATATATGCATTGAATTTTGTTTATAAAGTAGTTAGACAGTAATAAAAACATATTAAATAACTATCCCACACTTTTGAGTGACATTCCTAAGTAATCAGTTCCACCTACTTTTCTTGGGTTTGATGTGTAAGAAATTTCCTCCAAAAAATTAGAACATGAATCGGATTTTACAGAATCATATTTCCTTTGAGATATAGTATACGCTAGAAATTACTTAACAAACTGCCATGGTGCAATGCTAAACAGCCCTGAGAATGTTTTGAAATTTTAACCCAGGCATAATATTCAGGTCATTTCCTAATAGTTCTACCAAAAATTCAGAGCATTAGAATCTCAGCATATAATAAGTAGAATCGTACTTTGTAGAAGATAATTCAAAGCGAATTATGTACTTTCATGTTTTTGAACAAAAAATTCTGTACAGATATTTTTGATCAGTCCTCGTGGATGATCCAAGAATTGCATCTTGCATCCTAGTGATTCTACTGACTAATTAACATTCAACAGTTAATTTTTCATTGTGCTAAATGCTATTAGCGATTTGAGTGATTCTTTTCTATGGTTGTAGGAAAACATAGGAAACCTATGGTTTCCTATAAACTTTTAAAGATGGGAATCGCATAAAAAATTTTTCCCTTTTTAAAAAATTTCCTGTAAAGATTCCGGACGCATAATTGTCCTGTATTCGAGAAACATAGCTGCTAAATATAACAGTCTTTATTCTTATAAACTTACAAGCTTGACTATTTTGAATCATTATGTAACGTACATTTGGGTAAGGCTCTGGTCTACAATAGTTCAACTTAGATCACTTATTGTCAGAAATACTGTGTTGGTTTAGTAAAAATGCTCAGTCTTTAAATCAGATATTTCAGTTAATTCTTAAAATAACACGATGCACTTCTTTCGTTTTGTACCACATAAAATTATAGTTTTTGATTTCGATTGTTCAAAGAATCTTTATTTTATCTAATAATTTATTTTCGTATTCTGCACTGTAAAAACTAAAACCGCCAGTCTTATTCCTGTGTTCTGTAATTAATGGTCGAGCAAAATTGGTCGAAATGGTTTTCCAAGAAAATGTACACTCCTGTTACATAAATGACCGACCTTTGCATCACCACCAGTAATTATAATATAGTGAATAACATGCTTGTGCAGTATTTTGTACTTAAATCAATTTGTTTCCGAAATGCAACACCCGATTTTTTTTTTTTTTTTTTTTTGTGGAGTTGTATATTAATGAGAGGTTTTGAGAAACCATTAAAAGTGAAGAATGAAACTATTCACAGATTGCATCATTAATAACAAGTGATTGTACAGGAGGTGTTAGCTAATTACCCGAAGCTAATGCTTATTCCCACTAGAGCAATTAAGGCATTTTTACAAAAACAATATAAAAATATGCATAGGACATAAAACTTTCCCACTAGTTCCCCTTCAAAGAAATTTCTAAACATCTCTGTTTTTTTTTTCCCCTTCTTCATAGGACAATCTTATGAAATAACAATAATAATAAAAGTAATAAAACTGCAGTATTGTTTGAATGATGAAACATTTCCTGTCTGTGCCTTAATTAAACGGGCTGACGCCTTCATTGTTGGAAACCACGCCCAGGAATTCCTGTAGTCTCCGGTAAAAAAAAAATACCACTTTGGGTCGTTGCTTTATTACCATTCACAAGTTCGTTTTTTGTTTTTTTTTTTCGGATTCAACATAAATTTTCTTTTGTCCTTACGTTCAAGAATTTCTGCTAACATTTTTCGTGGCGTTTATACATCTAAAATTAAAGAGAGAAAGATAGAGAGAGGAAAGTAAAATATTTTATTACTCCCTTTTTAATTACTTACTGCTTTTTTCTTTCTTTTTTTGGTGTTGCAGAAGGTCTTTTTTATTTTTATGATTTGCTCGTTTCTTTTTTTATAAGCGTATCTTACTGTGTTTCCTCGATTAAGAGTTAGCCAGATGAAAGTTGAGAAGCAAAGCAATTTACCATATGGAATCACAAGCTCCTTTAGTTACTCCTGGACATTTAGCACTAATGCTGATGTTGCGATTAACAGCTAAAACAGATATCCATTTCCGGCGTGGGCCTTGGTTACTTTGGCCCCCTAACGAGATTAATGCCAACTTCACATTTATTCTAGGCATACAAAGTAGATCAGAGAACGATTACTTGTAGCTCTTGCTGGTTTTTTTTTTTTTTTTTTTTTTTTAGGTAGGTGTGCGTGTGCGCGCGCTCATGTTATATAACATCGCATTTAAAATTTTAAATGTAAAATAATAATTTTTATTTCTTTAGCAGGATTTATAATTTATAGCAATACACAATTTATAAAACTGCAGAAGAATTCATGTCGAATGCTTTTAGTTGAACAATTCGACTTAAAAAAAATTTTTTTTTTTTTTCACATTCGGCTTTTGCACAAGTAGCACAAACATGATAGTAAATTAATAATAAAAATAGAACTAACATAATTATAAAAAAGGAAATAAAAAAGCACGGCATATATAGTATTTATTAAATAATATGAAACAAAAAAATAACATAGAATAAAAAACACTAAAATATTTTTAAATATTTAAATATTTTTATTTTAAAAATAAAAATATTTCTTATGTTTTATTTTTATTTTTTATTAAAAATAAAAATATAGTCTTACGCTGGGAGGTGAAATAATTTACCATCAAAACACATTTACAAAAATCCATGCCACAGTCGAATTCGAAGGTACGACCTGTAAGTTAAACAGCGGAGATGATATCCACTCAATCCGATCTGGCTAGCCGACATGTCATGGGTTAAAATCCCACTGAAGAGTATAGATGTTTGTGAATGCCTTTAGGTGGCGATGATTTTCATCGCCAGGTATGAGACCAACGCAGTACTTACTAGAAGCCAGGAGTGTCTTGAAAAAGTTATACCTGGTATCCAGAACAGGATTTCGGATTATCTGCCGTTAGTATACACGCGGCACTAGTGTGCAATACAGCCTCTGTCGATAAGGTTCATAGGGAACACACTCTGTATGTTCTCTTCAGCTGGTTGACATATTCTTTTTTTTTTTCTTGATAATTTTGGATTTAAAGGCCGAAGCAGCTCAGTCTATAAGGCCTAAGTATTATATATGTTAAAATGTATATAATTATCAAAATGATCAATCATATTTAGTTGTTGTTATTATTATTTGTAATTTACTCATAATTATTATATTTTACTCCGTCGGTGTCAATTCTTAATTTTGTCTTCCCGAGCGCAATGCGCCCTTTAGTCGAGTCTAACCACATCTCCTTCCTTAGATTGAAGATCCGGGATCTACACATTGCGCAGTTAACTCTAGCTTTAGAATGCAACCAGCTGCGTGAATGTTTACTGTATTATTCGAACGGAGTTTTGTTTAAGTAAAAAAAAAAAAAAAGAGGGCGCTATTAGAATATCATATGCTATAATATGTATTAAATCTGTTGAATACCATAATTTTAAGAAAATTTCTAGTAATATTCCTGCAAGAATCGATCGCTATGTATAATGCAGATTTAAATACGTTGCGCATTTTCCAGTTCTTCATTACCACTATTTCCTTTAAAAAGCATTTCAAGTTGGAATGATTCACTACTTTTGTTAGGCTTTCATCAGACTCTTATAATAAATTTCGAGCTGCAAATATGACTCAATCGTGTTTCTTTACTTTCGTGTTTTCAACCCCCCTCCCACACACACACACCGAAGTTTTCTTTTTCTTCCTAGACACCTACGATTATTATTTAAAATGATATAAAAATGGAAAAACAAATATTACCAGGTGACAAGTAATGCACATAAATCACCATAGAAATTCAATAAAAACCCCAAAGTACAGATAGAATGAAAATGATGTAGACAAGCATGCTTGCTATAAAAAGCAGACATACATACAAGCATGTATTAACGCTAGGCATCCTGTTTTGTTGATCTATCATATTGAAAAATGTATTCGATTAAATTCATATCTATCAACTGCATTTATCTTGCTTAAACGTCACATTTAATCCTGCAGAGGTCGCAGTCGAAAAAATTGCAGTGTAGGTCGCGTGCATCTGAGAGATACATTCATTACTAGTATGTGCTAAAATGCGGAAAAATTAAAAAAAAAACTACAAATATAATACATGATGGTTTATTTATTTTCAGTTACAATCTAGAAATTATTGAACAAAGAAACAAAGAAAAAAACAACAACTAAGCCAATACTATACTGACATCGGAGGTCGCGGTATCTCTCAGATACAATTTACTATGAACTATCACATACCTTTACATAACACGTGTTAAACCAAAACTGACCCAGTGGCGGCCGGTGAAAATTTTAAGTGAGGATGCTGCATATACAAATAAAAATAAAATAAAAACTTTTTTTTAATTTTATTTTTAGTAACAAATTATAATCAGTAACGAATTTATTAATAAATAAATTTACATATTAAAAATTGCTTTATTAAAATCACCACGAACAAACACCAATAATAAGAGTTTCGTATCAATAGCACATGCGTAAACGAATATCGGCGTTAGATCGCAGTGCATTTGTTTCGTGTAACGATAATTGAAAAAATATAATTCTTTTCATATTTTCAACAGTGACACTCGTTATAATTCAGCTTGTATCTATAATAAATAAATAATTATATGTTATTTTAATAAAATAAAATAAGATTTACAAAAACTAGTTCACCACGAACATGCACCCAATAATAAATTTCATATCTCACAGAAATAACATACGTAAGCATACTAAAAATACATTGCCGAAAAAGTCCTTTTTAGGACTTCCAGGGTAACGAATGGCAATGCTGTAGCCAATGAAGTTTTAACTGAGGCTCGGCTATTGCCCGTTACCCAGCCATGACTAGAGCTTTTAGCTCGATAACACTCCATCCACACAGATTCTCTTCATTCAGATGACGGAATAAAGAGTCAAGGACTCAGTCCATCTCCCAGTTCTTTTAAGAACTAAAGAAGATACATTGCCGTTTGAGCAGTGTGGGAATGACGTAACGTGCAATGACAAGAGCAAACGAATATCGGCGTTAGATCGCAGTGCATTTGTTTCGTAATCTAAAGCGTTAATCGAACAATTCAATTAACTATTCCGTCAATGTCGAAACATAAGCTGTAACCTTTATTTAACATGTTGTATTGCATTTTTATAATGTTGAAAGCATTGTGATTATTTATAAACACAAACAAAATTTAATTTTTTCATTTTTTCCTTGGTGGTGTTGCAGTGCTTATGTACGGGCCGCCACTAAACTGACCGCATAAACAGTGTGGAATATCACTCGTAATACATCCATGCGCAGCTACTCAATTCCGACTGCCCTAGTGGATGCTTTGTGTGTTAGTCTACTGTAGCGAACCAATGAAAAGCGTTGTTTAGATTTATTGCAATGAAAGAAGGGCGTAATGTGTGTGTGTGTGTGTGTGTGTGTGTGTGTGTGTGTGTGTGTGTGTGTGTGTGTGTGTGTGTGTGTGTGTGTGCGTGCGTGCGTGCGTGCGCGCAGGGCCGTCGCCACATTAGATCGCGCCCTCAGGCAAAAAATTAAATATTGCCCCTGATGGATTATAAGACAATATTTTCTTATATTTATATTATATTCTTATAGTGCAAAACGATTACATAATAATATTAATTAAATGTTTGCTCTACGGAGATATCGCACAATAAAACTGTTTAAAACAGGTATATACCCCCCCCCCCCCTCTATCGATATAGTTGCTAGACCAACAAATCTTTCTTGCTGTTCGCAAATAATTTTTAATCAGTTTAAGCTTAGAAAAATTTCTTTCAGCACTTGCTACGCTAACAGGAATTATGTTGCGTAGCGACGGCGCCTACCGCAATATGGCTGAACGAGCGCCCTTATTAAGCCGCGCCGTGGGGGGGTAAGCTGCCTCTATGCTACATCCTGTCGACGGTACTGCTTGCGTGCGTGCGTGCGTGTGTGTGTGTGTGTGTGTGTTAAGTTTTCTTTTTAAAGGCAAAACGGCTAGAAACACGTGGAGATACTGCAATGAAACATACCCAAGGATTTTGTTGATGCATATTTGATATGGAACAGGGATCATCAGTATTATCAAATCTAACATATTGGTCTTCTAGGACACTTCTAAGTACATCAATCCACCTAATGCTGGTCTTTCTCTGAGTCTTTTTCCTACCATCCTGACTCAAACATCTGTTTAGCAAACCTTTCCCCTCTCTCTCATCCTGTTTAAGTAACCATGTCACCTTAGATTGGTTCTGTTCATCCATTCATGAATGCTGAGAATGCCAAAAGCCTTTCAGATACTTTTTCATAATTCTGGAATGGATGCAATCGTTTACTCCGTTGATTCTCAAACTCTCATATCCGTGTTTGATCAATTATTTTATTCTTATCCCAACTCTCAGATCCATAAGTTAAAATCGATTTATCATATTACGCTGCTAGTTTGGTGCGTTTGTTAATTTTTTCTATTATTTATAATAAATTTATTCCGTTGCTTCCTCGTCATAACTAGCTTTTCCTATTATCTATTTCCATATTAAATTTGACATCTGCACTAAAATTTTTCTCTTAAATAGGTGAAATATTTTTCTCTATTATAGCTTCGCCATTTGAAAATGCTGCTGATATTTTTCATGTTCCTGCCTATTTCCATATTTTTATTTATATTTTATGGTTAACTTTTATTTTTTTAAAAATAATTTTAAATTTATTTTTTTTTATTAATTTCACAAAAATAACAAATTCCATATATGTCATATTTCATCACATACGACTTTTCTTTTCTTTTTTTTTCTTTTTTTTTTTTTTTTTTCAGGGCGCAGAAACCATCGAAAATATTTTCAAAGGATTCTCGAAATGTGAACGAATTCGAGACGTCAAGGCCATTCGATCACAAAAATGAAAGTTAAAGAGTAGATTGGTATTTTGACGTACAACTCCATAACCATAACGTCCTCCTTCGTTCTGCGACGACTTTCGATGTTCTCCTTAAAAATATTTGTTTTTGTTTCTGATTGGTTTCCTTTGCAAATATTTGGTGTAATTCCTTAAGAGTTCCTCTCTAACTCTTTCTCTGATCGGACATGAAAGTTTCATTGGGCCCACTAAGATCTGATATTCTTCCCTTTATCCGCCTTATTGTTGGGCTCTAGGCACCGTAGCTGCTCGACCTAGACTTTTTCTCTTATTTTTGATCAGTTATCAGTTCTGATGTTGTTTTTTTTTAATATGTTCTATTAAATCTCAGATTTAATAGAACATATTAAATTTTATATGAATTTAAAATCTACTATTTTCATTTTCATATAACTTAAATTCGCTTTCAGATTTCCAAAATTCCTGCCCTGATGAATTACAATATGAAGATCCAAAAAGCTAGCGCCTAAAATTAGATATCGATCCATATATTGAGCACGAACTTCCCAAATGTTCAAAATCGCTTTAGATAACAAGAAACTGATCACAAGAAACGTGAAGCATGCTATCCTTCACGTTTCTTCCTACAGCTAGAATTGCATTACATAGAATAGGGGGAGAAGGAATCTCATTTCATAACTTTTTGAAACTCTCTCTCTCTCTCTGGATCAATAATTTTGAAATGTACAATGTATGCTTAAGTTTATTAATGTACATTTAATCCGCAATATATATTCCTTTTAAACTTTAGTCACCTCATGTCACAATATTTCAAACCGTTTGGACAACCTGTTAGATATCGATCCATATATTGAGCACGAACTTCCCAAATGTTCAAAATCGCTTTAGATAACAAGAAACTGATCAGAAAAAACGTGAAGTATGTTATCCTTCACGTTTCTTCCTACAGCTAGAATTGCATTACATAGAATGGGGGAGAAGTAATGTAATGTTCATCATCATAACACTATTTACGGGTATAGACCATATTGGTCTGTTCCGGTCTCATTATCCATCCAATAGCCTTTTTTGAGGTCTACCCTGCATTCTCTTTCCAATTGGCTTATATTTTAATATTTGTTTAGGATGTCGGGTGTTGGCCATTCGGTTTACATCTTCAATCCATTTTTGTTTATAATAATGTAATGTAATTATATATAATGGATTGTAATGTTTTACGAGATTTTTATCCTTTTTAGGCCTTTTCTTTTCAACTAAAAGTCGCAGTGTTAAGATTAACCTTATCGTTAACTGCCCTGACTCTCATTTTATCATTAGCTATTTAATCAAGGAACAAACAGCTTATTAATAACAATAAAAGCGTTCTCCATTTTTGTTTGTTTATTTTTAACCTCAGACCAGTGCTCCTGCTTCTTATTACGTACAGCAGCCATGAATTGAAATGCAAGATTCTCTACTTTTAACAAAGAATTTAAATTAAATTGCGTGGTAATCAATAGCACAGTTAATATTTCTTCCGCATTCTTCAAATTTGATTCACCTCTTGTTTACACAGCGCGGTTCATAAGTTTTAGCACTTGATTTGTTGTGCGTACAGTATTGGAGTGATCTATTGGTAAACGAGCTAAGTAATACCATATAATGTATACGCCCCCAGAAAATTCAAAAGTTAATTAACACTGAGACAAATTTCTATTAAAAAATTATTTATTTCTAGAGAGCAATATATACATATTTTTTTCATTAATAATCCTCATCATAAACATATTCTACAGTGTTGTCAGTTCTTGAATTTTTTTTTTTTAAATTAGAGCTGAATTCTTTGATGTAAGTTGCAAAACATCTAAAATCTGACTAACTACCTAAGCGTATTTCTTTAAAAACAGGAAGAGTAAAATGACACAACTGTTATACTTAATTCAAGTGTCGATATTATCTAACATTTTTTGCACCTTGTAAATCTGCATTGAGCAAGAATAAAAGCAAATAACACGCCAAACAACGATAACGGATGGCCATTGATAATGCTTATAACATAACAAGACGATATCAACTTACTCAAAATTTAAAAAAAGATGCAGAAGATTATTTAAAAGAATAAAGTGATGTATGAAGTCTTCAAAATTTGACGTTGCTACACAGGGCCGGTGGAAGCGGGCATGCGGTACATGCGGGCAACGCTACGAAGGGGGTCCCGCCACCGGGCACGTTTCATAAGTTCAATAAGAATTTTGAAAATTCTTAGAATAATCAATATTAAAATAAATAAGGCCAGATACACCTAATAAAAATTAAAAAAAATGTATATTGCCGCCTCTTTGATCAGCCGGCTGTTTACAATTTTGCAGCGAGAGCAGGCTAAATGCTTGCCTGCAGATGTGTCTATCTACTGCGGTCTATCTAAAGTGAAACGGTGAACAGTTTTTATGCGCAGAAATGAATTTTCGAACAAAACATTTGTTGCTAGTTAACAAGTCATATGGTACGCACCTCAGTAGGATACTGACAGTAGTGCAGTGCGGACTATTATTTCGTCTCTGTGTCGTGTTGTGTAATAATTTCTTGTGGGTATACAATAGAAATGGAATAAAAAAAAAGTTATCCAGTGCACAAAATCGTAATCATCATGCTGAGGTGGATGGAGAACAAGAATTTAAAACTGGTACGGAAGTTCGACGACGAAAGAAAACATGACAATTTGACTACGAGCATATGACGAAACGCCACAATCGCCAGAAGAAAAATTTTGAGTGAATATGTTTTATACACTTCTAGATTGCGATGTGTTCGTTAATAGAACGTTTTGAACAACTAAAAACATATTATGATAATTTCAATTTCTTGTATAGATTACTACAAATTAATAACGAAGATTTACGAAAAAATTGTGACGATTTAGAGATTCTCTTGAAGGACTCTGACAATAAAGATGTAAATGCAATAGAACTATATGACGAGTTATGTGCTTTCCGGGATATGTTTCGGAAGGATAATTTAAATATTCAAAACCCTTTCGATATTCTTAATTTTATCGTGTCCAGTAATTTATTTTCCCCTAACTTTTCAATTGCATTAAGAATGCTATTAACCTTACCTGTTAGTGTAGCGAGCGGTGAACGTTCCTTTTCCAAGTTGAAATTGATTAAAACCTACTTAAGGACAAATATGTCACAAAAAAGGTTTGTTAGTTTGGCGTTAATAGCTATTGAAAATGATATATGTGCGGAATTAGACGTTAAGACCATTATTTCTAATTCTGTGAATATGAAATCAAAAACCCTAAAATTTTAATTTAAAAAATGTCTAGTATATTTATCAAAACAAGCCTTAAAGTACAAGCCATTAGGAAAAAGAAAACCAGGACGTCCTCTTAAACGATTCAACGATGACTTCTATGGCCGGAACAGGCTATGCTAGGCCTAAATCCTTGATACGCATGATGATGATGATGATGATGATGATATTTATGTAATTTAATTTATTTTCTGTTATTCTGTGAAGATGTTATTTTTTGAATACTTATAATAAATGTTTTAATTATTTCTGAATTATTTTCTTATTTATCATCTATCTTGAGTTTCTTTTATTTTCCTAAAAGATAGTTTCACTTATAAAAATTATTAGAAAAATTTTACAAGTTACTAAGAATTTAGTAACTTGTAAAATGCAAGAATTTTTTACACTTTAGTTCAAATAAATTTTAACTTTAATTAAAATTCATTTTAATTTTGTTAGCTATTCGGATCGGTGAGAAGGCTATAATTCCTGTATCATTATATTCAATGATTAAAGTGAAATGGCTTTATCAAAATTTGTTTTAACTTTTGAGAATTTTTTGAATATTCGGGTTTTTAACGATTTCCTGCCTAGTCAACACCCCCGGTTTGTTACATTTAGCTCGCCAACGTGTGGCTGTTCTGTCAAAATTTATTGAAGAAATTTCAAATAATTTAAATTTTTATTATCATAAAAGAGCCGCACACGCCCGGATCGTTACAAGGGCGCTTAGATAGAAATTGCATGCGGGAGACAAAGACCCTAGCGCCGGTTCTGTTGCTACATAACACGATGTGCATGCACTTTTATGTCGTGTTTTGTTTTGTTGCTGTGAAATTATATAAAATTGATTAATACATTTTATAGCATGTTTATTGCTATAAAACGTATTAATAAATTTATATACTTTTGATATTGTTTTTACCAAATATTTTTTTTTACGAAATATTTACCAAATTTGTTTTTTACCAAATAATTTTGATAGTATTTTTTATAAACACTATCAAAATTATTTTCACAAATAAAGCAAAAATGAATCACATGGTTCTTCTACTTCTATTCCTCCTCGTCCTCTTCCTCCTCCTGTTTCAAATCATATGTTTTTAATTTAGAAAACTTTTTTCTCGTTTATTTGGACTCTTCTCGAGTGCTAAACTTAAAAAAAAAATTCTAATTCATTATAAATGATTCTGCGTGTCTCCTACATTATGACTCGAAATATATATATTTTGAGGAGCATGACAGCGACGATGTTAAGAGAGGAGGTGACATTTAGGCGGTGTTCAACTGGTATCAGGGGATCTAACGTGTGCCAAAAAAAAAAAAAACGTTCCCCACACCATTATACCCCCCTCCACCAGCATGAGCTATTGCTACTTGGCAGGAAGGGTCCATGGCCTCTTGTTGTTGTCTCCATATTCTGGATCTACCATCAGCATGATGCAGTACAAACTCGTACTCGTCAGAACAGTAGACATTTTTCCAGTCGTCAGCGGTCCACAGTGTTGGTGATCACGTACCCACTGAAGCCGAATCTTCCTGTCATATATATATATATATATATATATATATACACACACACACACACACACACACACACACACACACACACATGTATCATCATGCTTTTCAAGGATTTAGGCCCTAGAGTGGCCTGTTCCGGTCTTAGAAGTCATCGTTGAATGTCTTTAGAGGATGTCCTGGTATTCTTTCATACCAATTTATACCAAAATAAATATACAAATATACCAAATACATTTTTTTTTCTGTCACTAAAGTGAAGCAAACGTTAATAGGCAAATATCGACTAAAATCAAAATTGAAGTGGGACTAAAATTTATAATGAAAATCCTATATTGAAAATATGAGAATTACATTAAATTCAACAATATCACCAGAGCGGAAATTGTACTTTGCACTTAGTATATTTCTAGTTTTATCAAGTTTTTTTCCCTTACAAATGGTCTAATTACATAAAAATTGCAATAGCCCGGTAAATTTTGCTGAGGATCCCAAATACTGAACTTTAATAAAATGTGTCCAGCAAGATCTAGAAATATGTAGCGTGCTTATGATACAATTCTAATAGGTGTGTTCACGTATTTTGCAACAAACATTGATTATACAATGAGAAGGGTTACAGATGGAAAACAAGATCTCGTATGAGTTCTCCTACTTTAGTATATGTACTATTGCTAGTCTATATAGCGGAGTGGATCTCCACTCCGCTATATAAAGTGGAGTGGTATCCACTTTGCACCCAATAGAATTTGAACTCGCTATCTACACATCGATGTTTGTGAAAATGATTTGTATTGTCTGGTATGTGACCACCACCATCCTGCTTACTGGAGACCTGAAATATCTTGGAAATTATCATGTTGGTCTCCAAAACGGATAATCTAACCCCTTAGCCAAACCAAGATGGAAAACAAGATCTCGTATGAGTTCTCCTACTTTAGTATATGTACTATTGCTAGTCTATATAGCGGAGTGGATCTCCACTCCGCTATATAAAGTGGAGTGGTATCCACTTTGCACCCAATAGAATTTGAACTCGCTATCTACACATCGATGTTTGTGAAAATGATTTGTATTGTCTGGTATGTGACCACCACCATCCTGCTTACTGGAGACCTGAAATATCTTGGAAATTATCATGTTGGTCTCCAAAACGGATAATCTAACCCCTTAGCCAAACCAAGCCACGAAGGTGCTATTATTATTATTATTATTATTATTATTATTATTATTATTATTATTATTATTATTATTATTATTATCATAGTCACACAGTTGATACACAGTCAAAACAAGACATCATTCAAACAGCAATTTGACTGATAATACAGAGCAATTCAGATTCTACCAAGAATCTAAAAATAGTCTATCAGGTAGCGTCGTATAATATGGATTGTTCCAAGTAATGTTGTTTTTTTTATAGATCATATTCAGTCACTTCGTTGATGTTTAATTGCTGTAAATAGTTGGATGGCTTCTTTGAAATTGCACCAAATTTACCGATAACTATTGGGATGACTTTGGTATGTTTAAGCCACAGCCGACAAACTTCGATTGCCAGATCTCGATATTGTTATCACTGGGTACTGCGATATTAATAATCCAAACCTGTCGATGTTCGATAATTGTGATGTCAGGTCTATTGTGTTCCAAATGCCGATCAGTTTGTATTCTAAAGTCCCAGAGAATATTTGCTGTTTCATTTTCCAATACACTCTCTCTTTTATGCTGCCACCAGTTATCAGAAGTAGGAAAGCTATATTTTTGCATACATGCAAATGAATTATATTGGTCACTTGATCATGGCGGTATTTATAATCAGTATGAGCTATCTTGCTGCAGGCACTGATTAGATGTTCTACAGTCTCATCTTTCTGATCGCGCAGTCTGCATTTGCTGTTATTATTGATATTCAGAAATTTTGCTTTGATTGCATTCGTTTGTAACGCCTGTTTTTGAGAGGCTAGAAAAATCCTTCTGTTTCTTTTTTTAATATATTATTCATATTACAGCCATTTGCATACTACTACTACTACTACTACTACTACTACTACTAATAATAATAATAATAATAATAATAATAATAATAATAATAATTATTATTATTATTATTATTATTGTTATTGCTTAACATCTCTAAGAAATTCAAAGACTCATTGAGATAAGGCACTCTACTCCACTCCGCTACACACACACATCTAACTGTCTCTCCTACTATCGGTTTCTAATATTTTTCGGTGGTATTCGCATTATACGTATCAATTTTGTGAATGTGTGTGTGTACACACATACACAAAATTGAGGGAAGATTGTAATACACCAGCCTAAATCCTAATGTATTAGTTGCTAGGCCCGAATTCCAAACAAATCCATTTAGCTCGTAGACAAATGATTTGTGAAGAAAATAAAGCAGTAAATATTATTTTCTAGTTAAATGTGTGTTCAAGAATCTTTAAACATTCTCCGAATAACTTCTGATCTCGTGTCAAATTATTAAAAGTTTATAAATATCAGGCTTGTAAGTTTTGTATTGTATTTAGCATGAAATCGAGAAACTTATCATAATCACATTACAGAGCGGAAATAGCAACAGGGTGTATTTTACCATTGGCATAGGTTACGCCCTTCGTTTTAACGAGTGAAATACATGTTTGTGCATATAGTTTGCTAATTCCCGGTTTCGCCTTAAGATGGTGTAGGTGTATCGGCTGTAATATGATAATATTATTTCAATGGTACACTTGGGTGATCGATGGCTGTTAATTTTCTTAATAAATGACATGTGAATTTGAATTTTATTTTAATGTTATTATTTTATATTTTTTTTCTTATTATTTTTAATTTTATTTATTTAGAAATAAGCACTCCAGATTATAATAATCATGAAAACAGACGAACTAGATTCCTAAAGTATTAAAAATTAATAAGATTTTCATCCACGTCAGGATGTAAACCTATAATTTATTACACATATCGGTCGCTGAATTAGAAATTTTTATTGTACATATAGGCTTGCGATTGCCAATACCGATCCTCTTCAATTCCCTGCGCATAGTTCGGTGAGATATGGATCGGGAACAGCCTTGATTAAATGCTTCGGTCAATTGCTGCATACAGGAAGTTCTCTTTGTCCGTATAAGCCTTCTCAGACGACGGCGATCTTGTTCCTGATAGACTATCTTAGGAATACAGTTACACCTCTCAGACAAGAAATGTGGATTATTTTTCTACTGATTACACACACAGGGGATATCTCACCTTCTGAGAAACCAGTCAGCGCTGCTGGTTTCAAAATCGTGGCTCCAGCCAGACGGGCACCCATAATAAGCCCTTTATGGAACTCCAAAAGCTCATTAGTTTTTCCCATTCTGATCAACACTGTTGACGATTACTGACCAGCATCATTCTTAAATAGTTGCCTGGAACAGGTGACCAAGTATTTTGCATATACGCTAAGTGACCTTTACTTGTATCTGCATAAAGGTTTGTAATTCAGTGGACGGTATGGGTATGTGTAGTAGTGAAGGGTAGACTGGTTACCAGATGATCCTCGAACCTGCTCTAGAGAACAAACCCTAAACTATACCAAAAACAAACATGAGTTGTTTAGCATAGTCCAAAATTAGAGCATTTGTCAAAAATATACTGAGATCAACATGCTCAGTATCTTAAAAAATAAAAATAAATAAATTCAAATTAATTTTAATTTCAAACAATTACTTCAGTTTCGAATGAAATGAGGATAAAATTAAAAAAATTAATTAAATAAAAAGTTATTAATTAGTTAAAAGCGGTATTTAAAAAAATTCACATTAGAAGTTCGTATTTGCAGTATGGGTGTTACAACATAAATATATCTAAAATGATTGGCTTACCTATGAACATGTAAGATACAGCCTCACAACCAACACTGAAATCGTTGTGTAATTAATTAAAAAAAATTAAATAAATAAATCGGGGAAGATGCTGTCGCATCAAAGAAAAATCACTGTTTGCAACTCACATGAGTGAATTTAACATTATGCTAATCAAATCTGTGTTAGTTTCTGCTTATATTAACATATCTTGTAGATGTCACAGAATGACTTGTTCCTAACATAAAGGCTAAACATTTTTTATCATTTATACGAAAAAATCCAATAGAATTTTCTCACCCGAATGAGGAAATGGACAAAGTGGAAAACTCGGTCCAATCAAGTAAACATTTTATTTTATTTTTTACTCTTAGTCGTAGACAAATAAAGCATAGCGAGGAAAGAAATTAAACTATATCCTATCACTCCCCCACAGGAAATTTGTTTCAGAATCTTTGCATACACATGAACTATAAACACTGTCCCAGATTTCAACATTTAGTTAATAATATCTCGGATTTTATCATGCAAAAGCTGGTCACCTTATCCTAGATACATCCAGTATAACAAGATGCGGTGATATAGCTAAAATATTTTTTTCAATAATTTCATGACTGGAAAGATGGGACTAGAGGAATGGTATGTCGTGTTCCCAAACGTAAAAGTGTTAGTTTTGGTTGATTTTATCACAAACCCGCATACATAGGGACCTTAAAACCGTCCTACTGTATTATTATAAAAATTAGATTTATAATAAGCCACGATTGTAAGAGACCATTAAGTTCAGTAAGGAAGATGGAATGAGATTTCTAGGTGTCTGTATTCCTTACAATAGTGCAATAATGTTCTGAGCTATTAACTTCATTTTTTTTGGTTTAAATCCGTTATTACTTTTCGTATTATTCTATAAGATTTTTTATTATTCTTCAAGAAAAAATTTTTAATCTATTTAAAATTTCAAATAAACTTTCTTTTTTTTTTTGTTAAAAATTCATTGAGTAAACGGAACTGAAAAATATTTGTGCATTGTTACTCAAACTGTACATCCTGTATTTAAACCCTAACTAGCATGATCGTTTTGAAATAGTGTGAGTTCTACGTCGATTTTTTTTTTTTGGGGGGGGGGGGGCGGATGCAGAGTTAGAAACCACAGTTTTTTTTGAGGAGAAAATATCACACCAAAAAATCGAATAACTTTAAAACCTGCTAAAAAAAAAAAAACTGAAAAAGATCTACTCAGCAACTAGAATCGAATATATAACCTCAATCTTGTTTTTTCTGATGGTTAGTTTATGTTATTGAAGGGGAAGTGTTACCAAAAGTTTCAAAGGCACCTCGAAAAAACCACATGATTAATTAACACTTATAATCAGTAAAATGATTAGTTTTCCCTCCCCTCATCTTTTAAATGAGTGGATTTCTTGAACTCGATCACAGCCTATTGTCATCTATTTTCATAGAGGAAAATCAATGCTTGGAAAAAAGTTAATGGACACTGTAGTGTGAGGAACAAACAGCCTTGGCGGCCACCTTAATAAGATGTTGGACCTCCTTTCGCGGCAATGGCTGCAGCAATCTTGCCAGGCATACTTTTCTCAAAGTACGATAACAATCAATGGGAATTTTGGACCATTCTTCCTGTAGGCATGTAATGAAGTACTGGTCTGTTGTGGAGCAGGTCCCTTGACCTCAACCGACTCTCCAATTCATTCCACAGATGTTCAATAGGGTTGAGATCAGGACTCTGCGCAGGCCAGTCAAGTATTACATTGTCCAGAATGTTTAGATGCCTCTCGGAGTTCAATGTTCATGGTACACACAAACAGAGGCCAAACCAGGAAATACAAGACCACACCATGATACCTCCACCTCCAAATTTCATAAGTAGGGTTACGCACTCTGGTAAAAGACATTCAGCGGGCATCTGACACACCCACACCCGTCCATCTGTTTAGTAAAGGGTGTAGCGTGATTTGTCGCTCCATAACACCAGCATTTATGGTTCTACCATAAAAACCCATGTTGTGAGCCTTGGTTTTTTGCGCAGATTGGTGTGCCAGTTGATGACCAGAATTCCTCATTAAAAGTGTCGGCGGATTGGCGATTTTTACATATTATCCATTGTAACATTCTAAGGCCACTTACAGTGAGTGTGGTGGCTAGTCGTCCACTGCCGGTAGTACTAGCAGTTGACTCCCTGTTCTTCTACTTCAGATTTTGATCTGGGATGATCCAATTTGTCAACAATTTGCATCTTTCAAACTCCATCAGTTCCTCTCAGATATTATACAAGTGACTATATTTTTAAAAAAATGTGTCATTTTTTTTAATATGGTAAAAATATAATGCATTGATATCTTCAAACCTCGAGGGGAAAAATATAAGTTTAGAAAATTAAACTAAACATTCAAGTTCTAAGAACAAACCGTTTGTTCTTAGATACACAAATCAACAGAACAGATGCCACCATTTCTGTGCAACATCCTTCCATATTGCAGCTTTCGTAATTCATTAATAACGATGCCTTTTCGTTTGAAATACGCAGATTCGAATCAAGTCTAGAACTTTTATAAGAGTTTTTCAGCTAAAAGTGAGTTAGCTGTTCGGATATGAACTTGGAAGCATTTTTTTTTTTTGCCTCCTGGCATCTCAGGTTCTTCATCTAGAAAACTGGCAATCCGCCTAGGAGAACCACACGATTAATAGGCATAATACACAGGTCTCATTAGCCTTAGTTATTTACCAGTAATTCAAAACAACAAACACAGCCTTTACATATTATTAACAAAATGATTTCCATTTAACTAAGATACAAGTAGTAATTATTAAACTATACAGCAAAAAGTTAATTTTAAAGAAACTGAAGTAAAGCAGTTTTTCTTTCCCGACTTTTCAAAAAGTCGCTTTTGAAAAGAGCTGTGTGATTTATAAATATAAAACGTCTTTTATTCTCCAAAGGGAGTAAAAGCAACTCGTTTTTTATATGGTTCTTCACTTCCACCACTTCCACTGAGCTACACAAGCTAATAAATAAATAAAAATAATTACAAAATATTCTCCCAAGATCCTGAAGAGATCAAGACACAAGAACTTCCTCAAGAATTCTGGGTATTTCATTTTCTTACTATTTCTGGATTTGTAATTAGTTTAAGTGTAAAATTATATGACGCGACCAGTAGAGGCTGTTCATCATTATTTCAACTATAAAAACGCTCTTATTAAAAAAAAAAAAAGTAAAATTTATTCTTTCAGTCCACGTCGACCATACTGTTCATTTAAAATAGACCTGAAAATCATGAAGTGTTTCTTGAAGAAGTAAAATATAAAGAACAAGCATACCCTGATTTATGGAGATTTGAAAGTTTCCTGTATTTTTCTTGAGCAGCAATCCAGAATTTTCCATGGAATTTTCCACGAAAATTCCATGTTTTCTTTCGGAAATGGAAGATAGTATAATCACCATTCAAGGAGATAAATCTTCATTACAGACTCGTTAAAAAAATTCTCTGAAAAGTTTAATGAAGCTAAAATCTAAATCACCATTTTTCATATTTCAAATGCTTAGAAAGGTCTTTTTATGGTATCAGACATAAGAGTTTGAACGCCGCTGTGGACAAGAATGTAAGTGTATGGGAGTCACTTAAAAAATTGGTTTCAAATATGAAACAGCAATATTTTTAGAACAACAAAGATTCTGGTTTCAAAAGCATAGTTGATAAATATGCGAAATTTTAAAAATTAACTGAATATTGATGCAGTGATGGAAGGATTTGCTTTTTTACTCTGGATGTGATTGCAGCGGAAAGGAAGGTGTCGGGTTTTTGATACACAAATCATCACGAAATTCTGTCATGGAATTCAACCCTATCAATAGCAGAAGTGCTCTAGTCCGCCTGAGAGGAAAACCACTCAATATCACCATCATACAGGTCTATGCCCCAACCACAGATCACGAGGACTCCGAAGTAGAGGAGTTTTATGGTCAACTTAATGCAACAATCACCAGAGTGAATAGAAAAGACCTTTTGATTGTACAGGGCGATTGGAATGCCAAAATTGGAACTGACATCGGCAAGGATTATCTCCCATTTGTCTGACCATATGGCTATGGAGAGACAAACGAAAGAGGTTTTGAATTGATCAATTTTGCCTCACAAAATGAACGTGTTAGTAATGGTAATCTCATATTACCATTACTAACACTCTATTTCCCCATAAACCTTCCTGAAGATGGACATGGACTTCCCCTGATGGTAAAACACACAACCAAATTGACTTTATCCTTGTAAGCACAAGATTTAAAAACTCCATCAACCTCACAAAAACCAGATCATTTCCTGGAGCCGACATTGGCAGTGACCACAATATGGTCATCGCAACTGTGAATATGAAAATAAGGGAAAGATTACCTACAAAATCAACTCGTAAAAGATATAATATAGAAAAATCAAAAGATCTCCAAATAAATACACTATATAAATACAAATTAAAACAAATTTTTGACACAAGCTTCAAGAAACATAATAGTATCGAATCTAAAACCAAATACCTCACAAAAGATAACTGAGATGGCTGAAGAAATCCTTGGATACAAAAGGAAAATAAATAAACCATGGATAACCAACAATATTTTGGACCTATGCGAGGAAAGAAGATATTCGAAATCTCATATTAATAGTGGTGATAATAGAGAACAGTATAAAAATATTACTAAGATTATTAAAAAAAATCAAACATGCTAGAAATTTATGGATATTGGATGAATGCAAAAATATAGAAGAAGACTTAAATAAAAATAATTCTAAAAGTGCTTTTCACCGCAATTAATTGGAGCATAGAAGATGAAGATGGAACTCCTATCACGGATAACCAGAAAATAATTGATAGATGGAATGTTACGCAACCAAGCTTTTTCAAAAGGACCCTCAACTTACCGATGATATTTTGGACGGAATTTTTGCCAGGAGGTTCGGAGGAAGGAGATTACCCGATATTAAAAGAAGTTATTGCAGCAGTTAGCTCCTCAAAAATTGGAAAATCACTGGGAAGTGATGGTGTCACAGTGGAACTGATACGCGAAGGAGGTGACATCATCATAGACACCTTGCTAAATTTATTCCAGGACGTATGGAACACAGAGACTTGGCCTTCTGATTGACGGACTTCTGTCCTTGTACCTATCCCTAAAAAGGGAAACAGCAATAAATGTAGCAACTATAGAACAATAAGCCTTATTAGTCATCCAAGCAAAATCCTGTTAAAAATACTATTGTCAAGAATCGAAAAGAAAATAGAAAGCAGACTATCAGATGAACAAGCAGGTTTCCGGAAGTCCAGAAGTACAATCGACCATATTTTTACAATACACATACTAGGCGAAAAATACATAGAACATAACGAAATAATCTGTCGCAACTTCTTAGACCTTCAAAAAGCTTTTGACTCATAAGGGATTATGGAAAATTTTGAGGGCATGAGGCATTATGGAAAATTTTAGAACATTATGGTATCGACAACAAAATCATTAGGATTATTAAATCTCTTTATTCCTCATCTGATATGAGAATTGAAATTAAAAATTACAGCAGTGAACCGTTCCGGGCAGAACGGGGGGGGGGGGTAAGACAGGGATGCATCTTGTTCCCTCTTCTTTTTAATTGTTTTCTGGAATATGTCATAGATGAAGCTCTTTATGAATATGACACTGGAATAGTAGTTGGCGGACTAAGAATAAATAACTTACGTTTTGCTGACGATATCGATCTTCTGGCAGAAAGTGAAGAAGAATTACAAGAGATAACCAGCTGTGTTTTCGGAACATTAAAAAAATATGGATTATACATAAACCTACAAAAAATAAAAACAATGATAACCTCAAAATCAGACATTGAATTCTTAAAGATACAAATTGGCAATAAGCAAATTGAGAATATAAAGAAGTTCACTTATCTAGGAAGCACGTTGAGTCAAGATGGTCGTTCAAAAACCGACATTAAATACCGAATTGCTAAGGCAGCTGTAGCCCTACAGAAGTTGAAACCATTGTAGGGAGATAACAGAATAGCAATCACAACCAGACTAAGACTAATTGACACCTTGGTGAATTCTGTCCTTTTGTATGGTTGTGAGGCCTGGACTTTATTGAAGGAAGATGAGAGGAGACTCCTGTCTTTCGAAATGAAAACTTACAGAAGACTTTTGAGAATTCCCTATACCGCTCACGAAACCAATGAAAATGTCCGAAAACTGATTGACTCAATAAATGGGAGAAAAAGGGAAAATATTCTGAGTGTCATCAGAAGAAGACAGATGAAATGGTTCGGACATGTGGAGAGGGCTAATGGCATTCCAAAGAAACCCTAGAAGGAATCGTTCCGGGATCAAGGGTTAGGGGCCAACCTCGATTAAAATGGACTGATAACATCAAAAAATGGACAAATTCCTCCCTTTCTCAACTGACATCAAGAACAAGAGACCAAGACGACTGGAGGAGGCTAGCAAAGAGTGTCACCTACCAGCCATGAATGACCCAACGGTTCATTTAGGACTATGGGAGAAGAAGAAGAAGATGGAAGGATAGGGCAAAAATTCCATCAAAAAGTATAAGGTGAAAATACGCGAAAGACTCCGGAACATACAGCATGACTGCCGTTGGTATTCAAAAAAGGAAAACGACACACAAGAAATCAAAAAGCTTCTGTAAACATTATTCCATTTTCTTCTATTTTGAGAAAGTCAAGAAATACCTAGTATATATTTTCATGATTTGTGAAGAAAAACCTTAAGTTGTCCTAAAACTAGATATCATTTTGTATCATATAAAACATGATACATGTATATAAATGGATATCGTTTGGAATCATATGATAGAATATAAGTCACATGTTACAGTAATAATCGCAGCTTGAAATGAGTGTAATACTAGGGAAGAGAAAAAGAATAACCACAATACACTCTATAAATAAATTACTTTCCATAACTAGGAACTAGAGAGAGATATTCATTGGTATTTAAACTATGCTGATGCTTCCCTATTCGAAGATTAATAGGATTTCTTGGAGACGAGTTCAGATTTATATGGGATGTCATGGAGAAGTTTCATGCTATCCCATTTTATTTGGCACCTAATGAACAAAATTCGGACTTACAAAAATGAAGAACTCTGTCGTGGTCCATATTCTTCAGTCTTGTAAGTTTTACATTCTTCCAGTATGTTGGAAATGAGGGAGATTATTACAGGAGCAGAGACCTTCATAAATCTCAGGAGTGACCATGGATGCTATTTATTATTTAGTGTGGGAAGGAGTCTCTCTCTCTAAACAAAAGAGAAAAAATGCATCCTTCATAGTTTATTTTCCATATTTTCTGGAAAATTAACTACGAAGAATGCATTTATAATAAACCGAATATGAAATAATTTGCTTTTAGAATTCCTATATTAAAATCCCTATTAACAGAAGCTTGTTTTCTTTTTTGAGGAGAGATTGGTTAATAACCAATTTCTTGGAGTAATATTAATGGATATTCCTGTGAACATTTTCTAGTAAAGAATGGCTTGCATCGGGTAGAGAAGTTTAAGGTACAATCAGGCATTCTAGTGATTATTGAATCTAAAGATGGCAGTGAACTATTATATTCAATCTCAATTGTAAACTTAAAACGCTGGTAGACATTATTTACCTTCTCCTGGAAAAGATGGAGATTTCGTGGTATGAACGACTGAACACTAACGATGTCATCAACGTCTCTTTAACAAATGATGTGTGGATATAAGAGCGTGAAGTGATGACAGCGAATAGTTGCTGCTTAAAATGTTTCGCACAAAAGAAACGAACGAGCAATCCCATTTGTATGGATGTGTGTGTATACAACACACACACACACACACACACACACACACACACACACACACACACACACACACACACACACACACACACACACACACACACACACACACACACACACACACACACACACACACACACACACACACACACACAGTCCATCATACAAAAACGCTGCATCCTCTCTGTTCCAACAACCAAGCAGAACAACTTGCTATAGTTCAGTCACTCGCCTGTCTCCAGGGATTAGAACTCAACACCTCTCATCAAAAGACAGCAACGCTTTACAGTGATAGTAGAAGCACTATAGATGGAATAAAAAAACCAGAACAACCATATTGCATTAATAGAACAGACAAGAAATCTAGTTCGAAATCTCACTCTAGAGGGATGGGAAATTAAGTTCTGCTGGGTGAACGCGCATACTGGAATAGCAGGAAAGGAGAGAGCGGATCAATTGGCTAAAGAAGCAGCTAGAAACGAACGGCTAGAAACAAGTTACCAAAAGTATTCGAAATCTGCTATAAAAACACTTGCAGAAGAGAAAAGCCAAGACATGTGGAAAGAAGAATGGAAAACATCGAAAAACAGATCAACAACAAAAGAATTCTTGCCAAACATCAGAAGCAGACTCCGGCTGAAAACACACTGTCCAACCAATATGCCATGGATTCCAGTCTCACCACTGTGGGCATGAATTGTTGTGTCTGGATGAATTTCATTCTAAGACCATTTCACCTTACTAGAGGCTTAAAGTGGCATGAAAAATTCCGCACTGGGTCTATGCTTCCTCAAATTATTAAGATTTCCGAATTATATAATAGTCATCTGCTTATGGTATTAATGTATGGCAGATTTATAACCTTTCGTGTGTAGGATTCACATTTAAAATAAATACATAAAAACACAATGAATGCCGTCCATGTTACTTTTTAACGCACTAAACTTCAATTTTTCCCCCCTTCAATGTTACAGTAGCTTCGCTAAGGTCAGCAAATTTAAGATTGCCTAAATTAATCTGCTAGCATGATGGGATATGATTTATCGCACTGAAAGTAACTTAGCTTAATTTGTGTAAGTTTACACGTTGCAGTGAAGAAGAAGAAGAAGAAGAAGAAGAAGAATCAGAAACAATGCTGAATCCCGATATTCTCATAAAACTTACCCAATGAGGCATTAAACTTTAAAAAAAAAAAACTGAGCAAGAAAGCTGTCAAGAATTTTAACAGACAGTCTAAACAAAAAAGAAAACAAAAAAAAAAAGGAGGAGGGGGACTTATAATTCCAGATTTCAATGGAAATTATTCGATATGTTCAAGCACCAGTTCCATATAGTCACTGTACTGGAATAATAATAAACGTCAGACTGGATATTATAAATGCACAGTGAATAGCCTGAGAAAGTCCGCTGCCCCTAGATGTCCTAAAGTTAGGAGTAATCACATCCACGAGTTTGCCTTACAAAATTCCCGGAGGTTCCTTCACAGACTAAAGGTTCTTTATTGCTTTTGCATCTAGAAACGCGAATTCTAAACAAAATACCAAACCATCCCTATTCCAAGACTTCTAAAACATCCAGTCTTTGGTTTACACAATAGTTAACTTCTGAGAAAACCTAAGGTGGCATCTCAGCAGCATCTTAATATTCATTCTTCCAGTTAAGGATAATAAAAACTCAACTGTCTCAAGAACGATGTTCACCTCTTGTATTTTATTGTACGAAATCTGCCAGTGTTGGAATTAGAATAATATTCTCAGAAGTTTACACATTCTAAATAACGAATACTTTTTTTCTCTCTCTCTCTTTCTTTCACTCTTAGGTAAGACTATTTTAAATTATTATTATTATTATTATTATTATTATTATTATTATTATTATTATTATTATTATTATTATTATTATTATTATTATTATCGTTAACTGACAGAGAGCAATTTTTCATAATATGCCACTGGATGGGTATAATTTCAAGAGAACAGTCCGATAGATAAAGTTTTAAATTTTCATTTTTTTATTATATTTTTTATTGTAAATACTACGATTTAAATGTCGAAATTCATAATGCGTTTAAGCACAATTTAGAATTAAAATGAACTTTAAATATATCTAGTTCACCCTCAGTTGGTATTTATATTATCAATTATATTCCCTTACCTTTTTTTTTTTTTTTTTTTTTTTTTTTTTTTTTTTCGTAGACGATGGATCGATGAGGTACAGCCATGCGACGCTTTCTATCAGCTTCATAGTAAAGAAAATCTTAAGAGACTTTTCAAAATGTATACTGGCATGTTCAGAAAAAAAAAAAATGAAGAAGGAGAAGATAATAGGTTTTTAAAACATTTCTTTGAAACTCAGGCTCATAATGTTAAATGGTCTTTATGCTAACAGAAAAAAAAAAAAAAACTAAATGTATGTAATATGTACTGTTCAAAATGTAAAATAATTGAACAATAAAAAAACATATTCAGAATACGTTTACTTCTAAGAACATATTTTTTTTCATCTAAATGAAGTCATTTTTATCTTGACGTTCTGTTTAATCTTTTGTGTTCGTAATACTTATTGTAACCCAAGGCAAAACTGCAAAATGGAGAATGAGTGACATTACATTATGTCAATAAGTAGCTATCTTTTACACCATTATAAGGTGTAATGGACTCTTCAGTGACTCCTATTATGCAAAGGTCACTGTCAAGCGTCTCACGAAAGAGAGTACTGACGTCTCTAGGATCTATATAACTGCAATTATACAGCGCTACTTAACACCGTCGCAATTTTTGAAGCCGTTATTTGAATGTTACTTCTCACTGCATGTCGAGAAATCAGCAATTTTGCCTGTGGCATAATTGCTGATTTGAGTTATTCGAAGAAATTCGAGTTATTCAAAGAACTCAATCTAATGATGTATACGTTGTTCATTATGTGTATTGGGATTGGCCGGTAACGTTTTAACATTAACAAACGTTTAGACTAGCTAGACCGTGTTCATGGCATCGTCTTCTACTTTTCTTTGTTAGCAATAAGACACTTGTTTAGTCACGGATCACCTGTTGACGAGTAATGACGTTAACATTAGTGATATGAAGTTGTGGAATGGAGAGCGTTTTCGGGAAAAATAATCGTGCCAACTAAATAACCTTTGTAACTAAAACAAACATAAACAACTCGTTTATGTTTTTGTAAGCATTTACAGAACAAAAAAGAATAAACTCTTGTAACTATTTGACGATAATGATTTTCAGCGATTTGACGATAATGTTTCTTTTCTACTACTGAGTGAAGGACTCTCCCATTGCGATCCACTCAATATCGGTAAAGTGTATACATATTTGTAAGAATGAATTGAATGAAGATGAAAGACAATCACAGTATCCATGCCCTCGGCATGATTTGAACCCACTGCTTTTCGGCTGAAGAGCGGATACGCTAACCACTCAGCTAACAAGGCCAGCTGTAACTGTTTACAAAAACATAAATGAGTGTTAAATGAGGACTTAGTATGCAGATGAGGAAAAAGTTGACTAGTTAAGTATAATTTTATATCGTTTAAAATTGTTTCGACGCTAAATTTGGCTTGAATGAAATCGAAAGTGATCTGGATGGAAAATGTAAGTGAATAAAATAAAATGAATATAATTTTTCCTGCCAGAGAGGAGTTATTATATATATGTAGAGAGAGAGAGAGAGAGAGAGAGAGAGAGAGAGAGAGAGAGAGAGAGAGAGAGAGAGAGAGAGAGAGAAATGGAGAGGAATTATATGAAGAGATGAAGGGAAGTTGTTTTAATTATTCTGCATTTCTGGAAAACGAACTAAAAACTCACTTTATATAGATATGCGATTTTTTTTAATGAGTTTAATATAAATAAAAAAACTTTAGTTCAATTTAGTAAAAAATTAATTAAACTCACCTTAGCAATTCACCCAGTTTATTAAAACCTTTAGCATTATATATCCTTTTGATTCCGAAAACTCGCTCATTCAATACCATACACCATTCTACGAGAAGCAACTTTTCATTTCTTTATTTTCAACGAAAGCATCTGGACTTTGTCTTCTCAGAATTTGTTGCTTTGTTTATTGATCATTTCCTTTTAGGCACCTGCAGTTTGTCAGAAAGAATGATAGTATTAAGGCTGGAAGACGGGAAAGACAGATAGAGAGAGAGAGTGAGCCCAGTACTATAATTTGTCTTCTGTACTAACACACAATGGTTTCTTTTTTCTTGCCAATGACATTAACAGATGATTGGAAAATTAAGTATAGAAATACCATCTGATAACTTATCTATTTACTTCTACATTTCATTTTAGAAAACTTTTGAAAAAATGTGCTGTATGTAACGATAAATGGTATTTTTTTTTATTTAAACAAATGTAATTATTTTTGTTTATCTCATTTATATAACATAGCACTACAAGTTTAAGTCGTTGCTTCCTTCCTAAAGATAATATGAATTGTCAGCCTGAGTGGATTAAGTTTTCGCTTTGTTGTTAATAAAATTATTTGCAGACTTAGGTAATAACTTTGTAAATTATCTTTTAAGTCTGAAAAAAAAAAGTATATTATTATTATTATTATTATATGGGTATCTCCATGGAGTCAGAAGACTCATCGAGGACTGATATATGACTGATAGGGGGTTGATTAACACTACTATCTTATTTATTACGGTTCTGAAACAACATAAAAATCTATGCTGAGTCTCTAGAAAACAATTTCAGAAAGAAAGTGCTTACATAAAAAAGTGTTGAATTAATTATGTCGAAGTCAGCTTAGTACTGAAAAAGAACTCAAATCAATTCTGTCTATTATAGTTGCAATAAATGCCTTCGCACCTGTGTTGCGGAAACTTGATTTGGTTCAGTGTGAACCATGTTGTTCCGATATTTAGTTATTCAGTACGAAGGTGAGTAACATATTTTTGATGAACGTCTGCTTTTCTGATAAATGCCACGTTATGCTTTGGAAATTTAAGTTATCTGAATAGCAAGTGATATGTTATCAATAAATGAAATTTTTGGAATTAAACCTATTTTAAACGTAACAGCATCACGCCACAGTTAAGTGAGCTATATTTCTCTCGGTCTATAGAACAGAAAGCTGTAGACCGAGGATGCAAACGACACTTCCACTGAGCCACACAGGCCTAATGGTTATTTTTAGAAAGTCTGAATTTTTTGTGAGACTGACCCTGTATATTTCAATCGGCAACTATGATACCTTTTTGTTGGAAAGATCTGATTCGAATCCCGAAGAATCTTTATAAAGTTTTTCAACTGAAGTTGAGTTAGATGATCTCATACCAGGTGGAAGCGTTTCCTTACTTGAAAGGTTGGTTTTTCATCCCGTAAGAGAGGCAAACCGTCCAGAGAATAATAGCAGTTTACAAACATGTAGACCATTCGGACAGAATTAACCATTCTGTCAGACCATTAATCAGGTTTCTGTGAAATGAAGTTACTTAACCATGGAAGGCCGTTGAGCTGAACACGTAAGGGGAAGATGAGGTGCTGAAAATCTTTCTGAATACAGGAGTCCTAGACATACCAACCTTAACATACAGCCTTTAAAAAATACAACTTTTAGTTAGGGGAGGAAATATTATGAGTTTAAATGAAAATGATTTGTACTCGGAAATCTTTCATAGGATAAAAGGGATGTCAATAATTTATGACAAGGAAAAAATCAAGATCAACAACAATTATTTACTACACAGCTAAGAAGAGTATGGTCTTCTCGACAAGATTTAAATCGATGAATAATATTGGAGATATTGTCAGTCAGTGATGCTAAATATAAGTTTAAGAGCAGTACAATAGATAATGGTTGATCGAGTGGTCAGCTTTTCCTTTCTCCAACGAACTGGTCGTGGGTTCGAATTCTTGTGATTGTCTTTAGGCGAGAGATCAATTTCATTGCCCAGTGTGAGTCCACCGTCCCCTTTATGGGAGGCCTGAAGTGTCTTTAAAAAGTTCCATGTTTAGTCACTAGCGCACGATTTCCGGACTATGTAATAATAAATAAAAAAATTCTAATACAAATAGTGGTGGTGGGCAGTAGATAGCGTTGATGTAGACGATGGTAGTAGAAATTCAGTGTAGTTGGTGGATGGAGTGGTGGAGACGGAGAGTTGTAGAGCAGGTGTCCTCCCTCGATGAGTCTTCGGACTCCTTGAAGATGTAACAAAATAATAATAAGAAAGGATTCGATTCGCTCCCATACTCCTGGATCCTAAAATCACTACAAATATTTGGAATTAGCAAAAACATACATTTGTTTCTGGTTGCTGCTATGAAATCATGGAAAACAACTTTAATAGTCATTAATGAACGATTCGGAGATATTAGCATTAAACGTGGAATTTTCTAAGGTGATTCTTTGTCACCACTGCTCTTCAACATTTCTTTAAGACCTTTGTCTATGATTTTGAAGAAAACAAAACTTGGATATGAAATTCCTAAATGTAATACCACAGTTTTCCATTGTTTATGGATGACGAAGTTATATGAAAAATCGGCATAGCAAATAGACTCTTTACTGAACACAGTTGGTATATTCAGTCAGGACATCAAAATGGAATTTGGTTTAGATAAATGCGCAATTTTATCTGTTAAACGAGGAAACATTAACGACATTAGCAATTTTAGTTCTGATTAACAGAAATATATAAATGTAATTTCAGCTGACAAACACTATAAATACCTAGGAATATTAGAAGCCAGTGATATTCTTGACTCGAAAGCTAAACAACAGGCAGCAGCAGAATATACCAAAAGAGTTAGAAATATTCTGAAAACAAAGCTAAATGGATTAAACAGAATTAGAGCAATGAATTATTGGGGGTATACCTGTAATCCGATTCACAGCTGGCATAATAGATTGGACAAAAGAAGACCTGGACAAATTGGACTACAAAACTAGAAAATTAATGACTATGCATCACTCATTACATCCACGAAGTGATGCTGACCAGTTGTACCTACCAAGGAGAATAGGTGGACGGGGTCTGCTGCAAGTGAGACAGACTGCGGAAGAAGAGATTACTTTAAAAAGTTACATCTACAATAGCTCTGAGCAAATGCTTCAAGCAATTACACAAGAGGGCCTTTTAAAAGCAACAGGAAACAAATCGGATTACAAAAAGGAATAGCAAAATAACCGATATGTGCGCTGGAAAAAAAAACCTTGCATGGCCAATTTCTTCGAGATAATGAGGAAAACGTTGACGTGACCAAGACGTGGCAATGGCTATAATATGCATATATTAAAAAAAGAAACAGAAGGATTTATTCTAGCACCTCAAGAATAGGCATTACAAACTAATGCAATCAAAGCAAAAATTTTCAACATCAATAATAACAGCAAATGCAGATTATGCGATCAGAAAGATTAGACTGTAGAACATCTAATTAGTGCCTGCAGCAAGATAGCTCAAACTGATTATAAATACCGCCATCATCAAGTGGCCAAAATAATTCATTGGCATGTATCCAAAAAATATGGCTTTCATACTTCTGATAACTGATGGCAGCATAAAATAGAGACAGTATTGGAAAACGAAACGGCAAAAATTCTCTGGGACTTTAGAATACAAATTGATCGGCATTTGGAACACAATAGACCTGACATCCCAATTATCGAACATTAACAGGTTTGGATTATTGATATCACATACCCAGTGATAACAACAATAACAAAGAACTGGAAAAAAATGACTAAATATCGAGATCTGGCAATCGAAGTTGGCCGGCTGTGGCTTAAACATGTGGCTTAAACAAAGTCATCCCAATAGTTATCGGTGCACTTGGTGCAATTTCAAAGAAGCTATCCAACTACTTACAGCAATTAAACATCAATGAAGAGACCTCATCTATAAAAAAAAAACAGCATTACTTGGAACAGTCCATATTTTACGACGCTACCTGAGAGACTGTTCTTAGATTCTTAGGTAGAATCTGAATTGTTCTGTATCACCAGTCAAATTGTTGTTTAAATGATATCTTGTTTTGACTGTATCAATTATGTGAATAAAGTAATAATAACAATAATAATAATAAACTGAATTGCTCTGAAATAGATTAACGACAAAAAACACAATTTTTTCTTTTTCTCCTCCTCATTTGCAAGTAGCACCATTCAAATTATTTTTGACCAAAAGTGAAATTTGAAATACTGTATAGTTATATTAATGTTGTGTTCACTGGAGAATTTATTCAAAGTGACTCCGCATTACTCTTCTAGTAATATATTATACAAGCGAGATATTCGAAGTAGGCTGATACTCCTGTAGTCTTATAATCTTGATAGTAGATTGTGCATATGTATATTCAATAAAATTCAGATCAGGGAATTGGGGACTAATTAAGAGACGTTAGAATTAACTGTTTTTCTTGAATCCAATTGCGTCTCGGTCAGTTTGGATGACTATATCAACGATAGGGATAGAGCTGGCAATCATTGACAGCACATGGTTAATAGGAGTAGTGACTGATACTTTCCTGGTACTGAGAAACACTGTCTTGACCAATAACAAACCTGATCTATTGATTGGAAATAAAAAAAAAAAAAAAAGGACTTGGATTAGTGCTCGCAAATAGAAATCTGAGTTAGTGAGGTACATTGGAAACTGATCAGAGAAGGGCTACTTAATGATCATAATCCTTTCCCACACAACACACCCATCCCCTATAACAAGTTCTCTCGATCCTAACATTTCTCCGCTGTTGAATAGCTGGAACAATCGGCTTCAAACTGTAATGCGATTTTCTTAAAATTCATTGGGAGATTGGAAGGAATTTCTGTCTGTGAGATTTTCTCATAGTAAAGAGAAAAAGAGAGTTCTAGGAAAGTACTTGGAAACAAATCGTTTATGCAATAATCGACGCAGTATTCTCAATGGAAATTTGAAAATCTTTGTTGAAACCCTTGATGATAAGACCATAGCTGGAAGGAGGGATTTGTCTACAGACTCATATGATTTTAAGCCCTTTACAATAACTACTGTTTATATATATATAATGATGATGACACATTTGCTTATGGTGAGATAGGCTATACAAAAAAATTTCATCTCGAACTGTTTTTTTTATAAAAATAGTTAGTTGGAAACATTTTATGTAGATTTTAGGTCGGACAAATTATGATTATTCAGAAATAACGGCGGTTATTTGAACCAGACTACATTTTTTAATTGAAAACAACAACAAAGAAAACGTCATTGGAGCGCGTGCGAACAGACAAAAGCCGCGCTCAGGATCTTGAACTCTGCTTATTGCAGTATTGACACGCAAATCTTGTGTTGCAGTGCAGTTTAGTTGTCTTCACATATCAGACTTCATGATTTTTTTTAAACTAAAAGTTTCATGTATTTTTTCTTTTCTTTTCTTTTCTTTCTTTCTTTTTTATTTTTATTTGCGCCATTCCAGTATATTTAAAAACTTGGTGAAAGTATAGAATTCATCTACCTTAAATCTATTCTAATTAGCATACGCGATCTCTTATAAACATGTTTGACGTTTCTTGAAGATATTATTGCTAAATCATATTGCATATTACGAATAGCATAGTGAAAGGGGTTGCATAGTCTTACTAACATTTTTTTTGATGACTCACGTTCATTATGTGCACTATATGCAGGTCGCGAACTGGGCCTTAATGCGTCATCTCACTCACAGCACCGCCGCATCACGTGACCCACTGCCCTGTCAAAGGCGGGCGGCGGCTGTGGCGGCTGCGGTAGGCTTCGCAGAGTTTAGTGATTGTTCGATGTACGGCTAAGTAGTAGGATAGGTGGTGCATTCGCAGGATAGTTGTCAGTCAAGCAGAGGCTATCTAACTATTCATAACAGCGTCTGTTACTTAATGTGTAGTACTTTCTTTTAAGATCATTTATTAGCGTAGATCTGTGTCGAAAGTGTGAAGGTAGCAATTGACCGTCAGTGTCAAGTGTGACCACCGGCTCAAAATGGCGGATTCACACACGTTAGATGTTCATACAGACCCAGAACTGAAATATTTGGTTGTAGATAGAAATGTAATTAACGATCCAGCAACTCAAGCAGAGTGGACTGCGAAACGGCTTATTTGGGTACCCCATGAACAACATGGTTTTGTATCAGCAAGTATTAAAGGCGAACGTGGCGATGAATTGGAAGTTGATATTTTGGAAACTAGTAAGAGATGTGTGGTTGCTAAGGATGATGTTCAAAAAATGAATCCTCCAAGATTTAATAAAGTTGAAGATATGGCCGAATTGACATGCCTAAATGAAGCTTCTGTTTTACATAATTTGAAGGATCGGTATTATTCTGGCTTAATTTATGTAAGTACGCTATATCTTTTGCATACATAATAATTAGCCTAAGCTATTATCAGGGATCCTGTTTTGCATCGAAATTCCACTGTTAAATGTTAACTTTGTGATATATGTAATGCCTCTCAGTAGTAAATGAGTTTACAGTTTTTATTTAATTTGCAGTTTAAGAGGGAGGAAGGGGGAAAAATGTGTATGTGTGAGGGAGTTCATTTAATATGGAATGTAAGTTGGATGTAAACTTCTAGTGTAAATTTCTTATTTTCTGTTATTTCAAATTTTTCAGCAAAAATTTGCAGTTTATTTATTTATTTATTATTATCGTAATCTGTAGGGTAAGAATAAGCAAAACAGATTCAATATTAGATTGTTTATTAAAAATTATACTTTAACTCCGCATTTATTGAATACATATAATGCATATTAAAAATAATTGAGGATGGAGATAAGCTGCTATTTGCCTTTTGGCACCAGTACCAAATACCAAACACAGTTTATCTTCTTTGAGGGGAGACAGAGGTTCCGTTTTGAAAAAGGGTGTGGGAGTAAGTAGTTCAACTTGTCTTAGAAGCGTGTTCTGTGTGTCTTTTGTAAGATAGCAGTGAACGATACTTTCTACCCTTTCACATATTGTTCCTATTGAAAATGGGGGGAGGGTTTCTAAATGTCAGTGGGCGTGTTCAGCTTGGTTCATAACGAGTTATTACCTATTCATTTTTTTTAAAAAATAATCTTGAATTATCGACAAAGGTACTTGATCTTTTGCTTCCATTTTAAATAGAATGATAAAATATATTTGGAATTATGTTCTGATGACGCAGTTAATAATAATGATGGTTTCATGCCATTATTCTTATATTGGTGCTAAGTACTTTGTATCTTGACTAAATAATGACGGCCCTACTACGAAAAAATTTGGAACATTCTTTTATAGACAAGTACTAGTCCATCATAAATATACATATCATTTCTTAAGGCTTCAATAATTTTTTGTGCACAATTATTTTTGGTTTCTAGAAAAAATAAAGACCATTTTGTGTATTCACTATTCTAAACATTGTTCTCAGTTGCAGATTCTCTTATTTTCCGTCCCCCCCCCTTATGTTTCACATATCTTTTGGATTCTCAATTTGTATTTTTCCTTGAATCCTGTAATACATACACACACATCTTTATGGTTACAGGTCTTGCTTTCCATCATTTTTTTTTCAGTGAACTAAGATAAACTTGACCACAGATTATAAAAAAAAAAAAAAAAGTTTTACCATGCTATGCTACCTAACTGATTGCTACAAACTATTCTAAAAAATTAGAAAAACTAGTTTTTCACGGTGTTTCGCTATCAGAAATTTTTTTTTATGGAATGTAGCTTATTAGTAATAAGCTGGCCATCCTACTAGAAAGCAAATACTAATTTACTAGCCTATGATGTATATTTCGTAAAATGACTATAGATTGCAATCAAGTTTTTGAACTTATTTGTTGCATTTTTTGTAAGAGACTTAAAATGATTTTTTTAAAACCATAATTCAGTTACTTTGTCACACGTTTATAAAACTGAAAGTATGTGACATAAATTAGGTTAGTATTATCAAAACACAGATTACCTTTTTTGGCACCGTTTAGTAGACTAGCAAGTGCTAAGTGCCCTAGAAAGATAGGTTGCAACTTTCAGCATTGTGTATTAGGTCAGATCCAAGAAAGGCTGCATTTGCTGTTTTGCTTACCTACTTGCTCATAGTAATGAATATACTGTACTGTTTCTCTGATCATTTTTTTTTCTTCTTAATATCTTTAATGTCAGCTCATTATCTTGAATCCACTTTCTACAGATTTCATGTTTATATTGTCAGTATTTCTTTTAATATATTAAAAAGAGAAAAATGACACCACTTACAGTTCACTAATATTTTGTTATATCAAAAAAGGTGAACAGGTATTGTCTTTGGTTGAAAATTAATCCTAACCATTTAATTTCTTATCTTAATCTAAAATGTAATAATAATAATCTATTCCAGATGAAAGATTAGAATTATATACTAGACAATGATTTTATTTCTCATTGTTTCATTAACTGAACATGGTTTATTCCCTTTTTTTTTTTTTTTTTAAGAATAAAAGAGCAAATATATAAAAATAACTGTTATTACTAGATAAAATAATTTATGTAGTAATGACATTATTTTATATATTTATCTTCTTAATTGATTAATAACATTTCTCTTGAGTGCAAACAAAAAAAATACTCAAGTACTCTGCTTTTTTATGTAGTGGCATTAGATGTGTGGCAAATTTTAAACAGGTAAAAGCATCCATGTTAATATGCAACTGCCTAACAATATTCATCTGAATTTAAAAAAAAAATTTATTTCACCTCCATGGAGTCCCAAGATTTATCACAGGAGGCCGCTCTGCACTACACAACAATCCATCATCCACACTGCATTTTTATTTTTTATAGTAGTTTGCAATCATGAAAGGTTTAAGAACCTATGACAGTATATTTACTGCTTAGGTGGTTATACCTTTTTAGTGCTGAGTACTCAGTACTAAAGGTTTAATAACCTTGAATACAATAAGTCAAGGATAGGAAGATAGTTATTCACTTTTAATCTGCTCAAGTTTTAACAGATTCTGTGGAGAGCGACTTATGGGTATAAGTTTAAATGAACAACGTTTATATCATCTGTAGAAGAGAATGATCACCTGTGTGTTAAGGAATAGTGAGTAAGAAAAGATTGAACCATTAAGTAGTCTGATTGCTCTTTATTGAACAGTCTAGACTTTGCAGGGTTTACTCTCTCCAGACATGAGTTTTCCACATGCACTTGCATGCAAAATAGATGGCAGACAATTATTTGAATGTTAAGTATGATATTAAGAATGTTAATGCCTCTGGAAATGGAAAGGAGCCCAGCTTTTTTGGAGATATCATGTGAAATTGTGTAGAATACACTTGAGTGATTGTTGGCTTACTTTAGAAGATCAAAGCGATTTCCAGTTTTGGCCAAAATTGGATCTACATCTCAAAGAGATGAGAAAAATTTCAGAATATGTTTTTACACTGTTGTGGCAGTGAATAGTTTTGCCAAATGTCATTTCCAAAAATTCACTTTTTTTGATTGAATGAAATTTATCTTTTCCAATTTCAAACATGAAAGTTTGAAGATTCAAATGAATGGATTGAATGTTAGAAAGGGAAAAACCTATTAACATTGATTTGAATCACTAATATTGGCATCTCATAATACCAGAATATAAAAAAAGGAAATAAAACAATGTGAAAATTGCAGAGCTTTCCTTATTGAGTGGTCCTGGTCAGATTTATGCAGGTATGTTGTTATGTGCCATTCCAGTCATTTTCGACTCTTGGTGATCCTGTGAACAAAGGCTCTTCATCCTACTCGGCCTCTTGTCCCTTTCTTTCAGTAATTGTAAGTTCAAGTTGGTTCATTTGTAAGTTCTTTTATATTGTCCACCTTTTGTGGTCTTCCTCTTTTCATTCTTTCAATCTTTCTCAACATATAGCCCTTTCCAATGATTCATCAGCTTGCATAATATGTCCAAAGTACATTAACTTCTGTTTAGTGATCATTGCCTCCAAGGAGCATTTTGTCTTTATATTCTTGAGAACCTTCTGATTGGTTATTCTTGCAGTCCATGGAATTCTTAAGTCTCTTCCACACTCATAATTCAAATGAATCAATTTGCTTTCTGTCTTTCTTCTTAATAATCCAGCTTTCACATTCATACGTCATTATTGGAAATACCATTGCTTTGACAATTCTAACTTTCGTGGCCTTACTCACACCTCTATCTTTCATAATTTTTGTCAGGTTTACCATTCCTTTTTTTTTTTTCCCCCATGACTATCCTCCTTTTAATTTCATATTCACATTTACAATCATTTTTGATTCTGGACCCCAGTAAATCATAACTTTCAATGATTTCTATTTTATTTTTCTCTGTTTTAAATTTATTTAAATTGCCAGAAGTCATCACTTTTGTTTTGCTGATGTTTAAATTAAGCCTGGCTTTACTTTCCATCTTAACCAATAGAATCAACTGCTCCAGATCTTCCTTAGTTTCTGCTATGAAGTTTATTTGCATATCTTAAATTATTTTTCTGCCACCAATTTAATTTCAGCGGATCTTTGTCTAAATTGGCCATTCTCATAATATATTCACTATAAATATGAAGAAGGTAGGGTGAGAATATACAACCCTGCTGCACACCTTTTTCCACTCGAACACTCTGTTTCTCCAAAGACCTGTGCTTACAGAATCTTGGTTGTCATACAGCTCTCTTATCAAGAGAATTAGATGGTCAGGTATTCCCATTGATCTCATTACAATCCACAGTCTGTTGTGATCCATGCAATCAAAATATTTCTTATAATCAATAAAACAGGCTTATTAAATTACTTAAGGAATTTACAACGTACAAATGATACAAATTAAAATTAAACTTTAATTTATATTCCAATATTTTGACGTCATGTTGCCATTTTCACAGGAACTTAAAATAAAGACATGTGCATGTAGGCACTACACACAGTAACTGAGGACGAAGCAGGAAGCTGTTGTTTCTCCTAAAAGTCCTGATGGTGTGCCCTCTAGCAGGCTATGCAAGTATTCTTTTGGCTGCATGAAACTGCACCAAATTTGGTGCAGTCTCATGCAGCCAAATTTGTTGAGGTTTGGTATGTTTGAGAGACTTCCATCAGAAGACCTTCAGCCCCATGGCTGAGAATACTTGCATAGCCTGCTAGGGGAAAACGATCGGGACTTTTAGGAGAAACATAGCTTCCTGCTTCGTCCTCAGTTACTGTGTGTAGAACCTGCATGCACGTGTCTTTATTTTAAGTTCCTGTGAAAACGGCAACGTGATGCTGCCGAAATATTGGAATATAGATTAAAGTTTAATTTTAATATCATTTGTATGTTGTAAATTCCTTAAGTAATTTAATAAGTATGTATAACCAACGTCTAAGCTTTTCTACGAGAATCAATAAAACAGACTAATACTTCTGAAATTCTCTTGTTTTTTTCCATAAACCGTTTCATGTTTGCTATTTGGTCTCTGGTTTCTCTACCTCTCCCAAAGCCTGCCTGTTCTTGGGGCATTTCTCAATTCACATATGGCTCCAAACCATTGTTGGATCACTTTAAGCATAACCGTACTTGCATGTGAAATTAAAGTGAAGATTCTATAATTCTCACAATCTCTAGGATTTGATTTTTTTGGAATTGGGATGAGTATAGATGTTTTTCATTCTCTAGGCCAGTATATTTTCTATATTTGTTGACAAATTTCAGTCAATATATTCACTATTTCATCCCCAGCTGTTCTCAATAATTCCTACGAAAAGGAGCTTTTCCTTTTCGTAGCTGTTCCATTGCTGATATCACTTCACTTTTCATTATCATGGATTTCTCAACAAATCCTCTACATACTCTTTCCATCTTTTTTTTTTTTTTTTCACTGCTTCTTCTTCCAACACACATTTACCCAAATCTAGGAGTTGTAAAAACTTTCCTGAACTTCATGTATTTTTCTAAACAGATCTCTTGTTCCACCCAAAATATTGCTTTCTTCAGTTTCCTTGCACCTTTTGTTTAGGCGTTTTCCTTATCTTTCCTTTCCTTTAGTGTTACATAGTGATCAGCATTCATTTTACGCAAATTATGGACTCTACAACCGTGCCATTATAAAAAAAATTTTAATTTCCAGACGTTTTGCCCTTCATAATAAGGTCATCATCTGGAGTATACACATATATACAGAGACAAGCTAAATTACATTTCACACAATATGCTGAAGAGACAATGATTTGATCAATGGTTATTCTACTGGCCTGACTCTAGTGAAAATAAAATAAAATTCCAATAAATAAATTAAGTACATCAAAGCTATATTCTGTTTTAGACAACATCAGGGAAACATTCTTTCATATAGTTTTGTTACAGTAAAAATGATGGTGTAATTAATTTAACATGACAATTGTTATATCACATGTTTTGGTGTGATGTAAAAAACAGGTGCTTTTCCAGTCAATTGCATGTAAACTGTTCAGGGTATGATCAGAAAGATCAGCTTGACCATAGTTATTTAATGTGGTGTTTATGTTCTTTTTTTTCTGATAGGAATTGTGCATCCTGTTTCCCCTATATAGGGTAGATTACAGGTGCAATAAACATGGTATACTCCAGGGTGTGCCAGCAGAGGGAGTGGGTCTTTAGATGAGTTGAGTAAGCTCTTTAATTTTACAGGAGGTTTAAAGGTGGCTTAAAGGTTGTATTTTTGTAATATTCTGTCTATTTTGTCTGATATCCCTTTAATGTATGGAATGGTTATGGTTTTATTGTAGTCGTGTTTATTTTTGTTTTTAAGTGAGGTCTTGTACAGAATTTTGTTGATAGTATTTTGACTGTAACTATTTTTTAGGAAAGTATTGCTGAGAACATTTAATTCATCTTTAAGTGCTTGTTCATTTGAGCAAATCTTCATGGCCCTGTTTTTTAGTGTATTAATGACCCCTACTTTTTGTGTTAGGTTGTAGTAGGAGTTTGTATATATATATTGGCAAGGTCAGTTTCCGGTAAACAGTAAAGGAAAGACTGCCAGAAGGAAGACGCGACAAGTGTATCTAGAAACGAAGTGCCTCTTCGGCTTTTCAATCTCAATTGTGAATTGTTTGTGTTGTTTGTTTAGGTGGCTGAGGAAAGTGTCTCTAATGTCTGGAGGCCATGGGGCCAGATAGCAAACACATCTACATTGTATCTAAGCCAGACTTTTGGTTTTAAAGGAGAGGAATTTAGAACACGTTGCTTAAGTTCCATGTAAAAGTTAGTAATAGGGGTGTGGGATAATGGTGAACCCATTGCTGTGCCTTCTTTTTGTAAGTAGAAAGTCTCTTGCCACATGAAATAGCCAGAACGTAGTACATGCCCAAAGAGCGCTGCGATATCAGGAGGGAATTTGTCTTGTAATGTAATAGAAGGATTGTGTCATTGATTGGGACACAAATTAATTTCCCAATCAGTGACACAATAAATAAACCAAATACTACAAAAGTACAACCCCTTAAAGCCACTTTTAAATTTTGCAAAATTAAAGAATTTACTCAACTCATCCAAGGATCCACTCCTTCTGCTGGTCACCCTGGAGTATACCATATTCATTGCACCTGTAATTTGTCCTATATAGGGGAAACAGGACGCACAATTCCTATCAGAAAAAAAGCAACATAAACGACACATTAAATATAATAACTATGGTTAAGATGTACTGTTTGATCATGCCATGAACATTCTACATAGAAAGGACTGGAAAAGCACCTGTTGTTTACATCACACCTTTTGGTGGGATGTAAACAACAGATTTAACAGATAAAACAAATTTAAGGAGGCCTGTGAGATTGTTATCAATCACCTTAATCTTAACAATAATGGTCTAAAAATCCCATCCATATGGAAGGCACATTCTACCCACTTAACCTTTCTCCCTAAGAATTAATTATAAATAGGTTCATAGGTAATCCAGGATCCTAAATGTAATATAACAATTGTCATGTTAAATTAGGCCATCATTTTTACTGTAACAAAACTACATGAAAGAATGTTTCTCTGATGTTGTCTAAAATAGAATATAGCTTTGATGTAGTTAATTTATTAATTTAACTTTATTTTATTTTCACTAGAGGTCAGGCCAGTAGAATAACCGTTGATTAAATCATTGTCTCTTCAGCATACTGTGTGAAATGTAATTTAGCTTGTCTCTGTATATGTGTATGCTCCAGATGATGACCTTAATATGAAGGGCAAAACGTCTGGAAATTAAAATGATTATTTATAACGGCACGGTTGTAGAGTCCATAATTTATGTAAAATGAATGCTGATCACTGTGTAACACTAAAGGAAAGGAAAGATAAGGAAAACATCTAAACAAAAAGTGCAAGGGAACCGAAGCAATATTAACGGCAGAACAAGAGGTCTGTTTAGAAAAATAAATGACCATGTTATAAATAACTCTACAACTGTGTTATAAATAATTATGTATAACGCGGTTGTAGAGTCCATAATTTGTGTAAAATGAATCCTTGTCTTTGGAAATCTGCACTATGTTTTCTTACCCTTTCTTTGTTTCTCTGAAGTTTCATTTTTCTTCTTTCCTCTGCTATTTGAATAACTTTTACTGACAACTATTTACAATCTTTCTTTTTGTTTTATTTAGTCTTCTTTGCTGCTTCTATGATTGTACATTTTGTTTCTTTCTATAGTTCTCATTCTGTTCCTGTCTTCTCCAAACTTTTTAATTTCTTTCTGACTTTTACTTTAAATGCTTCATTTATAGGATTTAAATCTTATCTGATACTACCCTTTTGTTTATTCTTAGCCCTTAATTTCAATTTAACTTCAGCTATCAATAATTCATGATCTGCCTCACAGTTTGCACCAGATAATGTTTTTGCTGATTGGATAGCACTCTTCTATCTTCTGCTGGCAACAATATATAACTCTGATTTCTGTATTCCATGTGAACAATTTTCTTTTATGTTGTTGGAAGCGATTGTTTGCAATAAGCAACTGTTCTCAACACAAAACTCCAACATCCTTTCTCCTGCTTCATTTCTCAGTCCTAAATCAAATTTTCCAGTGATGCCTCGTTCTTCTTTTTCATCCACTTTTGCATTCCAACCACCTAATATCAAGAGAAAATCTGTTTATCAATACTGTATACTACCTGTCACAAGCTGCTTTAAAATTTTTCTGTCTCATCTTCAGGTGAATCTGTGGGGTGTAAACACCTAAATTGAGCATATCATTCACTGGGCAGGGTATACTTGAGGGTGTGGGGGGGGCTAAGAAAAATTGTGAAACTTCTCTTTGGCTGAAACTTGGCTTGTTCTTCAGGTGAATCTGTGGGGTGTAAACACGTAAATTGAGCGTATCATTCACTGGGTATGCCTTTTTGCAGGGTATACTTGAGGGGGGGGAGCTAAGAAAAATTGTGGAAGGGAAGCTTTGAGAAGAACAAGCCAAGTTTCAGCCAAATAGAAGTTGCCAGGATCAGATTTTCACTTTAAAACAAATAGTTGAGAGATTATGGGAATATAATAAGGATCTCTATTTAAGTTTTGTAGATCTGGAAAAGGCATATGACAAAGTGCTAACACAAACTATGCAAATCAGCTCTTTATGCAGATGATGTTATACCTCTAAATAAATCTGGAAGATTCCCTGACAATAATACAACAATAAAAAGAACAAGATCATGAAAATAGAGATAGTGAAAACAATTGCATCCTGAATGGATGACACATAAAACAAGTAAAAGATTTCAGATGTTTAGACACAATTGTTTAGTGAAAATTGCAAATTAAATATGGAAATAGATAACAGAATTAGCAAAGCTGATATGATAAGTCAACTGAATAAGTTTATATGAAATAAGAGAGAAATCAGTCAAAACACTAAGCTAGCTGTATAAAAGATGGTGTTCAAACCAGTTTTAACTTATGGATCTGAGAGCTAGTTTAGAAATAAAAATACTTGAACAAAGACTGGAAACCACAGATTTCTGAGAAAGATATGGGGAGCAAATGGATGGCATCAATGGCAGGAACATATTAAAAAAAAAATGAGGATATTAAAGAGGAATGAACTTGACAGTGTTAGCAGAACTAATTTCAGGTGGTATGGTCACTTAAACAGAATGGAAGAAGAAAGGTTAGAAAAACAGGTGTACTTTACCAGGATGGCATAAAAAAAGACCCAGAGGAAGACCAAGGTTTAGGTTTATTTATTTTTTTATGTGGTTCCCACCCATAAAGGTTATTAGTAAACTTATAGTACATTTGTACTGTGGATGGGTTAAGGATTTTTTTTCCCATGTTTATAAATTTTTATTTTTGTAATTTTTTTATTATTTATTTTTACATTGTCTGGACCTCCTGCTCTAGAGACCAAACATGGTGCTTGTTCAAGCCACCATTTTAGGCCTCCAGTAAGTGGAGCAGTGGTCTCACACTGACCGATTTGAAATTTATCTACCACCTAAAACAATTGCCAAATATCCATGGCAGGATTCAAATCCACTACCGTATTGGTTGGAGATGCTAACCACTTGGCCATCATGGATTGATACAGTAAGTACCTTAGAAGACAGAAATATAAGATCTGATAATATTGGAGTCTTGAAAGATAGCAGATTAATTTTGGAGGAAAACGGTTGATAGGAAGTTAGCAATGATGTAACTTTTTCATGTAGTACTATCATAATATCCTGTGCATTCCCTGAGGATACATGTCAGGAATTTGATATTGGCATCTATGTAAAGGAAGGCCTTCTGGAACGAATAAAGAAATTTTAACGAGTTTTTTGAGTTGAATCGTAGTTGGCTGGCTGTAATAGTTTTAAGAGAAAGAGTAAATTATTGATGTTCATGGCAATATATAGGCAAAAAAGATGTGCACAAATGGAAAATTGTATAATATAATAGTGTAGGGAATTCATTATAGTAGATTTGCCTACATTTTACAGCCTTTCCACCTATGAAAGGCTGTAAACTTAGGGATTTTCTATTTTTATTAATGTTGTATCTTTTTTTTTTGTATTTTATTTTTTATAATCCAGAACTTTTTTCATTTAAAGCCGATCACAAACATCCATGCCTATATGGAATTCAAACTTGCAGCCTCTTGGTTGGAGAGCATGATATGCATTCAAAGGGATCCAAAACTATATATAGAAGAGGATGCATCAAACAGTACTAGTATGTGATCAAGAAAATGGTGTATTATTGGAAGAAACACTGAGTGATAAACAAAAGAATTTTTTATAGGAAACTTTGGTGTCAGTTTAGTATCATGAGCTGTTTACTTTATCATGCAGAAAAGTTTTCAAAACTTGTTTGAAAACTTTATTCGCTTTACTGAATGGGAATTTTCATCTTTATATCCAAATGTAGGCAAACATTATGTGTTTTGTATTGATGGTGACCCCCCCCCTCTCAAGTTAATATCTTCTATTGGCAACTAATTGACCTGATTAGTCTCATTTTGATAGCGCTCAGCTCTGGAAAATTTCACAAAGAGATTGAACGAGTTGTCTTCAGAGGAGCAAAAGAAAGGTGTTAATTTCTGGATTTCTTAGCCTTGGTACTTAATGGCCTTAGGATACTTTGCATGCATATGCACACACAAATTTCATAAACATAAGCACTGCTACCAAGTCTTCTCTATCCTTTTTTTTTCTTGCTGGCTAATTTCATATACTGAACTTGTTATTCATATAATAGCACCTAGATGAAAAGTTTTATAGGTAACACATTTAACTTTGTATTTGGCTACATTATATGGATGATATGTTTATTCTCTGACCCAAACAAAGTAGGAAGATTTATTATGAATCTTAACTGCCATCTTCTAAGAATGAACTTCATATTAGCAAAATTAATAATACTTTTTATTTTTCTAGAAATACTAGTCAGCAGATTCCTCAAGTGGCATACATATACTTTCATTCACCATGTATAGACATTCAGTCAGAAGAAGATACGTTTTACTTTTCCCAACAATATTATAAAATTCTAAAATATTTGAAGTGAGAACTGCTCAAATGAAGCTTTATCGATGAAGTTACATACACAGAGAAAATGCAGGCATTCTTAATTAGTGCCTACAACCGACATAGGTTAGCAACACAGTTATACCATAATCACTGCCAATTCAAGATTTTGCAGTATGAGAGAACTAATATTTGAGATTCCCTAACAGGTATTTGCTTCAGTAATTATATATATACACACCTAAAGATTATATATACATTTGGTGGAGTCAGCAGTGATATCCTTCAGTTGTCAAGGCTTGGGTTCAAATTTTATTTAGATAAAGAAACAAGAATTCTTTATGTAACAAAAATAACTAATACTGGGTTTGTAGATCGTAATAGTTGTTTAATTAAACCTACTAGTTTCATCACATATGCTAGTGGCTTCATCTGGATTAGGAAGAACACACAAATATACAATAAATGGTAAATATGAATCATTACATAACTAAAAACCAAATACTTAGGAACTGTTACACATTTTACTTTTATTTTTAACATGTGTAAACATGTTAAAAATAAAAGTAAAAACAGAAACGCATGGAAGCCATGGGTCATTCATTGTTCAGCAGGTGTGTATGATAGTTTGCAGAAAAATTAAGTCCAATTTGTTGAAAGATCTAATAAGTGACTTCCAAATGTCACATAAAGTCATTCTTTAGTTTCTTTTTCATTTTTTAGAGAGTGGATTACCATCGTAGCCTCTTTGATGTTGCAGGCACTGAAGTTGCCTTCTATGTAAGACATGGAGCTCTTGTCCTATTCAATATTGTGATGAGTGTGGGAGAAATGGAATGCCAGGCCTGAGCTGTTTTCTCTGTTGTTATTGACTTCTCCAATATGCTCCTTTTGCTTTATTTTTAAACTTCTAGATGTTTGCCCTATGTAAGTAAGGCTACAAGAATATGGAATATTATAAACTCTAGGTTGTTAGTTGAAAGGGTTGTGGTCCTTAGACGAGCATTACAGAGTTCATACAGTCACAATAGGTTTAAAAGCCACTTATGTAGTGAGATTTCAGGAGGTTGGTAATTTTTAAAGAAAGTTTGCCATTATAACGGATGGAAACCTAGGCTCTGTTGTGAAAGAGTAGAGAACAGATTGTTGTACCATTTTTTTTTTTTTTTTTTTTTTTTTAGAATATCCATTGCTGACCAGTAGTTTGGAGGAGAGAATGGAACCACAACCCTTTCAACAAACATCCTGGAGTTTACAATATTCCATGTTCTTGTGGCCTTACTTATATAGGGCAAACATCTAGAAGTTTAGAAATAAGGTAAAAGGAGCATATTGGAGATGTCAATAACAACAGAAGACAGCTCAGGCCTGGCATTTCATTTCTCACTACTATTGAATGGGAACAACATGCTTTACATAGAAGACCACTTCAGTGCCTGCAATATCCAAGAGGCTATGATGGTAACCCACTCATAAGGCGCACTCAACAGAAACCAAAGAATGACTATGTGACATTTGGAAGTCATTTATTAGATCTTTCAACACATCAGACTTTTCTCCAAACTCCAGAATTTTTCTCCAAACTATGGTACACACCTGCTGAACAATGACTGACCCTTTTGCCAGCTTCCACATGTTTCTGTTTTTACTTTTTGTGTAATGGTTCCTACGTATTCAGTTTTTAGTTCTGTAAGGATTCATGTTTACCACTTATTGTATATTTGTTTGCTCTTCCCAGATGAAACCTAGCATATGTGGCAAAACTAGTTAATTTAATTAAATAACTATTACAACCTATAAACTGAGTGTTAGTTATTTTTGTTACATTCAATTTTGATTAAAAAAAAAAAATCAACATACTCATCAAGAATTCTTTTATCTAATGTTGAGTTAGCCAGTTATGAGCTATTTCCTCCTCAGAACCTTAGTCTGGAGGGAAGCTGTTTTACAGAGGTGGGGGGGGGGGGGACTCCACACATCCACTCACTGACACATCATGCTATGGAGATGGGATTAACTGCAGTGTTAAATGGCACTAGATTTATATTGGCCAAGTTTCTGGTATTGTAATGGGCCAGTGAGCCTAATGTAAAAAGATAGAATGTGATAAATTATATTTTCATTTGCAAGTATTAAACTTTAAGTTGTGAAAAAAAGGTCCCATTTAATTGTTGCTGAACCACATAATTTTCTTCACCCAGTATAAGTCATTGTCTTTGTATACTGAAGGCTGTGAACTCAAAGTAGGCCATATTTATTAACCTTCAGTTAAAAAAAAATATTCATAAGAAATCCTTGATGTAAGTTTATTTTTGCCTTGGATTCTTGTTACATAGTATAAGCACAGATTGCTCATTAGTAAGTTTTCAATGTGAGTACTCCATGATCAACAGGTGGAAAGCTATGAGCACAGAGAAATGTGGAAATCAAAAGTATATGTAATGAGTACTATATTGTAAATTGTTCTTACAAAGTATGTTATTACTCATTCATTTGACTGGAGTATCCCTGAAATGGTGACCAGTAAGTTCTGGCATCAAAATGTCATTTATAGTTATCTTCATTAGTCATGAATATAACCATGCTAACACATTAGTCACTAGTGCTCTCTCAGACAAACAGCCATTGAGAAAACATTAAGGTAGCATTTGTTGTCTGAAATAATTTTCCCAATAAGGATATTGACCATAGGTAATAAATTAAAACAAAAAAACAAAATAAATATATATATTTTTGTTTTGTTTTTTTACATGGCAGCAAGTTATTAGGAAATAGAACAACAGGTGTTAGTGCACTGCATCTGAACTAGATTTAAGCATTTTTTACAAGTCATTTTCCATTTCACTCAAGGTTGATAAGTTGCATATGGAAAAAAATATCTTGCTGCCATTTTAAATGATTTTTTGCAACTTGTGTTAAATGCCTGTATTTGGGAAATCACTTTCAGGCATGTTTGTCCCTTATGCCATAAGCCTTTGAAATATCTATTTTAGAACTTTATATGTGCACATTATTCATAAAATATCCATCATTATTAATTCATACATTGCCATGGAGTCCTGTGACTTATTCCAAGATGCCTTTATGCTAACTCTCACAAAACCTGTCATACTTTATTTTCTGTTAAACTTTGTTACTGATGATGTTGCATTCATCCCTTCCTTGGAAAACCCATTCTACTTAATCATGATCATTAAGCAAATAGATCCAATCTTACTAACTACATTTTTATTCTTTTCAGGAGTAATCTGTTGGATTGTCTTGTTCTATATTGAAATATTTCTTTTATGTCTTAAAATCCATTTAACAACTTGTTTCATCTATCATTTTCCTCTTTTCTGATTATGCAGAGTCACCAGTGTATTTTCAAACATTTCAACATTACTTGCCTCTTCATTTTCTCTCACTTAATTATCCTTAATAACCCAGGCTTACTTTCTTATCATTACCCATCAGTCTTTTTAACATCCATCTAATTCCAAACCAATCTCATGTTCCTGGAATTGGTTTGGAACCTTGTCATTCTCATCGGTGTGCTGCACCGACAGATCATTTAAATTCCACAGTCTTCTGCTTTGAAGTGCCATTTATTCCATTTTTACTATAGATCTTGATGTCTGTTTCATTTGCAGTTGCTCCTTCCTAGCTAAGTGTCATCAACAAAGAATTGAATATTCCAATTCAAACCATTATGAAAGTATTAACTTATGAATTAAACACAAGTAGTCCATGTATGGCATCCTGTTCTATCTCACTGGCCGCCATCATTCTCTTTGTATGTGTTTTTCTTTGAGTTAGATATTTAGGAAGCATGAAGTACGTTCAATGAAATAATGAAAAGTGATTGTATAACGTAGCACAGGTTAAACTTGTAGATTTTTAGTAAACTGAATATTACTGCTATATGTTTTGCTGTGCTGCTTTATCTGATAGCATCCTTAGGAATATACAAAATCTAGTAATTCAAACAGCTGTTATTTTTCTTAACCAGCTGAAAGATATTGAACAGTCAGTCAGTTATGTGTATTCCCTAGTTTCTGTTTAATGTGCAGTGTGAATGAATTACCTCCAAGGACTCTTTGAACATTATTTTAAGTGTTTCTTCTCACCAAGGCGTGGAGGTAGATGGCCAGTATATAGTGTGATGTTCTCACAGAACATGTGCAGCAAGACCACTTTTTTATTTTTCCCTTGTTTCGGAATTTGCCTATGTTCTTATATTTGTAGATTTCAAAACTTCTCCCAGTTTGACCTACGTGGACCTTTCTGCAGGAACATGATCTTATATATCCCAGGGCGTTTATAAAATGGAACATTACCTTTAGGAGAACGTAGAAGTTTGAAGACTGTTCAAATGAATGGATTTTGATAATTAGGCTCTGTTTTGACATGTTTCCAACATAGGGTAAGAAGTAGTCTTTTTGTTTTATTGATTTCTGAACTTGCAAGGGATGATTTGTCAGATAATTTAATAACTTCCTTGAGTGTCCATTTATATGGACATCTCATATCTACAATGTCAAATGTAGATATGAGGTGTCCATATAAATGTGGAGATGCTTGAGCTCTGCTAACATTGAGATGGAGTTTGTTCTAGTATCTGACTTTGTTGTTTTCTCTGGTTACCCAATGAAAATGGCAGAGAGACTTTGTTTAACTGGGCAGTGCCTCAGCTGGCATGAACTGCATTCCATAAGGAATGTAGTTGGTTCATTACTTGCAGTTCATCAGAGTAGCAAAGTAGAAATTTTTTGAACTGAGTTGTTTCAAAGGTGGCATCCTATGATAATGTCACTAGGCTCTTCAGTGGGGTTCATTTTCATGTTTGTCTATGAAGATTGCAAGACCATGTGCTTCTTTTTGTATACCTGTATGAGCTATAGCCATGATGTATGTAGTCATATGCTTCATAAAATTACAGGTTATAAAGGTTTGCTAAGGGATATGTGGATATTTTTGCCCAGATAATATCTTACATTGGTACCATAAGTAAATGAGGGTGTTTAGGTTTGTTTGCAATGAAATTCATCCACTGTGAAAAGATTTTATTGAATATACATGACACAATGGTGAGATTCAAATCCATCTTATTGGATTGAGAACAGACATGGCCTCTCCTCACTTATCCAGGCTAGCAAAATATTAATGATTCTGATTTGAGGTTTAGAATTGCTTGTACTGACCATAGGTGTAGTAATTTGAAAATGTCTATCAGAATTTTTGTCTGGATATACCCAGATAGTGCTGTGTTTGGAAGATGGAATAATAAGCTGGTAATCTAATCTTTGAAGTTGAAAGTCTGATCATATTGAAAGATTTATGACTAAGAGAAACACAAGCTTTATATAATAAGAAGAAAGTAAAATTTAATTCTAAAATGATAGCTGCAGATGTAATAATGGTAAACACAGATGCTTGTGTAATTCTTGCATGTCAAATTGATGAATCTTGTGCCTCTTTACTCAAAATAGTAGCTGCCCCATACGTTTTGATTCTCTTTCATTTGTTACCCTAAAATATTTTGAATATATTATTCAGGACCTCCTTGGAGTCTTAACTCATTGTGGGAGGCCCATCTTAAACAACACAAAACATGCAAAACAATCTTAAAGAACACAGTCTATCATACCATTCCTTAATTCATTCACTCTTTGTACTCTAACCACCCTATCAGGCAATGCATCCCATGGTCCAGATCACCCTCCATGAAAAAAAAAAAAAAAAGCCACTCCTCACCCTCTTACTCACGTCCATCCACTCATAACTTCCAGGGATGACCATGTTCTTGCTTCTCTTGTTCTACCATATGAAAGAGCTCTAATTGTCATCCCATTAACTACCTCGCAACAGTTTAAATGTCTCAATCATCTCTCCTTCTATCTACCAAACTGTAGTATGCTTGTCCTCATAACTAACATCCTACAGTTTTAATATAATTTTTGTTATCTACCTTGGTGCTCTTTCCAAGGTTATTGGTTATTTTATCCCCTTCAAGTCTTGGTGACCAAATCTAAGCACAATAATCCAGAGTGGTGTGATCAGAGCTTTATACAATGGAGTCACAGCTCTATTTCTTTTGGTATTACAGCAATCTTCTTGGTTACTTACCTTCACCTCACCTTTCAGTATGTTCCCTGAACTTCATTTCTATCAATCATCACCACAAGATCCCTTGCTTCCTCCACTTCTAGTACAATTCCTCCAACAGAGTATGTAGTCTCCCATTGACGAATCCCAAACTTAAAGACCTTACAAGAATACAGTTTAGTTATTAAACTGATACTCCCATTCATTTTCCCATTTGTCCAGCTCATTCAAATCCTCCTGAAGGGATTTGAATTGATATTAGTAATGACTTGTTATTAGTAATAGTCACATTGGGACTATTACTAATAACAAGCATTTTTTTTTTTTAAACAATAGGTGCTGGTATGCATTTCTAGCAGCAAATGTTGAAAGTTAAAACAATACTGCACTTGTGTGTCACTGTTAATAAAAGTACCTGTACTGTACCATTCTGCAATATCCTGAAAAAAAATTGAATATGCCAAGAAATTGTATTCTTGGTTTTAATCTTTTATCTAAGTATAAGCAAACAACGTTTGCAACTGAAGTATTTTCAGGACTGGGCAACTTGTATATAGAAGCTAATGACTTCACATCACTTGCCTTAGTTAATATAATGCAAAGCACATATCCTTAAAGGTATGTATAATGCTATTCATTATGGGAAGGGCCACTACCCAGATTGGTTTAAACTTTTATTGAGGTCTCATCAGTGGGTGCCAGAGTCTAGCTCTCACTAGTCTAGGTAGTAGCCCCTCCCATAATGCATTGCATTATACATCTCCATAAGGAGATGTGCTTTGCATTATGGGATACTAAGGCAAGTGATGTGAAGTCATTAGCTTCTATATATGAGTTCCTCAGTCCTGAAAATACTTCAGATGCAAACTTTGTTTGCTTACACTTGGATAAAAGATTAAATCAAGAATACAATTTCTTGGCATCTTAAATTTATAGTATAACCAAGCAGGGAAAATTTCCAACAGCCAAAATAAAAAAATAAAAAAAAAAATCACTAATAACCTTTCCCAGCTCCACATCATTTGCAGATTACTAAATATCTCCCTTCATTCCATAGATACTGTCTCAGTGATATAAAGGTTAAACAAAGAGTCCCAATACTGATCCCTGAGAAAGGGGTCAGTATTGGATCAGAGAAAGTCAACAGAGCTGCTGGTTCCTAAGCACATTCTCTTAAAACATGTATTGAAATCCCATCCAGGATACTTTATATTTGCAATACATCCTCCTTTTGTACTTCAAACCTTGAATCCTCCACATTCTTTTAGTAATAAAACTTTTGTTTTCAGGATGAAATACCCCAATAAAGTGATCACTAAAGAACTCCACTATGTCTTCTACATCAGTCACTCTTTTCATCTAACAATCGTTTATCCCTATTCTGGCCACATAGCAAAGAATTCTTTTGGATTTTCCTTGGATCCCAAGGCCATTCTCTTCTCACTTCAAGTTTTGTCTTCCTTATCATGCTAGTCACTTTTCTGGCCTGAGACTTATATTCCTCATGCAACTGCTCTCCACCCCTCTCATTTTTTTTTCCATAGCTTTTTTTTTTCACGTATATTCCCATTTGATACCATTAGCCATCTGCTTTACACCAAATCACGTATTTCTTATTTTTTTTCACTCAAGGTACACAACTGTCCCAAGCTAATTTCTAAGATTATTATTATTATCACCTGTCTTATAATTCCACAATAAATCCCTTTATTTTTGATACTTCTGCATGTCTATTCATCTCCCTAATCTACTATGTGGCCACTCCAACTGGGACAGTTACAATCAGGTACTCTAATTCTAGGACCAAATCCAAAACTCTTCAGCCTTGTGTTCTTTATAAAAAAATATTGCCTAGGGCATTCGACCCGCGAATTCCAGAATTTCCATTCTCTTACTACTGCTATATGCTGTTTCCTCTTCTCAAATTATATTGCTGTAGTTAAAATCTCCTATAATTATTACTCATTTTGCACTTTCCAAATTTATCAGCATAAACATTTACTGCTCCTTAAACTCTGTATTCCATGGCCTATAGCAACATCTTACTAAATATCCTGTCCTGTTCCATCCTGCCTTGCACCATATACTCTTGACACCATTAGTGCCATTGCCCTCCAAGACTTCTGCTCTGAGAGAACACAACTCATCACTTATCATAAGCAATACTCCACCATTGTGCTTTTTGCCTTTACTAACCTGCTGAATATGCTTTACCCTGCTACTTCTATTCCTGTTAGTATATCCTCTTTCATCATCTATTCCAGTAATCTTAGGACCTGCTGAGACTATAACACTGCTAATTCATCTCCTTTATTACTGATACTCCTGGCACTTGTATGAAGAAACATCAATGCATTGTCGGTATTTGCGTACCTATTATCATTCCTTCTGGACTCCATTTTGATTCTATATAACTCTGTATGTTCCTCCTTCTCAGTGTCTATTCCCACAAGAGACCATCCCTACTTCCCTCCATCCTTAGAACTCATTTCCCTGCACTAATACTCTCACTTGGCATCTAGAAAGAATTGTTCTCAATTCTTTCTAGATGCCAATGTCCTTCCTCATTTGTTTTCTTGCATATAGCTCTTTGTCTATCCTCAAATGCAATCCAAGTCTCTTTCAGCACAGTCTCACTGGCATGCCATTCGTTACTGGTGTTCTTCTCCTCAACTTTGTATTATCATATCTTGATAACACTGTTATATTTTCCCTCTTAAGCTCTTCTGCCATACAACCTCCAATTTCTTGCTGATTCATGCTATTGTATGCCCACAGTTCATAGAACCAGGTCTGGCAGATTGCCAACAATAGTCAATTCATGCTGAAGGGAAGAAAGAAATAAAGGATTTACAAATTGGTCACCAACATGCGAAATCATGTGCTTTATATGTAATATTTTCCAACTATTATATAAGCAAAATAGTTACCACTTTAAAAACTACAATATTCATAAAAGAAAAGTTGATTTTCTGATGTGTAATAATAAACAACTCATACCACAAGACAGATTGATTACCCTATTATTGGATTGGATTCTCCTTCTTCACATGTGCAGAAGTGTCGAAGGGTCTCGTATCTATGGGCATATAGTACCTCTCAGGTCATTCGTACCCACCACCATCATCACATCCACTTTCGCCTCACTTAATTGCAATAGTCATACTATGTCACTGTCCTAAGCAAGCGCTCCTCTAACATTCTGTTTTGCATTTCATGAATCGTTGAATTTCCATACATCATGCCTCTCACTGTTTTATTCATTTCTTGCTCGCCCTTCATCCCCCCCCCTTTTCTTGTGCTCCCACTTACCTGCCTTGCTGTCATCTCTTCCTCCTTAGCTTCTCCACTATCCTACCTTCCTCTCATCCCTTGCTTTTTCCTTTTTTTATCCTACCATTCTCATAGCTCTCACTTGCTTCCCATCAGTTAGCCTGTCTAGTCTCCTAGTCTCTTCTTTCATGCTTCTGAGCTAATTTTTCATAGATCCCATTTCTCTTTCTCTCTTGCTTGACATTCACCCATCTAATCATCCATTCTCTGAAATCTACTACACTGTCATGTGGAATTAGATGTTTCCTGATGCAATATTCAATTCCACATGACACTCATCTTTCTTTACCTTTGATCATGCTGCTTGGCTCTGTCTGCCAGCATTCACCCATTTCTGACACACTGCTACCACAGCTGCTTAAACCAATGCTACTATCAATGTTGCCAAGCTCTTCCCATTTCCTACATTTTATGCAGACATGCACTCCCTGTCTCTTACCCACCACATTTCTTACTGCTGGGACATAAACATGCTGCAATCACTGCACACCACACAATCTTGCAGTATAAAATGTAGTCCTTGAATGGTGGCAGGCTGGCTATTAACATATTGACAAATAGACTTACAGTAGCAGTCATTATTTAAGTAAGAAGACATTGACAAGATATACTTAAAAAAAAAAAATGCTCTAAACAACAAAAATCTCAAAACAAAAACCATCGACAGCCATTCATGATCTTACCAGATAAAGCTCCTTGTAAATTTATAACAAATACTGTAATAACTTATATCAATACTGATCTTTTTTCTTCTTACACCTGTTAACACTTTCAAGGTGATCATTGTTCCCATACAGTACTGCTGCTTTCTTTAATCTGCATTAATATACTGTACATACAGTACCATTGTGATGTTTGCAGTGAGATGTGATATCTTTAGGCTTCCATTTCCTGCATTCTTTTCTGTGCTCTTTATCTTGTATTAGGCATTATTATTTTTACCTGAATGACAGATATACAATTGACAAAGTGATTGTTCATAAGTTGACTACTTCTAGTGCACTGATTTCTGTTGGAAATGACTTTTTGGATTGTATTCACTAGTGCTCATTTTGGTTTCCATGAGTGAGTTTATTTTTTGTCTGCATTCATCAAAATCAGTCTTCTCTAATCATTCTTTTTTTACCATATAACAAACTTCCTAGGAGTTTTAGTCTTTCCATTTGGTTTTCTTCCAATCTGATTTTATCTTCTCACTGTATTTGTCACTTTTCTAATCTGTTTGTACTGTGTACAAGCCTTTTCATACCTCATTTACTTCATATCACTTTTTTATGCAGTTCTTGTTTATTGATTGCCATTCATCCATTTAACTAAATTTTACATTCTGTCATCAATGATACTTTTAATCCTCCCTGCCATCCAGATAAGTTTGGTTTGAGAACGAGGTCATATACATTCAGTGGAATTTCAAATTGCCATTGCGCTGGTTCAGAAGGAAGCACTTTCCATACCATATTCTTCGAAATATCGTATGGAAAGTGCTTCCATACCATATTCTTCAATTCTTTGAGACCTGGAAGAGGATGTTCTGCGTGAACCATACCTACACTGCAGATTGAAAAACACTTCAAATGGTGAAAGTGATGGTCAGCAGAGCAGAATAACAAAGATGGTCTCAGGACTGTACAATGATAGTTATGAGGATTGGCTGAGGGAATGTGGACTGCAGAGTTTGGTGGATAGAAGGAGAGGTGATATGATTGAGACTTCTAAACTATTGAGAGTTACAGGGTTGACACTAGGGAGTTCTTTCACTTGGTTGAACAGCGGGAAGGAGTGATGACAAGAGGCCATCTCTGTAAGTTACGAAAGAAAACTGTGAGCAAGAGGGTGAGGAGTGGTTTCTTTGCATGGAGGGTAGTTGAAGCATGGAATGCATTGCCTGATGGAGTAGTGAGAGAGCGAGAACGGTCAATGAGTTTAAGGAGTGGTATGAGGGAGACCTCCCCCTCAATGAATCTTGATGGACTTTGTGTTTCTTAGGAAGGACCTCCCATGATGAGTCTTTTGACTCCATGGAGGCCTGAATAATAATAATAATAAAATTAACAAAAAAATTTGAAATGCGATTGATCATTTTATTATAGAATGCTTCAGGAAAGGGGATTTTCAGTATCACATATTGCTATTATAATAGTTATTCCATTACATATTTGTGGCTGGCTTTTAAAACCTTAAGGATGTAAATTAATAAACTTAGTGCTAAGTTTGATAGCACTAAGCTTACAAGCCACATTTGAATCTAGCCTCAAACAGGAAGGAAATAAGTAGTTAGATGTTATGAGGTTAAAAAAAAATAGGAGCATTTTGTAAAAGCATGTACAGGATTTTATTAGGTATTGAATTTTCTTAAAATTAGAAATGACTGTTTTGCAGTATTATTTTTGACTAATAGGTGTAATAATTATGAGACAAATGTAGGAAAAAAAAGTTTTTAAAATTATTATGCAATCTAACTTTAGCTAGATTTTATGAACTATGCATAGACATATTACAATTATTGTCTTTTTTTATATTATAGTCTGTTTTACTGTTTAATTTGTTCATTAAGAATATAGGAAAGGATCTGAGAGGAACTGTTCAATTATTTGCCGATGATTCAAAGTTGGGTTGAGCAATAGTTAATACAGATGTCCAAAGGTATGTAGGATGATTTGGATGGATTGGCAGACTGGGCAAAGAAGAATGTATGTCAGTTTAATATAGCAAAGTGTAAGGGTATGCATTTTGGGGTGAAAAGATTACCAGCTATATACCACATTGATGGAACTGTACTCCAGGAAATTGATGAAGCTAGAGACTTCAGAGTGTTAGTGGATAGAGAGTTAAAGTCTAGGGAACACATAGCAAAAGTGGCTTGAGCAGCTCATCGGATCACTTGGTTACTGAAGAATACTTTGACGAGCAGAGACAAGCAGGTTATTGTTTCTCTTTATCAAGCCTTGATAAGACCCCATCTTGACTAATGCATGCAGATCTGAATGCTGGGGTGGAGAGGATCCAGAGGCAAGTGACCAAGATGGTAGCAGGTCTATGGAATGCACCTTATGAGAACAGGTTAAAAATTTGTGGGTTACAGAAATTGGTTGATAGGTGGAAAAGGGATATGCTTGAGACATACAAATTATTGAAGGGTTTTTACAAGATTAATTCAGAGGAAATTTTTCAGAACAGGTCTGGTGGTGGGAGAACTAGGGGCCATCCATGAATACCGAGTAAGAGCGTATCTGGCCGAGTGGAGAGCATATCCACTCTCCAGTCAAAAGGCTACAGATTTGAATCCTGCCATGGGCATGGATGTTTGTGATTGTCTGTGGAAATACCAGTGGTGGTTAGCATTAGATGGCGTTGGTGTAGTTGTGGTCAGTTGGTGATTGAATGGTGGAGATGGAGTTGTAGAGCAGGTGCCCTCCCTTGATGAGTCCTTGGATTCCCTGGAGGTGTCAAATAATAATAATGTGAGTGTGGTTATTTTTAACTTAATTGGATTTAAGTTCCATTCAGGAAGGAAGACTGCACATTAAAGGAAGGAAGACTGCAATGGAAGTTATAACAGAAAGGTAATTATAATAAAGAAGATTTGACAAGTGATTGTCAGGCACACATGGACTGATGTGCTCAGATTACTTGCTTAGTTTTCATTGTGCCAGTGAAAATGTTGGAGACAAGTGACCAAGGTGATATCAGGACTTTGGAATGTTGGTTATAGGAAGGGTAAATGCAGGGTTTGGTAGATAGGCACTTAAGACATTAGGGTATTTTATCAGATTAATACAGAGGCATTTATAAAGTTTAGGTGAGAGAGGAGGAATAAAAGGTCATCCCTGAAGTTGTGTAATGGCATGGTTAAATAATGGTGTGAGGATTATATTTTTTACATGAAGAATTGTTGGCGATTGGAACACAGTAGCAGAATGCTTTGTGCATACTGGGAGTGTTAAGGATTTTAAGGGTCAACATGACAAATCTTGCTGTTTCTTAACAGAAATTACTTTCATGCTATGTTCACAGTCTAATAATGCCCAAGCTACATTAACCAATAGTTTGCAGTTTGCATGCCTCAGTGTTTCACACGCATTATTTTATAAACATGAATACTGTACACGCAACATAATACAGTATGATGTATGTTTTTCTCCTTAATAAACAAAATATGAAAAGTTTGTTTTATATTGTAAATTTATTAATATATTGTTACATGAACAAATCTTGTAAGGTCTTTCCTGATAATTGCACATTTTACCTTGAAAAAAAAAAAAATTGCTGTGTAATTGCAGTTTTTGGTTAACCTTAATAAATTAGTATACTGTGGATGGTTGAAAAACAACCTCTTTGCATTTGAAGATCTGTGGACTGTGGAAATATATCAAAGGTTACAGCAGTACAGTTGCAAATATCCATGCCCAGCAGGATTCGAACTTGTGACCTGTTGGTTGGATCACAAGCATGAATGAAGAAATTTGTTTTGTGAGTTGAATTGAACTGTGAAGAGTTGAGTAGCTGCTGCTGTCATGTTTATGCTGCATCTTTTAAATAGATTTAGTATAATGGAAGAATTGATGCCAGGTCAGTCAAATAGTGGCCATAGAAGTATTTGCAGAAGATGCAGCTAATGGAAACTGAATGCCTGTGTGAAAGTAAATGGAATAAATTAGTGAGGATTCATCATTAATCAACTTAATTGCACTTTTCTGTACTGAATTAAGTATTTTTAGGGATCTATTAGGGATATTATCCCAAATGTGAGAATATTTGATTGTTGCATGGATAAAGTATGAAATTGTTAATAACTATGTAGAAGTATAGTAATACCTGGAATAAATTCTGATATTTGGGATGCTGAGGAGACATTATTACGGGCTCCTCCAAGGAGTCCTTAGACTCTTCGAGGGAGGCCCTAAACATCATGTCAAGAACTATCCAACATTTGCACAGTATCTATCATACTTTGCTTTGAACTCATTCACAGTCATGACATCCACAACAGACTGGCAACCTATTCCACTCATTCACTACTCTCCAAGCAAAAAACCTAGTTCTAACATCCTTACTAACTACACCCTTACTCAGTTTCCATGGATAGCCCCTAGTTCTCTCACCACCATACCTGTTCTGAAAAATTTCCTTTGAATTAATCTTATAAAAACCCTTCAGTAATTTGTATGTCTCGATCATATCACTCCTTTTCGACTTATCAATCAGTTTCTGTAACCCACAAATTTTCAACCTGTTCTCATAAGGTTCATTCCATAGACCTGCTACCATCTTCGTCACTCACCTCTGGATCCTCTCCACCTCCTCATCACCAAGGAATCCTGATGCCCAGATCTGCATGCAGTAGGCAAGATCTTATCAAGGCTCAATAAAGAGAAACAATAACCTGCTTGTCTCTGCTCATCAAAGTAGTTTTCAGTAACAAAGTGATTTCATGAGCTGCTGATGAATTTTCTGGAGTACAGTTCCACCAATGTGGTATACAGCTGGTTCACCAAGCTGTATACCACATTGCATAACCTTACACTTTGCCACATTAAACTGACATCCATTCTTCTTTGATCAGTCTGCCAATCTATTGAAATCATCCTGCAAAATGTTTACATCACCTGTATTAACTATTGCCCTACCCAACTTTGCATCATCAGCAAATAACCAAACAGTTCCTCTCAGATCCTTTCCTAGGAAATTAAACAGAGTAAAAGACTATAATTTTTATGTCTATGCCGGGGGGGGGGATTCGATCTTAGGATAAACCCAAGAAGAGAAATCTCCAGTTAATCCATTATTTCCTTTTGGTCTCTTGTTTTAGTCTACTTCGTTGGACCTATTCATAAACTTTAATCTGATCTTGCATCGTGTGGTTAGACATAAGTATCAATATATTTTGCAACATCATTCTTTTTCTGATATCTTCACTTTTGGTATTCTGTTGTGATGGTGTGGTGCAAAATGCCATATCTTTATAGGTAATCCATCTTCCCAGTTACAGCTTGTTTTTTATTTTCTTTTTAGCTTCTTTTGTAATGATATTTTCAATCACTCTTTCCAGAGAGTGTAGTTCAAAAACTACTAAACTGTTAATCCCTTCAATGTTGATCTGCTCTGCATCAAGATTTTCTTGTTTCACTTTGTTGCGTTTACTTTTCTTAATTCCAGTCACCATGCTGACCTGGTAGATACTCTGCCTTATCAAGCAGAGTACCTACCAACACTCAGGACCTCTAAACTGTTCTCCTTTCAGAAATATAATGTCTCCTCTAGGCAGTTGACTGTAGTCCACCGTTTTTGGGCCTCTTTTTCATGATCTGACATTCCTTGTTGGAAAGAGGACTTTAATTCTCCACACAACTCCTGACCATTATCAGACTTTGTTCTCCAACAACTATGCCAAAGCAGTCCAAGAAAAAAAATTAAACAGCACTTCGAAAAAGGGTCAAATAAGAAACAACTTGCTGTCTATATATCTGGCTAAGGTTATCCAGGTAGTACCATGCCAAGAAGTCAGCATCCTTCTCTTGCATATTTTATAAAAATGATCAAAGAAAATGCCTTCTGCTAAACAAACAACTTGTTGTATGCTTCGTCTGATCTTTCCTCAGCGACATCAGAAAAAAATCTTTATTCTGGATACTAATGTCTCCTGGTTTAGATTGTATTTATTCACTTGTGTTAACTTATTCTCCAGAATGAACATTGCCTATCACCTATACTAGCTGTCATCAGCAATCCAACACCATGGAAGAAGGTCTATATGCAGCCTTCTTCTAAAAAAGAGAGAGAAAAAATCTATCTAACATTCATCTGATTTTTTTTTTTTTCATTCGGTCTTCTGATAAATAATCATCTTATGGATTCTACTTACCTTGACTTGTGTCCAAAGCAAACCTTGTCCACTTTGGATACAAGCTATAGAAAAGTTTGGAGAGACTCATGTAATCACTAGACATTTCCAAGGCATTTGATTGGGTTAGGAATAGAGGCCTTCCATGCTACTATCTCATGGTCTGGCTTCTGAACTTTCTGATTGGGTCACTAATTTCATAAAACAATTATATGATTAATTTAATAAACTAAATTTAATATTAGTTCTATGAATTAATATGTATTCCCTGGAAGTTTTCTTGCCTAATAAGAGATGGCCAGCACTACAGTTTCACTAATCGTATATAAACTATCTGTGGAATGTGAGCCTTAATAAAGGCTTATCAACTAAAGGTGACTCAGCTGGTCTCATGCATAGGTTTGTTTTTTTAATCCTGCAAAAGGCCATTTGTAGAACACATATACTGGCCTCATAGCCATAATTACTTTAGCTGCATTTCCAGTCACTAATAATGCCAGTACTCAAGGTCTCAAAAGATTTCTCTTCTTACCTTAAAGAAGAGAAATCTTTCTCTTATCTTAAAAATTTCCTTCTGGGCTTTCTCTTACTGTTCTAAACATTCCTTGTCATCTGAGACAGAAGATTGACTTCTTTCAGTCTGTTCTGCAATTAAATAGTTTGCATGTCTGAGAAAGTAGATTATTGAAAGACCGTTAAAAAGAATTTTCGATACAGTTAGACTGATGGCATTTGGCGGGCCATCTTACTCTCACTTGTATTCACGGATATTTGGTAATCCCTATTCTCTACATTGCACATCTTTTATTCTAGTCTGGATCTGCTATTCTCTTCAAACCACTGCGCAGCAGTATTCATCAGTTTTCAGTCTAAATTTGAACTATACTAAATACATCACTTTGTTAATATGTTCTACCTCTGACTTGTTCCTGAGGGTAGAAGTAGAATGAAATGAACCTACGGCGTATAGTCATTTAACAATTCGGTTTTTCTCTTGTCTTCCCCGATCTTTTGGTTATTACTCTGCTTACTGCAATCGAAATTAAACTGATATAATTTCATGGATACCATCATAGAATCTGTCACTTAGATCAGTTCTTTTCTGTTTACGATATCTGGTGTCCTACATGTCTTTTAATATCATTATGCAATCTTTTTCTCTGCTTAGATATACAACTGGAAATTGATTATTTTTATTTTAAATACATGGAAAGAACACGTATAACAGCTTCCCCCCATAGCAGTTTAGAAGTTAAACTATGTGATGCGAAAGAAATATAACTACATCCGTGACAAAACAGAGGTATAGATTGCACATTTGAATTAGGACTACATTCCTGCTACCTAGTCTTCTCTAGCCTTGAAACACACTTCCCATCAAATTTGTCAAGACCAGTACTTTTCAGAAAGGGATTCTGAAAGTACTGGTCTTTGCACTTTTCTGTTCCATGCCAGTTGCCATCTGATAGTGCTGCTGGTAGTTTTAAAACAAATATCTTTTTAAAATAACTAGCACGTAATATACAAAACTGTATCTTCAGATACATTTGAATCTTGCCATTGTGTTGCTTTCTCTTCAGCGGTTATGACTCGATGTCTTTGAGGATAATGTTGTAAGTAGCAGGGAATGGCAATGTCCAGAACTTTTGGTTGTTCAGAAGCCAGAAATAGTTTCACTCTTCCTCGGTTCAATTTCTTAGTAGTAATTCTCATATTTTACTGTGACAGTATTTCTTTGGCATTATTTACATTTCATATTTCTTGTACATTGAATATACTTAGGCCATTTGGTATCTGCCTCACTATTAACTGACTCGCTACATAGAATTAATACTCTTTCATGTATCGCCAGTTGCAAGGATATGGCAAATTAATAGTATTTCACCTCTGATATTCTTAAGGTAACTTTCGCAGCATTCCTTGGACTGTTTTTGGCTCGTGTTTCCAGATCCTTAGTCCATTACTTGGACTAAGAATCTCTGCATGCATCCCAATACCATTTGGTGTTATTCACATACTGTAATGTTGAATGGACATCAGTAAAATTCTTGGCAACATTTTCTCTCACACATACAAATGCAAAATAACTGGGCTATGTGCACGTGCACCTAACTGTTCAAGATTTCGCACAAAATAATCACATTAAATATTACATGACTTAATATGTGGAAGTATGACGTGCGTGTGCACTTGCGAAATTATGAACATGCAAATAGCTTTTGAAGCATGATGCATATCGTGTTACATTACTTGTTCTCTCTTTCCTTCCGTAAAGTGTTGTATATTGAGTGCTGTCTGTTGCATTCGTTGTTTTTACAATACCCATCATTCATCTGATGGTATGTCTCCGCATGAATGCAGTAACCGCTAAGCATCTGTTTTGTTTTTTCCTTTTGACTTGTTTGCTGCAAACTGTTAGTATTTTAACTACTGCAACCTCTAAGTGAAATAACGTATCATTCATTTGTATGATTGTTTCCTTTTAAGCAATTTATTCCAATAAAGTTTCACGTAATAACACGTTGGCTGTCTAAAACATTGCATGTGCCTTGCGTAACTGTACAGCATTTTTTTTCCCGATAGAATTAAAAAAAAAATCTTTTGAAAATTTATTTTGCTAGCATTTGAAGTCGATCTCTACTGAAGAATGGTTTAGGAATCATTCAATATGTAAGGTTTCGAAAGATGAGTACAATCTACTGCCATCAGCTGAAATTGTGGTTCGATTTGTAATCAAATGGAATTTTTGAACACAAAAGAGGCGATATCCTAGCATTAGTTAATAAGTTTGTTGATAAAGATTAGTCAGTCACACGCAGTTTATAACCAGAAAAAGAAATCTTCCAATTCAATCACAAAAGGTATTTAAAATTCAATGAACAGGGATTTTAGTTTAAATCACTGAAATACATGTTTTTTCAATGATTTAAACTTTTAAATCATTGAAAAACAAACTAACCTCTTTCTATAATCTAAGCAAATATATTTATATTAACCCAACACCAGTGATGTTAATATAAAAATTCCATGATAGGTTTCAAAACCTGTAGCGTATTAGTGCTATGCATGGACGAGTGGTTAAAAAGAAAAATATTGATTTTCTTGAATTTCTAATCTGTATGATAAATTCTTGTTCAACAGGATAGGTCAAAAGTTAAGACAAAGCGGGAGACATTTTGTCATCCAAATTGGAAGATTTTTTTTATTAATTTATTTCAAAATATCAAAGAGAGAAAGTATTGAATGTTGGAATTGGTAGGAGAATATTTAGAGATCATCATTCGAGGAATAAAACCTCGAAACGCACGAGCAACATCAGCTCACTGTTCTTCAGACCTGCTAAACAGCTTCTAGTCCTCTTTCATGTCATTACCTGTATTCTCAGGAATAATCGTCAAGGACAACGTTCATTTGTTCAAAAAAAAAAAAAAAATCTTGTACACGCATACATCTTGTGAGATTGATGCATCAAAGAACTGGAGGAATATTAAAAAGGCAGAATATGGGCTTTTTCCTGGGGTAGAGTTACAGCAGAACTATCCAGATCCAAAGAAGTGTGATAATTAGGATGGACAAAAATTACAACGAATAGTTTTGGGATGCGACTAGAAATAACTGCTATTTGGATAATGAGTTACCTGCTTAAAAACAGGAATTGAAAGTGCTTTAAAGCTCTTTCAATTCAATCAATTTTTGATATGTTGATAATTCATAACTGCATCCTGGTTTATATAAATAAGATTCAAGTTTTGACGAAAGCCCGTAGTTATATGCCTTTCTTATCTTGGACAGCATTTGGTATATATTTCAAAATCAATATTTAGATGAGGAATGGGAAAATTGGAACATATAATAAATGTTCTGCGCTTTTTTGGTATTATATTTTAAGTATTTTCGGTGATGTGTTCAGTGCAAATCTTCATATTCTAAGCCTGTAAACAATCCAACTGAAGAAATGCAGAAGAGAAATTATGAAGATCGTATTCCTTGCATTCTCTTGTTAGTCGATGCAGTCGAGAATATCTTATTACACTACAGGAGAAGAAATCAGCAGAGGTTTCAATATGAATTGTCTTGACAAACATTCACACAATGCGAGTCGAGAGTGCTTTGGAGTAGTCTTTAGTCACGATGGGTAGTCTTTAGGCTTTGTTATGCGTTGAGGTCGTTGGCTGTAGCAAATGCTTTGGTATCTATACCTGTTGAATCAGTTGTTAAAAAAAAAAAAAAAAAAGTGTTTTTTTTTTCTTTCATCAAATCTTGATTCAGTTAAGAGTTCAGAGCAGTTGCATTAGGAGAATAAAAAAAAAAGATTTCCGGTTGGATAATGAGACGAAGTTTTTAGCCAAAGATCAAAATCAAATTTAGTTAGAACACTGGTATGAAATATCGGAGTGAACATATGTTTCCCTTTTAAGGAATGGGAAGGTGCGTAAGCTATTTGTTGGGATGAGGAGGTATAATTTTGGAGATATGTGGTATCAGTTGCAATCGCAACGATGTTTGTGAAGTGAATTTGACAGATTGGGAAGAAGAGGTATAATTTTGGAGATATGTGGTATCAGTTACGATTGCAACTGATACCACATGATGTTTGTGAAGTGAATTTGACAGATGTTGGAGGTTTGCGGGCCTCCTAATCTCTATATTACCAATTTTCCATTTCATTGTTGTTCTTCACAAAATCACCTTGCCTTAAACGTGGAATATGCAGTACAAAATTCTTCTCAGCACGGGAGATACAACAGTTGAGAAATTCACTCAACTCCTTTAGATTGCTCTCGCATACCTCCTCGCTGAGGTATGCGAGAGCATGACTGAAGACGTCCTCGCGGAGGTCTTCGGTCATGCTCAACAGAATAGCGTTAAAGACCCGAAATATCCTCTTGAGACTTTACCATTAGATTTGGTATACTTTCTAGCTGCTGGTCTGTGGAATAATTGTTTTCAAGTATGCTTTTATCCGAAGTAAGTCTTAAGCTTTTTTTTTTCCCAGAAGAAATGAGGAAAAAAACTAGTCGGCATGGATTTTTATCTACTTTGGTTCTCTAGTAAGTCATGGGCGATTAAGTTAATTTACCAGATGTTTGGTAATTAGTTACTCATGCCCACGTCGACTCACTCAGACCTTCCACCAGCTTAATTATAAGATCTGCTAGCATTCCTACCAACTTAAAGGTGTAAACAGATAGAACATGTGATCGGACTTAGCGAAGTTTAACAAACTGAAACCGGGGCCTGAACATAATTCCATCAGTGTTTTAGAAACCAAGTAGTGCGTTCTTTTGGTCATCGCAAGAATATCTAGAGCTTCCGTTTTTAGTTTGATACCGCTCCTCCAAGAAATGCATTTAGAAACAGTAATACGGGATTTTGAATTGGAGTAAAGAATTCATGGTTATGGACATCTGTTCTTTATTGCTTTTTTACTTTCATGTTAACATATAGTTTGCAGAAATGAGACCCATCAACTTATGTTATCCCTTTTGTTATGTTCAACAGGTGACTCTTTCAGAAGCGATGTGTGATGTCTTTGGACATTCCTTTCAGTAGTGGGATTCCCATATTCGCGTACCTCCCTTTCTGACTAATGACCTGCCAGAGATGAGATCACCAGCTACTTTGTACTCAGACATTGCGGCATTTTTACCTGCCGCACCTAGCGACAAAAAAAAAAAAAAAAAAAAAGAAAGAAAGAAAAGCGTGGATCATTGTAACCAGTTAAAAATATTCCAAGTGAAGCAATTTATTTAAAAAAATGAGGAAAAGACTACTGATATATAAAAACAAACACTGAATTCCATTAAAAAATCCCTTCAAAAGTATTCAAGGGAGTTACATACTAATCCCTACCTATAACGCCACTGCATTGTACTTTTTTGATTTCATGAAATTGCGGTATAGTAATAGCATGTTTCGTAATTGTTAAAATGGAATTGGAAAATATTTAAATTTAAAGTATCTAGAACAATAATGTGAAATCTTTAATTATCTGCGGTCAGGAAACAAATTTTTCTATTACTTTCTGTAATAGAAAAATTGGAGATTTTCATTTAACGTTCAAAAATTAAGATTTCAAAGTGTATTAAGTGTTCATAATGGCTGCCTGCTACTTGCCACAATATAATTGACTATCCTAGCGATTGCTAGAGGAAGACTGATGACATTCATCTTCCACAAAAATCATTGTAGAATAACTTGGATTCATGTATAGGAAGGGGAAAAAAAAAATATATATATATATATATATATGCGCAAACTGTGTGGGCGAGTTTCTTTCTTCCAGGGAAAGAGCTAAGAGGACTGTTTTTTGTCACGCCGTGCTAAAGTCCTCAGAGGCAAAAGAAAACATTCTAGCTCCGTTGCTGTTGGTAACACAGGAAACCAGCGGTGCTAAAAGGAATGTACTTGGCTTTGTCAACATCCTGCGGGTGGGGATGTGGGGAGGGGAAGGTTGGCTTAACACGATAACTTAAGATACGTGTTGTGTTACACTTTAATATCGCTATTTTCCTTTATTTCTATAACAAAGTAGTCCTATTATTTCCAACTTCAGTCTTGTTCTCATTTTTAATTAAAATGTTTATTTCTAGTTGATGCCAGTGTGTGCCTAGTTACACCAGACAGCTGCAAAGTTCTGGATAGAACTGCTTCGAGAGTAGATAAAACAAGAGCTGCTGATGTCATGATACCAGACTTCCGTTCGAAGTGGTTTTTTTGTGTGTGAAGCACTTGTCTCGCATCCTAATGAGCATTAGGGACAGTCTGTAGTGAAGCGTTTCGTAAGACAACTAAATTCTAAACTCCCATTTTATGGATTCTCCATTCTGTTGCTTACGTAATAAGACATTGAATGACAGCAGACTAGTCTTAACAAATCGTCTGACATACACTAGGTTAGTAACCTACTGGGTATAGTACCGGTTGGAGGACGTGACCTACACGAGTTTTGCCCTTCGCATTCCCTTTAAGTCCGGTTTCCGACACCACCACACACACACACACAGTAAAACGAGCATTCTCTAACATGTCTGGAAAGAAAAAGTCAGATGCTAAGTTGTTGATTAGATGATTCTTTTCCATTTTCCAACTCCGCAATAGTAATTTGAGAGTAAGCTATGGCATGTGTGAACAACGCGGAAGTTTCTGTCATCTGCCCATAATTTCTTATTCGGGTTTGTATAGAGGATTGGCTGAGTGGGTGGGCTATTTTTGGTCTTTCCCATTCATACTGTCAATCGCTAGCGAACTTGTGTTTGGGACATATATGGCGATAGTTAAGTGGTTTGGTGCTTTCGAACGAAATATAGTTCATGAAGCTTTATGTAATGTTATTTAGATTGATACATCTCTTAAAGCTGCTTAATGAAAAATAATTATATCGAAATTGTTGCATACTTTTTGAAAATTACTTCAGACAGTAATACAAAAAAAAAAGTGTTTTGCATTTCGACTTTAAATTTTCTTAACGTAGAGGAAAAAATACCAGAATAGGTTGATTTAATCCTATTTCTGCTGTTAGCTTCCAGTTTTAATCTTATTACTTTATTCTAATTTTTTTCATACGTATAATAAATCAACTAGCGACTGGTTCTTATTGGTTATTTTTGAGACCTTTTCACCAAACACAAACCTAATGAGATAATAGCAAATCCTTCCCATTCAGCAAATCTTCTGATTGCTTTCATAAATTGATCATAGATGAGATTTTTTTTCTACCTTCAAAAACATAAATCAATCTTTGACAATAACAACTCTCCAGTATCTGTTGCCTTTCTGCAATTGTTTCCCCCCCCCCACACACACACACCAATCTAAACTCTTCAGTGAGGTAAACGTGAATGTTTTGTCCGTTTTACAGTAATTTTTACATAAGTGTTACATAGTTGTAGAAAATACTGTCTTATTCAATTCGTGCCACAGTCCAAATTTTTTTAGCATTGGAATGAATGGTCATTTTTTTTTTCGCCAGCCATTTACTTATTAGAAAAAACTCTACTTTGGATATAGATATTTGTGATAAAAAAAACAAACAAACTTGCTTATGCACTGAAAACACGACCCTTATGCGGAAAAATATGTAATTGATATTCATTTCGCCTCATGCCTGTAGTTATTTAGATAGTTAAACCAAAGGGCTTTTTCCAGTAAATTTCGATAGCTCTCAGAATTAAATTAGTATTCATATAGGGTCAGCCAAGAAAAGAGGAACGTTGGCCTCTTATTGGAAAACTAATGAAACGTGTGTTCTTTCTGTATTTTTAATTGCTACCAAAAAGTTAGTGAACTGACAGCAATGTATTGTATTTCTTTAGAATACGTTTGACTCGCAATGTTTTCGTGTAAACTCTGTTTAAATGTTATATCCTGCGAGTTTCGACATATGTGATTTCCAGGAGCATTCTGAAAGCTTTGTTTTATTTAGACTCCGTCACGTGCTTCAGAAACTTCTAAAATGTCGCAAATAATTATCATTCGGAAAAAGTCCCTCGAGTTCAAAGAAAACAAAAATGATCTTTTTTTACTCTGAAGGCGTTGTGCGTCAGGAATTTCATTTCTCCAAGCTACTCTTAACAGTATTATATAGATATCATTAGCTGTTTGAGGGAAGATACCAAAACAACCAGGAATGTAGCACAGAACTATTGTTTTTTCCACCATTTCCCGACGCTGTTGTTCCTCAAGACAAAACTGCAGCATAAAGTACCGAGATTTGAAAATGTTTCAGACGTCCTACTGTTAGCTTGTTTCCATCTGACCAAAATTTCTATCACTTGGGAATTTCCTGTAATCATCTGTTTTTAAATTGAATTTCCAGAGAACCTCCAGCAACGTAAGAAAGAAATATTCTAAATTTGAGCGAGATTGCTTGAACGATGAAATTTGTAGTTTTCCCTTCTGGGTATATTTATTTAATTGGATTTAACGCTTCAAATTTGGCGTGTTCAGTTGTGCTGAATCCTGTCGAATAAATATTCAAATCAGTAATCTTCCAACTTAAAAGTTACAGCAAGTTTTGACCCTAATGATTCGATTCATCCACTTGCTACAATATTTGGCTAAAAGTCACTCCTATAGCTTTTTAAACATATTTGTAAATACTAAATTCATTATCTGATTGAATCCCCATCTGTTCACTCTAATTTTTTTCATCACTTTCATTGGTCTTCAGTTTTTGATCGACCACTTTATTCAAGCCTGTCAGCTTCATACTGGTCTAGTTTCTTTTACCGATTTCACAGTAAAGTTTTTTAAAATAATTTTTAATTCAACGAATATAATTTTTATTAGATTAAGCTTGTTAAATCTACAAACATGTTGAATGAAATATTTTTCCGATTGAACTACTGCAATTTTGAGTTTGTCTTCTGTTACGATCCATTTATGAAGTTCAGTATATATCGGTGTAAATTAGCATACTAATATACATGAAGTGTACAACATTAATTTCCAAATAGAAATTAATGTACTTCAATAATTGCAGCTGCTTTCTTAACGTTTTCTTTAGTCATGACTTACTTTAGCGCCTTTTGTTCTTAATTCGACAAGTTTTTGGATTAGAGATGAACGTGAAGCTTTTCTTTAATTATAACTTAATTTTTATTCCTAATCTTCCAAGGAAAAATTGATCCGGTGCCCTGTTATGCTTAATCAGTATCTCCAGAATCCTACTTTTTATTGGTGGCTTTTGTAGTAGAAAAACGGTTTATCAATACAGTGTTTTTCTTTCTTTTAATCTGAGGGTTCGAAAGCTGTTAACAGGAGAATGCAGTTAATTTTTGTTACTTTTTGATTATTCTAGTAGCATTTCATTTCACATACCCCAGCTTAAAGGAATGTATGGAGAAATTTAGAACACTTTGAATTGCTGCGTGTGCAGATCAATAACGAATTTGTTCGAAAACGTGTCTACAACTTGATGTTTTTGTTTCTTAATCATTGAATGATTTCACACTGTCTATTTTCTCTTCCTTTTCATAGCCAAGTCGGTTTATTTTTATGTTGTAATGAAGTCGACTTCTCGTTTTAACTTCAGTTGAATTCCGTCTTGTGCATAGACTATACCGGTCAAGGTCACACACACTGACTAAAGGAATGGCGTGCGGTGAGTGAGTGACCTTGCCTGGTATGTTCCTTTTTGGAATGCTATTATCTGTTTTCGGCCCTCGGATTTATTGTTGGAATGGGATGGTCACCTGCAAGTTTCGTTACATGAAAACGGACCGCCCAATGCACTAAAGCTGTTAGAGCTGAAATTGTGGGCTGGAGTCATCGTTGTTTATTCCTGCCCAGTTCGCATTGCTATTTTATTTTTCCGATTAATACTTTTGGAAATTTGAATTAATTTATAAAATCGTATTAGAGATTGAAAATAAGTAAATTGGCTTAAAATTGCTTTAAGCGATTCAATGAATTATTTTCCCTTCCGGATAATTGTTTACCTGATTATCTTTGAAGGGGAAATTCTTTTTCGGATGCGAACAATACAAAAACAAAACTTTCGTTACAGCTGCACTAAGTGCCTTCAGGTATTTAATTCCAGAGAAATTAAGAACGAGTTACCATTGTTATCGACAGTTCTTTCGTCAGTGTAAAGAGCTTTCGAATGCAGCGTAAAAAGAGCCTTCTGTATTCATTTGTTATCCAATAGTCACCGACATCAATAAATATTTACTTTTTTTTGTTTGTAGATTTTTTTTTTTTTTTTTCGAATGCTATTTTTCTGGAACCAGAGGTTACCTCCGATATGGACTGCGCCTTGCACTGAAATTCTAAGAGTCGGCGTCCTTAAACTTTTTCTGTTTTTGTGAAAAAGGAAAATTAATTGGAGAACCCTCATTTATCGATTCACTTCCTCAAACAAAATTGCTTTGTTGCATTTATGTTTCTATAGATGGCATTGCCTATTGCAATTCCTGTTACTTTCTGAGAACCTTCATAGCACAGTCGTGAGGGCGTGGAATTGAAAACATGAAATGTTTTCAATTCCACGCCCTCACGACTGTGCTGATGAACTGATGACGTCGGGATGCTATGCATGTTTCAATTCTATTGAAACATGCATAGCATCCCGACGTCATCAGTTCCTACGTAACTTTCTGCCTCTTCGTTTCAAAGTATCATTTGTTGCTTTTTTTTCTTTACGGTATTCATCTGCAACCTACAGATGTTCAAATACAATATTGTTTTTCTTTCCAGCCCTTTGCCAATTCTTATTCCACTTTTTATTGATATCCGATATTATTACTGAACATCAGTAAATTGCTTTACCTGAATTGCATACACTTTGGTCTGCCTCTTTTAATTCTGATCGTCCTTTCTACACTTCTAGGCATATGCTCATTTGTGAAAAATGAATCTTTATGGGCCATTCTTGCTTTATCATGACTACCTGTTCCCAAAGGTATTTTTCTGAATTCAGACTGGAATTTAATGCAGGCTGGTCAAGTTTTCATATTTTCTGTGTTCATCATAGCACTCATAGAACTATGCGAAAAACAATGTTCAAAAAAAGTAAAAAATAAATAAAATAAAACTACTACAGAAGCATTGCAAAGCCGCCGATATTCACACCTCTAGGTACCACAACCAGAGGTTGTAACTCATACCATCGTAAAGATCCATCCCCAAGAAATAGTTCCACTAAACCATCACCAGACTTTACATTTTGAGTGATGGGAAACTCCTGAACATTTACTACGAAAAAGGAGTTTCCCAGTAACCACACACCCATCCTATCGGAAAGGATGTGCATGATTCATTACTCAATATCACGGAGACTTCCAGTGCTCTACCGAGCAGTTATGGTTTTCACTATCGCATGGTTGATATTTGACTTATGTGCAGCTGATTTTCTACAGAAAGTTGAGTAGTGTCCTATAGGTAGCTTGTAGACTGGAACTCCCGTTTCATCGTTTTCATATTTTCTACATCACTCTTCATAACATTTTCTAAAATGGCATTAGCTTTGTAGATCTTCCTCTGCTGTGAAGAGCCACAAATTATAATTATAGTCTTTAACCACCGAAATGTGATCCTACGATTACACCTCTTTCTCAATTTGTTTTTCTTCACACCCCGCTGATGAATAAATACAATTTTCAGTGGACCCTAGTGATATTATCTGTTTGCTTTATATAACAATACATGCCTCCTGTGACGAACAGGAATTATATATTTCAATATGTTTCGTTCTAAAACAGATGTTCTACATAGTATATACACCCTGGGATACTATGTAGAACATCCTGTTTTACTGGTTCAAGATTGTTGATATATATATAATTCTGTTTTTATTAGCTAAACTTTGAAATAACGATGATAATATTACATATCTTTCAACTATGATTGTACTGTTTCACTGAAAACGTAAGTAAACGTTCTACAATTAATACAAAGGCCAAAAAAAAAAAAAAACACCTTTTGTTCAGTTGCTGTGATCATGAATTGGTCTCGCCATATAGGAAATGCTACGAAACACATCTTTATGATTCTTCTGACTTTTCCTTACTTTGATAAATTTGAACTGGAGTGGGTGATTGTTATTCTCCTCACTGTTAGCTGAATTATGTTGTTCTGCTATGTACATTAATAGTGACATACTTTGTGGAATTAATTACCGCTTATCTTATTGTAATAATAAATTGTGCAGTGATGTCGTTATTGAGCAATGCGTCTCGTTAAAGTAATTAAAAACTAACAACTTCATTAACTTTATTAAAACTTCATTGAAAAAAATGATAGCTTTTACGAGAGCCTCGTGTTAGTGCTGTTCTGTTTGACTCAGAACAATGTTGTTTGGTAATTACATTTTATCCAACGACATTTTGAGAAACAACTGAAGAAATGACAAACCTAAAGTATGAGTGAATTTTGGGATGAGATTTAGTTTTAATGATATGTCATCCTATGATACATGGAATTTAGCTTTGATGTAGTTTCTCAATAATTAATTTGTAATTTTATCTGTTTTTTTTTTTTTTTTCACTAGAGGCCAGTAGAATAACCGGTGATCAAATCATTGTTTCTTTAGCTTACTGTGTGAAATGTAACTCAGCTTGTCCTTGTATATTTGTATATACTCCAGATGATGACCTTCATATGACGGTCGAAACGTCGGGAAATTAAAATAGTTATTTATAACACGGTTGTAAAGTCCATAATTTCTAAAATGAATGCTGATCACCGTGCAACACTAAAAGAAAGGATTATGATTAATACTCCTTTCGAAGTGTTTCTTCTTGATTAAATTAAAATCAGCTATATTTATTACTCTTTCAAAAGTTTAATGAGAAAACGATCTGATATTACGTTATTGATATTGCCCACTATCTAAAAACATTCATTCTAGATATTTTGAAATTTATGAGCATAGGTGATATTTCGAGAGAACTCAGTTGTGTCGAGAAGGATACCGATTTGAAGACCACAAATTTCATCAAAAACAATTCCGGCATCCTATCACTAATTAAAATTAATTATAATTAAATTCGAGAAAGTTAAAGGAACGAAAATTAAAACTATTGGATACAAGATTAGGAAAAGTAGCTTAGTGATTCCTTCTGATTGTAGGCGACTTCCAGCTAATTTTTCTTTTGAAATTCGCTATTTCTAGGATGGTTCTAGAAATAGCAAAACGTTTATTTATCTTTTTAAAGTAACGGGCCGAGTAGTGTTTAAAAATGAATTAGTATTGATTTACAATTGCATTAATTCAAAACAAGGCATGTTTGGCAAAAATACTTTTATAAACGTAGACTACTTAAAATATAAACGACTTATTATTCTTCAAAAGAACTTCTTGAATCTTGAAAATTTTTTAAAATAAAATATGCTACCAAAAATAGTACGAAAGTTTGTAAAAGGTGTATTATTGTTTGCTTAATTGTGAGGCGAGTATGCATAAACACTTCTGAGATTATAGAGCGTGGTCTCGTGATGTTTATAACGTTTCCCTCTGAGGAAATAGAATCGGTCGAAGTAACATCTTACGTTTGTTAATAAGGAAAAAAAAAATTGAATTTACAGTTTGGGTATGATCTTGTACATTTATCTGTTAATAGGCAGGACAATTATGCAATGATTATGATGATGCAGGAAGTTAGATTAAGATTATTATCGCAGTTCGTGACAAAACTAGGTATCTCTCTTAAGCGGTCACAGCAAATAGCACTCAAGACACACCTTACTTGATCGCGTAAGGACAACGATTTTCACTTCAGATTTTTGTCTGGAGGCACAATGGAAGTTCTCCGAAAACATAGCCAACCCGTCCTTTCCTGAAAGTTGCCTTACGGCTAAGGGGGACAAACAGCGATATAGGAAAGAACGGCTTTGTTTTCGAGTAATCCTCGTTCATAGCTTAAGCGGTGTAGGGCGTGATCCACTTGGCTTCAATTTGAGCATGCTTGGCATTTATATGCGGAAAATTTAATGTTTATCGGTTTACTTTAATTATATATAAGTTAATTTCACAATTTGTAGTACTAGAATTCCCACAGGATTGCAGGAAGTAATAGAAGTGGAAAGAGTAGAATGAAAATACCGTATGGGACTTTGCCTATATAACAGTTGGCTGTTTTGTTAATCTGAAAACCTCGCGGTCCACTAAAGAAATTTCACTTTTATTTACCCCAATACAGCATAATTTTTATTTATTAAATATTTTTTTTTTTTCATTTCACTTGGATCGCTGATTTAATTTGAAATGGAATATTGATCATGTGCACAGATCCGAGAAACATTGGCTTAAATCCCAGTTAAATCTTGGCACATTTTTCTGGTGAGGGAATCTTAAGAAAAATCCTTATTTTTCGCGCTTACACTTCCCCTCCCATTGTATAATTTTTGCAGTCATTATTTTTGAGATTTTTCCCCTCCTGAAGGAAAAAGGGGAAAAAATCAGATTTTTAACCCCATAACGTAAGAAACGACTATTGAGCATACATGAATACATACAAATATTAGAAATCACTTCTTATCTTGCACGTCTTTAGGAATGGGTTCGGTTTTTTGGCGATGACTGGCTGTCTGCTGATCTCCAAGAAATTGAGACTAAAAGTGTCGCCTGCTTCATTTTGACAATTGAAAACTTGTCATGAATTTTATGTATTTATATATATTTTGAAAAGAAATTTAAAATATTTTTACATGGTTTTCCTTGAAAGTTATTTCGAAATTATCTCGCAAAGTCATTAAAACTTGATTTAATATAATACTGGCAAAGTATATACTACTTCAGATTTCTGTAACGGAACATAGGAATGTGTGTGGAATTTGTAAATCAGGTATCATCATATCAATAGTGTCATTTTTTTATATTGTGACAGAGGCAGCAAGTTTTTTTTTTTTTTTTTTTTTTTTTTTTTTTTTTTTTTTTCCCCAAGCATTTAAAGAAAATTTTCTGACCGCGGTTTTTTGTTTAACAACTTTCATAAAGTTAAACTCACATGTCTCTGTTTTAACAACCAAGTAAAAAGAAATTTGGTTATGAAAATCGTTGAAGAATAGAACACGACAATCCAACTGGACTCCGTACCCAATCGGTAACGATGATGCCATTTTGGTTGGAGAGTTCTGGGTTTGAATCCCGCCTAGGTTGCGAAAAACTTTTTATAAGGAATTTTCATCATTAAGTGTTTAGTCTCATACGGAAACCCTGCGAAATAAACAAACCAGCTAGAACACTCACTTTGTATATGCTGGTCTCATAGTGCTAATTGCTTCTGTCGTAAATTCAAAAAACAACTAAAACAATTATGTAGTATGTGATATTAGCTATTGGAGTATGACAAGACAGCGATTTCCATACATCATGTGCAGAAACAAGCTAATTTATATTATGGTTTCCATATGAGCAGATGACTTCGCTAAATTCTTTTATGACGTGTCAGATTTTCTCCCTAAATAGGATATCGCTATTTAGAGCAATCCATTGAATACTTCTTGGACGTGATATCCAGTTGGATTTGATTTGTCTTTTATGAGCCACATCGCAATGCTTTTTCTGGGACTAATTTCGGCCATTCAGGGAAACCACTTTTTTTTTTTCCCCATCACGCATGCAAATAAACCAGAAGAATACAGTTAATACACAAACATACTATCCTAATAGCTTTAGTTGCTTCGTCCGTAATTCAAAACCAGTTGTAACTAGCATTGTGTGTAATGCTCGGAACAAGTGCAATAAATTTTGTATGAAAGGATCATCATTGGAGTATGTGAGAGGCGATCTTGAAAACTAGGTAATTTTTGGACTGGTATTGTAAGCCATGTTGATAGTTAATTCTTGATGCAGCTTGAGTGAAAATACCGCCTAGAAATGGTATTGTATGTTAACATTGGAACGAAATGGTTTCTCTGCACAAATAAATAAATAAGGTGTTATTTATTTTTGTGTGTGTGTGTGTGGGGGGGGAACATCACTCTCCTATTGCCGAAGTTTTGCAGTGAACTCAGCAGCTATAAAATCGATTCTGTATAACTCAGATAAATTTACTCTTAATCACTATTGAGGAGGATACCTTCATTATTGCACATGAAATGGCTTTTAAATACTACTGGAAAAGAGTAAAATAATAAGCGTATCCTCATCAATCAAAATAAGATGTATCCATTGTTTTCTCTCTAAAATTCCTGTAATGATTCATCTTAGTCTGGATCACCTAGCCAAAAAAGCACTGGTAGATTTTTAGCGTCACTCTGAGTAAAATATGCTCAAGCTGCGATTTTCGATATGCATTCTTCTTACACACTCTCAGTGAGGAAAGTAGGAGACTGCCTTTTATCTAATTTTCCTTTACTGTTACAGCCGTTACTTTTTTTCCCCTTCTCAAGACACTTTTTTTTTTCTTAATTTCATTATTAAATATATATCTCGCAATATTTTCTCAGATAAGTAGTCTATTCTGTTTTGTTCACTAACTAAAAAAATCTAAAAGAAGTTTTAAACAAAGTACATCTCTTAACATGTATCGACTAGCCTTTTAGGGCTGCGTTTGGTTGAAGGCACGTCAAACAGTAAGGTGGTTAATTCACATCTCCACTACGGGTGTTCTGGCTAGCCAGACAGCGTTTTTCAAGAGTGAAAGAACCTGTCATATCTGTAAGATAGACTATTTCATATCCAGTTGCAAATACCATTATAGATGTTTTGTTGTTCTAGCATAGATTCGAACAGTTATTAGTTGTCGCTGCCAAATGCCCTACAGAATTGACATCTCTTCTTTTTGTAGCGACTCTGCTTGGCTGCATAACTAGTTTAAAGAGGATAATAGCGAATGTATCCTTCTTCTCACAAGAGAAACATTAATTTTCACATTAAAAACTTGGTTTTCACTGTAAAATTCACGTTTCAAATGAGCCATGCATTTAATAGATAAGTTAAAGTTGTAATATGTTTTCACGTGTAGAAACGCAGGCAATGGAAAATGGAAGCCTGAGATGGCTGGTGCGTGTGTGTGAAAGAATTTCTCATTTCAAACGGATTCAATTATTATATTTTAAAAATATGATAAAAACCCATCAAATTACTATTTGTTAGTAATTTGGACACCAAGGAATGTGCATTTCTCATTTATAAAATTGAATGTAAGTGGATTAATTATCTTAATACATCTTTTGAGTTTTCGTGATCCTACATTTATAATTTATTCTACTTTATTAATTTAGCAAAAGTAAAAATGTGACCACTTTCAAATCAAGGCATACATTTGAAATTTTTATTTCACTTTGTTGTATACAGTTACTACATTGAGATACATTTTTTTGTAACCCAGTAAACAAGAAATCACTCAACTTTTTTTAACAAAACCTTTTTGAGGATCTTTGGTAATTCTAAATTCCTTGTTGCTTTTTCATGTGCCTGTTGAAATTACTCTATTTGCTAGTATCGTTTTTCTTTACAGAAGAGAATTCAGCCTCGAAATGTTAATCGTGACTGACGTTTAATATTTCGAGTAATAGTCTTCATTATTGACTATTGTATCACATCTGTTGTAACAGTTTCCTTTTTATCCCTTGACGATCGTTAATTGTCCCATTTGAAAACTGGTTACTTCTCATATTGAAAGATTTTTCAGACGGTAGCGTATAGCATTTCCATTTTTAGTCCTTGGTTACAAAGTGATAATTATTAGCAAGCATTTACAAATGTATGGTGCTTATTGAATGAATAATAAATAGATGACGAGTATATGCAAAAGCGTTTCTTTTCCGATACCTCCATTCACTGGTCAGTACATACTTACCATATATGGACGTGCTTTGGTGTGCATAGAAATTTAGGCCAGTTCGGCGGTTAGAGAAAGTCGTATATATTCACTTTCTACCATATTTGGCGAACTCTTCATTCAGCCGTTCATATATTAGTTTGCTATGCTCTCTGGCTTCGTGGCGCCTTGCTTCGGGTAAGCTGCTCTACAGGTGGCCTGTTCTCTTTTTTTTTTTTTTTTTTTATATAAAGGGTTCAAGGAAATTAGCGATTGGGGACAACTCTCCCTTCAGTTGTTCTTTTCTGTTTCCTTCTGAATGCTTATTGGATGGATAGTCATGCTCATACATTAATCATCACAAATGCTTATGCTATTGAATGATGGCATGTACTCGGTAATTCTGGTTTACAGTGAAATTTTCATTGTAATAATGACCAAGAGAATTAGGTTATTGCTTTGGGCTTTTCATTTCGGTGTCATTTTTGGCAGTCTGTGAAAAACAACACTGAAAGTGCGGCGTTTGCTTTGTCTGTTTTTACGTACTCCTTAAAAACCAAATGTGTTGAATTAGGTGTGCAGGCACACCATAAATTGTGTATTTGGAGAATACGCGAACAGAGAACGGACATTGAATGAGATTTGAGGCATTTGAGACGATATGTAGTTATTCTTTATAGTGGTATGTTCCGAATGTTTTTGCATTGCAAGCCATAAAAATTACCTAAAATGCACAGTGATGTAATATATAATCAGAGACCATGTGGCTCGATTTTTGAAAGGATCATGCTCTTGAAAAACCTTCATCATTCGGAACATACCCTTAATTCGTATTGTATTAAAAACAAATTTCGACAAAATCGTCAAATTTAATATTTAAATCCGATAATTGTAGATAATTCTGACAATATCTTGTTAATGTTAAATAACATGTGCCTTCACTTATTGTATATATATAAATGAAATTGATTGACAGATATTAAAACCTTCATGTTTTCGTGTCTTCGCGCTATTAGAAATGTTTTAATAATACAGTGCAAGTCCGAACTGTTATAAACAAGTTTCAAGTTGGTCTTAATCAAAACTTAGATATTAAGCCATTTCTGAGAACAGATAAAATTTGAAATCAGTGTTGACAATGCTCACTGCAGATTAATTAATATATTAAATACTTCAGTAGAACACTGAACTGTATTTCTACACAAAGTCATCGAATTCGTAATTTATACAATACCATTTAATTTGTTTGCAGGTTTTTCCTTGCAAAGTAAAATAATTCGCATAGTAAAATTGAGTACTTTATTAAATTATGAATCTGTTATTGGTGTAAGCAAATTTGGTGTAAGCAAAATTATTACAGTATCTGGGAGATAGGATCAAACCAGTAAAGAAATGGATAACAAAAGCCATAAATACTGCTTAAACTGAGCGATGATGTGTTTAAAAAAAAAAAAAAAAGCACAAAATATCCTTAGAATGAATACTACGAGCATAGCCTCGTACATTAATAGGTATTATAAATTGAAAGAAGGAAAGCTTTACTATAATGAACTTTTAGAATGTGAAAGCACCGCCAAAAACAATGGAAATTTGTACATACCATACTTTTGGGATGACCTGATACTTCGGTATAAAAATTAAAAAAAAAAACAAAAAAACCCAGAACCGTTACTTCCGCGATTAGCAGAGATAATAGAATTACATTTTATTTTATTTCATACATTTTAAATGGCAAAAGAACTTGAACAAATAATCACTTCGTAACATCAGTGAAACGCCACATGCTTTTTCCTTATTTGAAACCCGAAATATTATAATGAGGCTGACAAACTGATTTCAGGCCACAATGATGTCAGCATTGTGTGGCAGATATATTTGTTAGCTCCTTTTGGTTTCTATGTTTAATGTATCGTTGATGACCGACGTATTTATTTCCAACAGAATTTAGTTTTAGGGAAAAGAAGCTTAAAATTATACTTTTTTTTTTTTCCTTCCGGTTTTCTCTAAAATACTAAAAGTTTAAATTTAGTCAACTGTTTAGAAAACAAAACAAAAAAAAGTTTGGATTCACACAGTGGTTTATTATTTGATTCACCGCAGATCAATATAGAAAGTTTGACACATCATTTCATTTCATTCCTTTTTTTTTTTTTTTAATTATAAGAATTAGTGGTAATACTCTTGACTTTTAAAATCTCAAGCTGTTGCAGTTTCCTTCTGCTAAATTAGTGTTCTCAGAGTACTCGGCCCATTATTGTTTACAACTGAGCTATATTTATGAACTATGACACTGCATTGATCTTCAGTGCAGATTCTATAAATGAGATGAAAAATATAAACAAATACCCCTGAGAATAGTGACAAGCTGGTTCCGCTGTAATAAATAAAATTTTTTTAAACAGAAATATCCCTTAGTAAAACTTTTGTTTTCATTCATATTCCTTCATAATTGAACTCAAATTGGAATTTAAATTGTACTTAATTTAAAACTTGAATACTATAACTTGTTAAGCCTAAATCGACAGGAACCTAAATTAGAAACCACGTTAGAAAAGTATGCAACAGGGTAAGATTTATGCTAGCTAGCATTTCCTTTTTTTTTTTTTTTTTTTAAAAGATTATTTATAGTGACAGCGTTAAGAACGTGTTTTACGTGGCTACAACTCTTATGTAATACGTTATTCTAACCTGTAGCCGAAAACCTATCACTATGCTGATACCTCCCATTCTCTACAAAATAAATTAATACGCATTCTCTCCCTAAATATAGAGGAACGTACCAACTAGCTTGCAAACACCCTATTGATTATAATGCCACCTTACGCATAATAATATCTATAGGATACAGCTGTTCTTAAAATCTGAATCAATGTGATAAAATTACACATACTTCTGCAGAAAAGTGGATATGAATGTAAACTAAAATCACATTTATCGGTTTAGTACAAGAAGTACTAACACGAAGTACAGGAATCTGATCAGAGGCTACTTGTTATAGATTACTGAGTTTTTTTTTAAGGAGGTGCTTAGTAAACTCACAGCCACTGTTAAGTATTCTGTTTTAGTTTATAAATTAATACATAAAACAATTTCGATAGTCATTTTAAAAAATGCCAAATTTCATCACTCTTCAGCTAGATCGTCTGTCATGCGTACCGTGGACAATACTGTTTAAAAGGCCGATCAGGCTACATAATGTAACGGTTTCCGTATAACTTAGTTAATTGTACTGAATAAACTGATCATTAAGAACAACATTGCGTGTACTGCTTCCAGAGAATTGTGTTCTTGTTAATATCGGTACATATTCAGTGATAACAGAACAGTGTATTGTTGAACAGGTTATGTCAATCCGATCTTGTATGTTTATATCAGTGCACTCCTCCCACCTTAATATGCAATCAATCATTTTTTTGTTGTTGTTGTTGTAACGATACGAATACATCTTGGAACGAAACAATCTGAAGAATTCTGGGAAGGGCAGTAATTAATACGACGAAAACTATTTCACCACTACCGTCAACCGTAATCATCATCGATCACGCCCTCCTTTTTTTCTTTCTTTTTTTTTTTTGAATGGTCTGGCATCTGAGAGCATTTCAATAACGAGATAGCATTTACTTCCTGTTGGTCTTTACTTCTGTCATTACCCCAATGTTGCCATTAGCCAGTATTTTTCTTAAGATAATTTATTGGTATTCATAAATGATAGTGTAAAAGGCCTACTGCTTTGTAAGTACTTCTCAACACAGCGGGAGGAGGGTGGGATTACATTAGACGTAACTACTTCTTGAACTTTGTGACCCTTTATCTTTATTAACCAGTTCTTCATTCATTGGTAAATCTTTGCTTGTACTCAGCAAAATGTAAGTTTCAGTATATTTGTGTATTATATTAGATGCGTTACTAAAATCTAAGCACGGGACATACGTTTTTATATTTTCACTCGCTTCTATCGTTTTTGATCACTTCACAATACTGTACTTAAGTAGGTTCATTAAACATGATCCTTCTTCACAAGCTCGTGTTCTGAAATTTGAATTTCGTCCAAATTGGTATGGTACTGCTTATTGAGTGAATCTGAATGATTGCATCTCATACGTACATGTTAAACCCCAGTGAACATTGTTTAGAAAACTGAAGTTGGGGAAAAAAAAAAAAAAAAAAACGTGCTGTATGAAGTTTAAGCCTTGCAATGTTTCTGTATTTTCTAGTCATGATTTATTTTAAAAAAATTGTTCCCTATTTATCAGCTCTGAACAGTTGGTGTTTCTCCTCTCTGCAACCTAGAGTACCGTTTGTTTCAACTGGACTCAAGATGTGTGTGTGTATATACACACACGTACATATACGCAAACACACGGGGGTTGGACAAAATAATGGAAACACTTAAGATATTTAGAAATAGAATTTGTGTTGGCTACATCGAAATAAAATCAACGGTGGTAGCACTGAATGTTCCTGCTTTGTTTTGTGTACACTCTGTAGTTCTCATGCAAGTGCATTAATGATCGTATTGAGTAACAATTCGTGTTTATAAAAAAAATCGGAAACTGGAAGACTTGTCCGACTTTGAAAGGACAAATCTTTGTTGCGCGTTTAGCTGGAGCATTTGTATCGAGATCGACAGTGTCTATAGTTATCTCGGCATGCATAGATCATATATTAGCAAGACAACATCGAGGAGATAGAGTAGGCAAAAATGACAGAAATCGTCATACATTGAGGGGGATTGTTTCAAAAAATCCCAGAACTACTTTAGCACAGGAAACATACAGAACTGAATATTCATCTTGCAGAACCTGTTGCCACAAAAACTGTCCAAGGTTGAGCTTCAGAAATTCAATATTCATGGTAGAGCTGCAATTGCTAAATCTCCGATTACTGAAAAGAATGCTCAGATGCGTAAATGATGGTGTCACGACTGTCAAACCTGGTTATTAGAAAACTGGAAACGTGTGATAAGGTCAGATGAGTCGACCTTCACGCTGTTTCGTACATCAGGACGTTTACATTGGGAAAACATCCAAGGATGCCTACAATCCGGAATGCATGGTTCCAACAGTAAAGCAGAGGGGGGGGGCGTCTGTGATGGCCTGGGCAGCAAATGAATTACTGCAATGATTATTTGGACTTCTGGGTAGTCAAATGCATCCCATGATCCAAACGTTATTTCCAACAAGATGCCCACATTCACACAGCTTTGATTTTACAGTCGTGGTTTGAAGAGCTTGGAGGTGAACTTCAACACCTTCCTTGGCCAGCACAGTCACCAAATTCGAACACTATTGAACCACTCTGATCAGTTTTGGAGACTAAGAAACAGATTCCCGCCTTCAACATCTTTTAAAACAACTTGATCTTTAAGCAGGATGGTACAAAATGCCACCAGAAAATATTCCAAACTTAGTGCATTTCAAGAATTCAAGCTGTACTGAAGGCAAAAAGGTGGTCCAAAATCTTATAATGTATATTACATAATGTATATGTAAAGAAATATGTATAACAAGTGTTTCTATTCTTTTGTCCAATCCCTGGGTATATAGGAGAAGTATTGTTCCAAGATTCCGTAATAACCATTTGCATTGTGTTGTTTAAATTCTTGCTGAAGTCCAAACAAGACATCAAAACAATTCCGTTTTCTTTTTTGATCACGCATTTTCCAAAATAAAACTTTTTTTTTTTTTTTTTGCTCCCACTCACAAAACGCTGTTTCATAGGGCAGAAAATTTTGAAAAGTATATGATATAGAGGTAAAAGTAATAAAAATGTCTCGAACGTCTTCAGTTCTAAACTTGCACTCTGCATTTTAGAAGATCATTTTTAATAATGTGATCTGTATATTGAAAATTTGTCAAATTTCACTGATCTGTTTGAATATATTTAGAAATACATCGATCGCAAAACCATGAATTTGAATGAAGTTCTGTTTAACTATAAATATAGCATTAGTTCTGTTTCATTTGTGCTAGTATTTTAGCTTAACATTCTCCATACTGCATAATATACAGTAAAACGAAGATTTCGATATTTAAAGTAAACCATGCTTCTCTTTACATCTGAATAACTCAAATAAATCTGTCAGATACAAAATAGTTACATTTGTGGTTATTGATAGGTAATTGTGGTTATTGACGTCTTTAATATGATCCGCGTCTGATATTCTCTCTATTTTCACTTAAACGCGTCTCTTTTTGTCGTGTGTGTGTGTGTGTGTGTGTGTATATATATATATATATATATATATATATATATCATTGATGTCATCACTCCACTATAGAAGCTACTTTCCTGTCTCTTAAGCTAAAATAGCAAATATTACGAAATAAGTACAAAAGTAAATCTCATCGTAAAATTATTTGCTTTTCTCCAACTCACTATTACTAATAGCCGGATCTATTTGACGCCTAAATGGACTTGGTGCCAGCAGGCCTGTCTCCATCAAATTAAGTTTTCTTTGTCTGGAATTGTCTACGGAATTATATTCGAAGACTGTTTCCTATCAGAATCGCCCTTCACTCCATCCTGTTAGACTATCCACACTCCTGCGTGCACTCTTATTGCTTAATATTTCAGTATTCATTCTTCAACATGTCGAGTCGTCTTTTAAAGGAATGGTGAAGTTGCTTTATCATTCGTTAAATTATTTAAGAATATATAAGTAGCGGGAGAAATTAATATTCAAATAAAGGAGTATAGATAACGCCACATTACTTTATCGACGAATGCTCTCAGTTCATATCAAGTTGGATTATTAAAGAATATTCGCCATATAAACATTTATAGGATTGAATTATTTATGGACTTTCTTTTCTGTTAAGTTTATCCTCTCTCTTTCACACGCACACACTTAATTATCCATATTACAATTTTTGCTCTTTTAACCATTTGAAATACATTGAAGTAACATGAACAATGCTAATTCTCCACCCTCCTGCCACCCGTTTTAGCTAGTTGTGTGCACGAAGTATAATGTTCATTACTAATGTAAAATGACCTAAATGGAAGCACGCAAAGTCGATAATATATGATTGTGAATAGAGAAAAGGTTTGGCTAAAAATACTTATGACAAATTGCACTACTGATTCCAGAATAAAATTTCTTCGTCATCCTAGTTTTTGGTCAGGCCTAAGTTTATTAAGGTCGAGCGAATCAAAGTTCGGTTTCTCTCCTTTGTCACAGTTTTTCTTTATAAAAGCTATTCGTGTTTTTCTCGGTGATAATTCGGAATAATTCATTCTTTTCAAGCAGGTCTAATCTAGTTGGTTTTAGATGAATGCTGTAATACATGCACAGTTTGACAAAACATTATGGTGATAGTACTTCCGGAATTTAAAGAATCTCTTATGTCTCTGCATCAAAATTGTTCAAAAAGTCCAATATTCGGACACACTATAACTGAATGAATTAGGTTAGTAAACATAAAATATCGGTCCTGAAGGATGTAGACTCGCAGATTGAAGAAATATTGCGCTTACTCACGAAAACTTTCATATGTCAGACATATGCAGCACTGATCAATGGACATTACGTTTCTATTCGCAGGCCTTGGAGCCCTTTTAGCCGCCAGTCAATCGCATCAGGTAGTTTATGGTGCTTTCAGAAACAGAGTAGCCCCCAGGTACCGACGATTTACTTCCGCTCCTAATTAGTCACCAGCTGATTGCAGTTGATCCTTTGTATTCACCTGGATCGGCAGCTCGAAGAAACAATGACACATCGCTGGCTTCTCTTGGACAAAAAGACCTATCATTGCAAGTGTTTAATTTATACCGAAACTCAAACTAATCAGTCTAAATGGTCTAGTCAGAATTAAATCGATTGCTGTGGTCATGCAGTGTTACCTTGAAAAAAAGCGACTGAAAAACTCACTTTTATCATTTGAGGATATTTCCCGGTTCTTCCTGTGAACATTTTATTTTCACGTGGATGATTTATCTTTTTTAGCATTTGCAAAGTATGACGCTTTAGAATCTCATTTCAGAGAAATGTGTGCATAGTATGAAATTGGCCTTATTTCAGCCTTGAGTTCAGTATGCTACCAAGTTCATCTTGCATGTATAGTTTAAATTCCATCAGAATAGCCTAGGAATTTTATTTAATGTAATCCAAACACGTGTAAATCAGCAGACCTAATTGACAGAATAGAGTTCGTATCTTTTCACTGGGAGTTTTTTTTTTTTTATTCTCGTAATCCAAAAATGAATCTAAAATATGTACCTAGGTTTTTTTTTTTAATTCTTAATATACTTCGCCATTCCTTTTTTTTTTTTTTTATTAAGAAAGCCTGAAGACATATCGTGATTGCCGTGGTTGATTGTGGGTTCGAATGCAGCCTCGAAGGTAAATGTTTGTGATTTCTTTAGGTAGGATAATTTCATCCCCGATGTGAGATCATCCCTTCTTCAAAGTAGCTTGAAAAGGTATGTGTTGTCTTCAGAGCAGAGTTTCTGGTTTATCTTAGTCCATCCATGATACCATAGCAAGCCTGTCGCACATTATACTATAGGTTTACAACTTTCCGTGGGTGGGATTCTCTGGAAAACAAATTTAAAGAAAAATCACAATTTCTTAACCATTTAAAGGTATATGAACGTAAAGGCCTTTATGCATGTTTGCAATAAATTGTCTTAGTATTACAAAACTAAAGTCTCTCGTGTAAAAATTCGTTTACATTACGTAAGAAATAAGATTTCTTTTTGTTTTATCATTCAATTAGAGATCTTATATCATGTTTCTATAATTTTCTGATTAGAACCTCTTGTGTGTTTTCATCTGAGGAAGGCTAGAAGTCTTGCAATATCTCGAAGTTCGTTTCCAAAGATAAGCAGTTGGTATATTCGGTATCAGTTTTTTTTTCTCCTCTCCATTTAAAACCACTTTGCAGAGATGACAAAAGCTTCATGTAGGTAGATGTTAACTAGGTATTTTAGTCAGTATGGATAAATCTGATTTTATAACGAAGTTTAAAGCCAAACGGAAGTTTAGTGGCAAGAAACCCAAGTTATTTCGTAAATGGATCCAGGGCAAGAATATCTGCATAAAAATTTCACCTTCGTAGCGAAGCAGGTGTTGGCGATGTAGGAAAGAACTGAGTTCGATTTCCTGTCAAAGTATAAGAGAAAACATTAAAGGTTTTTCAATTCAAGAGCAAAACAGGTGGCAGTATTTTTTTTTTTTTCATCAAGCAAAGAACACGTGCAATTTACATACACAATACACTTGATTACTCTAATTGATGTTCCAGATTTTGACATATATCTCCATATTTCATGATTATTTTCCGATATTTTTTCAAATTAGTTTATTCGTCAGGCTGACGAATTGAGATTTGATGTAAGCTAAGTCAGCCAGCTAGCATAAATGTAAAATCTAGGCAATGATATGAAACTAATACAGTATATGCATGTTTGGGGACATTCTATAAATTTACATCTTTCGAAAGGCCGAGACGGAAAATATCACGTCTCTTAAGATTGTTAGTCTTTGTATTCCCACACCCACCTCATGACGGTTACCGTTCCACCCAGATTCAAGGCCAAGGTGAGTTTACCTGTCTTCTCTCGTACCGTGCACTTCATTGAGCCTGCCAAGGAACTTGAATAATCTCGCGCAACTACATGACTGGCAGTAACACTCGGAGATCGCGTCTGTTACCGTTCGTTTGAGGTCGTGTCTGTAGAGGAAAATGGAGGGGAAATTGATTACATCCGTAATTACACACGTACTCCGCACATCCCTTCCATCCGTGACCGTTTCCTTGCTTTGTGTATAAAACGATACAGGAATTGTATTATAAAAATCGTATCCCTTCCCACCCCCTGGTTTGTTCATTATTGGATTATTTAGTTTTTTACGCTAATAAGCTGGCTGAATGATTACTGCATAAGAAGGTTGAATTACAGTTTAGTAAGTCAAAAATAAATGTACATATCCTATAATATTGCAGTTATAACAGTGAAACATTATAGGTTTGCTTTGTCGTCTGAATTTTCTTTCGAAGCACCTTTCTTTGAAATATGACCACACGTACATAAACAATAAATAAAACGCTAGTCGCCACAAGATAATAAAAATGCGGTGACTGGTGTTTGATAGTAGTCGAATTCGACTCCACAGAAGTCAATCCTTAAAATGGAAGATTTATTACTGTGTGAGCGTCGTTAGGTTTACTATAATCTTGCTAAAGTAACATTGTAACTGAATGGTCAGTTTATCTTCCCTTTCCCTAGGATAAGCGCTTCAGACATACAACAGTACTAAACGAATCTGCGTTTCATTCTAAATTAACAATATAGCAAGCGGTAAACCGAATTAGCGTTAAGCGAATTCATTACGTTGGGAATTAACTATGCTGCCGACATTTTTTAGACTGCTATCGCGATCCGTATGCCTTTTTTTTTTTTTAAAGGATGTATCTGTAGGCACTATGATCACGTTTCGTATGAGGAATTCTCTAATATAAAAAGACTTTTTTCTTAAATAAAAAAAATTGTCGATATATGTGAGAAATGAAACTTTCTGAAATTCATATAGAGAAATTTCCTAAAGCTTGCTTGCTTTCCAATCATAAATGAAGATAACAAGATAATATGAGCGTTGCATAAGTTTGTCGTTGTTAATATTGCATATGGAAGCTCTTGCAATTCACCACATTCAACCCTGTCCGATATCTTTCGTTTACACTTTTATGTAACCTAGGAAATGTCAAGTACTGAGCCTATTACAACACATCGTAACACAATCAGCTACTGCCTTGGATACGATATTCTTCGAAATCATCCAAGAATTAATCATATAATAAGAGGAACAGCGAGTTGTCAGTAATTTGCTTTCTTTCTCTTATCCGTTTTGACTACTACGACCTGAATGCCCAGCGATACTTTAACCATAAATAGTAATAGGTCTCTCTATAAGGAAGATTTATATGTAGCAGACCGAGGAAGTCGTGATTTGCAGTACGAACATCATTCTTTGCCTCTATAAGGACCGCGGTGACGCCAAGTCCCAGAGAAAGAAGGCGTATTAGATCGTCCACTAGTAACGCTTCATTACACGCACTTTTTTTTATACCCGTTTTCTCCTTCATGTTGTTTTCTCCTAATAGGCGATGGTTAATAATATTTCCGGACTGCTTTGATTCCGCTTCATTACCCTTTATTGGAAAATTCATGAAGTTCAACCTGTTCTGACTTAGTTTTTTTTTTTTTTTTTTTGTGCATGATCTTATTAGTATCATTGGTAGACTAAAGAATATTTTCTTTTTATTTTTCAAAAAAAAAAAAAAAAAAAAAAACACCTTTCTGTCGAGACCAGACGTGGACCCTTTTTTAAGCCACCTCGGGCTTCCAGTAAGCGGGAAGCTGGTCTCACACTTGACGATGACATTCATCTCTTATCTAAGGACAATCACATCCATGCTTATGGCGGGATTCTAATCGAAGCCTGTTGGTTAGAGAGCAGATACACTAACCATTCGGCCACCCAAGCAGATCATTTCATCAGCATTCCCTGTTAAATCACAAATGAAACGTGATAGTGCTACAGCATACAATTATACTTGCAGTTAGTTTTGATTTCTGCTTCGCTTTGAACATTATTCTCTTTTAAAAACTAATTCGGAGATTGATATTCCAATTGGTTGCTACATGTTGGAAACGGCATGTTTTTAATAGCCATTCTAAATGAAGTAGTTATTCTTCCATTGGTTAAGTGTGTGTGAGAGAGAGCGCGATTTGGTAAAAAATTACACAATTGTTCCTCAAGAAGATCGTTTTCTTGCATGGATGTACGAGTCCAAACTGAAAAATATTTGCTGTATTTTATTATTTTTAATGATTATTTTCTCCAGGCTTCACGCTCTAAAAATCTTAGCACTGTTCGTCAAGAGAAATCCATTAGGACTTCTTGTTTTCGAAAAGTTTTTAAGTTCTAAATCATGATTTGCAACGAAGTACCAGATCACATGCCAGCATCTTTGGCCGAGTGGTTAGTATCTGCTCTCCATGGCTCGGGTTCGACTTCTGCCGTGGTCACGAATGTTTGTGATTGTCTTTAGGTGGGAGATGAATTTCATGGCTCCGTGTTGAGACCATCGTCCTGCTTTTATTGGTCTGAAGTGGCTTGGAAAAGTTTCCTGTTTGGTCTGAAACGTAACCCTGTAAACTAGCATTTGTCAAACTAGTAGAGTGGAATTTCCAGATTTTTTTATATATATATATAAATATATATATATATATATATATATATAATATGAAAGAATGATCATTAACTCGGTTAACATACATATTTTTTAAAAAGAATTGAATGACTAGAACCGAGATTTAAGTTAAAATGTTTTAATATAAAAACACGACTAGTTTCGGCTTGTAACAGCTTTCATCAGGTGACATTATGAAAGAAAGAAAAAACACTAAAACACTGAAGTTTAAATAAACTATGAACATCATAGAGAGTCTATACATAATTGACATTAAATCGTTTTGGTTGTATTTAAAGCTGTTCTTTCGTTTGTTGTATTGTTGGGAAACTACGTGCTAGTAGCATGTCGTGAACGCCAGTACATGATTACAGCTGATTGACTATCTGGTAGGTTGTAGCTCAAGTTATTATTTAGATGAACATGATTGAAGATGATTTCCCTAGATTCCACGATTTTTCTCTCTAGTTCACATTGCAACGGAAGATGGTAGTAGATTTTTCCCAGCAGACTTTGTGACTTTGGCTTTCATCATTAGGATTAGCCGAGAAAAGGATATGACTTGATAATGCACTGGCTCGTTGTTTCTTGTAAGTAATGTCCCTCATGTGTTCTTCCATACGCAATTCAACAGATTTGTCTGTCTGCCCAAAATAAGGAATATCACAATCACACAATATTTTATATACACCAGGGTATTTCAGATGATGATGACAAGGTTTTGGGCGACTTATTAAGAACCGGATCTTTGGAAGTGGAGTGAACAAGGTTCTGATATGATGAACTAGAGAGAAAAATCGTGGAATCTAGGGGAAATCATCTTCAATCATGTTCATCTAAATAATAACTTGAGCTACAACCTTCCAGATAGTCAATCAGCTATAATCATGTACTGGCGTTCACGACATGCTACTAGCACGTAGTTTCCCAACAATACAACAAACGAAAGAACAGCTTTAAATACAACCACAGCGATTTAATGTTAATTATGTATAGAGACTCTCTATGATGTTCATAGTTTATTTAAGCTTCAGTGTTTGTATTTTTTCTTTCTTTTATCATGTCACCTGATGAAGGCTGTTACAAGCCGAAACTAGTCGTGTTTTTATATTAAAACCTTATTACTTAAATCTCGGTTCTAGTTATTCAATTCTTTTTTAATATATATATATATATGTGTGTGTATATATGTTAAAGATACCAAGCTATTTTAAACCTGGTTTTACTCCATTTCCCAAGTAAGCAAACAGACAAGTCAGTCAAGTTTGCGCCTGCAAGTATTGCAAGTCTGGGTGACCCCACACGTAGTGCAAGGCAAGGCAATTCGTGGTAATTTTATAAGTTTGGTTATTTAAAAAATTAATTATATAATCGTCAACAGAGACCCATTACGACTCCTCTCATTTTTATATCAAAACCCTCAGCCTACCTACGGTACTAACTGGTAGAAGTTATATTTAAAAAAAAACACATTACGAAAGTTATTTCATAATTGCAAGCTTTCCCTGCTCATCCACAGCTTACGTTCACTTGGCACGGTTGTTTTATATTTTTCTGTAGCTAATTAGTATGATAGACAGCTAATTGCCCAATACTTTTTTTTTTTTTTTTTTTTTTGTCGATGCTAGCATTTTCGTTATTGAAATAAGTAGTCTTGGTTATTCATTTACGCATTCTTTCGGGAAACTATTCGAACCACTTCAGTCACTAAAGTGCACGGAGTAGTGATCTTGTGCGTGGGAATTGCCTGTCAGGCCAACAGTTGAATGCTAGTTTACAGGGTTACGTTTCAACACAGACTCAGGCAGAGGGTGGGGGGGGGGATGCATACAAAGTTGTAATTCTTGGAAGATACTCCAGAACTCGAGGAACTACGTGCTTTCAGCACGAGATGTCGAGAAGTGCCTGCGAACTGTCATCGAACACGCGTGGCTCTATCCAACAATAATGCATTGTTTTGCTTACGTAGCATTTGCGACAAATAGCTCATATTTTATGCCGACGTGTACAGGCTTTGTGGTATGAGAGCTTTCAATTGCAATATTGATGTCAGTAGCTTGCTTGACCTCTTTTTCCTTTTACAGTATGTAAATGAGCCAGTTTAGTTCCTACTAACGTCAGTTTGGTAGACTACGCATAAAATCTGAGAATTAATTTTGAAGAGCGTGTTAGTTGTTATTTTAAAGCTCCTTTTAAAAGTATTTTACAAGCCTCTTGGGATGAATTCATTCCCAAATTGGGGAGGGGAGTGAGTAGTGGTTTTTTTTTATTCGTTTTTATCTGAATAATGTCAGAGGTAAAACTTGAAAAATGACAGTGTAGTGACTCTTCTTACATAAGATTTCTATTCAGGCATGAGAAAGTGAACTCGAAAACAAACTTTACAAATTAGTAACTCATTACATGAATATTACATTTCAACAGGCTCGAATTCGGTGTTCCACATGTTTTTCCTTTTTCTGTTTTTTAAATAAATAAAAATATTAGTTTCCAAGATCCCAAACGCTCTAAGGCAAACAACTCTCGTTGCTGCGTATCCATTCTAGGATAATTTTGCTTGAAAATAGGATTATCCTTTTTATCCTAGGAATATCTCTTTTTCTTTTCGCCGTATTATCAATGTACGTATTTTGACTTCCCATTCTGTGTCATGTACTCGACAATTGAGCGGTTTAGTCAACAACTCATGCTTGCCAGTTGGAAAAGCCTATGACTGTAGGGTTCAAATATCTTCGATGACGGAGATTTTTTTTTCTCCCTTCTAGTCATTTTATAGTTGGCCTCAGGTGCGGAGGTAGTAGAGTTCATTAACCGAAGGTTGTAGGTTTTAATACGCAAAGGGATTTTATTTTAGAACAGGCGCGTTTCATGACTCGCTTTTTTTTAGATGTTTTAACAGTTTGTTCAAGTTAATCAGTCCAACCTACTTATAACAATAATTTGAAAAGCAGTTAGTGAAGTTTCTGAACGAAGTAGGCAGTTCGTAATTTAAAATTCATAAAGCAAGAAAAGTTCTTAGTCATTTCTGACGTATGTGGTTTATTTCAAGACTATTCACGAAGTTGGCTACGTATGATATTTAGATAATGCTTTCATTAAAGATGAATATGGAAAGCGGATAAAGATAACTTTGAGACTTTCGAATACCTGTTTCTTCATTTTGAAATAAAAACGACGGTATTAACCGTTTATGAAAACATTCATTTAAATAATTTCCGGTTTTCTTTAGTCACATTCAAAGATTTTACATTGATAAGATTTGGAAATTTGATCATCTGCATTTGGAATAAAGGAATCGAAGAGTACTCAGCATTTATTAGCACACTGGAAACAAATGCTAAGCATGTGTTTGTTAAATTTGACTTTGAAATATTAAGGAAGCATTTATCGCATTTTCTTCCTCTTAATACTCAATTAAAGGTCAATTAACTAGATGTGACAGGATTTTTCCAATTCGGAAAAACAGGCAAATTGACCAAATAACACGTTAAAATGTTGAGAAGTCTAAAAATAACCTTTTGACATCGGCTCAAAGTAGCTTCATTTCTGGCAGTTGATTCTTCGACTTCGTTGTCAACAGATTTGAGTTTTGGCTTAACCATTCGTATAGTATGGTTATACACACTCGTACCCAGAGCTCTGATCAAATTGTTTAGTGGTGATCCCATACTTATATTACTAGTGTATATAATGTACTAGAACCATGGGTGGATTGAACATTTAAAGAAAAGGAAGAAACTTGTTAACATCGATTATGTTCGTAGAACTCTAGAACGTATTCTTTGGCAAATATTTAAAATGAAAGGTTGTTCCAAAGGACAGCAATGGAAAGAATGAACAAAAGAAAAAAACCCGTCCTACTGGTATGGCATTCTTTTATGAAGATTTGGTAAATAGTTCGCTACTTGTATCTGAACAGATTTTTGTGGCTTCCACCCACGAAAGGTCTTTCTAAACGTAAAGAGTACATCCATAGCGTGAGCGGATAAAGATTTTTATTCTATTTTTCAATTGATTTATATTTTTTATATTTAGTTTTTTTTTTTTTTACAAAGTCTGGAAACCCTGCTATAGAGACTAAACGTGGAACTTTTTCTAGCACCGGGCTTCTGATAAGTGAGTTGGTAAAATTCATGGGAGATGAATTGCATCACTGAGCAATGAAGGTATTGCCCACCTAAAGATAATTACAAACATCCCTGTCCAGAATGGGATTCGAAGCCGCATCCTGTTGGAGAGTGGATACGCTAACCACTCGGCCAGATGTTTAGAATAGTGAGGAAATTGCCGAAGATAATTTGAAAAATGACCCATGGAACTATTTAGTGATGCAATGTATTTAGGTATATACACGTGCAGAGTCTGGTCATTATCCTTTCATAGTTCATTTCATGTTCAAAGAACTAAGTTTTCTTGCTCTGTCTGTTCCCTATACTGTCGTCCTTAGGAACAACCTACCTCTTATATTTCCCAAAGAGTATACTCTACAGGTTTGATTTTCAAATGCAGTTTAATCCCTTACTCCGCATTTTCCAGCTATATGTTGAATAACTTTCGTGTTCGAGAGTATCTTAAAATTACTCCACTAACCGAAAAGGGGAGAAAATGTAAGCATAATTGCTGCGATTAATGACGGTCATCGAACATAGTGTGGTGTCTTTTTTTTTACTTGGATCCAGTTCATTTTTTTTTATATTCTTTTCTAGCAAAGTGCGTGAAAAATTCTACGGAAACCTACTTTTAGGTATCCAAGTTAGTGGTTCTCAGTATGAAATTCTTTAATTTAAAATATTTACTTCTAATACTTATGTGAAGTTAAGGTTTTGTTAGCTTACCATAAATTACTTCACTACATCATTCTCGCTACCCATCTGAGGTATAATGAAAACTAACCAAAGACTAGTTTTCATTAGCTTTCATTTATTTTTTAAAAGCAAGTAGAGAAACGTATCCAGAAACTTCATTTTCTTCGAACTTTGGCTTGCCCTTCTGCGATGAGTTCTTGGACTCCATGGATGTCATTAATTTGTGATGATTCCCCAAAGCGGAATGAATTACTGCTTTTTTTAATATCTTGGTAGTAGAAATACAACCTACTTGGCATTTTTAAATTTGTAGACTAACTCAATCCTTTGTGCGTACATAGTTTCTGATCTCAATTTCCACTTGAACTTGTTCTCTGTTCAGCTAGATCTACAATGGTTGAATTTTTAACGTTAATTGATTAAAAAAAATGTGATCACTTTTCAGAAAAAGTTTCCTTCCTTCGGATGATCAGTTACGTTTTGTACACATTTGCTAAATCTGCAGATGTTCTGGATCTGTTTCATGATTTTTTTATTATTATTTAATTTTGGAGAGACGCAATTTAAAACGAACATTTTTTTAAAAATCTGTTCTTGATGCACACCATGTAGTTGTCTTCAAAATGGATTACTCTAAACACTTCTGTTCCACACCGATTTAAACTTGTTAAATATTTGTAGTGAAAAGGAACACGTTAACATTATAATACGGACTTGAAATTGCTATTCTTTCTTTCTCTTGTATACCTCTCCATTGCATAGCTAGAAGAACACGTGGTTCGGATATCGGATACAGTCAAGGACGCAAAGAACATTTCTCGGATTGCATCTGAAGGGTGGTTATGGCAGAATTTCTCCTGCAGAATACGAAGCGGTTGATGAACACGAGACCCATAGACATAGTACATTCACCTCATAGTCTTAAGTACTGCTATCTGAGTTCTAAACAATCAGGCCCCCCTCCTTTTCCCGAAACTTGCGAAACGAAAGTTTCACGCCAGTGTGGAGACATTTGTTGAAAGAAGTGCAAGGACTATCAGTGTTCTATTCTCTTCTGTCCTCCTGATTCTCGGTTTTATTCACAGTACCATTACAAAAGACTTGCTTCTTTTATCAATAAAGTTCTGTTAGCAATAATAAATTAATATAATTTGATAGAGTACTTCGTGCTTCAGTTTCCTGAACTGAAGTCGCTAAAAGATTCTCTTTTTCCGAAACTATCTTGCTTTCCATAAGTAGTTTGTTGTTCCATCGCTTTGTAAGTTAAAAATTGAATATGTTGAATTGGATCTTGTGATCATGCTTTTGATATGATTAATATTTTAATATTCCTCTAAACAGTTAATCAGTATGTTCATCAATATGCTTTACTTAAATGGATAGCTGATTTAATTTGTTACCCGTGATGTTTAGAATTATTCCTAAATGTACGTTCATTTGGGGTCATTCGTTAAAATTGGATATTATTATTCAGTAACTAATACAAACTCCATCACGCACCGCGGAAGGCCATCCCAACGGCTTCACTCTAATATATTAAATTTACACACACACACTAGGGGGGATACGCCCCCCCTGGTGCCTATGGCGAGATCACACAAGCAAACTCGAGTCGGTAACTACTTCGGTGATTTTCAAACTTCATCCTCAAGCAATTTTGGATAAGCACTGGATCGCTGTCCTTGCTAACAGGCCAAACTTCCATTTCAAATATTGTAATTTATTTAAAAAAACAAAAAAAAAACTTTAGTTTCAGGGTAAAGGAACTCACTTGTCCATTTTCTGTCATTTATTATTGTCTTAAAATTTTGCTCGCCTTTGTTTGCATATACATAACTTAGTTTTCTCCAGGATCGAACTCATGGTAATAGCTGCGTTGTTTGGTGTACCTAAAATTTCTTATGTCCAAGCTATAAAGACGTGACATTCGTAAATTTTCCGAAAAGGCTTTTGGCGTATTCCGAAATTAGAGAACCTAAAATAAGTTAAAATGGCTGAATACAAATTTGAAATGTGATAATGCTATTTGCGAAAATTATTCAAGATTTGGGGGAAGGCACAATTAAAATTTAATGACTTCAGAAGAGCAAGAGTGTCGTTGCATACAACCTAGAATCGTTATTGCACGATATCATATATTTTGCTCCTATCCAATTTGCGAAACTCTTCTCTTTCTGAATTGAATATTATTATTTACTTTTAATGCTAAAATATCTCTGGGTTAATATTAATAAGTGACCTGCTTACATGGAAAGAGTAATAACACTGTTAGGTAAAATTTTTAATTTGACCTTTACTGCTTGATATGAATCGCCGGTGTTCCTATACAGCGGTAACCCATTCTTAAAAAAAACAAAACAAACAAACTATTAAATGTAAACTTAAAGTCGAATGAAAGCTTCAAATCTTCTTTTAAATATATTAATATTATTCATTACTATTCTAATTCGTTTTTTGTATATAGTAAGTTTAATTCCTTCATTTACTTGTTTTCAGTTATTACAGAGATTATGTTCGGTACGCAAGCCAAGTATAGATTGATGTGGTTAATGTACTCTTAACCACTAGATACAAAATAAACCGAATATATAGTTGTTTGGTTGGCAAGTTTCAATATAATATGTAGCGAACTCGTGCAGTCATTGTCGCCAAATTACCCTGCAGGTGCATAAGTTGATTGATTTGGCAGCTGTTTATATTCCTGCTTCCTAGTATCCAATCCGACCATCTGCCAAGTAGGAAGTTATGAAAGGCCTGAGATGTTTGATATCTCATCAATTATACAAGTTATATAATGCCATTATGTCCTTAGTGTCGTCGACCGAAGAATTCTTCAACTTTCCAACAAAACTGAAGATATAAAACTCAGCGTTACGTACATTACACACACATACACACGACAAGAAATTAAACAATAAAAACTTCACATCAAGGCGCACTTTGTATTCATATTATGCATTCTAGCCTATAATGTCTTTTTTCTCAACAGTCGAAGCTTGTTGATAACAGCCCATCCACGAAAGTTGGAATACATTACTTGTGGGCTAAGATTCAGGGCTAGATAAGCCATGTTTTCTGGAACTGAACGGCTTGTTTTATAAAATACGATTTCGGTCTTTCAGTAGGACAAGATTGATGATATCACAACGAGCGATGAATATCATATTTTTTAGTGCTACTTAACAGAACTACCACTAAAAAAAAAAAAAGCTATTTATGGGGGTGGGGATAACGTCAGTAGCTCAAGATATCTTCAGATTCCCATCATACAGAAGGAAGTAGGTTATCTGCAAAGCAGTTCTGTCACCTCATAACACCGTGTGCTTGAATAACGCGGCGTTATATTTCTGAAAATTAACTCATTAAAATTATAAAACGATTTCTAATGTTATAAGTGAATATCACGTTCTCAATCCCCGAATCGCTCATCACGCTAAAACTGAGGGGGGGGGGTTAAAAGAGCAATCAAATAAGAGGTTGACGACGAACGTCCATAAACAGTGATAGTTTAATGCTATTAAATTAAGTTTATAAAATAAATGCGATATCTAAAAGTAATTGAATATTTTTAAAGTGAGGAAAGGATATCAATAAAAATATTCTTGGCAGTGGATATATATATATAATGCAGCAAAAAATGTTTCGGGTAAATTATAACCTCAAAGCAACTTGAAACTAACTATACAAAAGTAACTGTTGAATTAAAAGAATAGGTTTGAATAGTTAGATTGGTACGTAGTAATGCTACGTACTCTATAAATATCGCGGATCTTACAGTTAACTGTCATTTCCTAATTACTCAAGCGAAAAGATTAGGAATGAATAATTGTAATATTTAAGTTTCTTTCTTAACTCAGTTGCAAATGCCTTTTTTTTTTTTTTTTTCAGCGATATTCATGGAATATATCAGGTATACATTAAAACCAGTTTTTATCTTAACTGTCATATCATCTTGACTAACACTTGGGGAGTAGGAATACATCAGTGAGCCGCAACTTGAGTATGACTATTAATTTCATGTGTCACTCTTGGGATTTTTATGACATTCTTACCCATAACAGGTTGCTAAACTTATACCACATTAATATCATTGGTTGGCTAAGGATTAACATAACCTGAGACCAAACATGTTACTTTCTTCAAACCACTTGGGGTCAACAGGATTGCGGCCTCTCACTGGGAAATGAAAATTACCATCTATAGACTTTCACAAACAGCCACTCTGCTGTGAGAAAAGCAAAGACTCAGAATAGCTTTCTAATGGTTTAACGTTCATAAAGGCACAAGGTTGAGTTCGTTGGCTCATTCTGTCTCACGAATAACGTCTCATTCTGTTCGGATTTGACAGCCAACAGTTTAAGAATTTGCGATGTCCGGGTCGAGTTGATAGGGTTGGTCTCTTGTTCAGTGTTTTGAATCGAGAGCGTTAGTTTTTTTTTTTTTTTTCCCTAGTTTAAACCTACTAATATAAAATAAATGCCACAAGTAAATTATGACCATAAAATTGTTTATTTTGCCTTTTTGCACAGTCCACGTTAAATGAGTGACAGATGACATTCTTCGTACAAGCAAGAGTGTGAATCCACACTTTTGCTTATTTGCAGAGAGAAAAAGAAATGGCGAGGGGAAATGTCCTAGAGTATCTTTGAACTAGTCGGAAACTGCGTAGGGGGCACTTTCACCTTTTACTATATGGTATGCTTCTGGAGTTTTTTCAGTTCTTTCCATTATGAAGCACGATTTCGGGCTTTTAAAAAAAATGTCGTTTTCATTTTATAAATGGATGCTGCAGATTGTGTAATCAAAGATCAAATCAGCCATATGTAGCTGTTTTCTAACATATAAAGAACTGGTAAGATTTCGCACGTTTCGTGAATAAGCTTCCAACAACAAAATCCTGAAACTATAATTCTGAAAAACGTAATGAATATTACGTTGCTCATACTGATGTGATTTATTAATATTCAGAAAGTTTATGCTTCATTGTTATGTCGAGTATACAACTATTGATTCGCAATAGTTTTAATGTTTTTTAAATGGATAGGCTAAGGGCTAACCCCAGAATCCTATTCCAATACTAAACTTAGGCCTCGAGCCATTTCGTCTCCAGCCAGCCTCATGGAGTATTTAGCGAAATGCTTATGAAACAAGGAATTATGAAAATAATAATTTCTACATATGACGAGAAAAATGTCTTTTCCTTGATTTTAAGTCTAAATTTCATTAATATATTTTAATAAAGTGAACATTTTTGTATTTAATGTATTATGATATTGTTTTCATTGTGCATACGATGTCATTCAGACTACTATGGTTTAACTGCTGATACTCATACAGGGATGGAATTTTTTCCAAAGGGGGGACTTAAAACTATTATAGCTGCTGCTTCTATAATTTTACCCAATCCAACCCTGATACTCATCTTACACGATTTCATTGTACCGTTCTCAGGAAAGTAACCACCCTTAAATAAGAGTATACTTTTAGCATGTGAGAAAAAGCTTGGAAACACTTAAGCTCTAGCATTTATATTTATTTTTTAATAAGAGAACCGGTAGTAAATTCTTTTTTTTTTTTTTTTTAACTTAACCAAGCATAATTTAATTTTCATAATATAAAAACATATGTAATTAGTATGCATTTGTTTTATATAAAAGCAATAAATAAATACTGTACATTTTGAATATTTCTCTTGCAAGTTGTGATGCGTGCCCAATTATTTAGAAACACGATAGTGTTAAGCACGTAAAATGTAAATCTACAGAAAAGGTAAAGCATAGCTGTTTGACATTCCGACATTTGTGTCGAACCTCAAGTCCCCTTCAAACGAATTTACTGATAAGATTTGCGTGTGATAAGGTTTGGGGGACTTTGGTTATCCAGCAACTGGCATAATCTTCAGGCAGTTGCTTGTTTGTCCCCTTGCTTAAAAAAGGGAACGCTAAATTCACATTCTTTGTGCCTTACAAATTCTTAGACTTCGATTGTTCTTGAAAATTGTATTAAAAGCATCAAATCCATTTTATTTTCAAATTTCATATATATGCACGATTTTTTAGAAATTACATAAACGCTTTTAAACAACTGTTAGAAAATTAACATTAAGTTAGCATTTCCTGAAGTTAATTATGACTGACATCCAACAGTTAATCAGAAGCGATGTGTAAACTTCTTGTGAACTTCTCAGATGTGGTTGGCATTCAAGGTTTGAACTTTACTCGCAACACGATACATAAGCTTTAATGAGTAGGCTATTCATTTTATATCAAAATAAATGATGGGCTTATTAAATTTTTTAATTTAGGAAATTCGCACAGAATTTTGTCCATTTACTAATGTACTTAGTGTTACGCGAGGAACACTTCTGCTACAACCTCCCGATGCTAGAGAAATGCAAACAACACGATTAAGTTAAAAGTGTTGAAATGTTTACTTGGTGGATAAGAGCCAGTCAGACCCTCCACTTCCATTTCAAGTGGGAGAGAGATGACATGCAAAGTCCGTATACGCTTCCCTTACTCGACGTTGTAACAAGCACGTGGCTATGTAGTCTGCCAAAGAAAGCAGAACCAGACTTGCCTCGGGAAACTCCTTGGCATGTTGGGTTACTGACCTGACCGCAACGTGGAGCGATGTTGGCCAGCGGTGGTCTCAGCCACATAATCTAACGCATATAGCGACTGCTATGCATAATCATTGTGGATTAACACCTTATTTTGATTCTCTAAAATGACTGTGCTTACTCGTCCGAAGGAAAGCGTAGTGGTTAATAGTTCTGGTTTGTTCAGTTCTGCCAGTAATTGACAAATTGTTTGTATTTTGTTAGCTCTTCCAAGTGTGCATTCGTTATTGGGGATCTGCAATTATGTGGTTACTTAAATAAGGTTGTTTTGCATTTTATACTTCCTGATATGAATTTCTGTATTGAGGACACATCAGTTATCCATAAAGAATACATTCCTTGTTTTGTAAGGGCAATACCATCACCAAACAGTAATATCACTTGCCCAATTACAACATCATATATGAGTTTATCATAGTTTAAAAAATAGATATACCACCTACAACTTGATGTAGATCTGTGGTGGTCAGGGAGTCGATCGCAGTGTATATTGACTTGTTGGTCGATATCGTAAAATATATTTCTTATCCATTTATACGCCGATTTGGATACGAAATTACAGAACAAAATTGCCTTGTTTTCTCGTGTTCAAAAGATTACTTGAGAACGAAATAATTACACTATGATACGATCTCTACAAAAAAGCCGTGTAATCGACAAAAGACATAGGAAATATACCCCCCCCCCCCAATGCAAGGAAATATACATTCCTGTTTGGTTCGACATGCATCTTCTTCATATTTGAAAGAGTCGAAGACACGATGCATCATCCCATTCTTTTAAATTTGCACTTTTTTTTTGAGATTGGCCTTGTCACAGTGTATCCCTCCGAATTTAAATAAACTGCTTCTTTAAATATACATTTAAAACTTTAATTATTATTCTTTTAAAATACACTTTCGTTTCTGCATAAAATTGCTTATTATTATTATTTTTATCAGTTATAAAGATTAGTAGCTTGCAGCTCGTTTTAAAAAAAAGTAGGTTGCTGGGCAAAATAAGTTGACCACTCTTAAGTGTAAATAATATTGTAATGCTTTCATAGATATAACATAGGGCACAAGTTCTAACATTCCTCTCAACATTAAACAAGATATTTTCAGTGTACATTTATTAGTATTAAATACGAAAATTATCTCTAAATTTTGTCACTTTGATTTTCCGAAATTTTTTTATTTTGGCTGTTAGAAAAAAATAACTATTGTAAATTCTTCTAAACAGATTTCTTGAAAACATAATTTCGACTTAAACGGAGAAATCATGGAATAAAACATTTTATGTAGCATTATGCATTACTTAGTGTCCTGAAGTAATCCACGGTTTCCGTTCGCCTTGGTACGTTTCTTAAGATTTGTAGGGGAGGGATTGAAGCATCATTGTTTAATGTTAAAAAAACCTATTCTTAACTAGGCCTTCCGAGCAGTGCACTAAAATATCCCCTTCCCAAATTAAACCACGAATATATTTTAAGTGGAACTCGAACTTGGAACGTTTGGAAACAGCGATAAACATTTAGTGTAACGGCTGAGTTATTGTCTTAACATTGTAGGCGGAACTTCACACCTCCTTCTGCGACTTCAAACGAAACTTTTATTTATTGAAGGTTAACTGAGAAAGTTTACCTTCAATGTAATGGCCTTGTTCTCTCTGCAAAGCCAACGATATTTACATTTTAACCATCCGCTAAACATCGCTGCTCATATGTGGGTAGCCTTGACTTCATATTTATTCCCTTTTTCGATTTTAAAACTGATGCTTCTTTGTTAGTATTTGATTAGGCTTTATCACTGTTTATCATGTATTTATCAGACGTAGCAATATCGAAATCATTCACTCTCGGTGACTTTTTGTTATACGGTCATTTTATGTTGTTATGAAGACCGCACCCTACACGTATACTTACAATTGTTCCAAAACATTTTAGTTCAGTTCATAAATTGTCTGCAAACCTAACGTTCATAATTGATCCATTCGGTGACGATAAATGGTTTATTCATAAAAAAAAAAGTAGAAATTACTTAAGCTTCATATGGATAGATTCATACGAAAGGACACTTGTCGGTGATTCATCAATAGATAAAACTGAATGGCAGTTGACATTTTACAACTAATATCATGTAGATACCACGTCATCTTCACATAACATCTTAGCTTATTCTGGGGCAGCGTCATTTTTCAGCGGCGCACCTCATTCGAATAAAATCAGCTCCAGTTTTTTATAAACTTTTGTGATTTTCATAAACTAGCACTGATAATCACAGTTACTTCATTTATTTATAACTTATACAATTTATTTATATTATAAATTGTAATATAACTTTGATTTTTGAAACAGCTTTAAAACGTACTCTTAAAATAACAAATCTCCCTTAAACATGCACATGACAGACACAAAACGTTATTATCGATTGTAATTTTGTATTACATTTTAATGATATACAAATAAATGCAAACTTACCCGTAATCGGTTACTTTTCCAAGTGGTTTCGAGTTAGTGATCAGTTGACATTTTGGCATGTGGTTTATTGTAACAATTAAATTATGAAAAAAAGAAAAGCAAGCAGTAATTCGAAACCAGCTTTCTGAGAATTAATCAGCATTCTTCCAAACTGCTGACTATACATACCTGTACTATGTTTATATGCTTTATATACGAAGGATTGTAATAGATTATAGGGCCCACACAGCTCGTATCTGATTATAGTCTAAAATAAAATGAATGGATATACAGGTGGCCTATAAGTCACGAAAGGGTTTAAACACAACTTTTTTTTTTTAATTTATTAATTTTTATTCTTTTTTCGTTATAATGAAATACAAAACCTTGAGATTTTTTTATTTTATTTTGGAATTTTTCATTGACCATATCGCTCGAGCGAATGGAATTCCTAAGGCATATTTTTGGTGAGCGAATAATTTCGCGAAAATCTGCAATTAACTGGCCATCACGTTCTCCAGATCTGACGACTCCTGACTCCTTATGGGGTTACCTCAGTGGTCGATATAACATTGTTAGGGATCTGTTCGGGCTCAGGGGTCGATAGAAAAATATAAGACATCATTGTACGGGTAATATTTAATTCGGTTAACTTGGATTACCTCCATCCTGAATGAAACACAATTAAGAGTGAATCTTGGGAACAGTGACATGAATAAGACCTGTAAGATGGAGCAAGGTCATGAAAATAGTTCGGAGGCCAAAATGACGTATTTACCAATAAACGGATGAGTGGTTCCCGCCCGGCCGGCGCGGGGGGAGCGAGATGGCAACACGTGCGCGGTTGCTTATTTACTTACACGTAGTCGATCCCAGTCTCATTTTTGCGTATCAACATAGAAGTGAACGTTAATGTTCTAAAATTCATCAACATGCATATTATAATTCAATTGTTATTTATTCACGAACTAAACTTATGTTGAAGAGTTGAGCAGGGCTGGTAGTAATACCAGTAGTTTATTAATATTAATATCACTAGTAATACCAGCGATACAATAAACACTGTAACTATAAAATAAACAATCTAAAAACTCACATAAGCGTCTTTTTCGCTTGTCCTATTATAATTACGTAATAGTAAAATAGAGGGGGGGGTCGATAAAACGTCCAGAAACTCTTGAAGGGATCGACGGTCAAAGAAGTTTGGCGACCCCTGGGTTACCTAAAAGAAAAGGTGTATGTGAACAATGGAATTTTAATTTTCCGCAAAAACCAATGTTGGTTCTAAAAGTTTCCTGTAGGGCGATACATGGCGTTGCAATACCTGAGGATAATTCAAAACGTAGGGTACACACGGCGCTTTGTGTGATTACACAACATGGTCGATATGCTGTCCTCCGTTGTCGGAAATCGCTGAATGGCATGCTCAACCATAGAACGTAGTTTCACTCGAAATGTGGATATGGCATATAATGCTGGTCTTGAGGTCCATTAAATTGGATGTGTCTACAATAGACAACGTCTTTGAGATCCGGCGAGCGCCCTTTCCACGTCGTACGAAAATGGCGGATGATGAATCTGTCTTCGGTAAAATGTGTCTGAAGCAACACTTGACAGGGATGGCGATGTGAAGAGGGGGCACCATCCTGCATAAAAACTTTTGAATCCAAGCATTGGCGCTGTTGAAGTGTTGGGATCACCTTGATTGGCTAAGAGAGATGCATATCGCTGGCCATTAACAGCGCAGGTAACAAGACCAGTAGGACCGAGCTCCTCGAAAAATAAAGGTCCGATAATGAATTCCGCTGTAAAACCACACCAAACGGGGTGACCTTCGGGGAATGAAGCGGAATCTGTAGCACGACGTGTGTGTTTGCGGTTGCCCAAATTCTGCAATTGTGCGTATTCATAGCACCGTCCAGATAGAAGTGAGCTTCGTCAGTACGTGGGTAATCTTGTAAGGATAACAGCGCAGAATTTGCCTTATGGCTTTGTGGTTTTGTCTCAAGACTGTTCGATACGCCTTGCGCTGCTGATTCCTACATCATTTACCATCCTTTGCCAGGTTTGACATCTTAGGAACCTCTCTCTTCAAATTTCCGGATCATTTTGCATAAACCATTTGCAGTCATAGGACCCGTTTTTATTCCATTTAATGTTCTGAACTTTCTCGATGCTGTCAAGGCACAGCTGTTATTTTGGTAAAACTTCACGAGACGTGCGCGATCCTTCGGCAATATGTTGTGCTTTAACAGGTTGTCTGCTCATAGGTAATGAACGTCACACACACGAACTGACATTTTATAGAAACCTGCTTTTATAGAAGTTTCTTTCGAAGCATACATCATTGGGGTCATTTGCATACATGGTACGATCGCAGCGTTTCACTACATATCAGCAGTATCATAAGTAATTTACATGTATTGTATCGCCCTAGTGGCAACTTTTAGAACTAACATTGGTTTTTGTGCAAAATTAAATTCCATTGCTGCGTGCATCATGTTAAATATTAAACCGTTCCACCGAGTAGAGCCTTTTGAAATGTAAACTTTAATTATAATCACTCTGTACATTGAGTAAATTTGTAAGTGGCATCACCCAGTATCATAAAACTTACAGCTAACATTAATTCACTACATTTTGTTTGTTACTATTAACCTGTTTCACCCCACTACTGGCCAAAGGTCTCCCAAATTTTTCCTCTCTTCACCCATTACTGATTTGTTTCTTGTTAACCCTGTTATCTTATCTCATGCTCCCTGAGAATCGAAGCTATAATAAGGGCTATCCATCTGTTGTTTTTCATCCTTAATTCATGGCTAGCTCAGTTCCACTTTAATTGTTTTGCATAAGATCAATTTGTGTGATAGTCTGATGTTTTGCATTTTTTAAATGCTCTTAATTTCCTTGTTTTCAATGAAACAACTTGTTTTCATTGTTCTTTGCAGGTTTTAAGTTTTCGTCTCCCCCCCCCCCCCCTCAAGGACCAGAGTTCAGGCACCGTATATCAATGTGAGCAATATCATGCCATCAGCTTCTAAGAAATCAGCAAATGGCCCATCAATCAGACGGGCCTAATCTCCTGTAATTATTCCATGCTTTGATTTTCTAGATGTTGGCTAGTGTTGACGAATATTATTGTCCCAGTGTATAGAGCGTATTCATTCATTTAATATGACAAATATGTCTAATATGACAAATTTTTGAAGTATTAGTCGCGTTTGGAAACTTAGTTCGCCTTTGTGGTTCAGTTCGTTTATCGTTCCTATCCTATCACGGAGTCTTCTAAGAATTAGCAGCTTTATCAGCAAATTGAAGATAACTTAGTTCCTTTCCTAAGATACCGATATCCTTATTTGGTTCACTGAAGTTTTCTGAATATGTTCAAGTGTAGCAGTAAACGTTTATAGCTATTGGGTTATCTTGTTTGAACACTTTAATGTATTGCAAAACATTGCTCGACTTTCGCTGTATAAGGAAACACATTCTGGCAGTTATTAACGAGAAAGCTTAGGCTTTGATTGCTGGTGTCAACTAAAATAGAATGTGGGGGAACACGCACAATATATATATATAATCACTTGACATCTCCAGGGAGTCCAGACTCATCGAGGGTGGGTGGGGGGGTACCTACTCTGCAACTCTGCCTCCACCAACTACACCATTTACTGCCCACCACTAGCGTTTCCACAGACAATCGCAAACATCCATGCTCACGGCGGGATTCGAACCCGCAGTCTTTTGGCTGGAGAGCGAATACGCTAACCACTCCGTCAACCAGGCCAGCTTTTTTTTATTTATTTATTAAAAATTGTGTGTGAGTTAGAGAAGGGTTTGTACAATTGACTGTTACGCAAAGTTCAAATTAAAAAAAATAACTATAATCATAAATTCTAATCATTTTGCGACATGTATGTGAACCGACAAAGCTGCGATTGATGCCGATATTTTTCTTTAAAAAAAAAAAAAAGATGCAAGTTATTTACTCAGTGTTTTTCACTTACGATGTTAATTGAGCTTAGGACTTTCTGCCGTTAAATTTATCAACGTCAGTGCACGTGTCTTTACGGTATGTGTCCTATTTAACTATAAGCGTAGCGAATGATAAATATCATGCCGTGTTTGTCGAAAAAAACAAACTAAACACAGAACTCACAAGAGTACGTTATGAACAGCAGTCTTTTTTTTTAATAAAATTTAATTTGAGTTTATAGTCCACGATGGCGCAACAGCGAAGATAGGACTGTTGAATACAAATTAATTGTAAATATGAAGCAGGGGACCTAAGCACATGACCTTTTTGTAAACATAAACTTGTCTTTATACAATAGCAGATCTGTTCACCATTTATTTGGTGGACAGGAGGGGGGGGGAGTTAATGACCAAATTTTTCAAATCTCGAACGTACATCGGATACATGATAATGCTGGAATGCCCATTGCGAGTAGATTTATTTTCTTGATTGCACAACTGTGAAGAAGTGCAGCTATTAAAGATATGAGCCTATATCTTTAATTCGCTTATAAAAAAATAAAAAAAAAATAGAAACGATGAGTCGTCGTTGTATCTGCCGCTGCGAACTGGAAAGATTTCGATGAAGTGTAGCATACTATTTTAATTTTGTTTTAAATGGACAGTTTTAAACACCACCAGAATGATGCAAAGTTATAATACAGCATTACAAAACGTTCGATGTATCATATCAAGCGTTCATCTGCTGTAATGAGCTGCTCTGCAAGAACGCTATTGCACCGCTGTCCATTGAACTGATAAAGTAACTCCAAGTTTCGCAATAATCGCAGCAAATTTAAAATTTTGTCGTGATTAATAATAAAGGTGTCAGTTTTGTGTATCATTTGTTTCTTCGGGCTAGTGACCTCAGTTTGAGTCCGAAAGAATAGAACAACGAATCATTCACTGTTATCTCCCATACTTCAGGATATTGGTTATGATGGTGAAGATTAAGTTTTAAATATGACATTGTAAGTAATATAATTTATAGGATATGGTATTCCATAGAAAGAGCGGATTTTTATATATTAATAGGGAATTTAAACAAAACAAAATTAACTTACCTTTAGTCGAAAGAGACCAGATAAAGGTTCCTCAGCCAACCAGCCGGCTTTATATATATAGGTTCCCAAAGTGGGCGATACCACTCCCCAGTGGGCGCTGAAGCCTTCTGGGGGGAGGGGGGGGGAGGGGGGGGGCTATAGTGGGATCAGAAGCATTTGGGAGCTTTCATGCGGTCTAGGGGTCGGTGGCTGTCTATAGAAGAAATTAATAATATATGCTTAAAAATTAATTATTTTCGTGATTTTGCGATTAGATAATCATTTAAAATTTAAATATTGCATTTTAATTCATCTTATGCCCGTCTTACACGATCAATTTTTTTATCAATTTTCTATTTCAATTATTTAATCATTTGAAAATTTACCATAGCAGATAGAAATAGATGTCAATTTTCTATGTCAATGAGAAAATATAGCATGTATATATGTGTGTGTATAATAGATTATGTTTACAGTAGCAAATATATTCGTTATATTTCATTTCAAAATATATATAAAATATATAAAACCACTTTTCTAATTGATTTGTACAAAAAATAAACCCAATTTTATATAATTTAATATTACGAGTAAAAATAATAATGGCAAGAAGGAAATAAAATCGTAAATTTTAGTTAGCCTAGTTAGTACTAACTTATATTGCTAACTAGAGGGAAAAAACAAAGCAAATATTATTCGAAACTTATTATACTGTTTTCTGTGGTTATGTTTTGGAGGTTTGTTGTTTATATCTTGTGTAATTATTTTATTAATTATTTATAATTATTCGGACAATGTCGTGGTTGGACGAACAAAATGCGCTTGCGTGCAAAATAAAAAATTGAACTTGTCATACAGGATATTTTAAACTTCTATTTTTTTATACACTTAAAAAATGTATTCATTTTTTGCTATTGTAAAAATTGATCGTGCCATACAGGCTTTAGTCTATCCACGCAGCAGACGAGTCTTAACTAGTAGTATGTCGGTCAACTATTACGTAGGTAATTCACTCAGTTCAGCATGTTTTGACAGGAATATGGGTGCTTGCAGTGACTTGTTCAAAGCACGAGTACGATGGTATCGCAAACAAGTCAATGCATGCAAGTCGATTCGGGCTAGATTTCAAATCTTTAAATACCACTGGTTTAGGAATAATTTTCATTATTTTTTGTATGCTTTGCCAACAATCATCAGTCGAAAGTGTGATAGATAAGTGGAGTCATACAAAGTGTAAATTAAATCTTTTATTTTGTGAATATTTTTGCAAATTTTATTACTTCATTATGTCTGAATATAAGAAAAAATGTCGACAGTACAGTATTGAGTATTTGAAATATGGTTTTATTCCGTCTCAAATATTTGAAATATGGTTTTATTCAAACTGTTATAATGGGGGGCGTTACAAAATTTGTCTTGCAAAGTGGGCGGTGGCCGGAAAAAGTTTGGCAACCTATGGTCTATACCAACTGAGCTACGGGGATATATATATATATATATATATATATATATATAAAGATACTATGATCATGTCAGAACAGTATGCCGAGACGTTAATGAAACTGATGAACTGTATCAAAGGAGCTTGTGACAATGCAAACATTAGAGATGATTTTCATTCATACCAGTTTGCACATGTGGCCTGAAATGACAAACATGGCATGTGATATGATATATTAAAGAAAATAAGAAATATATACATATTCACTGTAATATTATTAATTATAACTGGAATTATATTTTATGAGAAAAATAAGCATGATTTTTTTGTGTGGGTATCAACTCTACAATCACATTGTTTCTTTTACTTCGCACCATCATGAAATAAATGACCCACTCCCCCCCCCTTTTTTTTTAAACTAATTTGGATTAAATTCATTGGACTGGGATCTAAATTTTTCTATCATCAATTTTCAAATAGTTTTATTTTGTATAAAGAGACGTATAATCATATCATTAAAACGTCTGTTTGAAATTTATCCAATTTCACCAAAAACGCAGTGATTTTTGGGACACCATAACTAATAAGCAGGGTGTCCCAAAAGTCACTGCGTGTTTTTGGTGAAATGGGATAAATTTCAAACAGATGTTTTAATGACATGATTATACGTATCTCTTTATACAAAATACAAGTATTTAAATTCTTATTGCATTTTAAAATAACTGAATCTGCGCATGACGAAGGGATCTGGACTCCCGAAGACAAAGCGAGAAAGGATTGTATCTGTTCGCCATGTCCCTTCTTGAACACCCAAAACAGTTCACAGAATCTTGTTTTCAACTCTGGATGGTGGTGCTGGTGTGTGTGGGGGGGATTCCCATTCGAATATAGCACGACTTTCATGAATATGTGACGGGCAATAATCTGTGCGAAAGATCCTATGAATTTTTTGGGTTTGTTCAATCTATACAGTGCATTCCTGCTTGATAATTTCTCATCCTTTTCGAAAATTCGCAAACAGATTTACTGACTCGTGCTGTTTTAGGGCGCCTGTCTGTCTGTCTGCCATGCACAGATTCAGTTCTTTTAAGTTATTTACCATTTTAATATTTGTATAAAAATATGCACATCATTTTATTAAGACAGTACCCTTTGGTAATGTCTTAATGAAATGATAATGAATGAAACTCTTTGGGACATCCTATAAAAACAATTAGGAGTATCATAAGACAGTGCGTTTCTTCAAAACGCTGTCTAAATTTATTCTTTCAGAATATCAAATTACTTTTTTCCCCCTTCGTTATGCCCAATTCCTTTACTTAAAACCATGAGCATGGTGTGTGTGTGAGTGAGAGAGAGAGAGAAAAAACGTATTTGACTTCCTCCTGCTTATTTTCCATTAACGTTGAAAATCGTTCGTGCATTTCTATTTTGAATTTGGAAAGAATGTCGACTGAGGTATCAATTTCGAATTAATGAAATTTAAAATAAGTAAATGAAATATAATTACTTGAAAACCTATCTTCCGAAACATGATGTAAGCAGGTTTGATAAGTTAAATTTTTAAAGATAGATTCTAAAAGATGATCAGGAAGAAATGAGTGGGAAAAAAAAAGAAAAGAAATGGAAATTTAAGCGAGGAGAGAGGAAGAAATATAGCTGTTACTTTTGGAGAGAGAGATTACTTTACAGGATAAGTAGAACAAGAAAAAGACAACATCATAGTTCGTGGTATAGCTAATGAATAAATCTCTAAAAAATGGGAGATGATAGCTCGTGAGTGTTGTAATTTAAAAGTAGAGCGATCTTTGAAAAAGAACTTGTTAATTTGTACATTTTCCGTGATAGGCTTTGATTTCGTTACTCTTCATATATTTAAGAATGATTCGGTGGTGAACTGTTAAAATATCGCGTTGAGGAACAGGATAAATATTGTAGTTCACATTCGATTAATGACAGCAAATTGAAAAATCTTATCTTTTAAAATTTTATTTTGACATTTTAGCGTTATGAACATCTGAATGCACAAATGATAAAAGAATCCGTAAAGGACTTTAATTATAATCCCTAACGTTTTGAAACATGTTTTTATCTTGTCGATACGTGTGAAATGTTGGTTAGCAAGATCTTCTTTTAACGGACCAAAGAAATGGAAATCGCTGGCAGCTAGTCCAAATTAAAAATTTTTATCACTTTCAGTTCGTTCAACCACATTGACTGCATGCTGACAGACATTCCTGTGAATCATAGGTGCTTGGTACTGCAGCAAACTGTAGACATTTCTTTGATTTGACAGAATTTGACCAGCATTTTTCTTTTGCTATCTTGATGCTTCTCAGCATTGCTTTTTGTCAGACTGGTGCAGAACTTGAGTGGAGAGAAGGCGACATTTTCCCATATGATAGGGCAATATATAGAGGTTACCATATGACATATTTAGATAATATAATTATATTTTTTAACCAGATTGTTGCATTTATGTTGTACGAACGAAGACACATAGAATACTAAATAGCACTTGCGCGTTCACATGGGAGGAAGAGGGATTTTCGATTCCTGTATTCTCGACATTAAACAAATGCGTTTCTGTGAAGCACTAGTTTTCTGCTGAAAAATCGAATTGATGATGCCAGTAACTTCATATTTTATCAGTAAAAATGAAAACAAACTTTAGCAAGAGAATTATGGCATATTTACATTCTGATTTATTTGTTCAACTGTTATTGCCACTCTGTTTTTACTAACAGGTTGATTTCACATGTATTAAAACTGTTAATACATGTATTACCGAATTCAAAAAAAAAAAAAAAAGTAATATATAAGCGCCACTTGAATGATTTGCTTATTAACTTATTGTAACAAGGGCAAACCTTTTATCCGCTGACTGTTTTAAATGTTGTCGAGCTAGCAGCTATCATTAGCTAAATTACCAGGGATTCTGCTCCTCCGGCTCTTTGTAGAGAAATGCTAATTTCGGTTTAACTTCGGTGTAAAAGATTTCCCCCAATAATTATATTTCCACCGTAAATGCTCTTTAAACGAGCGTTTCCCAATCCAGACTTTCACACACCAGTAAAATTATAAAAAGATATATAATACAATACCTATAACTTCGCCAGATTCGCGAACTGGGACATATTGCTTTAGACCAGTGCTTCCCAAACTTAAGGATGGCACCCCCCCCTTTGGAAAAATTAAAATATTTCAGCCCCACGGCCCCCATCGAAAAAAAAAATCGTAATACAGACATACATTATTATTATTTATTGTGTTTATATTCAATACAATTTATATTCAAGATTTTACATTTGTAAGCTTTTTTTGTGCTTATGAAAAAAACCTTTTGAAATGAAACTTATATGAATAAACACATATTTACTAGTATTCGTTAAGCGCCGAAATACGCAGGAAGCAAAATTTGTGAACCAACACCAATGTGTGATTTTTTCCATTAAAATATAAAAAATAACAAAAATAGAAATAATAAAAATAAATTACGTTTCTTTTAAGATTAAAAAAAATCTACTTAGTCTTAAAACATTTTAAATTTGTTTTAATTATTTCACGGCCCCCTCAACAAAACTTACGGCCCGCAGTTTGGGAAGCGCTGCTTTGGACAACTCAGATCATATGTAGCGATTTCACATTCTGTATAATCGAACTATTTAATAGAATGTCTGACTCCAGTAAACTGTCGTATATTATGCACTTTAGTATCACTACTTCAGGGACAGATAGCTATTACATATTTAATAGCTCCTTGCTCAAGAATGCTTTTCCATTTCGCGAGTACACTTAACACTTTCGTTCCTCTGCAGCAGGTACCGTTTTTTAGTGGCGCGGGAGGGGGTTGACATCGAAGATATTCTACACTAAAATTGTTTCGACAGTTTTAACTTTTCATATAACAAATAAGTGATATCTGATATGGGGGAAAAAAAAGTGAACGAGGCGAGCTACTGATGACGCAGAAAATTGGCGGGCGGCAATACAGAAGTAATTGCTTGGTTTTGTTTTTTGACACTTATTCTTTATATTGTTGAATGCAAATTCCCATGAAGTTCGAACGCCATCATAACAGTAGCCGCAACAACGCTGAATTTTAAAAATATCCAAGTAAGCTCATATAACTTGGAGTCTACCGTCTTCTTAGTTCACTTAACATTAGATTTTTTTCTCTTTTTTTATGAGTTACTCTTCTGCATTCACCACGCAGCAATCCGTGACACAATGATAAACTGAGTTTTAGCTTTAGTTTCAGAAACACAAACAATCCGTGACATCATATTTGGCACAAGCTTAGAATAGAGCACATTGCGGTTAAATACTTGTCTTCACTACCTCGTCGTTAATTCATGCGGCCCTAGAAAATAAGTGACTTCACTGCAGAATTTTTTTGTGTGTTAATAATAGTGGTAGCCCTCATTTCGTATTATGTAAGGAGAGTAAACACTTGTATTGTCCTGGATGTTTGTAAAATGCAGTGTAGGCTATACCATTTTATTAATTTTATAATTTTTGGACCATTTTTCACCATATTTCATCTTTTTTGTTTCCATCTTTTATTACTATTTTATTTTACTTTTATAACCTAATCTTTCTTTACTCAACATTTTGAAAATATTTGAAACATTTTCTTTTAGACTAATTATGACATTCAGTTCTTGCCATTCTCGTAAACTTAGCATTAATGTTGGTTGTGAAAGATTATATTTAAAAAAATACTTTTTATTTTTAGCTGGTGGTGAATTGTTTTCTTGTATTTTAAATGCCTAGCGCACACTTGTCCGAAAGAAGGGGGGAAAATCCCCCTAATAACGTTTATGGGGATTTTTTTTTAATTAAAAAAATTTTTTTTTTATATTTCTTCATGTAACGTTGCACAAACAAAATCGTGTAACATAGATCTAGAGAAGGGGAAAATCCCTGCATTGTAACGAAAGATATAACTTTAAAAGGTCCTTGAACTTCATAAATGTTCGAACTGCTTTGGTTCTGGAATTGCAAGAGATCGCAGCCACATTTTCACCAACACTCAGCTCTAGAATGCTTGTAGTGAGTCCGAAGATTAATCTCCTTCAAAATGTTACACACACATACATAATGTAATTGGAATATATTAGTTTCAGCGTTTTAGTTGAAATATATAAGTAATACACCTCCCCTTTTCTATTTTCTTGTGTTGATAAACAAACTTTGTACTTTTCACGATTCTCTCGCCTTGTACTTGCTTGAAACACATACAGTTGATGTGTTTCAAGCAAATTGTTGTTCTCCCCCCCCCCCAATGAAGTAAATTGACAGTGAATGTGATAGCATTCCAGTTCTGTCAAGAGGGACGGCGAAGTTCCAAGCAGAGAGGGAAACAGCACTTCAGTTAGAATTATTAAATCTAATGTAGCAAAGAAGCTAAGTTTATAGACGATTGTGAGAACCACCCGATCCTGAGCAGAGCCGACCAACCAAGCCGGCTTTGCTCAGGTCGCGGGTTCGAATCCCTCTGCGGGCATTGATGTTTTTGATTGTTTTACCTTGTGTACTGCTATAATCTTTGATATGTCGCAGTCTGACCTATGCTGTCCTTGTGCCATTAAAACCATAAATAATCATCCTGAGCAAAATGTCATGCGTAGTTTGTATGCAGCCATTGAGTATTTTACCAGATTAAATAGTTTGAAATAAAAGCATTAGGCCTAAGATAATAACCATTCATTCAGATAAAAAATAGTCTACCTAAGTACAACCCCCCTTCCCCCACACAAAGTTATGCTAAATGTTATGTCCTTCAAATACTTGTCTAGGGCAGTGCTTCCCAAACTTTTGGATGTCAGGACCCCCTTTGCAAAAATTAAAATATTTCACGGCCCCCCTCGGAAAAAAATCGTAATAGAGAGATATATTATTATAATATTTATTGTATTTATATTCAATACAAAACATACACAGCGAATATTGCAAAAATCAAATGCATATAATACATTTTTTGCCTCTTACCGTTTTTGCCTCTTACTTTTTTTTTTTTTTTTTGAGTCTGTTTCTGCTTCTTCTGATTGTTCGCTTGATTTTTTTTTATTTTTTATCAGCCACTTATCCATCTCAGGGTTAAATTTTTTAACGTAGAATAGATTAAATAATATCACCACTTACCGATACTGGCACACCACAGACTGATAACATGAAATTAGTGAATATTACCTGAATAAGGGAATCCCCGGACCAGGAACATCTTTCTGTTTTGTGACTTTTCTCCCTTTACGGTAATTAAGCCTAATGCGAAACAGAAATCAAAGGCAGGTTATTAAAAAGGTGCATATGATTGGTGCAGTATTAAAAGATGGCGCAACCGAAAGATAAAAGCATAGCTGACAATTGAGTGGAAATGCTAACTCTCTTCAACCGAATTCCATATGTGAAACTGCCATAACATTCAATATATATATATATATATATATATATATATATATATATATATATATATATATATATATATATATATATATATATTACTTAGTTTTAACACTTTTACGAATTTTAACACGTTCGGTTGAATTTTATTGCTGCCTTGGGAAATCGAACTCACACACATCTAATAAATAACAATAGTTTTTAGTTAGATACCGTGTTTGCCCATGAAAATATGGTTTTGTTTCAGTCTATACAGCATAGTTTCTGTATGAGGGGACATGTGATTCATTAATTAGTGTTTTTATCCCAGTTGTCTCTAATTGCACTATTTGTTGAGAATATATTACACAGACTTCTCATACCTTATTCACTGGCATAATAAAAGTACTTGTTTTTATTGCCTCTGCAGTATAGTGGCTATTAGGGAGTGTTGTTGTTTACCAATGCAAGCGAGTTACTATCTCTCCACATGAACTTGTTTAAGCTTTTTTTCATGTGTGAAGTATATGCGAAACTTTTATTGGTAACAGAAAACTATCTCGGATGACAGTGATAATATAAAACGAGTTTTGATATGTATATAAAGTCAATATCAACAGTCCCTGATTACGAACGCGTGATGAAAGGGACAGGAAGATTTGGAGCTTCCCTGGAGAGCATTCGAAGTAAATACAATTAACCACTGCTTTGAAATGAAACATATGAATAAGCAATATTTACTAATATTCATTAAGCGCCGAAATACGCAGGAAGCAAAGTTTGCGAACCAACACCAATGTGTGAATTTTTCCATTAAAATATAACAAAAAAGAAATAATAAAACTTGAATACGTTTCTGTTAAAATAAAAAAAATCTACTTAGTCTTAAAACATTTTAAATTTGTTTTCATTATATCACGGCCCCCCTCAACAAAACCTACGGCCCCCAAGGGGGCCGCGGCCCACAGTTTGGTAAGCGCTGGTTTAGGGGACCCTCCTTGAATTTGTTAAGTATACAATACACCCCAACGTTCATTTGAATCGTTGATTGTTTATTCTTAAATGCGCAAGTCTAACAGACCTTTAACTGTCTCGTGGTGCACAATTTCTAGAGAAATGCGAAAATATCTCTGCACTCAGCTTAAATTCCATGAGTTTTCTAAACTTCAAGTATCCTCTTATTTGTCTGGTTCTCTTCTGCAATAATCCAACAAACCTACTTCAGTGTTTTTTTTTTTTTTTTTTTTTTGATCTTCTGGCTTGATAATGAAAAAGTAGTTTCTTTCAGTTGAAAAGATCTTATAAATGTTTTCGCCTGTTATAAGGGATTCGAACGTAGGTTTTTGTCAGCCAAAGAGTATTGCCGTTACCGATTGAGCTACAGGATCTCCGACATTTGTGACCTACAAAGTGTAAACCTTAGAGTAACCATTTATGGCAGGTATTAGTTTCGTCACTGTCCTCTGCGCTTTTGTCATTATGTCAATATTCTGAGACTTGATTTGAATGTATACTCCAGATGAAATCTGTTTGTTCTACAGCGGAATGATTAATACGAGTAGTTATGTAATCTGACTCACACTCGAAAGATTGCACGACCATTAGTGCCGTGTGTGGGTGGACTAGTTCTACTGCTCAGGTAACTTGTTCATTTTTCTCCCCCTTAATGAAGTAAATTGACAGTGAATGTGATAGCATTGATTTTTTGACGTGATTTTTTTTTTTAAAATCGTGCTGGCTTGCACTACTGTTATAGGTAATTTTTCATCTTTTACTCTTTTCAGTTCATTCAAATACGAAAGCTCTTGAAATTTTATTATCTTTACGTTTTAAGTTAAATCGCAATTGTCATTTCTTTTGACCAGGGAAATGCTTTATTAAGTCTTCTAAAGCATTCGTTCTTACTTAACGTTGTCAGTAGTAGCATATTGTATTCGTAGTCTCCTCCGTCTCCAAACAAAATTCCTTCTCTGCTCAAGACATTGGCTAAACTTAATTTTCATTAGTAAATATCATTACATTAAATAGAATAATGGGTCCATCATTACATCTTTGTTATACACATACCGGCCACTGAATTAGTAACTTTTATTTAAAACCCTGTTGGACCTCCTATAGTTCGAATTACCGCACATATGCAGTTTGGCATAGATTCCACAGGGTGTTGGATTATATCTACTTCAACATACTAGACGTTCACCAGACAATCTTTTACCTGGCTCAGACGTGACGGAAGAGGACTTTCCACCCCGATCTGTTTTGCTAACATGTCACATATCTTCTTATTCAGATCCAGGCTTTGTGTTGGCCAGGGAAGATGGGGAGGAGAAGTCGCTGTCGTGTTCGCTGAGCCACACTGTTGGATTGTGCAAAGGACAGTAGCATTGTCGTCCATGAAAAACGCCACCTGCTGGATAAAAAGTCCGCATTGCTGGATGGATTTGATCGGTAATAATGTTCAAATATTCTTTGGAAGACACTCGACCTTCCAGCAAAATCAGCGGGACCCGTTACGTACCAACAGAACATGCGCCACAACATGACATGCCACGAGAACCTTGATGTGTTTATAAGGCAAGTTCGGTTCATTGCTTAATGGGGCTCCCGCCAAACTACTGCCTACAGAACAAGGTGTATTGTTACTCGTCGGATTACATGACTTTTTTCCCTGTCTCCAGTCACGGTGTTCTTGGCACCACTATAGACGAACTTTCTGGTTCTTCTCAGAAATCTTTCCGTATAGGATGCTACTGCCAATACCGATTCAATTCCTTGCACATAGTTCGGTGAGATTATGGATGGGAATGGCTTTATTAAATGCTTTAGTCGTCAATTGATGTACATAGGAGGTTCTGTTTGTCCGTACAAGCCTTCTCAAACGACGATCTTGTTCCTGTCAGACTGTCTTAGGACCGTAATTACGCCTCTTAGACAAGCAAAGTGGGTTATTTTCCCACTGATTAAACACCCGCAATATCTCGCTTTTGACAAATTAGTCAGTTCTGCTGTTTTAAATGGTGGCTCCAGCCAGAAGGGCACCTGTAATAAGCTGTTTATCAAACTCCTAAAGATCGTTTTTCTCCATTGTGATAAACACTATTGGCGATTACTGATCAGCATTGCATTCTTAAATGCTGAACATGATTACATTCTCAAAGAGTTGCCTAGAACACGTGCAACGCATGTGACAAAGTATGTTGCATATATGCTGCTGCTGCATAGTGACTTATGTACATCTACATAGAGGTTCTAATTCAGTGGTCGGTATGTATAGGAGCCTAGTTGGAAGCATACCCATTAAATTTATTGCTGTTTGGCCTTTCCTATCTTCAGTGCTAAAGTCTAAACTGAGCATTATGCTCAGTTTCCGTAGTTTGTAAATGAGATGATTGCGTTGCATAGTATTAGAAGTCTTGTTAAAATCCAAATATGTCACACTATTTCCATCTAGTTCCTCTGTGACAAAATTATTGATGACTGATTTTGACAAAGTGCTGCAGAAATTCACCGACGATTATGTAAGGTTTACGGACCTAACGTAATTTATGAGTGTCAGTAAGATTATGCAGTAGTTTCGTTTGTTTAAAGAAGAGCGCGACAGTGTACATGAAGAGCGATTTGGCGGAAACGACACCATTGCCTAAACTTACACAGTCGTCGGTGAATTTCTGCAGCACTATTGTTTTCTGCCAACAAAAACCGTATCATGTCACGAACCTCGCAACTGGCGGGACCCCCCCCTCTCACAGCACTCATAAATTCTTCGTAGAAGATAAACGATAAAGGAACGAAAGTAAAATGCCAACTGCTAGCTAATGAGTGTCTATGTTACCACATATGTTCGGCCCCTCTCCCATATCTTATTTGACAGTAAATTCTGAATGGACCTCATTTTCTGGAAGCGCGTGCATTAACACACACATACACACGTACAGCATAGCCACTGTGTGTGTGTGTGTAGCCACTCTAGATGGACTTAAGTCTACTGGTGGAAGGGCAGTAATAGTAAAACATCCAGCTTATTAAATATTCGATGATCATTTTGTTTTTCTTCTTTCTCCGTATAAGAAAATATTTTATGTAGTGCTCTTTTTAATGTGGAATCGAATTGTTTCTTTTAAATCAAGGTTGGCAGCCTTTCAAGAAAGGCATCTTATTTTATTTTCATTTTTTTTTTTTCCGTCGGACAATTGAACGTTATTTATTAGTAATATATTAATGTCTTTTATTTATTTATTTTTTAACTCCTCAGAGTTCATTCATTGCTGCCCCACGATCTTAGAAAGTTTTAACTTTATAGTGTCATAATTATTTCTTTTCTTTATTTCAGACTTACTCCGGCCTCTTCTGCGTGGTTGTCAATCCCTATAAGAAATTGCCTATTTATACAGAGAAAGTGATCGAGCTATATAAGGGCAAAAAACGCCATGAGGTGCCTCCCCATATATTTGCTGTTACTGATGGTGCCTATCGCAGCATGCTTCAAGGTATTTGCCCTGTAATCATTATTTAATAGTTGATGCAATATATGTTAGATATATATTTTTTAAGTAAATAAATAAAGCAAGCAACGCTTTGGAACAACAGATGGATATAATGTTGTGCTTTTAGAAAGAGAAAATCTGGGGAGATTATAACTGTATGTAAGTTTATCGCTTACTTTCTTTCTCACACATTGTTGCAGTGACTCATAGAAAAAGTTAAAAAAAAAAAGATGTCGTTGATCTCATTTACATTAAACGAAATCTAGAAATACAGCTATCAAAGCATGAGGCATCCAATAGGCCAGATGCTTTTAGCAGTAGAGCAATTCAATAATGAATATCTTTACTGCCTCCTCTCAAAGGAGAGAGGCCTTGACCTTGGGGACTTTCTCATTCCAGCACTCCTAACAATATCCCGATGAGGAAATCGAATGCCAGTCAGTGGTAGAAAGCTTTTGTCTATCGAAAATGTGCCGTTTGATATCCCCTTCCAATCCCTTTCTAGTAATTCCAAAAATAAAATGTTGGATTCTGTAGTGTTAATTTGCTTTTGGGCAACGGTAGAAACATATTTAACATTGAACTTTATATCCTAGTATGTTTTTAATTTTTGCATATACAGTATATATGATTGATCGGTGTTTCAAGAAACAACACTCTTTGGAAGTTGAGGCGTAAATGGTCACAAATATTTTAGGTTTCAAAGAATTGGTGAAATTGCAATACCAATTCAAATGAGTAGCGGCCATTCACCTTTTTGCAAAAACATGCAACAAAAATTGAACTGTATAATATGCCGATAAGATAGTAATCGCTGAGAGAGAGAGAGAGATTAAACCTGTGAACATTCTACTTTTGTTATTGTTTTATTCTGATTTGTCTACACACATGGCACCGTTATGCCTTGATTTTGCAGCCTCTGGTATGCGAGATTAATTTAAAAAAAAAAAAAAAATGAACTGACTTTTATATAGAGGCAACCCTCGTATAACGCGGTACTTATACAACGCTGTTTCGATATAACGCGGTCTACAAATTGTAATAACTCTTGTTCAACGTGGTACTTATACAACGCGGTTTTGATATAAGAAATTCTACAAATTATCTACCTATATCTATTCTACGAAAAGATAAAGTTAGTAATTCTTTATCTTTTCGTATATTTTTCACCGTGCTACTTAAAAATCAAATTTTATCTTGTTAAATTTGTGTCTGCTCGTATTGCGAATGTAGTTATAAGTAGCGAATTTATATTAAGGAAATACCCTTTAACACGTATGTATGTCAATTGTTTACCGTATAAAGTTTATTGTTGAAAATTGTCTTCGTTTCCTGCCAGGAAAGCGCATTAAAAAATCACAAATGTGTTAATCTCAAGCTGAGCACTTTATTTTTTGGTGAGTTCGTGCTATTTTTATGTAAAAAAAAAAATTATTTTTCTAGTAATCGCCACTAAAACTGCAACGAAAGGAAAAAAAAAAAAACAACATTGAAAAGAAACTCCATTTCTCTTGAAGCGAAAATTAAAATTTTCCTATAACATCGCTCAACAAGTCCTACCTGTTTATTGGCGAACCAGCAAAAAGGCACGGGTTACAGCTAGCATGTTTGAAAATTGGGAATCAAGTTTTGTACCAGATGTAGAAAATTACATCTGGTACACAAAGAAAAAGAATATGGACTTCAGAATTCTACTAATTTTAGATAACGCACCAGGCCACCCAACACATTTAAGACATTTGAATATTAAAATAATTTTCTTTGCCGCCTAATACTACTTCACTTATTTAACCACTCGACCAAGGAATAATATCAACATTTAAGTCATATTATATTCGTCGAACATTCCAATTAATTTTGGAAAAAATGGAATCTAATCCAAACATGACATTGCCTCAAGCGTGAAAAGAGTTTTCAATATTGAATTGTGTGAAAATTATTTCTCTGTCCATTAAGGAATTACAACGTCCTATTCTGAATGCTTGCTGGAAAAAAATATGGCCTGCCGCCATTCTGGAACAAAATGTCGTGCTTCCAGTGGAAGTTGTATAATAAACCTTGCATACATACATTTTTGGTGAAGAGGGCTTTTGCGATATGGTTGAAAACGAAATTAGTGAATTAATTGATGGGGAAATAGATTTAAATTAGGAGGAACTGATATAATTAATAGATGACGTCAAACCAAATAGTGGGGAAGTTCTACCGAAGATTCTGATTGTGATGAATCCATTCAAGAATTCATTTTAAAGAAATTAGCAGAAGGCAATAAAGTTAGGAAGTTATTTTACAGATAATGATCCCTCAATGGAGCACTCCGGAAAATTCACAAGACAATTCGATATTTGTTTAGCTCCATATTATGAACTTAATAAAAAAAATTGTAGCATAGTGGTAAGCAAGGTCTTATTACTTGATAACTAAACCAGCCGAAGTATGCAATGGCAATTATAGAAATGATGTACAAGAGGTTTCAAATGATGATGTCCGGCTACTCGTAAATAAAGAACATCTACGAAATATTATTTTTGAAGACAGTGATGACGATTAAAATATGCACTTTATTTTATTTTGCCTAAAACATTTATGCATTATGTGCAATGAAGTTTATGTACAATTTGTAATTTTTATAAGTTTGTACTATGTATTTGTTTCACAGTTGGTTTTCTTAACTTACATGAATTACTTGAATTAAATAAAAATATTTTTTTGTTGGATATATCATTGTTGTTTATATAATTAAAAAAAAACCGTCTTCGCAGCCAAACCCTACTTTTTCCATGTGATCTGAGTCTCGCATAACGCGATTTATATAACGCGGCATTTCTATGGAACCAAACATCCGCGTTATACGAGGGATACCTGTACTGTATATATATATATATTTATAGGGATCTTTAAACTACTCAAGTATTTATTTCAGTTTTACTTTTTTACGTAATGATTTGACCCCCAAACCTCACATTTGTCAGACTAATCACAGAAGAGTTCACTTACTGAATTAAGATTTGAAATCAATGCAATTTAGTTTATTGAACACTCTTAACAAATGTGGAATTTATGGTATTTACACATTTTCTGAATCTGAAACAGAAACGCGATCAGTAATGGAATTTCGCTGACTCCATATACTAGTACAGACTAGGTCAGTGTTACTCGTTTCATTACTTTGACATTGTAAATAAGCGGAATTGTTGGCAAAAGATTATTTTAGGAAATGTCGTTCTCAGTTTGTTAATTTGAGAAACTAACATTTCAGCGTCGAATACATTGCGCGATCAGTCGACTTTCCTTGATCGATAAGTGGCGTGCAAGTGTCATTGACACTTACCAGCTAGACAGGGAAAGTATTATCGGTTACGAGTTCTTGTGAGACACTATAATAAAGAAACTTTGCAGCGATCGGTGCCATTCCTTTCTCTGTCTTTGGAAAATAAAAATAAAGTAATTCAGGTTTTTAGTATGCCGTATGTAGTTGGTTACATGACCTTGGTTCGAAAGAGTCGGGATCAGATTCCGTCAAGATGATTATGGATTATTTTAATCCTTTTCATTTGAATATGTTAGTTTCATCTTCACAGGAGGGTATCGACGATTCTCTTTGGTTGGAAAGACCCGGATTAGAATTCTGTTTGGGATGCGAAGAACCTTTTTATAAGGCTTTTCCGCCGAAGGCAAGTCAGTCGATCTTATGCGGAGTTGTTGGATTTATCCCAACAATTCCCCTCCTTCCAACAGGTGAACCGACCATTTAAAAAAAAAAAAAGAAAAGAAAAAAGTCACTACCTCATGGGGAACTTAATTCCTTCCCCACTGCTGAACGATTTTCATGGGATAATACTATTGTAGGGTAGAATCTTCTTCCTAGCGTTTGTTTTGCTATAAGGCAGGGTACGCTCGTGTGCACTGCTTCCACCATCTTGCACGGCCTTGAGCATTTCTACTGTTGACATTTGCTTTGCGCATGTCTTTAGTTAAGCGATCAAGCCAACGTGTCGTTGGCCGTCGACTTTAAGCCTCATGGCCGATTTTGCCATGAGAAATTTCAGATATTTCATTTCTCCGTAGCACGTGGCAGTACCATCTTGGGCATGCATCTTTTCTGTTATTGGTGCGATGCCGAGGATCTTACGTATATCGGTGTTTTGTATTCTTTCAAGCCTGGTGACGCCAAGTGTCCATCTCAGCATTCTCATTTCTGGTATGGAGGATTTGCTCGTGTTTCTTTGTTGTTGGCCAGCATTCTGCTCCGTGCATGGCTACTGGTCTAACGACTGTTCTTTAGATCTTTGATTTTAAGTGTAGTGAGATCTTCTTATCACAGAGAACTCCAGTGACTCCACTTCATCCAGGCAGCGTTGGCTCGGACTTCAGCATCTGTTGTTGTATTGTCATTTGAGCTAATGCTGTGGACCCTAGGTATTTGAACTGGGTGCATTTGTTCAGCTTCACGCAGTCTATTGCGAGCGTGCCGTCGGTTTGCTCACCTCTTTGCATATATTCGGTCTTCTTGATGTTAAGTCTCATTCCAAACTGATATAAGCAGGTTTTAAATTTCTGTACGAGATGTTGAAGTTCATTTTGCGATGTAGTGCTAAGTATTAAGTCATCAGCATATAAATAGTACCCAGGGATGTGACTTCTGAATATCCTTGGTTAGTTAGTGTCCCTACAGAGGATGAAGAGCAGGGATGAGAGGGGCAGATCCCTGGTCACCTCCTACTTTTATTGGGAAGATGTCAGATTTTCCTTCTGCGCAGCATACTGCCTAGTGAAATTTTGATATAGCATTTTTTTACATTGCACATAGGCTTCAGGTACATAATGTGTCCTCAATGCCATCCAGATGAGATCGTGTGGTATACGGTCGAATGCCTTTTTCAATCTAGGAAAACCATGTGCACGTTTTCTTCTTTTCTAAATGTTTCCCCATTAAGAGCCGAATGGCGTGGATTGCATCTATTCCACAATTTTTAATCAATCACACTGATTTAGTGAGCTTTCGACGATAGCTCTAAGCCGCGCGTCGAAAATCTTCATTGTATGGCATAGTAATCGAATTGGTCTATAGTTTGAGCAGTCACTGATGTTCCCCCCCGCCTTTCCAGATAGGAATTGTTATGCTGGTATTTCATTTTCGTTTTTGATCTTATTAAACAGCATTTTCAGCCATTGTGGTCCAAGTAGCTTCCAGATTTCAGCTGGTACATCATCTGGGTCTGTCCTTGTATTTGATGGACCGCATTATATACTTCATCAGTGCTGATAGGGGGTCCAGGGGCTGCTGTAACTGCAGTGGTGGTATGTAAGAACTCTTCATTACTGATCTTATCAAAGTTGTTTCGCCAACGATGTAATATATCTTTCGGTGTCTGCAGCATCTTTGATGTTCATAATGTGCCCTAGGGTCTTGTGTAGAACGTTGACGCGTCCGGCCAAGGCGATATATTTGCTTCTCACCTTCTTATGTGTCCAGTTGATCATATTATCTGTTGGTAGTACTTAGCTTTGACTGAGGCAACCTTTGCTTTTGTTACAAAATTTAGGTTTCATAATCAGCAGTTTCTTGTCTTAGCCAGATCTTATAGGCGCTCGGCTTATGCGTTCCAGATGTCATTTATTGTTTGGTTGAAGTCTGTAGTTAGTGCTTCTCCTAGTGAAGTCTTCAGTTGGGTTTCATTAATTTCGACCATTTTATATGATTGGTCTTATACAATGCTGGTGTAGACGGATCCATGTATCTAGTACTAGTAAACGGTGTTGGTAGTCACATTGTCTGATGGGATGACTTTTACGTCAGTTATCCATTTTAGATCATGCCGACGAACCAATCAACAATCAGTTTGTGGCTCGACCTCCACTGCTATATGTAATTAGGTGGGAAGTTCTTTTTAAAAAAGTATTCGCGACTGCAAAGTCAGGGGCTTCTTCACATACTAGGATGTTAGTACCTTCCTCATTTCGTACGCCATATCTTTGCCCACCGTGCACATGTTCGAAGTCATCTCTTGTGTAGCCAACGTGTCCGTTTAGATCTCCTCCAATGAATATCTGTTCATTGTCGTTAATGGTTTGAAGATGTCTTTCAAGGTCTAACCAGAATTCACCCTTCGTCAGTTGTGCGTAGACAGACGAAGCAGTTCCTGTTGTAAGTTCCTATATTGACTTAACAAAGATCATTTGGTCAGAGATCCTCGCTACATCTGTGATGGAATTACGTAGCCTCTGGCTTACAGTTACTGCAACACCATTTTCCCCAGGCTTTTGTGAAGGATATAAACTAATCTACTTTGGACAATATCTCTAGATTTTGCACCGTCTCATCTTGTCTTTTGTATGCAGGCGATGTCAATCTTTCTGTTTTTAAAACTGTCAACGAGCTCGCGGCTTCAGCCAGTTAATGTACCGATGTTAATGATTGCTAATCGAATATTCTGGTTTTGGGTTTGGACTTGCTTCTTTAACTTGACTGGTACGCTGGCAGGTAGTGCTAGTATTATGTTCGTATCATTCGGGCGATGATGGTACGCGATCCCCTTAAGGGGAATGCACTAGCACGTTGTGCAAAATGAATTGTCATCAGTACATAGTGATGCCGACTTGAAATTTTCTCAGTTGGCTTGTCGCAAGAGTCTGACCCTGGAGGAGCGTTGTGATTTTACGGAGCCAGGTAGTCATCCTGGCTTGGGACTGGCAACGGAGTTTAGGGTAGAGATATCAGTTTTAAATAGTTGTACAAGCAGAGAAAAAATTTTCTACACTAGTTCCGAATGCACGTTTAAACCAGCGCAACGTCATGCAAAAGCAGTTTTTTACATTATGACTATTTGATCGCAGTGGCTCTTTTAGAAGGAATGACGTGAACTCTCATTGTTAATGAGAGGAAATCGATAACGAGGATAATGCATTTAACAATCCATAAATATTCAGAGTAGGATATATTGAAAACATTGCCATGAACCACTGAAATTGCTTTCATTCTTTTCATTCTCCATTCCTGTAGATATGAAGGAATCAGTTGACAGACTTAAATTATATATGGATATTCTATTTTCAACCTGGGCAGGGAGAACGGGAGGCTAATTGTCTCGTCTGATAGTGTGAAAAATACTAGTTTCGATAAAAGGCATTGAAGGAAAAAGTCCTCACATCTGCAGCATTACAAGAAAAAAAAATCAGCTAACGCCTTTTTATTCCCGTATACGGGGAGTAGGCGAGGCCATTTAGCCCTATCTAACTTCTGGAGACTGAGTGGGCAGTTCAATCTCCACTGGTACCAATCAGAGATAGATGGCCCAAGGCTATCACTAATTAAGCGGTACACAGTGAAGAGAGACGGCTCAAGTGTGCCGCCATCTCGTGGTCCCTAACCCTAACACAATATATTTAATGTCTGAAATAATGTGGGTTCTACGGTCGATTTTCTTGAGTTTACGGAGGAAAAACCCGCTTGCCCGTGCCAGAGATCGACTAACTCGGGAACCGGTCGAAAAAAGGCTTAGAAAAATTTCCTCTAGTCGTCGACTACACTCGAAACCAAGTCTTCCTTCGTGCGGCCAAGCGCCGTGGTATGCAAACGCCACACCACTCAGCTACACAGGCATTACAAGAAAATAACCATTTTTGGTTTTCTTCTTCTGGAGAGGATACAGTTTTGTAATTAGAAACGACTAACTGTGCACCAGTTTTAGAATAACCGAACAGTTTTTAGAGTTATGGTATTTCAGGGAACATTAACTTAGAATTCCAGTGGTTTGATGACTTAGCAGTAAAATAATGGATAAAGAAAACGAAAAATTGTCATATCAACATTTGGAGGTTTTATCTCAAACTTGATTTGCACCTGCCTTAAATTATGTCTACTCGCATGCAATCCCTGTTTTTCACTTTACTTGTGTACATGTATTATGATGCCTCTCATCACGACAATAATCGAATTTTCTCTTTGCATGCAAATTGTCTTTGCCACTCAAGGCGTGCAAATGTCCCGTTGTACCTCGGGACCTCTTTATTCACGAACGAATAAATCGTTTGGCCAGTTTCGTTAAAAAAAAAAGTATTTATTCTGTCTTAATTAAATATTCGAATTGCATATTACATTAAAAGGGCTTAGTTTTCCTTAATGCCCATTCCTTAAATGCTTTAAAGATAAAGCAAACGCATATACCACTGTATTTCGTGTTCGCTAAATTTCGTCACGCAACATTTTCGCCAAACAAAACTTCCTTAATCTGAGGTAAAAGGAAAACTAGTAAGCAAATATATTTTGTGAAATGTTGTTATATGAGACATGAACACACGGACGTTTGCTTTAAACTTCCTGAAACAGGAAATTGCCTTGAATTTTAGCTCCATCTATTATAATCATTGCCACAACTAAAAATCCTATATACCCCATCAGTTTCTACTTACTGTTGTTGAAGTTTATAATATCTTAATATGCGATTTAAACGCGCATAGTCAGTTCGTAGTATTCGGTCATTTGCGATGCATCTAGTCAAGAGTGAATTTTCGTCTCGATGTGCGATTAATCGAGTGAATGCCACCCATATGCATGCTAATTTTGTTGTCTTCCGTTTATCTAATAGCATAAATTAACTTCAGGGCTTGTGTAAAAGCGACGCAGGTTCCTGGTTTAATACAAAAAGCGTGATATGGAGTAGCAATATGTTATTTAGAAATTTGATTTACAGAACAAAAATGTATTTGTGCTTCTTCATAAAAAGCAGATGAATCACAGGGAAGAAACAATGATATCTAATCTTAAACCTGTTTTGTACAATTCAATGAAGAACGATTTTTCATTACCGGTACTTCGTATCGCAAAGTTCCATCTACCAAGTACCATTTATGTTAAGATTGCTTCAAAATGAAACCTTGCTTATTGCAGTATAAATTACACATTGAGGAACCTATTGACCTACAAGAGGAAGAAATTTTTGATATCTTTAATTGTTTTGACAGGGATGAACCTTGAGTAGTAAACAGATGTATGTCAGGGTTAATTAATCCACTTTGATCTTCAATGAAACGCTGAAATTGAGAATTTCCTTCTGATTGGAAGTTTGCGCATCACAACATAGTTTCGTTAAAGGGAGGAAATTTGATTGCTTTTTATGACGAAGTCATGACTAAGGTAATAGCTGCATGATTTATTTGGAATTTATCAAAGCCATTAATAGCTTTCCACATAAAAGCTTACCGATCAGTAATTAATACCAAATCGGTATTAATTACCTAGTGATATGGATAAGAAATTCGTTGACTGACAGATGATAGGCAGTAATGTTCAGGGAAGTAGTCAGAGAGTCAAATTGTTAGGCGTGGGTACCACAGAAATCAGTGTTAGGACCCTTGTTTAATATATTCATAAATGCATTATGAAACTTATGGAAACAACTACTGTGTTAGAGTAAAACTTTAGTTTATTATAAACCAAAATAAACACTCGACGTTTCGACCTTCACGGCACCCTAATCTTAATAATGGTGGCATAAAAATCCCAAATTTGGATGGCACACATTCAGCCCACTTAGTTTCCAGCAAACCCTGACTTAGGACTCGAAGCAATTTTTTCAGCTTTTATTGAACATTATCCACACTAGTTGTAATTTATATAGATACTTTTATAAGTAATCTTTTATTTTTATCTATTGTTTATTAATTGTTCCTTTTTGTAGACATGTTGCTCTCCAGCTTAATTTAATTTTGTAACCTAATAGATAGGTTAAAAGTAAGAAAAAAACCTTACTACATCACATCAAAGCTAGTGTCCTAATAATAATAATAGGACACTAGCTTTGATGTAGTAAGGTTTTTTCCTTCCTCACCAGAGGTCAGGCCAATAGCTGTAACGGTTGGTCTATATGTCTACTCCAGATGATGACCTTCATTTGAAGGTCGAAACGCCCAGCGTTTATTTTGGTTTATATTAAACTAAAGTTTTACTCTAACACGGTAGTTGTTTCCATAAGTTTTATAATGTATTATGATCACCGTGTAAACATGACAATACTTTTGCTGATGATGCAAAGTTGGCCGGAGTAGTCAGTTGATAAGACCTAATTTCCTTACAAGATCTTAAAATGCTTATTGGAACGAGGAACTGGAGCTTATCATTTAATGTGAAAAAAAATGCATATATATTCGATAAGAAGATATACAAGTTTAATAGACTTTAAAAAAGTTGGTTGATAGCGAATTTAAAGTTACCGAACATGTCGGTAAGACAAAAAGTGAAGTTCAGCAGATTATACGATTAATTAGATGCCTCACTTGGAGAAAGGAAGTGATTTAAACCGTTGTACAAGTATTTAGTTTAGCGAGTATTGGATTAGGGTCCCAGCTTTATTTTTGGCTAGCGGGTAATCTGACAAATTTAATAAAGATGGAGAGAATATTTAATTGATATTTCTGAGTTAATTCAAGGCATATGTAAGACAGGGCATGTTGGTTGAATCAGGCTCTGTCACTGGACTACATAAAAAGATTAAAAAGTTATAAAAATAACTTCATAAAAAAGTTATTTTATTTATTTATTGTGTGTGTGTGTGTGTGTGTGTCAGGGTAAAAAAAAATATACATGGAATAGCCTTGATCAACTGATTATAGAAGCTGTGGCTATGTACTTTTAGGGCATAATTCGATACTTATAAATTGAATGATAACTTAAAATATTATGATTATCTAATTTGGTAGTGTTGAACATGTCTGTATTGTTTTATGTGTGTAATGTCAAAAATAAAACATAATGAGAGATGAATGAAAAAATGAATACTACTCAATTCGTGATTATTTAGTATGATTCTCCTGCTGTTCAGTTTTTTTTTATTTTATTTTTTATTATTATTACAGAATTGAGTTACACGGTCTCAAACTGTGGTTATTTCCCTCCAGGTGCTCCGGTTTTCCTCGCACCAGCATAAAGCTGACACCCAACATATTTAGTAGTAGTTATGTATCTTTTAGTAATTGGAGGTGAAGTCCATCTATCTTAGATGGACTTCTGCAGTAAGGCCGAAAATAATCCCCCCCCCCTCTCCAAACCTTCATTGAATGTAACGGTGGTTTCATACTGGGTGGATACGAAAATTGTCTACCACCTAAAAACTTTCACAACCATCAGTGCCAGTTGGAGACGCTGTTTACTCTGCCATGCATCGGTTATATATATATGCATACTGCTTGGAAAAATGTCAACAGACACCGTAGTGTGAGGAACAAACAGCTATGGTGCCCTGGTCGTAGTTATGCACAGGCGCACGAAGCTCTGGTCTGGGCTCCAAACAATGAGGGAAGGGCCCCGCCCGCCCAGAAAAAAGTGTAAGTACGGCCCTGATGATGCCCACACCTCAAGATGTAAGACCTCCTTTCACTGCGATGACTGCATCAATTCAATATCGATCAATGGGAATTTCGGACCATTCTTCCTGTAGGTATGTAATGAGATCCTGAAATGTTGTGGGGCGTCCATGTCCCCAAACCACGCAGTTACATCGGTAGCCTTATGACAGTGCATTGTCTTGCTGAAAGAGACAATAGTCAGTTCCGTAGAAATGCCACAAAATAGGGAGCATTGCATTGTCCAAAATGGTCAGATATCATTTGGTGTTCAGTGTTTGTGGGAACACAAAGGTCCGAGGCCAAACCAGTACCATCACACCGCCACCTCCAAATTTCATAGCTGGGGCTAAGCACTCTTGTAAGACACATTCACCGGGCATCCGCCACACCTACATCCTTTCATTTGCTCAGTAGAGAGTGTAGCGTGATTCGTCGTTCCATAGCACAACTTTCCACGACCCACTACATGCTTTTTGCACTACTGAAGACGAGCTACATTCTGGTTCGGGTAACGTGGGGCTTGCATATTGCGGTCTTACCATGGAAACATCATGTGTTCTGAATTTTTTTTTTTTTTTGTGCAGATTCGTGTTTCAGCCAATGCCCGGAACTCCGCATTAAACCCGCCGGCCGACGAATGGCGGTGTTTACATATCCTTTATTGCACCCCCACCCTACGGTCACGTTCGGTGAGTGTGGTGGGTCGTCCTGACTGCATGCACTTCCATCTCAGTATGGTCTCACTGATTGTTGACCTGGGAGTCCAATTTGCCGAACAAATAGGTCTAATAACGCTTCTTTCAAATTCCGTCAGATAGCCATTTCACCAGGACACAGTTGCACCGACTTGGAAGCATCATATTCCTTCAGTTTATATCGACTACAAACAAGTGACTCGTTGTCTATCGCACGATGTACCTTGCCCATGGGGATGTCCGTTGACTTCTTTCCAAGCAGTGGGTGTATAATATAATTTTTTTGCTGTGCGATATTTTGCTATAAGTAATGCTGCCCCCCCCCTCTCCTTGTGTTACCTGTTGGTTATTCTTCTTGATTGTTTTTGGAATTGTGCTCTGCTTATTAAATGTACAAGCAGCCTACGATTCCTTCAACATTAAAAATTTGATGAATAGCGTCACTTCACCATTAATCCGTGTGATTATTGCATTTCTTTTTCTGCCCATTTCTCGTGCTAGACTTTGAAAATTTGCCTCTGTTATGTTTAACATTTCAGATTTTGGTCTCTTACCACCCAAGCATGCTTACAAACTATCATTTGAAAGTCACTTCCTCTTTAGCAAGCAGAGTGGTGATTTTACAGTAGGCAATAAGTCCTTTATTATCCATGATACATTCATGCCACAGTGGGATTCGAATTCATCGTTTGTGGTTAGTTGGCTGAGCTACTATATTCATTACTGCTAACCAGACAGATTGAGCGTATTTAAGACAAATTGCTCTTGAGTTTAAAAAAAAAAAAAAAAAAATAGCCAGAGCAGAATTATAAACGAGTTAGAGCTCATACACTGCATTGCTTCCGCAACTTGGGCTTTGAAAAATAAACTAGTCCTAGAGCACATGCAGTTCAGACATAAGACGCTTGTGTAACAAACCAAACTAACCAATTGGTATGACAGATATTTTATCAATGCCAGATACCTGTTCATAGCTCTGAACATTTCAGCAATTGGAGATGTGAAAGCAATTGATAGTGGAATACCTAGCGGATCCTGCTAATGTAAGAAATATTGAATAAAGATAAATAAAAATTAATCATCATAATAAAAGGTGAGTGGCAACTTCTAAAATTTCCTAAAGACTATTTTGAGCTCAGTGGTGGCTCGTGGCTTGAAATCGTGGGGGGTGCTGCAACTTCCGAAATATACATACACACTGTAAGTACAGTGTATGTGTGTTTGGATAAAATATCAAAATTATGGTAAAAATTAATGAAAAAATATTGTTTATTAATATAAAATTATACAGTTTGGTATAATTCAAAATTACTTACAAATAAAATATATTCTTGTTTTGTTTCATGAAAAAATATTGTTTATTATGATAAAATTATACAGTTTAGTATAATTCGAAATTACTTAAAAATGAAATCCATTCTTGTTTTGTTTCGAGCGAAAAGCTCAGTAATGTTTTTATTCTCTTTAATGTTGAAAAACAGCGTTCAGGCTCTGATGTCATAGGAATTGTCAAGAAAATTTTTATTATTTATTTCTTGAGGTTGCATTTCTGAGGTCATAATTGTCAATAACTCCAATAATGTTCTGAAATAAAAACTATAACAAATGTAATGTCCAAATATTTAAAGAGACGGAGTAAACACGATAAGCACTACGAACACTACTACTGGCGCAAACTGCATATAAACAACAATGGAACTGCGCGATGGACAGTGCCGCATTTACGCTAATAGCTCGCATCTCACTATGACGTGCATATGCTTGCGCGTGTAGCAATATGACATTGTGGTAAACACGGTGTGCTGCTAGCGTTCTTCGCCCTCCTAAGTGCTACAAGATGGATTTTTATTATTTTTTATGCAAAATAAGAGAATTGTATAGGATTGTTGATGATAAAATTAAATATTACAAGCAAATATAAATAAATTAATAAATATATTTATATACCGAGAAAAATTGAGCGTGCTGTAGTGCCTATGCACGAGCAGTCCCTGTTTGAACTACTAGGACTATTGCATTGCACAGGGTATTTTGTAACTTCAGCCTTTAACACTCGGGAGCCCGCATCTGATCTGACAGATACATGCAAAATGTTTAATATAAATATTACACAATTCAATGTATAGCTTGGAGGTCATGAGAAGCCGTGCATTTTTATGTTACGAGTGATATTCCGCACTTTTTTTTTTTTTTTGCTGTCAGTTTGGTTTAATGCATGTTATGTAAAGGTTTGTGATATTGACAGTACTGTAAATTGTATCTGAGAGATACCGCGACCTCCGATGTCAGTATAGTATGGTTTAGTTGTTTTTTTTATTCTTTGTTCAATAATTTTTAGATTGTAGCTGAAAATAAATAAAGCATCATGTATTACTGAAATAGAGAGCCAAAGGCATATTTTTGTCGTACATTCCCTCTAGAAGATGTGCTTTACGTTTATGGAAAATACTAGGGAAAGTGGTGTGGAACTTGCTCCACCTTTACTACGAGTTGCCCATAAGGCACTACTTATGCTTGCATCCGCCGAAACTTCTAGTTTCTATATATTCGGCACGAAACTCTTGTTGTTTCTATATTCAGCTATGAAATAATGTTGGATTCAATATTTATCATACATCTCCTCTAGGAGATGTTCGTTACGTTTATGAAAAGTACCAAGGAGATGTTCAATGGAAAGGGTCCGGAGCTTACGCCACCTTTACTTCGAGTTGCCCATAAGTGTACTAATGCTTGCATCCGCCGAAACTTTTAGTTTTTATATATTCGACACGAAACTATTCTAGTTTCTATATTCGGCTATGAAATAATGTTGGATTTAATATTCGCTTAATTTGTACCATCATGTACTATATTTGCAGTGTTTTTTCTTTGTTTTATTGCATTTTAGCACATACTAGTAATGAATATATCTCTCAGATATACCGCGTCGTACGCTGCAAACTTACCTATGCAAGCTCCCAAGTGTTAAAAGAAGAACAAATTTTCATGTTAGAAAGCGCGTAATATTACTTGCATAACTGTGTGCAATTTATGTACAGTCTACACATTTAATTGTGAATAAAAACATCGATAAAGCATCTTTTTAAGATCTTAAACGCATTTAAGAATATATGACAATATTTTATAGTAATTTTGTTATTAAATATTTTCAATAAAATCAAGATATTAAAATAACATTTCACTCGAAACTGGCGTACAGAAAGAGTAGAATTTTGTTAATCCATCTTTGTTAATTTTTGAAGAAAGGAACTTTATGCGTGACATTTTGTTGATATATAGAAGGGGATCTTAAAATTCGGGATATAGCATTGCGTAATTTCTAGACTAGCCCTAAATGTGTAAGAAAAGATTTGAATTAATCATAGTAATTTAATAAACGTCCATTGCTGTTAAGGGCCATTGGTTTTTTTTTTTTATTTTTCTTACTGCACATATCTGAATTTATAATTAGAGATATCCATAATTTTTTTATTATAATTCAGAATCCCCCCTGCTTTTTTTTTTTTTTTTTTTTTTAAGTAGCGGCTGATCATTTAATATAACATAATGCCACTGATTTTATCTCGTGTCCTTTATCTGGTACTTGAAATGTAATATTGCTTGTTGAATACAAGCAAGTATTAGTTTCGCCAGAGGTGTGTGTACTTGCTTAACAGATAACCTGCTTCTGAGTTCGGCAACAACATAAGTTCCCGTGTTGCATGATGCATTTATTCTATATCCCAGTAAACTGGTATTCAAGTTTATCTGTAATGGCCTCTACTACTACTAAGTAGGATTACTGTAGGCAGAGCATGAATAGCGAGATTAGCACGAGTTCATCTAATGCCTATGCATTAACTTCGCTACCGTAATTGAAGTCTATAATTGCGTAGACATTACGAAATGTTTCGCTAACACGTGTCCATTTTTGGCACTATTCGGTATACCATGCGAGTTTACAGTTTGAGAGTTGACCTCACTTGTCATGGCGTTTTAAGTAGTTGTGGTGTAGGATTGCGTCCACTTGTTTCTTGCTGATGTAGTTAAAGGGTGCACTGTGATGTAATTGAAGTAATCTCAGCGAGAGCGCGCGCGCACACACACTGCTGCATAGATGACCTCATCAGTTATTAAGTGGCATGTTTGAGTGTTGTCAAGAAAGGTAGCATTACAATACGATGGCGACGGAAAGTTGCCAAACGAGAAACAACTATCCTTGTCTGGAATTAAAAATTGTAAATGCGACTCACTGAATTCCTCCCATCGGCTTCCAGCAAGTTGTCGAGATTTCATTGGTTCTTTTCATGGGCGTTCACATGGAGGGTATTTGCGCTCCATGAAATGATCGGAAAAGAAAGGTGGAATTTTTAAAAATATTTTTATAATGTTCTACGCCGGGTGACTATTTCCATTAAATCAGTACTACGCTACATATTTAAGCTCGTATAAATTTCTCGAACACTTTTCTTTCTTTTTTAAAGCAAAGCCTCTGCTTTCTTTATCCTTTCTATTGTAAAATCGAAAGAAAATTACCGTATTTTTCGGACGATAAGACGCACCCCAAATTTACGAGACGATTTTTAGAAGAAAAAATATTTTAGTATATAAAGATATTTATAAATTCTTACTTAATTTTTATTTATTGTTACAATCATTTGTATTAGCAATATTCAGTTCATCTTCACTCTCGTTAATGTCACTGTTCGTATTACTTTCGTGTGAACTATTGTTGTCACTCCCTTCAAAAACTGCTTCATCTTCGGTACCATTCATCGCATTACTTATCCCGCATTTCTTAAATGACTTTATAATCGTCTCTTCTTTCACAGCTTCCCATGAATTTTTCACCCAGGTACATACTTTTGAAATTGTTGGCCGTTTCATACGTCCTGTTGCTGTAACATCGTGATTTGGCTTTGCCATCCATTTTTCCACTCTTCCCGCATAAAATTTTGAATGGTTCTGTATTCATTTCTTTTAGAAGCTTCTCGGTTGATTCTGTTTTATGCGCTCTGAATTGATCTCACACTAACATTGCAGGCTTTTTAAACAACGTACCTGGACGTTTTGCCCATATCTTTTGTATCCATAATTTCATTCCTATTTCGTCCATCCAGCCTTTATCTTGAACGTGAATAATAATGCCACGAGGAATTTCATCTCTCGATAACGTTTTTCTCTTGAAGATTAACATGGGCGGGGGGGGGGGGGAGTTTTGTTCCGTAGGCGCAACAAGCTAAAACTACAGTAGTATGTTTTATCGTGACCTGTTGTTTTGATGCCTTTTGAATCTACTGTCCGATTTGAAGGAACATCAAAAGTTAGAGGCACTTAATCCATATTCGCAATTTGATTAAGCTCAAAGTTAAATTTCCTTCTCGCTGACATGAAAAATCTATGGAATTCTATAATTTTAGCTTCATAGTCAGCCGGCATTTTTGGGCTAGAGTGGTTTTTGTACGCATGCATGACCCGTGTCTTTTCATAAATCTAAAGCACCAAGACGGTGATCCGGTAAAATCTAAAATTCCATTAGCAGTTTCCCATCGTTTCGCTTCAAAAATTATCATTTTCGTAAAAACAGATATTCCCATATTTCGATGATTTGTTACCCAATTTTTCATTTGTACTTCTAATTCTGGCCATTTTTCTAGGTGCGAACGGAATGTTTTCTTGTGTTTACATAGCAGTTTTAATTGTTCCTCTTGTTTTCTCCACTCACGAACCATTTTTTCTGTTTGGTGGTGGACCAGAATGTCTTTCTGCTGCTCTGTTTCCATATTGTTTTGCATAATTTATCACATTTAATTTATAACTCACGTTATATGAAAGTATTTTTTGTTTTACACTCATTTTTTCTAATTTTAAGATAAACATTTTAACAACTTATAAAAAATTAATTCAAATAAACCGTACAAAAGCGCATATGTTTACACACTAATGACTATTAACACTCTAAATCGGTGATTCACCCACATGCAGCGAGATAACTTGGGTAACTACCTTCGTAGCGTACTTACTAATTTTATTAACATATTGCGCCAGTAATTGAACTTCGGTACAGTGTAAAGATTCGTATTTTAATGTTACCTTCGCGCCATAAGATGCACCCCAATTTTCAGTCGATTTTTCTATGTAAAAAGGTGCGTCTTATTGTCCGAAAAATACAGTACTTACCTGTTAAGTTCATTTTAAAACTTACATTTCGTAAAGTCAGTAATTATGAAGAACTATTTTATTTATTTATTTTTTTTAAACACAACGTAGTTATCAATAAGAGATGTCTTTCCGATGTCGCTATGATTCATCAGGAAGTAAAATTTGGGAGCAGCTCCGGATTAATCTTAGAACTCCGGTGCTAAAAAATTGGATAACGGTTTTCAGGGATGTTTGAACCCACTGTCAGAAAATTAAGACAGGCGCGTTAACATTGTCGGCAGGCTATACAGGGTGTTCGGGATAAATTTGACAGTTTCGTAAGGAAAAAGAAAATCTTCTTTGTATCTATTAAATTTAATGATTTGACAAAAAACATTACAGGCAGAGTTAATTACAATACTATCAACAAGATTTACTCAAAATAACCACCATTAGCATCGATCACAGCTTCAATTCTGCTTCGGAACCTCGAACAAGCTGATGCTACATTCTCCCTGGGAAGGGCCGCAAAAACTGTTTTAATTTTATCCATTAACTGGGCTTTTGTATTACTGGAAGTGCGATTGGTGTCTTTTTCAACTGCGCCCCATACAAAATAATCCATGGGGTTAAGGTCTGGGGAGTTTGGAGGCCAAACATTTGGACTGGTGAAGTCGTAGAAATTTTCAGACAACCATTTTTGACTTTTCCCAGAGGTGTGGCAAGGGGCCGAATCCTGCTGCCATACATACGGCCTACCATTGGCTACCCTTGTTATCCAGGGCTTGACTACAGTTAGCAACTCCACGAACAAAGCCCGAATTCCAATGCCAGGGTTCTTCAACACCTGTTCCTGCAGATTTGCGAGGAATTCTGCTGTACGAACGCAATCAGATCGTCTGCTAGGGATCTTTCTTCTTGCTACATCCTCGTAGTCACCATTGCAAGTCTCTAGTTCATGCCTGATTGTTTTTACTGTATTCAGGGAGCATTGGGCAGCAGTCGTAATATCCTTATTTTGATGGCGGGCACGAATCATCATGATACAAGTTATTCTCTTCCATGATTCAGGTGGGTTCCAGCTATCCATCCTTTCTGACATCTTGTATATGAATGAAGAAGGGTCCAAACTTTTAAATGAAGAGAAGTGTGTGTTAATACATGTAACTTACGGAAAAATATAATTAATTATAAATATGTCAAATTTATCCCGAACACCCTGTATCTTAACTAAGAATTTCACTATCAAATGTAATTAAAGGACTATCGGATGAAAGTTTAGGGACCTTGAGAAAATAACTAAAGTCAGATGATTAATCTGTTGTTGCTTTCTCTCTGTTAGCAACTTTGACCTGGCCACTGCCTGTTTGATTCAACTGGTTAAAGGGATTTAAATAATATTTATTTGCTTATTTGTATGTTATTTCTCTTTTTTGTGGATGGCCTTTTAATTGTTTTCTTCCAGAAATCCGTAAAAAAAGAGGTAAACCAGCCAGAAGAATACACGTAGTTTATGCCCATGATATACCGGGCTCATAGCCGATGCTGCTTCAATCATAATACCAACCAATCGCTGAATAAATGGGGTGTGGCTGTGTCTAAAGTTTATAATCAGTTACCATACGACATCCATTATGACAACTTTATTTTTTGTATAAATACATAATGTGTAAAACACATTTTAAATAAATTCGATTTTGATGACCACAATCAGTCAAGTGTAGGTTTCGGTTGAAAACCTTTCAAGGAAGGACATTTTTGGACAAAAAATGTTTCGATAGCCGCAGAACATTTATTTTAATCTCCTTCCCATGCAGATCATCGTTAAAAAAATAAAAAAAAAACGCCAGTGTTGTTAATCTGAAGTGTGCAATTCGTGTGAATAGAAGAGAAAGTGATTCAACAAAACGTCCATTGGGACAGTGAGAGGATCTATTTTTATTTGTTGCAATTCAGAAATGAACATTTTGTGCTTTGATATCTGGATTTACAGCCCCTTTATGTACGAGTAAATTTTTCTTTTCGTGGTCCTAATGGATATTGAAGAACGCCTGAATCAGTACTTCCACTCCAGATTAGACAAGCAGTTTAAGTTGGTCGGGATAACATTTCCTCGCACAGTTTATCACTAGAGGAATTCATCACGGATGAAGGATATCTATCAATATCAGCAAATGAAGGACAATGCCATCATTACAGCTGTTATTCATGTTACACCCGATGCGCTACAGTGAATATGGCACGATAGCGAGGGAATAGGTTGCATCCAGCTAATTGATCCAGTAAAAGTTGATCTGTAGCTGTCATTGTGATATGAAACATGTTAAAGTTATGTCTGTAAATTTATATTTGAATTGAATCCTAACCATATAACGATTTGGGAGTGAGAGAAAGAATAAGCCAACTGGCAATCCGGAACTGTGCGTGTGGCTTGAAATTGGCAACACTGATGTGGTTTTAATCAAAGATAACGACGGCGACTAACATATACTTCATAGAGAAGGTGACTGTTGAGGAAATCGAATTCGGAGGGGTCTATATCAAGATTGTAGGATTCATACCCAGCGTTTTCCAAATCCAAATCTGAATTCTCCTGACAGTCCTCCGTTATGACTTCGTGCACTGTCATTGATACATCCTACAAATATTCGTTTCATATGTGTGCAGTTCGAATCTTAGGTAGGAACAAGAAAGGAATACTAGGATTTTCCCTTTGCCATGTTCTTCAGGAAAGTGCATGGGCTACCACATAATACTATCGCTGATAACTCGAATACCGTCTTATATACGGTTGGATATAAGAAAGAAAGGGTGTGTGTGTGTGTTATATATATATATATATATATCGGTTACAATAGTCATTGAATGCAAATAGCGCATATTAACTTTTTAATTTACAATTCAATTTTTAAAGGCATAATACTAGAAAAAAGCTTATGATAACTTGCTTTGATGCTTCTAGGGGTAGGTTTATTTAGATGTTCTGTGATCATATCGAAGAAATCCCAGCTAAATATGATAAAAAAACTTCTAGTGCGCTATTTATTTAAAAATAATAACCGTCTCTATTTTTTTCTCTCTCACATCTTTCACATGATGCATGTTGATTTATTTAAATACATTTGGATAGTAAGAAATATGCTTTCTGCCAATCTTAGAATATTGTTTAGTTTAGCTTCTGTTGAAGTGTATTAACTTATGGCTGACCATTTGGAGCTTCATACAGTTAGTAATAATGTATGTGATTTTGAACGTTTGCCAGTTGTCTGGAAAACTGCTCCCTGTAGTAACTGTGCTAATTTAGTGAAAGCATGTGAGTGAGATAGTGAAGATGAAGTAAAAATAGCAATACTTCACGTCTTTTTCACTGAGTATTTATAGGTGTATGTGTATCGCATCTTGGCAATGCAGCAGCAAAAATAATTTTTTTTTTTATTGCTTTATGGCGTTACAATTTTCCAAATTTAACTGCTGATCGACGAGTTCCTTCGATTTTTAGCAACAATCGAAGGAACTCATCGATTGTTGCTAAAAATCCCGCAGTGATTTCTTAGACTCTAGTATATAACTGATTATTTGACTAATATTTTGACCTCGTTATTTCTAATTATATACCGTTTGATTAAGTATATACAGTATTCCTTGATAAACAGTTCAAAATGCTTTTGTTATTTCTACTCCATCTTCGGTTCGAGACTTCCTTTTGAGCAACTTTCAGCCCAAGCGATGGGCTTCAAACTGAGATCTTTTATCATGTATTTAAATATCGATTAACAAATACAGATATTTCATTCCCTTAAAAACATAGGATTTCAGAATACGGTTCGCTTCTTGCCGAAGAAATTGTAAAAGAGTACATGAAGGATGCTCGGGCTAATTGATGGACTGTATCCAGGATGACGTGCTCCACACTCGCAGGAATAGTTCTGGAGGTCGTTCAAAGCTCCTCATCGGAGATGGTTTGCTGGTCTCCACGGGTCGCGATGCTTGCTACATCACTCTCGATGGCTACGCCTATATCACAAACACATTGATAGACCCATACATGGTTTCCACCCTCCAAATTACGGAAAGTGATTTCATAGTATGAGATTTGTTTGGTTGGTCGATAATATTAAAACGCTTGTTTCATATTGACACGAATACATGACTAAATGTTTCCATCTTGGCAATGCAGCAGCAATAATAATTTTTTTATTGCTTTATGGCGTTACTGTTTTCCAAATTTAACTGCTGATGGAAGGAACTCATCGATTGTTGCTAAAAATCCCGCAGTGATTTAGTATATAACTGGTTATTTTTGACCTCGTTATTTCTGATTATATACCGTTTGATTAAATATATACAGTATTCCTTGGTAAACAGCTCAAAATGCTTTTGTTCTTTCTACTCCATCTTCGGTTCGCGACTTCCTTTTGACCATTTTTTTTAAGCCCAAGCGATGGGCTTCAAACTCATCGCTTGGGTTTAAATACATGATGAGCTTCAAACTCATCATGTATTTAAATATCGATTAACAAATACAGATATTTCATTCCCTTAAAAAACATAAGATTTCAGAATACGTTTCGCTTCTTGCCGAAGAAACTGTAAAAGAGTGCATGAAGGATGCGCGGGCTAATTGATGGATGCTGCTGCCACAGTTGATGTCGTAATACAACTTAGGAAGCAGTGCAAGAACTGTATCCAGGATGACGTGCTCCACATTTGCAGGAATAGTTCTGGAGGTTCTTCCAAAGCTCTTCATCGAAGATAGTTTGCTGGTCTCCACGAGTCCTGTAACTATAACAGACGTCATGGTCCTTTGGTTGGAAAGACCTGGATTCATATCCCGTCTAGGATGTGAAGAACCTTTATAAGAGCTTTTCAACTGCAGGTGAGTTAGCCAGTATCGTATGGAGGTAGTAGTTTTTCATCCTGCTAAACAGACAAACCGAGCAGAAGACTCACGCAGTTGGGACAAAGTACACTGGGCTCATAGGTTTCTTAGGCACTAATCCGAAATAATAACAGATCGCATGCATTCAGCCATGTTGCGCCTGTTTTGAGACAGTATCCACGATAATGTGCATGTCACTAGTTCGAGGAACATTGGAGGAAGTAACCCACATTGAATGGTCAGTGAATTATATTCAGAATGTCTCGAAATGTAAAGACACGTGGTTACAGATCCATACCAGCCTAGCTACTGCCTGCATCCATCGCCTACCTAATATTGTCTCGGGCTGCCTTTCGCACGGATACCAGCCTGTACTCCTCATGGCATAGTTGTTAATTTGTGAAAATAGATCTTTATATAATAAAAAAAGGTAGTCAGAATGAGCAGTAACGCCATGTAGGCAACACAGAAAAACAAGCGAAAGAGGACGAAATGTATCGGAGTAGCATGAGGTTGTATCCTAGTGTAAGAATAAAAATAGTACTGTACGCAATTTCTTTTGTTTTTTGAGATTTCAGTGTAAATTTGATATCATTGCACAGGCAAGCATTTTATTATTACAACTGGCTCTTCCTATCGTGCGCGCACACGATTACGTTCATACATTTAATTCGCCGATGTTGTTTATTTCAGAAAGGAAAACTTCAAAGAAAAAAAAAAAAAGTGAAGCAGGAACATGCATTATGATATGTTTCAGCATTTGCATGCATTTAGCAGTTACATGCATTGTGTAATTTTCCAGTTCTTTCCCGGCTGTTTTTGCAGAATTCTTCTTTAAACTCTGGAAGAATTAAAATATAAATGGAATTCGGTTATGAACATTTTAGCAATAAGATGGAATGGTGAATTGTATGCACTCGTTTTATTATGTTTAGAAAATTAAGTTTAATAAATTAATGGATAAAAATCGGATGAACCTACCGTTCTTCATATATTCTAGAAGTTTCTAATTGGACTATACGTTTTGAGATCCTCAAGTTGCCGGGTTAACTCGAAGCAACAATCTTGTAAATTAGTATTAGAGGGTCCGTTATTTTATGTAGACAACCTCATGTCAGTAAATATTCGTAAATTTTGAAATAAATCGATGAGGTGTAAGATATATATATATATATGGTGTATATATATATATATTTTAATGTTAGTGCGGGAAAACTTATTTGACCTAGCAGAATTAGGTCAGATAAGCGTGATGAGCATTTTTACGAGTTGTTGGCGCGAAAAAAAAATGCTTACATACGCGTTTTTAAACTTCTGTATTTTACCAAATTGTAAAATGCTTAATGGAAAGCTGTAAATATTCTTGATTAGTTTAGATAAGGTTGAAGCTGGCCGTCAGCGAAAAGGAACATAAAATTTGAATTCCAGGAAATAAATGAAGATTCCGAATACTTAAAAAAAAAAAAAAAAAAACACTTGTATTTTATATATGATCTAAAATCATAACTGCTGTCAGACTTCGGAAGCCGCTGAAATACCAGAATTATTTCATGAAAAGATATCCTGTTATGACCATTCACAGTATAGTGCTAAGATAAATAATTAAATTGGGTGGGGGCCGAGTGCACGCGTGTTACTTGAAACTGTTAGTAGTAGTGGGTGGTGTTTTGTTTTCATTGCTGTGTGAACGATATGCTCCCTCACCGGTAAAAAAATTCTCTGTGTAGTCAAAACAATACTAACATCAACCCAGAATGGCTATTTTTTGTGTTTGGGTAATTGTAAGTATTGCTCGACTTATTCCTGATCTATTCACTTTTCTGATAAAAAATGAACCTCATAAAATAATCTTTTCATAAAAGACAAATGGTAAAATACTGTTATAGTAATTCAACTGATAATTGAACTGTTATAGTAATTGAACTGATAATTAGTTTGAATCGGATAAGGGTGCAAAGAGATAAGGAAAACTAAGTTTCCTGTCAAGATTACATTTCATCATCCGTCTGTAGCTGTGATTAATCTGTCTACCAAACCCGGAGCCAGTATAGACAGAGCTAAAAATCGACTTTTCTGCGTAAAGATTCTGTTTGTGTTAGAGCACAATAACCTTTTTGTTTTAGTAATTTCTTGAAGTAATTCGGCTGAGATGAGAAAAATAAAAGGATGGAAGAACCGCTTCGTAAGAAAGCTGATGGTTTTTATGGAATTAAACATAACCTTCATACTGTGTATTTTCCAAATACACAGTATGAAGGTTAATAATTCCAAAATCAATATTGTTATAGTTATTACTTATATATATGAATTTGAGTTTTGGAACTCAAAAATCAGTGTAAACTTTCCCCGAGTTTTAGTAGTAGTACGGATTACTCTCCTCCCATAGTACAGTAGTTGATACGTCTCTCTAATTTGAACACTAAGCTTTAAATGTTATTGTTCTCTGAACATACACAAGGAGAGATGGTTCGTAGTTATATTTTGAATTTACTGCAGAGTATAATTTAGTGTGATGTGGCAGGAAAATCAAACAGGAAAGCTGCAACTATTTTTGTTGGGCAAGGCTCTTTCCGTGTCGGTTTTAACAGCTGGGAGAAAAGATTACAAAGGAGCGTTGAACTTCCGACTTTTAGTACTATGAATTATTGTAATTAACGACTTTCACGGCTGCATTTCTGACACAAGTTATCATCGAAGATATTTTGACGCATCTGTTCTCTATTAGTCAGTAAAGGTTGGTCGATTGGTAGAGCCTCTGCTACTAATGGCTCGCAAAAGTTAAGCAAGTTTGAGCGCGGTTAGTAGTTGGAAGAGATCAATCATTCGATGCTGTTGGCACACTCTCCCGCGATGAGTGTTTGTCCTCCCTGGAGGTGTCACATAATAATAATTTTTTTAAACACCTTATTATGTCTTGCATACATATAATAATTACATTATAAAATTATAGAAATTACAAAATTTAAAAATTCTAAAAATTACATACATATAATTGTGTGTGTGTGTGTGTGTGTGTGTGTGTGTGTGTGTGTGTGTGTGTTTAAATGTATGAATATATATATTTAAATTCAATGATTTTTTATTATCAGTCATGATTGCATATTATGCATTTACAAAACATGTTGTTCTAGTTTGTTTTTTTAACAATGAATTTCATTCAAATTTTCATTTTTTTATATAATGTGTTAATAATAGTTACTATAGATGGTAATTTATAGTTTGCAATTGAATAAGATTACATTTTTAACAGCATTTAAAGTATGACAATGTTATATTTTACAATTTTTGCTTTTAAAGTATAATTTTTTTTTTACTCATTAATTCCTATATATTTTATTATTATTCTAAGAAACCTTTACTCAAAGGATTAATTAATTAAATAATATCTGCCACTTATATGTGGCAGATATAAGTGGCAGATTTCATCTCTGCTTACAATAATCTTTTCAGCCTCTTATTCAGTGTCAGTGAAATTTCGTGTCTTATTTAATACTTATACCTTTCCGATTGGTTGATTTCACTCTTATTTCAAAACAATGTGTTTAAACTTGAAAGTTTAGTATTTCTTTCCCCCTTGATTAACAAGTTCTTTTTAAAACATTTCAGTTACTCTTTCAGTAAAGATCTCATTAAATTTGGTTTCTAGCCAGATAGAGCAGTTGTATTTAATTACCATTTGCAGCACGGGTTTGTTAGGTAGCTTCATATTAATAGCGTTTTAATGATAAAAACACAAATATATTAAATAACAGTGAAACAGCAAAGTACTTTTCTATATAAGATCCTGATTTATGAGATATCATGCACTGGTATGCAAGAATTATCAAAAATGGTTCACTCGATAACCAGGATTGACTATTTGAAATTGCTGTTAAAATGAAAATCAAATCATACTGAGTGGCGATGCCTTGAGCCCATCAGCTGGTACTTCTCAGACTGTGTAAGCATAATAATTATACAAACTATTCAGTAACTTATCTGTTCCAGTATGAATGCTTAATATGTCTGTCTCTGCCCTGCACATCGTCCAAATAGTAGGCTTGAGGTTGTTATCCACTCGGTATCATATAATTGTAGTTTTTTTTTTTTTTAAATTAATTAAAAGTTTGTCCACAGAAGATTGCAGATCTATATCATACACATACTCGCCAATGAATTAGAAACTTTTATTTAATGCTGTGTTGGACTTTCTTTAGCCCGAATTACAGCCCATATGCGATTTGGCTTAGATTCCCTAGAATAGTGTTGATGTTGCATCTACAACATACCAAGCGTTCACCAGACAGACCTTTAACTGGCTCATATTTGACAGAAGAGGACTTCACCCAGATCTGTTTTACATGTCCCATACATTCTCAATGGGGGATCAGATTCAGGCTTTGTGGTGGCCAGGGAAAATGATGGAAGTCGCTGTCATGTTTGCTGAAAAGTTCTTGCACGATAGACAGCATTGTTGTCCATGAAAGATGGACACACTGCAGGATGGACTTGATCAGCAATAATGTTCAGCTATTCCTTGGAGGATACCTGACCTACCAGCGATATTAGCAGACTCATTCCATACCAACAGAACATACCCTACAGCATGACACCACCTCCAGAACCTTGATGTGTTTACAAGGTAAGCTGGGTTCATTGCTTCATGGGGTTCCTGCCAAACTGTCTGCCTACTGTTGGTACAGAGCAAGGTATACTGTGACTTGTTGGACTACATGACTTTTCCATTCTTCCAGGTGTTCACCTGGTGAATGTCTGTCCAGTCATGGTGTTCCTGACACCACTGTAGACGAACTTTCCGGTTCTTTGCAGAAATCAGTGGCATTCCATAATAGGAATGCGATGCCAATACTGATTCTTTTCAATTCCCTGTGCATAGTTCAGTGAGATAGGGATTTTGACCAGCCTTTATTAAATGCTTCAGTCAATTGCTGTGCACAGGAAGTTCTGTTTGTCTGTGCAAGCGTTCTCAGATGATGATCTCATTCTTCACAGACTTCTTAGTACCACAGTTAGACAAGCTTAGACAATCTCTTAGACAAGCAATGTTGGTTATTGTTCCACTGATTAAGCACTCGGGGATTCTCACCTTTTTGAGAAACCAGTCAGCCCTGATGTTTTCAAAATTTATTGTGGGTGTCCTGGACCCAGGACACCCACAATAAGCCCTTTATCGAATTATGAAAGATCCCTTGTTTTTCCCATTTTTATCAACACTGTTGATGGTAACTGAATATAGCTAACTGAATCCACCACAACCAAACATCAGAATTAAGGGTCTTCATTTTGTACAACAGTTGGAACACCTCACAAAGCACTAGATGAAAATTACACATAGGAGAGGAGATAGCATGTAAAGAACTCAGTCTGTATTACACACTTTGGGTAGTGGTTCTTTTTTTATATGCACAAGTGCAAGCTGAATGGCATGCAACTCTGCTGTATAATTACTTATACAACGATGAGATCTGGTTGGAGATAGTAAAATCAGGGAACACAGTGTAGCACAGTGAAAAGAGATCTTGAACAATGAAGAGGAGATGGGCAAAAAGTCAGGGTGTTATTCTGTATGCATTAAACAGATGATGGTTTATGGGAATTTTGTAGTTGGCAAAGTGAGTGGTTGCAGGATGGAGTGCAAACATGCCATGAAGGAATACTGTTATGTTTGGTACAAGCAATGTTTTTTCAACATTCATGCCAATAGCTTCCATAATCCTCTAACATGCATCCCAAAAATATGTATGGCAGTCTGACGTGTGATATTGAGCCTCCCAGTGTAAAGAAAAGAGACTAGTTCATGTAGGATGTATAAGAGAGACTTTATTTTCAGGACATTGTTTAGACAGAAACAGTTCTCTTAATGATAGAGATGGTTTATTTGCTTTAACATAAAGGCTATGAGTGGGCAACGTGTGAAAGGCACCAGTAGCTATCTATATATCCTGATGATGGATGGGATCCAACAATCGCTGGTTACTTTGCCTTACCAAGCCATAGACTTGAGACCCATAATCCAGCTTTGAACATATAAATGCACAATAAAGATGAGGAAGTGAAGACCAATTAGCACCACATTCAGTAGCAGATAGAGTGCAAAGGCGATTCAATGCTCTCTCTTGCACTTTCCATTAGTTGACAAATGCATGCAAGGATTGTAAGTTTTCTGTCAAAGATGAATCTCAAGAACTTGGCTGCTGTTGCTATTGTGGTAACAGTTCATCCCATTCTTAATACAGGATCTGAATGAAAAGCGTGTTTTCAACAGAAGTGTACAGATTTTTTCGTGGAAAACCTAAACCCATTATTAAGAACCCAGGAAGAGACAATCGATTGTTTGAAGTTGTTCGGTTACCTTCACATTACAAGATGACAGTAAATTGTGAAGTCAACATATAGAGCATTGCCTATAGTGGAAAGAAGCTGTTCAGTGATTGAGTTAATTTTGATAGCAAAAAAGTTTCACACTTCAGACAGAGCCTTGAGGAATATCATGTTCTTGATAACATGGCAGATATAGCATACCTCCTACTCTGACTTGGAAAGTTTGCCCAGACAGAAAGGTGTCCTCTGAGATCTAGGTTATAGTGTCTTTCAATATTCTGTATCTATCTCCAGGTGTCATAAGCTTTTTCCATATCAAAGAATGCTGAAACCAGATGTTCTTGTTTCAGGAATGCATCTCTTATATAAATTTCTAAATGGACCAAATGGTGTCCAAGGTCAAACAGTGTCTACGAAAGCCATATTGTGTATTGGAGAGAAGATTGCCTTCTAAATATCAGAAGTTTTGCATCAGTCATTTTCTCTAATATCTTACAAAGGCTGGTCAGAGCAATAGTTCAATAATTGTTTGCCTGTGCTGGATTCTTTTCAAGTTTTGGGATAGTAGTGACAACTGACTTATGCCAAGAATCTGAAAACTCTTCCTCTGTAAGTATTCTGTTAAATATTAAGAGAAGGAGATCTGTAGAAGATGTTTTATCATTTCATAATGGATGTCATCAAAAACTACTTCTGAGACAAAAAGAGAGCTCTTTTCAGTTCCTATTTAACAAATGGCTGCTTGCATGGCTCGAACCCATTGGTAGAAAAATTTACTGCTGTTTCTCTCATTGTTTTTTTAATATTAAAAATTCAGGAGGATATGAAGCTGCTGCTAAGATTCTGGTAAAATTTTGTCCCAAAGTGTGTGCAATAGCTTTCGAATCAGCAACAATGCATCCATTATGGTCAAAGGTAGACAAACAGTGAGTTCTGTATCTACCTTTCATTTTCCAGATTTTATCCCATACAATTTTTGCAGTGGTTGTTTGAGTAATTGAGGTAAAATGGATCCAAGATTGTTTTTGACTCTGTCCTCACATGACGTTTTGACCCAAGCATGTTTAAAAGCTATTAAGTTTGATGTGGTGGCATATCTATGAAACATACTCTATGCTCTGTGTTGAACTTTTTTTTTTTTGGTTGCCTAGCACTGGTTTAAAAATGGCAGGGGAGCAGATGGTAAGATCTATTGCAGAATATGAGTAGGTAAGTATATGGAAGAAGCTATTGTCCGTTGTTCAGAACAACAGTCCAACAGCCCATTATTCAAAAGGGGAGAGGTCATTATTGTCAAGGACTTACTCAATGATATGAACTTATCCATTTGTGTTGGCACTGACCCACAGTGTTGTAATTAAAGATACCAAGAAATTATATACTGGTTTATCCTTTTTCCAAGTGTAAGCAAACAAAGTTTGTGCCTGAAGTATTTTCAGGACTGGAACAACTCGTATATAGAAGCTAATGACGTCGCATCACTTGTCTTAGTATCCCATAATGCAAATCGCATATCCTTGTGGACATGTATAATGCTATGCTTTATGGGAAGGGTCACTACCCAGACCGGTTTCGACCTTTATTCAGGTCTCATCATTGGGAGCCAGACCTTTGCATGCAAGCCACTAGCTGATTGACCTGGCCAGGCCATCCAGAATCCCCTTTTACAGGTATCTGCAGTTTGTACCATACGGCAAGGCATTTGATCCCAGTGAAAAAAAAAAGCAAAGAAAAAGAGGACAAATGAAAAGTGCTAATACCATCACTGGGAGTTCTGCTCTGCCATGAGCAGGTGTCCCATTGGTAGGGGCTATCGTAGGAGGAGTAATTACAACACTTGTACCTCTCCACCTCTCCCCCATCCCCCCCCACAATTCCCAAAATACAAGTAACGTTACGCGCGCGCGCGTGTGTGTGTGTGTGTGTGTGTGTGTGTGTGTGTGTGTGTGTGTGTGTGTGTGTGTGTGTAACTGTTCTCATATCTGGGATGTTATAAGTGCCCTCTCCTCCAAAGAACACAGAAAAAGATAAACATAGTCTAGAGATCTCTCAACATGACTTTTTAGTTGAGTGTGTGTGTGTGTGTGTGTGTGTGTAATTTTTTTACCCTTCATTGAGTATATCATGCTGGACATTTTATGAAAAGGTAAAAAAAAGTCACTTTAAATGCAAGGAGTTCACAGTTTTGTAGATGCTTTCCATATATTTGCATAGCATCATTGCATTATGATTGACAGCGATGCCATTGATAAATTTCGACAGTCCAGAATGGATAGTTTTTTTTATTTCTAATTGTCTGCTGCTTTTATTTTTGTTATATTAAATTATTAATTGTTTATATCTGTGGATAACCCTCTCCCTCCAAAAAAAGGGAAAAAATATAAATACTGTATATTTGGTCTTGGATTCTGATGCTAAATAATAAGACATCCAGTGTTCTCAGTGATCCTAATGGGCAGTTATATAATCCTCATGGATTATGTGGTGTCCAGTAACTAAATAACAGTGGCTTTGTTTGTTGGAATAGGTTTAGGTATTGACAGTAGAATATTTGTAAACAGCTCCATGGAGGTTTGAAGATAATAGGTGAACTTTATTGTTTAGTAACTAAGGAATTTAATTTTTATGAAAAATGATTGTTACTGTTGGTTATTTGGCATTTACACTTTGTTATAAGAATCACATCCATGAAAATTTGTAAGCATATAGTATGTTAGTGTTGTGAGTTGCCTACAAGTTAGATGATCTGGTTAGATTATTAGCATGTAAATGCAAACACATGACATATGTGATGGCAGTAAAAGGTATAGTTGGAAGTGATGTTTTTTCTACAAAAATTCTGTTGGAGACTGAATTTGATTATTAAGTTTAATTAATAGTATGATAAAAGATTGCTACCAGTTTCATCTATTTAAGTTTTACCAGATCATTATCCCAAAGGGAAGATAAAGGTAATAAAATTCATTACCAAATCTTTAATTCATCGATTAGACCATTCTTGTTATATTTGTTGCACTTAATGCAAATCTGTATTATTCATATTTACAAATTTAGGGACACAAAACACACGTGTTGAAATGATTATTTTAGTTATTATTAATAAAATAACAATTGATGTTTCGATCCTTGCAACATCAATTGTCATCATCAGAAAAATACACGTGTATATGTTCATTTTTGAAATTATGGATTCTACAACCTTGTTAAAATAACTCTTTTTATTATCCCGACATTTCAATCTTCATAGCAAGATCGTCATCTGGAGCATACACAAATATACAAGACAAGCTGCATTACATTACAAACCGTAAGCTAGAGAAACAATGAATTGATCACATGTTATTGTACTGGCATGACCTCTAGTGAAAAAAAAATTACATCAAGCTAGATTTAATTTATGATTACATGAATAAACATTCTTTCCTACAGATAGTTTTTCCTTCAGTGATGTGATGTCCTATTTTTTAGTATTACAATTGTCATTTTTGATTTCGGATCCTGGATTTTCTACAGTCCTGCTTATAGTTGTTCTTAGAGAGAAAGGATTCGTGGGACGAATATATGCCTTCCATATGTATGGAATTTTTAGACCATCATTATTGTTCAGATTGGGGTGATTGATAATGATCTCACAGGCTTCCCTAAATTTGTGTTCATACCATGTTTTAGTATGATGTAGACACCTAGTGTTTTTTCCAGTCAATTCTATGTAAGGTGTTCAGGGCATGATCAGAACACCTTACATTTTTTTTTTCCACTAGAGGTCATGCCAGTACAATGACGTGATCAATCTATTGTTTCTCTTGCTTACGGTTTGTAATGTAACGCAGCTTGTCTTGTATATTTGTGTATGCTCCAGATGATGATCTTGATATGAAGATCGAAACGTCGGGATAATAAAAGGAGTTATTTTGACATGGTTGTAGAAGCCATAATTTCAAAAATGAATGCTGATCACTGTGTAACAATAAAAGAAAGGAACATGTGTATATGAAAACAAACTACATGCTCTTACACTCTACAAAGGTAAATTGAATCTGCGCTGTTAACTGATCTTTTACTTAGCCTGGCCTGAGTGGTTTAAAAAAAAAAAAAAAAAAAAAAAAACACTACACCAAACCCTGCTAAAGTCCTCCCGTACTAAGATTTTCTTTTGGACTTGTACAGTTCAGGTTGCTCTTGAATATCAAAAAAAACAACAAAAAAAAAAAAACTTCACCAAGTCTTCTTGTATTGAGATTTTTTTTTAGCTTGTTCTGGTTGCTATAATGGTTGCAAATGGGTCCTCCATATACTTGGAATGGTTAGATCGTCATTTTTGTTCAGGTTAGGATTGTGTTTGAGCATTTCGTATGCTTCTTTAAATTTCCTCTCGAACCAGATTTTGGTGTGGTGTAGGGAGTTTAGGGACTTGATACCTTTCCAATCAATTCTTGGTGAAAGGCCGGTTTTTCCAAAATGGAGGTATTTAATGTGTCATTTATGTTCGTCCTTCCTGATTTGGGATGATTCGCCCTGTTTCTCCTATGTATGGTAGGTTGCATGTGCACTGTATTTTGGAGGTTTGATTTTGTATTTGTGTAGTGGTTTATTTTTTCTGAAATGCCTCTAACATAAGTATGGCAATGGCATTGTCTTGAAATGTTTGTTTTTAGTGGTGTCTTTGTGGAGGATCTTGTGAATAGTTTTTTTTTACTGTATCCATTTTTTATAAATGTATGGTTGATAAGCTTGCTCATTTGAACAAATAGTTTTGAACTCTGTGTTTAAGGGCACTTATGACACCTAGTTTTTGTGTTGGGTGGTGGTAAGAATTTTTGTGTATGCATTGGCCTGTGTGTGTAGGTTTGCAGTAGACTGAGAAGGAGAGACAGCCTGCGGGAAGTCATGTGAGGAGTGTGTCTAGGAAAGGAAGAGAGTTTCCTTTCCTAGACACACACTCCAATTGTATCCAATTCACAATTTCATGGTGAATTGGATACATTTATATTGTTTGTTCAGGTGGCTAAGGAATGTATTTAGTGCTTTGTGGCCGTGGGACCAATTGGCAAAAATTTTAGTGCTTCCCAGCCCCATGGCCGCAAAGCACTAAATACATTCCTTAGCCACCTGAACAAGCGACACTAACATATCCAATTCACTATTGAAATTGAAAAAAAAAAAAAGCTTCTTTTCTTAGAAACACTTGTCACATGTCTTTCCTCAGGCTGTCTCTCCTTTTCGGTCTACCACAAACCTACACACACAGGTCAATACATACACAAAAATTCTTACCACCACCCAACACAAAAACTAGGTGTCATAAGCACCCTTAAACATAGACTATTTGTTCAAATGAGCAAGCTCTAATTCAGGAATACGAGATCATCAACCATACATTTGTAAAAAAAAAAAAAAAAAAAAAAAAAAAATGGATGCAGTAAAAAAGACACTGCTAAAAACAAAAAAGATTTCAAGAATGCCATTGTTAATACCTTATGTTAGAGCCATTTCAGAAAAAATAGACAGAACACTACACAAATACAACATCAAAACCACCTTCAAACACCCAACAAAATTAAAACACCTACTCAGTTCTTCCAAAGATCCTCTTCCACACCTAGCCCGCCCAGAGATTTACAAAATACAAAACCCTACACCACACTAAAACCTGGTTCGAGAGAAAATTCAAAGAAGCATGTGAAATGCTCAAACACAATCCTAACCTGAACAAAAATATGGTCTAACCATTCCAAGAATCTGGAGGACCCATTTGCAACCATTATAGCAACCAGAACAAGCCAAAGAAAAATCTCAATACAAGAAGAGAAGACTTGGTGAAGTGTGTTTTTTTTTTTTTTTTTTTAACATTCAAGAGCAACCTGAACTATACAAGCCCAAAAGAAAATCTTTTTATGGAAGACTTTAGCAGGTTTTTTTATTTATTTTTTTATTTTTATTTTTTTTTTACTACTAGAGGTCTTCTTCTTCTCTTCCGTTTAAGATGGATTGAGTCTTCCCTTGAGCAGGATCTTCCAGTCTTCTCTATTCCTTGCTGTTTCAAAAAGTTCCTTATGTTCTGCATCCTGAAATTGTTCTTTATTAATTTCAGCTAGGTAATTCTTGGTCTTCCAGCTCTTCTTTTTACAGTTGAAAAAGTATTGATTAGGATGTTAGGAAGTCTGTCTGCATCCATGCATACAGTGTGGCCAAACCATCTTAGTTGTTGTTTTCTAATTTTTTTCTATTATTGTCTTTTTATACAATCATTCTTGTCTGACTGTGCTGTTTGTTTTCTTTTCTATCCAACTTGTTCTATTTATTTTTCTTAAGCATTTCATTTCAAATACCAGCAGTTTTTTCTCCTCTCTTTTCTTAACTGACCATGCTTCTGCTCCATAGATGGCTGTTGGTATAATTATTGCTTCATATCATTTGATTTTGGCTTGCTTAGATATCGTGTTTGTTTTCCAGATTTTTTGTAATTTTCCCATGGTGGTCCATCCTATCACTATTCTGTGTTTGATTGTTTCTGTTAGTTTTGATCCAAGATATATGAAGTTGTCTACTTGTTCCTCTTGTTCTCCATTTAGGGTGGCTGAGATGATAGTTCTGTTCCTCCCTATTTTCATCACTTTTGTCTTTTGTATATTTATTGTCATATCATATGTTTTATGACATGACAATAAATAAAGGTTGATAAACAAGCTCAACGTAAGTTTCGTTGAGCTTGTTTATCAACCTTTGTAGTTCATTTGGGATTCTTGCAATAAGGACGAGATCATCCGCATATTTTATATTATTTATGTTTAAACCATTTACACTGATTCCAGGCTCGTTGTCTTTTGCCTTCTTTACAACTTCATCTAGATGTATGTTGAATAGGCATGGGGATATTGAGCATCCTTGCATTACTCCTTTTTGGATCTCTATGGGTTCTGTTGTGAGTGTGTCCTTTTTAATTATTGCATTTGTCTTAGATTAATATTTTATCAGAAACTGTATTATATATTTGTCTATTGCTTTTTCTAGTAGAGCTTTAAGAAGGATTTCTGTATTGATACTATCAGAAGCTTGTTTAAAGTCCACAAAACAACAATATAGTTCCTAAGTTAATAAGTCGAAAGGCTATTTTACCGGCGAACATGTTAATAGAAAGGGGGATGGTAAATCCCTTTATGTTTCTACAGCTGGGTACAAAAGTCAGATCGAAATCCATAGAGTTTCATGCCGAAAAAACTATCGGTGGGCCCAACTGTACTACCCAGGTGATCATTTACACTTGGGCCCGCCGATAGTTTCTTCGGCATGAAACCATGGATTTCAATCTGAGTTTCATACCCGGCTGTAGAAACATAAAGGGATTTACCATCCCCCTTTCTATTAATAATATAGTTCTTTATGGTCTTCCCAGCTGAGCTCTGCTAGTTGCTGCAATGTGAAGATCTGGTCTATTGTTGAATAGTTTCCTCAGAAACCAGCTTGTTCTATGCCTATCAGTTCTTCATAGGTGTTTTTTAATCTATTTTGTATAATTCTCACGAATATTTATAGGTGTGCGAGAGTAAATTGATTGGTCTATAATTTCTTCAGTCTCTTTTGTCTCCTTTTTTGTATATTGGGATGATCTTTCCAGTTCTCCAGTCATCTGGGATCTCTCCTGTTTGTAGTATTTTATTGAATAGGGTTGTTAAATATTCTATGGATGTGCTGTCTCCATATGACCACAATTCAGTAGAGATAGTATTAATGCTTGGTGCTTTATTGCGTATCTAACTTCTTGTAAAATTTTTGGGTGGTCTTTATTTTTTTTTCTATTGTTGGCAGTGTAGTTTTGTTTCCTTGGTGAAAGATGGTCTTAAAATGGTTTGACCAGATTTTTCTTATATCTTCAATATTCCCAGTTTCAATCATCCTGTTGTTTATCATTGTTACTGCTTTTGCTTAGAATTCCTTTGTAATTTCTCTTATAGTTCATGGAAGACTTTTAGGTTGTTTTGCTGGTATGCTTGGCATTTCTTAGATTTTTCTTCTAACCATTTTTCTTTGGCTTTTTTGCACAGGTTATCAACTTTATTTTTTAGTGCTCTGTATTTTTCTCTATTCTCTTCATTGTTTTGTTGGTTTACAAGTATCTTGGCCTCTCTTTTTTCTTCTATTGTAGCTAGGATTTCTTGGTTATTAAATACTTAAGGAATTGACAGTGTTTACTAGAAATATAAATTAAATCAAACTTTAATATATACTTTCCAATATTTTGGCAACGTCACGTTGTCATCTTCATGGGAACTTAAGATAAAGACACGTGCACACAAGTACTACACAACAGCAAACGAGAAATGAAGCAAGGAAGCTACCGTTTTCCTAAAGTCCTGATGGTGCCCCCTTGCAGGCTATATTAGGTGTTCTTGGCCTTTGGGCTGAAGTTCTCCTGATGTATGTATCAAATGTATGTGCATGTATCAAAGATCAACTAACCTGGCAATTAGCCAAAGAAAGGCATAGAAAAAAGTTTCTCTAGTTGGCAGCTAGAATCGAGTCTGTATTGGTTTTTCTTTGGGTGTATTGATGTGTATTGATTTGGGTTTTTGATGTTTTCACAAGACCACACATTTAAATAGTTAATTTCTAAATATTTTGGAATTATTTTAAAGGAAAAAAGAAGTTTTGATTTTATGTAAAGTTGCCTTTTAATGAATAGGATACTTTTAAATACTTAATTGCAATATTTTCAGCACTGTCATTGACAAATTGATATACAGTGATAATTATTGTGAGTACAAATCTAGAAAAAACAATGGATTAAAAACATCAATTTATTAATAATATCCCTATAGAACAGGTTAATTCTTACAATTACTTTTATTATATAAAAATTATAATAAAAATTATAATTTTTATATAACGAAACCTGTGGTGAATTCATCACTAAAAAAAAAACACGCACATACTAACCACAGTAATGACTATTTAATTCGTATATATTTCATCCCAAGTATCTTGGGACATCATCAGTACAGTAGTTCAAACAATACTAGGAATAACATACAGTTAGGGCACATGATTACAATGGAATCTCGATATGCGTGCGGTAGCATGTTGTAGAAGTAAATTAAATATAACTGGGGAAAAAAAAATATATATATATTCCCCCCAGTTATATTTAATTTACTTCTACAACACGCTACCGCACGCATATTGAGATTCCTTTGTAATCATGCGCCCTAACTGTATGTTATTTCTAGTGTTTGAATACTGTACTGATGATGTCCCAAGATACTTGGGATGAAATATTACAAATTAAATAGTCATTACTGTGGTTGGTACGTGAAAAATTATAATGATTTTTCTGAAGAACTAATAAAATGAAAGAAAGCTGCATGGCTGTCATTCAACAGACTAAATAACACTGATCTAAATCTTGACATCTTTGCGGAGACAAAATGTGGAACAGAACAAGACAAGAAGAGACTCTCAGGATAATTCTGTGCCAATAGGATGTAGGATTTCTTACATCAGCATAATGGAACATGTTAGAAATATGAAAGTGAGAGAGAGATATCAGGTGTTGTAACTGCAGTACACAGAAACAAGATGAGATGGGCAGGCCACATAGCAAGACTTAAGGATAACAGATGGACGTACAGAATACTTAATTGGCAACCAAGAGTAAAGAGAAAACCGATGCCACCTACAAGATGGGAAGACCCATTAGTGAAATCTATAGGTATAACCTGGAAGAGAGAAGATTGGGATCGTCAGAGGCATCTTTGTGACCTGCACTCATGGAGAAATCCTGAATGAAACACAGGTCCATCAAGGTAATTGTGAGTGCATATGTGTTGACCAGAAATATGTTTTTAATACATTGCATTGTTTAGTATATGTTGCACTTAATAACCTTTGTAATACATTGTATCATTGAAGCAGCATTTTTTGCCCACTCTCTTCTCTAGAAGTTGTGCTTTTCATTCACTCCTCCCACTGAACTGCATTTTGCTGCATGAGTCAGCCTGTTCTTCAGAATTTTCCTTGTAATAGCCCTTCATAAATTTCTTGACTTTTTGAAGAAGATTGAGAAGCCAATTTCTCTTTGAAAATAATTTTTTGCTGCTTTCAACTGATGGATGGTACTTCACTTCTTTCTCCTATCCCTCTCTGCAGTGAAAGAAAGAATGGAGAATCCCACAAGCTTTATCATATATGCATCTTCCTTTGTAGTTGCTGTCCCTTTTGCATCATTCCTTACTTTGAGGCAAAATTGAACTATTATTTATCATCTTTCATTTTATTTACTTTATATATCCAGCTGTTTTCATTAGTGATCGATGTTTGTGCAAAGTAGTGATGCATCTTTTTCATGTTGAGACTATACATGAGAGGTTGGTTAATCAATCTATTGTATGTTGGTAGTGGGTTGGAAAAGGAGAAACTTGTTTACACTTAATTTAAAAACCTGTATATTGCATTCCTTGACAAATGCATAACAGGAAGACTGTTCTACAATACAGCAGTAGCAGGAATGAAAGAGGAAAAGAAACTTGTTCTATGGGTTTTAAGGTGTATTTTGAAGGGATGTTGGGTGGCAGCTGCGTTTTCTGGATTTAGTACTGAGTTAGGGAATTATTGATGCTATTTCATATGAACATTTGCCATGGAAATATTTATAGAATACACATATTGCAGAAACCAAATGCCTGTGTGAAAGTGGGAGGAGTGAGTTGGTGAGAGAGAGGTTATTGATCGATCTAATTGATTTGCGATTTGTATAAATCACAAATGATTCATGCATTTGTGAAATTTATTAAATACATTTTGATTTAAAGTAATTATGATTTATTATGCAAATGTTTATGTAGAATACTTTTTTTTTTACAGACAGAGAAGACCAGTCAATTCTTTGCACGTATGTACTTTCGTCAAGCTTTATATTAACTTAAATAAGAATTATTTGAAATTATTTGCAAAAACTTATTTTTCAGAATACATTTGTATTATAATTGAAATTAGTTTTTGATATTATTGGGATAGTATCTTAAAATAATGTTCATTTTTTAAAGTTCAAAACAGATGCAGTTGGCAAAACATGTGCACATGTACATAATCCAATGCATTAAAGAGTGCTAGCTTATCTTTTCCTGCTCTTCTCAGGCAATTTCAGTTGTTATACATACTCATTAAACAACCACGTTAGAGTACCAATTCCTTTGCACATTCTCATAACATATTCCACAAAAGTAAGCTCCTTTTGTGGAATTTTGTTCATCTCATTCATAACATTTCTTACTTTTTCGTAATTATTCCTCCTCAATTCAACCTCATAATTGATATTGCAGTCCTAATATTGCTATATTTATCTGCTTTGGAAAATTTCAAGCCTTTTCCCAGATGTGGTTGATCTAAATCTTTTACAATGAAACAACTGTTTTGGCTCCATTTGTCAGCATTATGGTATTCAGTCCTTGTCACTGATTTTGCAGAATGTTCCTGAATTTAATCTCTGTTTATCACCACCAGAGATTCCATGTTTCTTGTGGCGCGGTTCTCAGCATTCTCTAATATCTGTCTATATTTATCATTATAATTAAATCCTCTTAGAGATCATTCTGTACTGTTCCTTAATACTCTAGGTTTTCATTTTCAAACTGAATGTCTCCTTTTAAACCCATTCATTATTAATATCAGTACTATGATTTAAACATCAACAGCGTAAGGATCAGATCCTGTCACAACCATTTTTCATGCACTTGTTTATAGCATTTCAGTAAATACTTTATAAAATCTAATTGAATAGGGGCCCTTTCAATGGACAGCCATGAACTCAATCTAGAATGGTATCCTAGCTTTAATAATTCTTTTAAAATCTTATTCACCAATCTCTGAAGTGTCAGCATGCTCTGAAATTTGATTTGTTTGATGGCATGTTTTCCCAAAAACGTGTGTGTGTGTTGGGATTCTAGAGTAAATTTTCTTGCTGTGACACTTCTCAGACATTTAGCTCATAATATTTTTAGCATGTTGTAATGTCATACAGTATAGTAAATATTTATATTTGCATCAATATAACATTGCATACTTATTTTGCTATGTAGCACCCTTATGTTATATTGATTTGAAATTAGAGGAGCTTCATGAAAAAAAAAAAACACTTCAGAAATAGTATGTCATCTATATTTGCAATATTATCTGATAAATAACAAACTTTTCTGTAGTATATCCTCATTCTTGCTCATTATATGAATGCAAACACTTACAGCATTTGATGGTTGGAACTATCAGGTGAAAGACATGCAACCACATTGTTTTTTGTGATAGTTTTTGAAAAATATTTGTATATTTTGACATAATAATATGAACTATTATATTCATAATCAATGGAAATATTAACATAAATTTAGTTCTAACTACAGAATTTGAAGAAAAAGTTGATGCTATTTGTTCCAACTTAATGATAAGCATATGGTGATAAGCTTATCACCATAAGTTAGATTGCTTAAGAAATAAGCAATCTAACAATTCTATATTATTTTTGACCATGTAATGAATGCAAGAAATTAACAAACTGGGTTGTATATACTAGCATTTTAATAATTGATACTAAGTAAAAAACACCAACACGTTTTGCCAACTTAGCTGGCTGGTTTCGTCAGGGTGTATAAAGGAGATACAAAACAACTTAAACTGTTCGTGAAGGAATGAACCAAATACAATTGTATTTTTTACAAATACAAAGAATGCGTACATCAAACGCATGGAGTGTGTATGATATCAACTATTATTATTATATTATTATTATTTGACACCTCCAGGGAGTCCGAAGACTCATCGAGGGAGGGCACCTGCTCTACAACTCTGTCTCCACTACTCAATTCACAAACTGACTGCAACTACACCAACGCCATCTACTGCCGACCACCACCACTAGTATTTCCACAGACAATCACAAATATCCATGCCCAAAGCAGGATTCAAACCCGCAGCCTTTTGGCTGGAGAGTGGATACGCTAATCACTACTGCTGACCACCACCACTAGTATTTCCACAGACGATCACAAACATCCATGCCCAAAACAGGATTCAAACCCGCAGCCTTTTGGCTGGAGAGTGGATACGCTAATCACTCGGCCAGCCAGACTGGCCGGCTGACTGGTTAGCGTATCTGCGTTATGCAGGAACGTTCTGTAATTAGCAGCGAAATTTAACTCTGGCATGCTTAATGATCTTTTGAGGGTCTTCCAAATATCAGCTAGAATTAATCCTTGATTTCTATTGAGGTTACATTTAGAATGGATGACTGCTATAGCTTCTTTTATGTTTCGGGAGTGGAAATCTTCCTCTAAATAGGGCGTGGAGCTTTTGTCCTATTCGATGGTATGGTTTGCCCTTGAGAAATGAAGGGCTAACCCAGAGTTGTCTTCTCTGTTGTTGCTTACATCTCTGACATGTTCTCTTTTTCTTATTTCCAAACTTCTTGAGGTCTGACCAATGTAATTTAATCCATATGAACAGTGGATATTGTAAACACCAGCGTATTTGAAGAAGGTATAACTGTCTCTCGGAGATCTTAATAAGTGGGTGATAGTCTTTAAAGGTTTAAAAGTCACTCTTATTTCATGTGGCTTGAGGAGTATAGCAATCTTTTTAGAAACTGTCCCAGTATAAGGAATGACAATGGTGGATTAAATAACGTGTTTCTTCAGATTGTTGCTGTGGGTGGTCACAGAAAAGTATCTTATGGATCAGTATTTTTGGATAACTATTGTCTATCAGGGTTTTTGATATATGGGATAATTGAGGATTAATTTTAGCTGATATTTGGAATACCCTCATAAGATCAGATTTAGATTTCACTGCTAATTACAGAACGTTCCTGTAATGTTCTGTAATTAGCAGTGAAATTAGCACATGGAGCATGTATGATATCAACTAACGGCAGTTTATCATACACGCTCCATGCGTTTGATGTACGCATTCTTCTGTATTTATAAAAAAAAAAAAAAAAAAATACAATTGTATTTGATTTATTCCTTCATGAGTTATTTTGTATCTTTTTTTTATACCCTGACAAAGCCAGAGAGCTAAGTTGTCGAAACTTGGCATTTTTTACTTAGTATCAATTATTAAAATCCTTCAGCCAATATACAACCCAGTTTATTAATTTCATGCAAATAAGCAGTCTAATATTATTGTTGATAATGCTTTATAGTCCAGGATATAAGTGTATATATCACCAATTTTATGCTACAGCCCATAATAACTGGGAAAAAAAAAAAAAACAAATCTAAAGCAGTCTTGTAAGATCAAAATGCACCAAGCTTGTCACCTGCTCAAATAGTAGTTGAGCCATTTTGTTCCCTTGCCAAGGCAAAATTTCTGCCCTGTTATATTTTCACCTTTCTATCATCCTGATGGAAATGGTAATATCTAGAGATAAGTATGTGTCTTGGCATTAGTCTTCTTATCTAACTTGTTTAGATAACCAAATCTCTTTGCTATTCCACAAACCTCCTTCACTATGCATCCTATCTTCTTTTGTTAGAAGTTCATCAGGAAAATGCTCAATAGTTGATGCTAATAAGCACCATCTGGGCCATAGGACTTATCAACATCAGGAAAATGTTCAATAGTTGATGCTGATAAGTCCTATGGCCCAGATGGTATCTCTCCAGTTGTACTAAGTGCTTGTGCTCCAGAATTAACACTCATCCTAGGACACCTGTACAAGTTGTCCTGCACATTTGGAATCTATCCAAGCTTGGAAGTACACAATCAGGTTCTTCACTACCAGATACATTGGTTAATTGGTGGTTATCAGTATGGATTCCATTCTTGTTCTACAGCAGACCCTGAGCTCCTTTGCTAACCTCATCCATCTTTTGATGCAATCTCTGGAAGATTTGGAAAATGTTACTTGTTTACTAGTGTGTGGTCATGCTCTTTTCCACTTGCATATCCATGGAATTTCATGTTACAGTATTTTCCATTTATTTACTGCCAATTCTGAGTAAATGCTATCAAAATAAAATGATCCCACAGTAAGGAATGCTCTTTATGTAGATTACTTCATAATTTACTCACTCCTGCAATATGAGGGTGGCTTTAATGAGCACAACATTCTGTCGGGAAGTGCCAGCACAAATGGACAAGGTTGCATTATTGAACAAATGCTTGACTCAAATGCTTCTGAATAATAGACTCAATACCTTTCCATATGTCTACCCACTCATTCTACAATGGATCCCCTGTTATTTTCCATTGTTCTTGTGGGATCTGAAGAGCATATATGGAAGTGACCATTTTCATTTTATTTGCACTATGTATTCACAGGAACCATATTCTCCAACATGAAGGCCCATGTGGAAAATTGTCCAGACTGACTGTAGTAATTTTCCCATCTTTCAAAATTTAATGCTGAAGCAATCAGACACCCATCAGTGATGCAGTGAAGTATATAACAGATTGTATCATGCAGGCATGCAAAAACATGTAGATTTCTATTGCATCCAAAACCTTGGTGGAACCCAAGTGCCAAGCAGCCAAGAGAGAGACCAGATCCATCAAATCTTATTGCTTTCAAATGTGCTCAGGCCATAGTGCATTATGTTAGACATCAGAGTAAAAAGCAATCTTGGATCCAGTCTACTTCATGTATTAATCAAACAACAAATTCAAAAATTATATGGATTAAAAAAAAAAAAAAGTAGATCAACATTTGTCTAACTTTATTAACAACACTGTCATTGCTGAACCCAAAGCCATTGCCAACATGTTGGCAATGTGCTAGAATCTCAGCAATAGCTTCATGTCCTCCTGAATTTTTAATATTGAAAGAACTACAAGAGAAACAGTGAGTAAATTTTTCTACAAATGGCTAGAGGCATACAATTAGCCATTTGTCTACCTTCACAGTATAGTGAAGCCTAATGACATCCATTACAAGGTAATAAACCATCTTCCATCCCCTTCTCTGTATTTGCTTCTCTTGCTATTCACTAGAATATTTAGAGGAAGAGTTTCTGGATTCTTGGCATCCCAAAAACCAAGAAAGAATCTAAAGCAAAGAAGTATTACCTATTGCTCGGACCAGCTGTCTTTGTAAGGTATTAGAGAAAATGGTAAATTAAAGCTTTTCTGGTACTTAGAAAGCAACAAAGTTCTTTCCAATACACAAAGTGGCTTTCATAGAGACTGTTCAACATTGGACCATTTGGCTGGCCTGTTTAGAAACAAATATAAAAGGTGCTTTCCTGAAACCAAACATCTAGTTTGGTTTCAGGAAAGCATTGTGTGTGTTATCCACATCTAGTGCTTTGCAAAGTTTCACAACTGTTGTACAACTTGAACATCATTAATTTCGATATTCAGCTGTGCTGGATTCCCAGCCATGTTTGAATTCAAAGAAAACGAGACTGCAGATGCAGCTGATAGATTAACTCATGCACATTCCAGGTGCTGTTTGTCAGTCCTATGTACAGACTACAAACAGTTTATAAGATCAAACTAATAATGCAATGGCAGTCATCATGGCAGGAAGCATTGATAAATAAATTATGCATTGGAAGTGAAGTCAGTGGAGAAACAGAAGAGAGGCAATTGTTCTCTTGCTAAGCTCTGCACAGATCAGTACATAATTGTATATACTGAGTACTGACGACCACCTATATGTGAACAATCCAACATGTGTCTCACCATTTGTCATGTTCTGGTGGAGAACATAACACTTCTTCACTTGAGAAAGGAATGCATTTTTTTTTACTAGCTGAGCCATATACACTCAGGCAGATCTTATGCTTGGATAAATTGCATGAAGTTTTTAAATTTTTAAAAAGAATTAATTTATACAACCACATTTTATTATTATAGTCTATTTATATATAGATACTGGTTTGCTTAATTTTTTTAAAATTTGCCTTTTGTACATAACATGATACTTAATAATTTATCTCTTCATTACTATTATCTTGATTACTGCTGTAAACTTTGGCTTGGTGCAGTATACTTTTATGAATTTTGCTGTCCTTGTGCCAATAAACTCCTAATCAACCAGCCAGCTAATCACTTCTTTTTCGTTCACAGTGGAAAAATTTGTACAGGACTTGTCAGATTGCTATATGTCCCTTTTGGTTTGCAAATAAAAGCATTACTACACGCTGTAGACATGAGGTGGACAATAGTGCACAGGTTCCACTAAATATGCTACCAGTGCAGCTGCATTCTGTGCCATGTAGCTTATCCTTGTGCAGATAAGTGAAATGCTCTACCACTCTCTATTATCATCTCTTCCAACCACACAGACTAGAATACTTCTGAATTTGTAACTGTCTTTAGAGATGTCTCAAAGCAGAGGTTATAGTGGGCTCTATAGCAGTTTTCCTAGGTAGCATATTTACTCAGATTTCACCTGAATGCTACTGAACTACATGCAGTAAAGCTTGCATTAAATTACATAAAATTTAAATCCTAGCAAAAGATTATTTATATTGATTCAAGAAGCTCTATTCAGGCACTTAGAAGTCTGGTATACCAACATCATCCAGTCCTCTCCTAAATCCAATTGTTCTATCAGATAACGAGGTTTCATCTGGACATTTGCCTGTGTTGGATATCCCAAGCCATATTGGGATAAAGGGAAACAAGACTATAGACTTTGCAGCTAGTTGGGCTCTTTACTTAAGATACCATTATTAGTTCCCTTTATAAGACAAAAAATTAATATCCCAGTGGCAAACATAGCATAGAGAAGAACAACAAGCTAGAGCACAAAAGCATAGTGAAAAAAATGATAGTGGGTGGCAGGAACGAATGATTTAAAAGGCGAAATATTTGCTATGAGAGAGGACTTGAAGGAATTACTACAGGTAGCAAAAGAAAAGAGTGAGAGAGTTAAGATAGTGAGTCTGTTGCTGCGGTATGACAGAGTAGAGTTGAGAAGGAGGGTCATAATTGCGAATGACTCTATGTGGAGTGAGTTTGATGGGCAAAAAGACTTATACAAGAAGGATGGTTTGCATCTGAATGGATTTGGTGTGCAGAGACCGAAGTGAAGGTGGATATGCAGAATCAGGGAAAATAGAGCTATTAGGGGGGCGGGTGGGAAGTGGATACGCAGACATCAGTGAGGCAGTTGAGTGTAAGAATGTGTATAATATGCCTGAGCTAGTACGTGGGACAACAAACCAAAATGGGATAGTTAGTAGAAGACATCAAGATAAGGGTGGGACTAATAGGCTTCTGCACTTTATGTATACTAAGGAGTATTAGGAACAAGGAGGAATTTTTGGCCTTGGTAGGCTCTTCCTGGCCACAGGTTATTGGCATTAGTGAGACATGGCTGACAGAAGATGATATAGCTAGTGGGATAGAATGTGAAGGATATAGTGTGTTCAAGAGGGACAGAGAGAAAAGAATGGGGGACAAGTGTTATTGATGATAACTGATGAACTGCAGCCAAGGAGAATAGAAGTTGAACCACAGGATAGTGAAAAGAGCACATTTGAAGCTATTTGGTGTGAGATCGAGGCCAGCAGAACAAAATATACAGTTGGGTGCTGTTATAGACCAGGTGATGGAATAAACGATGGAGATAGTATGCATAGGCAAATACTCAATGAGTGGAAGATGGGTAACTATTATTAACATTGATTAAATTGCTAAATTTAATCAATGAAAATCCACACATTGCTAAATGTGTGGAATTTTCAATTAAGACAGGGTGCATGTGGAATTACCAGGCTGGTAAGTATGACAAGCTTAGGAGATTGCGTGATTCAGTGCCATGGCATGTAAAACTGCAAAGGCTGAACGTTGATAGTGCATGGGAAATGGTTAAGGAGCATTTGCAGGAGGTAATGGCTGACTGCATACCTAGAGTCTGGATAGTTAATCAAGTGGGGGTTAAATGGATGAATAACACCATTAAGCTTGAGCTGCAAAGAAAGAAACAACTGTGGAGGGAATTTAAGGAGAAAGATGACCTTTCTCCTTAAATTCCAGGCACACAAAAAGTATAAAGCTCAGGCCAGAAGGGTAACTAGTGTGGTAAGAAAAGCAAAAGCAGATTATGAAAGTAAATTAGCAACGTAAGCTAAAGAGAATCCCAAACGGTTTTTTCAATATTCATATTTACGAATTTTGGGACACAAAACACACATGTTGAAATGATTATTTTACTAATTATTAATAAAATAACACTTGAAGTTTCGACCCCTGTATTGAGGTCATCATGTTTGATAGTGCATGGGAAGTGGTTAAGGAGCGTTTGTAGGAGGTCATGGCTGACTGCATACATAGAGAAAAGCTGAATGGATATATAGTATACAATATAGAATGCAAGAGCATGTAGCTTGGTTTCCTTATACACATGTATCCTTCTGATGATGACGACCTCAATACAGGGGTCAAAACTTCAAGTGTTATTTTATTAATAATTAGTAAAATAATCATTTCAACACGTGTTTTGTGTCTCTAAATTCATAAATATGAATGCTGATCACCATGTATCCTTAAAAGAAAGAGTTTTTTTGATATGCTGCAAGTAAAAGAAAAAATGTATATGCCAGAATGATTTTAAGGAATGCCGATGGTAGGGAGGTGACTGAATCAGTTGAAATAGTGGAATTACCGAGCGAGCACTTTGCAAGAGTATATCATCCAGGTGGTGATATTGCAGGAAGGAAGGAACCAATAGCTTATACAGGAATTGAGGTGAATGAAATGGAGGCGAATTGTATATTACAAAACCTTAATGTGAGTACATCTGTGGGATTGGATGGTATACCAGCTCGGGTCTTACATAACGCGGTTAAAGAATTGTCAGTGCCCTTGACCATTTTGTTTAATTTGAGTCTCATATCTGGGTTAGTCCCGAGAGGATGGAAAGAGGGGAAAATAGTTCCACTGCATAAAGGAGGTTTCAAGACTGCTGTTGTAAATTACTGACCGATTAGCATATCAGGAATCGTTGTCAAGGTCTTGGAGAAATTAGTCAAGAAAAGAATACAGGATTGGATGGATGAAAATGGGATACTGTATGGGGGACAACATGGTTTTGTGAAGGGTAGAGCATGCCTCAGTAACTTGCTCACGTTTTATAACACAGTGACGGCTGAACTGGATAAGGGTAATAGGTTTACAGTGATCCTACTGGACCTTACTAAGGCCTTTGACAAGATACCACATGGAATTCTAATCAGTAAACTGCAGCATATGGGGATGGATATAGGGTTGGTGAGATGGATAGGAGGGTGGTTGATGGAGAGATATCAGAGAGTGGTTTATTCAGGAGTAGAGTCCAAAAGAAGGCATGTGACTAGTGTGCCGCAGGGTTCTGTTCTTGGACCACTGCTGTTTAGTTTGTTCATTAATGATATAGGAAAGGATTTGAAAGGAACTGTTCATTTGTTTACTGATGATGCAAAGTTGGGTAGAGCGATAGTGAATCCACATGATGTCAAAATTTTGCAGGATGATTTGGATGATTGGAGGTCTGGGCTAAGGAGAATGGATGCCAGTTTAATGTAGCAAAGTGTAAGGTTATGCATTTTGGGGTGAAAAGAATAGCAGCAGTATACCACATTGGTGGAATTGTACTCCAGGAAATTGACGAAGCCAGGGATTTGGAAGTGTTAGTGGATAGGGAGTTGAAGTTTAGGGGCACATTAAAAAGTGGCTAAATCAGCTCATCAGATAACTTGGTTACTGAAGAATACTTTGACGAGCAGAGACAAGCAAGTTATTGTTCCTCTTTATCGGGCCTTGATAAGACCCCATCTTGACTACTGTACCCAGATCTGGGAACCAGAGTTTCTTCTTGATGGGGAGGAAGTAGAGAGGATCCAGAGGCAAGTGACCAAGATGATAACTTGTCTATGGAATGAACTTTATGAGAAGAGGTTGAGATCTGTGAGTTGCAGAAATTGGCTGATAGGTGGAAGAGGTGGGGGGGGGGGGTGATACGATTGAGACATTCAAATTACTGAAGGGTTTTTACAAGATTAATTCACAGGAAATTTTTCAGAACAGGTCTAGTGGTGGGAGAACTAGGGGCCATTCATGGGAACTGGGCAAGAGTGTGGTTAGCAAGGGTGTTAGAACTAGGTTTTTTGCATGGAGAGTGGTGAATGAGTGGAATAAGCTGCCAATGTCTGTTGTAGTTGCCATGACTGTGAATGAGTTCAAGTCAAAGTATGATACATACTGTGTGGATGCTGAATAGTTGTTCTGGATGTGATGTTTAGGGTCTCCCTCAATGAGTCTAAGGACTCCTTAGAGTTGCCCGTAATAAATAATAATTTGCTCTTGGTTGGTTGTGCATAGGTCATGCTTATCTCACACCCTCCTTCCTGTGCCTATGTGTGAGTAATATTGATGTTTTTAACACTTTACTATATTTCAATAGAATGCTCTCATTACTTTAATGAATAAAGTCCCTCTCTCTCTCTCTCTTTTTAACTGCTTATTCTGTTTGAGCCTTATACTTTGGCAGATGTACTGGATTGATCTGATCTGTTTTTTAAATTTTTTACAACATATTCTATAAATCAATAAACGTTTTATGATTTTGATATGCACTTTGAAGTTTTAATATACAAATCTTTTTATATTTTAATAACATTCAGATTATATCCATTGTTGCTGAAATACCATACACAAAAAACAACAGCTAAACATTTGTCGAGTTTATTAATATACAAAGGCTAAACTAAAGATATGTGATATGGGTAAGTGTTTAGGGCAGGGGAGAGAACTTGTGAACCTGCAGAATTTTGCCTTTTGCTGCTTTTAGATGGATATCATGGTTCTTATAGCCAACTTTAAGATGTATATGAAAAATAAATTTATCAAGAAAAAGAATAGAAATCTGCGGAAGCTATGGATGTTGAAACAGTTTGAAATAAAGTAAGAATTTGAATCTTGGATCAAGTCCAAGGCTTATGAGTTAAGTACAGATAATTTTGACCAGGAATGGCAAAAGTTTAGAGATCTAATGTTATATGAACAGTAGAAGAGGTGTATGTGATAGAACAAGTGGAAGCAGAAAAGGAAAAGAAGCACACAGATGGAGTGAGAGAGTTAAAGAAGCCGTCAAGTAAAAAAAAACTTTTTTGGAGTTCATGAAAAAGTAGATCAAATGATGATAGAATTGTTTATAATCATAGTCATGCAAAAAAAAAAAAAAGAAAAATGGGAGAGGAAAAGATAAAAAGCTAGGTTGAATTTACACATAAGTTGGATGATGTTAATAGGAACAGAAAATGTTACCTGGCCAATAAAGAACCAGGTTTTTTAATAAATGGAGATGGAAATCTTGTGACTAAGAGATTAGGATGATGTGGGAACATACTTCAGAAATCTGTTAAACAAAGATGAAAACATAGTGAAATAAACTGGAATGAAAACATTTGTGACAGATATTATGGAGATATGTCCAGTGCAGATTGAAGAAACATTGTGTAAGACAGGAAAATTCCTTGGGTTAAATGGTTCATGTTGAACTTATCAGAGCTTCTGGTAGTACAGGACTGAAATAGTTGTGACATCATTAGACTGATGCAAAGAAAGACGGTGGAGACAGGAGAATTGCAATATATAAAGCTTCAACATTTCTTCATGTTTAGAAGAATGAATAATCCTCTTGAATCCATTTCTCAAATCAGTATGATTTGAAAACAACATAAGCTGAATTGTAAGAGACATTTAACTCTCATTGTAGCAAACATGACTTCAGGAGTAATTTGTTATAATGGATAGTTTGCTATAATGAATTTCATTTAGAGTAGTATTGTGCCTATAGGGATTTGATGGAGGACTCCTCCTCCATCAGATAGTTTGCAGGGAACAAGTTTATTATAACTGTTTGCTATAATCAAGATTGTCAATTTGGAATTTTTTACTCAAAAGATCTTCAAGTTTTGAAACTCATTGAATGAAGAATTGAATTCCTGAAAAATTAGTTATATCTTGCTCACAGTGATTGTTATATGTATTTTATTATATATCACATGACAATTACATATAAAATTCATATTATAGATTTAAACCAAGCAAAAATGTTATTAGCAGAAATGACCAGTCTGGGCCATTTACTGTGAAATTTGTAATGCACATTGAAACTTTTTTGGAGTGATATGCTGTTACATCTGATAAGTTTCAAAATTAAATTTTTTATTGTCAGATAAGTTTTTCCTGATAACTTTTCATCTCTCAAAGTAATCTCTTTGAGAAACTTGATTATTCCACACTTCTTTTACTATTTGTTTCAGTGGTGAATCTGGTGCAGGCAAAACAGAAAACACCAAAAAGGTAATCCAGTACTTGGCCTATGTAGCATCATCCAAACCTCGCTCATCAACCTCATCGGTAAGAGTATTTTTTATTATTATTATTTATTATTATTTATTTTTTTTTTATGCTGCTTATATAAAATGCATAGTATCTCTTCTTTCTTGGGACACGTTGAGCCATGGAGGATAATTTGGTATTTTCTCTTATCTTGCAAGATCTCTCATCTTCTAACTTTTAAAAAAAGTTTCTTGTTTGTAACATCTAATCATGTTAGTCTTTTTTTAGGTCATAATCCTTTCATCTTCCCATCCAGCACCCGATGCACTAGTCTCATGGGATGCATTCTCTGTGACTGAATTATTTCAGCTTTTATTTTGAATTACATACAGTTATGAATAATATCAAAGTTCATATCTAATTAGTTTATTTGTTTTGAATTTGTCCAGTGTGGTTTAATTTTCCAGAGACATTTAATTTCACAAGTTAGCAATTTTCTCTCGGGGATCATTTCTAATGAACGTGTCTTAGCTCCATAAAGGGGAGTGGGAGTAATGATTACCATAGCTTTAGTTTCAAGAAGGATAATTCATTACTTTTCTGTACTTTTTTTAAAATTGTCACTGTCCATCCTTTTGAGATTCTGTGTTTGTCACAGTATCATTGCGATCAGTTGAACCTAAGTAGTTGAAACTATTTACTTGCTTCTATTTTCATTACTTTTGTTTCTGTTGATATTAGCATCCTGTTTTTTTTTTGCAAGTTTCTTCTCATTTTGCTGTCTGATGCTGCTGATTAAGTTTAGTATTTGCAGTTATGACATTGTCATCTGCATATTTTATGAGTGAATGACTGTTGCTTATTAATAATCCTTTCTTTTTCTTTATTGTATTATCAGCATGGCCTTCTATAAAGAGGGTAAAAAGTTGGTGCTATTATAAGCAGTCTTTCATCACTCCTTTTTTCATGTTGAATAGTTATGCATTGAAATTACCATATTGCACCATTACTTTGGTTCCAGTAATATACAGTTAGTAGTTTAAGTAATTCATAATCTGTATTTTTACTGTACAAGATTTGGAGTCATTTGTCTCTTGACAGAGACAAATACTTGTTTGAAATTATTACTTTCAAACAAGTTCTCTTCTCCAGTTCTGTGTAGAGTGAAAATCTGGTGAGTGCATCTATATATGTATTTCAACTCAGCTTATTGTTTCCAGTGGATTCATATCATTTGGTTATTTGATTTTGCAGAGTTCAAATGAAAATTTTGCATATATACGACTGAGTAATTTTTTATGAAGTGGCATTATTTTGTTAGGCAATCATTTAGGATCATACAAGAATAAGGATCTTGTTAAATCTTAGTATTAATCTTCTTTGAAGGTTCGATCCTTTATATTTAAATAACTGTGAGGAGATTGTCAATTCCTGGTTTGGTTATGTGCTTCATTTGGTTAATTTCTTGATTAATTTTTTCGAATATCTCCCCTCCCCTCCTTTTTTTTTTGGAAGCAGGGGGGGTTGCACCAAAGGTGTGATCCCCTCTCTTCTTTCTGTTTAGACACTTTCTAGGAGTTAGGCCAGATATCTGTTCATTTCATCTCCAATGATGTATATGGTTATCAGTATTTTTCATGGTACCAATCATGTGGTGTTTTGTAATGGGTTCTCTATAGACTTGCTCTGCATGTATTTTAGTACATATTTCTGCTTTATGTGCTAGCCAGTCAGCTTTCTTTCTTATATTTTATCATTTTATTATTTTAATTACTCATTATTTTATAAACTCAATGAGCTTTGGTTTGATTGGCATTATATTTAAGCATATTTGGCTTAAGCCATTTTTTCCCCTCCAGAATTGCAAAATCTCATTTGTTATCCATGGTTTATTTGTTTTTCTTACTTGACCTGCAGTAATGACTGTTTTCATTTCTTCCTATATTTTTTCTTTATTCTGTCACAAAATGCATTCTATCTGAATCAAAGCTATAAATCTCCATGTTATTAACTGATTTATGTTCGTCTTATATTTGTATACTGTCCACTTAAAAATGATTTGTTACCTGTGGAATTTTTCAGTTGCAGTTTTTTTTTCAAGGTTCAGCTGTACCATATATATAAGTGAGATACTTCTTGACTATCATGTTTACAGGAATGTTCAGGTTCTTGAAGCTTGATTTTAATGTAGAGGAGAGATGCTGGAAGTTTTTTCTACTTGGTTATACTATAAATTAAAGAATTAAAGTTTTTTCTACTTGGTTATACTATAAATTAAAGATGTCAAGAAATTATATTCTTGGTTTAATCATTTATCCAAGTGTAAGCAAACAAAGTTTGCCTGAAGTAACTTCAGGTGCAAACCATTTTGAATCTGTAAATTGCAAAATACTGAAAGGCACTGTAGTTATAGTTTTACCTGAATTGCACTCTGTGCAGCTGGACCAAATGGCCAAATCCCTGCCTCAAAATGCCTTAAAACAAAAAAAGGAAAAGATTTAATTGGATTGTGCTGCATACATGAAAAGTTTGAGATATAGCAAATACATGACTACATTATTATGTAGTTTTCCCTTCTCTGATTTGAATTTTAGCACATCTAGTATTTATTTTTTCACACATAGCTTAATTTTTGGTTGAGTAAAATAATAATAATAGAAAAAAAATCTGTATTTAGTGAAAACTAGTTTTAGGATAATGTACAGCTAAGAGATAAGCCTTAACATTTACAACCATACATGTTCATGAAATCGAAAGATTCATCATGGGAGGTCCAAGACGTATTGATACAAATGTCTGTCATACTTCTTAAATGCATTCAATGACAAACTATTCACAACTACTTTTGCAACTCATTTCATTTGTTCACCATATTCCAAGGTAATAAAAATTGATTCCTTGTACCTTTTTTTACAGAGTAATTTAAGGAAATTACAACGTCACTAGGATATACATTAAAATAAATTTTAATATACTTCAATGTTTCGGCAACGTCACGTTGCCATTTTCAAGAAACTTAAGAACAAGACACGTGCACACAGGCACAACAAACAGTAAATGAGGAAGAAGCAGGAAGCTATTCTTTCTCCTAAAGTCCTGATGGTGCCCCCTAGTGGGCAATGTTGGTATTCTTGGGCGATTGAGCTGAAGGTCTTCTGATGTAGGTTTCCCAAATTTGAGACAGTCTCATGCAGCCAAATTTGTTGAGGTTCGGATTGTTTCTTAGGGCTGAAGCTGATTCCATGAAAAGCCTTTCATACTTGTATTTACTATGGTGTACTATCGTGGCTTTCTTCCACCGTATTCTATGGCAGGTATCCAGTGCATGGTCAGCAAGACCAGAGTGGCTGTACTGGTGAAACCGGATGTAGTCCTTGTGTTCTGAAATTCTGGTATTGACTATCCTGCCTGTTTGGCCAAAGTAGAACAGCTTACAGCTGCAAGGGACCTGGTATACCCTCCTATTTATGAACTCCATACCCCACTGTATTTATGGACTCCCAAAAATACATAAGGAAAATGTGCTATTACGTCCCATAGTGGATGGCATTGATTCCTCCACATACAAACTAGCTAAACATTTAGCCAAAGCTCTCTCTGTGGCAACACACCTTCACACATAAAAAAAAACTCGGCCCACTTCAAAGCCAGCATAGAAAACCTTACACTCAAACACACTGACATAATGGTCAGTTTGATGTCTCCTCCTTATTCAAATGTCCCACTCAAAGAATCCTTAGAGCTAATCCAAGCTAAATTTCCTCCTGATATCACAGCCCTTTTTCAGTTCACAACGAAGTCAGGCTATTTTGTTTGGCAAAGAAAATTCCACAAACAAATAGAGGGGACAGCCATGGGTTCTCCACTCTCCCTACCCTTGGCCAACTTTTATATGGAGACTTTTGAAGAGAAAGCCTTAAACTCTGCCCCACAACAACCAACCATTTGGCTTCGCTATGTTGATGATGTGTTTGCTATTTGGCCACATGGCTCCGATGCACTCCTCTCCTTCCTAACACATATAAACAACCAACACCCCAGAATCAAATTCACCCTAGAAGAAGCAAAAAACAACTGTCTTCCTTTCTTAGACACACTAGTCACCTGCCAGCCTGATGGAACCTTGGTTTTCTCAATCTATAGAAAACCCACCCATACAGGCAGATGCATTCACCAACAATCCCACCACCCCTCCTCGCAACAATATGGAGTCATTAAGACACTACACAACAGGGCTAAACTTATCTGTTCAAATGACAGTGCCCTAACCACAGAACAAAACCACATTCTCAACACTTTCTCAGCCACTGGCTACCCCCCCCCCCTCCAAAAAAAATAAAAAAAATATTGAAACCAGTAAACCACAACCCCCCCCCCCACAGCAAGGATTACTCTAAATCCATCACCATACCCTATATCCGAGGCACCTCGGAAAAAATTACAAAAATCCTAAAAAAACATGCCTTAACTTCTTGTTACAGACCATATAAAAAATTGGCATCCCTTATCTGCTCTACTAAAGACCCCCCCCAGACCTACCTGCTGCCTTTCCACATTTCAGGCTTTTGATGGCTTTTTCTACTTCAAGTATGGATATGTATTCCTGACTGCATGCCTGGTCAATGTTTTTTACCACTGTGCTGTCATCACTGCTTGTTTCATTAAGCAGTTTTTCAAAGTAATTACTGCATACTTCAAGGATATCTTTTTCTCCTGTTTTCATGTCACCTTTATCATCTCTAATTCCTTTTACAGCACTCTTTCCTTCATATCTGAGCTTCTTCAACAACCTCCAGAATATCTTGCCACCTTCTTGATATTTATTTTCTATGTTCTTGCCGAAGTCCTCCCTTGACTTTTGTTTAGCCAGTTTTACACAGTGTTTAGCTTTTTAACATTTGTCTCTGTATTCTTTAAGAGCACAAGCTGACTTACTTGCCAGGAACTTTTGATATGCTTTCTTCTTTTCCATCACTGCCTCTTTAACTTCCTGTGTCTTTTTTTTTTTTTTTTTAATTTTCTTTTTTTCTTGTGGCACAGTAATGCAATTTCTCAGCACACCCTTTGAGAAACACTAGTTTAAATCATACTGGATTTTTACATCACCTGTATTAACTGTTGCTCCCATACTCCAGTTTAGAATCATCAGCCAACAACTGGATCACCCCCCCCCTCCTCCTCCCCACTTGATCTTTTCCAATATCATTAACATATACCATATATGTCTGCATATAAGATGACTCTCAAATACTACAGAAAACCCCTTGAAATCATGGGTCGTCTTATATGGCGAGTATAAAAAGGGAAGCTTAATTTCTTGGATGAACATTTAGGTAGTTACAATACATTTATATAAGAAAATAGACAGCGTTTATAAACAAATCAGGTTAATTTTTTGTTACATAAATTTATTTAAAATATTACAATAGATGTAAGTCTTAAAAAACAATAATTATTAACTTCAATTTTCATGTTAATTTTCTTCATCTGTTGAAAATAGTTCTTCAGATTCATTGTTTAAATGATCGTCATATGGATCCCAGTTCGAATCCAGTGAATTGATTTCTTTTTCATCGTCATCAGTGTCCCACAACAGATCATCTTCCATATCATTCATAAAATTAGAGATACCACACTTTTTAAATGATTTTATTACAGTCTCTACTTTTACTTTATTCCATGCTTTGATCACAAAATTGCACAACATATCAAGTGATGCAGCACACATAGATCCACCATTTTTTAAATAATTTTTCACCACTCAACATCCAATTATTCCACTCTTCTCGCCTGTAATCTTCAAATGGTTTGTTCAAGCAGACGTCTAGTGGTTACAATATAGTTAAACCACCTGGTATAACAGCAATTTTTGTGTTATTTTTTTTTCTAGAAGACTTTTAGTATTCTCAGTTAAATGACTACAAAACATACCCCACACTAATAAACTGCATTTCTTCATTATACTGCCTGGTCATGTGTTCCACACATTTATCCATAATTTCATGCCATTTTCATCCATCCATCCTTTTTCGTGAAAACGTACAAAAACATCCGAAGGAAATTTTATCTTAGGTTTAGTTTTACGTTTGAAGATGATCATTGGTTTTAATTTGGTTCCATCAGCCAAATATGACAACACAACCATAAACCTTGTTTTTTCATGACCTGTACTTCGAACTAGCACACTCTTACTACCTTTTAGACTCCACTGTTTTATTATCATATCAAAGCTCATAGGAGTTTCATCCATATTTCCAATATTTGACAATAGAAATTTATATTCTTTGACATAACCATCTTCTCGGTTATGTCAAACTTTTTTGCAGCAGCACAGTTATTAGTTTGCTTTGCCATTTCAATTATCCTTATTATTTTAAATCTAGCTTCATACTTTCTTCAGTTTGTTGCTGGTTCTATGATTTTAAATAACAATTTTAATAATCCTAAAATTAAAAAAAAATGCAAAATTAATAATTAAAATTGGGGCTAATCACTTTTAATTAGGGTAATTCGCATAAATACTAAAAATCTGTGCTATGCAAAAAAATAACGGATATGCATTGTTATAAAAATAACAGATATAACAACAATACCCAAGATTTCATTAATACAAGAAAGAAGAAATTGGGGAGTTGTCTTATACACCCGACATAAGCTTAAGACCTAAAAATAGCTTAAAATTTAGGCCTCATCTTATACGCTGACATATATGGTAAATCGAACAGCAGCGGCCTAATACAGATCCCTGCAGCACGCTATTAGTCACCTGCTTATTTTTGATTAATCTCCATCATATACTACTATCTATCCATCAGTGACCTTCTTAACCATGTCGCCAGCTGTACCTGCCTCCATTTGCTCCAACTTAATTAATAGTTCCGTATAGTACCTTTCAAATGTATACTTGGAAGAGCATTTTGAGTTCAGATTGTAGAGAGAGAGAGAGAGAGAGAGAGAGATGCTTAGATTTATACTTTAGGATAGGAAGTAATTTGAAGGGAGATATTCACTTGTTTGATGATGCAAAGCTTGGTAAGGTAATAGTTAATCAAGGTGATGTAGAGAGCTTGCAGAATGATTTGAATAGGCTGACAGTTTTGGCAAAACATACAATTTAATGTGGAAAAGTGTAAAGTTATGCATTTTGGGATATAAATATTACAAGATTGTACCACATTGAGGAAACTGTGCTCCAGGAAATTGATAAAGCCAGGAATTTGGGGATAGTAGTAGTAGATGGAGAGCAGAAGTTTAGAGGGCACATTGCTAAAGTAGCCAGGATAGCTAACAGGATTGCTTGATGATTATTGAAGAACAGACTAACAAACAGAGATAAGGGAGTTGTCATTCCTCTTTATAAAGCCTTGATCTGGATCCTCACATCTGGATTACTGTGCCCAGATCTGGTTACCTGGGTTTCTCGAGGATGAGGAAGTGGTGAAGAGGATACAGAGACAAGTGACCAAGATGATGAGTGGTCTATAGAATGCTCCTTATGAGGATAGATTGAGAATTTGTGGATTTGAAAAGTTGGTTGATAGGCAGAAGGGTAGGGATATAATAGAAACATTTAAGATTAAAAGATTTTATAGGATTAATGCAGGGGGAAATGTTTTAGCACTTGGCTAGAGGGAGCAGAACAAGAGGTCATCCCTTGAAGTTTGGTAAAAGTATAGTTAGCAGTGGCATGAGGTCTAGATTCTTTGTTTGGAGAGTGGTGAATGAATGGAATGGTTGCCTGAATCAGTTGTAAGTGCTTTGTCTCTTATTGGTTTCAAGGAGAGGTACGATAGATATTGCGTTATGTTGGTCTCCCACGATGAGTCTTAGGACTTCATGAAGGTGCCCTTGCAGTAATAATAATAAGATAGTCAAGAATTAATTCAAGAAGGATCTGGAAACGGTATATGATAAGGTGCATTTTGCACAATTATGTAGTGTGAATTGTACAGAGAAATATATATACTAAAGCTCCAAGTCTGCAGTTAGGATGTATAGTATGATAGAATACTAAGGCAGGGATATCTCAGTGGTATTTACCGTCTATATGAAGCATATTATGAAATCAAATGGCATAAACCTGTTATCTAAATTGGAGATATTAAACACAGCATGTCGCTTTATGCAATGATGCTATTCTCTTAAATTTTCATTGTTCAGTTCACTGTTGCTAAGAGCATGTGGCATTTTGGATTAAGGATATTGCAGAATATTAATGGTTATTTTCTATAAGGGATCAGCAAAGCTGGGTTGAAGACTGACAGTTTGGGGGGGGGGGGGGGCATGTTGTTAAGACATTATTTGAAGCACTACATAAGACAACTGCAATGTTGAATAGGCATGTGTAGGTATCAAAACGGAAGGAATTTATGTGGATTTCTAAGGCAGATGACTATTGTAGACTTGAAACTTGCTTGCAGCAATACAATCAATGAAATAATTTGAAGGAAGAAGGGTCATTAGTGCATGGGAGATACTTAAGAAGAAATTGTTGACTGGAATGGCAGATTGTATACCTTAAGTGAAGAAGATAAAGCAATTTGCAGTCAAATAGATAACAAGAGAAAAGAGGAATTGCAGATGAAAAAGATTGGAAGACATATACATAAGAGATAAGTGGAGAACAGTTGCATGAAAAATATAAAGCTCAGGCTAGGAAAGTGACTAGTATTGTAAGGAGATGAAAAAAAAAAAAGAATATGAGAGGAGACTGGTGCTGCAATCCAAAGAGAATCCTAAGTTTTTTTGGTGTGTGGTGAGTTGGAGGAAATATGATACTGGACCACCTTGCTGGATGGAGATGGGAATTGAGTAACCAATGCAGATGACATAGTTAATGATCTATGATAATTTTACTTTTAGTTTACTTTTATGTTATTTTAGTTAATAATTTTACTTTACTTCATTAGAGTGTTCTATCTTGGTATAGCAGGCTTTATTCCTAGAAGGATAATGAGTGATGAAGTGAATGAAGAGGATATATTTAGAATACTGGGTTTGCTAAATGTCAATAAGGAAGGGTGGCTAGGTAGAATTTGACCATGTGTTTTAAGGGAATATACTATGGAACTAATTGTACCATTAACTTGGCTGTTTAAATGAAAGTCTTCTGATGATAATTGCAGGCTGTTTCATTTTAAGTAGTCCTATACATAACAAGATTGGAAATGACTAATAAATATTTTATATATATATATATATATATATATATATATATATATATATATACACACACATACAGGGTGTTCGGGATAAATTTGACATATTTATAATTAATTATATTTTTCCGTAAGTTACATGTATTAACACACACTTCTCTTCATTTAAAAGTTTGGACCCTTCTTCATTCATATACAAGATGTCAGAAAGGATGGATAGCTGGAACCCACCTGAATCATGGAAGAGAATAACTTGTATCATGATGATTCGTGCCCGCCATCAAAATAAGGATATTACGACTGCTGCCCAATGCTCCCTGAATACAGTAAAAACAATCAGGCATGAACTAGAGACTTGCAATGGTGACTACGAGGATGTAGCAAGAAGAAAGATCCCTAGCAGACGATCTGATTGCGTTCGTACAGCAGAATTCCTCGCAAATCTGCAGGAACAGGTGTTGAAGAACCCTGGCATTGGAATTCGGGCTTTGTTCGTGGAGTTGCTAACTGTAGTCAAGCCCTGGATAACAAGGGTAGCCAATGGTAGGCCGTATGTATGGCAGCAGGATTCGGCCCCTTGCCACACCTCTGGGAAAAGTCAAAAATGGTTGTCTGAAAATTTCTACGACTTCACCAGTCCAAATGTTTGGCCTCCAAACTCCCCAGACCTTAACCCCATGGATTATTTTGTATGGGGCGCAGTTGAAAAAGACACCAATCGCACTTCCAGTAATACAAAAGCCCAGTTAATGGATAAAATTAAAACAGTTTTTGCGGCCCTTCCCAGGGAGACTGTAGCATCAGCTTGTTCGAGGTTCCGAAGCAGAATTGAAGCTGTGATCGATGCTAATGGTGGTTATTTTGAGTAAATCTTGTTGATAGTATTGTAATTAACTCTGCCTGTAATGTTTTTTTGTCAATTCATTAAATTTAATAGATACAAAGAAGATTTTCTTTTTCCTTACGAAACTGTCAAATTTATCCCGAACACCCTGTATATATATATATATATATATAAATAAAATTATGAAGTCTTGTACTAAAACTCGTTAATTAGTTTCACTTTTTATTTTTTATAGTACCATTCTCCAGCTCCTGCCAACATCATTGTGAGTATAGATATTCTACTTCTGTGCCTTAATTAGCCTGTAAGCTGATTATCTCATTTTCATTTTTGCTTTGCTTTACTTATAAGTTGTATTATCAATATTAAAAATCACCCCTTTCATTTAGTTGAAAAACAAGCAAAAAACACACACAAAAAAAAAGTAACCAAGGATATTAATGTATTTCTTAGATGTTTTCTTAACCTCTCATAAAAGAGAAAGACAGTGTTCTCATTTACTTTTCTGTGAGCAGCTGAGAACCATTGTCCTCCACTTGATTTAGTTATTGTTGAAGAAAATAAACTCATAATGAGAATTACTCCCTAGCTTAGGGGGAAATTGATAATTTCTGTAAAATATTTCATAGTAGTAAATACTAGTATAGCCATGTTACTCAGATTTATTATGCAAGTAATTCATCTAGCATGATGGTTATTTTGTACTAGTTTGCATGAAAGGAAAGGGTATTTGGCTGCTGTCTTTTTTTTGTGTAGGATAACTTTGTTGTTGCAATCATTGTTAGTCTGAAATCATTGAGAAATGAAATAGAAAAGAGATGACTTTTTTTAGGTTGAAACATGGTTTTAGATGACTTGTCTGTGTTGGGAAAGAAATCTAGTAGGTATGCTTACAACCATTATTTATTGAGGTCTTCAACAAGAATTAGCTTTCCTGTTTTTAATTGGCTACTCTCTTTAATTACTTGAATTCACCTTATTTGCTAGAATCTTCTGCCATACTATAGATAAAAATAAGTCTCATGCGATTTCTCATTTTGAAATCCCCACATCACACTACTTGAAATTACCATCTTTTCAAAAAGTTGTGTTTAATGTTGAATACTGTAGCTGATTCTTTATTTTCCTAACACCTATTGTGTGAATATGACCTTAGTTATTATTTAGGAGTATCTCACCTGTTTGTCATCTTCTTCTTCTACTTAGTAACACTAGTTATGTCGACATGGTATTTCTGTAATTTCTCTGCTGCCCTCTCCTTTCCACTTTTTTTTTTCCCTTCATTCATGGTGTCAATCTTCAATTTTCTCAAGTTCTAGGTTGTTCCAGTAGCTGTCTTTTGGCTGTGTTTTTTCATTCCCTTCCCTGATGAAAACAGTTTAAACTGGCATGATATTTGATTATATTATGACATAGTAGTGACTTGCATGTAGCGTAAGCTGGTAGAGAATATTTGATCAACTGAGTCCCAAATTGACAGCTTATCCTTGTTTCATTACCCATGTGAAAGCCTAGTAACAGGACACACACACACACACACACATACATTGGGAAGGTGAGGATCCAGCTTTGGGTCATAAGATCCAGTTGATTCACTTCAGTTTTTACAAGCTATGTGGAAGTTCTTCTCATTTATATTACTTTGACCTTTAAGTGACCTATCTTTTAGAGATACAAGGTACTAAAGATATTACAAGATTCTGAAGAGGGATTAATTAGTTCAGTATTTTTTTCAGAATCAGTTAAAGCTTCAGTGGAAGTCAGTTTTGTCTGGCTTGGTTAGCCAAATGGGTAGATCTCCACTCTCAAACCTTTAAGCTGTGGGTTCAAATCTCCTTGTCACATGGATGGAATTCTCTAAGTGCTAAATAATTCAATCACCTTGTGAGAGACCATTACCATCCTGCTTAAAGCCTGAAATTATTATTATTATTTTGACCTCAATGGAGTCAAAAGACTCATCGCGGGAGGTCCTTAGGAAACACAAAGTCTATCAAGACTCATTGTGAGAGGTCCCTCCTAGAAAACACAGTCTATCATACCACTCCTTAAACTCATTGACTCTTCTCTTCTCACCACTCTATCAGGTAATGCATTCCACGGTTCAACCACCCATCATGCAAAGAAACCACTCCTCATCCTCTTGCTCACAGTTCCCTTTCGTAACTTCCAGAGATGGCCCCTTGTCATCACTCCTTCTTGCTGTTCAACCAAGCAAAAGAACTCCCCAGCGTCAACCCTGTAAACACCTCTCAACAGTTTAAAAGTCTCAATCATATCACGTCTCCTTCTATCCAGCAAACTCTGCAATCCACATTCCCTCAGCTGACCCTCATAACTAACGTTGTACAGTCCTGAAAACCATCTTTGTTATCTGCCTTTGTACCTTTTCCACAGTTAATTTATCCCGTTCAAATCCTGGGGACCAAATATGAGAACAATAGTCTAAGTGTGGTCTGATCAGGGTCTTATACAACGGAATGATGACTCTTTTATCTCTGCAGGTCAGCGTCCTTCTCATTATTGCAGCAATCCTCTGTTACCTTCACCACCTTTGCAATATGTCCCTTGAATTTCAGGTTTTTATCAATCATCAACCCCAGATCTCTTGTCTCCCCCTACTTCTTCCAGTATAGCTCCTCCAATAGAGTATGCAGTGTCCAATCGATGTGTCCCAAACCTCAAGACCTTGCATTTTGCTGCATTAAACCGAAATCCCCATTCATTTGCCCATCTGTCTAGCTTATTCAAATCCTATTGCAGTGTACCACATCTGCACTATTACTAATAACCCTTCCCAGCTTCACATCATCTGCAAACAACTGAATATCCCCTTGCAATCCACTGACAATATCATTGATATAAAGGTTAAACAATATAGGTCCTAGTACTGAGCCCTGTTGGACCCCACTTGTAACCCTTTGCCTCCTTGAAACTGCCCCACCATACACAACTCTCTGATACCTATCGGACAGCCAATCCTGAATCCAGTTGACCAACCTGACATCCAAACCCATGTGCTGCAACCTAAATATCAAATGCTTTTGCTAAATCCAAGAAAATCACAGTATATGCCTTTCCCTCATCTACTGCTCTTGTAACTTTATTATAAAAGGCTAGCATATTACTAAAAAAAGAACACCCCTTCACAAATCCATGTTGACTCTCACAGATAACATTACCCTCATCTGCCCAATGCTGTATACAGTCCCTAACTAATTTCTCCAAGATCTTAACTACTGATGACACACAAACTGGCCTATAATTAGACACTTCCAGTCTGCTACCGCCCTTATGCAATGGCACTATATTATTCTCCTTCCATTCCCTGGGCACCTTTCCCATAGCCAGACTTTCATTGAAAAGCCAGATCAAAGGAGCTGTCACTTCTAAACCTCGAAGCTGTCAGTTCTTTAGCACATTCTCTCAAAACTCGTGGTGAAATACCATCCAGTCCCACAGCTTTACTGACATCCAGGGTTCTCAGTATTTGGAACACAATCTCCTCTAAACCTCGAACCTGCCCTATCCCTCTAGTATTAAAATTTACTCCTCCATGATGAAATATTCCAATAAAGTGTTTATTGAACAATTCCACTATGTCCTCAGCATCACTCACTCTATTTCCATTTTTATCCCACAATGTCATTAATTCTTCCACAATCATTTCTCCTCCTACCGGCCACATAGCTAAAAAATTCCCTAATTTTTTTTGGATCTTAGGGCAAATCTCTTCTCATATTCCAGTTTCACCTTCCTTACCATACTATTTACTCTCTTGGCCTGTGTCTTATATTTTTCATGCATCTGCTCTTCACCTGTCTCCTTTATATCTCCTCCATAGCATATTTTTCATATGCAGTTCCTGTTTAATATTGTTTGTCATCCACTTTACACCAAATTGTGTCCTCTTCTTCACTTGTGGAATACAGCTTACTATTGCTGCTAACAAATATTCCTTCACAATTTCCCAAGCACAAATGATATCCCGGCCTTCCAATTCCGCCCTCCATGAAACTTCCCCAAGTTGATGTCTAAGACTATTATAATCACCTGCCTTATAATTCCACATATGTTCCTGTCTCTTTGATACTCCTGCATGTTTATTCATCTTCCAAGTCAAAACTACATGGTCACTCTCTCCAACTAGTGAGAGAGATGTCATCTCAGTTATTATCAACTTTTCTGATGCTATGATCAAACCCAAAACTCTTGAACCTCTTGTTCTCTCTATTACATGTTGCATAAGACATTTGTCCCTCAAGAATTCTAGAAATTCCATTCCCTTATTGCTACACGAATCTTCCTCTCCCCAATTTATACTGCTGTAGTTAAAATCTCCCATAACAATCATTCTTCTTGCACTTGCCAAGCTCAGCTGTCTAAACATCTCCTGGTCCCCATCCTCTGTGCTCCTTGGTTTGTAGCAACACTCACTAAATATCCTGTCCTGCCCACCATATGCTTCCATAATCATTAGTGTCACTGCCTTCCAAAGCCTCCACTCTTAGAGGACATGTTGTCACTTATAAGCAATACTCCACCACCATGCTTTCCCTTCCTATCCTGCCGAAAAATGCTGTAACCTGCTACTTCTATTCCTGCTATTGTATTCTCTTCTGTCAACCACATCTCAATAATCCCAATAATCTTTGGCAAGACTGATGCTATCAGTGCCCCCAATTCATCACCTTTATTCCAGATACTCCTGGCATTAGTATAAAGCATAAAAATGCCACTGTTTCTATACTCAGCATTATCCCCTCTAGACTCCACTTGGCCCAGTGTCCCCCTTCTCCGAAGTACCCATTCCCACAAGAGGCCACCCCTGCTACCATCCACCTTGAGCGTTCTAGTTTCCCTGCATTGACACACCGACTCATTCAGAACAGCAATCTCTCCAGATGCCTACGTCCTTCCTCATTCAAATGCAAGCGGTCTCTCACATGCAATTCTTCTCTGTCCTCAAATGCCCTCCAAGCATCCACATTTTCCAATCCTCTCTTCTGACACATTCTAGCTATTATGTTATTCAATATTACTGCTCAGCTCATCACTGTCATACCTAGGCAACATGCACACTATCTTTCCTTTCTGCATCTTCTTTTGTACAACCTCGAGCAAGAATCTCATATCTCTCGCTGCCCAATTTACATTACCTCTCAAGTCATTTGTTCCTACCATCACAATCATCTCATCCACCCTTTCACCCCTCTTAATTGCCATAGCCACACTTTCTATCATTCCTCCAGGCAAACACTCTTCACGCATCCTATCTTGCACACCACGGATCATTGAGTCCCCATACATTATACCTCTTACCACCCTGTTCCTCGATTGCTCACATGCATCCCTCATTCTCTCTCCTCTAACACTTTCTCTCTGTGTTCCCCTACTTACCTGCCTTACTGACATCACTCTATCCCTGATTCCAGTGCTTCCTCGCATTCTTCTCATTCTCTCCTCTTCCATCATTCCCATAACTCTCTCATTCACTCTCTTCCACTAATCCTATTTTCTCCTCTTCTATCATTCACATAACTCTCTCATTCCCTCTCTTCTACTGTTCCTATTCTCTCCTCTTCTATCATTCCCATGACACTCATTCCCTCTCTTCTACTGTTCCTATTCTCTCCTCTTCTATCATTCCCATGACACTCTCATTCCCTCTCTTCTACTGTTCTTATTCTCTCCTCTTCTATCATTCCCATGACACTCTCATTCCCTCTCTTCTAGTGTTCCTATTCTCTCCTCTATCATTCCCATGACGCACTCTCATTCCCTCTCTTCTACTGTTCTATTCTCTCCTCTTCTATCATTCGTCCCATAACTCTCTCTCACTCCTACTCTGATTCGCCATGCATTCGTCTCTTCCATTCGCCTAATCTCATATCTCATTCCCTAGCCATTCCACCTGCTCTTTCAACTCATCTATCTCTCTCCTCAAGTCAGCCACTCTTAATTGCCATTGATCCTCCCAATTGAGACCATCTCCAAAAACTTCACAATCATTCAACCTTTTCATACTCCCCACTCTCATTAATTTATTCATATTTCTCTTGCTATTCTCACCTTCTATCATGCCACTCATCTCTCTACATGGAGAATCTCCTCTCTCAGCAAGGTCAGTTATAGTCATCTCTGACTTCCCAAGTTCCTCTCAAGGCCTGCATTTTGTGCATATATGTATTTCCCCTTCTCTCACCTGCCACATATACAACCGCCGGGACACATACATTCCACAAGTCCTGCCTGCTACAAAATCTTGTATTATATCACGTAAAATGTCCTTAAACGGGGGAGGACTTAGTGATATGCCATTTGCAATTTTAGCTGTCGCTGCCGCCATTATTCAAAATAGTGTTGAAGAACTATTACAACTATTACAAATAAGGGAGTATAACTATAGCTATAACTATATATGTAAAAGTACAAACAAAATACAAACAAAACATTTAAGTATACTAAATATAAATAAAATAAAACTAAATAATGAAAACTTAAGTTATTTTCGTCCTTTTCCACCATTATGCACATGATTTCGACCCCGTCTTCTTGGTTACCAAAATACACAATATAGCGACAACAACTAACTCTAAAAACAACCACTGAAGGACACTTGTATTACAGAAAAACAACTTGGCACAAATCTCGACAGAAGTCACACTATTCACCGATTAAAAAAGCACTTTTTTCAGCACATCTCAAATTCCCCATCACATCCTCGGATGACTCTAGCGCCCTCTGAATTGACTTCAAAATTACTTGAAAAAGAGTTGTGCTTGGTATCTAGAACAGGTTTCACAGATTATATAATCCCGATACTCCATCTATGAATGTGTTCCAGGCATCTAACTTTTCATATGTGGGACGTTCATTAAAAAATAAAATGCTCAGTCTAAATTCACTGTAGTTAGTTTCTCCCCTTTCTTCATCTTTACTGTTCTAGACTATGAAACAAACTCAAAGACAGTTCTTGAGTAGATGATATTTGAGCTGAAATGCTCAAACATGGAGTTATAAGAGTTTTGCAGTGACTACTGCTTTGCTCTAATCATCAGAATTCGAATTCCTGGTGAATAGAGTAGAGTTCTCATAGTACCTGTCCATAAAAAAAGGAATAAAGCTGAATGTGAGAATTAGAGTAATTTTTCTGCTAAGTGTTCCAGGTAAGATTTATGTAAGCATTCTTTAAAAGAACTTAAGAAAAATTGTGGAAGAGAACTTGAAGAATAAGCTGGGTTCAGGCCAAATAGAGGTTGTCAAGATCAGATAACTTTAAGACAGATAGTTGAAATGCTCAAATATGGAGGTATAAAGTTTTGTAGTGGCTACTGCTTTACTCTAATCATCTATACAGGGATCTGTACTTAAGTTTTGTAGATCTGGAAAATGCATACGACAAGGTGCCCAGTGAAAAGCGTTTCAAAACACTACAATTACGTGAGGTGAATGGGACATTATACAGAGCCATACATAGTCTATATTTAAGTTGTCAGTCAGAAGTTAGAATTGAAGGAAATACAGGAAGATGGTTTGATGTAAAATCAGAGGTAAGACAAGGATACACTTTATCTCCACTCTTATTCATCATCTGTATGGATCAAATGATGAAAGAAAGTTGCATTAGGCCTGATAATAGAATTGGAAATGCCAGTCAAACTTTGCTTTTTGCAGATAATGTTGTACTCCTTGACACATCTAGTGCAAGTCTCCAGGATTCTTTAACTAAATCAAATAACAGCTGTAAAAATTTGGCATGAAAATCATTAATAAAATGACCAAAACTATGAAAATAGGAGGAACATAGAAAACTTCAGCTGCATTCTGAATGGAGAGTCTGTAGAACAAGTAAAATATTTCTCCTATTTAGGCACAGTTATTAATGTGATGGCAAGTGAAATCTAGAAATGGATATTGATGAATTTGAGGGGGTATCGGCTTACATTTTAAGAGAATGAGTAGGGAAACTGGTGGTGTCTTTGACTAGGCTGTTTAAGTCTCAGCTCTGCCAAAATGCCAAAAAAGTGGAAGGAGAGCAAAATAATTCCCTTGCATAAAGGAGGATCTAAGTCTGTGCTAGCAAATTATAGACTAATCACTATCTCAAGAGTGGTAGTAAAAGTACTGGAAAAATTCGTCAGAAAGAGAATTCAGGAATCTGTGGATAAGAATATCATACTCTATGAGGGACAGCATGACTTTGTGAAGGGATTGTCATGTTTTAGTAATCTATTTTTTTATAATAGGGGGGCAGCTGAGTTGGATAAAGGGAATTGTTACACAATAATGCTGCTGGATTTTGCAAAGGCATTTGACAGGATACCGCATGGAACTGTTATGCTAATTGCAATAAATCGGGAATGGATATACAACTGGTGATGTGGATAGAGTGGCTGATGGACAGATACCGAAAAGTTGTATATGGAGGAGCAGAATCCATGAGGTGACTAGTGGTGTTTTTTTGCAGGACTCTGTGCTTGGAACTCTGCTATTTAATTTGTGCATAAATGATATAGGAAATAATTTGAAGGGAGATATTCAGTTGTTTGCTGATGATGCAAAGTTGGATAGGATAATAGTTTATCAAGGTGATGTTAAAGAACTTGCAGGGCGATTTATATAGGCTGACAGTATTGTAAAATATAATGGATATCAATTTAATGTGAAAAAATGTAAGGTACATTTGGTATATGAAGATTACAAGCTATGTACCACATTGAGGAAGCTGTACTCCAGTAAATTGACGAAGTTAGGGATATGGGAATAGTAGTAAATAGAGAGTTGAAGCTTAGAGGGCATATTGCTCAAGTAGCCAGAGTAGCTCACAGGATTACTTGGTTATTGAAGCACACACTAGCAAACAGAGATAAGGGAGTTATAATTCCTTTTTTTTTTTAAAAAGCCTTAATACAATCACATCTGGATTACTGTGTTTAGGTCCAGTTACCTGGGTTTCTTGAGGATGTGGTGTAGATGATCCAGAGTGAGTGATTTGTGGAATGCTCCTTAAGAGGATAGATTGAGGGTTTGTGTATCGTAAAGGTTGGTTGATAAGTAGAAGGGTGCAGGGGAATTTGATAGAAACATTTAAGTTACTTAAAGGATTTTATAGGATTGATGCAGAGGAAATGTTTCAGCACTTGACTAGATGGAGCAGAAGTGGTCATCCCTGGAAGCTTGGTAAGAGTGTGGTTAGCAATGTCATGAGGATTACATTCTTTGCTTGGAGAGTGGTGAATGAATGGAATAGGTTGCCTGAGTCGGTTATAAGTGCCTGTGCACTAATAATAATGATAATTAATAATCAGAACTTATGTTGCAGCATGTATTGTCACTATATATTTGATTTTGGTGTGTATGCAGTTTCTACATACTGTTACATTATTTTATGTGCCAGGCTCACTGGCCTTCAATCACGTCCAAGCATCATCTTGATTTCAGAGAAACCTAAGTAATGTGGTAATAGACCAGTTAAGTTTATCTGCATAGTCTGTGTATATTCTCTGGCATATGTCTGGCAGGAGGGAAAAGAACTCTGCCATCTCCATATTGGACTGGCTAATTTACCTTTAACTGAAAAAAGGTAAAAAACTGAAACTTGCCTAACATAAACAACCTGAAAAGGGTTTAGTTATTATTAAGTTATGGAATCTCTCTTGTCTTTGTATATATATATACATTCTACTATGCTATTTTTCAAGTTAAAAAAAAAGTCTATAATCATTTTATGCATTCATTCTCAGCTGATAGTAGGATACACATTTCCCTAAAAGACTTATCTTCAGCTGCTGTTATAGGTTTCACAATATTACTTACGATGCTAATAGTGCCACTCCTTGCAATAGCTAGGAACACTTGTGTTTGCCAGATGCTTGATAGCCAATCTTGTGAGAAATGTTTTTGTTTACTCCATGGTAAGTTAATTATGAGTAAATCTGTGTTAGCTGCTAAATACCTTGGATTGTTCACAGTTAAGAGACAAGGGAGGTAAGAAATAGTGAAGCATTGCATTTTTCTTATAAAGGAAGATCATATACTTGTCTTATACCCTCAGTTTTAATATTTTCTTTTACACCAAGAAAATATTAAAGCTTGCATATTCTCTTACATTTCTATCACTTATGTTTAATTTTGCTTTATCAACATATCATTCTGCTTTGAACATTCTACACAAACCATAAGAAATGCTAGATAATTCCTATATATACATGCATACATATACACATTATGGACTCAAATAAAATACTATAGTTTTTAGAATCCCTCATTCTCGTGAATAAGCTGCATGTTTCCATTTTGATGGAAATATGGAAACATTTAATGGGATTTCCTTGAAGAGAGTAAAATTTGAGGGACATTTATAGTCAAAATTGTAGTATGGAAATCAAATACGAGCATCTGTTAAGTAGGTAGTACTTAGTTGAAGCCGCACATCTTAAGCCTTGGCTGCTGCTTCCTTTCAGTTTCAGGATCCCTTTCCAGTCATAAAAAGCTCTTCATCTCTCCTGCTGCTTCCATTCTCTTTTGCTATCTGATCACTTCTCTGATTGTGATCAAAACTGTTATATATAAATATCCAATCTTTGATTGCACTTTTTCTCTCTCTCTCTCTCTTTTCCACACATGAAAATTGGTCTGCATCTTGTATACCACTGTTGTGATTTTTGGCTGATTTCTTTTTTGTTTCATATATATATTTAACTAGCTTCTTACCATAACCAGCCTTGGTTATTCTGTTATATTTTCTCTTTTCATATTTAGTTTAACTTCACCTAAATGGCTGAAATTGTTCATTTTATTCTGTAGGTTCATTATTGAGAATGATGCTGATGATTTTTGCCTTTTTGCCAAAGCTGACTTTATGATTCTAATGTTTTATGTCAGATTTACTACAGTAATTTAATTTGGCTAAACAGGTACATAGATGTGAAAAAAATGTAAATGGATCAGTAACAATAATAATTTCTAAAATAAAAACATTTAACAATCATAAGTGCCTTGTTTTCCCCTTTTGCAGTCTTCACACTAGGGTGCATCATACAACCTGTCTTCACCACTTAATCCCCTATCACTGTGTACTCGCAGCACTATCTGCTGCCCACAATGCTATCTATCACCCACAGGTAGTAACATTATTATACCTGCAAGTAGTACTAACGTTTGTAAATTGTGTGTTCTCTGGCTGATTTGTCTGGAATGTAAATGCCATGTTTCTGGGGAGGGGAAATGTTAGGAAATTCCTGCAACCTTTATATGAAATTAGAACTCACTTTCAGTTGAAAAAGCCCATATAAAGATTCCTCTTTTGACTACAAGAATCAAACTTGGGGCTTTTCCTATTTAAGGTATCACTGTCCCATCATTCTTCCAGTTGCACTGCAGAGGCAATTATTATTGTTAAATGTTAGAATTATTTTAGAAATCATTTTATATTTCCGTAACAGTGAGATCTGTATAGATACGCTGGCCATGGTCAACCCAAGGACTGCAGGCCAGATAATGGCCTGCATGCTCTTTCTGAGTTACCTGTAAAGAGATTTGTAAAGAAAAAATTTTAAAAGCATAGAGACTTTCTTTACAAAGTTAATGTGCATATGTTTATGTATAAACATACGAGGTGACAATTTAATTCCCAGAATGCACCTGTAAAAAAAATTGTGTTTGGAACTATTAGTGGCTACTGTCGCTTTTGAAGTAGTCCCCTTGTGCATTTATACGCTGGTTTAGACATTGCTCCCATTTTTGGAAACAGGCCTGGAACTCTTTTCTGGAATACTCTCAAGTTCCTTTATCACACTATGCTGAATATCAGCGATGTCAAAAAATCTTCGTCCTTTTAGTGCAGTCTTTAATTTTGGAAACAGCCAGAAATCACAGGGAGCTAGTTAGGTGAATAAGCAAGATGACCTAATTTGGTAATCGTTTTTTTTGGCCAGAAACTCTCACAGTGAGTGCACTATGGCTTGCCGCATTGTTGTGATGGATGCTCCACTTGTCAGGCCACACTTCACCTCTTTTTATCCAAACAGAATCTCACAATCTTTTCAGCACTTCTAAATAGCATTGTTGGTTGTTCCCTGTTCAATGAATTCATAGTGGACTATCCCCCTGTGATCAAAGAAACACACCAGCATGGTCTTAAACTGTGAACGTGACATGCGTTTTTTTTTTCCCAGATGTGGTGAACTCTGGGTTTTCCACTGCATGATTTGACATTTTGCTTTGGGATCATACTGGAAGCACCAGGTTTCAGCACTTGTAATTACTCTCAGAAACATCTGCTTATTCGCAGAATGATCAATTGCAACTTGAAGCTGCCGCTGCTTTTGTTTGTCTATCAAGATCCGAGGCACAAACTTCACAGAAATCTTTCACATACCCAATTCTATAGTTAAAATTATCTTGACCGATTCTTGAATCATTTGCAGTTCATCAGTCATTAATCGCCAGCTTAATTGTCTGTAAAACTGTACCAAATTTCACACTCTGTTCACATTTGCATCCGTCATTTTTGTTTTTGGCTGCCCACTTCTGGGGTTAGTTATCTTCTCACCCATCTTTAAATCTCTTATGACACCCAAAGACAGTTGAGTTTATCAGAGCATCCGCACCATGTGCAACTTTCAACAGCTCCAACATTTCAGTAGTAGTTTTGCCGATTTTCACATAAAATCTGATGTTAACACATTGCTCCAAATTTCGATCACACATTTTTTCTCTAAAGTTTACATGAAGATCTCTATTGCTTTTGTGATAGCCAACTAGCAAATGGCTCTATCAGCTTGAGGTTTATGCATGCATTAGTTAAAATATGTACAAAGATGATTACTCACATGACTCCAACCAAATCACCACATGGGCGACCCTACATGGCTGTTCTGGGAATTAAATTGTCATACCTCGTATGTACATTAACAGGTTGTTATAGTAAAATTGTTGTCTGCACGGTTAGCCTAGTGGCTATACTCTTCGCAACCATATCCTGGGGAAGGAGTGTCCTAGGTTTGATTCCCATCGATGACATTAAGGATTTTCCTCAGCCATAGCCAAGTTAACCAGTCTTGGGCGTGGACAGCAGGCCTTCCCCCCCCCCCAGTTTATCTGGGGTTTTTCATCCTGCAAGCAGGCAAACCGGTCCTGTGAACACACACGGATTACAGTCAGGAATACTTAACTCCCAGCCCCAGCCATAGGTCTGATTCGTCAGCTATACCGGTCCCGAGCCCAGATAAAATTGGGGGGGGGGAGATTGAGATGGTGTCGTACTTCCCTGTAAAAAGGCCTCACGGCCGTTGTATCATCATTCGCTAACTAACTGGTAAAATTGCTTTTTATGTTATTATGTGTCCTTATGCTCATCATACAAGGTTTGAGAGTTTGCAGTGTGATGAATAGGCAGTATGAGGCTGTACAGATGATCATTTGTTGGCATGTGCACAGCACATCCCATGTGATCAATTCAGCATGCTCATGGCAGCACTTATGAGCATATGCTGTTATGTTTACATTGTGAATATGTATTGTGCATTTCTGTGAATGATATGCATATATGTATTTACCTTTTTTTAAAATATTTTTATATCCTAATATGTCAAACTTAGAAGGCAGTTCTATAAAATCTCGTAAAATTATCTTCTAGCATGAAACCCATGTGTTCCACTAGTTCTTATGAAAAATAAAATTATCTTGCCTGCAGCCACCTTTGAGCATAAAATATGGCCTATGTACCAAAAAGGTGGCCCCTCACTATAATAAATCATAGTGGAGATAAGAGTGCAAGTGAGGGCAAAATCAGGTGCATGTTACTTGATTTTGCCCAATTATAATTGTTTTTGCTTCAGTTCTGATTGCTAACTACAGACCTAGGTATTAAGCTACGTATTATACTGTTTAATACTCCATTTATTTTCATTATATTTGTATTGGTTTTCTACTAGGAGACTTGATATAATTTAGGGTGGCACTGGAATAAACTTGCAATTCATCTGGATTCATACTTTAAACTTTTATAGTACGTGTCACTACTACCAAATGTGTTATGAGGTTGATTTTGTAATTATTTACTTTGTATAGTTTGTGGTCTGAACATTTATTCCCTCTTTACACCTTGTGTTTTTTCAAGACCTAGACTACTATAGAGAGAGATCCGTTTTTAATTAGAATTAACTATCTTAAGATAGAATCTCAGTAGCTTGACTTATTAGTTGAAAAAAATTTTTCTTATTGAAATTTTGCTTGTCAGGTTTGATCCTTAAAGATACTGGCATAGTCAGTCTTGACAAAGCATCCCTATTCACAAATTACTCTTCAAAGAAACCTCAGAACTAATCCAGACTCTATTTGCTTCTGACATTAGCTGCCATATTCAGTTTTATCATGAACTCAAGCCATTTTAAATGAGAAGAAAAATCTACAAGCATATTGAAGGCACATCTATGATTCCCCCCCCCCCCCCCCCCAAGCTTTCATGGAACATTTTGAAAACAGTTCCAACTGTGATTTAAATTCTTTGTTGGAGAGGTTGCTTTTGGGAGGTTTCATGTGTGCCAGAATGCTGGTGATATCTAGTGTGATATTGATGGGCAGATTGTTGATACCCACTTGATCTGTGTTAAAAAAATCCTTGATTATATATCTAGGAACAATGGCAAAGTTTTGGCCATGACTCAGGATACTAATAGTATCCTTCTGAGTTTTTTTGAAGAGGGATTTATGTGTTAATTTGACAGTATAGGAATTTAAATATAGCATCACAGGCTGTCGATGGCCTGGATAGCCACGTGAAAACTGTGCTTTCCAACTAACAAGTTGTTGATTTGAATCTCAGCTGGGTGTGAATACTTGTGAATGTCTTTTGGTGGTAGATGAATTTCATCATCCAGCATGTGAGACTACTGCCTTGTTTTTAATTAATCTAATATACATTTACCTTTTCCATATGAGATTAACATTTAAAAAAAAAAACATTCAGTATGTTGTGTTCATTGGATGACTATTTAAGCAGCTTATGATTATGGATCAATAAATGATTGGTAGATCAGGGTGATGGATCAGTAAAGCATAATGAACTGAAGGTATTAGCAATTCATAGTAATTACTTATAAGATAATAAAATAAGTAATTATATTGAATTATGTTAAATATGTAGAGTTTCAATCAGTAAAATCAATTATAAGGAGAAATGCTTTGGGTTTATTTGGCTGTAACCCAGTTAGTTTTGCTGCACATACTTGTGGTCTCATCTGGAGTAAGATAAAAAAAAAATACAAAAGGTTAACATGAACTAAAACATTACTAAACTACAGAACATGTATGAACCATTACAATATAAGTTGAAAATGGAAACCACACGGAGCATGGAAGTTGGCACAGGTTAACTATTGTTCAGTGTTGTTGGCTGAAAAGTTAGTCTGACGTGTGGAAAGATCTAATGAGCAATTTCCAAATGTCACACAGGATCATTCCTCGATTCCCAATGAGTGTGCTTTTTGAATGGATGACCATAGTAGATTCTTTTATATTGCGAAAAGTGATCTTCTATGTAAGGCACGGAGCTCTTATCACACTCAATGTTAGGAGTGTGGGACAAGTGAAAAGTTAGGCCCAAGTTATCTTCTCTGTTACTAACATCTCCATTATGATCTTTTTATGTGACTCCCAAACTTCTAGAGGTCTACTCTAGGTAAGAATGATCACAAGAGCATGAAATATAAACTCCAAGACGTTTGTGAAAAGGGCTGTGGTCTTTAGATGTCAATAAACTTTATGTAGTCAAAATGGGCCTGAAAGCCATTCTTATGTCATAAGATTTGAGGAGACTGATGATCATGATAGAAAGTACCAATATAAGGGATGGAAACAGAATTTCTGTAGAGAATGTCAGGATTTGGTTGTGGTGCATGTGTAGAGAAAAGGTTTTGTATCATGTTCTTAGATATCCATTACTCACAAGTAGTTGGAGTAGAAATTGTAATTCTTCTTTCAGTTTTTCTTTCTCTTATAAGAGATCTCTTTTTTTAAGCATATAAAATATGTAATTTTTGTGATTCATGGTGTAATGGGAATGAGTTGATAACGATCTGTATGAGTGGGCTTGTGGTATATGCTAAGAGAGAAACCTCCATTGTCTTTTTTTTTTGGGAAATTAAGATATCTAGAAAAAAGATAGTCTTCCTTCATTTTCAAGTTCCAAAGTGAATTCAATTTTTTGGTGGAAGGATTGATAAATGAAAGAAGATCATGCAAATTATAACATTCAGTAATACTGTATTTCCAGATGTTGGATATCATCTGCGTATCCTCACCAAATTGAAGGCTTTCTGTTTGTAGTTATGAAGAAATGTTATTCCAAGTTTTCCATCAATAAGTCAGCACATGGAGGAGACAGGACTCTCCATTGCAAGGCTGGGTAGTTGCTTATACATTTTCCCATTCCATCTGAAATAATTGGAGAAGAGACAATGTCTAAAAAGTTGAGAGGTGTCAGGATGGAACAGATTGCCTGCGAGTTCCATGACTTCGTTTACTGGGAACATTACGGAACAAAGACACAATATCTAGACTAGCTAGAATATATGATGGCAAGATTGAAATTTCCCATGGTTTTTGTACAGAGTATTGTGAGTTTTTAAATGAAGGAGTCTGTATGTCTGATGATGTTCTTTAGAAGATTTTAAAGATGTTTGCCACAGCCCTTTCTACAAACATCCTGGAGTTTATAATATTCATGCTCTTGTGATTTTTCTTACATAGAGCAGACATCTAGAAGTTTGGAAACAAACAAAAAGAGCATATTGGTGACATTAATAACAAGAAGACAGCTCAATCATAGCTTTTCACTTCTCCCAAACTCATCATAACATTGAATGGGATAAGAGCTTAATGTCTTACATAGAGGATAACTTCACTTCTTGCAATATAAAAGAATATGTTATAGTCATCCATTCACAAGGCACACTCAATAGGAACCAAGGCATGAACCTGTGTGATATTTGGAAATCGCTCATTAGATTTTTCTGCACATCAGAATAAACTTTTGATTGGATAACACTTGATGTGTGTAAGCCAACTATCTTGCACACATCACTTATATAGCTAACCCTTACCATCTTCCACACTCCATGTGGTTTCCATTTTCAACTTATACTGCAATGGTTCCTACATGTTCTGTATTTTAGTAATGTTTTAGATGTTAGTCCCCCCCCTTTTTTTTTTAACCCAGATAAAGCCACAAGTATCTGTAGAGAAACTAGTCTGTTACGATTCTTCATATTATTATGATCAAATAAATAAACCTGGTGCAGTTCTCCTTATATATATATATATATATATATATATATATATATATATATATATATATATACAGGGTGTTCGGGATAAATTTGACAGTTTCGTAAGGAAAAAGAAAATCTTCTTTGTATCTATTAAATTTAATGAATTGACAAAAAAACATTACAGGCAGAGTTAATTACAATACTATCAACAAGATTTACTCAAAATAACCACCATTAGCATCGATCACAGCTTCAATTCTGCTTCGGAACCTCGAACAAGCTGATGCTACAGTCTCCCTGGGAAGGGCCGCAAAAACTGTTTTAATTTTATCCATTAACTGGGCTTTTGTATTACTGGAAGTGCGATTGGTGTCTTTTTCAACTGCGCCCCATACAAAATAATCCATGGGGTTAAGGTCTGGGGAGTTTGGAGGCCAAACATTTGGACTGGTGAAGTCGTAGAAATTTTCAGACAACCATTTTTGACTTTTCCCAGAGGTGTGGCAAGGGGCCGAATCCTGCTGCCATACATACGGCCTACCATTGGCTACCCTTGTTATCCAGGGCTTGACTACAGTTAGCAACTCCACGAACAAAGCCCGAATTCCAATGCCAGGGTTCTTCAACACCTGTTCCTGCAGATTTGCGAGGAATTCTGCTGTACGAACGCAATCAGATCGTCTGCTAGGGATCTTTCTTCTTGCTACATCCTCGTAGTCACCATTGCAAGTCTCTAGTTCATGCCTGATTGTTTTTACTGTATTCAGGGAGCATTGGGCAGCAGTCGTAATATCCTTATTTTGATGGCGGGCACGAATCATCATGATACAAGTTATTCTCTTCCATGATTCAGGTGGGTTCCAGCTATCCATCCTTTCTGACATCTTGTATATGAATGAAGAAGGGTCCAAACTTTTAAATGAAGAGAAGTGTGTGTTAATACATGTAACTTACGGAAAAATATAATTAATTATAAATATGTCAAATTTATCCCGAACACCCTGTATATATCAAGAATAATGATCAGAGCTTATTCCCCCTTTACCACAAGTTGCCTAGACTTGTACTACTTTACAGGTCATCTAGACTTGCAATACATGCAGGCGCAAACTTGACCTATTTGTCTGTTTGCTTACTTGGGAAATGGAGTAAAACCAGGTTTAAAATAGCTCGGCATCTTTAACATATATTATACCCAAGGTAAAAAACTTTCTACATCTATCTCTCATCCTGAGATTTTTATTTAATAAGGTCAAAGCACCTTATGGTAACTTGTTTTGGTAAAATACTTATAAGCTCTGTATTACTTAACCTTGGTATTTCTAAGCCTGGCTCCCACTGATGAGACCTCAATAAAGGTCGAAACCGGTCTGGGTAGTGGCCCCTTGCCTTTAATGCAAAGCATCATACATTCCCCAAGGAGATAGGCATTAAGAGTAAATATTAAGAATAGTGATCAGAGCTTATTCAACCTTTACCACAAGTTGCACTACCTTGTGGGTCAGTTAGACTCGCACTACTTGCAGGCACAAACTTGACTTATTTGTCTGTTTGCAGACAAACAGACTTGGGAAATGGAGTAAAACCAGGTTTAAAATAGCTTGGCATCTTTAACACACACACATATATACACAGTAAAACCCCTTTTTTACACTTTCCAGGGTACTGATGGAAAAAAGTGTAAATAGCAGGAAATGTAAAAAACATTAAAGGCTAAAAGATGACTTACTGCTAGTATGTGACTCTTCATACTAGATTACAAAATTTAATAACTGAAAATAAATTAATTTACAATTACTTATATTTATCTATTAAAAAGAAATCTTTAATTGTTGATTGTTTTTGCTTTTTCTGCACTCTTATACGTTCCACCTGCCTCTCTAGTGTATAAGGTATTAAACGTCCCATCGTCTCCTAATGCACTTGCAATATACCGCCTTAAAACAGAGATAGCTTCCATTGCTTCTTTACTAGTAGGGATGGTAGGTTCTTGATCACATTCTTCTTCACAAAGGTGGTTGGAAAGGATGTCTTCTACGCTTGGTACCATTGATGTGATCACACCAACATCAACGTAGTCTTGAAATGAGGAAGACTCATCCATCACATACCAGTTGTTAGGCTTTGACATATCTTCTTCCTCCTGTAGTTGTTCCTCCTCTTCCACAAACGTAACTCCTGCCTTCCGAAAACAGTTGGATATGGTTTCAGGAGTAACGTGCAACCATGCTTTGGCCACATAATGTATGGATCAAGGATTGATATGGTCATTTGTTTTGGATCCATACCATTATCATGCATAAACACAGCTTTTTCAACAAGCATTTTTCTATATTTCCATTTAAATGCATGGATGATGCCCAGATCTAATGGCTGAAGCTCACTTGTACAATTAGGGGGAAATAACACTAATCTAATGTTTCTGAGCTGCAGAACTTAGGGTGTGCAGCACATTTGTCTATCAGTAGTAGTATTTTGCGATGATTTGCCTCCATTTTAGCATTACAGAGCATGCATCGTGGATGTGAAGATGCTGCTGCTGCTGATCATTCTTAAAACACCTTGGCTTTTTAAATTTACTGATTACCAGTGGAGGTAATTTTTCTGATCCATCAGTATTGACCATGAGCAAAACAGTTAACCTCTGCTTGCTGAGTTTTCCACCGTGACACTTCTCCTTTAAAAAACAATGTTTTACTTGGCAAAATGTTATAAAAGAGCCCAGTTTCATCAACATTGAAAATATTTTTTGGTTCGTAGTCCTGAATAATAGTCTTTAGTTCATGTTTCCACTGGTTTCCCCTGCAACGCTATTACTTTCTCCACACACTTGATTATATACAATATTGTGACAAGTCTTGAAACTAGTCGTCAAATGGATGGATTGATGCAGCAAAACCATTAATCCCCAACCTCGTAGCAAATTCAAGGGTTTTACTTGGCAAAATGTTATAAAAGAGCCCAGTTTCATCAACATAGAAAATATTTTTTGGTTCGTAGTCCTGAATAATAGTCTTTAGTTCATGTTTCCACTGGTTTCCCCTGCAACACTATTACTTTCTCCACACACTTGATTATATACAATATTGTGACAAGTCTTGAAACTAGTCGTCAAATGGATGGATTGATGCAGCAAAACCATTAATCCCCAACCTCGTAGCAAATTCAAGGGCTTTCGCTCGGAGTGTAATACCATCAACTGGAATACCCGACGCTCTCATAGAAACAAACCACTCTGCCACAAGTTTATTCAATTCATTGTATGTCGATGTCCGGATATATTTTCGTTTTTTTGATATAGCTCCAGATTGCTTTGCATTGAGTTCAATGCTTGACCTGTTTTTTACTATCGTGTTCAAAGTGGACACAGAGAGTCGGAGATCTTTTGCTAATTGCCATCTTTTTTCCTACTGAAATACATTTTCTGTCTTTTTTCTCTATGTTACTAACATGGATCATCCACCACCACAACTTGAAAGCAACTATCACATGCTAAATTACGTAGCAGAAATTCTGCAGTATCAATTGGTACTGTGATTGAAAAATCATGGTATCGCTCATCAGTGATGTAGTGATGAGCGATACTGTGCAAGTCACCGTGATGGTGGAAACAAAACTACAGCCGAAAGCAACACCATCTGGGAACAGAAATGCGCAGATTTCTGCAGAAATCGATTCGAAAATCAGTGTTGCCACCCAAGAAAAAACTGCAAATCACAGGAAATAACGTCCGCGTCAAGTTGTTAATGGTGGGAAAACAATATATCGTAAGAATAGACCTTAAGACGGGACCATCGGAAAATGACGTAAATGGCAGGAAAATGTAAATTGCGGGAACGTAAAAATGGGGTTTTACTGTGTGTGTGTGTGTGTGTGTGTGTGTGTGTGTGTGTGTGTGTGTGTGTGTGTGTGTGTGTGTGTAAAATATGTTGTTAGATTTTATAACAGTTTAGTACTATTTCTCTTTTTTGTCCAATCCTTATTAGGATTCACACTTGAATTAAGTTTTGGCATACATTAATCCTATGCACTTCTTGGCATGGCTGACACTGGCTTCTCTTTGTGCATATGTTAATTGCACCTGTTTTCAGGAAGCAAAATCCTGCTACCTACTTATGAGATTATCTAACTCACCTTCAGTTAATCTCTTCTTACAAAGTCCTATTTGACTGTGATAGGAATTCAACTCAAGTCTTCTAAAGAACATTGTCACTGCTAACTTACTTATGGAGACTCTCCTAATAATGAAATATTAATAACTAACATTTGTTTGTTAAATAAAACATAATACTGTAATTTATTGAACTAAGATATTAAAATATTTTTGTCAACAAGACACTTGTGGTTCATAGAAGAGGTGATTAGTTTATTACATAAATTTTTTTTTTGGAGGGGGGGGGTCAAAATTTGTGATAGTAGACAGGGTTAATGGTGACCAGATGTGAAAAAAGTAATGTGTGTTGTGATTAAATTTTATTTATATTTTAGCCCTGAAATATAAACTTAAAAAAATCACTATTAGCAACATTGTTCTTACTTATTTTATGGGTGGCAGCATGCTACTGTTGTCTCTGCTTTATCAACAGGCTGAGAGTTCTAATTCTACTGTGGTATGAATGTGAAATTTATTAGGTGGGATGGATTTCATTTCTTAGCATACAACTGCCATCTCTTATTGGAGGCTTGAGATTGACCTTCCTTAACCTCAGCACTCATGTCACTGATATTTACTAAACATTTCCAGTTTCTCATGGGTGAAATTGCCATTAATTATGCTCAGGAAAACATGGAAACATTTAATGGAAATTATTTTTAATAGTTCCCCCCCAAAAAAATAAATCTGAAGCTCTTTGCAATGCAAATAGTTGGCATAATGAATGGAATTAATAAAAAAAAATTATATTCTTGCCAATAGTATCTCTAAATGTTGAAGTAGCAAACAAATAAAGCCCAACTTTAACTTCAGATTTTTTTTTTATTATGATGCTAATATATATAAAAAAGCTTTTTAATTAATTATTATTTTTTTTTTTTTTTTTTGCCCCTGCTTTCAGATGTATGCGGTAGGTACTTTTTCCCCCCCTTAGGTATTCCTATTTGAAAAACTTTGAATGAATTATTATTTCTTTTATGAATTACATTAATTATACTCCTATTTTTTTTTTTTGTCACCTTAAGTAATTTTATGAAATGCTGATATTGCCAATTGGCACTATCAGCATTTAATATAATAGTTTCAAATAGTTTTGAAGAAATTCTTAATGACTGGAAATTGGGAAGAATAATTTCCATACATAAAATAGTCTATTCGGGAATGTGCAGACTATAGACCAGTAACCTTAATAAGTCACATGTATACACTGCTTGGAAAGATAACAGACATCCTCATGAACAAGATGCATTGTGCCAAGTAACGAGTCGTGTTTGTAGTTGGTATAAATTGGAGGAATATGATGCTCCCAAATCAGTGCAACTGTATTTGGGTGAAATGTCTGCAAGAAGGGAATTGACAGAGTTTGAAAAAGGTGTTGTGATAGGAAGCCATGTTGCAGGCCTATCTCTTCGTCAAATTGTTACGAATTGGGTCATCCTAGGTCAGTAATCAGGGATACCATACTGAGATGGAAATGTAGGGAGTCAACTGCAAGTGATACCCACAGTGGATGACCCACCCTCACCGAACATGACTGTAGGGTACTATGAAGGATAATATTTAAAAATCATCATTTGTTAGCTAGACGTTGATTGTGGAGTTCCATGCAGCGACTGGAACATGAATCTTCACAAAGACATTCTGAAGAATCTCACAACATGGGTTTCCATGATAGAACACAATATGCAAGCGCCACATTAAAAGAACCAACATGCAGCATCGTCTTCAGTGGTGCAAATAGTCTGTACAGCGGGACATGGAAGCTCGGAAAACTGTGTTATGAAGCGACGAATCATGCTACAACCTCTACCAAGGAGATGCCTGGTTAATGTCTCTTACCAGAGTGCATAACCCAATTATGAAATTTGCCATGAACATTGAACTTAGAGAGGTATCTGAATATTCTGGACAATTCAATGCTTCCTACTTTGTGACATTTCTATGGAATTGATCATTGCCTTTTAATCTGTTGTTGTAATTGCGTGGTTTGTGGACATGAATGTCACATCCTTGACTGGCCTCCACAGAGCCTACAGGAAGAATGGTCCAAAATTCCCATTGATTGCTATTGTACAGTTATGGAAAGGATGCCCCGTAGGATTGCTGTAGCCATTGCTGCGAAAGGAGGCGGTTCTACATCTTATTAAGGTGGGTGCTATGGCTATTTGTTCCTCACACTATGGTGTCCGTTGACTTCTTTCTTAGCATTGTACATTATTTATAAGAATTATACAAGCAGAATTAAAGTAACTTTGAACAACATTTAGAAGATTTAGGCGAGATGCCATAGACAGTCTATATGTCGTTACAATTATTTGATTTGATGCAGGGGACAGGAAAAAAAAAACTTTATTACTACTTTATAGCCTTTAAGCAAGCATTTGATTTTTGACATGCCTTTGTAGAATCCTCAAGATTAATTTTTTATGGAACAGCATTGGAAATATATTGATAAAAAGTATATGTAACTGAACTTTAAATCATTAAAATGAACTGTGAATAATGAACTATAAACAGTTTTAGGACTATCTTTTGAATAAATACATTAAACTTTTTTTTCAAAAAGTGGGATAAAAATATGGTTTAAAATATATGGAAATTAAAGATATGTGAACTAAAAATGCATATGATTTCATAATGGTCTCATATCAGGATGAACCACGAAATTTAAAAAGGAGAACAATTAAAAAAAAATCAGCTTAATGCCTTTTATTCCCATATAGGGAACAGGCAAGGCAATTTTAGCCCTGTCCAACTTTTGAAGACTTAGTGGACAGTTCAATCTCCACTGATAGTCAATCAGAGATAGCTGGCCCAGGGCTATCTGTAATTTAATCAGCACATGGTGATAAAACAGCTAACAGTTGCTGTCATCTCATGGTCCTTAACACAATATTTTTAATGTCTGAAAATAGTGTGGATTAAATGGTCAATTTTCTTGAGTTTACGGGATGAAAAACCAAAACCCAAGTTTCCTGGAGAAAAAACCTGCTTGCCTGTGTCAGAGATCTACTAACTTGGAAACTTGTCAAAAAAAGGCTTAGAAAATGTTCCTCTAGTCAGTGACTAGATTTGAACCCAAGTCCTCTTTCAAGTGCCGTGGAGTGCACAAAAAAAAAAAAAAAAAAAAAAGATTAAAATGGGAGTATGGGGTATAAGCTGTTTCATCTTCAAAGCTTATGGATAAAGTGGAGTCTGTTGTATAAGTCAGTGGCTTTATATTTGTATCAGATTTTCTGTGTTGCTTTCTATTGGTGGGAATCTTGGCGTAATTTGCATTTTGTGGTGCTTCCAACTCTCTGCAGTGGATGCTTATGGAGTTTGTCACATTTAATGGCTATAGTTTCTGATATCCTTATACTATTTCATTATACTGCATGTCTGATATGATGACTTTTTAATTTGTGGAGTATGCTTCTGTTCAAGTGCATGGGTTGTGATTTCTGTTTTGCCAGTATGTTTTTTTTTTTTTTTTTTTGTTCCTCTTTTGGTTTTTATTCCTCTTATTATTTACATATTCTGGAATTGGTATATCACAATCATGGAAGTGTTCCTGTAATCTTGTCCATAACGATCTAATCATGAAACCTGTATAAGCGGCATTTTGTACTTGGCAAGGAAATTTGTACACCACATTTTGGTATTCTAATATTTTCTTGTATGAGTGAAATTTGGTAGGTTTGAAGAAAAGTGCTGCTAATTTGTGACTAGTAGTAAACACTACTAATTTATAGTCGATATGCTTGAATATATACTATCTACCAATAATTGGCCAGACACCCCTGTTATTTGAAGTTATGGAACATTTCAGGTTTGTTAATAATATAAAAGCCAGTGTACAGATAGTCGCAAGCAGTATTTCAGTGTAGCAGTTGAATACAAGTGGTATGGCAACACGACGTGAACTCAGTGACTTCAAGAGAGATGTCATCGTGGGCTGTCACATTTGTGGCATGTCTGCACAATCCATTGCTACTCAACTGGAACATTCAAAATCAACAGTTGGTGATGTGATCTACACATGGAGATGCTTTGGCATCGCTAGTGCAGGAAAACACCGAGCCCAGTCGTTGAAAATATCTGACAGGGACTGGAGGGTGTTAAAATGGGTGGCACACAAATGCCAGCTACAATCGACCATCTGTGATGAGTTTCAGAGCACCAGTAACACCATGGAGGGCTAATATCATACAAAAAGAACTCCCTTACTGAGTTTCCATAGAAGAGCAGGTGGCACCCAAGCCGAACATCAGAACAACTAACAAGGCAGCTCGTTTGGCCTGGTGCAAAGAGCGTGTGAATTGGATAATTGACCAGTGGAAAACGGTACTCTGAAGCAATGAATCAAGGTTCACCTGCTTCCAGTCTGATGGCAGGATGTGCATGTGGAATCAGCCTAGTGAATGCTTGTTACCACAGTGTGTTGGTGGTGGAGTGGTAATGGTATGGGATGCAAACAACTAGTTTGGAGTTGGACCACTTGTTGTCAGTGGTTGGTTCCATGAAGGCAGCTCAGTACCTTGCTATTCTGGATAATCAGGTGTTGCCTACACTGTGGAGTTTTCATGGAACAGACCCATATTACTATCAAGATGACAATGTCCCATGCCACAAAGCTGCAGCTATTATGGAATGATATGAAGAGATGGGTGGTAAACGACTACTCTGGCCTGTGCAGAGTCCTGACCTCAACCCTATAAAACACCTGCGGGACAAATTGGAGCAGTGATTGAGGTCCAGAGCAGCACGTCCTTGATCTGCCCCTGATCTCAGTGCTGCTATGATGGAGCAATGGAGACAAATTCCATTTCTGTAGTCATTGATGTCTGTAGCACATTAGTGGAAAGCAGTGATCAAAGCCAAAGGTAGACATACCCATATATATATATATATATATATATATATATATATATATATATATATATATATATATATATTTACATATCCGTATGTAAACTTAACTCTCTGTCTACTACTGCCACTCCAAATTCTTGTCATTAATTTCCTAGAGGATTGTTCTCTCTGCTTGTAATCTTTTCATCCCAAAATGCATAACTTTACACTTTTCCACATTGAATTGACATCCGTTATGTTTTGCTTGCACTGTCAGCCTATTTAAATCATTCTGCAAGCTCTCTACATCACCTTGATTAACTATTACCCTACCCAACTTTGCATCATCAACAAACAACTGAATATCTCCTTTCAAATTATTTCCTATATCATTTATGTATATATTAAACAGCAGTGGTCCAAGCACAGATCCCCGTAGCACACCACTAGTCACCTGCTTTCAACTTGATTCTGCTCTTCTATATACTACTTTTGGTATCTGTCCATCCGTTACTCCTGTGTCGACATCACCAGTTCCATATCCATCCTCTTTATTGCAGTTTGCAGAACAGAGTTCCATGGGGTATCCTGTTAAATGCTTTTGCAAAATCTAGCAGTATCATTATGTAGCCTTTCCTTTTATCCAACTCTGCTGTCACTCTATAAAAAGTTAATAGATTACTAAGGCATGACCATCCCCCTCGTGAACCTATGCTGTCCCTAATAGAGTATGATATTCTTATCCACCCATTCCTGATTTCTCTTTTTGAACAACTTTTTGTATACTTTTACCACCATTCCTGAAATATTGATTGGTCTATAATTTGCTATCACAGACTTAGATCCTCCTTTATGCAAAGGAATTATTTTGCCCTCGTTCCATTCTCTTGGGACTTTGCCATAGCTGAGACTTAAACAGCCTAGGTCAAAGGCATTGCCAGTTACCCTGTACATGCTCCTAAAGCATGAGCCAATGACCCATCTGATCCCACAGCTGTATTTGAATTCAAATACTGCGATATCCTAATTATCTCCAATTCATCACCCTCTGTTCTCACTTCAGTCCCTGTAACCTCTGGCATAACTATCTTCACTTGGATGATATAACCTTGCAAAGTGGTCACCCAGGAGCTCAACAATTCTGTCTGCCTCTCTATCATCAGCGCTCATTAAAGTTATCTGTCCATAGTCATTCTTCCTTCTTGCCACACTTCTTGTTATCAAAAGAACTTTGGGATTTTTTTTTTTTACTTGCTTCCTAGTTTCTTCTCATAATCTGATTTTGCCTTTCTTACTGTTCATGAATTTCCTGATCACCTTTCTCCATATATATCCTCCACATTTCCTTTTTTTTTTTTTTCATCCTCACCTCATGTTTAGTGATAATACTCATCTAATTCCTAGCCAGTTTATCCTCCTGACCTTGGGTATATGTGATATTGCTTCTTCCAGATATCCCTAATCCATCTTGCATGCATTGTGGACATTTTCCCCCCTGCAGATCTTTATGCCCATGCTACCTCTTGTGTATGTGTCATAATAAACTGTCTTGTAGTTCCACATGTACCCTTCTTAACTGGAATTTGATATCTTCCAAGTCAAGATCCCATGATAACTCTCCCCATTTGGAAGCAGTGTAGCCAGCCACCTTAGTTATGGTAACCAGATCCAATACTCTTGCCCTGAGTCCTCTCAATCACATTTTTCTTCAGGTAATTATCTCTCAGTAAATGTATAAATTCTGTTTCCTTCCTGCCATGTGATCTTTCCTTTTTTCAGTCTGTCTCTGAAATCGAAGGCTATCATAATTACTCAACTTCCACTCATTATACTGATCTTTCAATGCATATCTTCCACATCATCTCTGGCATCTCCTGATCTATGGTGATGAACTACAGCCAAAAGGAGTATGAGTGAGCTGGGCAGATGGCAGTTCTTTTGAGTCAATCTGGTGTGAGATTGAGGCCAATAGGAAAAAAATATGATTGCTGGCCTTAATCTCACACCAGATTGACTCAAAAGAACTGCCATCTGCCCAGCTCACTCCTACTCCTTTTGGCTGTAGTTCATCTGTTATCAGCAATGCCCTCACTTCAGTCCTGTCTACCTTATCCTTCCTGAAAATACTAAATCTATCACATCATATCCCTGTATGTTATCTGCTGTTAGCTGAGTGTCACTAATCTCGATAACTTTTGGCAAGGTTGCACCAACCGATGCCAAAAACTCCTCCCTCCTTCCTGATACTTATATCATTAGTATATAGAAGCTGTAGCATCCTCCTGAGGCCCTCAACCACCTGTACATCTTGAACTGATTATCCATATGATATTGTTTCCTGAAAGACACTATTCTGCATTTTCTGTTGATTTACTTATTGATGTCCCCCCCCCCGTCTTCGATTGCATCCACTCTAATTTCTTCTGACTTTTTGCTTCCACCTTCTCTTTGAACAAATTTCTCTAGATACCTAACTCTTAATCCATTCAAATGCAGTTCATCAACATTATACAAATCTTTCTGTCCATCAAACTCGGACTGTAGGTTCTACCTCATTCTTTCTGCACAGCTTGCATATTGATTTGTTAGTTATCATGGCCCTCCTTCTCAGTTTGCCTCTATCATAACATGGCAGCAGATTTACAAACTTGATTATCCTCTTGCTCTTCTTTTTTGCTTCCAGTAACTCTTTCACATCCTCCCTCATTCAATACTTCTCACATCTCAGGTCATTGGTTCCAGCCAAAATAACAGATTCTTTCGTCTTCCCTTTCTGCATTCTGACAATGCCACTAATGTTATTCATTTTAACTCCAGGGAAACAAGATTTTGTAGCATTTTCATGAAGTGCTCGCTTTACCATAGAATCACTGTAAAACAATTATCACCTTATGCTTTTTCACTTGTTCATTCTTAGTCTACTTTTATGCTTCAGCCCTCTTGTTTTTTTCCTGTTCTAATCTCTGATTTTTTGCATTTGTGTAGCTTTTCAGTTTCACACTTTGTCCTGTGAAGAACTAAATGGAAGGGCACCATTTCCATATTCAGTATTCTGCATTCTCTTGAAATGAATGATTTATTTAGTCACTTTGTAACCTGTATGAGATATTGTTGTCAAAGTGGTTTCTTAAGAGTTTTTTTTATCTGTTTTTAAGGCACTTTTCCTTGATGTAGTCTTTCTTCATAGCATTATCAGTAGAGGATAATTAATTGACTGTATTGGCCAGCATTATTGGGCTTCTTAATCCCAGATTTTCTGTAGGGTGATAAATGTCACTGGAAATATCTGATTAGTTTTATCAGGTTTAAAAAAAAAAAAGTTTAATCATCAGCAGGATTTCTTTGAACCAGGATATCATGTGATGTTCATTTTTTAATTTCATAATGTGTGTATCCACATGAAGTACACTATGTATCTAACTCATGTGGATGCTCTTTGATATATTGAAAAGCTCTGTAAGTATAAATTCCATGAGATTAAACCACAAAAGCATCGTATGTGGATATCAAAACTTTTGATTTTAGTTAGTTTTAAGATGGTAGTTTAAAATTATCTATAAAAAAATTATGATAAAACAAGAAAGGAATTAACCTATACCAGTTTCTTCATATTCTTTCATTGTTTCTGTCTTAGTTGCAATATATCTAGAGTAGCCAGATAGCAACAATTACCAGATAAAACCATTTATAAAAAGAGAGAGAGGAAAAAAAATTAATAGTTTTTCTCTTGCTAAATGTTGCTAAAAATTTTTATGTGGTAAGTAGTCTACTTAAGGACTTACTTCTGCTAATTGTTTGGCTGAGCACCATGTTGTTTCAGGAAATTGACAACGTAGACTAGATAATAACTAAAATGTTCAATCGTTACTTCCTTTATTTCACCAGAGTTAAGTTGGAATCTTCAGGGATTAAATCAAATACATGCACACAGGTACACTTCAATAACAAAAATGGAACAGGAGAGATACAGGGTGATCTAAAGTCCTATAATTATGCCACCTATTGGCTTTTGTTGGGTGTTCTTGGTTGGTGGGCAGACTGTTTGCGGATGAGGATTTCTCATTTGAATGGCAGTTGGATACAACCATATTTGTTTAGATTGGAATAGCTGGTAAGAGCTGCAGTAGATTTGAGGAAAAGTCCTCTCAAATTTAAATTTGCTTGCTTTAGTGAAAGTAGGGTGCCTTTTCTTCAATCTGGATTAGCAGATCATGCCCTGGGTAACCAGGGCATGATCTGCTAATCCAGAGTGGCCATAGTGGTGGAAACAGATGTAATCCTGTGCTTTGATATAATAACAGATGTTGGCTGTCCTGCCTGTTTGGACATAATATGAATGGTTGCAGCTACAGGATACCTGGTACACCCCAAGAAAATCCAGTGGTTTAGCTGGTCTTTGGGGAACAGATAAGGGTTGCTAGCTTTCTATGTGGTTTATGAGTGGTCACAAGTTCTTATAAGTCAAGTGTGGTTTTTTTTAAGGCCAAGACCTTAAAAAAACCACAATCTCGTGACCACTTATAAACCACACAGAAAGCTAGCAACCCTTATTTGCTCCCTGTAGTGTACCAGGTACCTTGCATCTGCAACTGTTCATGCTACAGGGAGCAAATAAGGGTTGCTAGCTTTCTGCATGGTTTATAAGTGGTCACAAGAATGTGGTTTTTTTAAGGTCTTGGCCTTAAAAAAAACCACACTTGACTTATAAGAACTTGTGATCACTCATAAACCACATAGAAAGCTAGCAACCCTTATCTGTTCCCCAAAGACCAGCTAAACCACTGGATTTTCCTGGGGTGTACCAGGTATCCTGTAGCTGCAACCATTCATATTATGTCCAAACAGGCAGGACAGCCAACATCCGTATATCAGAGCACCAGGATTACATCTGTTTCCAACACTACGGCTACTCAGGATTAGCAAACCTGGCACAGGATCTGTCGGAAAAAAGCCACCCTACTCCAATGAAAGAAATTTCAATTTTACAGACTTTTCCTCAAATCTGTTGCAACTCTTGCCAATTATTCCAACCTAAACAAATATGGTATCAAACTGCCTCTCATATTGCAAACCCTCATTGACAGATAGCCCAACAGTCAAGAACACCCAACCAAAGCCATTAGATGCTGTAATTATAGGATTTGGGTCATCTTATATCTCTCTTGTTCCATCTTTGTTACTGAAGTGTACCTGCGTGCACATGCTTGATACCAGTGTATTAATCCCTGAAGATGTAAATTTCACTTTGGCAAAATATTAGGAGTCATTTTTAGTCATTATCTAGTCTACATTGTCAATTTCTTGAAACAGCACAATGCTTGAGAATCAATGTATGAACCTAAATACCAGGATACATCAGAATTATTTGGCTGAGTTATGCATAGAACAGTTAACGGTTGATTTAATTGGTTAGTTGGTTAATTTGTGTATTTTTTTTCAAAGGCATTATTCGAAGTACTTACAAGGAGAAGTTAGTTTATAATACTTGGAGTCTAGAAAATTAGTAATCTTTTCAGGTGCTGTTTATCATCTGTGTGGTTAGATGTGTTTTAGTCTTCAATTACAGCTTTATTGTGTTTAAAATATATCACCATTTCAGAAATTTAAATCTGTCTAGAAAATCATTTATCATTACTATGGCTAAATTTTAACTGATTTTAAGTTGCACTGACCATAATAATAAAAAAATAGTGTGTGTGTGTGTGTATGTGTATATATATATATAGTTGCTTATTTAATAAATTTAATGTTTTTCATGACAGGTTACTGTATTTATTTTGAACCATTAGATAACATTTTTATAATCATTATATTACCATTATATAGTAAAATTTTTTTTAATCCATCCTGTATATGTACAGTTATCTCCTTTTGGAACAAGCATTGTTATTGCAAAACTCACTATATCAAACTATCAAAAAAAAGTTCCAAAGTCCTATATTATATTTTCTTTTAAAGAGAATTAACAATAGCAAATTTTTCACTATTACAAAATATTCCAATGGTGCTTTCTGTTTAGCTATAGTGACCATTGACTGTATCATTATGGTATTATGGTAGGCCATTGACTGTATTTTGGTTGTAACTGACTTAATTATACTCTGTAAGACATACTCTATATGGTGTCGTATTTTTTATTATATGAATTATATTCACAAAAGGTTGTCAACCTGTAGTTGAAATAAAGATTAAATAATCTGCCTGTTCCAACATTGTTACCAACCTGTGGAAAACTTATTCAAGAAATCATAAATGAATCGCTAATATTAATGATGAACAACAAGGTTTCAGATCTGGAAGACTCTGAGCAGATGCAATATTTGCAGTGAAACAGCTAATAGAAAAATCAATAGAATAAAAACTGGTTTTTCATGTGTTTTATAGTTGTACATAAATCATTCAATAGCATAAAATTACAAGATATCTTAAATATAATGGTGAAAATAAATTAGCATAGATATTTATACAGATGAAAAATGTGTAATAAAATCCTGCAATAATAAAATAGAAGAAAGGAATTATACAAAGTGATTCATTAAGTCCCTTACTGTTCAGCATTTTAAGATGAAGCAGAACAAAAAGAAACTAAATGATAAAAATTGATAATCTAATCTGCTATGCAAGTGATATAGTGAAGGTCAGATACAGAAAATAATTTACGAAGAAGTATTACATTTCTAACAGACTTGCCATAAAATATAATATGGAAATATTAATATAAAAAACCTAAAACGTTTCTGATTAGTAGGCAACCAATGATACAAGTTAAAAATAAATTAAAAAAATTGAACGAGTGAAGAATTTTAAATACTTAAGAATTAGTTGAGAAATCATTTGAATAACAAGGATTTGTATTTAAATTTTTTTTTTGAGCTGGAAAAGGCATATGGCAAGGTGCCAAGAGGAAAGTGCTTCAAAACGCTACAGTTATATGGTGTAAATGGGACATATCAAGCAATACATAGTCTCTATTTAAGCTGTAAGTTAGCAGTTATAATTGAAAGAGCTACAAGAAGATGTTTTGAGGTAAAACGAAGTGTGCAACAAGCGTGCATGTTATCTGGATCACATTATGAAGGAAAGTGGTATTAAATCTGATATCACAATCAATGATGTTAATCTTAGCTCTTTACTTTATGCAGATGATGTTTTACTTCTAAATAAATCCAGTACAAGTCTGCCAATTTCCCTGACTGAATTGAATATGTGATAAATTTGGTGAGAAAATCAGCAATAAAATGACAGACAGTGAAAATAGGCAGAAATATTGAAAACATCAACTGTATCCTGAATGGTGAACCTATAGAACAAGTAAAACTTTTCAGTTATTTAGGCACAATTTTTAGTGGAGATGGTAAATTAAATATGGAAATAGACAACAGAATTAGTAAAGCTGATATGGTAGGAAGTCAGCTGAATAAATTTATATGGAATAAGAAAGAAATTAGTCAAAACACTATATTAGCTGTATACAAGACAATGTTCAAACCAATTTTAAATGATATGGATCTAAGAGCTGGATTAGAAATAAAACGGATCGAAGACTTGGAGACCTCTGATATGTGAGTTCTGAAAAAGATTTGTGGCATCAATGGCAGTATCACATTAAAAATGAGGATATTAGAAAAGAACTTGCCAATGTCAGTATTTAGGAATGTGTTAGTAGAGCTAATCTCAGGTAGTATGGTCATTTAAACAGAATGGGATAGAAAAGATTAGCAAAACAAGCGTTCGTTGGCAGGTAAAAGATCCAGAGGAAGACCAAGATGTAGATTCATTGATACAGTAAAAAGTGTCTTAAAATACAGAAGTGTAAGGTCTGATAATATTGAAATCTTGACAGATAACAGATTAATTTGGAGGAAAATTGTTGATCGGAAGTTAGTAATGGTGCAACTTTTTTCACATAGTACTATTATAATTATCCTGGAACCCCCCCCCCCCAGGGTATATATATTAGGAATTTGATGAAGAATTCAGATTAAATCAGAAAGAATGACAGAAAAATGAAGTAAAAGAGCATGTGCTTAAAGCAAACAAGATTTCTTCATGTTTAAATAAAACATTTTCAAAAGAATAAAAATCTAAATATTGCCGTTAAGGCAGTTTTAGCCTTTGCATCTGAAACAGTTATGATCAAATAACTACATTGCCACAGAAATAGACTCAGGAAAATTGTGGGAAAAACAAAATTTTGTAAGATTGTAAATGAAAAAATATACTAAAGGTGTGCTGTACGACTAAATGAATGAATAGCAAATAGAAAAAAAGGGATGGCCAAAGCATATCAACAGAATGCAAAAAATTATTAGAGAAAAATGGAAAGCAAACACTGAAAGATCATTTCAAAGAACCCTGTGAAAATAGTGCAAAGACATTGCAATAAACACTGTCATAACAGTCTAAGACCAAAATTGGAATATGATGAAGAAAAATTGTTCTTGAGGAGCTTTAATAGTATCAAATGGTACTTTTAAAGCTATTTTCTGTCTCTAATGAGCAGGGGGAGGAGAAAGGGATCTCATACAGAGTATAGCAAAATCATCTACCACTTCAGTATACACTGTATGAAGTGTAGGGTGCTATGTGTGAATTATTTATACTGCTTTAATGTTATAGAGGTTTTGTATTTTTAAAATTTTGTAGTATTACTTTTTCTGTTGTATAACAAAAAATATGTTAACTCGAACTTTTTTTGTTTCACAAAAAAATATTTTTTCTATTAGGGTGAACTAGAACAACAGTTATTGCAAGCAAACCCAATACTAGAAGCATTTGGAAATGCCAAGACTGTGAAAAATGATAATTCATCTCGATTTGTAAGTTCCTTTTAAAATTGTATGCTTTTGCTTGTAGTTGAAAATGCATATAATTTTTCATGAAATATGATATGCACAGCTATAATTTATGATTAACTGCTGGAACAGCACTCAGCTTTAAATTATAGCTAATTGTTACAGCAGTTGTACAATATAATAGCAATTACATTTATTATAATAACATGCAGGCAAATTGGCCATAAGAACACTCAATTTACAGACAATATATATACTAACTGTGGTGGGCAGTGGATGACACTGTTTATTGATGGTATTAGTATCATGTAGTTCAAGGATTATTGTGAGGATTATGGTAAGGAAGATGGTGAGTTTATAGTGGAGTAGCATGCCCTCTCATGAGAAGTTCCTGGAGGTGTTACATAATAATTATAGATTACAGCATTAACTTATAAGTGACAGCAGTTAAATTACTTTATAAATAATGCATTAAATTATTAGTTATACTATATAGTTATAACAGTCAAATTATAGCCTAATTGTTTAACTTGAGTCTCAGTATATGCATAATTCCTGTGCGTATGCTAAGACTGCACAACCAACTCAGTGGCATTGCTAAGACTCAAGCTGTGACATTGCTAAGTCTCTGGCACATCCCTTCATCATCTGAACCAGTACCACTGTGATGTTCAAATCTTATATTAACTTCAATACCTTCATATGTATTCTTTTAAAGTTTTCTCTCAGAATCTAGCTAAAACTAATGGATATGCCTGGGAAATATTACGGATAACTGTGGTGCTGGATAATTCTGGTGCTGAATCAAATTCCTCCTGAGAAGGAATAATTTGTTATTCTCATGTTTATAAAGACCCTCCACGAGCCCCAACCAGGTTCAGAAACCATATAATCATTAACAAAAAACATCAGAAGCTGCAACAAGCACAGCACTTTTCTTAATCCTACATTCAGCAGAAAACATAAACTAGAAATAATTTCGCCTTTCTTCATCCAGAAGGGTTGGCAGAATCTCCAAAATCTGTAAAGAAACTGCCTTCAAGAGATAACCTTATTTGAACAGCTACAGTAGCACAGTTAGAAAAATTACTTTATGCAACATCTGTTGGAGGAAATATCAATTACAGTTACCCCTAGAACAAAACTTTAAATTTTTGTAGGGGTGTAAAAAAATACCAGAGTGGGGCCTCCTTGACATTCCTGATGAGTTCTCTCTGAACTCAAGGATTAAGGAGTGAATAGTCATAAGAAGAATCCTCATACATAGGAATGGGCAACTGGTTCTCACCAGGAACATCATCCTTACCTCCAACAAACCAAAACCACCAGCATCTGTCAGCAGCCAGCCAATTAAGCTCTATAACCCAAACCTTTCCTTTAGTGTTACACAGTGATCAGCATTCATTTTAGATAAATTATGGTCTCTACAACAGTGTTATAAATAACTATTTTAATTTCCCTACGTTTCGACCTTCATGTTAAGGTCATCATCTGGAGTATATACTGAATTACATTTCACACAGTATGCTAAAGAGGCAATGATTTGAACAATGGTTATTCTACTGGCATGACCTCTAGTGAAAATAGAATAAAAAAAAATTAAATAAAAAAAATACAAATACAAGTAAAAATAAATTAATTAATTACTTAATTAAAAACTACATCAAAGCTATATTCTATTTAGAATAACCTCAAAGAAATATTCTTTCATATAGATAGTTTTCTTACGGTAACAACGATGTCCTAATTTAACATGACAATTGTTATATTAGATTTAAGATTCTGGGTTACTTATGGTCGTATTTATAGTTAACTCTTAGGGAGAAAGATCAAGTGGATAGAATATGTGCCCTTCATATGCTTGGGAATTTTAGACCATCATTATTGTTAAAATTAGGGTGGTTGATAAGAATCTCACAGGCTTCCTTAAATTTACATTTATACCATGTTTTGGTGTGATGTAAACAACTGGTGCTTTTCCAGTCAATTCTACGTAAAGTGTTCAGGGCATGATTAGAAAGGCCAGCTTCACCATAGTTATTATATTTAATGTGTCGTTTATGTTCCTTTTGTCTGATAAGAATTGTGTGTCCTGTTTCCCCTATATAGGGTAGATTACAGGTGCAATAAATATGGTATATTCCAGAGTGGGCCAGCAGAGGGAGTGGGTCTTTAGATGAGTTGAGTAACTCTTTAATTTTGCAGGAGGTTTAAAGGTGGCTTTAAGGTTGTATTTCTGTAGTATTCTGTTTATTTTATCTGATGTCCCTTTGATGTATGGAATAATTACACTTGGATAAAGGATGATACCAAGGTTCTTGGTAAATTTTTTAATTTTTGCGGGAAATAAATGTTTTTTACCATATGTATGAGGTGTGACAATTTAATTCCTGGAATGCACCTGATTTAATGTATGAGTTTTAAATTAAGTAATTAATTTATTTTTTATTTGCATTTATTTATTTAATTTTTTTTATTCTATTTTCACTAGAGGTCATGCCAGTAGAATAATCATTGATCAAATCATTGTCTCTTTACTGTGTGAAATGTATTCAGCTTGTCTCTGTATATATGTATATACTCCAGATGATGACCTTAATATGAAGGTCGAAATGTCAGGAAATTAAAATAGTTGTTTATAACACGGTTGTAGAGTCCATAATTTATCTAAAATGAACTATAACCTAAATCCTTTATTCTGCTTTAAATGTCATAAATATGGTCATACTGAGACTGCTTGTTGTGGTCCTGCCATCTTTGCCTAATGTGGCAGTAAAGATCACGTGAATAAAGACTAAAACAAAAAGCATGACAAGTTGCATCACTATTTTTTTTTTTTTTTTTTTTTTTTTTTTTTTATCTCCTTTTCATCCATCAACCCATCATATTTCTAAGCATGCCAAAGATTGTAGGATAAAAAGGCAATCCAAAAGTAAAAACAGCAATGGATCAGGAAGGGAATAGGCAGTATACGACGAGTAGCAACATCTGCTTAATCTTCTTATTGTAAGAAAGAACTGTAAAGAAAGTTTCAGTTGGAATTTTGACACATCAATCCCTCCTTCTCATGACTGCAACTCCCCTGAACAGTATGACTTGCTTGCTATCTCCTTAGAGTGAATAAAAGTGAAAAATGAATATGCCCCCCCCATCTGATATGCCATAAATGGTCCCATTATGTGAAAAAAATTTTATTTAAAAAAAAAAAAAAAAAAAAAAAATTAAACATGCACAAGAGAAACAAAGATGTGCTGCCAGCCCCTCTAATGGGTGACCCATCAACAGATAGCATGGATACCTCTGCTCCCACACTGGAAGATAAAACAGTTAACATACCTAGTTCCCTAGAAGAGTACAATATGACAATGTCTTGGATATTTTTCCTGATGAAGATGAAATGATGGATGCTTGCTGTCCATAATTTTCTGAAAAGAAATATTCCAAGACTAATGAAAATCTAAAACGCTACAAAATCGGAGGCCAGGTGATACCACCAAAAAGAAATAATCATTTAAAGATGCCAAGAAGTTGGCATCTTTAACTGATTATTTAAGTGTACGCAAACGAAGTTTGTGCGTGAAGGAACTTCAAGACTGGGTTACTTGTATATAGAGGCTAGTGACTTCACATCATTTGCCTTAGTATCCCATAATGCAATGCACATATCCTTACAGACATGTATAATGCTATGCATTATGTGAAGACCACTGCCCAGACCTCTTTTGATCTTTATTGAAGTCTCATCAGTGACAGTCAAACCCACAATTGATACCAAGGTTCTTGGTAAATTTTTATAGGAAATAAATATTTTTCACCATATGTATGAGCTGTAACAATTTAATTCCTGGAATGAACCTGTAAAAAACCTATGTTCGGAACTATACGTTAATGACTACTGTCGCTTTTGAAGTAGTCCCCTTGTGCATTTATACACTGGTGTAAATGGTGTGTCCATTTTTTGAAACGGGCCTGGAACCCTTTTTTTCTGGAATACACTAGCGTTCCTTTGTCACATTATGCTGGATATCCACAATGTCAGAAAATCTTCGTTCTTTTAGTGCAGTCTAGTTTTGGAAACAGTCAGAAATACATGGAGCTAAGTCGGGTGAATAAGCAGGATGACCTAATTCGGTAATCGATTTTTTTGGCCAGAAACTCTCTCATGATGAGCGGCTTAGTACATTACAGTGATGGATGATTCACTTGTCAGGCTATAATTCAGGTCTTTTTCTTCAAACAGAATCTCATAATCTTTGTTTCAGGATTGTACTGGAAGCACCAGGTTTCGTCACCTGTAATTACTCTCAGAAACTTCTGCTTATTTGCAAAAAGATCAGTCGCAACTTGAAGCTACAGCTGTTTCTGTTCATACATCAAAATCCATGCACAGACTTCACAGAAATCTTTTGCATACCCAATTCTTCAGTTAAAATTACCCTGACTGTTTCTCGATTCATTTGCATTTCATCAGCCATTAATGGCACACTTAATTGTTAGACTGTACCAATCTTGCACTCTGTTCACATTTGTGTCCGTGATTTTTGTTTTTGGCTGCCCACTTCTGAGGTCATTGTTTCTGTCTTCTCGCCTACTTTTGAATCTCTTATGCCACTCAATGGTTGTGGATGCTCTGAAAAACTCAGACAGTTGAGTTTTTCAGAGCATCCACACCATATGCCACTTTCAACAGCTCCCATGTTTCAATAGCAGTTTGGCTGATTTTCACACAAAATTTGATGTTAACATGCTGCTTCAAATTTCAATCACACATTTTTATGCCAAAGTTTACATGCAGATCTCTATTGTTTTTGCAATAGCCAAATGGCTCTATCGGCTTGAGGTTTATGCAGGCACTAGTTAAAATGATTCATGTGACTCTAACCAAATCACCACATGGGTGATTTGGTTAGAGTCACGTGAGTTACGTGACTCTAACCAAAGTTAGTCACGTAGTTAGAGTTACGCGGCTGTTCCGGGAATTAAATTGTCACACTTCATATATTGTATATATGTTATGTACTATTTTTATTTAATGAATGCTTTTTTGTATATAGCCTTTTAATACCCAGTTGTTTTTATGTTTTATACAATTTTTGTTTTTCTCTTGCTTCATGTACAGTTGCTTACTCTTCTTTTTATACTCCTTTCTAAAATTTCTGTGTTTTATCTATGCCTTTTTACACTTGTTTATTTATCCAATTAATTTTACTTTAGATACTGTTAACATCATCTATATGACTCAAGAAGTTCTTTCACCATTAGACTCTAAATCAGGCAGTCGGTCATTTTGGACATGTATATTGCTTACACTTCTTTGTTTAGCTCCTTTCTAAAGTTTGTATACATGTTAATGATGTTGAAAATAGACAAATCAGGAATAGCCTTCCATACAGCAAATACAGGCCACCTCCAGGAAACAGAAATGCCATATAGTGATCATAATTGTTTTATAGAAAGTTCAGAGAAGCCTCAGAAATGCTCCTTATCCCCACAAATATAATGAAAACTGTGAGTGAACTTTCACTAAGTTTGGGGTCCTTTCATTAAAAAATCTAACAGCCACAGACTTGGGATATGCTATCACATTTCATGCCACTGAAATGTGATAACAACAACTAGCCTTGTTCCAATGTGTACATTAACATCCCAACCGGCCATGACATCTATAGATGTCCAGCTAAATCTGGATAAGATTCTGTAACACCTATTGAATAACATGGATAAGAAGTGCAATTTGGTCTCACTATTTCATCCACCTCGGCTAGTAGGGAGGTTAATAAAACCTTTTTTTTTTCCTGGTCACTTTGTTTATATGTACTAGTTGTGAAGTTCTGATAACATCTATGTGTAATTTTTTTCTGGTCTTTTTTATATAAAGTTTGTACCTCTGATGTAAGTCTGACTTATGAACATTGGGTTATATTGTTGGTTCTAATAAACCTGTTATATGTTTAGAAACATGTGGTCTCAATACCACAAATTAACTGAAGAATTGCTAAACCATAGTAATATTCATATCCAGACCATATTTTTGGTAGTAAAACCTCCCTTTCCAAGTAAAGAATGAGGATTGGAAGCAATGATGAAAGAGATGTAATATCAAGAGGAAATAGATCTATGTGGATATCTTTTGATTCTTCCACATAGGTGTTTATATAAATAATGAGAGTATATCTACATATCTTCTTTTTAAATTCCTACAAAACTCCTCAAGCCTCATATTGGGCATTGACACTTCTAAAAACAATGCATTTTGTAGAGAAACTTTCAGACACACAAATACTCCATCAGATATATTAGCTAGTTTAGATGTTGTTTTGCTAAGGTTATATTTAGGGTGCATCAGAAAAAATAGCAATAAAGTTCTCAGCAAATATGATCTCCATGTCACTTTCAAACCTTTCATTCAACTAGCTACCTTTCATCCATTCTCCTAAAGATCAACTTCATCCTAGAGTTTTTAGCCTGCTTTGGCCAGACTGGTAGATCAGTTAACATCCACCTTGAAGAATACAAAAATTACATCTGCAATGATCTGTATGGCAAGTCAGGATTGACAGACCATGCTCTGGATATTCCTTCACTTAGGATTAGATGGAGGAAAACATAAATATTACATAGAAATTGTTTTAGGTCTGAGAGAATTTTTAGCATCAGCATTGGCTATGAAGCACTCTCCCAATCAACAATTACAATTGAGAGAGATCTTCATAGCTTGGTAATTTGGGAGACTCGTTTTGTGACTGATAGCTTCATTTTTTCAAATTAACTTTATGGGTTACAGACCAGAGATGACACCATATGAAGACATTAATTCTGTTTCTGTTACAGATTGAATTGTTTTCCACAGTTATTTAGTTTAGTGCTGTGTGCTTATCATAGTTATAATTGTGTTCTGAAGCTGGTTAGAAAACCAGCAAAATATTAGCATGTGTAATAAATGTATTTTTCCCTCTCTTGGTGTTATTTATACCATGAAGCACTGTTATGAAACTTTTAGTGCAACTGGAGGAATACTATCAGGGCCAGGAAACTTGTTAGTATCAAGGCTATTGAGTATTATTTTTCTGATGTCCTGATGAAAGTTCAGTTGGTAGTATACTATGAGTAGTTCATGGAAAAGTGGTAGGAGATTTGCCTTGGTTGTCTAAACTAGAGTTGGAGGAAACACTGATGCCAAGAGGTCTGTTTTATCATTAGATATTACTAATGTACCATCAGGACATGAGAGGCAGAAACATGGACGGACAAAAGTTGCATCCTTGATGAGGGATCAGAATATTTGACTTCCATTTGACAGGAGAGGAATTTAGTGTGTATTTGGCCCTTAGTGTCCTCTGAATTCAATGACCCCCCCCAGTTAGGGCTTAGTATAAGCCGAGGAAGAGGCTGGAGTTTTTACCATTGGATTGTGTGTGTGGAATTTTTAGCTTGAACTGCTTTAGATCAGAGCAAGTGCTAGAATCAGGAGACTTGGAGGTGATAATCAGACCATGCAAATTAGGCATAAAAATTGTGAAGGTCATCCCTATTGGCACTGTCATAATGCCATAAGATATGAGGCTGAAATTTAGTGGGAGAAGGATGATCTATACAAATGGAAACATGGACAAGGTTATGGTCACACTTGTCAAGTGGAGAACTAACATCAGCACTGTATTTGGAGGAGAGCTAGTTAAGAAAGGGTCAGATGTGTTAGGAAAATGATGAGGCTTATCTGGAATTCTTCAGGGTTGGTGAACAACTTTTGTTAAATCATTACTGGCAGCAAACAGTGCAACTTCTCTTCCAGCCTAGTTTGTGAAGTTGGAGAAGGGAAGCTGGTCTAAATTATGGGTGTTTGTAGATTATGGAAGTCTCAAGGTTTCCTTGTCTCACTTTGTTGCCTTCATTTGATGCGTCTCCACTATCCTAGTGCTGATAGCCTTACTGACCTATTTGACTCTCTCCTGAAAGTATCACAGACAAATTAATTAGGATAGTGGAGAAGCATCAAATGAAGACAACAAAGTGAGACAAGGAAACCTTGAGCAGATGCAGATCGTGCAAAGGCGATTCCAAGTCTAGTAACCTTTGGCGAAAAGCACCATGCGTGATGTGATCCAGAAAGTTTATTTTTTGCAGCTTTTTGAGATTTTTTTTTGGTGGTTTTTGTGGATGATTGATTTATAATCTTTAAAATTCTGCCTTATTTTTAAATTGGAAAACTCAAAATGAAACTTTTGAAATGCATTTTAAATTTTTTACACTCTTGATGTATATAATTATAATAATGATATTGGTATAAATTTAATTAATACCAATATCATTATAATTTCACAGTTTAATAAATTGTTCTAGTACCAGTTTTTTTTTTAATTAAGAGGATTGTTTGAAAAGTTTGGTAAATTTCCAATAGACGCCGACACAATTCGTCCATTCGTGCCAGTGTTTACACATATCATCTTTTTCATGACCCCTGACAAAATTTTAGCCATGTGTGATGCATAGTTCTCATTTGACAAACATCTAAAATGACTCTATTCGCATTCTTCATAAAAATGGAGACAAACAAGTTTCGTGCAGTGATAAAACACTTTTATTTGAAGAAGTGGATGGCCGTGCGGATCAAAGCCAAGTTACATACAGTTCTTGGGGACTCTGCACCAGCATTAAAGACTTTATTTTTGGATAAATGAGTTTAAGCGTGGTTATAAGTCCATCGAAGATGAAGTACGTTCTGGATGCCCGACTGAGGTCACTAAAGGAAATGATTGGCAAAATCCATGGTATCATTATGGAAGATTGCTGAGATTGTAGGCATCTCAACTGAATGGGTGTATAATATTCTGCACAAAAAATTGCACATGAAAAAGCTTTGTGTGCAATGGGTTCCCGATTGTTGACTGTCGATCAAAAATGCATGCGAAAAGACATTTCAATGCAGTGTTTGGCGATGTTTAGTTGCAATTTGCAGGATTTTTTGGCATTGATTCGTGACTGTAGACGAAACTTGGATCCACCATATACTTGAGTCCAAGCAGCAGTTAAACAGTGGATAATGCCTGGTGAAAGAGCACTGAAAAAAGTGAAAGCCGTTTTGTCAGCTGGGAAGGTGATGGCCACTGTTTTTTGGGATTCCCAAGGAATTTTCATGATAGACTATTTGGAAAAGGTTAAGACAATAACAGGAGTTTATTATGCATCATTATTGGACTGTTTAAAAGAAAAACTGAAGAAAAAAACGGCCAAGATTGGCATGCAAAAAAAGTGTTCTTTCATCAAGACAATGCACCATCCCACACATCGGCCGTTGCAATGGCAAACTTGTACGAATTGAGGTTCGAATTGGTTCCACATCCACCGTATTCTCCGGACTTGGCCCTATGTGACCTTCTTGTTCCCAAACTTAAAAATTTGGCTTGGTGGGAAAAATTTTTCTTCCAATGAGGATGTCATCAAGGCTATCAGTGACTATTTTACACAATTTGACAAATCCTACTTTTTAGATTGGATGAAAAAATTGGAAACTTGCTGGACCAAATGTATAGACCTTGATGGAGACTATGTTGAGAAATAAAGGTGATTTTTCCCTAAAAAATGTGTTTTATTTTTTTACCAAACTTTTCAAACGACACCCTCATACACAATATAAAATGCAGAAGAAACTCAATACAGATGACACTTATGTTAAATTATTTATATGTAGAATTTTTGGCCAGGTTTCATAGCTGTTGTCAATACAGTTATAGAAATAAACATAAACAGAACAACACTTAAATTACAAGCACATGACAATATATATGCTACTCAGATATATTAATGGAGTTACTCACCTGCAGGTGAGTAACTCCATCTACAGTTATTAGAATTCAAAAAATAAAATAAAAGTTAACATAAATAATTAATTACAACTTTATGAAACAAATGAATGCAGAACGTTAAGATGACTGAATTTGAGAAATCATTCTAAATAATACTCATTCACGTGTTTCTTAAAATTGTAATTAATTATTTACCTTTGAACTTTATTGTATTATTCTAATAATTGTAGATAGAGTTGCCCTTCTGTAGGTGATGGCATATATATTGTCATGTGTTTGCAATTTGAATGTTCTTTTTATGTTTATATCTTTTCATTTGTATTCATAATGGCTACGAAACCTAGCTGAAAATTCTGCAAATAAATAATAATTTAAGTGTCATTTGTATTTAATTTAATTCTTATTCTGCTTGCTTACATCTAATTTTTTAAAGAAACTTAAGTAAGATTTATGTTTGTTTCGTAAATAATTCAACTATAATACATTTCAATTTTTTAAAAATTCTAATTAATGATATTAGGGAAAATTTATTCGTATCAATTTTGATGCATCTGGATTTATTGCTGGTGCTAACATAGAAACATGTATCCTTTTATTTATATATTTTTGTTTAAACTTTTAACTGTTTTAAGTATTAGGGAGTTCAGATATGGTCAGGTTTTTCCTATTTATTTCTAACTGAAAGACAAATTTTTTTGTAGAAGGAGAAGAACCATGTGCCAATTTTCAGGACTGAAATTTTAAAGCATTGAAAAATCAGATTTTTGCTTTTGTCTTGATTTTTTTCAGATATTTTTATTTTTGAACTGCTAAGCATGTGTAGTTTCTTTCTTAAAAACAGTGATAGTATATGCTCTTTTTCAGATTGCTGACAATTGCACAAAACAAAATTAATTTTTCAGATAATCTCCAGAATTATTGCCATTTTCCTCAAAGAACAACCTATTATGCCATGCCTGCTTATTAATCATGATTAATGTTCACAAAGCATTGGAGGAAAATATAGGGTGGCAAATTCTTCAGTGTTCATACATGAGTTTAATAATTTGACAAAATATTCTGTGCTACCTGCAACATAGTAACAATTGTCTACAGAGATAGAAAAATCAGAACTCCATTGTGGACAAAAGTCAGAGGCAGTCCTGGCAAAGCAGATAACATTTCATAAGTTCCCAGCATGTAATTTGGCAAGTACAGAGAAAAATTTACGAGAGCTAAGCTATGTGTAAAAAAAAAATAGCTAAACAAAAGTCATGGTAAGACTATCAAAGATATTGGGAAGATAACAAATGATTCTGGTAAGAATTGGAAAAGCTTAGAAATGGAGAAAAGCATGCAGTAAAAGGATAGATGTTAAAGATGAAATGAAAACTGAAAATATCCTCTATCTGAATAATTAATTTGAAAGACTGTTACATGAAACAAGCAGTGACAGAACAGTGGCAAAAAAGAGGAATGCAATCAAGAGTATATATCATTACTCTGGATAGAAAAAGCTATCAAAAGTCAGAAATAAAGATATTCAAACAGAAATGCTCAAATGTGGTGGAAGTCTAAAAGTTTTACAGTGGATGCACTGCATCATTCAGGACTGGTCGGAAGGTCAAAATCTGGTTGATTGGAGTATGGCTCTCACTTCCATCTTAATGAGAAATACAAGTCTAAGAACAGGGGAATTTCCCTGTTTGGGTATTCCATGTAAGATTTATGCAAACATACTTGAGAAGAGGCTAAGAAAAATTGTAGAAGAAAAGCTTGGCAAAGAACAAGGCTTTGGTTCATGCCAAATAAACTCTCAGGATCAGGTTTTCACTTTAAGACAAATAGTTCAGAAATCAAGGCAGATATATGTAACAAGGATCTTTACTTAAGTTTTGTGTATATCAAAAAAGCATACAGCAAGGCACCAAGAAAAAAGCTGTTCAGAATGCTACACTTACTGGGGTATGTGAAACATTCTACAGAGCAGTAGTCTACATTTAAGTTGTAAGTCAGCAGTTAGAATTAAATGAAGTACATGAAACAAGCAGTGACAAAACAGTGGTACAGGGAAGTGATTTGATGTCAAGTACATGACATGGATGCACTCTATCTCCACTCTTATTCATTGTCTATATGGATCACATTATGAAAGAAAGCAGCATTAAATCTGATATAATCAGAGATATCAAACTTAGCCCTTGCTTTGTATAGATGATGTATCCCTAAAGAAATCCACCATAAGTCACCAGGATTCCTTAACTAGTTTGAATAACATATGGAAGAAATTTGGAATGAAAATGAGCAGTTAAAAAAAAAAACACCTCTACAAATGGTCATAACCATGGAAAACTTCAATTGCATTCTATGAAATATTTAGGTGCAATTTAAAATTGCAACTAAATATTTTATCTACTTAGATGCAATTTTAAGAACAAAAAAATAAATATGGAAGTAGAAGTGAATATTGAATAAATTTATATGGAATAAGAAATTAATAATAAAACAAAAAAAACTAATAGTATACAACAGTGTTCAAACCAGTTTTACCATATTGATCTAAGAATGAATTCATCACAAAGACTGGAGACCACTGACATGAAAGTTTTTTTTTTTGTGGTGGGGGGGGGGGGGTAGAGAAGGGAAGTTAGCATTCCAGAATGTGTGAGCAGAGCTAATCTCAGATGGCGTGGTCACCTGGCCTGGAAGGAAAAGAGTAAAACAAATGTTTAATGGGAAGATGGCAGGAGACCCAGAGGAAGACCAAAGTAAAGGTGGAGTGATGCAATTAGAAGTATCCTAGAAGACAGAAATATAAAATCAGACAGTATTGGAATACTAACAAGTATGAAAGTTTTTTCACTTGGTTATATTATAAATTAAAGATACTAAGTGAAAAAACAAGTGGAAGCAAATAAAAATTTGTGCATAAGTAACATCACAAACGAGTTACTTTTTATATAGAGTAGCGCTAATGACTTCACATTAATTGCCTTAGTATCCCATGATGCAAAGCACATATCCTTATGGACATGTGCTTTGCATCATGGGATACCAACGCCATCTACCGTCCACCACCATCACTAGTATTTGCACAGACAACCACAAATATCCATGCTCATGGCAGGATTTGAACCTGCAGCCTTTTGGCTTGAGAGCATATGCAAGTTCAAATCCTGCAGTGAGCATGGATTTTTGTGGTTATCTGTGCAAATACTAGTGGTGGTGGACGGTAGATGGCGTTGGTATAGATAATGATGGTAGTTGCAGTTCATTGTAGTTGATAGACTGAGTGGTGGAGACAGAGAGCTGTAGAGTAGGTGCCCTCCCTCAATGAATCTTTGAACTCCCTGGAGGGATTACGTAATAATAATAATAATCTATAATACTATGCATTATGGGAAGGACCACTACTGACCTCTATTTGAGTGCCAGTGGGAGCCAGACCCAGAAGTGATACCAAGATTGAAATGCAGAAGTCATATTTCCACATACAAGTAGTCAAAAGTGTCACACCTTATTATTAAAATACCCTGAATTAGAGAAAGATGTTTGAAAGTTTTTTTCGCTTAGTTATATTATAAATTTAAGATGCCAAGAAATTATATTCTTGGTTTAATCCTTTATCCAAGTGGAAGCAAATAAAAATTTGTGAGTGACCTTTCTCTAATACAGAGTATTTTAGCAAGGTGTGACATCTTTTGACCACTTATATTTGGAAATGTTTGGAGTTTCCCGGAACAATAATAATAATAATAATAATAATAATAAAAAAATATGATTTCTGCATTACTTCAGCTTTTATCACTTCTGGGTCTGACTGCCACTGATGAGACCTTCAGTAAAGGTCAATCTGGGTAGTGGTCCTTCCTATGATGCTTGTCCATAAGGATATGTGCTTTGTATGATGGGATACTAAGACAATTAATGTGAAGCCATTAGCATTTATATACAAGTAGCCTAGTTGTGATGTTACTTCACACACAAATTTTTATTTGCTTCCACTTGGATAAAGGATTAAACCAAGGATATAATTTCTTGGAATCTTTAATTTATACTAACAAGTAATGCAGGATTTAGGAAAGATAGAACTACAATTCAAGATTTTGACAATGTGGTAATAGCAGAGAAAGCTAGGAGAAAAAACAAAAACTGATATACAGGTATCCCTTGCTTAATGTGGGATTTGATTAACACACCAAAATTAATTGTGACAATCCCTTTATATATACGTGGCAAGAGTTTTAATTAACTCACCTTTAAATTTGTCATGCAAAAACATGCAATCCTTGAGGAGTGTTTCCTGGCCAAGAGAAAGAAAGTCATGCGCATTATGACATCATTCCTTCCCATTAAGCATTAAGAGTGGGTGTATTACAAGCTCCAATTGTTCAGTTGTATTTAAAAAAAATATTTAGAAAATGCACCTGGTCATCCAAATTCTCTTAATGATTGGTATGAGAATGTGAAAGTTTTATTTTTTCCATCAAATACGACATCATTGCTACAATCCATGGACAGGGGCGTCATTGCAACTTTCAAAGCCTGTTTTCTTAAAAAGACATTCTCAAAGGCATTAAAAACAACAACGGGAGAAAATGCGATTACACTCCAAGAATTTTGTAAAAATTTTAACATTAAACATGCAATTGAAAGCATTCATGACTCTGGGAGCAAGTGTCTTCTAGCTGCATGAGAGCTGTTTGGAAAAAATCTTTTGCCAGAATTTGCTAATAACTTAGGTGATTTTCAAAATCCTGTGAACAACATGGTTGAAGAAATCATTGCAATTTGGGAAGACCTTGGTTTTGATGCAGAACATGTTAAAGAATTATTGGATTCAAATTCAAAAGATTTCAGTGATAATGATCTTCTTGAAATTGAACAACGATGTGCATATAACGACAATGAACAGATGGAATGTGAAGATGAGATTCCAAAGGAAATAACAATCAAAGAATTGGATGGAATATTTCACAGTTTAGAATCGTCTAAGCAGCAAGTAATGGATATGGATCCAGATGTTAATCAAAGAATGCTTGTTTGCCGAGGAATATATGCTTATATGCTTATTTTCAGTTTTCCCAATATCACCAAGCATTTTCATCGCGCATTTCATCAGTCCTTTATGTCATCATGGATAGATGACATAAAGGACTGGTGTGGAATGGGTGTGCAGAAACTGTGACACTGTGCACTGGTGGAAGAAGATAGTGAAGGAGGCATCAGGCAGTGAGCCCATGGTTCATGATGACGATGAACAAGTAATAGAGTAATTTGGCAGAAAAGCTTTGATAGAAGATTAGTAATAATGTAAACTTCATCATGTAGTGCTATCATAGTATTCTGAACATCCTTTAAGGTTGCATATCAGGAAATTGATGTTGATGATGAAATTTTCCAGGAGTAAAGACCCTGCCACTGCAATGTGAGATTGACTAACTTCTCATTCTGCGATCGTTGCCATTTTAGAAGAACAACCATGATAATATTACTGTTTCTTGTTGATTATAGCTCTTAGTGGTACTCATGTAAACTGATGTTAAAAGAAAGCTTAGGTAAACCCTCAGTGCATCATATGGTATTTGTGTGTGTTGTGTGGGAAATTTAACAACAACAAAAAAAAAAGCATCACTAAGAACACAGTTATTGTTTTATGTACCTAACATATTAAAATTTTCATGCTGATGTTAACTACAATATATTTACATTATTTGTATTTCAACATATCATAAACTTCCTGATATGTACCTTTAAGGTGGGGGGGGGGATGCAGGCTACTATGACAGCACTAAGTTTGCATTATTATTATTTTTTCCTCTGAATTAGCTTACTTGTCAGTACTCCAATATTGTATCTAACATTTTGTTCTTCTAAGACACTTCTGACTGAATCAGTCAACCTAAACCTTGGTCTTTTTCCTGTCATCTTGGCATCAAACACCTAATTTGCTAACCTTTCCTCTCCCATTCTATTTAAATGACAATTACCACCTTAGATTAGCCCTTCTCACACATTTTTGAATGCTAACAATGTCAAGTTCCTTCCTAATATTTTCATATTTAATGATTCTGCCATTGATGTCATCTGTTCAGGTCTCTAATTTTTCTCACAACTCTCATATCTTTGATCTCTAATCTTTGATCATGTGCTTTGTCTAACCAACCTCTCAGATTCATAACTTAAAACTGGTTTGCATATGTCTTGTACACTAAACTAGGCATATACAAGTATATGTCTAGTTTAATGTTTTACTAGTTTAGGCTGTAATATCACATTTTTATGAAAAATTGAAGCAAAATAGTAGTAATTGTAGTATAAGTAAGATAATGTGTTTAGAGTGTATTCAGATTTAAAAAAAAAGGGGAGGAGGGGTCAAATACATGAGCTAGCGAAATCTGCATACTTCATTTAATAGATAATAACAAAATTCCACCGGAAGTTGGAGCTTTACTAATGATGTACTATCTTGGGTTGTAATATCATATTCTTTATGAAAAATCAAAAAAAAAAAAAAACCTGTAGATTTGGATGGTGGAAGAATACATCACAAATTGGAATTGTTTCATCTAAATTGACAGTTTATAAGTGAAAGTCTTCATTTTCTTGAGAAGAAAAGAATTAGGAGAGTTTACCTTTCTTCACATTACTGAAACTGAAGGTAAATGTGTGATTGCTGTGGCTGATCCATTTTACCTGATTGTTAAGTTGCAATTTGAATCATACTATTGTTGCGTCGTATATCTCTGATATTGATATATCGAGGCAATATATTTAACTTTATCCTTTCCTACTTCAGCCGCTACATCAAATTCTATCGCATGTACCTCTTTGTTAAGTCGGTTGCACCATTGTTATGTGATCTTCATTAATATTAATCTTAACGTTAAGTCTCACTTCTCTTATACCGTTTCTTACGTAATTTAACCTTTTAAGAGCCACCAGAGATTACCTGTTCCCTGAATTCTATGAGTTATCCTGGTCACTCAGGCAAAATTTATTTTTTATCTACGCCAGCCTGGGTCTTAAAGTTAGAGATAAACTTAACCTTTAGGATAAACATAGATTATCAGGTGCCACTAATAATGTTAACTGAATTCTTAGAAGTCTTGGGTTCTCTGGCTTATTTTATTTTGTAGTCGTGCCCTACTATTTTCAATTGGGGTATTCCCGCACACACATACACGATCACAGGTTCGAAGTTTTATGAAGGGTCAGGGTCAGTCATCATGATCAGAAACACATGTAAGGAACCAAAATATTTATCAAACTCATTATATAATGCCATACAAGTTAAAGTAGTTATCAATTCTAATTTAATCTTCTACCTTTCTCTCACCCTCTCACCCTCTCACTCTTAAAACAATTATGCATTGACTTCAAAATGTTAGCAAGTTCAATAACTTGACATATAATACATTCTTAATTACAGCTCAATTTGACATTTAGGCATTTTAGCACATTTATAATCTCTCGGATTAATTACGACAATCTCTATCTAACTGAAAATTCTTAAAGTTCATTTCGAAAGCATAGTCATTTACATAAATCTTAGTTCTTCACTTGTTCTTCCATTACAAATTTTAAGATGCATTCTCTAAAGGGGCTAGAACAAGTGAGAGTACTTATTTATTCTTTATCAGTTTTCTTCCGTCCTTCCTTCTTTGTTACGACTCTGGTTGTCTCGATCTTATCGCCACATGGGTTACACGTGCTCGCCTGAGCTGGGCGCTATCTCTCTGCTAAGGTTTTATGCTGATGACTTTCTCATTGACGGCCTACAGTTGATCTTGCTGAAATCTGCTGCAGTGTCATGCCGGAACTTTTCATAAGTCAGCCCTCAAAATGAGAGCTGAACTGAACTGCGATGAACTCTTGGAGCACATGAAGAGAAATGCAGGAACAAGAAAAAATGGGGTGATTTACTTCTGTGTCGCGGGTTTTATACGCTCCCCTAGAGCGCCACCTTTCCGAGGTTGAATTTCTCTTATCGTCTCACCCATTGGTCTCAGGCTGGGTGACTTCACCGATCAACATACGGGACTTCTTGTTTCCGGGAACGTATGCGTCATGATGTCTTCTCAGATGTGATGCCCGTGGGTGCTTGCGCTGCTCTTATAGTATTAGGGCAATCTTTGCCTTATGTTGCTGAAATATACGCATTCTTTCATTTATAATATTTCACTAATGATTTCTCTCATATCTGCTCCTTTTTGCTGACTTACATTCATGCTAGACATATAGATACATTAATTTAAATTCACATAATTCACAGTTTATCATACAAGATGTTACAAAAAAAAAAAACATAGTTACACTGTGCTAAAAGATAAGTAAGCATATATATTTTTTGTTAATTGTTAGATTCTGGAATGGTGATGTCATGTAAAATTTGAAGTCACCTATTTCAGATCTAACACTATGTTCTTAAAGGTTCATTAACTTTCTCCTTTATTAGCAGTTTATTTTTGCTTAGTCCAATAATTATGGTTCAACTGGATTTGTTTCCTTCTCATTATCCAAGCTTAAGCAAACAAATCTATACACAGCATTACAGGTACTGCATTTTGCCTGACAAAGAGGAAAAGTGTTTGCACAGTTCTGAATATCTTTTATATGTGAAAGCACACTTTTATTGGTGTATACTGTCCATTGAAATAACATGGATTTCATTTGCTTTTTTTTAAGTAGGCTTATTTGTTTATGCTTGGTTTGTTCAAGGGCTAAGAATATAAAATGATTATATTTTATATTCTTCCTTTTTTGTGTGCAGAACTCTTTGTCCACATTAATTATTTAAAATTTCCATTATCAAATTCCTGATATGTATCCTACTGAGTGAATAAAATTATGGATTCATTGATAATTTTCTTATTTCATTGTTTCAACTGAACTGTTTCTCATATATCCTCTTGTTAGATATCTTGACATCACATTTCAGATCTTTTAGAAAAATCTCGAGCAATTCGCCAAGCAAAAGATGAGAGATGTTTTCATATATTTTATCAATTGCTCCGTGGTGCTACAACAGAACAAAGGAGTAAGTAGTTTATTATCATTCTGTAACAGCTTTAATAATAATTTGCTTATCATAAATATTAACCTAAAAAGTAATTTTGTAAACTTTCTCTCTTTTTGCTGTTACTTTAATTTGAGATTTCAATACATTTTCTTAAAAGTAAACAAAACAGCTTACTTAACATATTGGAATCATTCCCTGATATTGTAATCTTTCTTTATATACATATGCTTAACATCCATTTCCCTTAAAACAGCAACTGTATTTGACCCACAACAGAGCAAATATACTTTAGCTGCTAGCTAGAAATTTTTCATTTAGGATATCCATGTGCTGTAATATTTTTTAAATGAAAATTGTTTGAAAAAATAAAGTTAATAAAAATTTGATGTCAGGACCATTCTGTTGTGTGGGTATCTCCATGGAGTCAGAAGACTCTGGCAGGAGATCCACACTATCCTTTATACATTGTGAAGAATTTATGGAGACAAAAACACATGTTGGAATAATTACTTTTAATTACAAAAATAGCACTCAATGTTTTGACCTTATCAAGGTCATCAGGAAAACATACGTATGCACAGGACATTAGCTACATGGCATTACACAAATGTAAAATAAATCTAAATGCTTTGTTAATCATTTGCCTCAGCCATGCCTCAGCCCAAAAATATAAAAATTATACACAAATATAAATTATTTGTGTAAAATTTACAAAATAATTTTTTATACCTCTAAGTATAATAATATAAAGACAAAAAAATAAATAAAAATAAAAGTTTTATAGTGGAACTACATTAAAGTAGTCCTCTGTAGTCCTCTTATATTAAGGCTTTCTTGTGTTGGGGTTCTGGCATCGTGTTTTGGATGCTCTTATAGGTTGCAGATGGGTATTCCATTTTCTTGGAATTATTAATAGATTATTCATGGTGAGATTCAGATGATGTTTCAGCACCTTACAAGCTTCCTTGAACTTTCTTTCAAACCAGGTTTTGGTATTGTGTAGGGATTTGGTGCCTTTGCAGTTGATTCTGTGACATTTGAAGTGCATGGTCTGACAACCTGTTTTACCACAGTGAAGGAATTTAAAGTGATATTTGTGTTTATTTTTTCTTATTAGGATGATATTTTTATGTTGAGCCCATACATGAGAGGTTGGTTGATCAACCTATAGTACATTAGTACCATGTATGGGTAGCGGGTTGGGAAAGGAGGAACTTGTTTATATTTGACTTAAATGACTGTAAATTGTATTTCTTGGGAAACAACAGGAGGGAAACTGTTCCACAATACTTCAGTTGCAGGGATGAAGGAGGAGGAAAAGAAACTTGTTCTGTTTGTTTCTAGGTGTGAAGGGATGTTGAGCAGCAGCTGCACATGTTCCAATGAGCTTAGTACTGAGTGGAGGAATTATTGATGTTATTTCAGATGAGCATTTCCCATGGAAATATTTGTAGAATATACATATTGCAGAAACCAAATGTCTGTGCAAAAGTGTGTGTGTGTGTGTGGGGGGGTTAGTTGGTAAAAGATGGGTCATTAATAAGTCTAATTGTTCTCCTCTGTATTGAGTCAAGCATTTCAAGGGAGCTTTTAGGTTCCCCACCCCATATGTTGGAGCAGTATTCGATAGCTGGGCGGATTTGTGATTTGTATAATGTTAACAGCTGTTCAGGGTTGAAGTTACATCTTGAGCAAAAGAGAAATCCTAGTTTTTTGAAGCTGAGGATGTAATGGCTGTGATGTGTTTATGCCAGGAGAGGTTTGATGTCAGGGTAATTCCAAGAAGAGAAATCTCAAACCGTCTGAAATTTGGGTATCATCAAAAAGCATACCGAGAAAAAAAAAAATTTCTTTTTTATGGGAAATAGGACAGAACTGGATTTTATTAGCCTTGAAATTGATGAGGTTATCCAAACCCCATTGGAGGATGGCTTGGAGATTGGAATTGAGGTCGTGGTGGTTGATGTTCTGTAGGTTGAAGTGAGTTGTGTATGGTAAGGTTTATCAAATGTGAAAGGGAGGAGTGTAATGTGCTGTCATTCCCAAAACTGTGTTATTGGGTTGGTGGTCAACTGAAGTAGGTGATTGATATAGCAGGAAGAGGGTTGGTGAGAGGACAGAACCTTATGTAACCCCCAGCATTAGTTGAATGGTGAGAGGATAGGGAACCATCCACCATCACACAGTGTGCATCCAGACAAAGCTGGCAATCCAACTACAGAAGTCCTGGGACAGACCAAGTGCAACCACTTGAGATTTTCCAAACTTCTCCATGGCAGTTGTTTATTAGGTGGGTACCTTCAAGGTAGTGTAGGAGTTGGGAATTGATGATTTTTTATATTTCTTTAGACAGGACTGAGGTAAGTGAGATAGGGTGATAGTTGGACTGCAGTGACTTGTCGCTCTTCTTGGTAATGGGTTGAATATAGGCCAATTTCCATGTTGTGGGATAGATTCCAGTGGAGTAAGAGATGTGCCCTGTTTCCACTATGTGGGGTAGGTTGCAGGTGCACTGAATTTTGTAAACCCTCTGGGCAAGGTAGGGAAAGAGATCTTTGGATGAGCAGAGTATACTACTTTTTAATTTTGCAGATGGTTTGAAGGTTGCCTTAATTGAAGGTATGGCCATGGCATTTTTGTAATCTTTTTGCTTTTAATGGTGTTATTGTGGAGAATCATGTGAACTGTTCCTTTGTTGTAGTCATTTTTTTTTACAGATATGAAATTATTGGCTAATAATTTCATATTCTTCAGCACTTGCTCATTGGAGCAAATTGTTAAGGCTATGTTTGAGGGTGCTGATGACCCCTAGTTTTTGTGTTGGATGGTGGTATGAATTTTTGTGTATGTATTGGCCTGTGTGTGTGTGTGTGTGTGTGTGTGTGTGTGTAGGTTTGCAGTAGACTGTGGATGAAAGGCAGCCTGAGGGAAGATGTGTGACAACTGTGTCTAGAAAAGGAAGAAAGTTATTGTTTTCAAACTTGGTGGTAAATTGGATATGCATTTGTGTTGTTTGTTCAGAAGGCTTAGGAATATATTTAATGTTTTGCAGCCTTGGGCCAAATGGCAAAAATATCAACATATCTGAGTGTTATTTTCGTAATTATAAGTAAAGCAATTACTCCAACATGTGTTTTTGTCTCCATAAATTCTTCCCAATGAATGCTGACCATCATGTAAACTTAATAATCCTTAAACATACAATACCTCTCCTTAAATGCATTCACTATTAGGACATTCACAACTAATTCTAGCAATCCATTCCACTCATTCACCACTCTCCAAGCAAAAAATTTAGTCTGCACATCCTTAACTAACCACAATCTTATATATCTTCCAGGAGAGACACCTAATTCTCTTTTTATTCATCATGTATTGACAAATTTCTTTTGTGTCAATCTATTAGAACCGTTTTAATAATTTATAAAAGTTTCCCCTCTTTCTCCTATGCCTATCAACTTAACTTTGCAACCCACGCACCTTCAACTTATCCTCACAGGAAGCATTTCACAGACCTGTCACCAGCTTGGAAAGTCATCTTTGAATCTCCTCCACCACCTACTAATCCCCAAGAAACAGAAGTGACCAGATCTGTGCGCAGTAGTCAAAATGTGCTGAATCATAGCTTATAAAAAGGAATAATAACCCTCCCTCCCTCCCTCCCCCCTTCTCTCTCTCTCTCAGTGTTTTTCAACATCCAAGTAATCTTTCAACTTTTTGCAGTATGCCTTCTGAACTTCAACTCTCTGTCCACCATTATCTCCAAATTTCTAACCTCGGAAATTTTTTCAGTTTCCTGCAATTCAGTACCATTAACATGATATACGATGTGTAATCTTTTCAAATCAAAATGCATACATGACCATTATCCTTTACCCACAAATGACAATTTATTTAAATCATCCTGCAGCATAACTACATAACCTTTATTGACTGTTGCCTTCCCCCCAATTTTGCATCATCAGCAAACAACTGAATATCTCTCCTTCCCCTCTCCTTAAATCTTTCCATTTATCCTTGATATAAATTAGAGTAGTCACCCTAGTATGGAGCCCTGGGACACTTCACTCATCACTCTTGTTCACACCGATGTCCGTCTGCCTCCCCTGTGCCACCACCTCATACCGTTCGCATTTGCTCCAACTTATAACGGCTTAATTGAATAATGGCTTCAACATTCTGTTTTTTCTTCATCGCAGTACTTTCTCACTTTACTATCCCACCGTGCATCAGAGACCAAAATCAATTCCGGAAGAATTGTTTAAAAATTGTATATAACATTTAATTTTTAATTAAAATTCATTATTTCATATAAAATATTAATGAATTTAATATACGTAATTAAGCTTTTGTAATAGTTTTCCATGTGGTATTCTGTCAAATGCCGTTGCAAAGTTCAAAAGTATCATGGTGTGACCATTTCCTTCATCCAGTTCTGCTGTCACTTTATTATAAAAATATGAGTAAATTACTAAGGCAGGACCTACCATTTACAAAGCCTTGCTGCCCACTATAGAATATTGTATTCCTATCCACCCATTGCTGAATTTTACTTTTAACCAATTTTTCCAATACTTTAACCACCACTCCTGAGATATTAATTATTCTTTACTTTGCAACCTCTGTCCTGGATCAACATTTATGTAATGGAACTATCTTACTCCCTTGGAACCTTGCCAAGCACTTGGCTAGAGGGAACAGAACAAGGGGTCATCACTAGAAGTTGAATAAAGGTGTGGTTAGTTAGGGATGTGAGGAGTAGATTTTTTTGCTTGGAGAAGTGTGATTGAGTGGAATGTGTTGCCAGAGTCATTTGTAAGTGCTTTGTCTGTTAATGGGTTCATGGAGATGATAGATTGTGTGGATAGATTGGGTCTCCTGTAATGAGTCTTTGGACTCCATGGAGGTACCCATATAATAATAACGAATGTTGTCACTATACAAGAACACGGTTATGCGATGCATGTTTTCTGATTGTCTATGATTATCCCCCCCCCCAAATCTAATTCTTTCATTAATTGGAATTGCTGTTTAAAATTTCATCAGCTAGTTTACTTGAATGCTATTGCCAAATTGCACTAGCCTGGTTGGCTTTGTGAATTGTGTATCTGCCCTCCACCCTATAGGCATGGATTTTTTTTTTAGGTAGAGATGAATTTTATCACTTGAGACTACTGCCCTGCTGTTTTGGAAGTCTGAGTAGCCCATAAAGTTTAATGTTTAGTGTCTAGAGCAGGGTTCGTTTATTATATAATTTTTTTTATATAAAATACCATATTAAAAAAAAAAAAACACCTTTTCCCAATAGGGAATAAACTAGCAAAGCCAATTTAGCCTTATTTGGCATTTGGAGACTGAGAAGTAATTTCCACTCTAGCTAATCAGAGATAGCTGGCACAAGACTGTCACTCATTTTAAACAACATATGTTGAAGAGAGGCAGACAACTGCTACCATCTTGTGGTCTCTAACCATAACACTGTGTGGGTTCTGTGATCGATTTCCTTGAGTTTATGGGAGAAAAAACTGCTTGAGAACTGGTCAAAGAAAGAGTTAGAAGTTTTAGTCAGCAATTAAAATTCAAACATCTTTTTGTGTGGCTTAGCATTTAACATTTTACTTTTTAAGCCACTTCTGTGATTTGATATATTGCTTTAATTTTTAATTGTTTCTCACTATAAACATACTATTATTATTATTATTATTGCATGGACACCTCCAAAGAGACCTAAGTGAACTTAATGACAATCTCCTGGTAAGGTCCAATCCAAAATTCCCAGAATAACATACTGTTTTCAAGGAAATTCACCAAAGCAAAGTTTACTCTGCTAGTAATCAAATGGAATAGTTCTTTTAGTGGAACATTTGCTTTAGTTAATTTTTTTGAAAATGTGGTTTTTTTAGGAAACAAAAGGAATAGCTCTTTGCATAGTACCTCTTATTTTATCTTCTATCTCCAGTCATTTGTTTCATTAGTTTGACTGAGTAAATGGTGTTCTCTTCTCTATCCTATAGGAGCCATTGGTTCAAATTACATTTTGGCATGGATGTAGAGATCTTTAGGTAGTAGATGCTTTTTATTGTTGTCCAGTATGAAATTGGCATTCTGCCTATTTGAGACCAGAAGTGACTGAAAACAGTTTGTTTCTAAAACAGGATTTCTGATTATTTATCCTTGCCTTACCCTTGTACTAAAATGGGCTGTTGGTTTCAAAAACTTTTCATGGGCAGGATTGACCATTTTTTTCTCCCTTCTGAACTCTTTGTCTAACTTTTATGAAAGTATTGGATCACTATTTGTTTCTTCAGCCTCTTTAAGTATCAGAAAAAAGCACAGACCATCTGTGTCTTTTCCTGATTCTTATGCATAATTTATGAGAAACAAGTGTAGAGATATTTGTGTTCTCCCTGAAATTTCTTTTGTTGTTGAATTAACTCAAGTCAGTGAAGAAAATTTTGCTTCTGTTGTGAGTATAACATTTTTATAAATTTTGTAAATAGGAACTGCTTGAGAATCTCTGTAAACTGCCAGTCACTTTCCATACTTGCATACCTGTAGCTTTATTAGCTTTTAGATAATAAAGATACTTTAGATACTGTCTTCACCTCATGTATGAGGTGAAGACAGTATTTAAAGTGTTCATTTTTAAATGTAATAAATGTTGTAATAGCAAAAGTAATTCTGGCACAAAACAGATGAATTGTATGATCTATAGATTAACTAAATAACGTTTTTCAGTTTAAATATTTAACATTAAGTATTTAGTATTTAATAAATATTACACTTAAAATGACATTAGAAGATGAAATGTTTTTATTACTTTATTTCTTTTTCACATTCTGTTCCTTTGTTTAAATATAAAAGAAAAAATGTTATGTTTTGAAAGTGATATTTATAAAACAAAAGAGGCAAAATGGCATCTTATCCTTACATGTCAATATTGATTTCAGCATTGCAGTTATCCTCTTAATTGTATTTGTAATGTGACCTTTGAACTTCATCTTCCTATCCACAAAAAAAAAAAAATCTTGCACCACAGAGGATCAAAGACATGCCTCCAGACCTGCTAATAGATGGCTCATCAACAGATAGCTTTGACACCTCTGCTTTTCCATAGGAAACTAAAACAGTTAATGCCTATTAATTAATATACTTATTACCATAAATATACTTTTAATGGGAGATTTAAACAGACATAACTTGCTGTGAGGGTAGTGCCAGAAAAAACATCAGAGGAAGGGTTGTCAAGCACATGCTTAACAATAATTTCTCACTCTTAAATACATGAAACAACATCTTCCATATGCCTATCCCAACATTTACTGTCATCAACTTAACTGTCTGCTTGTCCTTCCTCTTCCCACTGTTTAAGTAGAAAACTTTGGGAGAGATCATTTCCTATGATATCCCCTTTCTTACATGGGTAGCCAATGTACTACATTTCAGATATCATGGTGGAAAATTAAGCAAGCTGACTGATTCACCTTCACTAGAAGAATTTGATTCTTCAGTAGTCACCTCCTCTCCTATCAGCAATGTAGTGAATCGTGTAAATGTTTATTACATGAGCTGCCATTGCAACTCTTAAATCTAGTTGGTTTGCACGTTTTCCTAAGCCATGATGGAATGACAGTTGCACAAAAGCTAAAGAAGCCCAGAAGAAAGCTTCCAGTATTTTCCACAGATACCCCACAACAACAAACCTAATAATTGCTTTTAAATATTCTCATACTCAAGCAAGACACATCCATTGTCAGAAGCAAGAGGAATCTTGGATCTAATACATATCATCCATAACAAGATTGTGCAATATTGACAGTAAGATAAAATCTGGAAAATAAAAGGCAAGTACACCACACACCATCTCTCCATCCTTGAACATAATTGTTGCAAACATCTCCCCTGACACACCCGAGGAGATGTTTTTTAAAATATCACAGGTATCTTATCCCCCCCCCCCCCCCAAGTTCCTTGTTGACAAATGCAAAGTAGAAAAATGATCAATTCTGTTTACTTCAAATAGAACTTAAATGCAACGTGAAAGAAGAATTGAAAGTCGCTTTGCTTATGTGTCCCAAATTACTGTTGGATCAAACAATATCCACTGTTAAATGGTTAAATGTGTTGCATGTTTATAACAGAATTTTCTGTGAGCACATTGTAGAAGGTATTTCTTCACACACAAACTTTGTTTGCTTACACTTGGATAAAAGATTAAACAAGAATATAATTTCTTGGCAAGTTTAACTTTGTTTGCTTACACTTGGATAAAAGATTAAACAAGAATATAATTTCTTGGCAAGTCTTCACATTAAAAAAAGAAAGGCAACAATAATGTATTATTGTTGCCTTTCCTAAGCTAGGGAAGGATCCAAAATCAGCCATAAACTATTGACCAATTGCTGTGACCAGCTGCATGTGAAGATGTGGGAAAAAATGGTTAACTCTAATTTTTATGGTTTCTAGAAATGGCCTTTTATTTTTCCTGAACACAATCTGACTTCTGGAAATGCTATTCAACAACTGATCAATTTGTCAGGTTGGAAACATCCATTAGATATGCCTTCCTAAAATGTGAGACTGCTTAGAGAGTTGGAATACTGAATGACCACAACTTTGTTTTCAGGGGGAATCTTCCACTTTTTATCAAGAACTGTTTATATAACCAAATCGTACAAATCTGAATGAAACTGCTCTCTCTCCTGCTGAAAAGTGTCCAGCGAGAGCAGTTTGATAACAACTTCCTCCAACTAAAAGTATCATCCTCTATGTGGATGGCTTTACCATTTTCTGTTGTTCATATAACGTAAGGGTCATAGACAGCTAAGTGTTGATCATCTATTAAAATGGGTGCTTGTACATAGGTTCAGATTTTTATAGCAGAAGACAGTTTGTGTGCATGCTTTTGCTGCAGATGTCTTCATTCTGACCCTGAACTATATGTACTCCTAATTGCATTCCTCTTGATTATTTTTATTACTGTTCTGTTACTGCTTAATTTATTCGCCTTTCAAAGTAATTACTCTAGTTACTGCAGAATATCTCACTTCAGTTTGTCGCCACCATATTTATATCCTTACGTTTAATTTTTAATTAATTAAATTTAATTAAGTTATATTCTTAACTACTTCTTGCATTTGGGCAGCTGTTTTTATAACTTAGCTTTTTTCTCTTTTTTCCTGAAGGAACCTACATAATTACATGATAGAAACTTTTGATATGATTCCTTCTTTTCTTGTCCTGCCTCTTTAACTTCATGGATTCATTTTTCCAACCTTTATTTTACAAACACATACACATTTTTTTTTTTTTGTCTGATAATCTTTGTTAAATGAGAAACACGTGTAACAGACATGTCTGAACTTTATTTGACAAGCTGAGTAGTTTTTTTTTTTTCTTTTTAATGGAATTATTACTTTATTCTTTGTTAAATTGATAATATTTGGCTTATAATGATGTTTATGCTTTATATTGTTTAGCCTTTTTGTCCTTTATTTTAATCATTATTAATGTAGTTCACTTGAATTTTTCCAGAGGAGTTTCTTTTAGAAGATGCTAAAAATTATACGTTCCTAACTCATGGCAATGTTCCTGTACCAGGAGTGGATGATGCTCAAGAATTCAGAAATACTGTAAATGCAATGGCCATTATGGGTCTCTCTCAGGAAGATTTAAGTGGTAAGATTTATTCATTTTTAAGTGCATTATTGGAGGGATCCTAAAGATTGCGTAGGAGAGCATGGTCAGTTAGGGAGGTATGGAAGTTTTTCTAGTGACATGGTGAGCAAAAAGGAATTGTGTTGCTATAGAAAATTATCAACAGTGAAAGAATTTGAGAGTATTGATAATCTTGTGATTATTTCAAGTTTCACTTTTTCTTTTGCCTCCTTATTCATATTACTTAGAATTTTGTATATATATGGCCTCTTCACTGTAAGATCTCTTTCAATTTTGCTATGAAGTTATCCCATGTACATTTTTTTTGCTATGCTGTTTTTTGCTATTTATAATTAATTTCTGCTTCTATTGATTTTATATTTAGCTTATATGCTTTTCTTGTCTTTGATTATTGCTTCAATGTTTTCATCCCAGTTTCCTATTACCTTTCTCCTCTTCCATTTACTTTTTGTTCTAAGGCATTCTTTTGCTGCATTTATTAATTTTTAAATTATTCCATTCTATCTTTGTATCATAATTTTCTTTTATGTGCTCTAATTTTCCATTTATTCTTTGCAAATAAAGGCAGTTAATACTTTTATCATTCAAGAGTTGAACTTGAAAAGATTCCTGGAGATTTCTCTTAGCATTGATTTGGTTCATTTTAAACCATCTTGGGGGTGTTCTTAATTTTTCTTGTAAGAAATAATGATCAGATTCTATTTCTACACTTCTGAATACCCAGCTATCTAGTATCATATTAGCTGTTTTCCTATTAGCTATTATATATTTCTTGTTTTCCAAGTGAATTTGTGGCAATTTTATTCTTGAAAAAATATTAGTAATTTATTGCAAATTGGTTGATATATATATGGAGTAAATGTCTATTCATTTCATCTTAAAATAAAAAAAGCATTAGCAAAAAAAGGTCATGGCAACAACGTTTTGGTATAATTTTTGTCGTGTTTGACCTACTGTAAAATGCTGGATTAATTACAGCTGGCCATTTGTTGCAGATACCATGGGTTGTCATGCTAAGATTTCTTCTTTATTCTGCAAATGAGCAGGTTCTTCTGTTAGTAGCAAAAACTTTCCTTCCACTCTCTTCTGTTCTGAGCATTCTCTTTCAAGGTTGTGTACCTATCTCCATTCAGCATGTCATCTAGCATTGTTTTCCTTACTCTTCCTCTGGGTCTTTTTCCATCTATTTTTCCTTCGATGGCATCTCTGATTCCATTTCCTCTCAGAATATGTCCGATCCAGTTTTCCCTTTCTTCTTTTTATCCTCTTTAACAGACTTCTTCTACTCTTTTTAAGAACTCTTCATTAGTTATTTTATCTGTCCATATGATTTTTTCCATCCTTCTCCAAATCCACATCTTAAAGCTTTCCAAAATCTTAATTTCTTCTTTCTTCAATGTCCAAGTTTTAGCTGCATAGAGGACAACACTCCATACATAACATTTTAATACTCTTTTTCTTTAGGTTTCTGTCCATTTTACTTCTGAATAAATTCCATTTTCTATTAAAGGCATCTCTTCCCATCTCTATTCTTGCTTTTATGTCACTTTTACATCTTCCATCACTGCTACTCACACTTCCTAGATATTTAAATGTCTTTACTTGATTCAGTTTTTCCCCATTTATTCTGATATCCATATTTGCCTCTTTCCTTGCTACTTTCATTACTTTTGTTTTTCTTATGTTAATTTTCATTCATAATTGATACAGGACTCCAGTAATCTGTTCAACAGATGTTGTAATCCTGTTTCAGTATTTGATAATAATGCCTTGTCATCTGCATATCATATTGCAAATATCTGTCTACTTCCAATTTTTATTCCTTCTTCTGAATTCTCTAGTGCTTCTTTTAACATCGCTTCGGAATAAATGTTAAAGAAAATTGGTGACAGAGAACAGCCTTGTCTTACTCCTCGTCCAGTGATATCTGGTTCTGTTGTGCCATATATGTCTCTCACCATGGCAGTTTGTCTCATGTATAGTGAAATAATTGCCAATCTTTTCCATTTTATAAAGTCAAAAGCTTTTTCAAAATCTATATAACAAATATTAACTTCTGTCACATATTATTCTTAACAGTCCAATCACATCTCTTGTTCCCCTACCCTTCCTGAAACCAAACTGATCTTCTCCAAGAAATTCTTCCACCTTAGATGCAATTCTCCTTGTTAGAATTCTCAAGTATTTTTGATGTATGGGAAATGAGGCTTATTGTTCTAAAATCCTGGTAGTTCACTGCATTACTTTTCTTTGGTATAGGTATAATAAATTTTATAAAATATCTCATTTCAGTGCTGGAGGTAGGAAAAGAGTTGTTAGCAATTGGAAAAAGTCATTATAATAGATGTGATATCAATACATATGTCTTCCACATACTTGGCTTATTACCACTTCACTCATAGGGTTCAGTGTTAAAGATAATTCTCTCTTTGTTCTAGATTATACACAGGTAAATAGTGACCATTGCCAGGATACAGCAAGTTAGGTAAAACTATTTTTGCATACTACTTGCTAGGTATAACATTCTCAGAACTGTGTGCAATGATTTGTGTACTGCTTAATGAACCTAGTTTCAACTAAACTTGAAATAAGTACTGCAAAAAGTCGAACAAAAACATGAAGATAAAGGGCAAACCTCCAAAAACTATCCATATTCACTTAACAGGCCTTAATTCTCCTAAACTCAATTTCCACTTTGTCTGGAAAACCATACATTATTTTTCTAATAATAATACAGATTTCATTTTCTTCAAGCAATTAATTGCTTGAAGAAGCTGAACTCTGAAACTGAAATCACCTTAGTTGATTCAGTTATCAGTGGTAAATGTACCTGCTCTCCAACCAACAGACTGTGTGCTCAAATCATGCCATATGTTTAGATCTTTATCGATTATCTTTAGGTGGGAAATGAAATATCTTCTAGCTTGAGACCATTGTCTCATTTATAGCAAGCCTGAAGTGAAAAATTTCCATGTTCTGGACTATGTAAAAATAAATTTAAAAAATATATAAAAGTTAAGTAAAATAATAAATGATGAATTCCTTGGTCTGTCCATGGTGCTGATGACACTATATGTTCAAAGACATTCATGAGTGTGGCACATGTATCTTTTTTTCTTTTCTTTTTTTTTTCTTCTTTTTTTTTTTTAACCTTTGATCTCAAAGATGGCATTTGTGCATATGTTTGCTCTGCTATACCATGTTGAAGAGTTTCCAACTTGGAATCTCCTCTTTTTTGATCTATGTAGGACGAGAGATTTTAGCAATTCTATTCATTCATTTATTCTCTACTGCTCTCCTAACATCACAAGCCATTCTGAACTGTTTAATTTTCTTTGCTTTAACTATCTTAAGTATACTATGTATACTGCTGTTTCTTCTCTAGTCAATTCTGATGATAGCCTAGTTTCATTTCTTTTCCAATGGATCAACACTTATTGCATTCACTCTCATCCATGTATTGTCTAGCATTATAAAAAATGCCAAGTTGCATTTTCATGACTTGTGTGCTTCATTTTCTTGGTTGAATTATTGTTTTCAGGCTTTTTCCAACATTTGCACTGGACATATCATTGAATCAGTAGTCATTGGTATAGAGACATTTATTCCCCATTCCACTATAAATTCTCAACTCTTATCTAAGTCTCTCATTCATTCATTCACCAAGCAGTGTGCCGAGGCTTGTGAAGCAGTGTACATGATGAGAACCAGGCATATCACAATTTTATTGAAATCCATCTTTTCTCTTTATACCAATTCCAGAATATCTGCAAGCAAACTATCAGCACATTCAAAATTTATTTTGAAAGGATTAAAAGAAGAAATATGTACCTTGTCCTAATGGCAGTCATGTTTTCTGATCTGGTAAAGCTAACTTTTGATCATGCTTTTAATCTCTTTTGCACTTACATGGTTCCAATGCATCATATTCTTGTTTCTTACTTTTTCTTTCATTTTCTTGCATAGATGATTTTGGTAAATTCTGTCTCACCATTTTAAACAACATTAACCTACCCCTTTGATTTTTTTTTCCACAGAAAAAAATGAAAGGTCTTATGTAAGCTGCATACCAAAAAGTCTCCTGGTCTATAGGCATTTTTAAAATTATTAAAGATTTGTGCTCCAGAATTGGCTACTTTCCTGTCACCCTTTTTTATTTTCATATTCCAGTGGTATCCTATCCTGCAGCATAGAAATTTGTCCATATTCAACCCCTGTCAGTTGTAATGAAGAAAACTGTGGGATTTGAATTCTCAACCTGTTAGCTGAAAAAGTAGGTATAGGCCAATCATGACAGCAATTATATTAACATTTTTAACTAATATTAACATATTTATTAGTAATTATATAATCATCCAACTCCTGTGCTATTGATGATTATGATATTAAATGATATGATAATGAATTGGATGATTATACAATTACTAATAAATATGTTGTTAATATTAGTTAAAAATGTTAATATAATTGCCGTCATGATTGGCCTATACCTACTTTTTCAGCTAACAGGTTGAGAATTCAAATCCCACTGTAGGTATTGAAATTCCATGTGTTTTTTAGATTGTAAATGAAATTTTTCACTTCGTGTGAGACCACCACCTTGCTTATTAGCTGGAAAAGGTTCCATGTTTTGTCTCTAGTGTAGATATCAGAATCATGAAAAATATCCTAATGATTTAATCATTAATGTTACCAATACTGATACCAATATACCATATCGATTTATGATTTTTTGTGGGTGGAATTCACATTTCACGTATACATTTATAATTAATGTATAATTAATTACTACATTCAGTAGCATTAATTAATATAATTAGCATACTGCTGAATATTGGTTTTATTGACAACTCATGTTCTTTTTAAATTATTAGTTGGATCAATATTTACTTATCACTGAAAACAGTATCATTTTATACTAATAATAGGATGAAACTAAAGGAACAAAGAAAAGTTTTAAGTCTCAGTAAATGGAATCCATTCTCTACTTGGAAAAATAAATTTTTTATATGTATCAGTTTTTGTTACACTACAGTAGCAATAGTATGGTTACTTTTACTATAGCAAACACTAGCAAACAAATAGGGAACCAAATAGTGTTTGTTACAGTAGAAAGTGTTCTGTAGTGATGAATTTTCTTTATCGTGACATTGTTTCCATAGTTCCTTAGTTGGATGAAGATAACCTAGTAAATTTTAATTCTATCAAAATGCAATTGTCTTATTTTTTGGAAGAAAAATTTCCCTTTACTTTTGATAATATTCAGATCTTCACTCAAGATTATTGTTCTTCTTGAGTTGACTTTCACATCTGCCCTATCCTGCCACAAATACATCACATCCCACAGCCTCTCAGTCTCCAAAAAACTTTGTATTCTTTTTTGTACAAAACACTAACTTGTATTCACAACTTCTAATGTGTCATAAATCCTGAATCTGTCTGACCTTAGAACATTATCACACATTTGGGACAGTGCACCCAAAATCTCACTAAGAATGCTAGATTATATCCAAAAGAGGGGAATTCCTCTTAACACTCTCCCCCTCCTTACCCATTTCCTTTCTAGTAGATATTCTTTGTGCATATTTTTTGTATTTTCACCAGTACTCCATTGAACTGGTTATTGTTGTTTCTCCACTTTCCTCATCATGTGAGAGCATAAGCAGCCACTGTAAACAGCTACAAATTGGTCTGCTACAAACTTGTTGAACAGTTTTTCTTCAAGAAACACATTAACTGTTTTTCATGTTGACATAAAACGATCATGAATGTGGATCCCAGAACTAGCTAAATCCACTCCCCTCCTCCTAATTTTTCAGATAATACTTCTCCTTATATGAGACTGCATAACAGAGCAACTTGCCAATCCTGCTGGTTATTCCACATGCATAATCATTCTGTCCATCATTAACTGCTTGACATATATTTTCTGTGAGATGAGAAGACACATACTATTACTCCATTTTGTAATACAGGCTAATGATTAAACCAACAAAGAGCAAATGTTGCAATAAAGAAGAGTGTTGCAATTGTCATCCAGTGCAGTAGGTAGTGAATTTACTCTGAAGTATATAAATTGGGACAGGTATGTCCTTGAAACAGAAGATTGTATATATTAAGAAAATTACATAGACTATATTATTAACTAAAATAAATTTAATTAATACTCCCAGTATTTTGTCAAAGTGCCATCATCAGGGAACATAATATAATATGTACACACAGGCACTACTAAGTAATGAACCTGAAGCATGTTAACTCAGTAAGCGTAAAGTCCTAAATAGTTCTCCTAGTGGGATAAAATGGGTGTTCTTGGAGGATAAGAGCTTCCCAAATTTGGGGCAGTTTCATGCAACCAAATTTGTTCAGGTTTAGGTACTTTCTTTAAGGCAGAAGCAGATTCAAGGAAAAAGCTCTCATATTTACATGCACTGCAATTGAATAGAATGGCCTATGGCAGGTGTCTGTAGAATGGATAGCAAGTCCTGAGTGGCTGTTGTGCTAGAAATGGATATAGTCCTTATGTTCAGTAATTCTGATGTTGACTGTTATGCCTGTTTGGCCATAATAGGATAGTTGCATGAAGCTGCTTCAAATATCAGAAGCTTTCATCCTCCATGCTTCAGCCCAACAGCCAATGATACCCATCTTATCCCACTAGAGGAGGGGGGGGGGCACTATTTAGGACTTCAGCCTTACTCTCAGTTAATATGCTTAAGCCTTATTGAGTGTAGTGCCTGCTTGCACATGTCATTGGAGGAAGACTATCATGAGGTAGACCAAAAAGAATGGGTTACAGTCGTTGAAGGAGAAAGGTCACAATTATCATGCTTCAGAGAGATGACAGAACATGGTCAGAGATAGAGCTGAATGACAAAGATTTCTTATTCATAGATGATGCAACCCTTCATCTCTGGATAAGAAAGATGATGATGGTGGCAATTTGACTTTATCGAAATATTGGATGTATTAATTAAATTTAATTTCCTTAATAAAGTTATGAATAGTAGTGTTACAAGCCTTACAACAAGAAACTATTGTAACTGATTTGCAACATCCATGGACTTATTGTGTAAGATTCTGTGGTGAGAATACTAGAAATGTGGTGTTTTGTTTTGTTTTTTTTTTATGTTGGGCCCATATACGAGAGGTTGGTTGGTCAACCTATAGTATGTTAGTACTGTATATATGGGTGGTGGGTTGGGAAAGGAGAAACTTGTTTACATTTGACTTAAACGCCTGTATGTTGTATTCCTTGGGAAATACATCAGGGGGAAGACTGTTCCACAGTACCGCAGTAGCAGGGATGAATGAGGAGGAAAAGAAACTTGTTCTGTGGGTTTCAAGGTGTACTGTGAAAGGATGTTGGGCGGCAGTTGTATGTGTTCCAATGGGCTTAGTACAGAGTGGGGGAATTATTAATGCTATTTCAGATGAACATTTCCCATGGAAATATTTATAGAATATACAGATTGCAGAGACCAAGTGTCTATGTGAAAGTGAGGGGAGCGAGTTGGTGAGAGATGGATCATTTATTAGTCTAATTGCTCTCCTCTATATTGAGTCGAGCATTTTGAGGGAGCTTTTAGGAGCCCCACTCCAGATGTGAGAGCAGTATTCGATAGCTGGGTGGATTTGTGATTTGTATAATGTTAACAGCTGTTTAGAGGTGAAGTAACATCGTATTCTTCCACATAAATGGATGGAATAGAAATAATTTAGTGACTACTCAACTTGGTTTGTGAAATTCATGTTTCACATTAGGAGAAGTAAGTGAATAAACTAACAGATTATAACAGTGGAAAGTGCATGTTTGCTGGTTCGAAGTTTGCTGTCAACTCCTGGTAATGTAACCACATGGATGTCGTGCTTAACTAGAGATGACCAGACTGGATGTAAAACTATCTTGATTTTTGTTGCACTATTAAGGATGTATTAAAGATGCATTTTATGACTCACTGCAGCACACTAGATAAAAAAAGAAATAGCAATCAAAACTTTACTATAGTAATGGGCGATTTTAATGCCAAAGTAGGTCATCCTATTCACCAAATAGATACAATAGGGCCATACATATATGGTACAAGCAGCAACTCAGGAATGGTTCTTACAGAATTCGCTATCAGTAACAATTCGCTTTATGTTATGAATACATTTTTTAAGAAAGCCCTCAAAAGAAAATGGACATGGAGAAGTCCAAACGGAGAAATAAAAAATGAAATAGATTATATACTGTGTAATAATAAAGAAATAGTTCAAGATACTTCAGTACTAAATCAAGTAAAAACAGGAAGCGACTACAAACTGGTCAGAGCCAAAATTAAAATAAACCCCAAATTGGAAAGAATAAAATGGCTAAACAAAAAATCAAGAAATTTTAATTTAAACCCTATTGAAAACAAGAAGGATTACAAAGAAAATCTCGATCAAAAACTAGACTTAATAAATATATTTGAAGAAGACATAGATAAGCAAAAATCTAACGGAAGTAATAATCTCAACAGCCAACGAATTCAAAAACAACAAACAACAAAAAGACCATAAACTTTCAGAGGAAACCCTACAACTACTAAAAAAGAGACTACATATGAAACTACAAAAACTTAATTTCTAAAATAGAATATGCAGAGCTATGCAAAACAATAAGGAAAAAGATGAGAAATGAAATAAGAGCTTATAACACTAAAAAAATAAAAGAAACAATTGAAAACAATAAAAATATGAAAATACTAAGAAAATATTTATCAATTGGCAAAAGTCAAATAACTGCAATAAAAGATAAGAATGGAACTACCATAAGGAACCAAGAACAAATCCTATGCAGGCTAGAAGAATTTTATAAAGAACTCTATAGTGATTCTTCAACAGATAAATCAAATATAAATAACTCCTCTCCATTGCATATGGAATTCATTCCTCCATTCACTTCAGATGAAATAAAACAAGCATTAAAACAAATGAAAAATGGAAAATGTCCTGGTGAAGATCTAATTCACATAGAATTAATTAAATGGGGAGGAAACTATAATCCACCATTTCACAAACTTACTAAATTTATGTCTAGGAGAGGGGAAGATACTGGAAAATTGAAAAAATGCTACTTTGATACTGTTATTTAAAAAAGAGGACAAAGAAGAAGTAAAGAACTATAGACCAATTAGTATTCTCTCTAATATGTACAAAATTCTCACAAAAGTAATAACAAACAAGTTAACACCTCTTCTAGACTCAAATCAACCAGTAGAACAAGCAGGATTCTGTAAAGGCTTCAACACAGCTGATCATATTCATGCAGTAAAATAAATAATAGAAAAAGCAGGAAAAAAACCAATTGCCTCTCTGTTTAGCCTTCATTGATTATGAAAAAGCATTTGATTCCATCAAAACTAACGCAATAATCAATGCACTCCAGAATCAGGGAGTTCTTGGAGAATATATGGACCTTCTCCATGCAATATACCTCACTGCAACAGCAACAATCCAACTTCACACGAGTAGCAATAAATTATCAATTGAAAAAAGGTTTCTGACAAGGAGACTCTCTATCACCCAAAATCTTTACAGCAGTCCTTCAAGAAATATTTAATAATATAAACTGGACAAACCTTGGTATAAAAATTAATAACAGAAACTTAACACATCTAAGATATGCAGATGATATAATTTTTGCAAACACTCCAGAAGACCTTAATATAATGATAGAAGACCTATATCACAAAAGCAGAAAAGTCAGTCTAAAGATAAACAGAGAAAAAACTAAAATCATGTTTAATCGTTTAGTAACACCAAAAAACATAATAATAGGTCATCTCATTGACCTAAACTGTGGACTCCAAAAGGAAATAAATAGGAGAGTTCAACTTGCCTGGAGTGCATTCAGAAAATTGAAAAACATTTTTCAAAACGATGATGTCCCACTCTGTTTAAAAAGGAAGACATTTAACCAGTGTATACTTCCGGTCATCTCATATGGTTGTGAAACTTGGTCGCCAACAAGAGCATTGGCAAATAAATTAACAACTCAAAGAAAAATGGGGAGGTCGATGCTAGGCATCGCATTAAAAGATAAGAAGCAAAACACCTGGATAAGAAGCCAGACTTGCATCACTGACATCATTCTTAACCACAAGCGACTAAAAAGGAAATGGGTCCGACATTTATCCAGAAGAGAAGATGAGCAATGGACCACCATACTTACGAACTGGATTCCTAAAGACGGGAAATGAAGCCGAGGACGTCCTAAAAGAAGGTGGAGTGATGAACTGTTAGAGTTTATTGGGAAAGTTGGTCAGCCATTGCCAAGAACAGAGAAAGGTGGAAAGAACTGGAGGAGGCCTTTGTCCAGCAGTGGACAGAAAATGGCTGAAAAGAAGAAGATTAAGGATGTTTAATCATTTTAGCTGACTTTTTGATGCTCTTGAGAAAAATCTGTAATCTGTGTGAAGCATTTTGGTTTGTTGCCTTAGTACTTGATGTTTGATTTCAGTGGTATTTGCTGCTGGTCCTGATTTGTGTTTCCTTTTGTCCTCTACTTCCTTGATGTGTTCCGATTTGCATATCTCTCCTGAACTGCTATCTGTTCTATGTAGCACAAATCATAGGTACATTGATTTTGTAAATGCTAGGTTTTTTGAGAGGTAGATGGGGAGGTTTTGGAGGTATTAGAAATCTTGAGTGAGTAGAAGGCAACCTTCATAATTTGTTGATGTAGTATCCTTGATATCTTATGTATATAGGGGGAAAATCACTGTTCCTTTAAAGTTTTGTTTTTCATGTTCTGTGACTGTCTGGGAGGTAGAGATAGAATTTTGTTGACCAATGTTTTGTTGTAACCATTCTTTGATAGAACTGTGCTGAGGGAAGTCAAGCTCTTGGTTCCTTTAATCTATATTGGATATTTTCTAAGCTCTGTTATATGGTGAATGAGTAATGCCTATTTTTGGTGCCAGGTGGTTACAGGATGTGTGCAAGTATCATGCTTTGTTGGCTTCCTGTACACTGAAAAATTGAGTGTTCTGCGTGGATACTTCAACAAATGTCTAAAAATAGTAAAGACCTGTTGACTTCCAATTCAAAAGTGATTTTAATATCAGGGTGAATGTTATTCAGTCACATAACAAATTCTTTTAATTGGGTAATAGAGCTGGACCAAATGATGAATATATTGTCGACATATCTGAACCAAGCAAAACTGTAAGTTGTGTTCTTGGGTACTCTAAGGCTTTCCTTTAAGCTACTCCATAAACTTGCAAACAGAGGAGAAAGGGAAGAGCCCATCCAATCCTTCCTTCTGTTCAAAATATTCTTCTTGGAATTTGAAGTAAGTGATAGTAAGGCAATGTTTGGAATCTGTGGTGTCCATTGGAAATAAGTCTCGTAGTTATTGTAAGGTTTTCATTCTTGGTACATTGGCGAACAAATTAACTATAGGAAACAAAAGGCTTGCAAGCAGATTAGTAGGTTCTACTGTAATGTCTTTAGTGTGTTCTATGATTCTATGAATATGTTCTATGAATTGTGTCATGTTCTTTATAAAAGAGATTGTTTTGCCAATGTAGCAGCTTAGCAGGTTGGCTAGATATTTAGCTAGCAATGAAGTTGGAGAATACCTTGCATTCACAATGGTCTCATTGGCAAGCACTACTTATGTACTTTAGGACATAAATTCATGGGATCAGGGGGTTGTGTGTGTCTTGCGATATGAGACGTTTTTTGGTATCTTCAGACAAGTTCAGCATGTCTTATCATATTACGGGAAAGCCCATTGGGTTGGTGATCAAGTTTAATATAGGTATTCATATCATTCAGTATAGTTAACATTTTTTGTTTGCGTTCTACAAAATTCACCAAAACTATTGTTGCCTTCTTCACTTTAATCTAATATGACTTACATTTTTGGCAAAGTGGGCATGACCTACAGCCAGAGAAGCAATTCCTAGAATTGTACCAGCCATGTGCTATTAGGGAATGAGCAGCCTTAGACTGCTCATTCCCTAATAAAGAAATTTTTTTTATTTCATTTTTTGTCAGACTTTAATATTCATCAGAGAAAGAATGGAAGCAAAATGACAAGACCGTGTAATTTAAATCTAATTGTGTTGCAAATAGGTATTTTTTAAATTGCATCTAATTCATGGTTATTTCTTCACCAATAATTTCATGTGAGGGTAGCATTAAACTGGTATTTCATCTTTAACGCCCCCTTCACACTCGCACATATACACAAGCTGCTTTACATTTTTTTAAGCTTAAGAAACTGTTTGCATAAGTGTCACTTTTTTGAGGAAAATAATGTATGCTTAACCAATCTTTATTTTTTCTTTTAGCCATTTTTAGGATAGTGTCTTCGGTGTTACTGTTTGGCAACATGAAATTCAAACAGGAACGCAACTCTGATCAGGCTACTCTCCCAGATAATACAGTTGCTCAGAAAGTTAGTCATCTTTTGGGTCTAAATGTCACAGAAACAACCAAAGCCTTCTTGAAGCCTCGCCTTAAAGTGGGACGAGATTATGTTACCAAAGCACAAACTAAAGAGCAGGTACAGAATTATGAGTTAACAATAACTATGGAATTTAGGCATAAACTAATTCTAGCTGGTTTTACTTATTATAGGTGTCAGTAGTAGAAATAGTTAACCAATATTAAATACAGCATGGTGGACTCTTTTTAATGCACAAATAATCAGGAATTGTAGCTTAATGATATATCAGAAGCTTCTTTTATTTACAAGAATTAAAATACCATATATTTCAGCACATAAGAAGACATTCGAAGTTAGAAATTGCTGAAACATGGGATCATCTTATACTCAACAAAATCTGACCTTTGAGTTTGTCATTGGAAAGCATCATTAGTGATCATCTAGCTCCTGTGTATTGTGTGACTGTGTTATGTTAGACTCATATATTATGTTCTAATGTGCTGTTCCTTTTATATTATGTTAATTGATATAATAACTAGGGGGATCTGCCCCCCTGATGTCTATCCCCCCCAGTTCCGGACTGGTAGGCCACTTCTCCCTGAATTCTGATGACTCGAATTTTGGAGACTCGAAAGGGATGATATGATAGACCTCTATCATATCATCCCTTTTTCTTCTCTCTACCAGTGTCTGGAGTCTACATACTTTCAATCTGTCCTTGTTATTTACCTTCCATAATCCTGATATCATCTTTGTAACTCTTCTTTGTAGCCATTCCACAGCTTCTTGACTCCTTTGGAACCCAAGAGGCCAAATCTGTGTACAGTACTCAAGATGGAGTTGTATCAAGGTTTTAAAGAGTTAAAAATTACTTTTATGTATCCTTACATGTCAATGTTTGTTTCACCTTTGAAATTATCCTGTGAGTTGTTTGCAGTTTTTGCTATGCAATCCTGCTGAACTTCAGCTTTCTATCCACAACTCCAAGATTTCTAGTCTCATCAGTTACTCCAACCATAATCTTACCAATATATAATATGCTGTTGGATATCTCATCATTCCAAATTTCATAACATTTGATGTTCATAACATCATCTTTTGCCCACATTCAAGCTTATTCAAAATGCATCCTGTAAATGCTGTATAATCAGTAGCATCTCTGATTGCCATGTCCATCATCAGTATATATTAAAATTTGCCTCAAAGGCAATTTTAATATATACTGACGATGCAAATATTTAAAAATTTTAATATATAGATTATACAACAATGGTGCAAGGGTGATCCCTGGGGCACACAAATGGTCACCTTAAATCTGGCAGATCCCCTTCCCTCAGCGTATGACTTTCCAGTATATGAAACAGCCTTTCTTGTGGTATCTTATCAAATGATACACTATGATAAAGGTATCATAGTGTATCAATCCATTTATTCATATCTGCTATAATATGCATTTTATAATAATAAAATGAGAAAATTGCTCAGAAATAACGTCCCTTTATTAAACCCATGTTGTTCCTTTCAAAGTAGTTGGTTTCTATATGCAAGTTCTTACCAACTTCTCTAAATTCTTCAGTCACCCCAGAGATACTGATAGGTTGATAGTTAGACGCATCAGTCTTTGCACGATCCTTATGTAATGGAATTATCATATGTTCTTTCCATTCATCTGTGTGATCTTTCCTAAGCTGAGACTCAAATTATAGAATCATGTCAAGGGCCTAACCCTTTTGGCCTGAACATTCTTGTAGTATACATGCTGATATCCCATCTGTCCCTGTTGCTAAATTATTATCCAGGTTATGCAACAGTACTAGAACTATCTTCTTATGCAATCCTATCTTTTCATTATTTACATACACCAGTTTAATAGATCTTGGTGAAGTGGACACTTCTTATTTGAACTATTGCATCTCCTTCTGATACAAGAGTGCTGTTACAGTTATTATTGGAATAATAACTGTAAAGTTATTATTCCAATTTCTTTCTTTTACATGTAGCATAATAAAATTATTTTGGATTGCCTTCAGTTTGTGCAGTAAATGTCTTTTCATACTCCAACACTTAGTATTCCATATAATACATGTAACTTTTCTGGCCTGAGCTTTATATATTTCATAACTACTCTCATTCTTATACTCCTTCCACATCATTTGCTTTATAAGATGATTCACATCCTATTTGTTCTTCAAACTGTATGGGCATATCATTTATGCATCTTTTCAAAGCTAATACATATAATAATACAATGCTAATATCCTTCCCATTCAGTAACTGATATCATGGAACCAAAGATAGTATTGCTGAGTTTGTCATAATTTCAAGATTTGTAGTTCAGCATGTAACTTGTCCTGATTGAAACATCCATATAGTTGGTGACTTCCCAGGACAGTATGGCATGATTGCTGTCACCAACTTGTGGCAAAAGCCACATCCTTAACTGATACACCTTCTGATGCTATGATCAAATCTAACACCTTTTGCTTAACTTGCTTTTTTCACATGCTGCTTGTGAAAGTTGTTATGCAGCAGCTGAATAAATTATTCTTCATTCTTGTAATGAGTTTTCTCTAATAACTAATCAATATTCAGATAATTTTAGTCATTCCTATGACTAAATTTGTCATGGAAATTTGTAATATTTGCTCATTTAGTACCCATCAGGATAATTTGGTAACGAGATCTTTATCCTCAGCAAATGTACTGCCTGGTCTTTAGCAACCACCATGTATTTTATCCTGATAGCCTCAAACTCAATGCTACACAGGAAATTGCTATTATTGTTTTCATGTGTTTCTACCCTAACTGGACTCAAGTCATCTAATATCATCAGTAGTACCCCCCCCCCCCCCCCTTTCTCCTATCTCTTCTGTCATTCCTAAAAATACTGTGTCCTTTACACTCAATTCCATTTACTATGTCCAAATCTGAGAATCAGGTTTCACTTATGCCAACAGCTTTAGACAAAACATTTTCACCAATGCAACAAACTCAACAACTTCATTTGTAGATATAACAAATTACCTTCTTGCTGTTTCTTATGTTTAAATCTACAGTCTGCTTGGCCCAGTTGGGCAACTTTCTTTTTTCTACCCCCCCCCCCCCCCCACTCAAAAAGTTTGAAACTAATGTGTAGTCCATCCATTCAAGCATATAACACAATTTCTATCATTATTGTGTCTACACATCCTCAGGTTTCATTCCAATAAATAATTTCTCTAGGTAGTACTATCAAATCCATTCAAGTGCAAGCCATCCCTTTTATACAAGTCTTTCTACCATCAAGCTCACATCCAACAACTCGCATCCATTTTTTTCTACATAGCCTGCATATTGAATCATCTGCTATTATAGCCATCGTTAACTCGCTACTGTCATATCTTAGTAATAAGGTAACCATTTTTACTTTCTCACTTTTCTTTTTCACTTCTTCTTTCAAACTTTTCAATATCTTCTTTCGTACCATATTTATCAGTACTTAATCATTAGTTTTGACAACTGCTATACCAGATCCTTTATTTTAACTTTCAGAAAGTTTGATATCATGTAAAAAAAAATTTCACATTGTAAACCTGCAGTTTGATAACTGCTTCAATTATTGCTTAGACTTTTTTTTCTGTGCAATCCTCCATGGTACTTTCTTAGTACCATGGTTGGCTTTGGTTTGAATAATCCAGAAACCTTGTCATACTGACCAATCTATGCATAGATACATGCTTACTCTTTCAAGCCCTCCACATACAGTAGTGGTTTTATACCAGAAAATGAAAATCATTACCACCTTTAGGTGGTAGATAAAGGTATTCATGCCACAGTGGGATTCATACCTGTAGGTTGTTGGTCAAAGTTCAGAGATGCTAGTCAACTAGTGGCTGGCTTGTAGTGTTGTATTGGCAGGTGTAAGTATGAGTGTGTAGCACTTACAGTTGGCTAGAACAGTAATATAGGTCTATGCTACGAATACATTCACTATGCCTAGTGGAGTTGATCTCTTTAATAAGAAACAAACTCCAGACCACTACACTTTTGCCTCAGCCTCATTACATAGTACATGCTGATATATATACAGGTATCCCTCGATTAACGCAGTTAATTAATCCCTCGATGTCACTGCATATATCAAAATTGTGTTAATCAAATCTAATAATCAATGGTAAAAATTACAATTTGTCCATGATCGATTACTGTATTAATAATTCGTTTTATGTGATACTCTTTTAGGAAAGTTAAAAAATGAATGGGAATTAAATGTTGAATAAATACTTGTACCTATATTATTTACTGCAATTCTTTTATCAAAAGAAGTTATCAAGAGTTGTTTGAACAGTTTTAGTTTTTTTTTCTTATCAGCATAAATTCTAAGATAACAAGCAAAATGACTCTGCAGACCTTGGCAAACAAGCAATAAAATATAAAGAAAAAACATTGCAAATATAATACATGATGGTACAAATTAAGTGGATATCGAATCCAACATTATTTCATAGCCGAATATAGAAACTACAAGAATTTCATGCCGAATATATAGAAACTAAAAGTTTCAGCAGATGCAAGCATAAGCAACCTTATGGGCAACTCGTAGTAAAGGTGGAGTAAGCTCCAGATCACTTTCCTTAGTATTTTCCATAATGTAAAGCACATCTCCTAGAGGACGTATGACAAATAAGCCTTTGGCTCTCTATTTCAGTAATACATGATGGTTTATTTGTTTTCAGTTACAATCTAGAAATTATTGAACAAAGAAAAAAAAGAAACAACTAAACCATGCTATACTGACATCGGAGGTCACGGTATCTCTCAGATACAATTTATTGTCAAATATCACAAATCTTTACATAACATGTGTTAAACCAAACTGATAGCAAAAGACAGTGCGGAATATTACTTGTAACATATGAATGCACAGCTACTCATGACCTGCAAGCTATACACTGAATTGTGTAAGAATATTTATATTAAACATTTTGCATGCAGCTGATCTGACAGATACATGAGCTCTGCAGGGATAAAAGCGCATTAATCAAAACTCTTGCTGCGTATATCAAGGGAGTGCCGCAATTAATTTCGCCACATTAATCAAACCCCACGTTAAGCAAGGGATACCTGTGTGCGTGTGTATAAAAAGTATTCTCTTCACATCCTCCATATCCATCAGACTGGAACAGCAAGCTTGACTTGGTACTCCACAGAACAAGTTTCTTATGCTCTTCAAGTCCTATTCTGTGTGAATGAGACAGCTGACAATGTATTCATTGTGAATTGTTAATTGTGAAAGGCTTGTGGCTGCAACCCTTCCATGAAAATTCATGCCATGCAACACTCAAAGCAACCCCATTAGTGCTATGGAAACACTTATAGGATTTCTAGTAGGTGTGTCTTGAAACATAGATTGAAACCTACACATGGTATGCTTATAGAAATTATATCAAGTCCTACTAGAGGGCACCCCCATCTAGTAGGACTCTAATGTTATAGTGACGTTTCATTTATATTGTGTTGCCTTGTGTGTGTATTACAAGTGTTAGTTTGTGCTCACTGAAGATGTCTCTGTAACTAAGATCCTTGCCCAGTGCTGGTTATACTTCATTAAACCTCCAAGCACTTAAGCATGTAATGATTCACATGTTTGTAGCTGGTATAAATTGGAGGAATGCAATATTCCCAATTCATTGCAACTGTGTCCAGGTGAAATAGCTGCAAGAAGGGAGCTGACTGAGTTTGAAAGAGACATTGTGATAGAATGCTATGTTGCAGGCCTGTCTGTTCGGCAAATTGTTCACAAATTCGAGGATCCCAGGTCAACAATCAGTGATACCATACTGAGATAGGAGTGCCGGGATAGTCAACAGCAAATGCTACCTATACTTGATAACCCATCACACTCGCTGAACTGAAGAATGATCCAAAATTCCCATTGATCATTATCGTATGCTTGTGATAGGGTGCTACCTTGGTAGCACCCTACACCCTCTGCCGAACAGATGGATGGATTGATGTGGTGGATGCCTGGTGAATGTCTCTTACCAGAGTGAGTAATCCCAGCTATGAAATTCGGAGGTAGTGGTGGGATGGTATGGTCCTGTTTTTCCTAGTTTTGACTTTGGACCTTTGTTTGTGGTGTAATTAGAAACAATGTAATGCTTCCTACTTTGTGGCAGTTCTATGGAATTAATCATTGTCTCTTTCAGCAAGACAATGGACTGTGTTATAAGGATATTGCTGTCACCGTGTGTGTGTGTGTGGACATGAACATCACCACACTTGACTGCCCTCCACAGAGCCGTGATCTCAACTCTATTGAACATCTGTGGGATGAACTGGAGCATCAGGTGAGGTCAAGGGAAACCCCCCCCCCCCCCACACACACAATAGTCCAGGACCTCATTATGTGCCTGCAGGAAAAATGTTCCATTGATCATTATCATACGCTTTTGAAAATATGCCCCGTAGGACTGTTGCAGTCATTGCAGCAAAAGGAGGTCCTACATCTTATTAAGGTGGGCACCATGGCTTTTTGTTCTTCATACTCTGGTGTCTGTTGACTTCTTCCCAAGCAGTATATTTGTCCAACTCAGATCTAACTACTGGTTACTTCCTAGTTAAAATCCTCTGGACACTGATATTTTATACCAATATGAAGATAAAAAGTGCTGAATTAAATATAATCAGTACGACTTCTTTGTTTATGAGAGTTCTGTTCTCTCCATGTGAATTTTATTCAGCAATTTTATCAATATTTATATGTTAGAATATGGCGATAATCAGAAGTGCCAAGCAGAAATTGTGCAGATATTTATCTGTTACTAAACTCTTCCCCCCCCCCCCCCCCCAAAAAAATCTGTTGTCTACAATTCATGTCCTACTTTTGTTAATCTCTTCTTTTTCACCTGTCTTTAGTGAGCTTTTAAAATTGCTCTGTTATCTTTAGTGGGACCATATGCACATAAATTGCATATCCAGTTTTCTATTTTGAAATTAGTGAATATCACTACTTGAAACTGCTTTTCATTCAAGCAGTTCACATTTATTCCTTGTGCAGTAGCCCAAACATTCAAACACATATGGGTCACAGGAATAATATGCTATAGTCAGATATCTTCAGCATTATACATACAAGGGTGGTCTGAAATGTTCTCAGCCTTGACCATAGATGGCAACACTATCGGCAAGATCTTTTTCTAAGTTAGTACAGCTGTCATAAGCAACCATGTGAAATTGCAAGTCATTCTATCAGGTAGTTTGTTTTTATACAGCTGTCTGAAGTGAAAGTGTTGTCTGTATCTATCCCCTGAAATGGATAAAAATTGAGTATCATGTGGTTATAAAGAAATTTGTTCGAAGTTCATAAAAGCTATGGGCACTCTTCTCCTTCATTTTCAACAATTAAGAAATGGCCTGCCGAGTTTAAACATGGCCATACCAGCCTTGAAGATGATTCACGTGAAGGATGTTCAAAAAGTGTAACAAGTGTGAAATCATTGATCAAGTGCACAATATGGTATTGGATGACGGTTGAGTCAAAGTGCATGAAATTACTAAGACTATAGGCATTTGAAAAGAACGTGTAGGATATATTTTACATGAAGAATTGCAAATGAAAAAGCTTTGCGCAAGATGGGTGCTGCGCTTGCTCACAGCAGATCAAAAACGCACTCCCGTGAAAATCTCTGAACAGTGCTTGGAGGATTTTAACAAGAATAAAACTGATTTTGTGTGTCAATTTATTATTATGGATGAGACTTGGATTCACCATTACACACCAGAATCCAAACAGCAGTCAAAACAGTGGACAGAAGCTAGTTTTTCAACACCAAAGAAGACAAAGTTGGTTCCATCAGCAGGAAAGGTCATGGCATCGGTGTTTTGGGATGATAAAGGCATTTTGTTTATTACTTATTTTGAAAAGGTTAGTGTTGTTAAAACAATAACCAGGGAATATTATTCTGATCTTTTAACCAGGTAAGATGAAAATATTCGTGAAAAAATACCTGGTTTGCAGAAGGAAAAAAATCATCTTTCATGAGGACAATGCACCTGCCTGCAAAGGTGTTTTGGCAATGGGAAAATTGAGGGATCTGCACTATGAATTGTTGGAACATCCACCCTGTTCCCCAGATTTGGCTCTCTCTGACTTCTTTCTCTTCCCAAAACTAAAACTCTTCCTCGCTGGTCAGTGTTTTTCTTCGAATCAAGAGATGATTGCAGCTGTAGAGAGGTATTTTGCAGATCTGAGAACCATTACAGGACAGGATAATGGCATTGGAGCATTGCTGGAATAAATGTATTAGTCTTAAGGGAGATTATGTTGAAAAATAAAAATAATTTCGAAATTATAAATTCATTTTTTCATTGTTAGGCCGAGAACTTTTCAGACGACCCTTGTATCAGGCTTTGGGAGTTGTCAGAGTGAATTTGTTATAATAGTTGTGTGGAAGTCTTCTCTGTTATTTTACTTACCTTTGTACTCCTTCCCTGAAATTTAAGTTCTTATATGCCAAATTCAAAGTATTATAGTTATGTTTCATTCCTTCAGATATCTACTAAGTTTCTTGATGACTTGCATAGAAACAAGGCTAACAAGAAAGAGAATGTTAACAGCACACTTGTTGGAAATACTCTTCTAAAATATCCAAGTAAATTTGCAGTGATTTTTCTCAATTTATACACAATAATAAACTTAGATATAAATGCTAGTTTGGTAATTGGAAATGTTGATGATGAGTAGAAAATGGTGAAAATATGTAGGGATAGCAGAAATAGTTGTCAAATTTCAACTATTTTATCATACTTCTAATTGTAAGTTTAATAATATCAAACTGATAACCAGTATATTTTAAATTTAATTTTTTTTTAGAATTTTGTATGTCAGTTTGCTTTACTACTTGATAATATTGTTGTTATATTTAAAAGGTTGAATTTGCAGTAGAAGCCATTTCAAAAGCATGCTATGAACGAATGTTTCGTTGGTTAGTGAACCGAATCAACCGTTCCTTGGATCGAACAAAACGTCAGGGAGCATCTTTTATTGGTATACTCGATATTGCAGGATTTGAAATATTTGATGTAAGTTTTAAATGTTTTTGTAATATAATATATGAAAGTTAGCATGTTTATGTTAGTAGTTACTATACTTCATAATTTTCTTTAGGTTATAAAATCAGAACATCTCAATCTGATTAATAAAAACATGTTATAGATAACTGGATCGTACTGAAGTATGTCTTCGTCTAGTTGTTTTTCCTGACATCAAACAACTGATTTTCTTACTTTCCTTCTCTTTCTATTTAAGCACCCATACCACTTCAGATACCTTCTGGATATTTAATCCCTTAGTTTTTCTCAGGACCATATGTTTGTTGTCTCTAGTCTATGATCATCTGTTTTATTTGTAACCCAACTCTAAGATCCATTAGTTAAAATTGGTTAGAACATTGTATTGTCTGATGATCTGACATTCATCATATTTATCTGAGGTTTAAGCCAACACAGAACACAATTCAGTTGAGTGTCATTGTCATTTAATTCTCATCCACTCAGCATCGATATCCAGGTGGATACCTAATTATGGGGTACATTGTGATAAAGTGAAGATTGGACATATGCTTATGTCCTCTGCATGCTTAGAGGCTATGAGGTTATGTGGAGGTCTTCATCTAGCTTTGAATCTTAGTTACCTCAAAAATATAAAACGATTGCAAAAGAAATGCAAATGCCAGTTTTTTATATAATGGTCCTGTCTTATTCCTGAAAACATAAGTCTGCAGATCATTATTGTTGAGATAGGTGCAGTATTTTCATTGGATAGATGTTAAGTGTCAAACTATTAAAGAAAATTACTTTTTTTTTTAATGGGTTCTTTTTTTTCCCCCAGATTCCATCAGGAACATCGGGAGTCTGTAAATGCTTTCCATCAGTTCCTTATCCTTGCTTTTGGTCTTAGTTCAGCAAAAACTCTTCTTCTCACATTCTATTAAAGTCGATCTCCATGTATTTTTAGGATGGTCACGCTTTCTCTTTCCTTGTTGATTCCATTCCAGCACTTAATGACGAATTTCTTCATGATCTTTCCTAAGTGTATGTCCAATCCATCTAAATTTTTGTTTTCTGATTTCAAGGTCAACTTTTTGCTGATTTGTTCTTTTCCAGAGTTCTTCATTAGTAATAATTTGTGGCCACCAAATTCGAAGTATGCGTCGCAGACATCAGTTTATGAATAATTGTAGTTTTCTTTGTATTTCCTTTGAAACCAGCTACATTTTGCATCCATATAAAAGAACTGTTTTAATACAGGCATTAAATATTTTTAATTTTGTATCTGCGTGAATATTTTTCATTTTCTATACTCTACTAAGTTTAGCATATGCACTTCTTGCCTTTTGGATCCTTATGTCAACATCTCTAGTTGCTCCTCCATCTGCAGATAAAACACTGCTGAGATGTGTAAAATGTGAAACAGTTTCAGTTTTTCCATTTTCAATTGTACTTGGTGTCTTTTTGTTCACATTGATTCTTATTTCTTTTGTTTTGTTTGTATTTATTTTCAAACTGACTTTCAGTGATTCTTCTTGTAATTTGGTTAGTTTGTTTTGGATATCTGCATGTCTGTGAGCAATTAGACATACATCATCTACGTAGTCTAGATCAGGCGTGGCCATCTTCTATGCGAGGGCCAATATATGATTAGTGGTAGCGTCACGGGCCACAGACTTTTAGACAGAACTTAAATAAAAATAAACTGCATTTTTTCAAGGCAATAGTTATATGTATGTATGTGCCATTTTCACATGTTTTTCACTGTTCTACAAATTCACATGTGAATTTGTAGTACAGTGTTTTACAAATTCACCATCAGATAATAATTTTTTTGCTATCTCTGCGCTAACAACCAATGATGCCAAGAGTGAGCTTTTTTGTATTGATGTTGGTTTAGTAAAAATAGATTTCTGAGCACTAACCTTTCTCTTCAAATTATGTACAATTTTAGTACGTACTTGTCCAACGTATTCTGGATATTTAGTGGCATGGTGCTGTATGTAGTGGCGTTTGAGGCTATATTCCTTGTGCACAGACAACATTTGTAAACACACAAGACATTGTGGTTTGTTGTCGTTATTGTTTATAAACAGAAATTCATTTTCCCATTTCTCCTGAAAAGACCTGTTTTCTTCACAGATCTTAAGTTTCTTACTCATAATACACAAAGGCTGAAATAACTGACCAGGGGATACAAACTGCAACAATGCCACTGTTAACTGTGAAACTGAATCTCTGAAACTGATCACTGTAACCAGAGCAGAGCAAGTGACTTTCAATGATGCATTACTCTGGAGTGCATAGAAATCTACCACTCCCACTACTACAACTCACACAGAGAAGCAGTAGATTTTATAAATTGAGTAATCTTTGAAAAGTAATTTTGATTCTGTGTTGAGAATATAAATTGTTTCGGTCATCAGAAATAATGAATATAACTAGTATATCAATCAGAAAATCTGCAGTCGAAACTAATAGCTAAATTGATAATACATATAATTTAATATAGTTTTTATCCTGATGCAGGCCGCACAAAATCATGTTATGGGCCGCATGCAGCTCCCGGGCCTGTTGTTGGCCATCTATGGTCTAGATCACCCAAAGTTTTATTTATTTTCCATGATATTCTTTTGGCATGTTTCATTACTGTCGTTCTCAAACTTTATCTAGCACCAGTATAAATAATAAGGGAGATAGCAAACATCCATGTTGCACTTCAGATACAGTTTGAAAGGGTTATGACAGATAGCCATCATACAGCACTTGGCATTGGGGTTTATTATCTTCTATGGCATTCCTTTGTTTTGAAATGCATTCTACACACACAATCTCTGGCAATGGAATCGAAGGCTTTTTCATAATCCACAAACAGCAAATATAAAGGAGAGTTAAATTTTCCCAACTGTTCAGTTATTATTCTTAAGATGTTAATGTGGTTTTATACATGATCCGTTTGGTTTAAACCAAACTGCTCTCTTCTCATGCCTTCATTTAAAATATTAAAGATTCTTATAAGAATAATTTTGCAGTTAATTTTGCTAATGACACATAGCAGGTTTATGCCCCTCCAATTATTACAGTTTCCTAAATCTCCTTTCTTTGATATTTTTACTATTCCTGTATTCCAATCCTTAAGGAATGTCTCTTTTTCCCAGATATCTTGGAATAGTGGATAGAGCATATCTGTGATTGTTGTCATGTCACATTTTAGAACCGCTGTCAGGATACCATCATGTCCTGCCACTTTCTCATTTATCATTTCTTTAATAGTTTTTTTTATCTCCAATTTTAGATGGTGGGCTGGTATCAATTTTTAATTCATCTACTCTTTTTTTATTTCTGTTTGTATTCTATCACTGCTATTGTTCAAGATTTGACTAAAATGTTGTCTCCACCTTTCCAATTGTTCTTCTGTTAGCACTAGAATTTTTCCATTGAGATCCTTCACTATAACATTCTTTTGCATGGCTTCTCCAGAAAGTCTTCTTATAATACTGTGTGTAACTCTCTACTATTATACTTATCTGCAGTTTATTGTGCCCTTGATGCCAGTTCTTTAAATCATTGCAGTTTATCTTTTCTAGCACTTCTCTTAATCTTTTTATTTAATATTGAGTGTTTTAACATTGGCCAATTTGTGTCCTAATTTTCCAAGCTTTTGTCAGTACCAAGGAGTCTGTTTGATTTCTGCATTTGTTCGAGTTGAAAACAGCATTTAAATTTTCAGTGACTTGCAGATTGTTAGCCCACATAGTTCCTATTCTGGTGGTAGGACTGTTACCTCATCATCCAGATGCATTTTATACACAAGCATTTACTATCATATAGATGTTTCGGTTATACTGCCGATACTCGATCACCAGAGCCTTGTTTGTGACAATATGTTCTATCACGAAGAAGGTTAGGGTGGTATTTGAGTGGGAGAGATTATGTTATATATCATGAAGTCCAGGACTTAATAATATTATGCAATCACCACTGCTTAGAACCCTCTTAATGTGGTTAAATTCCATATTATTCCACATTACATTCCAGATTTACTAAGCCTATAGTACATTTGTACCATGGGTGGGCTAAGGATTTTTTTCTTCCATTTTTGTCAGTTTTATATATTTTTTGTACTTTTTTTAATTTATTTTTATAGGGTCCAGAAACCCTTCTCTAGAGAACAAACATGAAACTTTTTCAGCCACTTCAGGCCTCCAGTAAGTGGGATCTTACATCGGTCGGTGAAATTAGTCTTCCACCTAAATTGTTCTAAACAAAGAAAAAAGAATACTGTTCTAAACATTATTAAATAAGTAATATTTTATAGTTGGAGTGTATAAATACATTTGGTTTCATTCTGTAGTTTTATCAGCTGTGTTAAGCTTATGAAAGGCTTTATGTTTAGCTAAAATAGCTGTTATATTTTTTTTTTTTTAGAGTATCTTCATTATGTGACAAGGTGGCCTTTGTTGTTGCGGTGAGTGACAATTATGTTTGAAAGCACAGAGGATTGTAACCAGTGTTAATCAAATTATGTAAACCCCTACTCATCACACAAAATGTACTCACTCTAAACTCCTTTTTTTTTTAAATGTTTTAATAAGTCGATACAAATTTCATCAGTGGTTCTAAACAGCAGTGGCGAATTTTCTATGCTTGCTGCACAAGCTCATTAATTGAGAAAGAAGTAATATTTATTTGTTAATAAGTGCACGCATTTATAAGCATTCCATTTAGGCTTTTATTTTTGTAGACAGAAGACGTTTTAAGCTTGCGTGGCAATAATTGAGCTTTGCATTGTGTATCAAAGGCCGACACTAGTCAAACTACCTTGTCTTGCTCAGTTGTGGGAGCATCCAGGTCCTCGCTTCATCACTGTGATTTCATGCATGTGCATATCTATTTCTGCTCCCTCCACGTCATCTCACCCTGTTGCTTAAACAGGGCCATACGCAGTCAAAGTAGCTCTAGCCAGTGAGCTTCAGCCAGCCTTTACAAGTGTGGGTGTTGCTTGGGAAAATTAAATTACAACAACTTTTATGACTATGTTATTGACCAGTTCATAAAGAAGAACTGTAGGGTAGAATTTGTATTCAAGTAGCTAAATTGAAAAATATAGAATATCATTTGTAAAATAAATGTTGTGTTTGTATGATTAAACGTACATAAATTTCTAAATATAGGTAACCCTTGTATTCCGGTACTTATACAACGTGGTTTCGATATAACGCGGTGTAATATTGTAGTAACTCTTGTTGAGCGTGATACTTATACAACACAGTTCCGATAAAAACACGTATACAAATTGTAGTAACCCTTTATCTTTTCGTATGTTTTTCATTACACTACTTAAAAATCAAATTTATCTTCATTAAATTTGTGTCTGCCTGTATCCCGCATGTAATTATAAGTAGCGAATTTATATTAGGGAAAATACCCTTTAGCATGCATGTACCTCAATTGTTTACCGTATAAAAAGTTTATTATTATTATTATTATTATTTCGGGCGACTCCAGGAGTCCTTAGACTCATCGAGGGAGGTCCTAAACATCATGTCCACACAGCTATGCGATTACATTCTCACAGTATCTATCATACCTTCCCTTGAACTCACTCACTGTCATAGCACCCACAACAGACTCTGGCAGCTTATTCCACTCATTTACCACTCTAAATGTAAAGAACCCAGCTCTAACACCCCTGCTAACCACACTCTTGCCCAGCTTCCATAGGTGTCCCCTAGTTCTCCCACCACCAATCCTGATCTCAAAAATATCCTCTGAATTAATCCTATAGAATCCCTTTAGCAATTTGAATGTCTCAATCATATCTCCCCTCCTCCGCCTATCAACTAGTTTCTGCAACCCACAAATCTCCAAGTCTTCAATTCACTCGCCTCTGGATCCTCTCCACCTCCTCCCCATCAAGAAGGAACCGAGGTGACCAAATCTGGGCACAGTAGTCGAGATGAGGTCTTATCAAGGCTCGGTACAGAGGTACAATAACTTGCTTGTCTCTGCTCGTCTAGGTATTTTTCAACAACCAAGTGAGTTGATGAGCTGATTTAGCTACTTTTGCAATGTGCCCCCTAAACTTCATCTCCCTATCCACCAACACTCCCAAGTCCCTGGCCTCATCAATCTCTTGGAGTACAGTTCCACCAATGTGGTATACTGCTGCTAATCTTTTCACCCCAGAATGCATACTCCTGAATAAACTACTCTTTGATATCTCTCCATCAACCAACCACCTATCCATCTAACCAACCCTATATCCATTCCCATATGTTGTAGTTTACGGATTAGTATTCCATGTGGTATCCTGTCAAACGCCTTTGCCAGGTCCAGCAGTATCACTGTAAACCCATTTCCCTTATCCAGTTCAGCCGTCACCTTGTTATAAAACTTGAGCAAGTTACTGAAGCATGATCTACCCTTCACAAAGCCATGCTGTCCCCTGTACAGTATCTCATTTTGATCAATCCATTCCTGTATTTTTCCCTTGACTACTTTCTCCAAGACCTTCACAACGACTCCTGATATGCTGATCGGTCGGTAATTTGCAACCATAGTCTTGGATCCTCCTTTATGCAGTGAAACTATTTTCCCCTCTTTCCACACCTTCAGGACTAAACCAGACCTGAGACTCAGATTAAACAACATGGTCAAGGGCACCGATAATTCCTTAGCCGCTTCATGCAAGACCCGTGCCGGTATACCATCCAATCCCACAGATGTGTTCACATTAAGGTTCTGTAATAGACTAGTCACCTCCACTTCATTCATCACTATTCCCATATAAACTAATGGTTCCTTCATTTTTTCAATGTCACCACCTGGATGATATGCTTTTGCAAAGTGCGCGCTCAGTAACTCCGCTATGTCGACTGATTTAGTGACCTCCTTACCATCGTCATTCCTTAAAATCATTTTACCGTGTGCAGTTTTTTTCTTGCTTGCAGCATACTGAAAGAACTGTTTGGGATTCTCTTTTGCTTGCAAAGCTAGTTTCCTTTCATAATCCGCTTTTGCTTTTTTTACCACACTCGTTACCTTTCTGGCCTGCACTTTATACTGGTCGTGTGCCTGCAGGTCACCCCTTTCTTTAAATTCCCTCCACAGTTGTTTCTTTTTTTGCAGCTCAAGCTTAATGGTGTTATTCATCCATTTAACCCCTACTTGTTTTACTATTCAGACCCTAGGTATACAATCAGCCATAACCTCCTGTAAATGCTCCTTGACCACTTCCCATGCTCTATCGACGTCCAGCCCTTGCAGTTGTACATGCCATGGCACTGATCCAAGCAATCTCATTAGCTTGTCATACTTGCCAGCATGGTAATTCCACATATACCCTGTCTTAATCGAAAATTCCACACCTTTAGCCACCTCCCAGGTCAAGACCTTATGATCACTCTCACCAATAGGTGGCAACATGGTCATATTCATTACAGTCAAATTCTCAGATGCTATTACCAGGCCAAGCACTCTTACACCCCTAGTATTTTCAATTACATGCTGTCTCAGATAGTTATCCCTTAATAATTGAATAAAATCCTTTTCCTTCCTCACATGTGTCCTCTCCTCCTTCCAATCAATGTTACCATAGTTGAAATCCCCCATAATAATTACCCTCCTTCCACTCATTTCATCAATTTCCCTATGCATACTATCTCCACCATCTATTCCATCACCTGGTCTATAGTAGCACCCAACTCTATATTTTATTCTGCCAGTCTCAATCTCGCACCAAATAGCCTCAAATGAGCTCCTTTCACTATCCTGCGATACAACTTCAATTCTCCTTGGCTGCAGTTCATCAGCTATCATCAATAATACCCCCCCCCCCATTTTATTCTCTCTGTCCCTCCTAAACACACTGTAACCCACACATTCTATCCCACTAACTATATCATCTTCCGTCAGCCATGTTTCACTAATGCCAATAACCTGTGGCCAGGAAGAGCCAATCAAGGCCAAAAATTCTTCCTTCTTGTTCCTAATACTCCTGGCATTAGTATACATGAAATGCAGTGATCCCTTAGTCCCACCCCTATATTGATGCATTATTCTAAATGACCCATTCCCATTTTTTGTCCTTAGTACTGGCTCGGATATATTATATACATTCTTACACTCAACTGTCTCACTGATGTCCGCATATCACTCTCCTCCCCCTCCTTGGTAGTTCTAGTTTCCCTGGTTTTGCACATCCATTTTCACTTCATTCAGCAACACTCTTTCCAGTCTCCACACACCAAGTCCATTCAAATGCAGGCCATCCATCTCGTATAAGTCCTTTCGCCCTTCAAACTCATTTCACACGTCCACGAATTCCACACCACACCGTCTGCATAACCTACGCATAATGTCATTTGCAATTATGGCCCTCCTTCTAAACTCGTTGAAAATCGATTGAAATTATCGTTGAAAATTGTCCTCGTTTCTGCCAGGAAAGTGCATCAAAAATCATAAGTGTGTTCATCTCAAGCTGAGCACTTTATTTTCTGGTGAGTTACATACAATATGTAATGCTTGCTTTTTTTTTTTGTGTAAAAAATTATTTTTATAGTAATGGCCAAAACTGCAACGAAAGGGAAAAAGCAACATTGAAAACAAAATTAATTTCTCTCGAAGAAAAATATTCAAAATCTTGGATCGGTTGAAAAATGGAGAAGAACCAGGAGTTTTTGCAGGGACTTTGAATTTAAATGAATCAACAATTCGAACAATCAAACAAAATGAACATAAAATCCGAGAAAGTGTTTATTGCTGAGTCAACGATAAGTGCAAAGCTCGTTGCTTGTGTACGCGATATTCTAATGGAAAAATGGAGAAATCTAATGATTTCGATAGAAGATTGCACCTCAAAAGAAAATTCCTATGGATGGAAATCTTATTAAACAAAAAACTCTCAAATTTTTTAAACATTTATAGTGCAGATCAGGTCTATGTAGATGAATCCCGGTTATATTGGAAAAAAGTGCAAAAACGCACCTATATTTCGAAAAATGAAAGATCAGCTCCTGGATTCAAAGTTTCCAAAGATAGAATTACTCTACTGTTTTGTAATAATGCATCAGGTGATTACATGACAAAACCAGTGTTTATTAACCAATTCTCAAATCCTTGTGCTATGACAGATTTTATATGCACTATTTTATTTTGCCTAAAACATTTATGCATTATGTGCAATGAAGTTTAAGTACAATTTGTAATTTTTATACTATGTATTTGTTTCATAGTTTATATGTTTTCTTAACCTACATGAATTACCTGAATTAAATAAAAAATATATTTTTTGTTGGATATGTCATTGTTGTTTATATAATTTAAAAAAAAGAAAAAAAAAATGATTTCGGAACATAACCCTACTTTTTTCTATGTGATCTGAGACTCGCATAACGCGGCATTTCTGCGGAACCTAACATTCGCGTTATACGATGGTTACCTGTACATAGTTTTAAATGGTCAGTAATTCATTATTCCACTAATCAGACTTCAATCACACCTCTCATTCCCTGAATGATAATAAGAGCAAGCGCAAATTTCAAGACCAGCATTCGCCCCTGCTAAACAGACACTTAAGTGCCCACCCACAACCTTCTAAGTATCCTTGGATTTTGTAGTCATAATCCTAGGATGAAGTGGTTGGCCCTAGGTATATAAATATTCTTTGTATGTAAATTGCATGCATTCTTCTGGCTGGTTTTTTTAATTGTAGTTTAAAAAAACTTGCCGCTACACAGAAAAGCCCTGATAAACATTCTTCACATCCCAGGTGGGATTTTAACCCAGGCATTTCCATCCAAAGGACTTGGTCTATGCTGACTATGCTATGGAGTCTCTCCAGTAGGAATTCATAAAGTGGTTAGTAGTGCTTCATTGGTGATTTCTTAAAGTTAAAGATTTTGTTTAGAAAGTTATTTGTTATTAAATAAAAATATTCTATTTTGTTCGTTCTGCAGTAACTCGCCAGCTGACGAAATGCTGTCTGTGAGTAGGTGAGCATATTTGTTGAGCCCTGATTCTGACAACAGCCATGTAAACCAGGAGTACTATATATAACTTTCAGTTATATATAGGACTCCCCCCCCCCCCCCCCCAACACACACAAAAAAGTATTCAACTAAAGATGCTCACAAACTATAATATTCAGCTGTAGACTAAGAAGTATGAAAACTAATTGTACATTTAGAAGACAAGCCTTATTTTGCATTAGGGTTAACCTCTCAACCATCCAAAGAGGATGAAATACTCAGATCAGCAAATACTTAGATCAAACGCATGCAAAGATTCAGGATCAAAAGATGAGCTGGATTCTGCTTTTATCAAGTAAATACCATCTACCACCATTAATGGCGATTGTGGAGGTAATTAATGGATTAACTGTAATGGAGAGAGATCTTTGTCACTTGACTAAAAGTATACTTTGTTACTTAGAATTTCCTTCATTACTTCGATGAACCTTTGGCTGCACAATTTATTTATTATGTCTGGTCTCAAATATAAAAATGAATTTCACATGGGCAAAAATAATCTTCTGAAATGTGTCAAGTGATCACCTTAGCAATGAATTTATTTAGTAATAGTAAATTTGCCATCTTTTATTTTTCAAATCAGTGCAGTGAAGCAAGACAATTTATGTTCTTCCATTTTAATGGCAATGTTGCAGAAATTATCTTCAAGCTATTTTCAAATGTTTGCATTTGAAAATCTTTATATATTTATAAATAAAATTTTTTGAAATAAATATGAACTTTTGTTTTCCTTGTAAAATGCCATTATATCATCACACTTCAGTTTTAGAAATGAGTTTTTCTGTTTTTATGAACAAAAAATAATGTTCAGCTGCATTATAATATGTGATATAAACTCCAGCTTCATACTCGGTCTACATTGAAGCACACAACAACTGCAGAGTAACCATCAACAATCCAATCGACCATAACTTCTACTAACCTGTGTTTCCACAGGTTAGTAGAAGTTATGGAAAATCACCTCCTCCTGTATAAAAATCAGAGTGCCATTCCCTCCTGTGGGCTTTTGGGGAAATATCCATATTTATCCATAGTTTTGCCAAATTTACAAACCTTGCAGTGAACATGCATACATGCATCCCAATCTTCAAGAGGCTCTACAACATTGTCTTAAACACTAATCTGCATATCATTTTTCATTGAGACAAGGATAATCTAGTTATCTTCAATGCGATCCAAACTCATTGTTTCCTTTCTTGCTAAACAGTTCCCAATTTACCCCCCCCCCCTCATCTTTTGATAATTCACAAATCAACACATGGGATCAGATCTTTCTTCTTGGACTGACATTTATCTCTAGCCCTCACTGGCATAAACATGTCACATCCATCATTGTCTTCCTCAGCCTTTAAAAATACTAGTTATCCTTTTCCACTGAAGGTAGTATAGCTACTCCTCTTTTTATGCAGCTTTTTTTTACACAGTTTAGAAAACAAAAGCAGTTATATTTTTGCATTAAGTATTTTATATACTTAATGTTTATTTTGATTTATATTTTGATTAAATCAAAATATAAATCAAATTTTGAACTGTGTTAAATCAAAATCAGTATATTTTGATTTAACACAGTTCAAATGGCGCTTATTTTTAAAATTTCTGTTTGAATTCAGTTCTGTTAAAAAGGGTATTTTTATTATAATTATCATTTCTTAGAACAGTACACATGTACTTAAACTTGAATTGACCCCTCCCACTGTTTTAAATATCAGGAATTACTCTATGCTACAGAATGTAGACAATTGTGGCGACCAAAAATAAATCAATTTTTTGTAATTACAATTCCCCAAAGTTAAGCTGACAGATGATCTGTTATATTCACTTGCCATTGGTTTCTGGAAGTAGAAGGATGCTGTGCTGTGCTGATTCCTCAAAGTTAAGTTGGTCCGTTACGGGAGGCCCGCCTATATAAAGCTGCTTGGAAGGAGTTAAGCTGTTTGCTAAACAATCATTTCTTGTTTACAATTCAAAATGTTTACATGTCTTGTATTTTGTTTGTGCAATAGAGTTATCTTCTTCTTCTGCAGCTTCTCCCACTTAAGTGGGGTCACTGTTTGTAATGAGTCTCCTCCACACCTTCCTGTCTTGGGCTGTCACCACATCCAAGTTCTTCATCTTCAAGTCCTCTTCTACCAGCTCCCTTCATCTCTTCTTTGGTCGCCCATGCTTCAGCCTTCCTTGCACATCCATCTGCATGACCCTTCTTCCCACATATTTGTCCTCCCTCCTCATCACATGACCAAACCATTTCAACCTTGCCTCCTGTATTTTCGCTCCTAAGTTCGTAACTTTCACTGTTCCCCTGACATAGTCATTTCTCAGATGATCCTTTCTGGTCACGCCGCACATCCACCTAAGCATTCTCATCTCTGCTACTTCCATCCTGCTGATATTATTTTTCCTCAGGGCCACAGTTTGTATAACATATGTCATAGCTGGCCTCACTACTGTCCTATAAATTTTGCCTTTCAGATTGATCGGCACCCTCTTATTGCATAACACTCCAGCCATCTCCCTCCAGTTCCTCCAACCCGCTTGTATCCTGCATCCCACTTCCTTCTCAGCTCCTCCATCTTCTTCCACTGTTGAACCTAAGTATCTAAAGTCTCTCACCTTCCTGATGACATTTCCTTCCAGCTCCAGATCTGTCTCCTGGCCGCTGCCCACTGCACAACACATATGCTCTGTCTTACTTCTGCTCAGTCTCATACCTCTCTCTTCCAGTACTTTTCTCCATCTTTCCAGTTTGGTTCCTGCTTCTTCTCTTGAATCTACACACAGCAAGATGTCATCTGCATACAACATTGTCCAAGGCGCATCTTCTCTCACCTCCTCTTTTACCACCTCCATCACAATATTAAACAGAAACGGACTTAATGCTGACCCTTGATGCAAGCCAACTGTTACTTGAAAACTTTGTCTGTCCCAAACAGGTCCGAACACTTGTCTTCACATTTCTGTACATTTCCCGCACCAACCTGACATATTTCTCCGGCACCTTCTTCTCCCTCAGACACCTCCAGACTTCTTGCCTTGGCACTCTATCGTATGCTTTCTCCAGATCAATAAATACCAGATGTAGCTCTCTTTGTTTCTCTCGATATTTTTCCATCATCTGCCGTAACCCAAAGATAGCATCTGTTGTTGATATACCAGGCATGAAGCCAAATTGTTCCTTTGCAATCTCCACCTCCTTCCTCAATCTACCATCAAGAACCCTTTCTAGGATATACAGGTATATATTAAATTTTGAAGTTTTGTATGCATAATATCAAATTAGTAAAATTGATTATATTGATTATTTTCGGATATTTTTGTAACATTACCCCATTAATCATGTCAGATAATTTGGTTAGAAGAAGAAAAGAACAGCTATTTCTTTAGAAACTAAGAACCAAATTTTAGATTGTTTAGCAGCTGGAGAAGGTTCATACTTAGAGAAATATTTTGGATTGAACGAAGCTACTGTGAGAATGATTAAGAAAAATGAAGAGGCATTAGAAAATCTGTTCTTTATGGAACAAAATTAGGTGCCAAGTCATCATTGCATATGAGAGAGATAAAAGTGAAGATGGAAAAGGCCCTAGTGAGGTGGATAGAATATTGCTCATAAAAAGGAATACTTTTAGATCGAAATGTCATCAAACAAAGTATTATGCTTGTACAAACAGATTCAGGAAAAGGAGCCAACAACATCAAACAACAATTGTGATGTTTCTGCAAGCACAGGTTGTCTTGCAAAATTTCTCCGAAGATACATGCTTCATAATGTAAAAATAAAAGAAGTTGCATCTGCAGAAGCAGCTAGGGAATTTCTTTCTTTCTTTTCTTTCAAAGCTACTTTAGTTCCTTTTAATGAAGAAAATGTTTTGCCATTGCAGTATGAACAGGTCAGCCAAAATGTTTGAAGTGACGGAAGTGATGTAATTCCAGTCTCACACAAAAGAATGCAGCTACTATTAGAAAGTGACAGCAAATAAAATTTAACTAATAACCATGTGTGCAGGTGTATTTGGGCCTTTTTGCATTTCTATTTTATTAGTGACACTATTTTCTTTAAGAAAGATACGTATGTATATACAAGTATTTAAAATAAAAAATATTCCATTAAAATTAAATAGTTCTATTCAATGATTTTCATTTGTTTTGTTTGAAAATAACTTATTGTTTGTATTGGGTTTTCACATCTGGAACCATTCTTCTATTTTTTCATATGCACTGTATTCTTTTTTACACTGTTTTCATTTACACAGTTTTTTCTGCAACCAATCTACTGTGTAAATGAATTTACTAACTATGTACAGATTTCAGTTGTGCCCAACTTCAGAATACTGTTCACATGTTTGGGGTGGTATATCAGAAACCTTCCTAAAAAAATTCTATCTGTTCAGAGGAGGATGATTCTTCTCCCAGTGACTCACATCAACCACTGTTGCATAGTCTTTCACCTATCTTTATCACAGGCTTTTCCATAGACACTGTTCACTGAACTGACATAAATTATTTCTCTGATTTCCACCACACCTGTTAAAGCATGGACGGTAGCTCCATGAATTCTTTAGTTATTCCAACTGCAGATACACTCAACTACTTCTCTTCCTCTTTCATTCACTTTACCTCTGCTTCATGGAATAACCTCCCTCACAGAATTTTTCCTGACAACTACTTCCAGAATTTCAACACAAAGCATCAGTAGGTTTTGTGTTGAAACTTATTCTGTTACCATTTATAATGTACACTTGTGTACAATAGACATAAATATTAACCATTTAAGTATGATTATCACTTAAACATTAATGTGTGAATGATACCCTTCAAGGTCATGATAAACATACTTAAAGACCCACAAAAGGATCTCTAAGTAGTGATGAAACAGACCAGCCACCATTTAGTGCACATGGCCCAAACCTGTCATTAATGAGTCAGCAGGCTTCTGGGTGACTGGTGTATAATTCTGCTGCCACATACTTTGCCAGGTTGTGTCTGGAGAGGATGTCTAAGTAGTGGTATGGTGGGGGCATTGTTGAGGCCATGTCATGGCTGGGAGACTGGTTTCTCTATATGGATGTCATGTCTAACAGTATCTCTCACTGCACATCTCCAGCATATTATTTCTAATCACTATTAAACTTACAAAGACTTACAAACAGATGGTGACACTGTGACAAAAGTGAATCTTTCATAAACTAATCCATCGCATCCAAAAAACTGCATCACAACCAGTCACAGCAAAACAATTTCCAAAAAAAGATATCCATAGAGGGGGAAAAGATAAAATTCAGATCCTCTGTTAGAATGTTCAGTTATTCATTTATGAATGATTTATTGGTCAAATTTATAATCCATTTATTGCACCCAGAGATTGGTAGCAGGTGTAAACTGTGTGGTATGTTTGCTCTAATAAGTCAGACTTATGAATCTTCCTATATTTGCAATTGAAATCTGCTTGTCTGGTTTGGGATAAAGAAATTCAAAAAATTGTAAAAATTGAATTTCCTGAAGTGGTATGTTGGTGAATAGGGAAATTAAATAAGAGGAAACCATTATAGTAGTATCTCGCTAATCCGAACTGATAAAAACTGTGCTTGTTCTGATTAGCAAAAAGTTCGGATTAGTGAATTTACCCCCAAGAGACAACAATAACTAGTGTTTAAGACAAAAATAATCAGATTCTAATGGTACATCAATTTAATTCTGTAAATAAATGAAGTAACTGATAGAAAAAAAGCTACTGTACTGTAATGTAAAACTTGAAAAAATAATACAGTACACAAAGTTTGTATGTACTGTATTGTTGAGGATTCTGATTTAATAAAAATTGCATGCTTCAGTACATAACTTAATTTGCGTTTAAAAAAAAAAAGTTTCACAAAATAATACAGAAAAAAGTTTATTTGTTTGTAAAAAATCACTGATTTTCTTTTGCTTCTTTGAAGCTAAACTTTTTTCGAATGCTTCTTCTCGGAGCTGCATTAGCAATAAAATTTTGTGGAATTATTTGTGTGCTTAGTCCATTCTATACGCATATTAAAACTGTCAACTGCCTCTTCATGTTTTACTTTTTTTTTTTTTCGAGTTCTTTATCGTCATCATTGCCTTCTAATTCATTCTGCAGTGTCATGTTTATAATTTCAGCATCTGATTTGATTCAGAATTCACTTTCGGTTCTACCTGTAATCCATTCTGTAACATCTGTTTGTGAAATTTCAACATCTGGATTTATATTTTTAACCAAATTATGCACATTTTGAATTTCCTCTTCGTGTATTACTTAGTTATACTGTACTGTAATAATAAAATAAATAATAATACGTAATAAATAAAACTTTTTATTTTCTTTCAAACTGCAGTTTGGATTACTGGAGGGTTCAGATTAGCGAGATACCACTGTATTTCATTATCTAGCAGAGTATATCTTTGGTTTCACTTTGAAGTCAGTGCTGTTTTTAATATGAGCTAGTGTGGCCACTAGTTCATATATTAAATTTTGCTATATCTTTTTAGTTTTAGAGTTCGATATGTGAGCAGGAATGATATATTAGCATTGCAATGCCAATGTGAGTGCAGTGCTGATAACTCCTAACTTCATTAAAATAGAGAGAATGCCATCAAATTATATATGGTGCATGAAAATTATCACACGCACCATATATAATTTTATATATATATATATATATATATATATATATATATATATATAACTAATCTAAGTAAGGACTTAGATCAGTTACATCAAACTAAAAAAACTTCTTTTTTAATAATGCTCATTATTTAAAAAGAACTGATCTATTAAAATACGAAATGAATATCATGTATTGCATAATTTATTATGCTGTGTATGTGGTTTCAGCTTGTTTCAGTGATGTATGTTTTTTTATTTAATAGCTGAATTCCTTTGAACAACTCTGCATTAATTACACAAATGAAAAGTTACAGCAGTTATTTAACCATACAATGTTCATTTTGGAACAAGAAGAATATCAAAGAGAAGGTATTGAATGGAAATTCATTGATTTTGGCCTTGACCTACAGCCCACAATTGATCTTATAGAGAAAGTAAGTATGAAATTATTGATAAATTGTACAAAAAGCCAAAGCTAATGATTTTCTTTTATGTCCTGTAAAAATTTCATTGATATGATAGAATTATCACCGTATATTCCTGCTATGTACATAGTTGTCATCATATAGTTTCTGATATATATGAGGTGAGGGAGTCAGAATATGATAGTACTACAAGAAAAAATTGGTTCATTACTAACTTCATATCAACAATTTTCCTCCAAATTAATCTATATGTCAAGACTGATAATTATTAGTTCTTATATTTCTTTCTTCTAAGGCACATCTTACAGTATCGATCTGCCAAAGCTTTCATCTTCCCATGGGTCTTTTTTATCATCCTGGCAAAAAACACTTGTTTTCCTAATCTCCTCTGCTATTTTGTTTAAGTGACAACATAACACCTGAGATTGGCTCTGAAAAATTTCTGAATCCTAACATCAAGTTCTATCCTAATATTCTTATTTTTAATATGATACCTATAGACACCAGCTATTCACTCTCTTGATCTTTTTTTTCAAAACTCTCATATCTGTGGTCTCCAGTCTTTGATTGTGTTTTATTTTTTAACCCAGCTGTCAGATCTGCGAGTTACAATTAGTTTGAACAATGTCTTGTTTAATTCTACAGCTAATGTAGTGTTTTGACTACTTTCTCTCTTATTCCATATAAATTTATTTGGGTTACCATCTTTACTAATTCTGTTTTTGTATATAATTTGCCATTTTCACTAAAAATTGTGCCTAAAGAGCTGAAATGTTTAACTTGTTCTCTAGTTTCTCCATTCAGGATGCAGTTGATGTTTTCATTGTTTCTGCCCATTTGCATTGTCTTTTAATTACTGATTTTCATACCAACTTAATATCAATTATTCAGTTTAGTGAGACAATCCTGAAGACTTGTACTGTATTTATTTAGAAGTGCAACATGATCTGCATAAAGTAAACAACTGAGATTAATATTTCCAATTTTGATATTGGATTTAATACCACTTTCCTTTATAATATGATCCATATAGATGGGACATAATGTATGCCCTTGTTTCACACCTGAATTAACATCAAAATCATCTTCTTGTACCTCTTTCAATTTAACTGCTGATACTTACAACTCAGATATAGACTATCTATTGCTCAATATAATGTTCTATTTACATCATATAACTACAGCATTTGAAACAACTTTTCTCTTGACATGTTGTCATATGCCTATTTAAGATCTGCAAAATTTAAATACAAATCTTTATTATATTCCCCTGATTTCAGCTATTTGTCTTAAAGTGAAAAATCTTGTCCTAACAACCTCTATTTGTCCTAAACTCAGCTTGTTCTTCTCCAAACTTCCCTTCCACAATTTTTCTTAACCGTTTCTCTAGTATAATTGCTAAATCTTAACCAGGAACACCCAGTAAAGAAATTCCTCTGTAATTCTCACATTCAGTTTTATTTCCTTTATTATGGGTACTATGAGAGTTCTACTCCATCTCAAATTCAAACCTCTGATCAGGCCTTCTGAATTAGGCAATAAAGAGCCAAGAGGCTATTTTTTTTTGGGGGGGGGGACATAAATTAAGTTTAAGGGGATAATAAATCCCTCATTATTTCAAAGCTGAATAAGAAAATCGAAGATCAAAATCTAAGAGTTTCATGGCAAAGAACTTCCGGCGAGTCCAAGCATAAGTCAACACTTGGTAGTACAACACCAGGGCAACTCGGAGCAAAGGTGGAGCAAGTTTCGATCACTGTCCTTAATATTTTCTCATAATGTAAAACGCAGCTCCTAGGAGATGTATTACTGTTTTACATTATGAGGGAAGGTCACTACCCAGACCGGTTTCTACCTTTATTGAGGTCTCATCAGTGAGTAGGTAGACCTGGGTTTAAGTGAACCGCACTTACATACTTTACTATACGAATTGCTAGAAAGGTGTATCCATATATTATTACTGCAGTACTGCAGACAATTGTATTTTGACATTAAAATGGTTGACTGAAATGACTTAACAATGGTTCCCAAACTTTTTTGGTTCATGATGCCTTTAGTGTATCAGGATTTTTCCACAGTGCCCAAAGTCAGAACACAGGCCTACCTAACAGCTGCAGTGCACAGTTGGTGCAGTTATTTCAGTGAAAATAATATTGGGATATTTTGCAGGGCACTGCAGTGAACAGTTTGAGAACCGCTGACTTCAGAAATTTTAACAGTGATAAAATTTCATTAAATTCCATTAAGCCAGAACAGAATTACCATTTCAAATCATTTTTCCAACAAAAAAGAATCTGCTACACATCAAGTTTATAGGATCATAATAGTTTACATCATATAATATAATTTGAAACTGTTCAGAGTGGATTTTGATTATCAATATTTCCAATGTGTTTCACAGAAACAAACATATCTTCAAGTTTTAGATATTTTAAGAATTTAATCAATTATTGAGTGACATTACTCTTGTAAAATTCAAGAAGCGTGAAGCATATCAGATGTTCACCCTTGTCATATATTCTAAAATTTGACCTGGTCAATACATTTGGGACCAGTAATGGATCTGCATTTTCTTTTTATGTATTATTCACCCATAAGTACTATGTGATTTAGTCTCTTGACTATGGATGGAGTTAGGCATAGCTTCCTTCAAAACATGTTTTCACCACTTCCTATGCAATGCTGGCTCCTTGACAAGAAAACTATATGCAGGATACCATGCCAAAGCATTGCTTCAAGCTGCTTTCTAGGTTAGTTATAATCACCTGCCTTACAATTTTGCATATACTTAAAAAAAAAAAAAAAAAAAAAAAAAAAAAAAAAAAAAAAAAAAGCTCGATCCACCATCTCCCAGATTAAAACTATACGATCACCCACTTTCTAAATAGAAGCAAAACAGCAACAAAGCTCAATCTAGAGCAAACGTGCTCTAGATTGAGTTGTGATAATATGGTATTACTGTTCAAGAATACTATTATAATAAATCTCCTTATGATTGTCTCATCTTCTTGTTTAAATTTTATCCCTCTGATTAGGCATATTGTTTGCTAACATACAAACATTTCTCATTTTTTATAAGGTAATTATATTCAAAAATGAACTGATGTTTTACAAGTAAATAATATTTACTTGTAAAACATTAGTTCATTTTGAATATAATTACATAAGCATGTCATGTTAAGCAACTTTCCAATCTTTTTAAATCTGAGAAAATTTTCTCTTTTTTACCTATCTGAATTAGATGAAAAGTAATTCAATACCTGTACTGACCACATTTCATTATTGAAAATTTTACTCAGATTTAAAAAGATTGTCAAGTTGCTTAACATGACATGCTTATGTAGTTTTATTTCAGAACATATTTAACCTAACAGTTGCTCAAGTTAATTGTTATTAAATTTTGATTTATTTATTAATAGCCCATGGGCATTTTAGCCCTTTTGGATGAAGAATGCTGGTTTCCAAAGGCAAATGACAAAACATTTGTAGATAAATTGGTTAGTGCACATACAATGCATCCAAAGTTTATAAAATCTGATTTCAGGGGAACAGCTGACTTCAGCATCATCCATTATGCTGGCAAGGTATGTTTAACCATAAAATAGTAATTTATTTTTTTATCATGTTGTAAAATTATTATTAATGTGATTAAAAATTTATCCAGATCTGTTGCAGGATTTTTTTTCTTTTTTTTTTCTGCTGGCAGAGCTTTAATGCAAGAAGCTTTAGTTATTATCAACAGCCCTCCATGGAATCAAGAGACTCATTGTGGGAGGTCCCATTCTCACATTCCCTACTATTATACAGTCACTTAAATGTATTCTGTCTCTACATTCCTACACTCTCAGGCAATATATTCCAATCACCCACCACTCTTCATGCAAAAAATCTACCCCCCCCCCCTCCCTCTCAGACCTGCCTTATACAGCTTCCAGGGGTGGCCTCTTGTTTTCTCCATCTCCTATAAAAAAATATGATTCACATTAATCTAATGACCCCCCCCTTTTTTTTTTTTTTAATTTGCAAGGCTCTGCAATTCATTCTTTCAATCTGTCCTCATACTATACATTCCAGGGACCAGAAACCAACTTAGTGAATTGTCTCTGAATCTTCTCCAACAATTCAGCCAGGCAACCAGAGCTGTGCTGTACTGTGCACAGTAATCAATGTTGCTTGATCAAAGCCTTGTGCAATAAATCATAGCATCCTTACTTCTACATGTCAGTGTTCTCCGCATCAATCCCACTGTGTTATCCTTACAATTTTAGTAAAATATCAGTGAAATTTCAAGTCCCTATCCACCATAATCCCCAAATATTTCATCTTCTCCACCTCCTCTAAAATTTCCCCATCAATGCTGTAATCTGAATCATATCTCTGCTTCCCAAATTTTAAAACCTTGCGCTTTGCTGCATCCTTACTTCAACTATCATTAAACTGAAATCTTTGCACATTCACCCACTCTATTCAAGCCCTCTTGCAAAAGATATATCTGCTCCACTCATCCTAACTCTCTCCAACTTTGCATCAACTGCAAATGTGTCACCATTTAAACCCTTTCCAATGTGATTTATATACAAATTAATGTCCCTATAACAAACCTCTTGGACATATCACTACTGACTTTTGTCTTCCGGGATATCACTGACCCAGTACCTGCTGATACTTATCAGACAGCCAATATCCAATACAATACACTAGTCTACTATCCAACCCCATCTGTTCCAGTTTAACTAGGAGTTTGTCATGTGGCAATTCCATTGAAAGCCTTTGCAAAATCTAAATATACTACAAGGGTGTTTGAAACGTTTTCGGCCTCGACCATAGATGGCAACACTATCGGCAAGATTTTTTTTTTTTTTCTAAGTAGGTACATCTGTCATAAGCATCCATGTGAAATTTCAAGTCATTCTATTAAGTAGTTTGTTTTATACAGCTGTCTGAAGCAAGAGTATTGTCTGTATCCCTTGAAATGGATAAAATTGAGTATCATGCAGTTATAAAATTCTTTGTAAAAGAAGGTTTAACGCCAAAAGAAATTCATTCGAAGTTCATAAAGGTTTATGGACACTCTTCTCCTTTGTTTTCGACAATTAAGAAATGGGCTACCGAGTTTAAACGTGGCCGTACCAGCCTTGAAGATGATCGACAAAAAGGACGTCCAAAAAGTGTAACAACACTAGAAATCATTGATCAAGTGTACAATATGATATTGGATGACCGGTGAGTCAAAGTGCATGAAATTGCTGAGACTATAGGCATTTCAAAAGAATGTGTGGGATATATTTTGCATGAAGAATTGCAAATGAAAAAGCTTTGTTCAGAATGGGTGCCGTGCTTGCTCACAGCAGATCAGAAATGCACTTGCATGAAAATCTGTGAACAGTGCTTGGAGGATTTTAACAAGAATAAAACTGATTTTGTGCATCAATTTATTACTGTGGATGAGACTTGGATTCACCATTATACACCAGAATCCAAACAGCAGTCAAACAGGAGACAGAAGCTGGTTGTTCAGCTCCAAAGAAGACAAAGTTGTTTCCATCAGCAGGAAAGGTCTGGCATCAGTGTTTTGGGATGCTAAAGGCATTTTGTTTATTAATTATCTTGAAAAGGCTAAAGCAATAACTGGGGAACATTATTCCGAGCTTTTAACCAGACTAGATGAAAAAATTCGTGAGAAAAGACCCGGTTTGCAGAAGAATAAAATCATATTTCATCAGGACAATGCACCTGCCCACAAAGGTGTTTTGGCAATGGGGAAAATTGAGGGATCTGCACTGAATTGTTGGAACATTCACCCTATTCCCCAGATTTGGCTACCTCTGACTTCTTTCTCTTCCCAAAACTAAAACTCTTCCTCGCTTGTCAATGTTTTTCTTCAAATCAAGAGGTGATTGCAGCTGTAGAGGAGTCTTTTGCAGATCTTACTGAGAACCACTACAGGGATGGGATAATGGTACTGGAGCATCGCTTGAATAAATGTATTAGTCTTAAGGGGGATTATGTTGAAAAATAAAAATAATTTTGAAATTATAAATTTGTTTTTTTCATTGTTAGATCGGGAACTTTTCAGACCACCCTCGTATTGTACATGAATCCCCTTGTCTGGTGTATTCATCACCTTGTTATAATAAGTAAGTAGATTGCTAAAAGACTTCCTTTAGCCAACTCATGCTATCCATTAAAGAGAATTCTGCTATCAACTCAGTTCTGAATTCTTGTCCTCCACTAGCTTCTCCAACACCTTTTGTGAGTTATAGGAAACTGGTTGACAGGGAAAACTAGGAGACATCCTTGGAACTGAGCAAGAGTGCAATTAGCAAGGGTGTTTAGAACTAGGTTTTTTTATTTGGAAAGTAGTGAATGAGGAAATAAGTTGCCAGAGCTTGTTGTGGGTGCATGATTATGAATGAGTTTAAAGTATGATAGATACTGCACAAATGTTGGCTAGTGCCTGGCATGATACTTAGGGCCTCCCTTGATGAGTCTGTCTCCAAGGAGTAGCCCATAATGATGATGATGATGATAATAATAATCTTGCCATTTTTGAAAATTTCATGCCACTTGCATTTCATATGGATTTACGTCTCACCACCATTTTACTCACACTCAAAGCTGTATACAAGAAACACAAAGAAATTTAATAAATACAGGGAAATATTTTCATGGGAAATGTTCATCTGAAACAGAATCAATAATTCCCCCACCCTGTACTAAGCCCATTGGAACACGTACAGCTGCTGCCCAACATCCTTTCACAGTACACCTCGAAACCCACGGAACAAGTTTCTTTTCCTCCTCATTCATCCCTGCTACTGCAGTACTGTGGAACAGTCTTCCCCCTGACATATTTCCCAAGGAATACAACATACAGACATTCAAATCAAATGTAAACAAGGTTCTCCTTCACAACCCACCGCCCATATACGGTACTAACGTACTATAGGTTGACCAGCCAACCTCCTGTATATGGGCCCAACATTTAAAAAAAAAAAAAAAAAACTGATCACTGTTATCATACAACTTTATTACAATGTTAGTTGCTTATTGCAATATTGGTTGATTCATTTGTATCATCAGCTTCTTTCTGACAAGCTGGAAATAGAGGCAGGTAACAACTTAAATAATAATAATGCCATTTAGCCTTTAGTGTATTGACATCATAATAATAAATAAGCTACAAAGGCATCTTATTTATTATAATCCTGGCTGATCTTTTTTTTTTAAATGAAATTTCTGCATGCAGTAAAATATGGTTTTAAGTGATAAGAAATTTCTTGACCACTTATCTCATGTGGATTAATATCAACTAAAATAAATATACTTCAGTAGTAATTTTCATTTGATTTTATTATTTCTCTCAAACAAATCTAATTCTATGTGATGCAGATAACTGTTGAAGTCAACATTGATGGATATTCTGTGTATATTTGAATAATGACAAACTCTGTCATTAAATAGTAAATATTCTAAATGATCATTTAATTTTTAGGTGGATTATTTAGCCAACCAGTGGCTTATGAAGAATATGGATCCACTGAATGAAAATGTGGTATCATTACTACAGAGTGCTCAAGATCCATTCATTGTTCAAATTTGGAAAGATGGTATGCTATTTTTTTACATGTTAAATTAATTTAATGGGTAATTCAAAATTCAGTAATATATAGAATGAGGTTTTTTCCCCTGATGATATCAGTTATTCAACTTGAATTCTCTTCATACACAGAAGAGGATAGTAAATTTAAATAATCAATGTAAAATAATGCCATTGACCAGAAAGTCCAATTGATCTATAAGTGTATTTTAAAAAATAGTTAGTGATGCTGCTTTTGCTTTTACTTATTCCATTCTATCACTCATGCTTGAATGGGTTCCTAGTTTTTCTAACACTCATTTGTTTCTTGGAATTGTCTTTACAGACAGTGATTCCAAGACAGTTTTAGCATTTCTATCATATCTTATATTGATATGGACTTGTGCTTACTCTTGACACCATCAGTGAACTTTACCTACTTACTTAGAAGCCATCATCAGTGTTCTAACTGGCACTTAAACACTCGCAACCTTCCAGTATCCTTTGATTTTGTAACCATAATTCGAGAATAAAGGAGTTAGCCCTATGCCTCTAAGTATTCTTTTGTCTGTAAATTGCATGTATTCTGCTGGCCAGTTTGCTTGGTTGCAGACAAAAACTTGAGCTTCTGAGAGGAAGAAACCCTACCACCTTCACGAGACTGGCTCACTCACCTCTATTTGAAAAGCCCTGAGAAAGATTCTTGTCATAGATTGGATTCAAACCCAACCAAATGCAGATGTAAATAACTCAGTAAATATCAATGCTTAGCTTAAAGCATTATAATTTCATAATGACCTCCTGACACCAGCAAACATTTGGATTAAAATGTAAAAGAGATTTAATCCAGTTTTGCATTGAAAAATACTCTTAAAAACATAGATTTTCAGTGACTCACTGGCAGTGTTGAAATACTTTCAATCACTGGCAGTGTTGAAAGTGTTTCTGGTATATATTCCATATGGATATTGTGCAGAACAGTTATGCTTTTAAGTTTTAATTTCTGGTAGTTTTGTGTGCATTATGATAATCTCCTTCAGTGAGTGAAAAAACTAAAGTGATATCACCTACTGCGTAAAGCAACAAGCAAGTTAGCAGTAATACGAAATAATATTTGAATTACACTAATAAATGCTCATGATTCAAGTTGTATTATTATGTGGCTAGCAGTTTGATACATAGTGTCTAAGATCGAAATACTCCGGGTGTTTGATAAGATGCCTGATGTGGGATCATACCTTGATTACGGTTTAACATTTCTGATGACTTTTTTTGCGTGATGAAGAAATTGTAATTAATGTAGACCTTCTGCATGGTACTTTATAATTTGTCTTTGCATAGGTTGCTAGTCCCATTTTTTTATTTTATATCCTTGATGTGTGTCTCTCCTGAAGAAATTGTTTATCTCATGTAGAAAATTCCACGTAAACAATTGATCATGCATACCTCTGATTTTACAAGCAGTGAATGGAGAGGATGTTTGGAGAGAACAAAGGAGAATTGATCTTGTTTAGCAGGGAGAAAGCCACTTATTTTTTGTTAATACAAATATCTTTGAAATCTTATTTGCAAGATATCCTTTAGGATGTTATTGATCGTTTATTATTATATAATTTTGTTGGAAGGATAATTAGTTCATTTTTTCTCCATACTGCTGGAATTGTCATATATCCCTTCTCATAGGGTTTTTATAATGACAATATTTTATGACAGATGGTGGTGATGGAACTTTGATGGAGGTATCTTTCCATGTGCATTTTCTGTAAACCAAATAGCTAAATTTGTCTGGACACTGCTAGAGGATGTTTGTGGGGTGGGAAGCAGGGATCTGTTTTCTAACTTTATGCAGTGATGAATGCTGCTAAGATGATCAATAGTCTTATGGATCATATATGAAAACATCATCTGCATGATGTAGCCAAGATTTAGATCATAATTCATAATTTCCCAATTGCTGTTTTTTCAAACAACTACATAAACAGACTCATATTAAAAGTGGAGATAATGTTGAGCCCATTGCTAGGCCTTCTTTTTACTCATAGAATTTTGTCTTGGAAGTGGAAGAACATGTTGAGTCATTGTTTTCAAATAATGCCAGTGTCTAGTGGAAATAGTTTTTAGGGTAGTTCTAGAATTTCTGTTTGTATATATTTGTGGAAACAGGTTTGATGTTCAGACTGGTTAGTAGGTCAGATTGTTCTGTTATGAAATCCTCCATTTTTGTGTGTTGTGTGTGGTTCCTTATGTAAGTGTCCATCTTGTCTATAACTACCAGCTGCATGATATACTTAGGGAAGGTGTGTATGTGGGAGGGGGGCAGATATCTGCCATCCACTATGGATTGTAGTATATTTTGCTTTACAGCTCTAAATTTTGTGAACTAGTAGATGCTTCTTGTGTCCTCAAACCAGTTGAAAAGAATTTTAAGTTAGATTAGAAAAAACAGTTTTATTTGGTAATGAATAACTACAAAGTTATGAAACCTATTAGTTTCATCATTAAAACTTTGGCTTTTTCTGGGTAAAAAAATGGATAAAAATAAAAGCAAACATTACTAAAGCAAACTGTATAGGAACCATTACAATATAAACTGACTAAAACCACATGGAAGGGTGGCATGAGTCAGCTATTGTTTTGCATCATATGCAGATAGTTGAAGTCTGATATATGGAAAGCAGTTCTACAATTAAGCAATAATCAATTCCCAAACATTACACAGCATATTTTCCAGCACACACAGCACAATTTCCTAAAAAAAAAAAAAAAAAAATACACACACACACACACACACACACACACACACACACAATAAAAAGTTATGGAAGATTAGCTGATTTGTAAAGTACTATCAGCTAATCTTTCCTAACTTTTTATTGTATAAATTTTTAGGAAATTTATTGACCTTTTTAGTTATCTTACACCAGCTACTTAGGTGGTGCTTTTTGGAATTGTTAGTTATTGTTTAATTTGAGCTTAATATGTACTGAAGATGCCTGTGACACACAGGCGAAAATTATACTATTAAATAATCTTTGTACGTGAGTTTTCCGTTATTAATTTTGTATCGATATGTCTACTCATGGTATACCTTATTTAAAACTTATTCCACTCAATGTTGTGTGTGTTTCCTTAATTATACTTATTGGATGAAAGTCTCCATATCCTAAGGCCTTTAAGTTGGTAGTAATGTTATGAATGTACAAAGTCCTGTATTTTTTTTTTTCAAACCCTTACAATCTATTTGACTATGATCTCACTTGACACATCTTGCTTGCTGATATCTCAGCACCCTCTTACTCCCAGATTGTGTGGTTTACCAAAAATACATAAAGCTGTCATGCACTTGCTTAACAGTGGTGAGTTTCTCTACTTCCTTCTCTCAAATTACTTAACTAAACTTCTGAAGAATCACAATTGGCCATACTCATTCTTTCATTAAAAATTCTTATTGGATCAAAAAATTCAGGTACACCATTCTAACATTCTTGCCATCAAATATATCACTATTTGCAGAATGTACCAGTAAAATTGTTTTTTATAGATTTATTTCCACCTGATGATTTTTAAACACCTATCTCTATTATTTCAAATGGTAAGGCAAGATTTACACTCAACCGCATGGATCATCAATCAGTTCTTCATTACCACTGCCAGTTATGAATTTGAACACACAGAAATTCGATAGTGTCCTAATCATAAACTGTCTTAACCATTCATATAGCAGCATTTTATTAGATAATATTTTTCTTGTTTTGTTGTATAGCTTTGGATGATCTGAATAACATTCTAAATTTTTCACCATCATGAAATAAAGTTCACTATTAAATTAGAGAGGGAAAAATTTTTTCATACATCTAAATATGATAATCATTAAATAGGAGTAACATATCGCTGCATGTTTGCAGAATGCTCATTCATACAGGTCACTATCTTTATGCTAGCTCATTCAACCACTCTTAACAAAAGTTGTGTTGTTACCATTATAAACAACAGGATTATCTGTATTATAGGAGAAGACCTTGGCAACCTTTTCATCCTTAACAGTTGCTCAAAAATAGTTGTTTATTGGATTCTATAAGAAAAACTGCTATTTTGCCATCACAGATTTCATATAGGGATTCTGTCTCTTTGCCATACTTAGGTGTTACTTCAAAATGCATAGCTTCCATAATAAAATATATCTGGTATCATTTCCTTTATAGACTAGCTCATATTCTTTGAAGCATTTTACAGTCTCATAAGGATAGCCAGATGTCCTTAAAATTTACTGTTTCTGTGGTAAAGCTCGCATATGTCAAACTAGGTCCACAAACAAATCAGATCTTTTGCATGCTTTTGCAGAACACCACTGAAAAGGATTGATCCTTCCAATATCTCATTGGAAAAACAATCACTAGATTTCTTCAAAAAGCTAAGCAAATTTGTTTGCATGTGTAGCAATCTGCACAAGAACCTGAATCACATTTTGCATTGCATAGCTTTTGGAAATAAATCATCTGGGCTTGCAGTACATCAAACCTTTGATAATCTCATTTTATAAAGCCTATAAACTTTATGAAACAATGAACTTCATTTATGTTAGAGCATGTGCTGCATCTAACACTTAGTAGTTGCTGCCAGATCTGAATTTTTAAAAAGTTTTTTTTTTTTTTTACAGTGAAGCAGTTAATAGATGATTTACATTGTTTTTGTAGTTATATGTACTTACTCTGATAATGCTGCAGATGAATACAATGAAACATTCTTATTTAAAAAGTTCATTTAATGAAGATAGATAATGTGTGGATTTCAAAAGTTTTTTGGTAGGAGAAAAAGAGAGAATATGATGTAGAAACATTTAAGGTGCTTAAAGAGTTTTATAGGATAGATGCAGGGGAAATGTTTCAGCACTTGGCTAGAGGGACCAGAACAAGGGGTCATCACTGGAAGTTGAATAAAGGTATGGTTAGTAGGGGTATGCGAGGACTAATTTTTTGCTTGGAGAGTTGTGAATGAGTGGAATGGGTTGCCAGTCAGTTATGAGTGCTTGTTTTGTCTGTTAATGGGTTCAAGGAGAGGTATGATAGATTGGGTCTCCCATGATGAGTCTTTGGACTCCATATTGAGGTGCCTGTATAATCATCATCATCAAATTCCTGACATGTACACTCAAGGGGTGTACAGGATACGATAGTATTACATGAAAAATTTACATCATTACTAACTTCCTATCTACAATTTTCCTCCAAATCAGTCTGTTACTTGTCAAGACTCCAACATTATCAATCTTATGTTTCTATCATCTAAGACACTTTGTACCGTATCAATCCACCTATATCTTGGTCTTTCTCTGGGTCGTTTCTCTGCCAACCTGGCAGAGAAAACTTGTTTTGCTAATCTTTCCTCGCCCATTCTGTTTAAGTGACCGTGCCACCTGAGATTAGCTCTGCTAATACATTCCTGGATGCTGACAATGTCAAGTTCTTTCCTAATATCCTCATTTTTAATATGATATTGCCATTGATGCCATCTGTTCACGCCTCTCTTTCTCAGAAATCTCATATCTGTGGTCTCCAGTCTTTAGTCAAGAGTTTTACTTCTGACCCAGCTCTCAGATCCATAAGTTAAAACTTGTTTGAGCACTGTCTTGTATACAGCTAATTTAGTGTTCTGACTAATTCTCTTTTATTCCATGTGAATTTATTCAGTTGACTTCCATACCAGCTTTGTTCATTCTGTTGTCTATTTCCATATTTAATTTACCATCTTCACTAAAAATCGTCCTAAGTAGCTGAAATCTTCTACTTATTCCACAGGTTCTCCATTCAAAACACAGTTGACACTTTTAACGATTCTACCTATTTTCCTTGTCTTTGCTAACCTTCATACCATAACTATTACAACAGTTATTCAATTTAGTCAGGGAATCTTGCAAACTTGTTGCGGATTTATTTAGAAGTATGACATCGTCCGCATAAAGCAAAGAGCTGATATTAACATCTCCAATTCTGATATCATGTTTAATACCACTTTCCTTCATAATGTGATCCATATAGATAATGAATAACAGAGGGGATAATGTACATCCTTGTCTCACACCAGATTTAACATTAAACCATCTTCCTGAACTTCCTTCAATTCTAATTGCTGATTTACAACTCAAATAAAGACTAAGCATTGCTTGATATAATGCCCCCATCGACACCATATAACTGTAGTGTTTTGAATAGCTTCTCTCTCTTGGCACCATGTCATATGCCTTTTCCAGATCGACAAAACTTAAATACAGATCTTTGTTATATTCCCATGCTTTCTCAACTATTTGTCGTAAAGTGAAGATCTGATTCTGACAGCCTCTATTTGGCCTGAATCCAGCTTGTTCTTCACCAAGCTTCTCTTCCACAATCTCTCTCAACTGTTTCTCAAGTATACTTGCATAAATCTTACCAGGTACACTCAGTAGGGAAATACCTTTTGTAATTCTCACACTCAATTTTATTTCCCTTCTTATATATGGGTACTATTAGAGCTCTACTCCAATCATCAGAAATTTGTCCCTCTGTCCAGGCCTTCTGAACTATGCAGTGCAGCTACTGTAAGAATTTTTGTACCACCATACTTCAGCATTTCTGGTCGAATATCATCTACTCCTGCTGCCTTTCTCCATTTCAAGCCTTTGATGGCTTTTTCTACTTCAAGTATGGATATGTATTCCTGACTGTATGCCTGTTGAATGTTTTTTTTTTTATCACTGTTCTATCACTGCTTGTTTCATTTAGCAGTTTTTCAAAGTAATTACTCCATACTTCAAGGATTAAATTTGTCTCCCATTTTCATGTCACCTTTATCATCTCTAACTCCTTTTACAGCACTCTTTCCTCCATTTCTAAGCTTCTTCAACAACCTCCAGAATATCTTACCACTTCGTGATATTTATTTTCTATGTTCTTGCCAAATTCCTCCCATGACTTTTGTTTAGCTAGTTTTACGCAGTGTTTAGCTTTCTTACATTTGTCTCTATATTTTCTAAGAGCACAAGCTAACTTATTTGCCAGGAACTTTTCATATTCTTTCTTCTTTTCCTTCACTGCCTCTTAAACTTCCTGTGTCCACCAGGGAGTTCTGATTTTTCTATCCTTGCAGACAACCTCCCCACATGTCTCTCTGGCTGAATCAATCAGAGTTTTCTTCAAGGCTTGCCACTGAATCTCCAAGGTTTGGTTCCTGTTCTCAAACTCTTTCATTTTTTCTTCAATAATCTTTTTGTATTTTAGTCTACAGTTCACATCTCAGAGCTGCTCAACTTTTATTCACTTTTAAACTTTCTTAAATGTTATTCTTTTCAATATGAAATTCAATTTTATCCTGCTCAAGACTAAATAGTGATCACTTCCAATTTCAAATCCTCTGTACACTCTGGTGTCCTGCACCAGGGAGAAAACATCACCATCAACAATAACATAGTCAATGAGACTTTTTCTTATTCCTTGCTTCTTCTCTCCATGTGAATTTGTGCACATTTTTATATTGGAATATGGTGTTAGTAATAACTAGTCTATGTCATGAGCAGAAATCCAACAAGTATTTGCCATTATTATTAGCTTTGCTCTTTTCTCCAAATTTTTCCAAAATATTTTTGTATGTCTGACAATCATTTCCTACTCTGCTATTTAGATCCCCAACAAGGACCAACTTTTCCTTTTCATTGTGTCAGTTGCTTTCTCTAAAGCATCAAAAATTCCTCCACTTCTACCTTAGTAGAACCTTCTGTGGGACCATAGGCACAAATAAGTCTCTTTGTCCAATTCCACATTGTGATATTTGCCCACATTACTCTACTTGAGACTGCCTGCCAATCAAGAAGATTAGCCTTGTATTTTGTGTTGAATACTATGGCTACTCCTTCTTTTCCTTGATTGTCATTTCCTGAATATAACATTTTGTATTTATTGCTCAGAAAGATCTCACCAGTTTTTGTCTTTTTTGTTTCAGTCACCCCTATTATGTCGATCTGGTACTTATCTAATTCCTCAGCTAGCTCCATTTCTTTGCCATTCAGGCTTCTTATGTTGATAGTACACCCCAACTCAACATCAGTCTGGTGATGTTGAGTTGGGGTGTGCTTTCAGATTTGTTCCAGTAGCTGACTTTTTGCTGTTTGCCCTGGTTCCCTGGCAAAAACAATGGGGGCCTTGTTTAACTGGGGGCGATGCCCCAGCCGGCATGAAATTTTGTCATGTTGTACCATCATTTTTTTTTTTATTTTGGTTTAACCAATAAGAATATAATTTGGTCGGCTAAATCCCAAATTGCCAGCCCATCCTCATTCGTCCAGTATCCAGGTAGATACCCAACAGGGTGCACCACGAGAAGATGAGGATTGGACATTAGGTCAGAAGCCCTGATCGGTTCTCCACATTCCTTTAACGACTATGTGGAGATCTCCTCACAGTGATACAGCTTTGACCTTATTGTTGCGTGGTCAGTCTTTCTGGTAAATAACTTCAAAATAAACTTATGGATCATCCAAACTGGAATATTGCAAATCAGTGTTCAAATGAGTTTTAATACATGGATCTAAAAGTTGAATTAGAAATTTTATTCAGAACTAGAAAATATCAGAAAAGAAATTAACATTAATGTTCAGTTTGGTCTCTGTACGTAGAGCTAATTTAAGGTGTCATTGTTATTTAACAGAGTGAATGGTATTACATTAGCAAAGCAGCAGGTATTTTGAAGAAAGTAAACCATTCTCTGTAAAAGATCCAGAAGATGGCTAAGATACAGAGTCAGGGGTACTTTTAGAAATCTGATTTGATCAGCTTTTATTACCTGATCATATCTGACACACAAATGATAAAACAGTTGGAAGAAAATTTTTGATAGGAAATTTGTCATGAAAATATTGTGAAATCCCTTGAGAGTATGCATTAGAAAACCCCATGATCATGACTTTTAACTTGGTGCCAAAATTGGGATATCAGACTTGGCTCTGTTGATGTAGAGGATGCCATCTTATATCAGCCACAGGTGTTCACATCTCTTTACTAAATTAAATAACTGCTGCCACAAATTTGTACGAACATCATCAGCAAAGATCGGATAATTCATTTTTATCTTTTAATCACTTTAGTGTTAATATTTGTATTTTGATGTATTTTGGGATATTCTGAAGATATTTGCCAGGCTAGTGTAATGGATGGGTAAATGGAACATTTATAAAAAGCACTAGTTCAAGTGCTGATTCACAAAAAAAAAACTAAACTTCATTTAAAAAATTCCATTTCCATTTTTCTTTTAATGTTAATCTCTGCCTATCATGGCCAATTAACTTGGCACCTTTTGAAACATCATTTATGCTTTGATAGAGTAGCTAATTCCATCTGCATTGTTATAGCTAACATTTGTGTGTGTTCTTATGGAGACTTTACCCATTTTGCCAGATGAAAAACCCAAGTTTCTAGTAGGAAAGCTCTGTCATCATTTGTTAAGACCAGATAACTCAGCTTCAGTTGAAAAGCCTTGATAAAGGTTCTTTGTATCCTAGATGGTCTTTTCATCCAGACAGCATTGTTGAAACAGTAATAATTAGTTATTATAATAAAAGTATATAATTGTTAATAACTGTGTGAGGTGGATAGATTATAATGAGATGCACTATAAAGCAAAAACTGCAGTTGATAAAAGATAAGCAAATTTGTTTCAGCTAGGTTTTATTTTGGATTTAAATTTATTCATTTCAAACTATAACAAGCTTAGGATGGAATATAAAACTGACTGTTTTGCTTTTCAGCTGAAATTGTTGGAATGGGAGCTGCAACTATGGGTGATTCACAATTCGGAGCAAGAACTAGGAAGGGTATGTTCCGAACTGTTAGTCAGTTGTATAAGGATCAGCTAGCCAAGCTTATGGTCACACTTCGCAACACAAACCCTAACTTCGTGCGCTGCATCATTCCTAATCATGAAAAAAGAGTAAGTTTCAGATACAAATAAAATTTTGCAGTTTTAATGTGAAATGTTATTTGTCAATTACTTATGTTGAAGTATACGTTATAAAAAATTAACTTGCAAAGCAAATTTTTATGGGATTAGCAGTTTTTTTAAGCACCAAGAGCTGTATGTTGTTTCACAAGAAATTGTATTGTCATTCATTTTATATTCAACTATATGCAGACAAAATTGTGTTCACTGAATTGCATTTCTACAAGTGCTTTTTATCCTTCTTAAATTACATTTATGACAACTGCCCTGAATGTGCTTAGAGGAGTTAACTTCAACATAAGTTGTTACTCCTGACCACTTGCTATATTCAAAAAGTTCATCTCCTAAATAACATATATTATGCCACCAAAGGGATGCTTTCCCTCCTCTGATTGCAGATAAATGATGCCAAGGTATAATAGTGCTTAATAGGGAAATGATAGTCAAATGTCATTTGAGGAATATATCTGTGTGCTGCTGCATAGTAGTTAAGCATTTTCCAAATCAGTAGTAAGCAATTTCTAGGTGATACAGTGCCCTAGATCTGACCAGTTATGCTTAAGGTACTGACTGACTGACTGACTGACTGACTGACAGAAACAGAAAGCTTGCCATCAGACTCAAGAGAAATTTGTGCATGGAAATGCAAAAAACTACAAACAGACGCATACATATTTTCACAGAAGATTGTAGAGAGCTGTGTGATATACATTATCACAAAGCTGAAGCTCACAAGCCTTCATTAACAACATTGGATATATGCTGTTTGGAAAGAAGTCAATAGGCACCATAGTGTGAGGAACAAACAGCCATGTTACTCACCATAAGAAGATGTAGGACCTCATTTCACTGCAATGACTGCAGCAATCCTACAGGGCATACGATAGTGATCATGAGAATTTTGGATCATTCTTCGTGTAGTTTTGTAATGAGGTCCTGGACTGTTGTAGGACAGATATCCCTTGACCTCACCCAATGCCCCAGTTCATCCTGCAGATATTGAGTGAGATCAGGGCTTTGTGGAGGCCAGTCAAGTATGGAGACATTCATGTCCACAAACCATACATTGGAACATCTTATGACATGGTGCATTGTCTTGCTGAAAGAGACAATGGCCAGTAGAAAGCATGGCATTGTCCAGAATGTTCAGATGCCTCTCAGAGTTCAATGTTTGTGTCATCACAGAGATCTGAGGCCATACGACGAAAAACAGAGAACCATGCTATTACACTGCCACCTTCAAATTTCATAGTTGGGTTACACACTGTGATAAGAGACGTTTACCGGGCATCCACCACACCCATTCATCTGCTCAGAAGGTATAAGCATGATTCATCGCTACATAACATAGCTTTCCAAGCTTAAATGTTCCACTGTACACACTCTTTGCACCACTGAAGACAATGCTTGCATGTCTTCATGCAGCATTGTTTTCAGTGGTGCAGAGTGTTTTGCGATGGTTTAGTTAATGTGGGGCTTGCATATTGCAGTCTTACCATGGGAACCCATGTTGTGAGTCTCGGTTCTGAATGTTTTGTGCAGAGTCATGTTCCAGTCGATGCCCAGACTCTCCATTCAATATGTTGACTATTGAATGGTTTTTTTTTACATATTATCCTTCATAGCACCCTACAGTTGCATTCGTGTGGTGGGTTATCCACTGTGGGTAACACTTGCATTTGACCTTGCACTTCCATCTCAGTATGGTTTCACTGATTGTTTACCTGGAATGGCCCAATTTGCAGGGGGTACTTACACTTTTCCTGAGATAGGTGGGGCTGCGAGCTGCTGTAGTGCTCTAGGTCCCCCTTTCATTTCTTTGTCTTTTGTTTTAGTAGTGGCCAACTCTAAAGTAAGTCTGGTGATCTTTTTAATTTGGTCCAGCCATCTTGGTCTTGGGTGTCCTCTTTTTCTTTGTCCCCTGGATGATAAATTTTTCCAGGTTTTCATGTCTTGAAATGTGACCGAAATATTTGAGAATTCTTTCATTTGCAATGTTACATAGCCACCTCTTGATTTTTAGTTGACTTATTATATTCATTAGACCTTTTGTCCATCCAGGAGACTCAACAGTTTTCTCCAGCACCACATCTTGAAGCTATTTATCTTGTCCCCATCTTTTTTGCTAAGTGTCCAAGCTATTGACCAGTCATGATTTCGTAGTGATAAAAATGTTTCTGTCTTTCCATATTTTTGCAATTGCACCATTACTGACCTCATCATGGTAATTCTTCTTTTAATTTCATGACTCTTGGTGCTTATTAGAATTCCAAGGTAAAGAAATTCATCTACCTTCTTGAGTTCAGTGTTGTGGGCAAAATTGTCATTTTATCTATGGCCACGTATTTTGTTTTATCATGATTAATTCCTAAAGTATATTTCAGGCTTTCCCATTCAACTCTTTTCATGATGGACTCCAGTTCTCCTTTTCTGCTGGCAATAAGAACAGTATCATCAGCATACCTAAGATTATTTATCTTTTTTGCTACCGAGAACCCACCATCATATCCATTAAGTGCCTTTATTATAATGTATTCTCCATAAAGATTGTACAGGGGAGAGTATTCATCCTTGTCTCACACCTTTCTCAATGTTGAACCATCGAGTTGTTTTTCCATCCATCTTCACTGCAGCCTTATTTCTCTTGTAGAGTTGTTTTAAAAGGCATGTCAAATGTTCTGAAATGTCCATTTTACTTAGTATTTTCCACAGGCCCAAGCATCTGACACAGTCAAATGCGTTGGCGTAATCAGTGAAGCACATATACAAGGGAATATTAAATTCTTGAGCCTTTTCAACCAAGTGACTTAGATCGGAAATTTGATCTCTGGTTCCACATCCTTTTCTAAAACCTGCCTGTTCTACAAGAAGTTGTTGAACAGGCAGGTTCAACAACTTCTTGTTGAACCTTAAGTCTTTCTTTAATAAGATAGAGAAAAATTTTTGCTTGTGTGTGAGATCAAGGCTATAGCTCTATAATTTATTGCATTCATCTACATTTCCTTTTTTGTGTATCTGGATAAAAATGGATTTTGCCCAATCATCAGGCCAATCTTCTGTTTCCCAGATTTTATTACAAATTTTCCTATGGGTCCTAGACATGTGAGAAGTTTACTTGGCATTTAGTTGTGGCCCAAGTTTTCCATTTTGTGAGTTTTTTTTTAGAATTTCTTCATCCTCTTTTTTTAAAATGTAAGGTTCCTTATGGAAGTCTCTAGTATTTTCTTTGTTGAATGAGACTGAATTATCTTTATATAGATTTGAGCAATAGTCTTTCCTTTTATTAAGGATGTCCATTGTATCAGTAAGAATAAGATTGTTGACATCAGCTGTACTTGAATACTTTGGTTTAAATTTTCCATTCAACAGTCTTATTTTGCTAAATAGGTCTTTGGTTTAATTTTGATTTGAGTGATCGTCAATTTCTCTACATATGTTGTTGATAAAGTTGTTTCTATCTTTAATGCAAAGTTTTTTGATGAGCTTAGATGACTCACTTTAGATCTGCCTATTCTCTTCTGTTGAAAGTTCTTTTGACTTTATTTCTTGTCTTTTTTTGACTTGTTTCAGAGTTTCATTTGGTATCTAGGGTGTATTAATTCTAGATTTTTTTTTTTTTTTTTTTGGGGGGGGGGGGAGCAATGTTGACTATGCATTTTCCAGTAATATTATTTGGTTTTATCCCAAAGTTCTTTTGGCTTCTTTGATTAGTGTAATTCCTTAGTTCTAGAAATTTATTTTCCACTTTAATGCTATACGTCTCAGTAATTCCTGTGAAGTTTAATTTGGGTGGATATGTTATATTATTTGTTTTCAAACATATTTTCATATCAGCAATGAGGAATTGGTGATCAGAGTTACAATCAGCTCTGGATATCTTTTAACATTTTTCATCATAGACCTCCATCTTTTGCTAATAAGGATATAATCAATTTGGTTACTTGTTCTATCTCCAGGCAATCTTCAGGTGTATAGCCTCCGTTTCTATTCCTTGAAGAAGGTGTTAGTAACCATAAGTTCTCTTTCTATACAAAAGTTGATCATCTTTCACCTCTTTCATTTTTGGTGCCCAGTCCACAAAATCCCAGGAGTGTCTTGTTGTGGTCTTCTGTACTTTTTCCAACTTTTGCATTGAAATCACCCTTAATGATCAAAATTTGATCATTAAGGAAGAAAATGTCATCAGTCAGCTAAGCTGTCTGTTACGTTGCACTTGATTTCTATTCATCATATAATATTATATGAATAATGATATTTTGTAATAATGATACTTTATAATATGAAGTATCATATTATTTCATTCATTTACATTTCCTTTTTTGTGTCTCTTAAAAGAAACACAAATCAGTGTACATGAATAATATTGTATTTATTCTAGTTATTGAATACTTTCATTAATTTTTAATGAAAATTTTCGTCATTTATAATCTATATGATACAGTACTCATTTTACTAAAATTAAAAATTACAGTAAATTCTAATTTTTCTGTTTCATATTTGTAAATTTGAGAAATGTCTTAGTGTTTTTCCCAAATTTCTGGGACAGAAACCCCACTGGTGTACCATCTCTACTGTTCCTTCATCTACGCATACTCTCTTCATTACCTTCTACGTTCTTCTCTGTTAAAGATCTTCACATGGTAAGCACCCATTCTCCAGATCCACAAAATTCAAATGGGTTCTTATATTCATAGCAACCATTTTTTTTTGGGGTGGGGGATATTTATCATAAGAAAATACATTATCCACATAAGACCCTCCTGCTATGAAAGAGGATTGTTTTTCTGACATTATTTTTAATTATGTTATTATTATTATTCAGACCTCCATGGAGTCAAAAGACTCATCGTGGGAGGTCCTTTCTAAGAAACAAGTCTATCTAGACTCATCGAAGGGGGTCCCTCCTAGGAAACACAGTCTATCATACCACTCCTTAAACGCATTGACCGTTCTCGCTCTCACCACTCTATCAGGCAGTGCATTCCATGGTTCAACCACCCTCCATGCAAAGAAACCACTCCTCACCCTCTTTCTCACAGTTTCCTTTCGTAACTTCCAGGGATGGCCCCTTGTCATGACTCCTTCCTGCTGTTCAACCAAGTGAAAGAACTCCCCATTCTCATAATTTGACTAAATTTTCTGATAACTAAACACACAGCATTTATTTCTGAATAATTTTTAGTTTCTTACTACCTTTCATATAAACGGATGATATATCTAACAAATTTCACTCAAGAGATATCTTTACTCAGTCAATTTGAATATCTGTTGGAGCCTGTAATACTTTGCTACTATCAACATATTTATTAAATATTTATTTAATGTAAGTAAAATTATTCTACCATTAAAACATCAGAGAACCAGGTTGCAGGACCTGGTTCTCTGATGTTTGAACAGCCTGCATCACCCATTGCTATTTTGTGTCCTTTCTGCTGACAATAACTTCTCCCCTTGATTTTCCATCCAATCCTCATACAGTAATAATCCTTTGTACTAATTTATAATAGATAAGAAATTGTATTTCTTCTTCATTTTAAGAATTGCACATTTTCAGAAAGAGAAGTGGGCGAGACATATTGCAAGACTCAAGAACAACAGATGGACAAATGTTTTACTGGTGTGGCGGCCATATGGAGGTAACGGATCAGCTGGAAGACCTGAAAGAATGGGCGGATGATATAAGAAAAACAATTGGAACTCTTTGGCACCAACAAGCTTAAGATAGAAACAGATAGAGAAAATTGGGAGACGCCTATAGCCAAAAGTGGCTATAAAAATGGTTAAAAGAAGAAGAAGAAATTGTATCAATTTAACAAACAAAGTTTGCAATTAAGTAGCTTCATAACTAGGCTACTAGCATATAAACGCTATTGACTTCACACCAATTCCTTCAATAAGCATGGTTATGAAAATACTTCACTTGCAACCCTTGTTATCTTACACTAGGGTAAAAGCATTAAAACAAGAATGTGATTTCTTGTCTGTTATGATTTACTTGGTAAAAAAAAAATCCTGCTCAAGATCTATAAGGTGCTCTTACCTGGCACACAAATTTCCAGACATCAGCAGTGCAGTTACAATCTCACTGTTTTACCTTCACTTTTTTAGTCAACACCATTTTTTCACTTCGTCTTAATATTATTGTACTCCTTTCTGTTCCAAGAGTTTACTACTTAACTATCCTTTATATGGCCTCTTCTGTGTTCTTCACATCTATCCTATATTCTTGCCTCTTTTCTTCTCCTCCAGTAGCCTTTTTAGCAACCACATGTACAAATTTCTTTAAACAATCATAAACTCAGATTCAGTTCCTTTTCTGGTTAAATACAATTTCAGCTCAAGTTGTCTGTATAAATTCCATATACTATTGTGCCATATTGCCTATCTAGGCATCTCTCTAATTCTACCATTATCATGTGAGCCATTTCCTAAATGTAACAGAACATACAATCTTATCACCAAATTATAATCTGTCGCATTCAGTTCCTCGAAATACCGATATCATGCACTGTCACCAGTGAAATATTGGAGAAAACAATTAGTTGTTTTGACTCGAGACTTCTGCAGTTGAACCTTTTGCTGTCTTGGAGATGTCTGTGATCGCCATTCTATGCTTCGCCATTTTGTTTCCGGGTTGTATTAGAAGTACCATGATTCATCATTAGTTCCCTCTAAAAGGATATGATCTTGGTTTTTTTTTCATCATTCCATTTTTAAATTTTTGACATTAGGCACTGCTATCCAGTAATAACCTTTTATTACCCTTTTTGTCCATAAGTCTTTATTCGATATTCTGATCATCCCACCATGTCTGATGCGAACCTAATCTGCTACACCTTCTAGGGAGTTACAAGATCCTTAGAACCACGAAAATAAGTAAAATTAGTTCTTATAGTCCTGAGTGTTTTTTACCACTCTCCTCTTTGCCATTGGCTTGATTACACTGGGCAACAAAAATTTACAAAAGCCCCCCCCCCCCCCCCCAAAAAAAAAAATTAGTTTAGTCACTTTCTATAGATTTCAAGGTGCTGAACATGAATACGACAATGAAAATGCAAAATTAGCTATAGTTTGTTAGAGATAGTTTCTTATGTAAGTAATAGAGTAATACGTACTTATCACATATACTGGTAAACGTGCACTTCTACATCTGACAGGGCTTTGCTTGTCATTTGTATAGCTACTCAGGATCATCTCTAGCGAGCATCTGACAGTAGCCAGCCAACATGGAAGTGGATCACTTTCCTTGGTATTGTTTCTCCATTGTTGCAATTTCCTGATGGAAATGTTCACCGTGCTCATCACTAACCATGCCGTAGTTGTTGGGGACGAAATCCAACTGGGAATGGAGCAAATGTATTTTTAAGAACATATTGCAGCCAACTTTGTGATACAGAGGCAAAGTCCTTGATCACTTGTAGTTTTCTGCCCTGCCATTTTTGAGGAAGTTGACACCAGATGAAACATGTCCCAAGCTGTTTTTTTTTTCTCATCACCCTGTAGCAGGTTGTTGAGCATCTTGTCAATAAGGAACTCTCAGATCTGAGGACCAATAAAAACTCCTTTAATTTTCACTTCGCTGAGTTGAGGGAATTTATCAGCCAGGTACTTGAAAGCTGATCCAGTCTGAACCATGGCTTTTACAAAATTTTTTTATGCTGAAGGCTCCAACATCAATTTGTCTCCATCCTCTGAATCAATGGAATATTCTTTTGGAGGTTTGGGAACGGGAACTTCACCGTGCAAAGCTGGTCGGAGAGTAGATGGTATATTCTGGTACACTATTGTCCACTTACTTTTCCTCTTGATGCCTCCTGAAACATGAAGAAGTAGCAGTCATTTGCATGAATTCTTGGCTCTCTCCAAACCATAGGAATGCAAATGGCATTGACACTTTACCCTTTCAGCCACTTTGGAGGATTGCTAGCACACATACCACAGCATGTGTGTGGGGTTCAGGCCTTGTTCTGGTCTCACATCTGAAATAAAGCTGATATGGCTTTTTCACTAATGGAGTGATGGCTGTTTTCTGGCTAGCAAATGTAACAAAAGTTATTTGCACTACTAACACAAATGCGAGGCATCACTACTGCTGGATTTACACTGCACGAAGACTTGTGTAGTACCTATGATGCAGGTGTAAATGGAAGCGTAACCCAGGAAGTCACACAAACACTTGCTCGCCCTATGAGACTTCACTTTATACCCAATGATGGCATCCTATGACAGTGATGTCATAACTCAACTGCATTGCATTAGCTAATGATGCAATAGCTCCTGAGAATGTGTATGATTGGGCGATGCAATATGTTGCAATCAGGAAATTGAAATGCAGCATTGCCAAATGATACCTGTGTATGCAGTGCAGACAGAGTCTCTCCTCAACAAGATCCAATCTGTTTTAAAAGAGGTATACCGTGAGTAGGTATATCAATACAAAATTAATAACAGAAAAGACTCGTACAAAGATTATTTAATAGTATAATTTTCGCACAGGCGAAAATTATACTATTAAATAATCTTGGTATGTGAGTGTTTTCCATTATTAATTTTGTAAAAGATCCAATCTACAGATTTTATTGTAATTTTCGTCTTCAGCACATCAAAATTAGTAAAGAATTGTGATTTTCATTTCAGAGCAAATTGTGTGTTGTCCAGTGTTATTATCATGAATATCATTTTTTGGTCTATTTGCAATCATATTTTAGTTCATGCTTTTTTGTATGTCACCAATCTGTATGCACCTCTAAAATGTGAAATTTTAAAACATTTATGGATTTTTACTTTAGGCAGGAAAAATAGAAGCTCCTTTAGTACTAGACCAGTTAAAGTGCAATGGTGTTCTTGAAGGAATACGTATATGCAGACAAGGGTTTCCTAATAGGATACATTTCCAAGAATTTCGTCAGAGGTGAATAATTGTCAAATTTTTCTAAGTATTTTTACTATAATTTTGCCACTGTTTTGCTGTTATTCATAATTAGTTTCCCTATTTTCTTGATTAATGCCTAGAATAAATATGTTTAGTTAGTAATGGCTATGTTAAATATGTTTTTAAAAAGTTGCTATAAGAAGAAAAAAAGATTTAAGGATAATGTGGGTAACTTCTATAGAATGGGCGATTTTATTTATTTATTATTTTTTAGATTACTTAGTGTATTTTTACCATGTAATTATATTTTTTTGTGGCTTTTACTGTTTTTATCGTATTCAGTACATTTGTTAATATCTTTTAAGATATATTACTAAATGAAAATAATTTTTAAAAAATGCACTGAAAGCCAGGAAGAATAAGAAATGCTGTTGAAAGCTAAGGGAATGATAGCATGAAACCCCATAAAGAGACTGGGTTTCTTGCCATATAAAGAGTCTACCAAGACCCTTTATATGGCAATAAATATAATCTTTGTATTATATTTCTTGCCATATAAATATAATCTTTGTATTATATTTATATGCCATATAAAGGGTCTTGGTAGACCCTTTATATGGCAATGCCTTTGAGTAAGCTAGTTAATTTAAGTCTTAGCTCTGGTAGAGTTCCAAGGGAGTAGAAAGAGGGCACAATTATTCCTTTGCACAAAGGAGGTTCTAAGACTACAGTAACAAACATTTTAGGGATTATGAGCTTTACAACTGTGTTATAAATAACTAGTTTAATTTCCCGACGTTTCGACCTTCATAGTAAGGTTGTCATCTAGAGTATATACAAATATACAAGGGAGGGCAAGCTGAGTTACATTTCACACAGTATGCTAAAGAGAATGATTTGATCAACGGTTATTCTACTGGCATGACCTCCAGTAAAAATATTTAAAAAAAAAAATTGTGTGTGTGTGTATGTATGTATGTATTTATATATATATATATATATATATATATATATATACACACACACACACAGACAATATATAAGTATATATATATAACATAAAAAATTAATTATTTAGAAACTACATCAAAGCTAAATTCTATTTAAGATAACATAAGAGAAACATTCTTTCATATAGTTTTTTTCTGACAGTAACAATGATGTCCTAAATTAACATGACAATTGTTATATTATATTTAAGATTCTGGATTATCTACAGTCCTGTTTATAGTTAACTCTTAGGGAGAAAGGTTCTGTGGGTAGAATATGTGCCTTGCATATGCTTGGGATTTTTAGACCATCATTATTGTTCAGATTAGGGTGGTTGATAAGAATCTCACAGTCTTCCTTAAATTTATGTTCATGCCATGTTTTGGTGTGATGTAAACAACTGGTGTTTTTTCAGTCAATTCTGTGTAAAGTGTTCAGGGCATGATCAGAAAGGCCAGCTTCACCATAGTTATTATATTTGATGTGTCGTTTATGTTCTTTTTGTCTGATAGGAATTGTGCATCCAGTATACCGTATTTATTGCACCTGTAATCTACCATATATAGGAGAAACAGGATGCACAATCAGGGTGGGCCAGTGGAGGGAGTGGATCTTTGGATGAGTTGAGTAAGCTTTTTAATTTTGCAGGAGGTTTAAAGGTGGCTTTGAGGTTGTATTTTTGTAGTATTCTGTTTATTTTATCTGATTTCCCTTTAATGTAAGGAATGGTTATAGTTTTATTGTAGTCTGGTTTATCTTTGTTTTTTTATTGAGGTCTTGTAGAGAATTTTGTTAGAGTGGATCTTTGGATGAGTTGAGTAAGCTTTTTAATTTTGCAGGAGGTTTAAAGGTGGCTTTGAGGTTGTATTTTTGTAGTATTCTGTTTATTTTATCTGATTTCCCTTTAATGTAAGGAATGGTTATAGTTTTATTGTAGTCTGGTTTATCTTTGTTTTTTTTATTGTGGTCTTGTAGAGAATTTTGTTAATAGTGTTTTGGCTATAACCATTTTTTAGGGAAGTATTGCTAATAACTTTAAATTCATCTTTAAATGCTTGTTCATTGGAGTAAATCTTCAAAGCCCTGTTTTTTTTAGAGTATTAAGACACATAGTTTTTGTGTTGGGTGGTGGTGGTAGGAGTTTATGCGTATATATTGGCCAGTATGTGTCGGTTTCCAGTAAACAGTGAAGGAAAGACTGCCAGAAGGAAGACGTGTGACAAGTGTATCTAGAAATGGAAGTATTCTGCTTTTCAATCTCAATTGTGAACTGTATGCGTTTGTGTTGTTTGTTTAGGTTGCTAAGGAAAGTGTCTAGTGTTTGGCGGCCATGGGGCCAGATTGCAAAAACATCCGTCAATGTACCTAAGTCAGACTTTGGGTTTTAAAGGAGAGGAATCTAGAGCATGTTGCTCAAAATGCTCCATATAAAAGTTTACAATAGGCGGTGGGGGGGGGGGGGGGGGGAATAATGGCAAGCCCATGGCTATGCCTTATTTTTGTAGGTAGAAAGCATTTTGCCAATGTACAAAATAACCAGAACGTAAGACATGGGCAAAGCACGCCATGATATCTGGAGGGAATTTGTCCTGTAAAAGAAGGATTGTGTCATTGATTTGGACATTCGTAAAGAGGGCAGAGATGTCAAAACTGACTGATAAATCATCTTTTTCTAATGTAATGTCTTTGATTATGTTTATGAAGCTTTTCAACTCCTTGAGTATTGACGCTAATTTCTTGGCTAGGTGATAATTCAGGCTGTCTATACCTTTTGACTATTGGTCGGAGTGGTGTGTTTTGTTTGTGTATCTTTGGTAGACCATAAATTCTCAGAAAGAGCGTAGTGTGGAAGTAATTTTTTGACTGTATCTTCGGGCCATGTATTAACTGATTTAAGTAGCTTCTCTGTTTTCTTTTATTCTATTGGTTGGGTCATAGTTGGATCATTCATAGAATAAAAAAGAAAACAGAGAATCTACTTAAATCAGTTACTACATGGTAGTAATAGTTAATCAAGACAATGGAGAGCTTGTAGAACGATTTAAATAGGCTGTATGGACAAAAGATAATGGGTATCAGTTTAATGTCAAGAAATGTAAAGTTATGCACTTTGGGATAAATAAATTGCAAGCCGTTTATCACATTGATGGTACTGCTTCAGGAAATAGAGGAAGCTAGAGATTTAGGGGTGGTGGTAAACAGAGAGTTAAAGTTTAGAGGACATGTTGCAAATGTAGCACATAAGATTACTTGGTTGGTGAAGAACACATTAACAAGTAGAGATAAGGAAGTTGTAATTCCTCTTTATAAGGCCTTGATATGTCCACATCTGGATTACTGTGCTCAAGTCTGGTCCACTGGGTTTCTTGGGGATGTGGAAATGGTGGAGAGAATTCAGAGTGGTGAGTGGCCTGTGGAATGTGCCATATGAAAATAGATTGAATGTGTGTGGATTGCAGAAGTTGGTTGATAGGAGAAAAAGAGGGGATATGATAGAAACATTTAGGTTGCTTAAAGGATTTTATAGGATAGATGCAGGGGAAATGTTTCAGCATTTGTCTGGAGGGACTAGAACAAGGGAAGTTGAATAAAGGTGTGGTTAGCAGGGGTGTGAGGACTAGATTTTTTGCTTGGAGAGCGGTGAATGAGTGGAATGGGTTGCCAGAGTCAGTTGCAAGTGCTTTTTCTGTTAATGGGTTCAAGACAAGGTATGATAAATTGTGTGGATAGATTGGGTCTCCTGCAATGAGTCTTCATGGAGGTGCCCATATAATAATAATAATGTTGATGACATAAATGAAGAAAAATTAATGTGAAATTTTAAGATTACAAGAAATAATTCAAAAATCAACCAAGAAGTTGGAGAAAAGAAAAAAAAAAGGTTAAAAAGAAGTGAAATGGGGAAAAAGAACTGGGAGAAAAATAACAGGAAGAAAAGAATGGCAAGTCATAAATTATCAATGAATATTAATGATAATAATAATTTGTTGTTGATGATGTTGATGATAATAAGGTTAGTCAGTTAAAATCTAAGAGAAAAGAAGTCATATGGCACAGTGATTTGATTATTAAATTTGCACTTGATGACACAAGCTTCCTGGAAACTTAAATAAAGGATTTAATGAAGGCAATAGAAAAACGTTGAGGGGGGGGGGCAGAGATAGTGCTAGTCAGAGCTAATAATTTAAGTAACAACAAATATAGTATGAGAGAGGATATGAAAGACTGATAGACATATAGAAAGACAAGTGAGAAAGTAAAAATGGTTAGTTTATTACTGAGATACAATAGTAATGAGTTGAAATAGAGGGCAGTGATAGAAAATGATTCATTGTGCATGTTATGTAGAGAAAAATGGGTCTGAGATTTTGGATATGTAGAGTGAGTTTGATAGTAAAGATTTGTATAAGAGAGATGGCCTGCACTTGAATGGATTTGGAATCAGGTACCTAGAGAAATTACTTCAGCATATTGGATTAGACCTAATGCAGTTAGGAAAAGTAGATCATTGAGAGGAATGCTGAGGATATAGATGTAAGTTCAGCTAAGATGTATGGACATAATAAGAATGTCACTGCGCTCTGTTATGAATCAGCTCAATGGATGGACTGTACTTTTGGTTCTGACATTTTAAGTATATATAGTGAAAGTTGTCCAACTGGATTAAGTAGACTGTAGATTTAAGTATAAGAAAATGTAAGGAACTACCTTATGTCTAAACACAAATGCCAAGGGCATTTGTTCTATAATCCTGATGTCATCTTTGTTACTCTTCTTTGCAGCCTTTTCATTGCTTCTTTATCTCTTTGGAAGACTAAACTTGCACACAGTAGTTCAGGTGCAGTCGTATTAAGGCCTTTTGAAGGCCTTAATGACTTATTTCCAGATTTGTAGTTCAGCATATAACCTGTCCTGATTGAAATATCCATCTAGTTCGTAACTACCCAGGTCGGTACGGTAGAAACACTGTCATGAAAATGTTGTTGGCAAAATGATTTCAGTATCCTTATCAATGTTTTCCCAGGAGACTAAACTTGCACACAGTAGTTCAGGTGCAGTCGTACTGTGTGCAAGTTTAGTCTTAATTGAAGGCCTTAATATGACTTAATTTCCAGATTTGTAGTTCAGCATATAACCTGTCCTGATTGAAATATCCATATAGTTCGTAACTACCCAGGTCGGTACGGTAGAAACACTGTCACGAAAACGTTGTTGGCAAAATGATTTCAGTATCCTTATCAATGTTTTTTTCCCATTCCAGTTAACCTGTGATTTGTATTTGCAATTTTTGTTATATGACCTTTTCTGTCTACCATAACTCCAAGATCTCTAGCCTTATCAATTACTCCAAACATAATGCCACCAATATAATATGCTGTTGGATATTTTATCACACCAAAATACATAATTTTACACTTTTTAACATTGAATTGAATTGTCCACACTTCCAGCGTATTCAAATTACCCTGTAAATGGCAGCACCTTTGATTGTCCCCTGCCTATCTTTGCATAATCAGAAAACAACTGAAGATCTCCTGTCAGCCCCTTTCCAATATCATTAATTTATTGATTAAATAACAGTGGTCCTATGACTGGTCTCCAGGGCACACTACTGGTCACCTTAAATCTGCAGATTCACATCCCCCTTATACCACTTTAATACTTTTTCATTGGCCACCCACTTATCCAAGCTAATAGTTTATATTCCAATCTGATATTCTCTAGTTTATGCAACAGCGTATCAAATGTCTTAGCAAAGTCCAACAGTATCACAGTTAAAGCTCCCTACTGGCTGAGGTGGATGAAATAGTGAGACCAAATTGCACTTCTTATCCATGTTATTCAACGGGTGTTACAGAATCGTATCCAGATTTAACTGGACATCTATAGATGTTATGGCTAAATTGGGGGGGGGGGGGGGAAGCATCTTTTCAAAGCTTCTCGTGCACCGCTGATATCCTTCCCATTTAACAACTGAGACCATGGAACCAAAGATAGTATTCTTCTGAGTTTGTCTTACTTTCCAGATTTGTAGTTCGGCATATTATCTGTCTTGATTGAAACATCCATGTAGTTGGTAACTTCCCAGGCTAGTACGGCACGATCACTGTCACCAATTAATTGGTGGTACATAAGTCACATTCTTGACTGAAAATTTCCAGATTCAGCATATAACCTGTCCTAGTGCTATGATCAAATCTTGCACTCTTTTGTCCTTGAGTTGCTTCTTTCACACACAGCCTGAAAATGTTATCATGCAGGAGCTAAGTTAAATTTCCTCGTTCTTATGAGTTTTCTCTGATACTCAATATTTAGATAATTTAAGTCAACCATAATTGTTTAGTACTCATCTAGGTAATTTGGTGATGCATTTTTCCATCTTCAAATGAACCACTGAGTCTTTAGCAACACGCTATCATATATTTCATCCTGTTAGTCTTCATCTTCATACCAGATAGCCTTAAACTCAGTGCTACACAGGAAATTACCATTATTGCTTTCATGTGTTTCTATCCTAACTGGACTCAAGTCATCTAATATCATTAGTAGTACTCCCTCTCCTATCTCTTCTGTCATTCCTAAAAATACATCTTTGGCACTCAATTCCGGATATAAAATCCAGCTCCAAAAACCAGGTTTCACTCATGCCAACAATTTTAGGGTATAGCATATTCACCAAAGCAACAAACCCAGCCATTTGTGTATAGTATAACCAGTTACTTGCTAACTTTTTTTCTTATAATCATAAGGTGAAGCTATAACAAAGCACATTAATCTTATTTACAGAATTGAGTCATATGCCTAATGTTGCCTAGTGGATGGTTACAATAAAATAAAATTTCAATTAAGGCCTAAATTTAAAATTAAGTGATTTGAAATAAAATTTAATTAGATAATGAAATGACACAACATTATATTAAATTATTATATATATTTTTTTAAATAATTAAAACGGGGAAGGGACTATTGCTTGCCATTTATTAGGATGAGACTCTCCCAAATCTTGGCAAATCTTATTTTAAATAACTGCTCAAACATAAATCTGTACTGATGTAAAAGGCAGGTATTGAACCATACGATATTCATGGTCAATGTCCACTCCATGCTGAGCAAAGCCAGATTTTTCAGATTTATTGTTAATATAAGATTATTGTAGTCATTTTTCAACATAACCCCCTGTTTGTCCAAAGTATAAAGAGAGGCACTCACACTGAACTTGGTAAACATCGGGGGGGGGGGGGGTATCTTTCGTGGATGGTAACCGAGGAGATTTTGTTCATAGGGGAAAAAATAAACTAAATTATTTCTTTTCAGGATCTTAGCAATTGTCTCAGAGATGCCTATGATATATGGGATAAGGACTTGCTGTACAAGTTCAGGGTTTTGGGTGATGAGCTTATAAGAGTCCAAAATGCATTTAAACTTAAACCTTGTGATGAAACCATTCTGTAGTAAGATGCATTGGATGGTGCTCAATTCTTGTTGTAGAGCTTAGGAATTGGTGCAGATAACACATGCTCTGTTGAGCAAAGATATGAAAATGCCTATTTTTTTAGATGGATGATGTGCTGCTGAATCTTGCTGTATATAGCAGCCTGTGAAGGTAGGTTTATGGTGAATAGAAGTAGCAAGTATTCAGGAAGATAACTGTCCATCTTTTTCTTTTCTCATAGTGAAGTTGATGAATGGATGTAGGTTGTCGATTTTGGCTAAAAAGATAAGCAGAGATTCTTCTGAGTCTGGCCAGATGGCAAACACATCTATATATCAAACCAAAAAGGAAGGTTGGGGTTGTACTGAAGAGAATGGGGATTCTTCAAGTTGCTCTGAGTAAAAATTAACAACAGCAGGTGACAAGGGACTTCCCATGGACTTCTCAATGTTTGTAGAATCGGTTTGTAGAATAGCCTGGGTGTGTGACAAAAGTCGAACAGCTCAACTATGTTTGGAGGAAACTTTATTTGATAACAGTTGGAGAGTGTCAGCCAGAGGTACATTACAAAATAAGGACTGGATATCAAAGCTAATCGTGAGATCTAAAAGCTGAAGAGTTAAGTTGTTTTTTTTTCCTCTAAAAAAATCTGATTCTTCACAGAGATTTGTGTGTGACCAGCACCAGATCTTAAAAGATGAGCTAGGAATTTGGCTAAGTGATAGGTGAGGGAGTCTGTGCAGTCCACTATGGGTTTGAGTGGAGCTCCTTATGCGTTTTTGGAAAGCCATAAAAACTGGACTTCTACTAAAATGGCTCTTCATTCCAACTGATCACTTTGTTGAGTAAAGAATTAAGTTTGTTAATTTGGCTGTTGGTAAGGTTCTGTGGGATCTCCTGGTAAGTGAACTGATCTTGTAACAGAAATTTTTTTTATTCTACTCAGTGGTGTCTCTGATAACTACATGTATCTTTACCTTTGTCTGCTTTCATATGATGAGATGGCTAATTATGTCTCAAGAATTTTAGGACCTTGATTTCAGTTAGAGATAAGTTTGGGGTAGGAAGTTTAGTTCTGAGTAGTACTGAGGAGACTTCAAGTAGAAGTTTATTAGCATCATTATTTGAGAGGGTGTGTAGGTTCCTCTCAAATGTTATGTGGGAAATCCAGATATGGACACTATAACAAAATCATGTCCTTTCATGATAACTGAAGTTTCTGTAGGAGTGAGGGAATGTCTGGATATGTTGGCAACCTGTCTTTTTATTGATTGGTTTACCTTGGTTGGCTTTTTTGCATTTGAGCAAATGAGTCAAACTTGCAGTCGAAAATAAGTCTCTTGTGTTTAGATAGTCTCTCCAATGTTCTTAAAATAGAAATACACTTATTCTTGACTGCAAGTTTGACTCACTTCCTCAAAAACCAACCAAGGTAAATAAATAAATAGGTTGTCAACATATCCATAACATGTCAACATAGGCAAGTCCCTAGCCCATATATCGCAGGTATCTCTGAGACGATTGCTGAGATCCTGAAAATAATTTTTTTTTTTTTCCCCTATCAACAAAATCTCCTCTTGGTTACCACCCACGAAAGTTAGCCCCCCCCGATGTTTGCCAAGTTCAGTGTGAGTACCTCTGCTTGTACTTTGGAAAAGCAGGATGTTCTGTTTCAAAGCAACTATAAGAACAACGAGTTGCCCTGGTGTTGTATCACCTTGCCCTAGTCCTGAAGATACTTTCAGGCGCAAACTTTGTTTGCTCACACTTGGATAAAGGATTAAACTAAATTTATTATACTCTAACCAAGTGAAAAATAAACTTTCAACATCTTTCTCTAAATCCAGAGTAATTTATTAAAAAAGGGTGGCACACCATTTGGCAACTCCTATAGGTAGAGATGACCTACGAATGCTTCTGCCTAGTATCTCAGCTTGGGCCTGGCTCCCACTGAAGAGACCTCAATAAAGGTCGAAACTAGTCTGGGTAGTGGCCCTTCCCTTAATGCATAACATGAGACATATCCGCAAGGAGATGTGTTTTGCATTAAAGGAGATACTGAGACAGGAGTGTTGGTAGCTTGCTACACCTTTGCAACGAGTTGCCCTGGTGTTGTATCACCTTGCCCTAGTCCTGAAGATACTTTCAGGCGCAAACTTTGTTTGCTCACACTTGGATAAAGGATTAAACTAAATTTATTATACTCTAACCAAGTGAAAAATAAACTTTCAACATCTTTCTCTAAATCCAGAGTAATTTATTAAAAAAAGGGTGGCACACCATTTGGCAACTCCTATAGGTAGAGATGACCTACGAATGCTTCTGCCTAGTATCTCAGCTTGGGCCTGGCTCCCACTGAAGAGACCTCAATAAAGGTCGAAACTAGTCTGGGTAGTGGCCCTTCCCTTAATGCATAACATGAGACATATCCGCAAGGAGATGTGTTTTGCATTAAAGGAGATACTGAGACAGGAGTGTTGGTAGCTTGCTACACCTTTGCAACGAGTTGCCCTGGTGTTGTATCACCTTGCCCTAGTCCTGAAGATACTTTCAGGCGCAAACTTTGTTTGCTCACACTTGGATAAAGGATTAAACTAAATTTATTATAAGAACAACAGTCTTATGTTAACAACACTAAACCTGAAAAATCTGACCTTGTTCAGCATGGAGTGGATACTGACCATGATGTTCCATGGTTCAATACTCGCCTTTTACATTGATGCAGGTTTAGGCAATTATTTAAAGAGCATGCTGAAGCACTTCTGTACCACCCAAATTTAAATTGGAATGACCGTCTCTGTTGCCCACCAGTAGTGTGCACTACTCATTGTAGTTAAGTATTATTTATTTTATTTTTTAATTAAATTAAATTAAATTTATTTCAAATCACTTAGTTTTAAATTTGGGCCTTAATTGTAATATTTTATTGTAAACACTAGGTTACATCTGACACATGGCTCAGATCTGTAAATAGGATTAACATTCTTTGTTGTAGCTTCACTTTGTGATTATGCTGAGGCATGGTCAGTTAATTTCTGGTTGAAATATTTGCAGTAATAAAATTACTATATTCTTATGAATACGTGTATCCAATAAACATTATCTTCCCACAAGTTTTATTAAAAACTTATTGATAGCCATGCTCAATGACATTCCTGATTGTCCACACATGCTGAACTTACATGGCCTCAGCATTCCTCCCAAGATGATCTAGTCTTTCTGACTCTCTGCATTAGGTCTCATTCCAATAAATAATTTCTGTAGGTACCTGATGCCAAATCCATTCAAATGTCTGCATTTGAATGGAATGGGATAGGAGATTTTAATCGACTTACCTTATTATTACTATTATTATCAATATTACCATTATTACTATCATCATCAGTATTCATTGATAATTTACAACTGTTATTTTTCTCCTTGGCTCTCTTTCCCTGTCTTAGTTCTTGTAAATGTTTTTGTGCTTTCTTCAACTACTTCCTGGTTGATTGTTGAATTATTCCTTTTAATCTTGAAATTTCATATGTTAATTTTTCTTCATTTAGGTCATCAATATAAAGGTTCTCTTTACCGAGATTCACGTTGTTATTTCCCTTAGCTTTGAATACCATTCCTTCTGGTTCTTCCTGGCTTTTGGTGCATTTTTTAAAAACTATTTTAATATAATAATATATATTAAAAGATATTAACTTAGCAAATGGTACTGAAGACAATAAGAAAGGTTAAAACCATAACAATACAGTAAAAAGACACTACGTAGTCTAAAAAATACTCCATAAATAAATAAAACAAAGTCGCCTATTTTACAAGAACTTCAAATTACATCCTCACACAGAATAGTCTTGAACCATAACCATTATATGAAATTAATGTGGGAGGGATGAAATTTCCATTAATTTCAAACAACTCAATAGAGACCCATTTACATTTTAGTAGCTTTCTATAATATGGAGGAAAAAAAATCAAAACACTTGTTAAATGAATATTTTGTGTTATTTGCAACAGTTCTATATATGAGATAAATGATCTCATATTTCAAATAGTGTGGCAATATCTTTTAAATATTTATATTTGAGAAGTTTTCACTTCACATAGCAAAATTTGATTTTCATGATTTAAATGCCTCCTTTAGCTTTGTGTATCGATTATCTTTATATATGTGTATATCTTTATATATATATGTGTGTGTGTGTGTGTATATATATATATATATATATATATATATATATATATATATTTTTTTTTTTTTTTTTTTTACTATTAACAGATATGAACTTTTAACTCCAAATGCAATTCCCAAAGGATTTATGGATGGCAAGTTAGCATGTGAAAAGATGGTGAGTTAATATTTATGAAATGCAGTCATGTTTTTATTAACAGAAGTTTATGTAATTTATAAATGGGTTGATAAATACTTATTTTCATTTCCCCTGCATCTATCCTATAGAACCCTTTAAGCAACTTAAACGTTTCTTTAATATCCCCTCTTTTTCTCCTGTCAACCAACTTCTGCAATCCACACACCTTCAGTCTATCTTCATAGAGCACATTTCACAGGCCACTCATCATCTTGGTCATTCACATCTGAATCCTCTCCACCATTTCCACCTCCTCAAGAAACCCAGGGGACCAGACTTTAGCACAGTAATCCAGATGTCTGTGTATCAAGTCCTTATAAAGAGGAGGAATTACCACTTCCTTATCTCTACTTGTCAATGTGTTCTTCAATAACCAAATAATCTTATGGGCTACCTTAGCAATTATGTCCTCTAAACTTGAATTCTGTCTATCACCATCCCTAAATCTCTATCTTCATCTATTTCCTGGAGTACAGTGTCATCAATGTGCATAGCTTTGCATTTCTCGAGAATAAACTGACACCCGTTAACTTTTGTCCATGCTGTCAGCCTATTTAAGTCGTTCTGGAAGCTCTCTGCATCACCTTGATTAATTATTACTCTATCTAATTTTGCATCATCAGCAAACAAATGAATATTTCCTTTCAGATTATTTCCTATATCATTTATGTACAAATTAAAAGCAATGGTTTCAGCACTGAACCTTGCGGCACACCACTAGTCACCTGTTTTCACCTTGATTCTGCCCCTCCATATACCACTAATTGATATCTTCCAGCAGCCAGCCTCTTATCCACTTAACCAGTGTAATATCCATCCCTATTTGTTCTAATTTGCATAACAGAGTTCCATGTGGTATTCTGTCAAATGACTTTGTAAAATTATGTAGCCATTTTCCTTTATCCAACTTAGCTATTACTCTATTATAAGAACTTAGTAAATTACTAAGTCATGACCGACCCTTCACAAAGCCATGTTGATCCTCATGCAGCATCATATTTTTTTTACTATATGATGTACTTGCCAGCCTGGTTGGCACAGTAGTAGTAGCATCCCTGCCTTCCAAAGTAAATTTCCTACCTAGATGGTAGGAAATTTACTTTTTACCAAGTATGAAACCTACACCCTGGTGATTTGGAATCTTGAAGCGGCTTATAGAAGTTTCATGTTTGGTCTCTAGACCAAGGTTTCCAAATCATCTAACCCTTTGCCCACCCACCCAAAGTACTAGTACCAATATACTACAGACAAACAGCCTTTGGTTGATGGGATTCACATTAAAAAAAAATACTCCACTCGTATAGACTTTGCAGAAAATCTGATTGATTAGAATAGTTTTTAAAAAGTGACTTCATATTTACACACAAACATGCATACATATGTGCAAATACTTCCTTGATTACTTAAAACATTGATTGTCTAGAGAATTTTGTCACTAGCTGGAAAGATGTCTAATGCAGGAATCTAATGTGCATATTGGATTAAACATAAATTTTTATGAGCTAAGAAACTAAAGGGATAATCTTTATTATTATTATTATTATACAGTATCTACATGGAGTCAGAGACTCATTGCAGAGACCCGAACTATTATACACACAAATCCTATCATACCTCTCCTTAAACTGTCTCACTGTCAGGGCATTCACAACTAATTCTGCCAATCCATTCCACTCAATCTCCATTTCCATGAAAAAAATCTGGCATGGATGGTCCCTAGTTTTCTATTTGTCATATATTGAAAAAATTTTTTTGCATTTATTTTATATATCCCTTTTAATATCTTAAAAGTTTCTATCATGTTCCCCCCCCCCCTTTTTTTTTTTTTTTTCCTGCCTATCAACTAAATTTTGCAACTCGCAAACCTACCTGTCCTCATAGGGAGCATTCCTATGAGAACAACCACCTCCTGATCCCACAAGAAACCCAGGTGATTCAAATCTGTGCATAGCAGTCAAGATGTAGCTAAATCATTGCCTTATAAAGAAGGATAATAACTTCCCTATCTTTACTTGTTAGCCTTGTTTTTAAACATCCAAGTAACCCTTTGAGCCATTTTACCAACTTTTGCAGTATGCCCTCTGAACTACAATTCTCTGTCCACTATTATCCCCTTGCCTCATCATTTTCCTGCAATCCAGTACCATCAGTATGATACACTGTATGCAACCTTTTCAACCTGAAGTGCAACATTAAATTGACAATCATTAGCCTTTGCCCATGATGCCAATTTATTTCAATCATCCTGCAGGATATCTGCATCACGTTTATCTACTATTGCTCTCCCTAGTTTTGCATCATCAGCAAACAACTGAATATCCCTTCTTAAATCTTTCTTTATATCATTTGATATACAAATTAAAAGTGGTGGCCATAGTACAGAACCCTGAGATATTCACTGGTCACCCTCATTCTCCTAAATTTAACTCCATGTGTACTCTCTGGTGTCTGTCTGTTAGCCATCTCCCTTATCCATGCTACTAGCTTCATATCCACTTCCATTTGTGCCTTTGCAGAGTCCAGCAACATTATGGTGTAGCTATTTCCTTTATCCAATTCTGCTGTCACTTTATTATAAAATCTTAATAAATTACTAAGGCAGGACCTACCTTTCACAATGCCATACTGCCCACTATAGAGTATCACATCCCTATCCACCCAATGGTGGATTTTTCCTTTAATCAACTTTTCCAATATTTTAATAACCACTCCTGATATGTTAATTGGTCTGTATTCTGCTACCTCTGTCTTGGAGTTACCATTATGCAATGAAACTATCTTACCTTCTTTCAACTCCCCTTTAACCTTGCCAGAGCTGAGACAGATTAAACTTCATCAGAGCCATTGCCATTTCTGCTGCACATTCACATAGTACTTGGGCCAACATGCCATCCAGTCCCACTGCTGTGTTCATATTCATATTTTTCAATATACTGAACAGCTCTTCATTTACCTCAATTTTGATGTGTCTGTTACATCAGAAAGTGCACAGTTTCTCATGGATGATACACCTTTGTAAAATGATCATTCAGTAACTCAGCTATTTCTTTTGCCCTCTGTCACCTTCTTACCATTAGCATTGTTTAAAGTCGTCCTACCATAGTCATTTTCCCTCTTATTTGCCATATAATGAAAAAACTTTTTTGTGTTTATTTTGGCCTGCTTAGCTAATTTTCTCTCATATGATTTGGCCTTTCTTGCTAAACTAGTCACCCTTCTTGTTTGTACTGCTCATGAGCATGCTGATCACCTTTTTTGTTTATATTCCATCCACAGTTTTTTTTTGCAGCTCTTTCTTTATATCTCTACTCATCCACTTAATTCCCACTTGGTTTATCCACCTAACCTTGGGTATGCAGTCTGATACTGCTTCTCTCAAACAATTTCTGACCACGTCCCATGTACTGACATTCTTTCTTTGTAGCTTCTCAAGCCATGGTACTACTCTAAAATGACTCCTAAGTCTGTCATATAATTTCCAGCTATATAGTTCAACATAAACTCTTTCTTGACAGAGAATTCCACATGTTTGGCAACTTCCCAGAACAAGACCCCACGGTCACTCTCCCCAATTGGAGGCTGAGTGTATACCTTGATTATGGCTATATCTTCTGATGTTATTATCAGATCCAACACTTTCAAACTCCTTGTCCTTTCTTAAACATGTTAGTTCATTTAATTATCCCTTAGCAACTATATAAATCCCACTTCCATCTTGCTACGTCCCCTTTCCTCTGTCCAGTCGATGTCCCCATAGTAGTTTTTCGGCCTACACTCATTGTGCTGATTTGCTGACACATGACATCTACATCTTCCTGTGGACTGCCCCCCCCCCCCAGTCTATAGTAGCACTCAACATATTTTGTCCCATTGGCCTCAAATGAACCTTCTTCCCCCCTCCCACCCCCAGACCTTAGTATAAACTTTATAACTACATAGAAAATAAGATTTATTTATTTATTTTTATTCTGCTAGTTATTTATTGTGGCATATTTCTTCAGGAACATAAGAACAACAATGTCTGGTAGTTCTGATGTGACATTGTTACAAGAGGATTAAAATTGGTTGGTGCTTTGGGCTGAAGAATGAGAATGTCACTTCAGTATTTGAAAAGTGTTAATTTATGCATGTTGGCTAGAGATGATGGAATGAGGTTTATTATATTGAAGGAACTTTGCTTCAGGAAGTGGAAGAGCTGCATATAGAATGAGGTGAGTGATAAGAGGATCTTGATGGATAGGGAACTGAAGTTCAGCAGATACATTGCAAAAGTTGTGTTACATAGAAAATTGCTTCTATAATGTGAAGAACCCTGACAGATACAAATATGCAGGTGATAAGGTACTAATCAAACCTCAATTGGATTTTGGCACACAGATCTGGTTACCTGGATATGTTGGTGATAAGGAAAAACTGGAGAAATTGCAAAGATGAATAATTGTCTTAGAACTCTGGAATATTGACTATGAAGACAAATTGAAGGGAATACGGTATTGCAGAGCTAGATAGATAGAAGTAATTTGAATGAGATGTGTAAATTGGTGAGAGGGCCTATCAGATAGATGCAGGAAAATATTACATAGTATAAAACAATGAGGAAAAAGAGGCCATTCCCAGAAACTGGTAACACTGAATATTTTCAAGGCAAAGAACGATGATTATTGTAGTATGCATGTGTTCATCCTCCTGCAGTTGAGTCTTTGGACCCCAGAGAGGCTTGGAACTAATTATATGAAAGTTGTTAACAAAGATGATTATGCATAAAAGCAGAATAAATAAATCTTTACCTCAAAAACCATAGAATTGATGTTAAAAAGTAATGATTGATATTGTTTCACATACTGTTTATTGTTGATCTAGGCAGCATATTGTCCATCGTAATCTAGTTATACGAATTTTAGATTTTTTTTATAAAACCAGATCATAGTTGGTTTAGGATGAAGCCTTGATTTTTGTTGAGTTGGACACCTTATTATCTTTGAGGATTCCTTAAACTTACAAATATAACAATTGAACTCAGTATATTACATATGACTTTTTTTGGGTTGCTGGACCACTTTGTTTTTCATTTGTAATATCAAAAGCTAGACCTGATTTGTATGTTCCATTTTCTGAATATGCACATTTCTTTCACACAGCCTATCTGTTCAACATTAGCATATGTGTGTGAATAGAAAATTTTAGATACACCTGGTTTCTTGAGAGGTGGCTGGGTTTGCTTAAGTGATCTTAGTATTGAGGAATTTTTAATGGTGCGAATTTCATTTTATAAGTTGATTAATTTTAACAGTATTGATGAGAACATCGACTGATAAGATAACTGTTTATTAACTTATTACTGATATTTCGCTGGCATTCTATCCATCTTCAGAGTATAAAAACAGTTTATATTACAGTACACGAAACAACAAAATGCAGTATAACAACGGCGGGACTAGTTTGAATAATTGTAAAGTCTGAATTGGGCGCCATCTATGTTGAAAAAAAAAAAAACAGAGAGAGAATGCAGGTATTAATTGGGTCTTAAGATGACTGTCCCCCAAATCTTTGGCAAATTTATACAGTCATACTTGTTGAGATTTGGAGTAATTTCAAGGCTTCTGTTGAGTCCAAGAAGAATCTCTCTGACTTATAACAACTTCTTGCAGCACTTTTGTCTTTTTCCAATTGATTCTGTGTGCAGGGATATCCAATGCATGGTCTGCTAGACCTGACTTGCCATAGCAATGGTGCTGGATGTATTTTTTATGTTCACTGAAGCAGATGTCCACAGTTCTTCCTGTCTGTCAATGGTAAGCTCGATCACATGAACAGGGCACTTCATAGACTCCTTGATGTGATAAAGAAGAGATTCTGTCCTTGGGTGAATGGATAAGAGCTGCCAATTTGACATACAGTTTAAATGCGGTGCGCAGCTGATGTTTATTAAGCACTCAAGATATCTTTTCAGATTTGCCTTGAATGTATGGGATAGTGACAGTTTCGTTGTAGTCTTCTGTAGTCATAAGATAGACAAAATACTAAATGCTCCCCAGAAATCCCCCCCCCCCCCCCACTATCTACCACAGAAAACTACAACAAAACTGTCACCATCTCAATCATATCACCCCTCCTCCTGTTTGCTAGTGTCTGTAGAGCACAAATTGTTAGTCTTCATAATTGATCTTCCACAATCCTGATATCATTTTTAACACTAATTTATATTCTCCCCACTGTATCAGAATCACCACAGAGACCAGACCAGTGTAAATAGTCCAAGTTAGATTTTATCAATGCCTTAAGCAGAATGATTTCCTTATCTTTATAAGTCGGTTTGTTTCAACATTGCAATTATCCTCTGAGTTGCATTTGTAATCTTTGAACTTCAACTTCCTATCTATTAAAACTCTAACATCCTTAGCCTGATCAGTTTCTTCTAGCATAATTCCCCCAATATATGACATTGGATATTTCATCACACCAAAGTGCATAACTTTACTTTTACTAACATTGCACACTAATAGCCATTCCCACAATTCCAGCCTGTTCAAATTTCTGCAAATACTGCTTATTGGCTGCATTCTTGATTACCCTCCCTATGTTTACATCATCAGCAAATTGCTGTATGTCTCCTGTCAAATTTTTTCCATTATTTTTTTTAATCTTGTCATTAATGACAAAATGTCATTAATGTAAAGATTGTATAGTGATGGAACAAGGACTTATCCTTATGATATGCCACTGGGTACCCTAAATCTTGCAAATTCACATCCCCTATATATCATGTTTTGATATTTCAGTCAGCTATCATCTTATCCATGCTAATATTTTATAATCTATTTCCATATTCTCCAATTTATACGACAGTCTTCATGCTTTATTCTGTCAAAAGATTTATCATAGTGTATCCATTCTCCTTAACTCAATGGTTACTTTATTATAGAATGCCAGCAAATGCTCAAACATGACTTTTCTGTAGTTAATCCATGCTGTTCATTTCAAAGTATAGATTCTCTGTCAACCTATTTCTGTATGTGGGCCCTAACCAACTTTTTCAAAATCTTCATCCCCACTTCAAAGGTACTGATAGTATGATATTTGAATATATATATATATATATATATATATATATATATATCAGTCTTTGCACTGCCCTTTTGCAATGGAATTATCATTCTGTCTACTCCTGTGGAATCTTCTCTGTTCTGTGACTCAAATTAGATATCCTAGTCAAAGGAATGGTCAGCTTGAACACTCTTTAGCATCTGTGTTGATATCTCATCAGTCTCCATTGCACAAACTTATTCAGTTTGTGCAACAGCTCTAGTACCTCCTTCTTGTACACTTATACACTTGAGTTTCTTCATTCGATGAAGAGATAGGATTACTACTCAAGAAAAATAATTTTGAAATTGGAGATTAAATGGCACATTGGTATTAAAAAAACTGATTTATCTAGAGAGAGAGAGAGAGAGAGACGTATGCTGAGACTGTCTGAAAGCATAGAAAAATCAAAACTCCATAGTGGATTTAGGAGTTAAAGGGGCAGTCAAGGAAAAGAAAATGCATATCAGAACACAAGCTAACTTAGTTCCTGCCAACTAAGTTAGCTTGTGCTCTTTGAAAGTACAAGAAAAAAATGTAAGAAAGCAAAGCAATGCGTAAAACTCTCTAAACAATAGCCATGGGAAAACTTTGGTAAGAACATTGAAAAGAAATATCAGGAAGGTGGCAAAATATTCTTGACACTGTCTGTTTTTATTTTAATTTTTACTTTTGGATTTTAACCAAATGAACACTAATTTCAACTTATGGATATGAGTGCTGGGTTAGAAATAAAACATGTAGCTAAAGGGCTTAAAATTTTTAGTAATTTCAGGAGACTACAGATATGAGTTCTGAGAAAGATTAAAGGAGTAAACAAATGGTATCAAATCTTTTTAAAAAGGTGGATCTTAGGAAATAAATTGGCATTGTCAATATAGCTAATCTAAAGTGGTTAATACTTCCAGTATTTATAGATGCAGGCATGCAGGCAGGTGCTATATTAGGTGAAACTAAAGCAGAGCAAATGAAGATAGGTCTAAAATCCTGAACATATTACAGGAATAGTGTTTTTCATATTTGTATTTGCTACAGTGAAGTAAAGTCACTTTTTTCCCAGCATGTCATGTGCCAGCTGTCCAAATTGTGGTCTGCAATCCATCCTGAGAAGCTGTTGTACTATAATTCCCATCAAATCAGAAAAAGATTTAACATCCCAAACATTGCCATCCCACAAATCAGCAGCATATGTAAAAAGCTGCCATAAAAGAATCCTTAAAAAAAAAAAAAAAAAAAGAGGGGGGGGACTTTGACTACCTATTGAATGTACAAAAAATTTAATGCTTATCTGCAGTTGCCCAACAAGCAGGATAGCCAATATTAGAATTGCCAATCATAAAGACCATATCCAGTACCACCACTACAGTCACTTGGGACTCACAGATCACACTAAAACACCTGCTACAAGATAAGCTGAAAAAGGCATTTTACTTTATCATAGCAAATACAAACATGAGAGAATATTCCTGGAATTTGCCTCTTTAAAAAGCTACCCAAACCTCATGAAATTTGGATGCTTAAAACTGCCTCAAAATTGGGAAACATACTAGTCTCCAGATCATCAGCCTAATGGCCAAGAACACCCAATTATGGCCACTGGGAAGCACTGTTAAGGACTACCTTTGATTATTTCCAGTCCTTATATAACGAGGTAAGTGAGATGGAAAGTCCTTTAATGCTTATGTGCATGTATATCACTTGTACATAGTTCCTTCAATGACAACAGTTTGACTTCTGTGAAGTATTGAAATCATTATATTATCTGTGTCATAATATCCTTCTTAAAAATACCAGTATTTACTCAAGAAAGGTTCTGCACAAATTTATTTATTTTTGGTTTTCAAAGAAAAACAGGTATACTTAATTATATTTTGGTGTCAAGGCTATCTGGTGAAATGCTGTTAGAAAGCTGAAAGATCTGTGAGTTTCATAATAATTTTAGTTTAATCCTTTATCCAAGTGTGTGCAAACAAAGTTTGCACCTGAAAGTATCTTCAGGACTGGGATAAAGTGATACAACACCGGGCGACTCCTTGCAAAGGTGGAGCAAGCTACCAACACTCCTATCTCAGTATCTCCCATAATGCAAAACACATTCCTTGCAGATATGTATAATGTTATGCATTAAGGGAAGGGCCACTACCCAGATTAGTTTTGACCTTTATTGAGGTCTCTTTAGTGGGAGCCAGGCCCAAGTGGAGATACCAAGGCAGAAGCATTAGCAAGGTCATCTCCTCCTATAGGAGCTGCCAAATGCACACTGTTTGGCAGCTTCTATAGGAGGAGATGACCTTGCTAATGCTTCTGCCTTGGTATCTCCACTTGGGCCTGGCTCCCACTGAAGAGACCTCAATAAAGGTCGAAATCTGGGTAGTGCCCCTTTCCTTAATGCATAACATTATATATATCCGCAAGGAGATGTGTTTTGAATTATGGGAGATACTGAGATAGGAGTGTTGGTAGCTTGCTCCACCTTTGCAAGGAGTCGCCCGGTGTTGTACCACTTTACCCCAGTCCTGAAGATACATTCAGGTGCAAACTTTGTTTGCACACACTTGGATAAAGGATTAAACTAAAATTATTATAGTCTGACCAAGTGAAAAATAAACTTTCAACATCTGTGATTTTTGTTGATTTATTAAGTGTTTTTTTTTTTTTTTTTTAATAGTGTATTTTTAGTATATTATTGTAGTTTTTAGTGTATTTATTATACTACAGCATTTTATAACATAATTGCAAAAATATTCTTGGTTTTTACTATTAAGAATGGCACCAAAAATTTGTCACATCAGGGCAGTGTCTAAAGCTGAGGATAAGCTGACATTAGAAATATCCTGATTAAAGGATATTATTAGAAAATCAACAGGGAATTAGAAAAATGCTTGACTAAACTTAGACAGGATAAGAAAGAGAATCAGAACAAGAACAGGTAGGAACTTGGCAATCATAATATTAATAAAAACAAGCTAAGTCACTTAAAATCTAAGAAAAAAATAAGTGATATGGTATGGTGACCCAATCATAAAATTTGCACTTGCCAAGGGAGTCACCACTTCTAGTTTCCTGGGGGTGAAAATTAAAAATATGATAAACATAATTGCAATACAAAAAAAGAAAAGTAAAAGAAATGGTAGTTCTTGTAGGTACTAATAATTTAAGTAGTGACAAATATAGTATGAGAGACGATATGAAAGGTCTGTTGGAAGAAGTAAATTTGAGAAAGTAACAATTGTAGGATTGCTTCCCAAATATGACGGTACCGAGTTAAGGAGGGCGATGATAGCAAAGTTTTTAAATGCCTGGAGTGAGTTTGATGACAGAAAAGACTTGTATAAGAGGGATGGCCTGCACTTGATATCATTTGGTATCAGGAGCCTGAAAAAATTACTTCTTGGTATTAGACCTAATGCAGAGAGTTAGGGAAACTAGATCATCAAGGGAGGAATGGGAAAAATGTGTATGAAAGTTCAGCTGTGGTATGCAAATGCGATAAAGATATGAATGTCTTCAAATATGGTTATGTATGTTGCGAAGGGGTAGAAAAATATGCTTTGGGTTTTGGACCTTTTGAATATGTCTGAAGAGGGAAAAGAGAAAGTTCTAGAACAAGACCAAATAGATTGCATATCTAATTATAAAAATAGGCTAAGTGGTAATTATGTCTATACACAAATGTCAGAAGCATCAGAAGCAAAGGGGTTGTGTTCGTTGCTTTATTGAATACAATGTGGCCTAAGATTGTTGGCATTAGTGAAACCTGGCTATCAGAATCAGATATGGTAACTGGTATCGAATGTAATGGGTATACTATTTTTAGGAATAAAAGAGATAGGAGAGGAGGAGTACTGCAAATGATATCAAATGACTTAAATCCAGTTAGGGTAGAAACACAAGAAAATAATGATGGTACCAATGTCCCATGTAGTGGTGAGTTTGAGTCTATGTGGTGTGAAGTGGAAGCTAACAGAATGAATTGTATGATTGGGTGTTGCTACAAACCTGGCAGCTGAGTTGCAGGGGACGAAGAAATGCATTGCTAATTTAGCCTTATGGGTACCAAACGAGTGATAATTATGGGCGACTTTAATTTTCCAAACATTGATTGGGTAGAAGAAAAATGTCATGATATGGAATGAAGAGGAATTTATTGAATTGTTGCGAGACAATTTTCTTGCAACAATGCAAAGAAAAATGCCGATAAGCGAGGAAGAGTTTTAGTTTTGGCAAGTCAGAGGATCCAAATCTGGGGAATAGGGTGGATGTTCCAACAATTCATAGTGCAGATCCCTTAATTTTCCCATTACCAAAACACCTTTGTGGGCAAGTGCATTGTCCTCATGAAAGATGGGATTTTTCTTCTCAAACCAGGTCTTTTCTCACGGATTTTTTCGTCTAGTTTGGTTAAAAGATCGGAATAATATTCCTGGTTATTGTTTTTATCCTTTTCAAGATAATTGATAAACAAAATGCCTTTAGCATCCCAAAACATTGATGCCATGACCTTTTCTGCTGATGGAACCAACTTTGTCTTCTTTGGTGCTGAACAACCAGCTTCTGTCCACTGTTTTGACTGCTGTTTGGATTCTCGTGTGTAATGGTGAATCCAAGTCTCATCCATAGTAATAAATCGATGCACAAGATCAGTTTTATTCTTGGTAAAATGCTCCAAGCACTGTTCAGAGATTTTCATGCGAGTACGTTTTTGATCTGCTGCGAGCAAACGTGGCACCCATCTTGTGCAAAGCTTTTTCATTTACAATTCTTTATGCAAAATATATCCTACACTTTTTGGACATCCTTCATGTGGATCATCTTCAAGGCTGGTATGGCCATGTTTAAACTCAGCATCCCATTTCTTAATTGTCAAAAACATAGGAGAAAAGTGCCCATAAACTTTTATGAACTTCGAATGAATTTCTTTTGCTGTTAAACCTTCTTTTACAGAGAATTTTATAACCATACGATACTCAATTATATCCAAGGGATACAGACAACACTTTTGCTTCAAACAGCTGTATAAAACAAGCTACTTGATAGAATGACATGCAATTTCACAAGGATGCTTATGATAGATGTATCACCTTGGAAAAAAAATCTTCCCGATAGTGTTTGCATCTCTGGTTGATGCCGAGAAATTTTGGCCACTCTTGTATATCAACTAGGTGCATGTAACATGATACATGAAAATGAGATTGAAGAGCTGTTGCATAAACTTGATAAGAATTTGTCTATAAGGACAGATGGAATATCAGCCTGTTTGCTAAAGGAATGTTCAACTGAATTGGCTAGGCCTTTCACATGTTTGTATAACTTGAGTCTCAGCTCAGGAATGATACCACAGGAGTGGAAGGAATATATGATAGTCCCATTGTACAAGGGTGGTGCAAAAACTGATGTGTCTAACTGCTGACCTATCAGTATCTGGTATGGTAGTGAAGATTTTAGAGAAGTTGATAAGAACTTGCATACAGAAATGGCTAGACCAACAAGCTGTACTCTGCAAGGAACAGCATAGGTTTACTAAACGGAGGTCACATTTTAGCAATTTGCTCATATTTTATAACGTTATGGTTGAGTTGGATAAAGGAAATGGATACACTATGATAATGTTGGATTTTTCTAAGGCATTTCATAGGATACCACACTAAAGGCTGTTGCATAAACTGGAGAATATGGAATTGGAATATAAACTCTTGACTTGGATCAGGGGATGGTTGATAGACAGATATCAAAAAGTTGTATATGGTGGGTGTGAATCTGCCAGATTCAAGGTGACCAGAGGTGTACCTCAGGGTTCAGTCCCTGGGCTATTATTGTTCAATCTCTACATTAATGACATCAAGCAGGATCTAACATTAGATGTGCAATTGTTTGCCGATGATGCAAATATAGGCAGAACAATCAGGGATGCTACTGATATTCAGCACTTATAGAATGATTTGGATAGGGTGGCAATTTTGGGCAAACGAAAATGGCTGTCAGTTTAATATTAGTTAGTGTAAAGTTATGCACTTTGGCATGATTTAGAGTTCCAGTGGCATATCATATTAGTGGGGTTTTGCTACAAGTAAGTGAAGAGGCAAGGGATCTTGGCATATTGGTGGATAGGAATTTAAAGTTCAAAGGTCACATAGCAAAAGTTGCAAAATATAACTCAGAAGATAATTGCGACGTTGAAGCGAACCTTAACATGTAAGCATAAGGAAGTCATTTTGCCTCTATAAGGCTTTGATAAGACCACACCTGAATTATTGTGCGTAGATTTGGTCTCCCAGATTCCATGGGGATAAACAAGTAGTGTAAAGGGTGCAAAGAGGAGTTGCAGGATTATATCCAGATTATGGCATCTAGATTATGAGGACAGATTGTGAGTATGTGGATTGCAGACCCTGCATTCAACGGGAGAAAGAACGGGTGATATTATAGAGGTCTATAAATTTTTGAATGGGTGGTGTTATAGGATATTGTCTGATGAAATTTTTCATTATATGGAAGGTGGGGAGAGAACATGAGAGCATCCATGGAAGTTAAGTTTGTTCACAGTCAAGGTTTAAGAGCCAGGTTTTTCTCTCAGGGAGCAGTGAGTGAGTGGAATTGTTTGCCTTTAGGGATAGTGAGTACATCTAGTGGGAATGAATTTAAGGGAAGGTATGACAGCTGATTTGGGTGATTTATAGGCTCCCTTGATGAGTCCTTAACTTCCTGGAGGTCTCAAATGATGATAATATTTCAATGGCCACTATTGACAAAGGTTGAAATTTTCCCTTTTTGGAGAATTGTGGGTGGCTACTTTTCATCTCGTCCTCAGGAAAAATAACCAAGATGTAGAAATATAAATCTGATGGTCAGAAATGCTAGTGCATCATTATCAGTTTGATCTTAAGTTAAACTGATAATGCAGTATCATTCCTGTATAGTGATGTCATTCATTACACATCAGAATAACTACAAAGCTATTTTTGGTCTACATATTATATGAATGTATTTGGGTGGGAGATTTGCCTCATTGCCTAACATGAGACCACCACCTTTATTACTGGATGCCTAAAGTGGGTTGAGAAGTTCCATTTTTGTTCTTAGCCCACCAATGCTACTTTGATATGCACAGTAGTTTTACCTTTCATAAGTGGGATTCACACAATTTTTTTTTTTTTTTTTTTTTTTTTTTTTTTTTTTTTATGTACCAAATAATTGCATAATTTAATATAATTTGTCTGTTTTAATATATTTAATAAGACAGTTAGATAAATTATCACGTTCCAGTTCCAGTCATAGCAGATTATATGCATGTATTGTGCAAAATGCTGCCTTTGAGAGTTGTTTTTGTATAGTTTACTGTGCTGGGTATTTATTATTCTCTTCATTATATTCATGACTTGTTTAATTTGCTCATTCTCTGTTAATTAAGAGAAGCTGATAACTTGATTGCTTTTTGGTTTAATGTTTCAGATTCTAGCTTTAGACTTGGATCCCAATCTGTACAGAATTGGACAGAGCAAGATATTTTTCCGTGCTGGAGTCTTAGCACATTTGGAGGAAGAAAGAGATATGAAAATTTCTGATTTAATTGTTCAATTTCAAGCATGCTGCCGTGGTTTATTGGCTCGTAGGTAGGTATTTAAGAATGTAGCATTCAAATTGGTTGTGATTAGGCAAAAGTTTAATTTATTACGCATTCAATTAAATTAATATTAAATTGACAATAGTGACACTGTGCCTTGTGATCTGCATACTCTATCAGTACACCCTATCCTCAATAGAAAACAAAGTATTAAGACACTTTTCTGGCTTTATATAATGAATGCAGGTGTTGGGGTGCTTCCTATTTTAAGACTTGGATTGGAATTGCATTGGAACTTTTGAAATTGATCTCAGTTAGCTAATCTGAGATTGTGACAATGATCTTTATTGGGAGTAAAATAAATTTGTTTCTGAAAACAAAAATAATCCAACCCAGAGTTTGGGGCACATGCAGTACTCAGCATATTAAAAAATACCTTCTTGGTTGTTTGCATGTGAAGTCACTTCACGACCGGGCTAGTTATAGAGGCTAATGACTTCACATCACTTGCCTTAACATCCCATGTGTGCATTGCATTATGGGATGTTAAGGCAAGTGATGTGAAGTCATTAGCTTCTATATGCAAGTAGCTCGGTGGTGAAAGTGACTTCACACACAAACTTTGTTTGCTTACACTTGAATAAAGGGTGAAACAAAGAATATAATTTCTTGATATCTTTAATTTATAGTATAACCAAGTGAAAAAAACTTTCAACATATGAAAATTAAATTGGCTATGCAAAATATTAAGGAACACTAGTGACCTCTGCTTGGAACTTCTTTATGTTTGCTTGTATTCTGGGTAAGTTTCTTCTAACATTTAATCCAGATGTTAACATCTAAAGTGTTTTTTGAAAAGTGGTCTGGGATGCTTACAAATTCTTTAAGAAACCAAATACCGTATTTTTCGATAGATAACACGCGTGTTATCTATACAAAAAAAGTCTAAATTCGTTAAAAATGAACATGCGCGGTATACATTTGAAAGGTATGAGAGGTAAATCAAATGTAATTACAAAACTATGGTAGGAGTATTACTTAATATTTATTGAACATTACACTATTCAAATGCAAAAATTCTTCATCAGACTCAATATTGAAAGAATCAATTGCGTTAAAAATTTCGTTTGGTATTTCTTTAGCTTCGTAATCATTGTCACCGGACACCATTGCATTCCCTTGTGCTTTAATGAAACCATTTTTAACACAGTTTTCACTTACAGCAGCCCAACTTTCTACAATCCATTTAACTATATCTTTATATGATGTTCTTTTCATCTGCCGTGTTTTGTTATATTCATGGATGCCATTCATCATCCGGTCTTCCCACTTAGCCTGCAAATTGTCTTTGAATGGTTTATTTACTGCAAAATCAAGGGGTTGGAGTTTTTTTTTGTTAAACCACCTGGAACGATGGCCAATTTGCAATACTTACAATTGTTTTAACTTCTGCTGTCGTGTGTGCCCTACACGAATCCAACACTAACAAAGATTTTGGGTTGAAAAATGCCATTTTTCTCTTTCGCCACACATTCTCCAACCAAAATTTCATAACCTCAGAATTTATCCAACCTTTATCATTAGCAGTAACAATAATATCTTTGGAATCGCAACCTTCTGGAACAGTCTTTCTTTTGAAAATCACCATCGGTGGCAGTTTGGAACCATCTGCAGTTACGCAGAGAATCACAGTAAAGTTAGACCTTTCGTGCCCTCTTGTAGCAACTGAAACCTCTTTTGCTCCCTTCAGATTCACAGTCCTAGAACTAGGTATGTCAAAACTTATGGGGAACCTCATCCATATTCCCAAAGTGACACACATCAACCCCACACAAGTTTTCTCTCAGAAACAAACGAAATTTAGCTATTTTCGCTTCCCAGTCGCACGGCAAATTTTGTCCAACACTAGTGGAGGAGCGCACACTTAAATTTTTTCTCTTCACAAATCCAAAAACCCAAGATGGGTAGGCCTTAAAATCCTTTATATTATCATTTTGTGCAATTCTTTTAGATTCCTGCAACACGGACAGTACATATTCTCATACCTTTAGCTCTTTCACTAACAACCCAATCAAACAGTTTTTTTTCTATGGTTGGCCACAAGCACCTTCTAAACTTCATAGCATGTTTCCTTGTATGTAAACATTTCAGGACTGTTTCAGCCTTTCACCATTCACGAACACTACTTTCTCCAACACTGAACAATCGACCAGCTTCATGAATTCCCTTTTTCCTTTGCTACTTCTACCACTTCAAGCTTGAACTGCGCTGTGTAGGATTTTCTCTGAGAAGCACTTCTGTCTTCCATGTTGACCACTGCTACTAGCAACTCACGTGTTTTTAAAGAATTCCTCCTAATATGGAAATTTCACCAACAGTCCAGCATTATTGTGATGTTAAGTTATATTTGATGATTTCAGGTTGTCTTTTTCTTTATAGGTCTTCATTTAGTTTTGTCTTATGATACATTTTGATAGTCTCACTTGGGCTTAAAAAATGTCTGAAGTAATGTATTTTGTATCCCCAAAGGTTTCACTAATTTTGCATGTGAATTGGAATGCTTTTTATTCATGATGGTTGGCACTTCATTCTTAGAATTGGAATACCAACTAATCAGTAATAACATCTTCGAAAAATGAGGAGAGCATTTGTTGGTCATAAAAGCAAATTTAGTCTTGAAAATCTTTTTCCAACATTAGTCTGTTTTCATCTGCAACATTTTCCTATATCATCACTATACCAATCAAATAGTTTTTGATATTTTTCTATGTATTATCTTATTTTCTATTTCTTTTGTTTTAACTTGGGACTGAATAATTATCCATTGAGGCAATTTTACAGGAAAAAAAATTGAAATCAACTACAGCCTACCTTATATAAGTACAGAAATGATCATGAGACTGTTTCACACCCAAGTGATTTTCTTAAGAAGAAAAGCCTAAGTCCATTATTACATTAATCATATGCTAATAATGTAAGCTTTAATCCCAGTGAGAGGGAAGGGAAAAAGGAGAGTTTGATTGATTGCCAGTTTATTTTTTGTATATTACTATGTTCTGCAACATGGAATACACCAAATATAAAATATAATTCAGCATTTAAAATGAACTAATACATCCTGACTTAAATGCAGTTCTCTATAAATTAAATATAGATTATTATTATTATTATTATTATTGTTTCGGGAAACTCCAAGGAGTCGACAGACTCATCGAGGGAGGCCCTAACATCATGTCTGGAACAACTATTCAACATTCACACAGTATCTATCATATCTTGCCTTGAACTCATTTACAGTTGTAGCACCCACAACAGACTCTGGAAGCTTATTCCACTCATTCACCACTCTCCAAGTAAAAAACCTAGCTCTAACACCCTTGTCAACCACGCTCTTGCCCAGCTTCCATGCATGGCCCTAGTCCTCCCACCACCAGTCATATTTTCAAAAATATCTTCTGGATCAATCTTATAAAAACCCTTCAGTAATTTGAATGTCTCAATCATATCACCCCTCCTTTGCCTATCGTCCAATTTCTGCAACCCACAAATCCTCAACCTATTCTCATAAGGTTCATTCCACAGTCCTGCTATCATCTTGGTCACTCGTCTCTGGACCCTCTCCACTTCCTCCCCATCACGAAGAAACCCTGGTGCCCATAACTGGGCACAGAAGTCCAGATGGGGTCTTATCAAGCTCGATACGGAGGAACAACAACTTGTTTGTCTCTGCATGTTAAAGTATTTTTCATAAGCCAAGTGATTTGGTGAGCTGTTTTAGTCACTTTTGCAATGTGCCCCCTAAACTTCAACTCCCTATCCACCAACACTCGCAAATCCCTAGCCTCATCAATCTCCTGGAGTACAGTTCCACCAATGCGATATACTGCTGCTATTCTTTTCACCCCAAAGTGCATAACCTTACACTTTGCCACATTAAACTGACATCCATTTTTCCTAGCCCAGTCCTCCAAACCATCCAAAGCATCCTATAAAATTTTGACATCCTGTGCACTCACAATTGTTCTACCCAACTTTGCATCATCAGCAAACAAGTGAACACTTCCTCTCAAATCCTTTCCAATATCATTGATGAACAAATTGAAAAGCAGTGGTCCAAGAACAGAGCCCTGCGGCACTCCACTAGTCACAAGACGTCTTTTTGACTCCACTCCTGAATAAACCACTCTCTGGTATCTCTCCTTCAACCACCCTCCTATCCATTTTTCCAACCCTATATCTATCCCCATCTGCTCCAGTTTACTGATTAGGGTTCCATGTGGTATCCTGTCAAAGGCCTTGGCAAGGTCCAGTAGTATCACTGTAAACCCATTACCCCTATCCAGTTCAGCCGTCACTGTGTTATGAAACGTGAGCAAGTTACTGAGGCATGATCTACCCTTTACAAAACCATGTTGTCCCCCATACAATATCCCATTTTCATCTATCCAATCCTGTATTCTTTTCTTGACTAATTTCTCTAAGACCTTGACAATGATTCCTGTTATGCTAATCGGTCGGTAATTTACAACAGCAGTCTTGGAACCACCTTTATGCAGTGGAACTATTTTCCCCTCCTTCCACCCACTCGGGACTAACCCGGACCCGAGACTCAAATTAAACAAAATGGTCAAGGGTACTGACAATTCTTTAGCTGCTTCTCATACGACACGAGCTGGTATACCATCCAATCCCACAGATGTATTGACATTGAGGTTATGCAATAGACTACTCACCTCCACTTCATTCACCACAATTCCCGTATAATCTACTGGTTTATTCATTTCTGCAATGTCACCACCTGGATGATATATTCTTGCAAAGTGCTCACTCAGTAACTCAGCTATCTCAACTGATTCGGTTACCTCCCTACCATCGGCATTCTTTAAAATCATTCTGCCATGTACATTTTTCCTTTTACTTGCTACATATCTAAAAAACTGTTTAGGATTCTCTTTAGCCTGCATGGCCAATGTTCTTTCGTAATCCTGTTTTGCTTTTCTTACCACACTCGTCACCCTTCTGGCCTGCGCTTTATACCGTTCATGTGCCTGCCAGTCACCTTTCTCCTTAAATTCCCTCCATAGTTGTTTCTTTTTTTGCAGCTCAAGCTTAATGGTGTTATTCATCCATTTAATCCCTACTTGATTTATTATTCGGACTCTAGGTATACAGTCAGCCATTGCTTCATGCAAGCACTTCCTAACTACCTCCCATGCACTATCAACTTCTAGTCCTTGCAGTTGTACATGCCATGGCACTGAGCCAATCAAACTCCTAAGCTTGTCATACTTTCCCGCCCGATAATTCCACATGTACCCTGTCTTAATTGAAAATTCTACACCTTTAGCCACCTCCCAAGTCAAGACCCTATGATCACTCTCACCGATTGGTGGCAATGTGGTCATATTTGTTACAGCCAAATCCTTGGATGTAATTACTAGGTCAAGCACTCTCTGACCCCTAGTATTTTCCATTACATGCTGTCGCAGATAGTTATCCCTTAATAACCGCATAAAATCCAATTCCTTCCTCCCGTGTGTCCTCTCCTCACTCCAATCAATGCGACCATAGTTGAAATCTCCCATAATAATCACCCTCCTTCCACTCATTTCTTCTATTTGCTTGTGCATACTGTCACCACCATCTTTTCCATCACCTGGTCTATAGCAGCACCCAGTTGTATATTTAGTTTTGCTAGCCACAATCTCACACCAAATGGCCTCAAATGTGCTCTTTTCTCTATCCTGCAATTCAACTTCTATTCTCCTTGGCTGTAGCTCATCAGCTATCATCAACAATACTCCTACCCCCATTTTATTCTCTCTGTCATTCCTGAACACACTATACCCATCACATTCAATCCCACTAGCTATATCATCTACAGTCAGCCATGTTTCACTAATACCAATAACCTGTGGTCTGGAAGTGCCAACCATGGCCAAAAACTCTTCCTTCTTGTTCCTAATACTCCTAGTATTAGTGTACATGAATTTAAGATCCCCATTAGCCCCAACCCTACCTTGATGCCTTATATTAACTATCCCACTCTGGTTTGTTGTCCTTATTTGCTCTAGCATATTATATTCATTCTTACATTCAACTGCCTCCCTAAGGACTGTATATCTACTCCCCCCCTTAACAAATCTAGTTTCCCTGAATTTGCACATCCACTACATTCAGCAATACTCTCTCAAGTCTTCTTACACCATAACCATTCAAATGCAGGCCATCCATCTTATATAGATCCTTTTGCCAATCAAACTCACTCCACACGTCCACAAATTCCACACCACTCGTCATACATAACCCACGCATAAAGTCATTCGCAATTATGGCCCTCCTTTTAAACATTTCACTGTCATACCGTGGCAAAAGACTAATCATTCTAACTCTCTCACTCTTTTCTTTTGCTACCTCAAACAATTCATTCAGGTCTTCTATCATTTCCATTTTATCTCCTTTCAAATCATTCGTACCTGCCACAACAATCATTTCTTTCACCCTTTCCTTTTGCTCTCTAATAGACTCAGTTACATCCTTTATGGTTGCACCAGGTTGGTACGATTTTGTCAAATCCTCTACTAACACATCTTGTACTAACGAGTCTCCATACAGGACTCTATCCTTCATTTTGTTCATGTTCACATTCATATGCCTATTTTTCCTGTCATACCTTTTATTACTGGTTGGTTCATTCTGTCGACTTTTGTTCATGCACTCTAGCTGCTGTTTTGCCCTTTCTATTGCACCATTCAACAATGCGATCTCACTCAATGCATCTATCTCATCTTTTTTATTCTCTGAGAAACCATTAATACTATCATTCACACTCTCATAATTCTCATGTACAACCTTGCTGTTTCTTGTCATATCGCTATTTTCTTCATTCTGAAGTTTGACAGAATTATCACACTCACGATCCAAAATACACTTCAATTCCTCATTCTCCCTACATTTTCTACACACATTCAATCCTTTATTATCATCTATCCACACTCCGACCGCACTTCGTAAGAGCGTACATTTCACAGCTAGTACACTGACTCATTTCTTTTATACTACCATTCTTTGATAAAGATGGCGAACCATCATTACTGGCTGCCATTTTCCTTCGTACAGGTGCCATAATTATTGCAACGTGTTTTATCAAATAATAAGTTATAACACACCAAAAACACACAAATAGAAGCACTAAAATACGCAAGGCAAACAAAACCACGCAATATTAAGTAATTTTATCAACGATAACTGAAAATAATACTTATCTTATCAGGAGCTTGCACGAACACTACACACTACGATATATAGATATCATATAGTTTGAGGTCTTCCTTTATCATGTTATATGTAAACTGATGAGAAGGCATATTACCACATATGGTGGCGATGCAGGTTTTATAATTTGAAATTAACAAGATTGAAAATTTTAGAATGTTGTTATACTTCTAAATAAATCTGCTAGAAGTCTGCAAGGTTCCTTGACTAAATTGAATAACTGTTGTAATAGATATAGTATGAAGATCAGCAATATCAAGACAAAGACAATGAAAATAGGCAGAAGCATTGAAAATATCAACTGCATTATGAATGGAGAACCTATAGAACAAGTGAAACATTTCAGCTACTTAGGCAGGATTTTTAGTGAAGAGGGTAAATTAAATATGGAAATGGACAACAGAATCAACAAAGCTGGTATGGTAGGAAGTCAACTGAATAAATTTATCTGGAATAAGAGAGAAATTAGTCAAAACACTAAATTAGCTGTATCCAAGACAGTGCTCAAACTAGTTTTAACTTATGGATCTTAGAGCTGGGTCAGAAGTAAAACACTTGACCAAAGACTTGAGACTGCAGATATGAGAGTCCTTAGAAAGATTGGGGACATGAACAGATGGCATTGATGGCAATATCATATTAAAAACGAGGATATTAGGAAAGAACTTGGCATTGTCAGCTTTCAGAAATGTGTTAGCTGAGCTAATCTCAGGTGGTATGGTTACTTGAACAGAATGGGCGAGGAAAGATTAGTAAAACAAGTGTTCTCTGCCAGGTTGCCAGGAAAAAGACCCAGAGGAAGACCAAGATATAGGTGGATTGATATGGTAAAAAGTGCCTTAGAAGATAGAAATATAAGATCTGATAATGTTGGAGTCTTGACAGGCAATAGGCTGATTTGGAGAAAAACTGTAGATAGGAAGTTAGTAATGATGTAAATTTTTCATGTAGTACATGGCAGGAATTTGATGATGATGAAAATTTTTGAAGTCTATATAATGGTGTGGTGTGTTTGTTTTGTGACTTGACTTGGAACTTTATTCCATTCGAGAACAAGGTGATGTATCTATCCTGAATGATACATCACACTATATGTAGCATTTCTTCCTTTCAGAGAAGGTCTCAAGACTTCATATACTATTACCTCTTAAAACCAGCTAAATTTATTTTAGGCATAAACTTCTTAAATAACATTAAAAGCCTTTATTTTTCTTTGAATTGTCGCATCCTTTTGGTTTTATCAGCAACATAATATGCTGCTAATAATTTTTTTAATTTAGTTTTTTTTAACTTAATTTTTTTGTTTTATCTTAACTTTTATTCATAGAAATTACCAAAAGCGTCTCCAGCAACTGAGTGCAATTCGTATTATACAGCGCAATTGTGCAGCATATCTGAAATTACGACATTGGTCTTGGTGGCGCCTGTACACTAAAGTAAGACGATTTTATTTATTTTTCTATGTTTGAATTTTCTTTTGCAATAGAAAGAACTGCATGAATGTTGCAAATGTATTTTACTTCTCTAATGATAAAGCCAGTATGTTGATGTGCCGAGAGACATGTAACCGCTTTTTTTAAACTTCAATTCACGACTTTTTTTCTTCAAACTGACATTCACAATGTAATGTTTAACTGTTTACAATAATATGTAAAATTATTGTAAGAAATAATGGAATTATTTTTTTCTCTCAAATATGATATAAATGCTGTATATTTTGGCAAATAATAGTGACTTAATGAAATTAATGAAAATTTCAACTTTTTCAATGGAAACAGCTTTTATTGTATTACATTACATAATAATTGTAGGGATTTATCTTTTATACAGTTATGTTTTATATTCAGTTTACTTGTGAAAGTGATATTTTGTCATAATCTGAATTAATATCTTAATATAATTTTGCTAGGTTAAACCCCTTCTTCAGGTCACAAAACAAGAGGAAAAGTTAAATGCCAAAGAAGATGAGTTGAGGCAAGTTAAAGAAAAAATGGAGAAGGTTGAAATGGAGGCTACTGAAATAGAGAAAAAATTTCAACAGGTAAGTGTTAATACATTTCAGACAATGAAGTGTCTTCAGAGCATGGAGAATGAAATATTTGCTGTGCTATTTTTAAGGAATGCTATCACAAGGTTATTTATCCCCCCCCTCCAAGCTTTTCCTGCTAACACCATTAACTTTCTTTTTTTCCTCATGATCCGCCACACTATGTTTAATCAGAATGAGAGTAATAAAATTGCTTTGCATACAAAACCCCATGATGGTACTATTCTTAAATTTGAAAATGTAAAAGGATATTGTATATAAAAACATTCATATCTCACATGCATCATATAACAGGAATTATAAGTCTTGAAAGTTGATGCTTTCATGAAGATTTATTCAGTGGACTTGATTTTTTTAATGCTATTATTATTTTTACTATTATTATTACGTGACACTTCCAGGGAGTCCAAAGACTCATCGAGGGAGGGCATCTACTCCACCACTCAATTCACCAACTACGACGGACTACAACCACTTTCATCATATACACCAACGCCATCTACCGATGACCACCACTAGTATTTTCACAGACAATCACAAACATCCATGCCCACGGCGGGATTCAAACCCGCAGCCTTTTGGATGGAGAGTGGATACGCTAACCATCCATCTGGAATTTGATTCTCTGACCAGGCCTTCTGAGTTCTGCAGTGTAATCACTATAAAACTTTTATACCTCTATATCTGAGCATTTCTGGTTGAATATCATCTACTCCAGCTGTCTTTCCACATTTCAAATATTTGATGGCTTTTTCTACTTCAAGTATTGATTCTACTGTTTGCATTCTTCTTGAATGCAAACAGTAGAATCAATGAACCAAGTAGAGTCACTGCTTGGTTCATTTTATAGTCTTATAGTAATTGCTGCAGACATCTAGAATATCCTCATCTTCAGTTCATCACTTTTATCACCTTCGATTACTTTTACAGTATCTGTCTTCCATTTCTAAGCTTTAGTAGCCTCCAGAACATTTTGCCACCTTCCTAATATTTTCTGTATTCTTACTGAAGTCTTCCTATGACTTTCTTCCTATGAGCTTAGCTCTCTTCCATTTTCTCTATATTCTTTTACTGCATCTGCCATCTTTTCTTCTTTTATGATATTTTATCTTATTTTTCTATCCTTATAGATATCTTTGCCATGTGTCTCACTAGCTGAATCCATGTTTTCTTCAGAGATTGCCACTGAGACTCCACAGTTCGGATCTTTTCATACTGTTTTATTTTTCTTGAACCAATTACTATTAACAAAGTAATAGAAAAAGCAAATAAATATCATCTTTCTGCATATTTAGTGTTCATAGATTTTGGAAAAGCCTTTGATTCTCTATATCAGTTAGAAATAACAAACAGTTTAAAACCACTTCAACAAATTACATTAGATTATTAAAACTCAGCAGCTAGTATAATAAATTTAGTTTAATCCTTTATCCAAGTGTGAGCAAACAAAGTTTGCGCCTGAAAGTATCTTCAGGACTGGGGTAAGGTGGTACAACACCAGGGCAACTCGTTGCAAAGGTGGAGCAAGATACCAACACTCCTATCTCAGTATCTCCCATAATGCAAAACACATCTCCTTGCAGATATGTCTAATGTTGTGCATTAAGGGAAGGGCCACTACCCAGACCAGTTTCGACCTTTATTGAGGTCTTTTCAGTGGGAGCCAGGCCCAAGTGGAGACAAGTGGAGATACCAGGCAGAAGCATTAGCAGGTCATCTCTACCTATAGGAGTTGCCAAATGGTGTGCCACCCTTTTTTAATAAGTTACTCTGGATTTAGAGAAAGATGTTGAAAGTTTATTTTTCACTTAACTTTCATCAGCAGCTAGTGTAAATCTAGAACATCAGGCAAAGGAATTTGATATTGGAAGAGGAGTAAGGCAATGAGATCCTGTATCACCCAAATTGTTTTTTGTTGTATTAGAAGTCTTTAAGAATGTCTCACAGGAAGCCTTGGTATGATAGGACAGAATTGAAAACAAGGACCACGATTGCCAATGACTTAATGAGAAGACTTTGTAGGAGGAATGGTGTGCAGTTTATAGATGTGTGGAGTTAATGTGATGGACAAAAGATTCTGTATATGCCTGATGGACTGCACTTAAATGGCTATGGAGTTAGATGTTTTGAGAAAGTGTTGTTCAATGAGAGTTTGGAAGCACAAAACCAGTGAAACTAGAGATATTAGGGAGAATGAAATCCGGCATATGTCTAGCCACCTTTGGGACAAATGAGTCTGAGTGCAGGAATGACTATGATGAAATAGCCACCCATGGATATATGGATGCAGGAATGATCAAACAGTGGGTAAGTTCCTAGTTTCAAATCTGAATAGGCAGGTAATGACGTTATGGGAGGGATAACTGTTGTCCCAATGAGTATGTTGAAATGTATGTACATGAATGCCTGAAGTATCAGAAAGAAAAGAGTTTTTGGCATTGGTCAGCTTGGCTTGACCAAAAATTATTGGTATCAGCAAGACCTGGTTGTCAGAGAATGATGTAGTTAAAAGGCTCAGAATATAATGGATATTGCATTTTCTGAGAAGATAGAGGAAATAGGTCTGGAGGAGGAGGAGACGTTATTAATGATAGCTGAAGAACTTCAACCAACAAAAATATAAGCTAAGGAAGATTGCAGATCTAAGGTAAATGGTTCATTTGTGGCTGCCTAGCATGAGATAGGCCAACAGGATAAAATATATTGTTTGTTGCTGGTTATAGTCCCATGGCTAGAAGAATATGTATATGACATGCACCAGCAGATTAGTGCAATGAATGCCTAATCAATTATCCTGAGAGATTAACAGCATATGATGGAGGGGACTAGAGGTTCGAGAGTGTTTCATCTGGTAATAACATAAGATGACCTATTTATAGCAACAGTAGCAACTCTACCTCAGATCTGGGAAAGTGACTATGCAGTCTTGTCCTGGGAGGTTGCTCATCATGTGGAATTTTCAGTCAGGGTTTCTGTGGAACTACAAAGCTGGCAATTATGACAAACTTAGAAAACAATTTGGAGCAGTGCCACAGCATAAGAAACTATGTGGAATGAATGTCATCATTACATGGGAAGTGGTCAGGAATTGTTTGAGTGAGGCGGTATCAGAATTCGCACCCAAGGTCAGGAGGATAAACTGAGTAGGGATTAAGTAGATGATTAGCAATATAAAGCAAGAGCTGCAAAGAAAGAAAGAAATTTGGAAGGAATATAAACAAAGTTGATCATCATCATGATCATGCAGCAATATAAAGCACACACACAAGAAGGGTAACAATTATGATAAGAAAGGCTAAATCAGATTTTGAGAGAAAATTAGCTAAGCAGCCCAAAATAAATCCATAAGAATGTTTTGTTACATAACAAATAAAAGAAAGAATGATTATGAAAAGATAACATTACTTAGTGCTGATGGTAGGAAAGTGACAGAAGCAGAAGAAATAGTTCAGTTACTAAGTGATCACTTTGCAAGGGTATATCATCTAGGCTTTGCAGTGACTGATGTGAGAATTGAGGTAGATGAACTTGAGATACTCAGTATATTGAAAAATATCAATGTATATACATCACTGGGCTTGGATGGTATGTCACTCATGTGCTACGGAAATGTGCAAGTGAATTGTAGTTCCTCTGATTAAGTTGTTTAATCAAAGTCTCAGTTCTGGCATGGTTCCAAGAGTGGAAAATAAGATAATTCCATTATATAGTGGTGGCTTCAAGACCAAAGTAGCAAATTGTAGATTTGCTGCTATTTAAGATTAGTATCTCTGGAGTGGTGATTTAAGTATTGGAAATTTTGATTAAAAAGTAAAATTCAGGAACGGATGGTTAGGAATATGGTATTGTATAGGGGGAAAGCATGGCTTTGTAAAAGGGAGGTCCTGTCTCAGTAATTTATTCATATTTTATAATAAGGTGGCAGCAGAAGTGGATAAAGGAAATGGCTACATTGCGATACTACTGGACTTTGCAAAAGCAAAATACCACATGAAAAATTATTACATAAGTTGGAGCTAATGGGATGGATATGAAGTTGGTGGCATGTAATGGGAGCAGGAGGCTGATAGATTGGCATCAGATGGTGGTGTATGTGGAATGGAATCAAGAGAATGAGTGTGATTAGTAGAGTTCTTCAGGGCTCTGTACTAGGACTGCTACTCTTTAATTTAATTTGTACATTAATAATATAGTAGAAGATTTGAAGGTGGAAGGGATATTCAGTTTGTTGATGATGCAAAAGTGAGGAGGGCAATATAGGGTGTACCAAAAAAATATACACACTTTGAATAATTATAAATACAATGTTTAAGATACATCTAAGTTTTATAATCCCAATTAAAGAAGACAAATATAGAATCTTTTTTGTTATCACAAGTGTTTGAACTAATGGCCATTCTGTTTCAGGCACTACTGATAACATGGACCGGTGGAATTGCAAACATCATTGGGCCCATTCTTTTTCAGTAGCTGCTTTCAGTTCATTGATTGTTGCAAGTTTTGCACCATAAATCTTATCTTTGACATGTTTCCATTAAAAAAAAGAAAAAAGTCCAGTGGTGTTGAGGTATGGTGATTGGGGGGGGGGTTCAGATTTTCGTCAAGATAGTTAATGAAAATATCTTCCAAACATTCTCTCAAAAATGTGGCATGACAGATTCCTGCAGCAATTTCAAATAAACAGCACCAGTTCCAGTGTTGTCAACAAGAATGGTCCAATTAAGCCCAATGCTGACAATTTATTGTAAGCTGTGCCCTGGTAAGATGTGCAGAGGATGCACAGTTTTTCAAACTGTGCATCCTCTGCACATCATCTTCATTGAGGACATGGAATAATATTGGAATAATTTTTCCAATGGACTCACTTCAAGATGTGATGAATGCTGCTTTATTTTGAAATTCCTGTCTCACGAGCTGCTTACTGAACAGATTTTCTTGGAGACTGGAAGTAAGTTTCCAGCAGCTCATTTTCTCTTGTGGACATCCACTGTCTTCTGGAATGCTGCTTCTGGACATTTTGAACAGTTCCACCTGCATCAAATTTATCTCTAATTCAAGTAATAGTGAGTTGCATTGGTGGATATCTTTGAAACTCCCTTCTGAACTATCTTTGCATTTCACTTAAGTTTTCACGCTTCCAGTAACACTTTAGGATAAATTTCCTTTCCTCAAAGTTTAGTCTAATTTCAGCCATTATTTCAAATCAGTTACACCTGAAAAGAACAGATTTAGTGAGTTATTGGCTGTAAAATTGTGTATACTTTTTTGGAACACCCTGTAGTTGATAAAGGTGACAAAGATATCTTGCAGTTGATTAAAATAAATTGGCAGTGTGGGCAGAGAGAGACTATGGTTGTCAATTTAATGTTATAAAATATAAGGTAATGCATTTTGGAATGAAAGGATCACATCATTTGTATCATATTGATGGTACTAGATTACAGGAAATTGATGCGGCTAGGGATCTCGGGGTGAGGGTGGATAGAGATTTGAGATTCAGAGGACATATTGCAAGGGTTGACAAAATAGCTACTTCAAGATACAAGTAGGAGACTACTTGGATCTTGAAGAACACACTGACAAGTAAAGATAGAGAGGTTATTATCCCTCTTTATAAGGCTATGATTTGGCCACATTGACTACTGTTCACAGATTTAGTCACCTGTATTTCTAGGGGACTGAGAAATGGTGGAGAGAATTCAGAGATGAGTGACCAAGCTCATGACAGGCCTATGAAATGTTCCCTATGAGGATAAATTGAGCATGTGTGGTCAATTTATCAAATCCCCTCTCCTCTGCAAGTCAGCTAAACTCAGTTTAGCTGACTTGCAGAGGAGAGGGGATTTGATAGAAAGTTACTAAAGTCATTCTATAAGATTAACACAAGAAATTTTTAGTACATAAGGAGTAGGGGGGGGAACAAATGGTCACACTTGGAAGTTGTTTAAGAATGTGATTAGTATGAGTTCTCTACTTGGAGAGTTGTGATTGAGTGGTATGGATTGCCAGAGCTGTTTGTAAGTGCCCTCACTGTGAATAAGTTTGAGATGTATGACAGGTATTGTGTTAATGGATAGTGTGAATCTCCAGTGATAAGTCTTTTGATTCCATGGAGTATGTGTATAAAAAATAATAAAATTAAAATCAAACTGATGACAAATTCAGATCAAACTGAGCTGAAATTAATAGTTAATCATACTGAAATTGTGGAGGACTATTTACCATGGTCAATTAGTTTTAAGGACAAACAAGATAAAGAAATAAGCAGAAGCAAAGCATTTTGGCTCTATAATGATTATCTGGAGATTTGCCTATATGCTTAAAAAGATCTATGAAAGTGAGACATGAGCAGCAGCTAAAAAAACAGAGAGAGAGAGGGTTTTTGTGTGGTCTAAATAACCTTGGAGAGAAGAATGCTCCACATAAAAAAGGGAGGGGATGGAATAAGAAATGCTAGAATTAGCGTAACTGGAGTAGAAGACATTGTGCAGTGGACATAGTACACAAAAGGTGGGCAGAATTAAGCACAGAATGGATATGAAGAGAATGAAAACTCGTCAAAGAACAAGGTCATGGTTTGATATAAGATTATGAATATTAGCTAAAGACAGTAATAAATTTAGTTTAATCCTTTATCCAAGTGTGAGCAAACAAAGTTTGCGCCTGAAAATATCTTCAGGACTGTAGCAAGGTGGTGCAACTGTTGGCAACTCAGAGCAAACGTGGACCAAGCTCTCATCACTCCTTTCAATCATTTCTTCCACTGAGGCATCGATCTCAATCGAACTTATCTATATGCCAGATCTTACGTATTCTAAAGCAACAGATTAGATATGTAAGCTGTCATACTCGTTTAAAATTTGAGATGGAAAAGGAAACTTCCATGAACATTGATTTTCATGATGTAAATTTTGTTCCTTGGCATTGAAGATGTCTTTAGTAATTGATGATGGAACACAAAATACAATAACAGACGTATTAAAAAGCACTGTCATAATGTGAGAAAGACAATACTCAGTTAATTCCTAATTAATTAATTATAAACAAAATTATGCATGCACATATAATAAAATATATTAGATGTTTACAAAAGATTGATAAAATATTTCTCATAAAGGGAATAACTTTATGAAGGCCAATAAATCTGTTTCAGTGTAGAAGAGTCTCAACTTTAAATGTTGTATAAGAATTCTCCTTCTTGTATAGGAGTTTGGTTTTCCTCCAAAGTACTCTGCTTGGTTGAGAAAGATGATGTTCTGGTAAGCCAGATTGCTCAGGTTCATGGTATTGGATATAAAATTTATGCTTCTTGCGGTAGACAGCCCCAGATCTACTGTATAGGCTATGGGAACAAAGGACCTGGTAGAAGCTTGAAAGTTGAATGGAGGAATCCTGTCTTTGGGCAAAGAAAGGAAAGAATGAATTCTCCCTGTCAGGATGAAAGGATTCCACAATATTGAGAGACCTCAGAACTTTAGCAGTACATTTATATTCCTTTAATTTATATTCCTTTAATATAAGAATTCAGAGAGATTTCTTCTTTAGACCTAGACCAGGAGCTTAAAGCTGAATGTTTTGATAAAAGTCAGAAAGGTAGATTTCATATAATTCAGTTCTTGGTGTAAAAGGTCCTCAATTCCAACTTTTTGACTTGGATGATAGTGAGAATTAGCATGGATGTAATGATCAGCATGCATTTCTTGATGGATAACTGAAAATTGCAAACTGCTAAGCTGATAACGAATCAAAGTTTTAAACTAGATGGAGAACTATTCCATATTGCAAATATGTCATCAGCACATCTATACCATACTGTAGGTTAGGAGATGTGCTATTATGAAGACGATCTTCAAAATGCTCCATAAAATAGTTTGGCAAGCATAGGAAAAGAAGACTAACCATTGTTGTACCTTCAATTTGTTGATATAATTTATCTGGGATACTGAAATAACTGGAATGCATAACAAAGTCAAAGTGTGATGATGCCTGGGGTAAAATGTTTAAGTAAGTTATCTTACTTAACCATTTTACATTAAACATTAGAAATGTTAGTGAAAAGAGTTACTATATCTAGGCTAATCATAGTATCTGAAAGGGCCTAAATGAAAACACACATTTTATTTTTAAAATCCAAAAAGTTCTTAACATGTGAAGCAGATTTTCCAGTGAAGGTAGATAATATTGCAGACTGGTACTTAGAAATCTTATACGTAGGGCAGCCAGTGACCATTGCAGGTGTTAATGGAACACTGTGCTTATGGATCTTTAGAAGACTATATAATCTGGTTGGATGAACATAAAAGATTTTAAGTTAATTCTTTAATTCATCATCTTAGGTGTTAGCAATACATTTATTAATTTGGCTGATAGTAGGATCGGATGAGAGAGGATAAGTAGAAAAATCACAAAGTATTAAGGAAATCTTCTTGAAGTGTTCTTTCCTATGCTTTGCCCTTGGTCAACTGTGTCAATACTGAGATTATTTTTCTTTGGAGATTTAAGAGCTTTTAATTCCAGAGAATGTTAGGTTAGAAGGTAGTCGTTTCCCTTTGAAAATAATCACAAGTTGAAAGCAGACTTTGTTGGCAGTCTCAAAGAACTGAATGTGGACCCTGTCTATAAGATGAAGAAATTGTATTATTGAGACAAAACAAAGGAACTGAATTCATGCAGTAAGGAATTGTTTAGAGAACTGCAAAGCCAATCAGTTTCTCTATGTATTTTCTCTTCATGGATAACTTTCTGAAGCAGGGTAATTTTTCTGATAATTGTTTATACTGAGGTAGGACAAGATTCTTTATTTAGAGAGTGATTTTATTGGAATGCCTAAGTTGCTAAATTCTGGATAGGATTAGCAGAAGGATTTTTTTGGGTATCAAACCCAAAAAAATCTAACCCAAAGTTATATATTTTTTATTATTCTTGAAATTAAATTTGTGTGAGAGAAAGAGAAAATGCATCTCTTACATTTTTTTATGTAACTTATTATATTTGTATATTTTATTAAACAATGTTTCTTTTGCATTACATTATAGTTCTTGTCTTATTTAAGAGAAAAAGATAAGTGAAAGTAATATGAGATTTTAAAAGTTTGGAGAAACTAGGATTGTTTCATACATATATTGAAATGGAATGAAGTATTTAAATAATACTCATGGTATAAGCCTGACTATTAAGGTGTGGGAATAAACAAAAATGCTAAGAAAATATGTATAAAATTACATATTCTTCATTTTTAAACAGCAAGATGCTGATAGATTTATATACTAACATCTAGATTTATAGTAAATTTTATAGTAGATTTATAGTAAAAACCTTTTGAAGACAAATATAAAATCTGACAATATTTGGATTCTTAAAGAACAGATTATTTTGGAGTAAAGTTAGGAAATTAGTAGTGATGTAAATTTTCATGTAGTACTATCATAATATTCTGAACTACCTTCAAGGGTACAAATCAAGAATTTGATGATAAAGAATTTTTTAGCGTAGCAAATCCCTTCCTAATTAACTTCATTTCTAGCATTAATCTGTTTATTTTTATTTTCCTGTTGTAATTCTACTTGAAGTGTAATCAAAACACAAAAATCTCCTGGTTTTGGAAAATAATATTTCAGCAGCACAAATCTTATTCATTTTTCTATGATTTATAGAATACAGAAAAAAAATCTAAGATTGACATCACATCACCAAAAATGACCAACAAGATGCACATACTATTGATTCTGAATTGCATATACACAGAAAATAGTTTCTGTATATCCATTATTTTTTCTTATATGATTCAGATTCTTGGTGGGGGGAAGAAGGGCTCTATTACCTTTACAATATGGAAAACAGCTTTCTATAATCAGTTCAATCAAAAAATAAATAATTGGTACTAAAACATCTCTTTATTTTTAAGTCTGTCATTTTGATTTAAAGCAATTGTTCTATTCAAAGCACAATTGTATGTTTTTAAAGCATTTGTAATCAGTGAAAAATTCATTATTTCTATTATAGATAACAGAAGAGAAAAATATGTTGGCAGAACAGTTACAGGCTGAAACAGAGCTTTGTGCTGAGGCTGAGGAGATGCGGTTAAGGTTAGCGGCTAGAAAACAAGAGTTGGAAGAAATATTGCATGATCTTGAAGCTAGGATTGAAGAAGAGGAGGAACGCAATCAGACATTAACATCTGAGAAGAAAAAACTACAACTCAACATACAGGACTTAGAGGAACAGTGAGTTACATTTTTATGTATTGCTTTTTAATATTTATTCTGGAATAAGGTAATAACTTAGAATGTGTTTGCATTCAGGAAATACTTGAATAGCTATTTTATTTCTGTAAGAGTTTTTTAAAAAAAAATAGAAATTGTTAACAAAGATTTGTTATATCAGGAATTATTTAAGGTATATATTGTATTCAGGATATATATATTGATTAGCACTGATTGTGCATCCTTCATTTTTCTGGCTATTAACATTACTTTTTTATGTCATTCATACCCTGTTTTTCTATTTTAGTAAACTTCCATCTTTTGCAAAAATTGTTCTCTGAGATGTCCATCTGAACTAGTTACATTAGAGTATGCCATTATACCATATTGACTTCTGTATGCTCTAACATGAATCTTGTGAGAATTAATTTGTTTGAACTTATCAGTGGTATTCTAACATACATTCATTAACCTTGCAAGTATCACTCTTCCCAAGCTCAAAACTTAGAAATAATCCCAAATTAAACAAAAATGTGTGTGTATGTGGTATAAAAACAACAAATTCACTAAATAGAATAAAGAACATTGTAAAGTACTTTCTGCAGTACATCAGAATGATTAACTGGTTTAGTGTGTGTTAACCAGTTTTAGTGTGTGTGTGTGTGTGTGTGTGTGTGTGTGTGTATGCACATATACTTGTATCAACCCACACACGAGGTCACACAGCATTATAATACAATAATGTTGGGGGTGTTTTAGAGATAAAGAAAGCATCTGTTAACACCTCTTGAAAAGTTGGGATTACGTTATTTAGGGAAAAACTTTATGGTGAAGAATGTTCCAAAGAAGAGATGTATTGAATGAAGGAATATGAACAGTTTATCAGTTTAGAGTTGAAATGGATATTGACTAGTGGCTGCTCACATTCTTACTTGATTAGAAGACAATGAAAGAATGGTAATAGTCAGTTCACTGTCCATCAAAGTACCTATTAAAAAAAAAAATGCCTAATGCATAAGCAGAACATCTATGAGAAAGTGATTTGAGGGTGTCTGAAAGAGGGAGAGTTGCTAGTTAAGTGGATTACCTTCTTTTCTATTAAGGTCAGACAGACTTAGGATTTATGTAAACAAACAAAGTTTGCTTACAAAGAATGAAACATAAAACAAAAAAATTTTTATTTTATTTTTTTCTTTTGGAGGCCATAAGCTAGATGTAAAAGTCTCAAGAGAAAACTGATCTTGACTAGCAATTGAAACATTATCAAAAGTAAGATCTTTCTTCTAGTTAATAAGACTAGACTGCTTCGATATCATTGAATTGAAATTCGTTACATCCTTTTCATCTCAGCTGAGAATGGTGAGATCTTTTAAAGCACTGCAAATGGAAGATAGATCTTGAAGTTTGAATCATTTGAGTATATTACAATGTTTTTTCTCTTCTTCTCTTGAATAAATAAATCTGATTAGATAAAGTCATCCATCATGACATGCAGCGAACAACAAAAGAAGCTGGTGATTTAATCACAAAAGCCAGGAAGACCATAAGATAGTAGCTTAGTAAGTAGGCCTCTATGCCAGATGCAATCAAATGCCTTGGAAATATTTAGAGTAACCATGTGAATTCTCCAAACTTTTCCCAAAGTTTACATCCAAAGGGTACTGTCACAATCTCTTGTAGAACGAGTGATGGAATCCATATCAGTAATCACTAATTAATTGATGAATCTCCAGGTATTGAAGAAACTGACTCTTGATAGGAGAGAATATTGAGGTGAGACAATAGTTTATGGGATAGTAGTTTAAAAAGCTGACTTATCTGTCCTTTTAGAGACACTGAGTAAAGGCTTTTTTTTTAATGCTGTTGGCTAGATGCAAGATGAGTAATAGTTTGTATAGGTGATGCAGGATTGGTGGTCATTCTGGAACACAAATTTTAGTAAAGTTGATGGATGTCATCTAGACAAGGAGATTTATTAACATGAAGATTGTTGAATTTATCTGGTGTCTTGGTGAAAGATAAGAGGTGTGATTTGAGAAGTTTGTTATAGAAGGAAGTGATTTTGCATTGATTGTCTGTACAACCATTACGAAAGCGCTAGAGGAAAAGACTGATTCTAAGAGGTCTGCTGTATCTTTAGGTGATGTCGCAATGGTACCATCAGGAAGTCATGTTGGAGGCTTAATGGAATATATACAGCACTCAGAAAGGATTAAACTACTCAAATTAAGTGGATATTGAATCCAACATTATTTCAAACTGATTTTAATGCTTCCAATATTTCGTCTGTCACTGAGGCATCTTCAGGGATTATAAAAAAAAAAAAAACTCGAATACAACACTAAAAGTGAAACACGTGGGTGACTCTAAAGTGCTATCTAGGTGGTGCGCCCTCTATGGGCATTTGTAGGTGGCCTAGGATGTAAGGTGGGATCTCTGATAATTAATGTTTCCCAAATTGGGAAGTTTTATGCAACCATATTTATTTAAATTTGGCTAGTTTCTGAGTGCAACCACAGATTCTAAAAATAGTCCTTTATTGAATTTACTGTGGTGGGGCATGGTGGTTTTTCCCAGGAGATCCTGTTGGTTGTATCAAAAACATGGTCTGCAAAACTAGATTGACCATAGATGTGATTGCAGATGTATGATTTGTGTTCTTCTAAGTAGATGGTTGCTTATCTACCTGTCTGTCCAAAGTAAGCCAGCTTGCTGGAACACAGTACTTTAAACTCCAGGTACTGAGAGAGAGAGAGAGAGAGAGAGAGAGAGAGAGAGAAGGTAGCTGATCTTTGGTAGAACGTTTACAGTGGGGCTTAAATGACGCTGTGTGGAGGTTGTACTTTTTTAAGGACCTGGCTATTTTTTCTGATGTGCCACAGACGTAGGGTATGGTGATGGCATTTCTGAAATCCTTCTGAAGAGATGGCCAGGGAATGGGAGAGGAACTGATTATTTTTTTAATGCTGTAATCGCTGTAGCTATTGGAAATGAAGGTGTTGTGTATGTGGTTGAGTTTGGTTGAAAGGGCTGGAACAAAGATTGTGGGCTCTCTTGGTTAGAGTTTTAATAATGCCATGTTGTTGAGAGGGGTGGTGGTGGTGGGAGAGTTTGTGAATGTATTTGCCTGTGTGAGTAGGTTTTCTATATACAGTGAAGGAAAGGTTACCATTAGGAAGGTGTGTTACTAAGGTGTCTATGAAGGATAAAAACTATTGTTATTTTCCTTTTCCATCATAAACTGGATTCTTGGATGTAAGATGTTGAGGCAACTGAGGAAGGAGTTTAATGTGTCTTGGCCATGAGGCAAAATAGAGAGTGCATCATCTACGTATGTTAGCCAGATAGAAGGTTTGAGAGGGGCTTGAATGACACGAGGTGATGACTTCTTTTAATCCTATGTACTATGACACGTGCTGTGTGATCATCTGGGACATATCTCTGTTGTTTGTGCACTGCCAGAGAAATGTCTTTGATGTTATCACCCTCTGCCACATAAGTTGTGTTGTCCAGTAGCACAATGATAGGCTATCACCCTTAGGTGTCATGAATTAGTATATGTGACATTGTTCTCTGTGAAACATTAATTCTCACGATATCACTTTCTGTGTTCTCACAGGATTATGGCAGAGGCGTGCCTTCATTGCCCTAATAAGTTGTTGTATCCTAACGCAGTGTGGTTGACCAGTTGTCAGATACATCTTCTGTTTCGTTATAATGGCTTATAGTCTCATACACAAATCATACTGATCCCAAGTGTTTTTAACATGTTGAAAATAACAAATGGCTGCATTCCAACTTTGCACATGCTATTGCAGCTGCACAGTTCTCATAATCTTCCTACTGCATGTTAACCCATACAGCTAGACAACTCTCTCTCTCTACTGATAAACATACAATGTTGGCTGTGCAGTTCCACTAATGGAACTGAGTTTGCACCATTCTGCGGTCATCACAGTGGTGTGCAGAAATTGTAACAGTATTTATGGCAAGACTGTCTATAACACTTGTTTTGAGATGTAGTATAGGCAAGTGAGAAGTGGAGTTTTTGACTTAAGCCATTGAACATATTTTGAATTTCTATCTTGGACTGTTGGGGCACAGATGTCAGAAAGCAAGGGTTGTTAAAGATTAGGTGTTTGCAGTAGAGCGTGGAATGAATCCCTCATTCCATCAGTGATTTTCATTTATTCAGTCAGAGATAATGTTTGAATGAAGAGAGAAACAATAATTAGACCATATTTTTTTATTTGATTTTTTATGACACAAAGACATCAAAGGTCATGCCAGGACACAGGTCACAGCAGTGTATATGGTAACTGGTTAGCAGGACAATCGTAAACTTCCATGCGCAGGATATCCAGCCTCTTGGTAGGGAGCAGATATGCTAACCACTCGGCCAACCAGGCCAGTTTGGACCATAGAAAAGAGGTACAGGAATCCCTGAAGTGATCCTAGTTGGCACTATTGTTTAACCATAGAATATGAGTCTGAAGTTGGGTATGGGAAGTTCATTCTCTAGAAAAGAAATATGAATAAGGTTATGGTGAGAGTTGCTAAGAAGAGAGAAAGCATCTACAGCATATTTGGATAATTATTTGGTTGTTTTGAAATTGTAACCAATGCAGCTAAGGATCTGCTGTATTATATCTGTAAATGTCTAGTAGAAAAAATCCTGGCACCTCTGTATGAGACCAGTTAATGGGGGGAGAGATGTCCTTATTCGATTCTCCATGCCCTACATGAGATTGGAACCCTAGTCTTTCGAACTAAAGGGTATTGTCAATACCAACTGAAATATAGAGGCTGATATTTGTAGCAAGAGAGCATTAAGAAAAGAATTAAGGTGTTTGATTAGCGATGAGGATTATGTGGTTGGCAGGTGCACAATTTGTGTTGGATCAAGAGTGATAGCAAATAATTTAGCTTCCCTTCCAGGAAGTGAAGTTACAGGAAGGAAGTTACACTTTAGGCGCCCCGTACAGTCTAGGAGTGATGGGATGTGAGGATTTAAGTTTTCGTTTGAATTCTTCAGGCCAAGTATTCATGTTACGGATCAGGAAGTTTGTCTCATTGTGGTTCTTCATTGTGGGATCTCTGGTGAGGATTTTGTACGTGGAACTGTCAGAATACTTGGCCTGAAGAATTCAAACGAAAACTTAAATCCTCACATCCCATCACTCCTAGACTGTACGGGGCGCCTAAAGTGCATAAAGAAGAAGTGCCACTTCGTCCGATTGTGGATGGCAGGTCATCCCCAACGTACCTATTGGCCAAGCACCTAGCGAATTTACTTAAAGGAAAAATTAGACAAACAGAGTCCTACTTAAAAAATTCTCAACACTTTGTGGACAAACTAAAAAAACATAAAAATTACACAAACAGACATAATGGCCAGCCTAGATGTAGTGTCCTTGTTCACGAATGTACCAGTAGAAGAAGTAATGAACATTATCAAAGATATCTTTCCTGCAGATATCACAAAGATGTTCGAGCATTGCCTACAATCAAATTTTTTCAAAGTTAACAACAAGATATACAAACAATTAGAAGGCCTAGCCATGGGCAGCCGTCTGTCGCCACCATGTGCAGACCTTTTCATGGAGAAATTTGAAGATGAAATATTCACCAGCATTACTCCTAAACCTTCTATATGGTGGAGATATGTGGATGACATCTTCATCATATGGAAAGACAACTTAGAAAGCCTACATCTGTTTGTTAACAGAATCAATGCACTCCACAATAAAATAAAATTTACTCTAGAAGTAGAAAATAACGAACAGCTACACTTCTTGGACTTACTAGTAAAAAGACAAGGAAACAGCATCAAACTGTCGATTTACAAAAAACCAACGGATGCTGGAAGATATCTACATTACTCTTCTAACCATCATAGGTCACAGAAACACAGCATCATCCACATGCTAAGAAATCGAGCTAGAAAATTTATCTCTGACGAGGAAGAAGTTCAAACAGAACTGTCTCAAATAGCTACAACTCTATCACAAAATGGTTTTCCTAGACACATCATCAACAAATTTCTATACATAGATAACCAACAAGAAAGAACAGTCGCCCAGCATATCTCAACGGCAGTCATCCCCTTTATAGGTTCAACTTCAACAAAAATTGCAAGATTGTTACAGGGTTGTATTTAAACCAACAAATAGCATAAGACAGGTCCTAAGATCCCCTAAAGACAGTGTGCCATTTTATAAATATCCAGGTGTGTATAATATTCCATGCACGTGCGGTCTTTCCTACATCGGACAGACTTCGAGAAGCCTGGAAATAAGACAGAAAGAACATATAGGCGATGTTAATCACAACAGAACGATCACCTCAGGATTGGCACATCACTTTTCAACCTCGAACCACACTATAGACTGGAATAACAGCTCCATGCCCTACGTAGACGAGGATTACAGATATCGAGTATTTAAAGAAGCGGCAGTTGTACTACGTACGGGAAGTAACCTAAACAGAAATCAAGGGGCCATTCTGAACGATACCTGGAAAAATCTAATTAACTCCCTCAGTTCAACAGAGCTACAGTACGCAAATAATCATATTACGCGTTTGCATGTAACGCGTGTTCATGATGCTGAGTAGTTATGTCACGCGAACGTGTCACCCTAGCTACCTAACAGGTACTAACGGTTCTTTGTATTTTGAAACCTTTTTTGCATTTACCTCTTTTTTGTACTATGCAAGCCTTGAGAAAGCTGGTCAGTTACTAGCGAAACCGGTAGGCAATTTGTAAGAGCTTAAGTACGTTGTAAATATATGGTCTTTGTAACAATAAATCTTTATTTTGTAATAATTTATGACCAAAACATGTACAATTTAAACAGTCTGTTACTTGTCAAGACTCCAACATTATCAGATCTTATATTTCTATCGTCTAAGGCACTTAAATAAAAAATAAAAAATGATGGTACAACATGACAAATACTAGAATATTAATTATAAAAAAAAATTAATGCTTTCCTATGTTTTGGCAACATCAGGGATCACAAAAAACTATGTGCATGCAGGAACTCACACTGAGCAAATGGGGGAGGGGAACTATGCAACGGAGCAAAATGAATCTGTTTGGATAACAGGGCCTTAATTACTGAACTTGACCATATCCTTAACACTTTCTTAGCCAATGGTTATACCCCCCCCCCCCCAAAGTAACAGCAATCCCCCTTCAAAGCAGAGATTACTCAAAATCTATCACCATTCCATATATCTGGGGCACATCTAAAAAATTAACAAAAATCCCAAGGAAATATGACCTTACAACCAATTATGTTACAGACCACATAAGAAATTGGCATCACTTATCTGTTCCACCAAAGACCAACCATATTCCCTAAACCTTCCAGGTGTATACCAGGTCCCCTTGCAGTTGTAAACTGTCCTACTACAGCCAAACAGGTAGAACAGTATCCAAACACAAGGACTACATCCGGTTTCACCAATACGGCCACTCAGGACTTGCTGACCATGTTATGGACAACCACCACAGGATGTGCTGAAAGAATACCGCTCTATTACACCATAACAAATACAAGTATAAAAGACTGTTCATTGAATTGGCCTCAGCTTCAAAAAATTTTCCAAACCTTAACAAATTTGGGTGCATGAGATTACCCCAAATCTGGGAAGCATACATTTTATGAATGCTAGCCCAAGGCCAAGATAACCCAATTTATTCTACTAGGGACACTGTTCAGACTCTAGGCCTGATTTCTGTTGCTTTATTCAGCCTCATTTGCTCGGTGTTAGTGCCTGCATGCACATATCATTTGTTTTTGTGATCCCTGATGATGGCAATGTAACATTGCCGAAATATAGGAAAGTATTAAAGTTTTTTATATTAATAATCTAGTATATGTTATCATTTCCTGAAAAATTAAAAGCTATGTATAACCAATGCATAAGCTTATCTACAAGAAGCTAATATGTGATCTATGTGACCCTTGTCTCATGTAAAAACTTAGATAATTTTGTAATTTAGACTGGAAGAAGAAGAAGCTGCTCGACAGAAACTTCAGCTAGAAAAGGTTACATTGGATTCAAAAATAAAAAAAGTTGAAGAAGATTTTGCAGTGCTTGAGGATAGCAACCAGAAGGTATGATTATTGATTAGATTTTATGTATAGCATTTACTAAATGAACGAAATAAATTGCTTTAAACAAAAGAGACACTGTAGCATTACTTTAATTGTATAGTGCTAATATACACTAGTATTAAAAGCAAAGTGAGATTCAATAACATTTGAATCCTGTATAAAATGTACAACCATTGAGCACTTTTCAAGTAGATAAATTGATCAAGCGAAAACAAGCATGGTATTTTGCTTTGTTGCCTTCTTCATTACTTAGGAGTCAAACATTCAGAAATTATTTCAAATTTTGACATTAAAACTTCTCCTGGAACATAAACTGTCTATATATTGGTGCATATTGATTTGATTTATTAAAACTAATGCTTAAAATTTTCTAAAAAACTCCAAATAAATTGATCTAATTGCCAGAAGAAATTCATGTTAAATGTGAAAGAATTGGTGAGAAGAAAACTTATGAACAATAGTATGATTAGCAACATTCTGGTAGCACTGAGATTGAGGTCTTTCAAGGATTTTGTGAGGAGGAGAAATCTTTTTCTGAAAGACTTGCATTTTAACTCATCTTTCCTCATTTGTTTGTTGTCACTCTTACTTATGAAGCCTACATTATCATGGATGATGTAGAAGATTAATAAATCATTTGGAGAATTTTAGAGGTATTGTTTCTTTATACACCTTTGAGGTTAGGTTGGTTAGTTGGTTACTCTGATTATTAGGGTTGCATGATCTTCACTTCCATTCTAGAAAACAGTAAGAAATCCAAACTCCTTGGGATTGGTGACTACATGTTTCATTTCATTTAGCTTGGGACTTATAAAAGTCCCAAGCTTCTTGATCATAATAGGCCACTAGTACTTAAATTGTAATGACAAACTGATAGAATGCTATGACTAGGAGTTAACAAATTATGAAAATCCTACTTGCCATGAAAAAATGCACTCACCTCAGATTCTCTCTCTCTCTGCATTTTTTCAATGACTTGTCCCACTGAGTTTAATAGGAGTTTCATAAACACTTGGTTGATGGTACTGTATTGTTGTTCTGAGAACCAGTCCAAGAAGCCAAGTTTTTTTTTAATTTTTAAGAATTTAAAATAAATTCTTAAAAATTTATTCATAAAAATAAGAATTTAAAAATTCTTAAAATAGTTGATAAAAATAGGAACAAAAATAAAACATTTTATTTTATTTATGTATTTATTTATTTGGAAAATATTATTATTACATCAACTCTCCTGGAGTCAGACTCATTGAGAGAGAAAAATATAATGTTAATATATAATATAATGCGAATTTGAACTTAGGTCTACCTAAACAGGCATGTTGCTACTAATTAGCAGTTGATAGTAACTACTGACAGTACTGTGGAAGTGCTAATTAGCAGTATCATAAAGAAACAACAGTTGATAATCGGTTAGTCAATTAGAAATAAATCTTATGTAATGCATCATTTAGTAGCCCTTTGTCTTTTTTGATGTCCACTTTGTGAGGTGTATGTGAAAAGCATTAATTTTTTTTTTTTTCTCATGGGGGGTAGGGGGGGCTATTTTATTTATTTTTGTAAATAAAATTTTCAGGTACCTGGTGAGTTATCAGAATTTTTATGTGCAAATTTATTAATTTGCACAAAACATCTTTTTCTAGAAAAAGATATATGCAAATTTTGTAGAATTTGAGTGAGACTTCTAATACTTTCTTATGGTGTATACCATTAGTAGTAGGATCCACCTGTATACTGAAAAAATTAGGATATGTTGACAGTATGAGACTCAGATGACCAAATTATATTCTGTATTTAATCAAAAATCATGCTGTGAGTGTTGCCTGGTTCCCCCCCCCCCCTCTGCTGCTGCTGCCCACACACAGCTTTCATTAAGGAATCAGAACAGTTCAAAAGTCAGCTATTGGAAAAAACTCAACATCAGTCAGCAAAATTGAAGATTAGGCACCATCATTGTAAGAAGTAGTTGGAAAAGTGTAACTGCCATAAGAATAGTAGCAGCACCAAGTCATCATAATTGATGTTGTAGAGATAAAACTTGAACAGATGAGATCTAAATAACTACAAATGTTCTGTTCAAACAATAGCAATTAGAAAAAAGAATGAGTAGTTATGGTATACAATGATAAACTTCTTGATTTGAACAAATTTCAAAAGAGAGAATTGTACAATTAGACATATTGTGTGTGTCTATGGTTCCACAGACAGTCTTGCTAAGAAAGAAGTGGAGGAATTTTTAAAATCATCAGAGAAGGCAGCAGACATTAAAAAATAATGGAGATCTAAACAGAGTAGGGAAATAAGACATTAAAAATTTTTTGGTAGGAAAATTTGGAAAATAAAAACTAATAATGGTGAGTACCTATTGGATGTCTGCTCAGATTATGGATTAGTCATTCAGTGACTAGTCTTTAATTTGAATTTGAGTTATTTGATCTCTAAAGGTATCTTCAGAGGAGGAGATGGGCACAAAGAAATACAACTAATCACAGGCACACAGCAGAAAGACAAACACAGACCAATAGTGAGAGGCAAGACAAAGGATGCAGTGATGGAAACTCGCTGATGATCTCAAAATAACAGCCTACCTTATTTTATCTAAAGTGAGGCAGCTGAATTTGTTCAGATTTGATAAAGGCATTAATGTTGTGGCAGATTCTAGTATCCCTTTTCTAGATCATCTAATGCACATCTTGGAAATTTCTGTGTTCATCCAGATGGACAGATATTAGTGGTTCTTCCTGTTTGTACAAAATAAAGTTTGCAGGAGCAAGGGATGTGTTGACCCCCAGAATGATCTAGATGGAGAGGATTTTTTGCTGAGTGGATAAGGGTAGGTAAATTTTGGTATGGCTTGAATGCAGTCTGTATGTTACATTTTTTTAAAACTCTTGAGATTTTTTCTGAGCTGCCACAGATGCTTGGAATGGCAATTGATATTTTTATGTTCTGGATTTTGGGGAACATTGGATATGGCCAGGTGTGTTCTGCTGATTTTGCGAATTATTGTTATTATTTTATAGTTTCTTCATGAAGTCTTGGAGACTCATTGTGGAAAACCCAAACTATTTCTTTTACACAAATCTTATCAGGATTTGGTACTGGGCCACTGCTCTTTAATTTGTATATCAATGACATAAGAAAAGATTTAAGAGGGGATATTCAATTGTTTGGTAATGATGCAAAGCTGGGGAGAGCAATAGTTGATGAAGGTGATGTAGCTATCCTGCAAGATGATTTAAATAAATTGGCATTGTGAGCAAAGGAAATAATGATTGTCAATTCGATGTTGCGAAATGAAAGATTATGCACTTCGGGTTGAAAAGGTTGCAGTATGATGTATCATATTAATGGTATTGGATAGCAGGAAATTGATTAGGCTAGGGACCTGGGGATAATGGTGGACAAAAAGTTGAAGTTCAGAGAGCATATTGCAGAAGTTGGTAAAATAGTTCAATGAATTACTTGGATGTTGAAAAACATGCTAACAAGTAAAAATAAGGAAGTCGTCCCTTTTATAAGACTGATTTGGCCACATCTTGACTACTGCATGCAGATTTGGTCACCTGGGTTTCTTGGAGACCAGGAGGTGGTCGAAAGAATTCAGAGATGAGTGACCAAGATGGTGATATCTATGGAATGCTCCTATGAGGATAGGTTGAAGGCTTTTATGGGTTACAAAGTTTAGTTGGAAAAGAGGGGAAATGATAGAAACTTTTAAGATATTAAAGGGAGTTTATAAATTTTAGGCATCACCTGTGCAAGTTATGTAGGAGTGTGGTTAGTAGGGCTGTGCATATCAGATTTTTTGCATGGAGAGTGGGATGAGTGAGTGGAATGGATTAACAGAATTCGTTGTGAGTTCCCTGATGGTGATTGGATTCAAGGAGAGGTATGATAGGATTTCTGATCCTATCATACCTCTTTTTTGATTTTTGATCGTTGATTTGGGTCTCCTGCAACGATTCTCTGGACTCCATGGAGATGCTGTAAAATTATAATAATAACAATAATAGCTCTCCGACCATTCGCCATATATGAAAAATTCTGTTTGCATCAATTTTATAAAACCTCTTTAATATTTTATAAGTTTCTACCATATCTCTTCCCATTTTTCGCCTATTGACTATCCTTTGTGACCCACACACCTTCAGCCTATCCTTATAGGAAACATTCCACAAACCTGTCACCAGCTTTGTCACCTGTCTCTGAATCTTCTCTACCACTTCCTGGTCTCCCCCCCTTCCCCAAGAAACCCAGGTGATCAAATCTGTGCACAGTAGTCAAGGCTCATGGCCTTATAAAGAGGGATAATAGCTTTCCTATCTTTACTTTTTAGCAATCCAAGTAATCCTCTGAGCTATTTTTCCAACTTTTGCAATATGCCCTCTGAACTTGAACTCTGTCCACCATTATCTACATGTCCTTAGTCTCATCATTTTCTTGCAATTCAGTACAATCAATATGATACACTGTATGTAACCATTTCAACCCATAACCTTATATTTTGCAACTTTAAATTAACAATCATTATCCCTTTCTTACAATGTAATTTATTTAAATCATTCTGCGGGACATCTACATCATCATTTTGAGCCAACGATTCTCCCATAAAGGAGAATCGTTGGCTCAAAAGCTCCATTAAGCTACAACCTAAGCAATCATCAGTCTAAATACCTATATCAGACAAAGATCAACATACCTATATCAGACAAAGACTACACCTTTTGGCCATTTCTGGCTATTTTCAAATTCTATTCTCTAATTCTCTTATTAATCAGATTTAATTCTTGAAATTTGGCATGCTCTGTCCTCTTGAATACCTCAGTACATTGAATACCAATTTTGAAAGGGCTGAAAGCAAATTTTCATAAGGTTTAAATGTCAGTCATGGTCTGTTGCCAAACACGGACTATAACTTGTCCATTGCTTCCACCTCTTTTTCTCTTGAATGGTTCCAGTGCATCATTATCCACAGCAAAAGCCAATTTCCTTACCTCTTATTTTTTCTCTTATTCTTGAATAGGCAATCTTGATAAATGTCATTCTTAAACATACCGATGGGATTACAGTTTTAAAACACACACACACACACACAGTCGGGTCTCTTTTTATGTGGTGGATATGTTCCACAGAAAACCGCATATAAAAAAATCGCACAAAAAAAAAAGACCTAACTTTGAAAAATTAGGGATGCATTCCATAATTTTTACATCTTGACAATTTTTACATTTTTTCATCAGAATTATCGTTGCTGTTAGACAGTATTCGGCAACGTTTGCAAACTGGTGCGAAATCACTTTCATCACCAGAAGAGATAGTCAGCGCATCAGATCTGTATGGTAAAGGCAATGGTTCTTCACAAACAGAATTATCTTCACCCTTGTTCTGTGATGATTTTTTTTTCTTCTGACAATGTAATCAGTGATTAAACTTTGCAATGATGATTTTACTAATTTTTTATACAGCTCGCGACATACAGTTCTTCAGCTCACGTTGGAATTTAAAGACTCGTTCAGAATTGTGTCATTAACAAGAAAATGATTTTCCAATTTATTGCACAGTTTAAGACCACCTCGAATTATATTTTCAGTGAGGGGAACAGGTTTTTCTTCTGCTTCACTATCGTTTTCTGGATCCTTGACGATATCCAAAGTTAATTGATATCCAATAATATTATCGTCACTTAAGGCATTCATCTACATCATTCTGGCTAAATGTATGAAAACCTTCTCCACCAATTTCATGTGCCAAAGTAATGATTTCAGCAGATAATGTAGATGTTTGAATGGTTGCACTGTTTGCAATGCATCAGCCAAGCTGCTTTTCAGTAGGCATTTAAAGTTTGTGGTCTTATTGCAGTGATAGCAGATGCAACATGATTTAAACAGTCCAAAATAGAAAATTTTTTCCAAACATCAGTTACTGTTAACGATTAATTTTCTAGTTTATCCAATATAAATTGAAAAGTGTGCTTAACGTAATATTTTTTAAAACTAGCAATTATGCCTTGATCTAATGGCCGAATAATGCTTGTTGTATTGGGTGGAATAAACACTACCTTCACATTTGGATGTTCTAAATGCGGATGACTTGGTGCATTGTCAACAATTAAGAAAACTTTAAAATCGAGAGCTTTTTGCTTCATATATCTTTCCACTTCTGGTACAAAGCAATTATTGAACCATTCACTAAATACAGCAGTTTGTTACCCAGGACTTACCGATTGCTTCTTAGAGCATATGGTCTTAGAGATCGATTTACTAGGAGGGGTTTCAACATTCGATCCCCTGATGGATTGCTACAAAGTAACAACGTTACTTGATCTTTGCTTGCTTTAAACCCACTTGCTTTTTTCTCAGACTTTGCGATGCAAGTTCGACTAGACTAGACATTTTTTTCCAAAACAATCCTGTTTCATCAGCGTTAAACACTTGATTGGGACAATATCCACACTCTTCAATAATTTTGGCTAACTTCTCTTGAAAATTTTTGGCTACTTCATCTGTTGCTGCAATCTCACCTGTAATCTTCACTTTATGAAGTGCATTCCTTTTTTAAAAACCTGGTTAGCCATTCTTTGCTAGCCGAAAATTCTTTATCAGCCTGGGAAGTAGAAGTAGGTGGCTCCAATTGTTTCATCTGTTCATAAAACCGGAGAGCTTTTTGTTTAATTAAATAACCATTGATAGGAATTCTTCTTTGAGTTAATTCTTCAATCCAAATTATGAGCGCTCGTTCAGTTTTTTCTAATAAAGCATCTCTTGAGTATAATGATGATTTGGTTTTGATTGATGATGATTTGATGCACTTAGTTTTGTGCCAGAAATGACAGATTTTCTTATTGAGACTTCATTCTTTTTAATTGCTCTTATAGTAGATTCACTTAAATTAAAATGTTTATTAATCGCCGTAGATCCCTTTCCTTTTGCTAAATGATCTAAAATTGCAATTTTCATTTCCAAAGAAATTGCTTTTCTTTGGTGCTTTTTTTTCTCCATTGGGCCAAATTAAATCTTTAAAATAAAATTAGCAAAATTTAGACTTATGATAATGAAAAGACAAATGCTCACATGCAAAATTAAACTTCACATGCCCTCACTGCTTACTCGTTATGCCAGAATGTGCTGCAACACGCTGTTCATTATGTACAATGGGGAAATCCCGAATTTGCATGAAATATGCATTGCATAACTTCAAAACCGCATAAAAAATTATTATTATTATTATTATGGTTATCTCCACAGAGTCAGTAGACTCATTGCGGGAGATCCAAACTAGCAAAACAATATCTATCATATCTCTTCTTTATTCATTTACAGACGAACTCACAACTGAGTCAGGCAGTGTGTTCCACTCATTCACTACCCTACAGACGAAAAACGTCATTCTCACACCCTTGTGAACCACACTTTTCTTTAATTTCCAGGGATGACCTCTTGTTCTTCCATCACTATCACACAGCTGAAACATTTCCCCTGCATCAATCTTATGAAAACCTTTTAGTAATTTAAATGTTTCTATGATATCCCCTCTTGTCTGCCTATGAACCAACCTCTGCAATCCACAAGCTCTCAATCTATCGATGTAGGGAGCATTTTTTACATCACTCACCAACCTAGTCACTCTCCTCTGAAACTTCTCCACAACCTCCTCATCTCCAAGGAATCCAGGCGACCAGACCTGAGCACAGTAATCTAAATGTGGAAGTATCAATGCTTTATAAAGGGGAAAATAACCTCTTTATCTCTGGATGTTAGTGTGTTCCTCAACAACCATGCAATACAAATCCAAATAAAATATATGCATAAAAAGAGACATGAGTGTATGTGTATATACATATAAACTTAAGAGCAGATATAAGCAGTTTGAAAACACTTAAGGAAAAGAAGCTGAAAAACACATAAACCTGAAATAACCTCATAAAGAGGTGTAATATTAGAACATGACCTGTTGATGAAGTATTAGAGGATGAAGCAAAAAAATAGTTGCAGTTGCAACTAAAATAAGAAGATACAGTGCACACATTGAACAGTACAAGCAAAATTTGATGTTTCATACAAATCTGCACCAATTTTACAAGAAAATTGCTAGCTGCAGGAATGATAATTTTAAAGAAAATATAAATACTACAGACAAAGAAAATACACTTAAATTTTGGCAAAACCTATGGGACAACCCTAAAACAGACAATAAGGCAAAGCGGATTGAACAAATTACGAATGAATCTCAAGAACAAAAAATGGACCAAATGAAAATAACTTGAAATGGTTCAAAAGCAAGCTAAAAAGATAAAAATTGGTCAACACCCGGGAAGGATGAATTACATGGCTACTGGTTGAAATATCTGACCGGCTTACATGAAAGACTTGCTAACCAATTTAACAATGTTTTAGGACAAAGCAAAGTAGAGTAGCTCACAGCAGGCAAAACGTTTTTGATCATAAAGGATAAAGGCCCAAAGCCAGAAAACTTCCGACCAATAACTTGCCTACCAACAACTTTTAAGACAGGCATGCTAGCTGATAAAATATACAGCTATCTTAAAGCAAATCATTTTTTTCCAATTAAACAAAAAGGTAGCATCAAAAATTCAAGAGGCACAAAAGACCAATTGCTGATTGACAAAGTGATTTTGAAAAATTGTAAACGTAGAAAAACCAGCCTTCATATGGCTTGGACAGATTATGAAAAAGCGTTTGATTCAATGCCTCATAGTTCGATTTTAAAATGCACAACATTGTTCGGTATTATCGAAAATGTACAAATATTCTTGCAAACCAGCCTGAAAAATTGGAAAACAATGTTGATTCTGAATAGAGAAGAAATTGGAGAGGTAAACATAAAAAGGGGTATTTTTCAAGGAGACTCATTATCTCCTTTATTGTTTATCTTGTCATTGATCCCCTTAACTCGAATTTTAAATGAAACTACTCATGGTTACCAAACTCTCCAAAAAAAAGTGCAAAGATATCTCGCCTTTTATACATGGATGATCTAAAGCTGTATGTAAAATCAGAGAATGAACTTTGATCATACTGTGCACATATTCAGTCAAGATATATCAATGGATTTTGGCTTAGACAAATGTGCAATTGCTAGAATAACAAGAGGAAAGTTTGAAGACCTGAACGAAATTGAGCTGCTCAATGTCAAAAAAAATCAACACAATAAAATTCGAGGATAGCTACAAATATTTGGCAATTTTAGAGGCATCGAAAATTCTACACAATAAGATCAAAGAAAAAACCAGAGCAGAAAACATAAGGTGGCTAAGAAAACTCCTTAAGTCAATGCTTATTATTATGTGATATCTCCAGGGAGTCCAAAGACTCATCAAGAGAGGGCACCTACTCTACATCTCCCTGTCTCCACCACTCAATCCACCAACTACAACAAACTGCAGCTACTATCATCATCTACACCAACACCATCTACCAACCACCACTAATATTTTTCACAGACTATCACAAACATCCATGCCCATGGTAGATTCGAACTCGCAGCCTTTTGGCTGGAGAGCAGATATACTAACCATTCGGCCAACCAGGTCGACTTAATGCTGGAAATTTGATAAAAGCAATTAACACCTGGGCCATACCAGTTATGAGATATTCTGCAGTCATTGTTGAATGGACCCAACTAGAGGCCAAGAATTTAGAACAAAAAATTCAAAAATTAATGAAAATGCACCATGCCCTCAGTCCTCACAGTGACGTTGATAGGCCCTACCTATCACACAAAAAAGGAGGCAGAGGAGTGTTACAAGTACGTTGTTGAAGAAGAAAAATGAAATCTGAATGATTATCTGCAGCAAACCACAGAAAAATTTGTGTGGTTTGCTGGTTTCCTAATTGAGATAAGGAAAGAGGGTTTATTTAAACCCATGGAGACAAAAATTGGAGTACAAGACCAACCAAGTAAAATTGAGAACTGAAAGAAGGCATTGCATGGAAAGTTCCTTTACAGCATAGAGGACAGTTCTGACTGCAACTTGATCTGGCAGTTGAGAAATGGAGCACTAAAGAAAGAAACAATCGGTAGTTTTTGCAGCACAAGAACAGGCCAAAAGCAATGTTATGAAGCCAAAATTACAAAAAATTCAAGAACCATTCAAGTAAATGCAGATTGTGCAAAGAGAAGGATGAATAATTGAGTACCCATAAAAGGCATGATAATGTAGTTAAGTTAATTCACTGGCATTTATGTTAAAATTATGGGTTTAAAGTATCTAAAGACTATTGGAAGCATAAAGTTGACCAAGAGGTGATCATCATCAAATTCCTGCCATGTACCCACAAGAGGTGTTCAGGGTATGATAGTACTACATGAAAAAATTATATCATTACTAACTTCCTATCTACAATTTTCCTCCAAATCAGTCTGTTACTTGTCAAGACTCCAACATTATCAGATCTTATATTTCTATCGTCTAAGGCACTTTGTACCATATCAATCCACCTATATCTTGGTCTTCCTCTAGGTCGTTTTCCTGCCAACCTGGCAGAGAACACTTATTTTGCTAATCTTTCCTCGCCCATTCTGTTTAAATGACCATACCACCTGAGATTAGCTCTGCTAACGCATTCCTGGATGCAGACAATGTCAAGGTCTTTCCTAATATCCTCATTTTTAATATGATATTGCCATTGATGCCATCTGTTCACGCCTCTAATCTTTCTCAGGACTCTCATATCTGTGGTCTCTAGTCTTTGGTCAAGTGTTTTACTTCTGACCCAGCTCTCAGATCCATAAGTTAAAACTGGTTTGAACACTGTCTTGTATACAGCTAATTTAGTGTTCTGACTAATTTCTCTCTTATTCCATATGAATTTATTCAATTGACTTCCCACCATACCAGCTTTGCTGATTCTGTTGTCTATTTCCATATTTAATTTACCATCTTCAGTAAAAATCGTGCCTAAGTAGCTGAAATGTTTTACTTGTTCCACAGGTCTCCATTCACAACACAGTTGACATTTTCAATGATTCTGCCTATTTTCATTGTCTTTGTCTTTTTATTGCTGACTTTCATACCATATCTATTACAACAGCTATTCAATTTAGTCAGAGAATCTTGCAGACTTGTAGCGGATTTATTTAGAAGTATAACATCATCAAGCATAAAGCAAAGAGCTGACATTAACATCTCCAATTTTGATTGGAGATGTTAATGTCAGCAATTAATATTAATATCATGTTTAATACCACTTTCCTTCATAATGTGATCCATATAGATAATGAATAACAGAGGGGATAATTTCCAATTTTGATTGGAGATGTTAATGTCAGCAATTAATATTAATATCATGTTTAATACCACTTTCCTTCATAATGTGATCCATATAGATAATGAATAACAGAGGGGATAATGTACATCCTTGTCTCACACCAGATTTAACATTAGACCATCTTCCTGTACTTCCTTCAATTCTAACTGCTGACTTACAACTCAAATAAAGACTAAGTATTGCTTGATATAATGCCCCATTGACACCATATAACTGCAGCGTATTGAATAGCTTCTCTCTTGGCACCTTATCATATGCCTTTTCCAAATCGACAAAACTTAAATACAGATCTTTGTTATATTCCCATGCTTTCTTGACTATTTGTCGTAAAGTGAAGATCTGATCCTGACAGCCTCTGTTTGGCCTGAATCCAGCTTGTTCTTCACCAAGCTTTTCTTCCACAATTCTTCTCAACCGTTTCTCAAGTATACTTGCATAGATTTTGCCAGGAACACTCAGTAGGGAAATACCTCTGTAATTCTCACATTCAGTTTTATTTCCCTTTTTATATATGGGTACTATGAGAGCTCTACTCCAATCATAAGGAATTCGTCCCTCTGTCCAGGCTTTCTGAACTATGCAGTGCAGCCACTGTAAGACTCTTATACCACCATACTTCAGCATTTCTGGTCGAATATCATCTACTCCAGCTGCCTTTCCACATTTCAAGCCTTTGATGGCTTTTTCTACTTCAAGTATGGATATGTATTCCTACCTGCATGCCTGGTCAGTGTTTTTTACCACTGTGCTGTCATCACTGCTTGCTTCATTTAGCAGTTTTTCAAAGTAATTACTCCATACTTCAAGGATATCTTTTATTCCAGTTTTCATGTCACCTGTATCATCTCTAACTCCTTTTACAGCACTCTTTCATCCATTCCTAAGCTTCTTCAACAACCTCCAGAATATTTTGCCACCTTCTTGATATTTATTTTCTATATTCTTGCCAAAGTCCTGCCATGACTTTTGTTTAGCTAGTTTTACACAGTGTTTAGCATTCTTGGATTTGTCTCTATATTCTCTAAGAGCACAAGCTGACTTATTTGCCAGGAACTTTTGATATGCTTTCTTCTTTTCCTTCACTGCCACTTTAACTTCCTGTGTCCACTAGGGAGTTCTGATTTTTCTATCCTTGCAGACAACCTCACCACATGCCTCTCTGGCTGAATCAATCAGTTTTCTTGAAGGTTTGCCACTGAATCGCCAAGGTTTGGTTCCTGTTCTCAAACTCTTTCATTTTTTCTTCTATAATCTTTGTGTATTTTAGTCTACAGTTCACATCTGAGAGCTGCTCAACTTTTATTCGCTTTAAAACTTTCTTACATGTTATTCTTTTTAATATGAAATTCAATTTTATCCTGCTCAAGACTAAATAGTGATCACTTCCAATTTCAAATCCTCTGTACACTCTGGTGTCCTGCACCAGGGAGAAAACATCACTATCAACAATAACATAGTCAATAAGACTTTTCTTATTCCTAGCCTCTTCTCTCCATGTGAATTTGTGCACATTTTTATGTTGGAACATGGTGTTAGTAATAACCAGTCCATGTCCTGAGCAGAAATCCAACAGATATTTGCCATTATTATTAGCTTTGCTCTTTTCTCCAAATTTTCCCAAAATATTTTTGTATGTCTCACAATCATTTCCTACTCTGCTATTTAGATCCCCAACAAGGACCAACTTTTCATTTTTCATTGTGTCAGTTGCTTTTTCTAACGCATCAAAAAATTTCTCCACTTCTACCTTAGTAGAACCTTCTGTGGGACCATAGGCACAAATAAGTCTCATTGTCCAGTTCCCCATTCTCATATTTGCCCACATTACTCTACTTGAGACTGCCTGCCATTCAAGAAGATTAGCCTCGTATTTTGTGTTGAATACCATGGCTACTCCTTCTTTTCCTTGATTGTCATTGCCTGAATATAACATTTTGTATTTATTGCTCAGAAAGATCTCACCAGTTTTTGTCTTTTTTGTTTCAGTCACCCCTATTATGTCGATCTGGTACTTATCTAATTCCTCAGCTAGCTCCATTTCTTTGCCATTCAGGCTTCTTACGTTGATAGTACCGATCTTTAACTCTGGTGATGTTGAGTTGGGGTTTGTTTTCAGATCTGTTCCAGTAGCTGACTTTTCGCTGTTCGCACTGATTCCCTGGCGAAAACAACGGGGGCCTTGTTTAACCGGGCGACTCCCCAGCCGGCATGAAATTTTGTCATGTTGTACCATCATTTTTTTTATTTTGGTTTAACCAATAAGAATACAATTTGGTCGGCTAAATCCCAAATTGCCAGCCCATCCTCGTTCGTTCAGTATCCAAGTAGATACCCAACAGGGTGCACCACGAGAAGGTGTTGATTGGACATTAGGTCAGAAGCCCTGGTCGGTTCTCCGCATTCCTTTAAAGGCTATTTGGAGGTCTCCTTTCAGTTATACAGCTTCGACCCTTAAGCACCCCCCAAAAGGTGATTAAGAATGAAAAAGCTAAAATTCTCTGGGATTTCAAAATCCAGGCTGATAAAAGCTTGGAATGTAATACACCTGATATAATAGTAGTTGAAAAAAGTGAAAACAAGGGTGTTCAGTTTATCAAAATATCAGTACCAGGAGATAGTCGAATTGACAAAAAAAAAAAAAATGAAAAAATTACAAAGTAGCGCAAGTTGAAGTTAAATGAATTTGGCAAAAGAAAACGAAAGTTGTTCCCATAATAAATGATAGGTGCTTTAAGCACCATTTTCAAAACATTGAAAAAACATCTAGAAACCTCGTGTTAGAGGGATTAAAAACCGGGCAGTTTGTTTGCACAGAATTCATATTTAGAAGGTATTTCCACAACTCATAGGCCCTTGGGTAGGGCTCGAATTAGTGGATTATTACCAGCCTTTTACTTAAGGCTGAGGAAGCAAATCAAGCATGGATGAATATTATATATAAACATTTGGATTATTGAAAGGGAAGGCTGTAAGGTATATGTACACCAGTATTTAGACTCTTAAACATACTGTGAGGTTAAAAGTTGAATTAAGATTCAATTTATAATTTTTCACTTAAAACAGTGAGATGTTGCATTATTTGTTTGTTAAGTTTCAAAAGTTTAATTTTTTTTTCTACTTAAATTTCAGATAATTAAAGAAAAGAAAATTTTAGATGAACGTCAAGCAGAGCTTTCTCAAGCACTTGCAGAAGAGGAAGAGAAATCAAAACATTTGACCAAATTAAAAGCAAAACATGAAGCTACTATTATTGATATAGAAGAAAGACTTCGAAAAGAACAACAGGTAAATGAAAAAAAATTTGTCCTGATGTAATTGTCTAAGTTCTGAAAAAAAAAAAAACTATGATAATGCACTTCTGTAAGTGTATACCTATTAAGAATAATTTTTCATGATCTGTATCTCTTTGGCCTTTTCAAGTTCTATCTTAACACACTTTTCCATTTCAAAGTAACTAAAACTGTCACTTTGATATATAACAGGATTGTTCATAGCTGCCTTGCTCTTTATTTCCAAAATAAATATTACCCATAACCCACACTCTTACTTTTTTTTTTTTTTTTTTCAGAAAGATTTTTTTCATAAAACATTTACATTTTTTTCAGAAATGTAAATGTTTTATGAAAAATAAACTAGGAACTTGCTGTAGCATATACATAGCTTTGCCATAGTGAATTTAGGTGAAAAAAAATTGCATCGCTTATGGTTGGGTGGAGCAGATATGTAGTCTATGATCCTTCACTGAAACAAGCTTGATGAACTTGACCCCCTCCCCCCAACTTTATTATTATTATTACGGGTGACTCCAGGGAGTCCTTAGACTCATCGAGGGAGGCCCTAAACATCATGTCCACACAACTATGTGACATTCTCACAGTATCTGTCATACCTTGCCTTGAACTCGCTCACCATCATAGCACCCACAACAGACTCTGGCAGCTTATTCCACTCATTTACCACTCTAAAAATAAAGAATCCAGCTCTAACACCCATGCTAACCACACTCTTGCCCAGCTTCCATAGGTATCCCCTAGTTCTCCCACCACCAGTTCTGATCTCAAAAATATCCTCTGAATTAATCCTATAGAAACCCTTTAGCGATTTGAATGTCTCAATCATAACTCCCCTTTTCCACCTATCAACTAATTTCTGCAACCCACAAATCTTCAACCTGTTCTCATATGGTTTATTCCATAGACCCGCTATCATCTTAAAACTCTTCCCGACTCCACCAGAACTTCTCCAGCAACTCCAGATGAAAAATCCTAAAAAAGGCCCTCCAATTATTACACATACATATATGCTGTTTGACATATTCAACAGAAGAAAATGCTTTTCATGAACCCAGGAGATATCCAATAGTGGGGAGAGAGGGTGTAATGTTTACTGTTTTATATTTTATGTTTAATATATTGTTTATTACTTTACTTCTTTACTCTGTGTTTTCCCTCTTACTTCGTTAGTTTTCGTGGTTGCTTGAGCTTGTACAAAATGCCTGTATGTTCTAATCTTAACTCACATATAATACTATTATTTAACTTTAGTCCTTTTGTAATCTACTTAACTTTCTCCCCTCCCCCTTCCAAGGCCATAAAGTATAGTCTCATACATGCTAGTATTAGACTTAGGAAAAGCCTCTGATTTGGACCAAATCCTTAATCTGCGTTGCTATAATTCAAATGTATTAATCCTTAAAAATTTATTTTTGTTAACGACTGCTCCATTAAGGATTGTGTAAAAGAATTTTTTATCTTTCCTTTACATACAAAGGAATAATTTAGTTAAGCAGGTATAATAACCCTTAAATCAATTTTATCTCAAGCAACTTCGAATTACTCAGTCGTGGCTGTTACTTTACTTAGGTCACACAGGTTCGATTTGTTTTTATGAGACAGTGCATTGGCTAACAAAAATCAGGCAAGCTATTAACATAACCAAACATGTTTATTCTAACTAAGACAATTAATGTACAAATGAAATAGGACGTATCACATGCCTGATTCTCCGCACATTCATTAAAACAATTCATGTAAAGCATTCGACAAAGAGATTATTTACACTCAACTTATTAGACACATGAATGGATTTTAGCATGCATAACCTTGCTCTCATTATAAATAATAAAAGGCAAAAGTTATACCATACACGTTCTAAGCATTATATAACACAAGCACTATTCAAGATTACAATATTCTATTATACACATTCAAACTGACTTTCGGCTTTCTGACCTCTTCAACACATTATGCCATTCAGTTAAATAGAATCAACATCTATCATCTGTACACATAATCTAGGCTATTAACATAAAGCAATCTACTTACAAGCTCATTATATCATTGTACAATCCTGAATCCAAAAGGGTTAAGGGTGAATTCCTCTGGCTCCTTTCTTTTTCTTGCGCAATGGCTGTGATCAGTCACTATCTGGTGGTTGTCATCTTGCAAATTCCTTCCTTGTAACTTTAATGCATTTTTTCATCGATGTTAAGAACTTCGTCAGCTGCTAAAAATCAGCACGCACGTGGATTGGTACATTCATTGAAGAATTTCACGGAAGGATATCTTGTAATACTGCCAGTGACTCCCCATGATCTCTAAAGCTACTACTCGTGGGACCACGACTCCTCGAAAAGCTTGCCACAGGAACAAAAAAATTAGAGAGCCTTCACCCCCTCAATCTCTGCCTTTTATATCATATCCAAAAAATTTCCTGGATTTACTGGAAGTGCCCTTATCACCCATGCTTCAAGTGGACTCTTTGCAAGAAAGCCAGTAGTTTGTATCCCATTCACCATAAACCACTGGTGCTCATCATAGATGGTACTGCCATAAATGTGTCTTGGAGCCGTGACAAGTGGGGTACACTTCTGCTCTCTAATGAGTCCTGTTTTTAGCCTGAAATGGGTTCTAGACACTCTTGGATCTGGAATGAATGTGGAATGTGGTACCATCACTCCAACATCTGAGTAAGGGAAGAATGTCATGCATGAAATGTCACTGCCCATAGAGTTCACACGAAGTATCTTTAAACTGATATCAATATTTGCTGTGGCCAGCACGACCACCAGACTTAAATCTGATCAAAATTGTATATGGAATACCCTTGGGTGTTGCATTGCACACTTATAGACGCCCTCACATCGAGCATGGTGGCCCACCACTGTCAGTTTTGTTTAACCATTAGAGGGGATCACACACACACCATGATATATGATCATCTTAGTAACTCTTATACACCCTTTGCAATGTCACTTGTACCTGTCTCCGATGTTTCTCACAGTCTCCTAATTTCATTGGCACCAAATTTTTTCCTGTTTCATTGCAAACTGCACAAGTTACTCCACATTTTCTGTGTGTTCTGTTAACTTTGTCAATAGTGTATTAGCTTAGTTTTGAATGTTTGAAGGCTAAGATGTATACAATATTGGAATTAGTCAGTTATATATACATACATACACACTACCAATAATTTTCCCGACACTAGCAATTTACAGCTATACTAATATACAGTATACTAATATTGGATATATCCACCTTTGACTTTGATCATCTCCTGCACCCTTTGAGGGAGTCCTTCCACCAATGTGCAGCAGATACAGTTAGAATTTGCCTCCATTCCTCCATCAAACCAGCACAGAGTTCAGCGACAGATCGAGGACGTGCTGCTCTGGACCTCAATTGCTGTTCCAGTTTGTCCCATAGGTGTTTGATGGGGGTCAGGACTCTGCACAGTCAGGGGCAGTCATTTAACACGTTCGCTGCCAACTACGGGTATACTCGTAGTGGGTAATCCTGCTTCACAAGCCAGCTACGAGTATACTCGTAGGACGCTTACCGCCGGGAACGAGATTATTGTAGTGACCTTGAAGAAATGAAAATGCTTGGCTTGTGGCGCTAGCTTCAAAACTGTGTATTCTCATAGACCGTACATGCTCTGTACAAGCCAACTACGAGTATACTCGTAGGTCGTTTACCTCCGGTAACGAGATTATCGTACTGACCTTGAAGAAGTAAAACAGCTCGGCGTAGGGGAACAGACCATGCCAAAGTAGCGTGGCAGCGAACGTGTTAATCACACATCTCTTCATACCATTCCATAACCACTGCAGCTATGTGGCATGGGGCATTGCTGTCTTGATAATAACACTGGGCAGTTCCATACAAACTCCACAGTGTAGGCAGCACCTGATTATCCACATTATCAAGGTACTGAGCTGCCTTCGTGGAACTATGGACAACAACCAGTTGTCCCACTCCAAACCAGCTGAATGCACTCCACCCTTTATTCCCCTAACAACAAACTTGACTGTGGGTACTACACACACACACACTGTGATAACAAGCATTCACCAGGCTGCCTCCACACCCACACCCTGCCATCAGACTGGAAACAGGTGAACCTTGATTCATTGCTCCAGAGCACTGTTTTCCACTGATCAATTGTCCAGTTCACATGCTCTTTGCACCAGGCCAGACAAGCTGCCTTGTTTGCTGTTGTCATGTTTGGCTTGTGTGCTGCTGCTCTTCCGTGGAAATCCAGTAAATGAAGTTTTTTTTTTGTACATTATTAGTGCTCACCATGGTGTTACTGGTGGTCTCTGGAACTCATCCCAGATAGTCTGTGCTGATTGTAGCCGGTTTTTGCAAACCACCCATTTTAACACCCTCCTGTCCCTGTCAGTCATTTTCAATGGCTGCCCTGAGTATTTTCCTGCACTAATGATTCCAGAACATTTCCATTTGTTGATCATGTTGACTACTGTTGATTTTTGGATGCTCCAGTTGAGTGGGAATGGCACATATGGACATGCCACCAATGTGACAGCCCACAGTGACACCTCTCTTGAAGTCACTGAGTTCATGTTATATTGCCTTGCCATCTGTATTCAATTACTACGATGAAATTCTGCTTCCTACTATGAATAATATCAGCAGAAATAAAATTTTTGAAATGAGCAGCATCAGATAAGAAAAACAAATTTTACAAAAAGTTATAACAAAACCACTTTTCACAAAATAGATAATTGCAGAAACAAATGAATTTATCATATGAATAGAATGTGACCAAATAGACTACTAAGGGAAAAAGAAACTAAACTAATAAACCAATTGGATAAAAACACTAAAGAGATTATTATTATTATCACGGTGTTTCCATGGAGTCAAAAGACATCACGGAGACCCCACATTGACACGCTAACCATTATTTACACAATACCTATCGTACTTCTCCTTAAATTCATTCACAGACAAAGCATTCACAACCACATCTGGCAATGCATTCCACCCCTTCACAACCCTCCAAGTAAAAAATCTAGTCCTAACACCCTTGTTAACCACACTCTTGCATAATCTACAGGGATGGCCCCTCATTCTCTCCCTTCCTGCACTGGTCTTAAAAATGTCATCAGTATCAATCCTGTAAAATCCCTTTAATAATTTATATGCCTCTATATCTCCTCTCCTACATCTATTAGCTAGTTTTTGGAGCCCACAGATCTTCAATCTATCCTAGTAGGGAACATCCCACAGACCTGCAACAATCTTTGTAACTCACCTCTGAATCCTCTCCACCATTTCTTCATCACCAAGAAATCCAGGTGACCAGTTCTGTGCACAATAGTCCAAATGTGGTCTTATTAATGCCTTATAAAGTGGAACAATAACTTCCTTATCCCTTTTTTGTTAGTGTGTTCTTCAACAACCATGTAATTTGATGTGATGTTTTGGCAATCTTTGCAATATGCCCTTTAAACTTAAGTTCTCTGTTCACAATAACTCCCAAGTCTCTTGCCTCATCAACTTCTTGCAGTTCAGTTCCGTTCCGTTACTATAGTAAACAGCATGTGATCTCATCCTCCCGAGATGCTATGAGACTTGCATAAAAAGTAGTACCATGAAAGGAAGACAACAATGATGGAGAGAAAAAGCGCTTTTGAACAGAGTACAATTTTAATGCTAACCACAGCACTTTTCAGAGGGAACTAAAATGTATATTTACATTTATATTTACCATTTATGTTTTTATTCATTTCTAATTATTTTTATACATTTATTTTTTTATTATACATATATTCAATGCCTCCACTTACTTTTCACCAGAAAGTGACCAGAAAAATCCTGTCTAAATTAGATACCAAAAAGTCCCCTGATCCTGACAGCATTCCTCCAGTTGTCCTGAAGATTTGCACCCTGGAGCTAGCTCCTATTCCATGTCACCTCTTTATGCTCTCTTACTCTACTGTCATCTGTGCTATGCTGTGGAAATTAGTCCATTCTCAACCTATTTCCAAAAAAGAATGACAAATCTTATCAAACTATTGTCCTCTCTCTCTCTCTCTCTCTCTCTCTCTCACTTCAATCCTCTCCAAAGTAATGGAGAGAACCACCAGTACCCACTCCTGTGCTACCTTGAAAGTATTCAACTAATAAATGACCACCAGTATAAATTCTGTCAATGCTGTTCAACACCTGATCTGCTCACCCATGTCACCCATCTCTGGATAAATACTATGGAAAGGTTTATCAAATCCCAAAGATTCGAAGTGCAAGTACATCAGGCATCCAACTCAGTTCCCAGTTTCCCACATATGGAACTGATGTACAATTGGTTTACAACACTCTCATTGATCAGTAATGCCGCATACATCACCATGCTTCTGTTCCAATACTATTTTGGAACAGAATTGGGATACATAAAAAACCCAATTTTTTATGTATTCAGATTAAAAAAAAAAAAACAACCAATTTTTTATGTATCCCTACATCATAGAAAGTTCACAGTAAACCGTAGTCAAAGATGGCTTCCTACTGAAGGTGTACTGCTGTTACTGCTGAGGAACATTATATTTTGACTGTACCTGAGTCAGATTGACTATTTGGATTAAGAGGAAAGTAATAAGGTTCAGATAGTAATTTTGAATGTAACGATATTGCTTTTTTGAAAATATAATTGATTTTAAATGTAATGATATCTTTAAAGTTTTTCAATAAATAAATTTTAAAAAAAACTGAATGGTTTCGGAAGAAAGTATTTTCGTGGAACAGCAGTTTGATTTTAATGAAAGTAAATGTTCTGTCTGTGATAACCATATCAATAAAGAGTCAACTGAGAATGTTGATTTTAAAGATTTCAAGTTCTACAATGAATGTGTAAATAAAACATTGCTACTGAGACATGATTTTGTTATGAAAAACATGATAAAAGAATCCAAAATAAAGAAATGGGTTAATAAAGAAACAAGTATAATTTTTGAAATGGGTAACACTACATTTCAGAAATTGTGTTCGTTTTTGCCTTGATGGCACCTGTTAAAATTTACTGGTCAACCAATTATAAAAAAAATATATATAATAGTATAAAAATTTTAAAAATATTTTTTAAAATTATTTCTTTATTTTATTTCTGTATTTATTTATTATGACAGGAGTAAGAAAAAAAATTCATTCTGTTGGGAGGAGATTTGTTTTTACTTGCTGTTCAAAGGATTAAACAGGTTGTCAATGAGAAGAAATGTCTAGAAAGTTATCAGAAACAATTCAGTGTGTGGTGCACATGCTGAGAAAATTATAGGCATAGTTTGTTATATTGGATAATATGCTATATGCTGTTGTGATTTTCTTTAGAATGGCATTGTGCTTGTGAGCTTCAGTTGGAAATATATGTTGAGTTTATGACGATGTTGGCTGTAGATAGTCAGTCAGTTATAAGTCATTCAGGTGTATTAGCAAAGTAAAAACAGAATACGATTCAAAAGATCAGCCTAGATTCTGCAAACCATTAGATAGCTGATGAAAATCAGTTTAAGTTGTAAGTATAATGTTGAAGTGATGATTCAGATATTGGAGATTTTTTTAAAAATTCTTAGTATCCAACCATAGCTACTCATGAGAGGAAAGAGATGAAAGATTGGCAGAATTTTTTCCTATCTTTTAGAGGTCTGCTTTAAATGGTGTTCCTCAATTGTCAAAGATGTTACAATTGATTCTCACTATAATAAACTGGTGGCAGAACCATGGGAATAGTTTGTGTAATAAATTTCTTTTCTAACAGCATTATTAGTCAGTTGATTATAGTCAGCAAGTTTGTTATAATGATGTTTACTAGAGTCAACTACATTACTGATAAGGATAGTAATAGTAGTGCTTGGATTCTGATTTGTAGCAGTAGTCCCTGTCTGTCATTACAAGTAAAGCAGCCACTGAAACATGTAGACACAAGAAATTTAACAACACTTTATTAAATTAAATATATCAATCTAAATGTAACAGATCATCAATGAACAGACAATTCGTAAAGGATAACAATGGTTTCAAAAGATACAAGCAACAAGCTGGCATAATACAATTAATATTCAATATATAAATTAAGGATAATGGGAAGGACCTGACAGGAGATGTTTAATTGTTTGCTGATGATGCAAAATAAGCAGGGCAGGTGGACTTTGCATCTCTTTCTTTGTAATATGAGTAAAAAATTAAAATTAATTTCTAAAAACTACTAACCTCATTTGAAAACCATTTCTCTACATGTTAAGTTTTTATAAAACTCAGTTACCCAAATTTACTACATAGAAACTATGTGGTATCACATCTAAAATGGTTAATCATGAATTTTCTTTTAAATAGGTTCGTCAAGAACTGGAACGAGTTAAACGGAGGTTAGAAACAGAACTAAGTGATGTTAAAGAACAGTTAAATGAGAAAAAGATCCATGTAGATGAATTACAACAGCAGTTGTCTAAGCGAGAAGAAGAACTTAGTCAAGCTCTTATGAAGTAATAATTTCATCACATTTGTTTACCAGAATTGATATTTACATGAAGTACATTTTTTTTATGTAACTCCCACCTTTGTTACATTAGTACTGTGGATGCAGCTGAGGATCTCCCCCCCCCCATTTTTTTAAATTCATTTTTACCTAAGGTACTAATTTTTTGGTGACTAATTTTTCTTAGTTCAGTTTATTGATATGCTAAATGAAATGCTTGAGCATAACAATTGGCCATATGCTGTATTTTTAAAATTGGGAAAGAATCATCCTTTCTAATTTTCATATCACCATTCAAGCAGTATAATGTCACGGTGATTTTTTAATGCATGTTAAAATTGTATGGGTGGGTGGGAATAAACTCATTTCCTGGATCATCCGCAATGTATCTGACCTTGGCAAGTTGCGTAGCCAATGGAGGGATATTTTATGATAAAGAGAAACAATGTTTTATCATAAACAGTGATTTCTTGGATGTTAATTATTAAAAATAAAAGTGTGCACTGCAAGTAAAGGAATGCATATATTCTGGCCAAAGTCCCAATGTATTAATGCTATTTTTGCTGTGTTGTGTTTCTCCATTTGTATAATAATAAAGATTTAAATTATAAGCAGATGCTGGAAATAATGATAAAAAAAGAAGAGGAGGATTTATCTAACACTTTTTTGCCTACAATCCATTATCAATGTTATTCTGGTTTTTTTTGGTGGTAGTCTTTCTATGAAGAAACATCAGACTAGAAAATGTAAATAATTGTAGGCAGAAACAAAGTATTAGTTAAAATATTCTTGCCCAGCATCTGCTTACAATCTAAATTTTCATTACATAAATATGGGGAAACCCAACAGAGCAAAAATTGGCATCAGTGCTATTGTACTCTGGCCAGGATATGCATTCCTTTGATTGTAGTATACATGTGTGTATGCACCCTTTTTATCTTTAATAATTGTTAACAGATGTACAATCTTGTCAAAAATAATCATTGTTTCCCTTTATCATTAACTAATATCCTCCCATTGGTTGCAGAGCTTGCACCAAAGCCAGACATACCATAAATGATCTAGACAATGACTAAAGCCAAATCAAGACAATGACTAAATGACACTGACTGGTGATATGCTGAGCAAAATGATCCCTTACAATTTAAAATACTACATATGACTAATTGCATGCCGAATCATTTCATTTAGCATGTAATAAATTTTAAAGGCACTGGAGATCATCACACAAAAAATGACAATGCCTATATGTGTATATTTAACCCAAACTATTTATAGATGGAAGCACTTTAACCAGTACTGTCTTGTTCCAACTTCTCTGCTCCTCTTTGATTTAATTTGAATTCTTTAAGCCTAAGAAGTAGATCAGGAATACCTGAAAAATAAAAATTAGTTATTATATGAGAATCTTCTCATAGTCAGGTGAAACCATTGTATCACCAATAATTATATAAAACAAAATGACATTAGTAATGATGTAAATTTTTCATGTAGTACTATTATATCTGTACATGTACCCCCTTGAGGATACAGGTCAGGAATTTGATGTAATTATATAATTATATATAATTACATGATTTATTTTATATATTATTTTCTTCCTCTTGTGCCTTATCCCATCTACAGTGGTATCTCGCTAATCCGAACTAATAAAAACCGTGCTCGTTTGGATTAGCGAATTTCTCCCCGAGAGACTGCAATAACTAGCAAGTTTACCTGTTGAACTTATGAAAACTTCTGATAGTGCAAGATTAAAATGGTTATGCATCATCTTTAGACTAATCTGGAGAAAAAAGGTGATACCTGATGATTTGACCAAGGAGATTAATATTCCAATACATATAAAAGAGGCTCATGAAGGGAGTGACTGGGAATTTGGGAAAAAGCTTACGACATTTCTTGATTTGAAAACTTCTGATATGGATTTAATAGGAAAAAGATGGGGAAGGTTTGGAAGACTATTTTTTGGAAGTCAAACTTTTTTTAAACAGTGCAAGTAGTCTATTTTGGAACAGTGAAGCCCCACTTAAGTGCAAGTTTTCAGTTAATAAAAGTTGCTTTTTTCCCCATTTTGATTTATACAGCAGAGACATGGAGACTAACAAAAAGCGATATGAATAGAATACAAGCTATAGAAATGAAAGTTTTAGGGAAACTTTTTTTGGGAAAGTTGGTAAAAACAAGGAAAGACGGAATAAGGGATGGAGTAATTTAGGGCTAAAAAACTGTTGAAGAAATGCATATGAACTGTTGCTTGGATTGGTAATAACGAGAATGAACTTAGAAAGAATACCAAGAGGAATGTATGAAATGAAATTTGAGGGGAAAAGACTAAGAGGAAGACCATGGAAAAGGTGGAGAGACTAGATAGTAGATCTAGAAAAGAGCAACCTGAACTTTGTGTCAGTTCAGAAATGGAGAGATTTGATTCCTCTGACCTGACAGTTTTTGTTGGAACAGTTATTACTAAAGAAAGAAAGAAAAAGAAAATTACTTCAGATCAGTTAACTCAAAAGTTTAGTGAAAATTTGTAGAGTGAACTCAGTGCAAAGTTAAGTCATTAATTCTTTTCTCTCTATTTCTTCACCCTGAAACATCAACATAAGTTAAAAAGTAGCACCTGATGTAGTTTTGTTTTTCTTTTTTTAAGCTCCATTAAGTTACTTCTCTATAACAGACAAGCAAATAATCTGCTGTGGCAAATTCACACTGGAATGAACACTAAGGTATTAATTTATCAAGAAAACTGATAAAAATAAACACCTCCTTTACTAACATTAAAAAAATAAAATTTAGATGTACCTTCTTCAGAACCAAAAAGCTTGTCTACACTGTGATTAGGCTTGCACTTATCAGATTCCTTGCTTTTCAAGTTGGTTAGAATGTAAATATATTATTATTATTACATGATATCTCTTAGTCAGATGACTCATCACAGTGTCGAATACACCGTAAATTTCATTTTCAAACGTGACGAAAGACTCGCGTTATTTAGTTGGTTTCTCAACTTACTTTTAATAAAATTCATATTAGAAAATATTTGCTCACAGAAATATGTCAATCCAAAAATCGTTATAAGTCCAAATGCGTATGTTTTTAACTGAATGTAAGTGTCCGGTAAACAATTCCATGTGTCAAATACAATCGGATCTTGCTTTTTAAGATCTTCTATTTCAGACCATTTGTGTTGTATTGCAAGGGTAGATTTTTGTCTTTTCAACTCCTCCAGGTCAGCTTCAAGATTTCTGAATTTTGAATTCCACAAATCCTTGGTTTTCAGGTCCTCTAACTCAAGTTGAAATACAGCCTCATCAATTCCAGCAAAAGGTGAAAAATTTAATTCGGCAGGATTAATTTCAAGTGGTCGCAATAAAAATGACATGGTTGCCTTGTTCTTTCTAAACTCCTTAAATCTCCCATGAAATTCAGATTGCATATTTACCATAATTTCTTTTAAAAAAGGTTAAATTTATGGAATTATTATCAGCTTGTTCTTGTTGATATTTCTTCAATGTAGGAAAATGTAATAATGTACCTTTCTCTAAGTCTGTCGCAAACAAATATAATTTTTGTTCAAACAAAATCACTTCTTCTAAAAGCAAAACTGCTGTATTTCCCTTTCCCTGTAGTTTCTTATTTAGTGCGTTTAAATGGGAAGTGATATCCACCATAAAGTAGAATTTTTGTAACCAATGAGTATCTTCTAACTGTGCATATTCGAGGTCTTTTTGTCTTAGAAACAACTTAATCTCTCCAAGGCAGGTGGCAAATCGCATCAACACCTCACATCTGGAAAGCCATCTTATTCTATTATGCAAAAGAAGATCGGAATATTTGCAATTGATTTCTTTAAGAAGTTTACATAATTGCCGATGATGTAGTGCTCTTGCCATTATTTTGTTAACAATTTCTACAACCAAATCCATCACTCCTGTTATCTCTTTTGGAAAAGTTTGTGCACAAAGTATCTCTCGATGGATTATGTAGTGAAAGGAAAACGTGTCATGCAAAATTTGTTTTTTAAATAAAGAAACAAAACCGTTTTTTGTACCTTTCATGCTCGGCGCCCCATTGGTCGCAATAGATATTATTTTGTTAATATTAATACCCTTACTTTTCAAGGAAGTGGTACAGCAGAGTCAATGTCTTCTCCACGAGTTTGTCCTGTAAGTGGCAGTATATCGAGTAACTCTTCTTGAGATCCTTGAGAGGTTACGTATCTACAAATAAGTACAATCTGTGCAATGTCATCCACATCGCATGATTCATCACAGGCAATGGAGAATCCTGGTGTTGAATTTTGATCTGTAACCTGCTGATTTGTTATATCTTCTGCCATTCGTATAGTTCTGTTCCTTACAATCTTAGCAGATAATGGCACGTCTTTTATTTTTGTAATTATTTCTGCTTTGTTTTTAAAATCGCAGAAGAGAAATTTGGACATTTTAATAAAACATTCTTTCACATATTTGCCGTCCGTAAAAGGTTTTCCTCGTTTAACAACTTCTTGAGAGGTCACAAAACTAGCAATAATTGTATTTCTGATGCTTTTATCCATTTGGAAAATGAATATTTAGTTAGGTTTACTTTGCATTGCAGCTCTTCTATTGCCTTTTTTCTTTCATCTCCCCTGTCAAATGTATCATGTTTATTTAAAAAATGTCTTTCTATATTTGATTTTTTTATTGTTTGAAAGCTTTTCATGGCATATTAAACACATTGGAAATCCAGCTGTATTTGCTACAAATGCATAGGTTTCGGTCCCACTTTTAAACTCCCAACTTTCTTGTTCTATCTTTCTCTTCTTTGCTGACATTTTAAATACTATAAAAATATTTTTATTTTGTTAATATTTAATTTAATGTTACAATATTCACGTTACCTAACACAATTACCAGTAAATGAAAGCACTGCAACGTCCGCTACAAAACCTTTACTTATTTTAACAAAGTGAGCAGATTTACAGACCACACCTGCACTATATGTGAAGACAATGGGCACGTTCAGACAGGCAAGCACTACATGTGCTAGCCTAGAGTGACGTATTTGGTTTAATAAATTAAAACAACATAAAACATAACTTAAATTTAATTATTTAATTAAAACTCATGATTTTGTATTGCAAGTGTTATGTTTCTCATCATATTCATAAAATAATTAACACAATCCATCGCAGTAATTCTTACTACCACATCATGAATCAAATCAGGAAGATTATTTCTTTCCATTCCCGGAGACAAAAACCTCTCACATAAGATTTTATCTTCGAAAAAATGTTTTCTATGGGATTAAGCATGTAAGAATATGGTGAAAGTAATTTTAACCCTTTCTGACCTGAATTTTTTTTTTCCAACTGAAATTTTTCTTTCTATTTATTTTGTCTTTAGGTCTAAAAAAGCAAGAGTATCAAGTATTTTGATGAAAAATACATTTCAGGATAGGAATTCCGACCGACTGATTCCATATGGAATCATTATATTCTGGTAGCAAATATTCAACTTCTGAGCTTATACTGTATGCATATTACAATGTATGCATATTATTCTACTAAGTCATAAAAACCGATATTGGTAAGATTTATACGTATAATACATACCTGTTATTATATTAAAGAAATGGAACTACGACGTATGATACCAATTGGAATCATTCGCCACGTAATATGGGCTACGAATGCCAAGACAATTAGTGATTCCAATTGGAATCACTAGGGCAGAAAGGGTTAATTGGCATGAATAATTAAAACAAATATTTGACAAATCAGTGGGTTTATGAATTCTTGCATTATCCATGATAATCTAAGATGAATGTAAAGAAGGATTATCGCGTATGATTTAAAAGAGTTCAAACATGAAAGTATTAAATTTTTCAGCATCGCATGTACTATTTTTAATTGTAAAATATTCTTGACTTAATGTAAAATGTTCTTGATTAAATGTAAAATGTCTTTAATTTATTGCAACTGCTATATTTAGGGTTTTTTAGTTTCTAATTTAATAAATAATGTTCATTTTACATTATTCAAAAATAGATTGTTTAATAACGAAAAGAGCCGCAATTATTCATTCAAAGAGCTGTATGCGGCTCCGGAGCTGCAGGTTGCTGACCCCTGATCATATATAATGTGCATCCAGTCATATAAGCTGATAGCCTACTTCTGAAGTTAGAAGGCTAATCAAATAAGAGTCTACTTAATAGACCTTTATGCCAGATCTGAGCAGATGCTTCAGAAATATCAAGTGACCACTTGAGATCTCCAAAACTGTTAACTGTTCTGTGGCACTTGTTCAAAGGTGGGTAATGTAAGCAAGATCTGCTGTTCATAGACATTGCAAACCATACTGGTGACTGTTCATTAGTTGAAAGGATATTCAAGGTTACATAGAAATTGAATGTTAAAGAGTTTTCTTCATCACCTCAGAAATAACTGAAGTGAGAGAAAACAGGTGGTAATTACATGGCAAAGATATATCATCCTTTTTAGGAATGGGTTGAATGTGAGCTGACTTCTAGACTATTGAATAGATACCAGTGGAATAAGATAGCATGTGAAGACAACACAAAACAGGAGTCTGCTTTGAGTATGCACTTTCAGAACACTTGGAGAAATGCCATCAGCGCCAGTTTTTATTTGGTATCCAAATCAGAATAAAATTCTGATTCTTTCTTGTGAAGCCATTGAATTTTGAGTGTTTAGAATAATACGAGGGTGGTCTGAAAAGATAATTAATAAACAAAATGCCTTTAGTATCCCAAAACACAGATGCCATGACCTTTCCTGCTGATGGAACTGACTTTCTCTTCTTTGGCTCTGAACAACCGGCTTCTGTCCACTGTTTTGACTGCTGTTTGGATTCTGGTGTATAATGGTGAATCCAAGTCTCATCTCATTCATGCGAGTGCGTTTTTGATCAGCATGGCACCCATCTTATGCAAAGCTTTTTCATTTGCAGTTCTTCATGCAAAATATATCCTACACGTTCTTTTGAAATGCATGTAGTCTCAGCAATTTCACGCACTTTGACTTGCTGGTCATTCAATACCATATTGTGCACTTGATTAATGATTTCTGGTGTTGGTACACTTTTTGGACGTCCTTCACATGGATCATCTTCAAGACTTGTACAGCCACATTTAAACTTGGCAGCCCATTTCCAATTGTCAAAAACGAAGGAGAAGAGTGCCCATAAACGTTTATGAACTTCGAATGAATTTCTTTTGACCTTCTTTTACAAAGAATTTTATAACCGCACGATGTGATACAGACAACACTTTTGCTTCAGACAGCTGTATAAAACAAACTACATGACAGAATGACTTGCAATTTCACATGTATGCTTATGACAGATGTACCAACTTAGAAAAAAAAAATCTTGATGATATTATTGCCATCTATGGTCGAGGCTGAGAACGTTTCAGACCACCCATATGACATTTATGAGCTATTCAAGAATTGTAGGAGGCATAATAAGCCAGGAGATTGATGTTTTTTGTGGATTATGATGCAATCTGGGTGCAACAAGGATGCAATCAGTCAGAATCCACAAAAAACATCAATCTCCTGACTTATTATGAAATAAAGCATAAAGTTAGAATGATTGTCCCACTTTGCATTCTTTAATGCAACATATGCAGACAAGAGTAACTATAAGCATGTTGCTCTGTGGGAGAAGAGAACATAGTTTGATTGCCTAGTAAACAACGTCCACTTGAAAGAGGTAGGATTGTTTGTAAGAGTGTTAAAGGTTGTTTGGTGTTCAGATAAGTGTGTGAACAGTTTGGAGAAGATCATTGGCAACAGCAAATCTTAGTATCCCACACCATACCACTCTCCATTATATTATTGCAGTTGGAAAAGCCAGTCAGTTTTGGAAACATTGAATTCTCAGAGGAAATTGGTTTCGCTGTTGTGAAAATTGGGCTGGAGGAAATCGCTTTTTAAAGAAGGGAAATCAATATATATATGTGTGTGTGTGTTTGTGTGTGTGTGTGTGTGTGTGTGTGTGTGGCTGTCATAAGAGACTGATAGAGACAGCAGCTGAAGTTCATAGAATGGAGCAGGAAGATTTTATCCAAAGAAAATCAGAAAGGGAGATTCTAAAATGGAAGCTATCTGATATACCTTGGAGTGAACAATTTTCAAATGCTTTGAGATATGAGCCGAATATGTAATTAGGGAACCTGGGTTGGGTAGTACTGAAAAAAGCAAATTTGAGATACTTGCATGAAAGTTAGCTGTGGTTGGAAACTCAAAATAAAATCCTCAAATGCATTTGATTTCTAAGGGGAATAATCAGAACACCTTTATCCCTAACTAACTTTTTTTTAATATTAGTGGCCAGCCATTTTGTACTTTTCATATATCACTGATAGTAAACTCAAGCTATCACTATCTCATAGCCTTTAATCTTAAGATGCATAGTTATGTATGCCTGAAATAGTGTTAGTTTTACAGTCAGTTTTTTTTGAGTTGCAGGGTTAAAAACATTTTTCCTTTGAGGGGAAACCCTACTTGTGCGTCCCAAAGACAACTTGCTGAAGAAAGGCCTAGAAAAGTTTTGCTTACTAGGGATTAGAATCAAAACTATAATGGTCTTTCTTCAGGCATTTCAGCATTATGAAGTGAATCTGCAAGGTTCCAAGGCATAGGCATTTGTCGCTGACTGTGTTCTCTGTGCACTGTTTGTATTCTGGTTTTCTCAACAGGTCTTAGCAGTACTTGATATTCTCACTGGCATTCCTTTTTTTACATTTGATGCTCCACTCTGTCACCATTTTAGCATCTTTAATCTATTGTTGGTAAAGTTGGTAACCTTGTTATTGCTTAACAAAGATCTGGCTGTGCTTGTACATGGAATTGTGGAGAAGTGCTTTCAAACTTCTTGGAGATACGAAAATGTATTTAATGTGACATTGGTTTTCTTTCTGTAAAAAAAAAAAAAAAAAAAAAAAAAAAAAAAAAAAAAAAAAACCTGAAAGCTATCAGTGGCAATCTTCAGGATGAAACCTTGAAGATTGCCAGATAGTAACTTTCAGAAAGATGAGACATGCTTTTACATCTGTGAACATTGAACTTTTCTTTTTACCCTCTCCATTTCATCCAGAAATTTATTGCATGTCTTGCTCTTGTGGTCTTTCATACTGTAGTCAGACTGATATAACAGTAGTAGTACGATATGAAGAGTGCCATGAATGGATGCATGTGTTTCTGCGAGTTGGGACAGTGCTATATTGAATATGAAGTTTGGTCTATTAGATTAAAATGCAACAAAGGCCAGTTTTTCATTATTAGAAAGATGGTATTTTCCAGTTTTAGAAGAATTTATTATTTTTGTATATGTTTTACTATAAATGTTTTTGATACTTGTGGTGCATGTACAGATAGTTCTCTCTTCTTGTGTTTGTAACATGTTATCTGTTTCTTTTTTATTCTGTTCACTTTTAAATCTTACAGTTGCATTGAAAATACTTAAATGTTGCTAAAAACTCATAATAGAAAACTAAAGTTTTTCTTATTCCTTATATTCTAATTATATAAAAAAAAAATCAGCTAACACCTTTTTATTCCTGTATAGGGAGTAGGCGAGGCCGTTTTAGCCCTATCTAACTTTTGGAGACTGAATGGGCAGTTCAATCTCCACTGGTTACCAATCAGAGATAGCTGGCCCAAGGCTATCACTAATTAAGTGGCATGCAGTAAAGAGACGGCTCAACAAGTGCCGCCATCTCGTTGTCCCTAACCCAATACATTTAATGTCTGAAATAATGTGGATTCTGTGGTCGATTTTATTGAGTTTACAGGATGAAAAACTCGATTTTCCAGGAGGAAAAAATTCGCTTACTCATGCCAGAGATCGACTAACTCGGGAATCTGTTGAAAAAAGCTTAGAAAAATTTCCTCGAGTCGCCGACTAGATTCGAAAGCAAGTCTTCCTTTGTGTGGTCAAGCACCATGAAATGCAAATGCCACATTCACTGAGCTGAGCCACACAGGCTCCTATTCTAATTATTATTGTGTAATTTTTCTAATTATTATTGTGTTACTATTGTGTTACTATTCTAATTGTGTAATTTTTCAAACAGTCATAAACCCTTATTGACTTTCCTAAATTTTTAGAAAAGTAATTTGGAAAAAAGAAAAAAAAATCTTGGCTGCCACTGCAATGAGTGAATGAGCAGTAGCTGCTAGGTTTGCAGAATTTAAGCCCTTCACATTAATTTTCCAGAAAGACATGGTAGGTTCTCCCCCCCCCCCCCCATATCAAGGATATTTCTACATTCTCTAGAATGTTTTCTAGAGAAATGTAGTGGAAGCAATGAAAGATAGTGCACAAAATATGAATGAGAGGTTGAATGTTGTGGATGATGAGATGCCACTGCAGAAAGAAATTGTACGCTTACGTGGACTCTGTGTTAAGCCTTAAGTGCTGGGCGGACACAAACCTAATCCCTTTCCTTCCCATGCCACTGATGCTCCATGTAACAAATTGTCAAAACAGCTGGCTAACTCTTATTCCACCCCACTGGACTTACGACATCCTATATAAAAACATCTACCCATTTTAAAACCTTGATTGAAAATCTAACATTAAATAATACAGATATATTAGTAAGCTTTGATATCAGCTCACTGTTCACCAATATTCCCTTCTGATATTTTAGATCTCTTTTCCTTTGCCATCAAGTCTGGTTATTTTTCTTGGAAGCATAACATTTACACAGATAGAGGGAGTTGTTATGGGCTTTCCCCTCTCACTCCCACTTGCCAATTTTTATGTGGAAGATTTTGAAAAGTGAGCCATAGATTCAGCCCCTCTAACCTTCTATCTGGCTAAGATACATAGATGATGTGTTCTGTATTTGACCTCATGGTCCAAACACATTAGACTCCTTCCTCGGTCACCTCAGTAGTCTACAACCAAGAATCCAGTGTTTACAATGAAAAAGGAAAATGACAATTAGTTTACCCTTCCTTGACATCTTAGTGACATCCTCTGAATGGTAATCTTGCCTTCACTGTATAGTAAACCCACTCCCACAGGCAGATACATTCACAAACTCTCCCACCTCAACAATATGGCATCATTAAAACTCTAATAGAGCCTATAATCTTTGTTCCAGTGGAGCCTCTCTTTCTACAGAACTCAACCATATATACATCACCTTCTTATTCAGTGGTTACAGTGCTTATTCAGTTAAAAAAAAAATAATCAGTTCTTCTGCTATTCCTTGGCTATGCCTTCAGAAGGATTTCAGAAATGACATCACAATCCCATATGTCCAGGGCACATTGGAAAAAAGTACAACCTCCACATAGCTTTTAAGCCCCACAGGAAACTTGCTACCCTTATCCCTTCTACCAAAGATCAGCTCCCTCTTTCCTCTCAGTTCCTGGAGTGTATCAAGTACCCTGCTCCTGGAAGTTGGCTTACTTCAGACAGTCTGGTAGATCAGCCACTATCCATATAGATGAACACAAATCTTACATCTGCAATCACAACTATGGTCAATCTGACATTGCAGACCATCTATTGGATACAACTCACAGGATCATAATAAATTTAGTTTAATCCTTTATCCCAGTGAGAGCAAACAAAGTTTGTGCCTGAAAATATCTTCAGGACTGAATATAGTGTTGTACTATCTTACCTGGGTAAGTAGTACAACACCAGGCAACTCGTAGCAAAGGTGGAGCAAGCTACCAACACTCCTATCCCAGTATCTCCCATAATGCAAAACACATCTCCTTGTGGATATGTATACTGTTATGCATTAAGGGATTGGCCACTACCCAGACTAGTTTCGACCTTTATTGAGGTCTCTTCTCAGTGGGAGCCAGGCCCAGAGTTGGAGATACCAGGCAGAAGCAGTAGCAAGGTCATCTTTCCACAAGGAGATGTGTTTTGCATTATGGGAGATACTGGGATAGGAGTGTTGGTAGCTTGCTCCACCTTTGCTACGAGTTGCCTGGTGTTGTACTACTTACCCAGGTAAGATAGTACAACACTATATTCAGTTCTGAAGATATTTTCAGGTGCAAACTTTGTTTGCTCTCACTGGGATAAAGGATTAAACTAAATTTATTATAGTCTAATAATAAATTTACCACCTTTGCTACGAGTTGCCTGGTGTTGTACTACTTACCCAGGTAAGATAGTACAACACTATATTCAGTTCTGAAGATATTTTCAGGTGCAAACTTTGTTTGCTCTCACTGGGATAAAGGATTAAACTAAATTTATTATAGTCTAACGTGAAAAAATAAACTTTCAACTCATAGGATCTTCTGGAAGAAAACCACCATACTCCACTATAGTAAATTCAAAAAGGAAAGACTGTTTTTAGAATCTGCAGTGGCACTCAGAAATCAACCTAACTTAAACTAATATGTATGTATAAAACATCCCAAAATGTGGGAAACAATAATTATCAGAGGTCTCAGTTTACATCCTAAGTTGCCTAAAATGTCCATAGAGGGCTTATCACCTGGTTAGGACTTCAGTCACCGACGTGCTTCATTATTGTGTTGTCTTTATGTGTGTTACAAGTATTATTTGTACTCCCTGAAGATGTCCTAGTGACTGAGGCAAAATATTGGAAGCATTAAAATTAATTTTTAATCTTTTCCTACTGTGGTCATTACTCCATTAAATCTCCAACACAATACATGGATTTCTTCACAGAACAAAACATGAACACGAGCAATAGTTTCTCCAGTCAAACTAAAGAAACTATTGGTGTGTGGTACAGCAGGAGGGAGGAAGAAAGAATGAATGGGAAAAGCATAAAAGTGCAAAACTGTGAGAAAATATAGTATTGTATGGGAATTCAATAAGAGGTATACTTAATGAGAAAGTGATGAAAGCATTTCATAGGTGCAAAGATAAAGGATGTTAGTGAATCTGTAAGTTTGCAGAAGAAAGAAGCGAATGAGTTAATTGTTTTGCTAGGCACAAATGATTTGAAAGGCGAGAAATATGCAATGAGAGTAGATATGAAAGATTAGTTGGAAGAAATAAGAAATTAAAAATGAATAGTAAGAAAGTAAAGAATGTGAATCTACTGCCTTGGTATAATAGGACAGAATGGAGAAGAAGGGCCATGATTGTCAATGAGAAGATTGTGTAGGAGGAATGGTGTGCATTTTATAGATGTGTGGAGTGAATTTGATGGACAAAGGACCTGTATATGCCTGATAGACTACACTTGAATGGCTTTGGAGTTACATGCTTGGAGAAAGTGTTGTTCAGTGAGAGTTTGGATGGAACTGCAAAACCAGAGAAACTAGAAATGGTGAAAGCAGTCAAGCGTAAGTCTAGCCACCCTTGGGGCAAATGAGTGTGAGTGCATGAATGGTTGTGAACAGCTGGGTACAGTTTTCCAGGTTATGAATCTGAATGGGCAGGTAATGATATTATGGGAGGGTAACTGTGGGTCCAAGGGGATATTAAAATACATGTACGCAAATGCCTGAACTATCAGAAATAATAAGAGGAGATTTTGGCATTTGTCAGCTGATCTTCACCAACAGTTATTGACATTAGCTAGACCTGGTTGTCAGAGAATAATGTAGTTACAAGAATAGAATGCAACAGATATTGTATTTTTAGAGAAGATAGAGGAAATAGGACAGGAGGAGGGGTGTTATTAATGAAGAACTTCAACCAATCAAAATAGAAGTTAAGGAAGATTGTAGATTTGAGGTTAATGGTTTATTTGAGGCTGTCTGGTATGAGATAAAGGCCAATATGACAAAATATATTGTTCGTTGCTACTATAGACCTGTGGGTCCAGAAGAAGATGTGGATGACATGCGTCTGAAGAGTAGCAAAATGAGTGCAGGCCAAGCAATTATCATGGTAAACATAAACTATGGGGATATAAATTGGAAGGAGGAAAGGGCATATGGTAAAATGGAAATGAAATTTATACAGTTACTAATTGATAGTTACTTGAAACATCACATGATGGAGGGACCTGGGGTTTGAGAGTGTTTGAATCTGATAATAGTATCTATCTATAACTACAGCAGCAGCTCTCCCTGAGATCTGTAAAAGTAACCATGCAGTATTGTCCTGGGTAGTTGCTCAACGTGTAGAATTTTCAGTAAGAGAGTTTCTATGGAACTACAAAGCTGGAAATTATGACAAACTTAGGAGGAAATTTGGAGCAGTGTCATGGCATAAGAAGCTACATGGAATGAATGTCATTAGTGCATGAGAAGCAGTCAGGGATTGTTTGAACAAAGCAGTGTATCAGACATATCCAGGCTCAGAAGGATAAACCAAGTAGAGATTAAGTGGATGACTAGCAATATAAAGCAGGAGCTGCAAAAAAAAAAGTGGGGGGTGATCAGCATGCTCATGAGCAATATAAAGCATAAGCAAGAAGGGTACAGGTATGATAAGGTAGGCTAAATCAGATTTTGAGAGAAAATTAGCTAAGCACGCCAAAGTAAATCCCAAAGAGTTTTTTTTTTTTTTTTTTTTTCTCCTATGTAGCAAGTAAGAGAAAGAATGAGTATGGAGAGATAACATTACTCAGTGTTGATGGTAGGAAAGTGACAGAAGTAGAAGAAATCGTTCAGTTACTAAGTGATAGAATTGAGGCAGATGAACTGAGTTACATGGTATATTGAAAAATATTAATGTGAATACAGCAGTGGGCTTGGATGGTATATCAGCTCATGTGCTCTGAGAATGTACAAGTGATCTGGCAATGCCTCTGACAAAGTTGTTTAATCTAAGTCTCAGCTCTGGCAAGGTTCTGAGGGAGTGGAAAGGTGGCTCCATGACAGACGTAGCAAATTACAGACCAATTAGTATCTCTGGAGTAGTGGTTAAAGTATTGGAAAAGTTGGTTAAAAGTAAAATTCAGGAATGGGTAGATAGGAATATGATACTCTACAGGGAGCAACAGGGCTTTATAAAAGGGAGGTCTTGCCTCAGTAATTTATTCATATTTTATAATAAGGTGAAAGCAGAATTGGATAAAGTAAATGGTTACACTATGATTCTACTGAACTTTGCAAAGACATTTACAAAAAACCACATGGAAAATTATTATGTAAGTTGGAGCAAATGGTCCATCAGCCACTCTATATTCATGCCATATGTTTACAGCATGAATAGGGGCGGCTGGTGGACAGACATCAGAATGGCGTATAGTGGAGTAGAATCATGGCAAATGAGGGTGACTAGTGGTGTCACCCAGTGTTTACTAGGACCACTACTCTTTAATTTTTACATTAATGATATAGCAGAAGATTGGTGTGAAGGGAGATTTTCAGTTGTTTGCTAATGATGCAAATCTGGAGAGGCCAGTAGTTGATAAAGAGGATATAAATATCTTGCAGGATGATGTAAACAATTGGCAATGTGGGTGAAAGACAAGGGTTCAATTTAATACTGTAGAATGTAAAGTAATACACTTTGGGATGAAATGATTACATAGTTTGTTTCATATTTATGGTAGTAGATTACAGGAAATTGATGAGGTTAGCAGTATAGGGGTGATGGTAGATAGAGATTTGAAATTCAGCAGACATATTGCAAGAGTTGGCAGAACAGCCCAGAGGATTACTTAGATGTTGAAGAACATCTTGATAAGTAAAGATGAGGAGTTATTATCCATCTTTATAAGGCTATGATTCAGCTGCATATTGACTACTTTGCACAGATTTGGTTGCCTGCATTTCTAGAGGACCAGGAAGTCGAAAGGATTCAAATGTGAGTGACCAAGCTCATGGCCAGTCTGTGAAATGTTATCTATAGAGGATAGATTGAAGGCATGTGGGTTGCAGAGTTTGGATGACAGGTGGAGAAGGAGACATCATAGAAACTTAAGTTACTAAAGGGATTCTATAAAATTGACAAAAGAAATTTTTCAATACTTGGAGAGCAGGGAGGAAACCATTGGGTAATACTAAGAGTGTAGTTAGTAAGAATGTGCAGACTAGGTTCTTTACTTGGAGAGTGGTGAATGAGTGGAATGGATTGCCCGAGGTAGGTATCAGCGCCCCAACAGTGAATAAGTTGAGATGTATGGTAGTTATTGTGTTATTGGATGGTGTGGGTGTCCTTCAGTAAGTCTTTTGACTCCATGGAATACCTGTATAAATAGCATTTATACAGGTATTCCATGTAATTCTCTGTAAATGGCTAATGAAGCAATTTACAGAGAATTACATTATAACTAATAGCAATATATTGGTTTAATAAAATAATACTGTACCTGCCCAAACAGCTCGTGGTTATATGGGCAAGCACTGCACTATAGCGGAACTAATATAATGAAGATCCTTAGCCATTGGAAGTTCATTTGTATATACTTATAGACTATTGTTTATTTAAGATGTGATGAGGAAGCAGTAGCTAAGGCTCAAGCCCAGAAAGCACTGAGAGAAATGGAAAGTCAGTTATCTGAAGTCCAAGAGGATCTAGAATCTGAGAGACAGTCCAGAGCTAAAGCTGAGAAACAAAAGAGAGACTTAAATGAGGTTATTATTTATTCATTTTTTATATCATTACTTATTTTATTATATTGATATTTTATTCAAAATTTACACAGTACTTTTTTTATAACTTCTTCCATACAGAATGCATTTATTTATGTTAGCACATGCAGCTAGCTATAATTTAGAGAATGGAATCCTTTGACTGATTATTGGGAGTGAAGAAACTTATCATCATTAGTTGTAATCATCGATTGCTGTTTGGTTTGGATAGTGCATTTATATCCAAAAAATCTCCACCTGTTTGTGGTGGAGGGGACCTTCCAGTGATGATAATTTGCCTTTTCTTCCTTGTTCTTCACTATGCTTTTCTTCTTATGTTCTTTGCTCTACTTCTCCTGAGACTTTTTTTTTATTATTTTGTTGGATCTTGTTTTATTACAAGATATTTGATACCAGCGATGCTGGTTTAGAAGATCACCATCAAGTGGAATTGACTCGGGTGGGATTTCTTCTCGTACCTTCTCACAACTACAATATCCCTGAATGGTTTGACTTGCTTGCTATCTCCTTAGAGTGACTCGAAAAGAAACATCGATATGGACTCGCTCCTGAGGACATGCCAAAAATGGTCCCACTACATAAAATAATGGAACTTGCACCACTGAGGATCAAAGACATTCCTACAGATTCTTTAATAGATGGTCTGTTAAAAGATTGCATGGATACCTAGCACCCTAGAAGAAGTACACTTTGACAACATGCGGATATTTTTCCACATGAGGATTTAAATGGACACAATACTATGGTGTAGTGCTCGAACAAACATCAGAGGAAAAGTTGAGTGTATGCTCAGCAACAACAATCTCTCCCTCTTTATAATGAGAAGCAACACTTCTTTCCAAACATGAACATTTGCTGCCATTGACTTAATTGTCTGCTCACTCTCTCTTACACTGTTCAAGTGTGAAACTGAAGGCAATTTATATGGCGGGGGGGGGGTACCATTTTCTTGTGATATTGAGCTTTTCACATTGGAAAATGAGCAAGCTGACTGGCTCACCTTCTCTACTTTAGCAAAATTTAATTCCGCAACATTCAGCTCATCTGCTATCAGTAATGCATTGAACTACCTGAGGAGTTTTTACACATTAGCTGCAACAGCTGCTTTCCATTAACCACAGTGGAGTGATGGTTGTTCGAGCAGCAGCCAGGGAAGCTCAGAAGAAAACATGAAGTATTTTTTGCTGATACTCTACAGCACAGACATTACTTTCAAATGAGCTCATGTCTAAACAAGACACATCTGTCATCATCAGAGCCAGAAGGAAATTTTATCCAATTTACATCTTCTATAACAAGATCAACCAAGAGAAAAGAAGTGTGGGATAGAATTTAGAAAGGGCAGATACACCATCCACCAGCTCTCTGTCCTTGAATATAATGGATGCATGGTTGCCAACCTAACAGCAATTGCTGACACATTCGGGGAGATATTTACTAAAACATCAGAAGTATCTTCTTATCATCCCAAATTCCTTTCCAAAAATGATATCAAAAGAACATATGACACTACATGGAGATTTGGAATCTCATAAGATCTACATAATCTTGGTCTCAGAAGGAATCTCCGTCTTTTTATCTAGAATTTTTTATCCCACCAAATCTTTCAAGTCTGATTGGAAACTGCTTTCTCAACCATATACACAAGAGGAGAGAGTTCCTCCTTAGGTTCAGTTTTAAGTGTCATGCTTTTTCTGAATGGTGCTGAAGAATAAAATAAGACATTTGTGAAAGAATCAATGAAAGCTGCTCTGTTCAACTGCTGTTGGACCATTTAATGTCCATTATGAGATGGTTTGCCATCTGTTGCCATCATTATCTATGGATCAACTACTGCACCATGTCAACAGAAATTTTTATGAGAATAAGTTTACAGATATTTGACAAAGGAATTTGGAGGAATGTTCCCAGAAAGGTTCTCCACATTCCTTTAAAGGAATGTGGAGAACCGACCAGGGCTTCTAACCTAATGTCCAATCCTCACGTTCTCGTGGTGCACCCTGTTAGGTATCTACCTGGATACTGAACGAACGAGGATGGGCTGACAATTTGGGATTTAGCCGACAAAATTGCATTCTTGGCTTAAACCCAATGTTAAATGATGGTACAACATGATAGAATTTCATGCCGGCTGGGGCGTTACTTGGTTAAACAAGCCCACTGTTGTTTTCTGCAAGGAACCAGGGTGAACAACGAAAAGTCAGCTACTGGAACAAATCCTAAAACACACCACAACTCAATATCACCAGAATTGAAGATCAGTACTATCAACATAAGAAGCCTGAATGGCAAAGAAATGGAGCTAGCTGAGGAATTAGATAAGTACCAGATTGACATAATAGGGGTGACTGAAACAAAAAAGACAAAAACTGGTGAGATCTTTCTGAGCAATAAATACAAAATGTTATATTCAGGCAATGACAATCAAGGAAAAGGAGTAGCCATAGTATTCAACAGAAAATACGAGGCTAATCTTCTTGAATGGCAATCAGTCTCAAGTAGGGTAATGTGGACAAATATGAGAATGGGGAACTGGACAATGAGACTTATTTGTGCCTATGATCCCACAGAAGGTTCTACTAAGGTAGAAGTGGAGGAATTTTTTGATGCTTTAGAAAAAGCAACGGACACAATGAAAAAGGAAAAGTTGGTCCTTGCTGGGGATCTAAATAGCAGAGTAGGAAATGATTGTCAGACATACAAAAATATTTTGGAAAAATTTGGAGAAAAGAACAAAGCTAATAATAATGGCAAATACTTGTTGGATTTCTGCTCAGGACATGGACTGGTTATTACTAACACCATGTTCCAACATAAAAATGTGCACAAATTCACATGGAGAGAAGCGGCAAGGAATAAGAAAAATATCGTTGACTGTGTTATTGTTGATAGTGATGTTTTCTCTCTGGTGCAGGACACCAGAGTGTACAGAGGATTTGAAATTGGAAGTGATCACCATTTAGTTTTGAGCAGGATAAAATTGAATTTCATATTGAAAAGAAGAACATATAAGAAAGTTTTAAAATGAATAAAAGTTGAGCAGCTCTCAGATGTGAACTGTAGACTAAAATATACAAACATTCTTCAAGAAAAAATGAAGGAGTTTGAGAACAGTGATCAAACCTTGGAGATTCAGTGGCAAGCTCTGAAGAAAACATTGGTTGATTCTGCCAGAGAGGCATGTGGTGAGGTTGTCTGCAAGGATAGAAAAATCAGAACTCTCTGGTGGACACAGGAAGTTAAAGAGGCTGTGAAGGAAAAGAAGAAAGCATATCAAAGTTCCTGGCAAATAAGCCAGCTTGTGCTCTTAGAGAATACAAAGACAAATGTAAGAAAGCTAAACAGTGTGCAAAACTAGCTCAACAAAAGTCATGGGAGGACAATAAATATCCAGAAGGTGGCAAAATATTCTGGAGGTTGTTGAAGAAGCTCAGAAATGGAGGAAAGAGTGCTGTAAAAGGAATTAGAGATGACAAAGGTGATATAAAAACTGGAGAAAAAGATATCCTTGAAGTATGGAGTAATTACTTTGAAAAATTGCTAAATGAAACTAGCAGTGATCACAGCAATAAAAAAAAAAAACACTGACCAGGCATGCAATCAGGATTTTTTTCTGCATGCTTGAAGTAGAAAAAGAAATCAAAAGTCTGAAATGTGGAAAGGCAGCTGGAGTAGATGATATCAGACCAGAAATGCTCAAGTATGGAGTATAAAAGTTTTACAGTGGCTACACTGTATAGTTCAGGGGGCCTGGACAGAAGGACGAATTCCAGATGATTGGAGTAGAGTCTCTCATAGTACCCATATATAAAAAAGTGAAATAAAACTGAATGTGAGAATTACAGAGGTATTTCCCTACTGAGTGTTCCCAGTAAGATTTATGCCAGTATACTTGAGAAACGGTTGAGAAGGATTGTGGAAGAGAAACTTGGTGAGGAACAAGCTGGATTCAGGCCAAATAGAGACTGTCAGGATCAGATATTCACTTTACGACAAAATAGTTGAAAAGTCACGGGAATATAACAAAGATCTGTATTTAAGTTTTGTAGATCTGGAAAAAGCATATGACAAGGTGCCAAGAGAGAAGCTATTCAATACGCTACAGTTATATGGTGTCAATGGGGCATTATATCAAGCAGTACTTAGTCTTTACTTGAGTTGTAAATCAGCAGTTAGAATTGAAGGAAGTACAGGGATATTGTTTAATATTAAATCTGGTGTCAGACAAGGATGTACAATATCCCCTCTGTTATTCATTATCTATATGGATCACATTATGAAGGAAAGTGGTATTAAACCTGATATCAAAATTGGAGATGTCAGCTCCTTGCTTTATGTGGATAATGTTATACGTCTAAATAAATCCGCTACAAGTCTGCAAGATTCCCTGACTAAATTGAATAACTGTTGTGATAGATATGGTATGAAGGTCAAAGAACAAGACAGAGATAATGAAAATAGGCAGAAGCATTGAAAATATCAGCTGCATTGTGAATGGAGAACCCATAGAACATGTAAAACATTTCAGCTACTTAGGCACGAATTTTAGTAAAGTTGGTAAATTAAATATGGAAATAGATAACAGAATTTAACAAAGCTGGTATGGTAGGAAGTCAACTGAATAAATTTATACGGAATAAGAGAGAAATTAGTCAAAACACTAAATTAGTTGTATAGAAGACAGTGTTGAAACCAATTTTAACTTATGGATCTGAGAGCTGGGTCAGAAGTAAAACATTTGACCAAAGACTAGAGACTGCAGATATGAGAGTCCTCAGAAAGATAAGAGGCATGAACAGATGGCATCAATGGTAATATCATATTAAAAAAGAGGATATTAGGAAAGAACTTGACATCGTCAGCATGCAGGAATGCGTTAGCAGAGCTAATCTGAGGTGTAACGGTCACTTAAACAGAATGGGTGAGGAAAGATTAGCCAAACACGTGTTCTCTGCCAGATGGGGAGGAAAAAGACCCAGAGGAAGACCAAGATATAGGTGGATTGATATGGTAAAAGTGCTTTAGAAGATAAATATAAGATCTGACAATGTTGTAGCTTTGACAGGTAACAGATTGATTTGGCAGAAAATTGTAGGTAGGAAGTTAGTAATGATGTAAATTTTTCATGTAGTACTATCAATCCTGTACACCCCTTAAGGTAAATGTCAAGAATTTTATGATGATGATAATGATGTATACTTGACAAAGGTTTGTATGCATTATTGCCTTTCCAAAGCAGTGCAAGTTCCAAAATTCCCAATAAACTATTATTCAGTTATTGTGATAAGTTACATATACAGGATTTTGGAAAACATGATCAACTTTCTTCTTCAGTGGCTTCTGGTGAGAAGCAACTTTTTTTTTTTTTTTTTTTTTTTTTTGCAGAACACAATCTGACTTCCAAAATATCATTCTACAACTAATTGTCTAGTCATGCATGAAGCATCCATTATGACTGGTTTCCTAAAACACAAGAACTTATTATCATTTTTCTTTGATGTCAAAAGAACATATGACACTGCATGGAGATTTGGAATCTTGTAAGATCTACATAATTTTGATCTCAGAAGGAATCTCCATCTTTTTATCTAAAACTTTTTATCCCACCAAATCTTTCATGTCCGAATGGGAACCACTTTCTCAATCATATACACAAGAAGGAATCTCCCCCTCCCCCAGGTTTGGGTTTAAGTGTCATGCTTTTTCCAATTAAGGTTAGCTGAATAACTTCCTCTAGCTGTGAGTAACATCCTCTGTGTGTGTGTGTATGACTTTACCACGTTCTGTCATTCATGTAATATGAGGGTCATAGTAAGACATTTGCAACAAGCCATTAAACATCTTTCAAAATTGGTTCTTACAAGTGAGTTTGAATTTTCACAGCAAAAGGCTCTGTGTGTGTTTATGCACGTGCTGCAGATGTGGTCTGCATCCTGACTCAGAACAGAATATACACTACCTTTCATTCATACATATCGCGATGCAGTTTTTCTTTCCGCAGACTATCTACATTTTCCATAGTTTCCAAATTTTCCAGCAATGTGACCATAGTTGTCCTTTTGCTATAAACAAACTTCTGTTACACTGACAATGCACTGATATTTTTGTGACAATGACAGCATGATATAAATAGTTTGGTGGCATTAATGAGGTTGTGGATTTCCAGTTGTATTTCTTTATACACTCAATGGACAAAACATTGCAGATACCTACCTACCGAATAGCATGTCGGTCCTCCTCTACCACAAAATAACAGCATGGCTGGAATTACCTATGGCCACCCTCCAGGTGGCCATAGGTAATTCCAGCCATGCCTGTTGCAGCATTGTCCACAATTGTCCCGGATATATGAACTTAGATGAGTGTTTTGGGTGTTGTGGCCCTGTGGGGTGGCACATTGTCCTAATGAAACAGACCATTGACTGCAAGATACATGAAGGCCATGAAAGTGTGTAGGTGATCAGCTAGCACATGCTGTAGCTCACAGCATTTAAGGACCTCTCCAGACACACTAAGGGACCTAATGTGTCATATGAGGAGGCTCCCCAAACCATCACAGAGCCACCACCTCCTTGAACAGTGCTGACCTGGCACTGCAGGGCCATGGCCTTATGCTGTCATTGCCACACCTGCACCCTCTGTCGGTTTGGTACAACTGATAATGGAATTCGTGAGATCACACAACTCTGGTCCAGTTTTGATGGTCCTGACACCAGGTGAGGCGCAGTGCCCGATGACTATGTCAACAGTGGTACAAAATTAGGGCATCGACTCATGTAGCCCATGGCATCCAGGGTATGCCTTGCCATTCACTCGTTGACACTGCTTGGACCTCCAACATCAAAACTGGATGTGATTTGTGTTGCTGTGGTTGATCTGGAGAGTCTGTCGACCCCCAGTCATTAATGGTATGTGGTCAGCCACCTTGTTCGCTGATATGTTCATTGGTATACCACCAATGAACATCACGGTAGATCCTTGATACAGTTGTCCTCAGGAACCGTAGGGTTCTTACCACTTGATCAATAGAATGACCCATCTGTCTTGCACCAATAATATGTCCATGATCAAAGTCACTAAGATTACCACATTTACCCATGTTTTGATTGCGATACTGTTGGGAAGCCCCGCTGTCTGCCTATTTACCATCTGCTGGTTTGGGTAGGTTTCATGTTTTGGGGGAAGTCATTGTCAGCTTCCCATCACCTGTATCTCTAATATTTTGTCCATTGAGTGTACATTCTAATCTTGTTAACAGGCCTGTATATAGAAAACATGACTTGCAAATATTGCATATAATTGGCAGTAATCCTTCTACTAATTTACCAACCTGCTTGTAACATGCTGTCATTGTTAAAAAAAAAAAAAAAAAAAAGTGCAACATGCAGTTTAATTAGCTTGGTTACTCAGTTCACTCAACAAGCAATGGAAATCATCCCTGTATATAGGCACCATTCATTATTACAGTTGAACTCGGAGCCAGTTTGTAACATAATTTTGCCTAATTTTGGAAATAAAAAAAAAAATGTCTTGATTTAAACCAAGTAAAATAGTCCAAATATTATTAAATATTTGGACTTATTGATTAAAAATCTATTTGGCTGGAATAATAAATATATGCTTACAGACAGACAAATGAACAAAACAAATCTATTTAGTGTTTATGCACCTAATAACTACACAAGAAAAACTGCTTTTTCAGATAACTCTTGTGTACAGGTAATATATTTGGCAGTACTGCAAGGCCTTTCATAATGGACTGCTTTATGTAAAATGCTGTTTTACTGAAAAGCCTTTGTCATAGTTCCCTTTCATCACAAACTTATTTTATCAGAAGTTTTTTGAGAGAGCTGTTTTATTTCTGGCCTGGCCTTTTTATGGCAAGTCCTTTAAATATAAATATTTGGGTTACTAATAAACTTACTCCAAACTACATGCTCCTAAACTTAATGTACTTTTGTGGTGATGAGAAGATATCTCATCACTTCCACCATAAGATTAATTTATTGTTCTGGCTCATAAGTTTAAATTTTGAATCCTAATTCATTTTTTAAAAAAAAAATTAATACTTCTTTCTTAGTTTCTGCCTACACTTACCCCTAACAGTCTACAGGTTTTACAGGTTTTCCTGCATGCATGTGAAGAGGAGAGGGAGTTGATTGTATATGTTTTATAAAACAATAAGTGCAGCATTCCCTCCTATGAGCACTAATAGGAAGGATGAGTTCACTTCACTGAAAGTGATTGACTCATCACTGTCACTTCATGTAGGTTTGGCAGTATAACATTATATATCAGGGTCGGCAACCTGCGGCTCTTTTTGTAATAAAACAGTCTATTTTTGAATAATGCAAAATGAATGTTATTTTCCGCGCGGTTAGCCTAGTGGCTATGCGCTTCGCAACCATATGCCTGGGGAAGGAGTGTCCTAGGTTCGATTCCCGTCGGTGACGTGAGGAGCTGAAGGATCTTCCTCAGCCATAGCCAAGTTAGCCAGTCTTGGGCGTGGACAGCAGGGTTTTTTCCCCAGTTTATTCTGGGGTTTTTCATCCTGCAAAGCAGGCAAACTGGCCTTGAGAACTCAACACTACAGGCCATAGGATACACCAGGGCATAAGGCTGACCACCTTATCCTGTAAACAGAGTGAGGTCCGATGATCAATGGACCCTCGACACTGCAAGGTAAAAGAGGGTATAAGGAAGATGATGAGATGAAATTAGAAACTAAAAACCCTAAATATGGCATTTGCAATAAATTATGGACATTTTACATTAAGTCAAGGATATTGTGCCACCTTTTTATTAAATTACTCTGGATGTAGAGAAAGATTAATTTAATTAGATTTAATTTAATAAAAAGGTGGCACACGGTTTGGCAGCTCCTATAGGAGGAGATGACCTTGCTAATGCTTCTGCCTTGGTATCTCCACTTGGGCCTGGCTCCCACTGAAGAGACCTCAATAAAGGTCGAAACTAGTCTGGGTAGTGGCCCTTCCCTTAATGCATAACATTATACATATCCGCAAGAGATGTGTTTTGCATTATGGGAGATACTGAGATAGGAGTGTTGGTAGCTTGCTCCACCTTTGCAAGGAGTTGCCCAGTGTTGTACCACTTTACCCCAGTCCTGAAGATACTTTCAGGTGCAAACTTTGTTTGCACACACTTGGATAAAGGATTAAACTAAATTTATTATACAAAGAAACTGTGATAAATATGCGACCTGAATTTAATGGGATATTTGAGGAATTTAGAAAGAACAAAGCAACTGTAATTTTTATTGCGACCACTTGAAATTAATCCTGCCGAATTAAATTTTTCACCTTTTGCTAGAATTGATGATGCTGCATTTCAACTTGAGTTAGAGGACCTGAAAACCCAGGATTTGTGGAATTCAAAATTTAGAAATCTTAAAGCTGAAAGAGTTGAAAAGACAAAAATCTACCCTTGCAATACAACACAAATGGTCTGAAATAGATGATCTTAAAAAGCAAGATCAGATTGTATTTGACACGTGGAATTGTTTACCGGACACTTACATTCAGTTAAAAAGATACGCATTTGGACTTCTATTGATTTTCGGATCGACATATTTTTGTGAGCAAATATTTTCTAATATGAATTTTATTAAAAGTAAGTTGAGAAACCTACTAAACAATGTGAGTCTTTCGTCATAATTTTAGTTGAAAATGAAAATTACGGCGTATTCGCCGCATGTTGAGAAACTATCCCAAGAAGAAACTATTCGACAGTAAAAGTCACACTAAGAAAATATTTTAAATTTAAAAAAAAAATTAAAGATATAGGTATGTTATTGGATTTTATACATGTTTTTGTAAGGAGAGAAAAATCTTTGTTTTATTATTTAATATTTAAATATATCATATAATTTCGTGTGACATGCCACACCTGTGTTTTTCAAGTATGATAATGTGTTACTGTAAAAAAAAAAAAAAAAAAAAAAAAAAAAAAAAAAAAAAAAAACTGAATAAATAATTTAATTATAATATTTTTCAATGTAGTTTAGAAATTTAAAGCAGTGATGAGCAATTAAATAGTAAATCAAATACTCGGTTTGATCCCATTAAGAATATTTTCTTTTCTTTGATTTATTTTCCATTATTTAAGTATATTTTAATTTTTTAACCTGCACAAATAAATCCACATGTAAAAATCAACATTCATAAAATAGATTTTTAATTAAAATATACTAATTCTGTCGTACAAAAAGAATACTGTAGACTGCGCAAAAAACCTGAGAGGGCCACATGCAACCCGCAGACCATTGGTTGCTCATCACTGTGTGCGGCTCCCTAATTTTTTTTTAACAGATATAATTTTAAAAATGGCTCTTCACTCCAAAAAGGTTGCCAACTGCTGGTATATACTGTTAAAATATGGATGAGCATCAGACTGTGCAATGCTTGCTCAGACTTTATTCCACACATTAGCAATTCATTTTAAAATAAGTTATTGTCTGCAGAATTGAAGACAAACTAGCAATGTTTGAATCCTCTTTAGAAAAAAGATTAGACCAGGGAAATTACAGAAATACCACACAATAGTGACATTATACCTTATAAAATGCATTGTTGTATTGGACGCATCACATGTTTCATGTTGAATTTTTTTGGGAAAAAAATATTCTTCGCACAAATAAGACACAAATTATGCATCAAATTTTCATATAAATATTTTTTTAATTTTAAATGTTAATGCATGTATTATCCATTTATTAGATAAATAAAACAATTATTCTTAAAATATCATCAGATCATTAAAAATTTAACATATAATAATATAAACAATAATTTTTCTAAATTTCATTAATTCATCTTCACTCTCAAAATTTCCTGAAATTTTCGAAAGTTTCTTCATCAGAAAGCAAGTCATTGCTGTCTTGAAGTAATAAGCTCTGTACTGTCAAGAGAATTACTAATGCCACACTTTTGAAAAGATTTTATAATAATTTTGGGTTTCACTTCATTCCATGAACTCTTTATCCATTTGCATACCTGTGAAATTGTGGCCTTCTTTCTCCTATTTGTGTATGTTTCCTTAAAATTTGGAGATTACATCCAATTGACCCATTTTTCCCTCATAAATCCTTTAATCGTTTGTTTATTGATACATCTAAGGGTTGAGCAGAGGTGAGTCCCCCTGGGATTTACAGCTAGTTTTGTGTTCATTTCGCAAAGTTCAAACAGCTTTGGTTTTATGGCATCTAAGCTGATCCACACTAACAAAGCAGGTTTCTGATGTAAATTGCCAGGACGTCTAGACCATGCCTTCTTTATCCATAACTTAATCCCTTTCTCATCCATGTGTCAACTCCTTTAGGAAGTTTTTCTTTGGGCATTATTTTTCTTTTAAAAATTAAAAAAAAAAAAAAAAAATGGCAGTTTTGTTCCATCTGCACAGTACAACAAAACAACAGTAACCAGAAGTTTTAACAATATATTTTTTTTACCTTTGGAGTCAACAGTCTTGTTCGAGGGCACATCAAAAGTCAGAGGCACTTCATCCATATTAACTATCTGTGAAACTTAATAATTTTATTTTCAAATTCATCTGGCTTTTTTGTGATATTTTTGTTTTTGCATGCATGCATAAATCATTTCTCTTCATAAAGCTAAAGCTCCATGATGACAACCCTTTAAAATCAATGATATTTCTTTCTTTTGCCAATAATTTTGCTTATTGAATAATCATTTTTGTAGATACACATCAATGTGATCTCCTTTGATCCATTATCTAAGTTTTTTAATTCATTTTCAATTTCTGCCTATTTTGCTGCTTTTCTGCAGAGATGATGTTTTTTAGAATTTACTTCTATTAATTGCTGCTCTTGTTTCCTCCAGGTTCGTACATTTTCTGCAGGTGGAGGCCAGAAGTGACACTCTGCTGCTGTATTGCCATTCTTTTTTGCGTACTCAATCACACTACACTTAAATGCAATGGCATAGCTACGTCTATGTTTTGTATAATCTATGGGGTTATAAAAAAATAAATATAATGTATTGACTAGTTTAAATGCATGACTGATAATGACCATGCAACTATTCAAACCGATCATGCATTACCAACAAGTGATGATGCACCATAAGATGCACTGGTTTATAAGAAGCATTTGGCTTATGGAACATCCTAATTTTCAGATAAATTTTAGGTTCAAAAAAGGCATGGCTTATAAGGCGAAAAATACAGTAATTAGTATTACTGATGATTCAAATATTGCTAGGTATAGAAATGTTCTAACGTTGAACGAGAAACGATTTCATTTAGAATGATGGAATAATTTCAACATAAGAAATTGAAAAATAAGATTTCATTTTCACCTATTCTTCTATTGAAAGTGTCAGCAATAAAAAAAAATAATAAATAAATAAAAAAAAGTTGAGATTGTTGACATCTCAACTGTTGACATTTCAGTGAAACCTGACCGTAACATGTAAATATACTAAATGGAATTGAGTGTAAATAATACAGGATTTTTAAGAAGGATAGATAAGATAGAGGGGGGAGGTGATGCTGTGATAATACTGGGTGATTTGAATCCATTTAGGAGGATAGAAAGCTATGTTAGAATTAGAAATGATAGATGATATAAAAACTGATGATGGATATTTTGGCTGTCTGACATAATTATTTTGAAAGATTATTAAATGACACAAGAAAGAAAAAATGCTGCTAGCTCTTCTTTCAGTTTTCTACATATTACCTGCTGATTTACTCACCAAAAACTTTCAATGTGATTTTATCATTTTCTTTGAATACCTCTAATTTCTTGAGGTGCACTATGGAGTTTGAATTTTCCTGTCCTTGCAAAAAAACTTCACCTCTTGTTTCTATGTTGAATCAGTCATCGTTTTCTTTAGATTTTTGCCTTTGAGTCTCTAAGGTTTCTTCTTTGCTGATTAATTTCCAACAAGAATCAGCTTTTCCTTTCTTAGATGTTCACTGTAATGACATGAAAAATTCCTTCACTTCATCCTTAGTAGAATTTTCTGTGTAACCTTCAGTTCTCATTTGAAATTAGTTCATATTCATCTACTTGAAACTGCCTATCACTGAATTTTATCTTCATGTTTATTGTTGAATATATTAGCAACTGAGTCCTTTCCCTGATCATTTGCATCAATATAGCATGTTATTGGTATAATGCTGCTGTGACTTGATTCACTCACCCTTCAATATTAGTTTGTCTTTCTTCCTATTCAGCAATTTATTCCTGTGATCTCTAAATATAATTAGTATATGTATAAACTTAGTACTCTTAAAAAAATAAGCTAATCATCTTTATAGATAATTTGTGTGTGTGTGTATATATATGTAGGAACTGGAAGCATTAAAGAATGAATTACTGGATTCTCTTGATACCACAGCTGCTCAGCAGGAATTAAGGTCAAAAAGGGAGCAGGAATTAGCAATGCTGAAAAAGACACTAGAAGAAGAATCAGCTTCACATGAAGGACATATTTCTGACATACGGCATAAACATAACCAGGCTATGGAAGAACTCAATGAGCAGTTAGATGCCATTAAAAAGGTAGGCTACTGAAATTTGTTGGATTTCTTAAAGTATTTTTTCTGTTTTTAAATGACAAGATAAAAAATTTTCAAAATCACCACTTGATATATTAGTGTGTTCAGTAATCTATTTAAAACCATGATATCTTTACAGTGGACTCTTTCAAGTTATATACCATAATAGTCATTGTAATTATTTTATTTTTTTGGTGCTCAGGCATCATCATTTACAAAATTTATAATAGAATATATTAGTGAGATATTTATTTCAGTCAGTTAATTCTCTTGAAAATTTTAGACTAAAGCTTCATTAGAAAAGATGAAGAGCAATTTGGAAGCAGAAAATGTAGAATTGACCAATGAGGTAAAGACTTTGTCTGCAGCAAGACAAGATTCAGATCGGCGCAGGAAACAGTTGGAAGCTCAAGCACAAGAAATGGCTATCAAACTGGCAGAACTTGAGCGATTAAGAACAGATTTAACAGAACGATGTCAAAAATTACAGGTAAAAGGCCTTGTGCAGTTAAAAAAAAAAAAAATTGAGATTTTCATTTTCTTGTTATGCTTACTTTAATTAATAATAAATCCACAAAAATATTCTGTGGAGTACATAGTGCAGTTCATTTCTTTGCCCAGTATCATTAGATACACAAGACTGATTTACCAGTATCAAAACATCAGTTATTTATACAATTAGGAAATTTAAAGTATAGTAAAAATGTTTAAAATTATTGAGGACATTAATTTGCGACAAATTTCTTAAATTGTTAAAAACAGTATTAGCTTAATTCTCTGCTATAGTTTCTGGAAACTTCAATTTTGTTTAAAATGTATTTATCATGTTACTTTTTGAGAAGTATGTGGCAAAATATTTTTACAAAAAGCATAAAGGTTCTGTTGTTTTTCTATAATGTGTGGTTCACTTTGTAAAACACACTAGGCAGAGCACAATTCATACTTGTTACAATCTTTGTTGACTTTGTAAGGTATTCTTAATTTTGTGTAGCAAACATGTTCATGAGGCTGTCATATGAATAACACTTAGCAGTTATATCATATGTAGTATACTCATTGTGTTAAATATCAATGTATTTAACTCAACCCTGTGATTTGCATTTAAGACCCTGTGATTTGCATTGGTGGAAAATATGTGAGTATGATCATTTTCAAATTCGCCAAATTCTAAACTGAAGATTCTAAAACTTCTTTAATACACCTGCTGCTATAGAAAAGTGTGGATCTGACATTTTATGTTTAACAGGTATCATCTTTGCTTTGGTATGTTCAAGGTAATAACAGTGTTCATGTTATTTTGTGATGGAAGAAACAGATGTCAAGTATAAGAATTGATTATATTTATTATTAGTCAATATTTTGCTTTGGTCACCAATGCAGAAGGATATGAGATAGGCATATGCCAGCTGGCACAACAGCAGGAAGATAAACACAAACTGAGTTCCAAATGGCATGAATAGGTAGTGTTAAGTGGTGTTCCTTGTGTGGTGAGGGAATCTTAATCATTTCTTTGGTTTCCTGATGTCATCTGCCTCCCAAATTTTTGTTAAGGCAGATAGTTATTTAGACTAGGAAAATGTTATAGATATATGACCAAATTTTAGTCTCAAGGATTTATATTTACATCTGTATAACACTGTGCCTCCCCTCATCACTGGATCTGATGATCAGCAACTCTAGTGTAGATCTTGATGTATTTTCTATGTATAAGTCAAATATTGGCTATTCTTCTAATTTGGCATAAAATATTTCAATTTGCAGAAGCATAGAATACTGTAAACATCAGTGTGTTCTAAGTCATATCTCTAAATCTAAAATTAGGTCCTGATTAGAACTCATTATGAGATGAAAGCAAAATGCAAGAAATGATTTAAATAATTTAATGCTTCCAAGTATTTCTTCTGTCACAGAGACATATTCAGGGCTACAGCATAAATTGTAATAAATACAAGCAACACAAAGTGGAACATAGTCAGGTCCGACATGGGAGATTTTGTAAAATGTAATATGTGTGTGTGTGTGTGTGTGTGTGTGCTATGTGCTCATTGCTAAGAGTAAATGGATTGTGGTGTGAGTGAGAGTCATTAATATTTTGCGAGCTAGAAATGTGAGGCTTGCTGGAAGCAGGAAAATGAAGTATTAAAGAGATGGCAGTGAAGTTGGTTTGGTGAGTTTCAAGATGACCCGTAAAAGGTGTTGGTTAGCAGTGGCTCTTATTCTAATGATTTTGGAGAAAAGTGGAGGAATGATAGCAGCAAATTCAGCAGAGTACTGTATCTGTATTAAGAGGCAGAAGGTGAATGCCTGGAAGAGGTATTGAAGTGGATATGTGAGAGGGATCATTAATTAGCCAGATTGCTCTCTTCTGGATAGAATTGTGAGCACTCTTAGAGAGAATTTTGGTGCACCACCCCAAATATGGGAGCAATATTCCATGGGTTTTCTGTGGCAAAAGAAATTTGTATGAGGCTGTGATCTTAGTTACCAAGAACTGACATTCACGATATACTTGGAAGGGGTGCATGTTAGGAAGAGGTCGCGTACGTTGGCAAATTGGAGAGGATTGTCAGGTGTTCTGGTAGAGATTCATGATCTGTGATTGTTCATTGTTGGTCATCTGTGGTTGAGTTAGAAATAAAGCACATGATGAAAGATTGGAGACGACATATGAGGGTTCTGAGAAAAATTAAGAGAGTGAACCAATGGATCATTGGCAAAATCATATTAAAAATGAAGATATTAGAAAGAATTTTGACATTGTTAGCATTCAATGTGTTAGCAGAACTAATCTAAGGTGGTTTGGCCACTTAAATAGAATGGGTGTGAGGAATAGGTTAGCAAAACAGGTGTTTGATTCCAAGATAGCAGGAAAGAGACACTGAATGAATCCACATAGACCTTGGTCTAGGTGGATTGATTCAGTCAGAAGTGCCTTGTCAGAAGCACAAAATGTTGGATATAACCATATTGGAGTGCTCACAAGTAATAGACTAATTTGGAGAAAAAGAAAATTGTTGATAGGAGATTAATAATAATAATGCAAACTTAATCATGCACTATTGTCAAACTAACCCGAACATCCCTTTAGGGTACATATAAAGAAATTGATGATGGAATTGTGGGCATGTGAAAATGGCTATCAGTTCAATGTTGGAATGCAGTCATGCAATTTGATACAATGAAACATTCATATCATATTATATTGGGATTATGCTTATCAGATGGATCAGCATAAAAAACTGATCAGTCTAGGAATTCTGGAATATAATAATATTCGAGCATTTCTGGTCGAATATCATCTGTGCCAGCTTCCTGCTCATATCAGGATTTGATGGCTTTTTCTTTGTCAATTATTGATATGCACTCCAGTTTTCATTCCTCTTGAATGTTTTCCACCACTGTGCTGTGACTGCTTGTTTCATTTAGCAATTCTTTAGCAATTTTTTCAAAGTAATTACTCCAGTGATCATGAAGTTTCATATCATCATTGTCATCTGATTCCTTTTATAGTACTTTTTTTTCCATCTCTAAGCTTTCTTAACAGAGACCATTAAGAAAGCTTTGAGAATAGCTTTCAGGCTTCCAGAATATTTTGCCACCTTCCTGATATTTATATTCTTACCAAAGTCTTCTGACAACTTTTGTATATTTTTACACTACTTTTTCTTACAATTTTCTGTGTATTCTTTCAGAGCACATGCTAACTTACTTTCTACAAACTTTCAATGTGCTTTCTTCTTTTCCTTGACTACTTCTTGAGCTCTCTGAATTGACCAAATCATGATTTTTCTATTTGCAAGTATTTATCTATACTTGCAAACAACCTGACATCATCTCTTGCTGAATCTCTAAGGCCCGATTCTTGTTTTGAAACTTCTTTTTTTTTTTTTTATAAAAAATAATATTTCCGTGTTTGAGTCTACAGTTCATCTCTGAAATTGGCTTCTCTTTGATTCTTTTTGAAACTCTTACTTTTGTTTTCAGTATAATATTCAGTTTTATCCTGTTCAAAACTTAGTGATAATTTCCTATTTCAAATCCTCTGTATACTCTTTTCCTGAACCAGCATGATGACATCATTAGCAGCAATAACATAGTCAAACTTTTTTTTTTTATTTCTTGTCTTCTCTCCATCTGAATTTGTGTGCATCTTTATGTTGGAACATGGTGTGATTTTTTATTTATTTTATTCGTGTGGGGTTCCCCCCATTCCTTGATCGCTCTTTACGACTGGTTGAGCCCTCCTAATGAGAGATTAAGTATTATATTTTATGATTGTAGTCTGTGTGTTCATGGGGTCGATTTGCCTGCTTGCAGGATGAAAACCCCCAGATAAACTGGGGGGGAAACCCTGCTGTCCATGCCCAAGACTGGCTAACTGCTATGACTGAGAATGACTAGGTTGTGTCCTGAACAGAAATATGGCATGCACTTTGACCATTATTGTTATTAGCTTTGATTTCCTTTCCAAATTTTTCCTTTGTTGGCTGCCTTCTCTAATGCCCCTCCTCCCAATCTTCCTTTGTAGGACCTTCTATCTGTCTGTCTGTCTGTCTGTGGGTGGGTGGGTGGGAGGGAGGTATACATAAACAAGTCTTGTTGTTTAATTTCCCATTCTGATATTTACCCACTTTTCAGAAACTTCTGATATTCAGGTTGGTGAAACAGAATTGCCTGGTCCAAAATTGTCTACCACCTAACATCTACCTAACAACACTCAACTATGGATAATAGCTATCCATAGTTGAAATAGAACTTTAATACACAGCTTGTTGGTTGAAGAGTAGAGGTGTGATACCCATGTAAGTCAATCAAGCATCATGAAAGTTGAGGATTGTTCAAACTTTACTCATTAAAATATTAACTACATAATTGAAACAGTTTGTTATTTTGATGTATTCATTTTTTAAGTTATTTTTTTATAAGAAAAGTTTCTTTCACCATTATACTTTTGTATTCCAAAGATTATAATATAAACATTGACCTAAATTATCATTGTAGCAAAACAATAGAATAAATAAAGTGTTAAAGATATAACAGTTTAGAAATGGTTCTAGCAGTAATGAGAATCACTTGAAACTTCTTTACAAAGTGGAGATGCCTCATTTTTCTCCTTATTTTTGAAGGTTCCTACTTAAAACAGTTATCTTTGGTATATTCAATTAATTCACCACTATTCCAGTCATGCGAGTGTGTAGTGTGAATTTGGCATATGAGTTAAAAATGATTTTTAAGTTATGTTAATTATTAATCAAGACATTTTAATTTCATTTAGACTGAACTAGAAGCAGTTAGTACACAGCTAGAAGAAATGGAAACAAAAGCTAGTCAAGCAGCAAAATCCACTAGTGCCCTTGAATCCCAGCTTGCTGAGTCACAGGTGAGGATGCTTGCACAATCTTATTAACTAAAGCAATTACTTTGTTTCTAAATATAAATTACAAAGCAATTATTTTGTCTCTAAGTATTTGACTATTTATTTTCATCTATATATGTAGGACTTGCTTCAAGAAGAAACATGTCAGAAACTTGCTTTAAGTTCCAAACTAAGACAACTGGAAAGTGAGAGAGATAACTTGCAAGAGCAGTTAGAAGAGGAAGAAGAAGCCAAGAAGAATTTAGAGAAACAAATAGCACTGCAAAATACTCAGGTAGTTAACTGATTTGTTCACAGTTGCTTATAAATGTTCAATTTTAGATAATTTAAATGTTTTAAGATTATTATTTTGAAAGTGAATACTTTTAGAAGGAAATGCAAAATACTGCACTATTTTAATTGTTTGAAAAAGTGTGGAGCTCTTCATTTATCACAAATCGAAAAATAGCATTCTCTTCAATCTTAAATAACCATAATCCAACTAAATTGAACAAGAACAAAGTTTATTTGTTTGGGTGATGAATAAAACAGTGTCTCACTCAAATAATATTTTTTAAAATAAATTTAAAACACAGTATTTATCTAACACGGTTAGAGGAATTGCATCAAGCTTTGCATAACAGTATTTTTGTGTGGGGAAAACCCTTCTTTTATGTTGGATGTTATATTTCAACATCTCCATTATTTTTTGTGAATCCTCATAATGACTTGCTAGCCATTATGCAAAAAAAGGAGAGAAAATGTTGGGAAATCCCTCGTAGTTCTGTGCTATTGAATCTGTATGAGACTATTAACACTTGGTGCCTGTGTGTAACAGATTAGTTCTACAGGTCTGATGTCATCTGTAAGGTGAGAGATTGGTACTGGCTGCTAGCTCAGTTGCACCATGTCCTACAGATTGAATGGCATCTCCTAGACAATGCATGCAAATTACTCTGGAATATATAGGCCATCTGAGAGATGAATTTTTTTTTATCGTGGCACTAACAAAGAGTCAGGCAATTTTTTAATGAAATATTTCTATTTCTGGTTTATTAGTGAACTATTCAAGAGAAAGATTTATACGTCAGATACAAAAGAAAACATTAAAAAAAAAGTATACAAAGACATTTTTCATTCTCTGATGGCGAAATAGTGGGTCAATCTGATGGGAATGTATGGTGCAGTACCAACCCGAGTTAAGCAGTCATTTTCCATTGTCATCCCAGAAATTGCAATCCAGCTGTAGGGCATGCTATTGGTCAGAGACACACGATCTTGGAGGATGCTTCGGGATATCATCCCTATGATGCCAAACAAGCACAAAGGGTTAAAAATTGTGACTTCAAAGCATGCAGTTTGTGATTAAGATTTTTAAAATGTTATTTTGGTTTTTATTTGATTGTTTATAAATTTTTCTGGGTATGTTACTAAATTTTATTCTTCAGAACCATATTAGAATAATTTCTTTGTTGTGAACTTAGCTCCATACTGTGAAATTTACAAAGATCCATCAAGCAAAAGTGAACAAACCCAGATTAGTTATTTTTTAAAGAGAGCAGAGGATACACAAATTCTTGATGCTACAGAAGAAAGTTCATAACATGATATTCTGCATCTTCTCATTTGATTGTGCTCAGTAGCAATGAAGAGAATTAATCAGCATATGTTATCATACATTTATCATAGTTTGTGAGATGTTTGTTCAGTTATTACTATTTTTAATACATGTTGGAAGTTTTTTCCACTTGGTTAGACTATAATAAATTTAGTTGAATCCATTATTCAAGTGTAAGCAAACAAAGTTTACACCTGAAGTATCTTCAGGACTGAGGCAACTCGTAAAGGTGGACCCAAACTCTCATCATTCGTTTGTCTTTGCATCTCCCATAATGCAATGCACATCTCCTTGCAGGCATGTATAATGCCATGCATTAAGGGATAGGCCACTACCCCGAACTCATATGGGTAAATATGACTCCTTCATTGCTCCCACCTTTGTATCACCATCTCTGGGTCTTGCTCCCACTGATGAGACCTCAATAAAGGTTGAAACTGGTCTGGGTAGTGTCCCTTCCCTTAATGCATAGTATTATACATGTCTGCAAGGAGATGTGCTTTGCATTATGGGAGATACTAAGACAAATGAGTGACGAGAGTTTGGTCCACCTTTATCACGAGTTGCCTCAGTCCTGAAGATACTTAAGGTGCAAACTTTGTTTGCTTACACTTGGATAAAGGATTAAACTAATTTCATTATATTTTTAATACAAAATGAAGTTTCTGATAGTTATAAAAATAGTATATTTCTGTTAGTTCCATTTCTCATGGTTTCTCACTACATGAGACTTATAGGAAACTAACTGCTATGTTATATAGGAAACTAACTACTATGTTATATAAGAGCTACCTGTATATCTTTTGATAAATTTTATACTACAGATAACATAAACGTTTAGAATATTCACTGCCATCAGTTCATAAGATTTATTTTTATATCAGTCTTATCCATAAGAAGCTTAGAAACTCATAGCTCTTGTTTAGTACTATGCATGGGTAAGGATTAGATAATTTGGAAACCCTTCTCTGCCTTCTTGCAGGCTTCTAACAACAGAGTTGTGATCACACACTTGGTTTACAAAAATCATTACTACATTTGCCGATGTTTGGACTGTATCAATGGCTCAGTTAAGTACGTTTGAGCGCGGTTAGTAGTTGGAAGGGGACCAATCGTTCGATGCTGTCGGCACACTCTCCCTCGATGAGTCTTTGGACTCCTTGGAGGTGTCAAAATAATAATAATAATAATAATAATAATTAGGTATAAGCAAGCATTCATTTGTTTCCCCTCTCCTTTTCTGATAATGCCATATACAACAGTTTTGATTAAGTTTGAATACTAAAGGTTTAAGGTGCATGAATTTGGATACTGTAGATTTAACCCATAATAACAGGTTGTTAAACCTGTAATACATGTTGTACTCTAATCATCTTATGTAGGATCTAAAAAAAAGAAGGGAAACCCAGCAATGAAATTTGCTTGCACTCCAATCCAGTAATAACGAGTTTCTTCACTTTCTTTAACTTGACATTGTCCTTCAGTACTATTGACATAATATCAGTTTAACAACCTCTTGTGTGTGAAATCATCAGTAGTACTTTAGATGAATATCAGGTTGAGGAACATTAAGAAACTTGTTATCATTGTTATGTATTCATTAAGAAATACATAAAAACAAAGACTGTACCATAGACCAGTAACAGAAGAAATAAATAGGAAAAAAGTGTGAAATTCACCTTTGAAGGTGCATTGTACACAACTGCACGTGATAATGTATCGAGAGTAGAGTAAGGAATGTGTCCATGTCGATTGCATTGAATGTGTGACCATAGGAACATCTATAGAAAATTCATGCATCAGTAACATCCATGTGGAAGAGTGAATTGTTGAGATGAATCAGCTTAATTTCTCTTAAGCACCGAGCCAAGGATTTATAAGAATTGCTTAGAGACTAGAAACTGTTTGTCATGTATAGAGTTAGTGGTTGCTCAGAGGTAGTAATGCTTGTTGTGTGTGTGTGTGTGGGGGGATCTACTTGAATTCTGAGGTTAATTGTAATTTCATCTGAAGCAACTTATTCTGTTAAGACTTTGTGTATTAATTATGTACAAAGTGATATCCAAAAAGAACTGTAATCTGAACTTGGTGTATGGATGATGGTAAAGCAGCAGCATCCATAACTTTCTAGTTATGGATGATGCTGCTAGGCATCATGAGTGTGCAGCTTTCTGCACAAGTCTGGCAAGTGACATCATCCTGTGTGAACTGGTGAGTTGTTCTGGCTTTGTTTTGTTAGTGCTTAAAAGCAAGTTTGGTGATTTTGTGATGGCTGATCACAAGGAATAGAGAGTGTGCGTGAAATTTTGTTTTCTTTTGTGTGTAAACCTGCAGCTGAAACTATTGTTATGCTTCATCAAGCCTTTAAGCACAGCGCTTCAGGTTAAATGCAGGTCTATGAGTGGTTTTCCTGTTTCAATAATGGGATATATTAGTTGAAAGCTAACCACGATCTGGCTGACCTTTGACAAGCAGAAATGATGAAAACATCGAAAAGGTTTGCCAGGTGATTAATGAAGATCGTCGAAAGACCATTGAGCAAGTTTCTGAGGAGACGAATTTGTCTTGGAGTTCATGCCAGTGAATTTTAACAGACAATTTGCAAATGAAATGTGTCCACTAAATTTGTGCCTCCTTTGCTCAGAGGATTTAAAAAATAAAAAAATAAAAAAAATAGTGTGAATGTTTGCCATGATTTGAGGGAGCAAGTTCTTTATGATCAGAACTTTCTTTCAAAAGTTGTGACTGGGGATGAGTCTTGGTTCTACAGTTATGATCCAGAAATATAACAAGCATCATGCCAATGGAAATGCAACTTCACTGACACCCAAGAAGGCACGTCGAGTTCAGTCAATGTCAAGATTATGTTGATTTTTTATTTATTTTTATTTTTTATAATGTGAATGGAATTGTACACAATTGTTCTTTCTGGACAGACAGCGAACCATCATTTTTATCTCAACATTTTGAGAAGGCTGCATGATAGTCTGCGATGAAAACAGCCAGAAATGTGGAGTAGCGGAGATTGGTTGTTACCCCAGCCCACACATTCTGTCCAACAGTTCTTGATGAAAAACAATATGGCAGTTGTTCTCCCCCCACACACACACATTGATGTGGATGAAGTGAAAGAAAAGTCACTGGAGGCCATAAACAGTATTCCAGTTGAACAGTTCCAGAACTGTTTCTAGCAGTGAAAAAAACATTGGGACAAGTGCGTTAACTCACATAAAGAGTACTTTGGAGGAGACTAGAATATGATATTATGAACTTCAATAAAAATCTAAAAAAAATACTGGTTATTTTTGCATACTCCCTCATATGCTATGAGGTTGGTTTTCTTTTATGCAGAATACCTGAGTTACTGGGAGGAAAAATCCATGTGATGCCACCTGATTTGCTTCTGTTGAAAAGCTTAAATGTTTTTAAGGTTCCTTTTGTCATAAACAACCAAAGTCATTTTAGCTAAAGAATAAATATTGCATTGCCTTTGCAAGTGTGTATGAATGTTGGATATTTAAGAGAGAATACTTTTGATATGCCAAAAAAAAAAATAATAAAATAAAATAAAATAACAGGCTTGTCTTAAGATTGAAATGTCATCCCATCTAGAGAGAGAGAGATTTTAGTATTATCAGAAGTAAGACCAAAATAAAACGTTCATTTTTCGGGAGGGAGGGAAATTGAGTTGGATAAGTATTGAAGTTATCAGATACCACTGAGGTTGGAGATAAGATGGAGTGTAGCAATAGATATTCTAGTTCTGCTCATGACAGACTTCATTTGAATGGTTTTGGAGTTAGATGTTTGGAGAAAGTATTGTTTAGTGAGAGTGTGGTAGTGCAAAATCAGGAAAACTGGAGATATTGAAATCACCTAGAATCTGTCTGGCCACTCCTGTGATAAATGAGCATGGATACAGTAATGATTATCCAGTGCTGAACAGGATTTCTCAGGTCTCCAATTTAAATGGGTTGGTAATGATATCACACATGGATAAGTATAGGTACAAAGGGTTCACCATCTTATGAATGTTGAACAGTAATTGCTTGTGTTTTTATATGCTTAAAGAAAAGTTGAGGAATGCTGGTGGATAGATTTGTGGAACAGCACCCAATGTAAATACCCGTAGCTAAAGCATAATGTAGAAACAGTGTCCATGACAAAGTGGTGAATTGATCTCAAATGGGTATTATATATATTATTCAGATTTCTTCTTTTGATTAATGTCATTTTTGGAAAGATTTTAGTGCACTAATCCAAATGTGGGAACAGTATATTCTAAAGTGGGACAGATTTGGGATTTATATATGTTAGAAGAGATGGTACAGATGAGAAGTGTTCTTGAACAGAAGAGGATGGAAAGTACAAAGTTTTTTGGAGATTTTGGTAGCTACTGATGTGGTGTGATGTATATTCATTCCAGGAAAGGCTAGAAATAAATCTCAAAGAAGAGAGATGTAATCCTGTTTTATGATTTTTGTGTTATCAAGAAATGAGGAAGCATGAACTGAGATTCTTTTACATGAAAAAAGTGCATCATAGGGGGGAACTGTATTTGTGAGCATTAAATGTAACTAGATTATCCTAGCCATGAAGCCTGGCATGAAGTTCTGTTAAAGGCACTGGTTTGTAGGTCTTGAAGCTTGGGATGTTTGTACACCCTATTCCTTTTACTCATTTAAGTAGAAGGAATGGAGTTTGCTGTCATGACCAAAGCAAGGTTGACCATGGTAATACAGAAACCAGGGTCGGCTTGCTTCAGTTCAGAACTCTGAATAGTGGAAGCTGTCCACCATGACAATGCAGTGAGTAACAAAAAAAGAGAGAGAGAGAATTGACTATCCAATTATAGAAAATGGAAGATAGACCAAAGGATGGTCATTTTCTGAGTAGGTCTCTGTGCTAGACCTTATCTTATTCATTGGATGTGTCTAGAGCAATAGCACAGACTTCTTCTGATCTTCCTGTGGCATATGTTCAGAGGTGATTGATGTAGGATAGGAGATCTAGTGGTGCAAAAAAAAATGCAGACAATATAGGATGAATGTAGTTCTGCAGCACAGCTTTTGAATACAGTTGGGCAATAAGAGAAAGGCTTTTTTTTAATTTTTTTTTTTTATCTGGGTTATTTAAGATTCTCTTGTAATTAATATTTTAAAAGGCCACATGAGAAATATGGTGGTGCACTGTTTCTATTGTGATGAGTGACTTGTCTTGGTCATTTATGCAAGAGTTAAAGAAGAAGGACACTAGGGAGATCAGCTTTGTGTTTGTGTGTTAATATTAGCACAGTCTGGAAGAGAGGCAGTAGACTGAAACCTAGATGAGCAGAAAGTGCATCCTATGACATTTCCCAGGGATGGTTCAGAAGGTATCACTCCTCTTTGTATAGGAGGTTAGTTTTCCATTTGGCCTTTTCAGGGTTGAATTTGTTACATACTTCTGTACACTGACAATGAAGCTGAAATTCATTTTGGGCTATTTGAATATTAAATTGAATATTGTACAGACATTTTGAATGGGATGAGGAGAGCCTGAAGGGCAATCAAGAGCATCACTAATTTTAAACTGTGTCCACTAAAGAGACGACACACATGTACTGCTGTCCTTGACCCTAACATAATATATTATTGAGTGAAATAGTGTGAGTTTTGCAGTCAATTTTCTTGAGTTTACAGGATGAAAAACCAGAGTTTCCATGTGTGAGAGAGAGGGGTTGGGGGGGGGGGCAGACTGCTTGCTTGTGTAACAAATTGACTAACTCAGGAACCAGTCAAAGAAAGGGGTAGAAAAGTTCCTCTAGTTGGCAACTAGAATTGAATTGGACAGCCAAGTGGATACAAATGTCACTTCCACAGGACTACACAAGCCTTTCATTTAAACATATTTATATAATTTGATCTACAAATTCTTCTTTGTGCTGCTAAATGAAATGCTGTTTCTATCAGTTACTTTAACCATGAGACATGGTTAGGCATATGGTGTCATCAAGTCTTCCAGTGAGAGCAAAACTACAAGCACTGCTTCTGCTACATCCCCTTTTCTCAGAACCATCATATCTGTGGTCTCTAGTCTTCGATCAAGTGCGTTATTTCTAATCCAACTCTCAGATCCATAACTTAAAACTGGTTTGAACATTGTCTTGTATATACTGCTAGTTTGGTATTTTGGCTAATTTCTCTCTTATTCCATATAAATTTATTTACCTGGCTCCCACCACACTAACTTTGCTTATTCTGTTGTGTGTTTACAGATATAAGTTGCCATCTATACTAAAAATTGTGGTTAAATAGCTGAAATGTTTTACTTGTTCTATAGGCTCTCCATTCAGAATGCAGCTTACGTTTTCTATATTCCTGCTTATTTTCATAGTTTTGGTTTTTTTATTGCTGATTTTCATGCCAAATTTGTTACAGATGTTATTCAATTTAATTAATGAATCTGGATAATAGATCCTTGTTGGAGATGTGAACAACAGAGTAGGAAATGAATCCCACCAGACATATAGGAAAATTTGGAGAAAGAGCAAAGCTAATAATAATGGTAAGTATTTACTGGACTTCTGCTCAGGACATGGACTAGTCATTCCATTTTCTTTATGTTAGCTGCCCATTCTAATGACTCAAAATTCCTCCACTTCTTCCTTATGAGAACCTTCTGTTGGACCATATGCACAAATAAGTTTCATTTCACTATTTTTAAGTTTGCCCACATAACTACTACTACTTGAAACTACCTTCTAATCAAGAAGTTTATTTTCATGTTTGGTGTTGAATGCTATCGCTATCCCTTCCTTTCCTTGATTGTTTTTGCCTGAAAATAACATCCCATACTTATTTAGTAAGATCTCACCTGTTTTTGTCTTCAATAATGCCAATTATGTCCACATGGTACTTTTCCAGTTCTTTTGCAAGCTCAATTTCCTTTCCATCAATACTTCTTATATTGATGGTTCCTATCTTCATTTCTTCTGATGTTGGGTTTATTCTTCTTCTTCTAGATGTTGAGTTGGAGCTTGTTCTACTAACTAACTTTTCACTGTTCGCCCTGGTTCCCTGACGAAAACAGCAGGGGCCTTGTTTAACTGGGCAACACCCTAGCCAGCATGAAATCTCATCATGTTGTACCATCATATGAATTTGTGGTTTAAGCCAATACAAGTACGATTTTGTCAGCTAAGTCCGAAATTGCCAGCCCATCTTCATTTGTTCAGTATCCAGTAGATACCTACCAGTGGGGTGCACCACGTGAAGATGAGGATTGGACATTAGGTCAGAAGCCCCAGTCGGTTCTCCACATTCCTGAAAGGCGATGTGAAGGTCTCCTCCCAGTTATATGGCTTTGACCCTTAAGCGACTCCTTTCTACTGATATACATCAATATTATCAATAGACATTTTCCAAACCTAAAATGTAAGTAAGTTTGTAAAAAGCAGAGTAAATTGTATGAATCCAGGATGGATTACGTTAAGCTGAGAATTTTGAGTAGGGTTTCTAAATTCTTGACATTTTTTAATCTTTGGGAATAGGAAATGGCCTGAGAATTCTGAAGAATTCCCAAAATTTTTATTTTATTAATTTAATATTTGTAGTTTATCTTAAATAAGATTTTTTTAAAACTGTTCTAGTGTTAAAATGTTATAATTATGAAGTGTAAATTTTAGTATTTATATCTAAGAAAAAATGTAAAATTTATGCCTGTTTCAAAAGTTGCTGTTTAGTTTCTTTTAAAAGCTTCTTACTCAAAACATAATTTTGTTTTCCCAAATTACTAAAGAGAAATTCCTTTAGTTGTTAGATTTCTCTAATGATTACTCACTGCATTAACTGCAATCAAGTCTTATGGATTTTAAGCAGTTGAATATATTCCAGCAATCTTTGAATATGTCAGTCATATTTCCTAATGCATTCCAATGTGTTTTGCACTCACTCTGAAATAACTTGTTTACTCTTTATTTCTTTTTGCAAAATAGAATTTTTTGAAGAATGTTTAAACACTTCAACAATTTTTCTTATACTAGATATTGAAGAGCAATCACCATCCTGTAAAACATATTCTATATGAATCTGATTCATTGTGTTTCTTACCATCGTATTTACAACATCATGTTTGGTGTAACTTTCACATTTTCTACTATCATTGCATATTACTACTTTTTGATTTTTTGACATAAAACTCTTAACAAATCTTGGAGGACTCCAATCTTTCCTGTACTGCAGCAAAGGCCTATTCTTTAGGAGGTGCTTGCTGTAGTACAAATACCTTGAATTCTTATGGTTTTTGGTAACTGCAGGCTTTTTATTTTCTCTAATAAAATTGCTCTCCTACTGTTGCAAGTTAAACCACTAATTTGCTTACTTCTGGCATGTACTGCTGTGTAACAAGTTGAAGTTGAAACATTGGTCTTATTTTATTATTATTTTTAAGTGGATGCTGTTTATACATTGTTTTCTACTTTTTTTTTTCTTTTCATGGCATATGTTCAAGATGTCCACTTTTTGATGGTGATGTTTTGCACTGTAATGTTTTGGAACACATTTGATAACAAGTTGTCTGTTTTTTGTCATTTAAAAGAAAAAAAATCTGCAACCATTTCTCACATGTTTCAATTGTTGTTATGAGTAACTACGATAAACTGAAATGTGTTTATCAAAAAATAATTATTAATAATGAAATATAATTCCTTTACTAACTTTGATTTCACACTGCATAATGCATATGAGTTATGTGTAGGTTGAGGATTCTAGATGCAGCTGCTGAGGATATCATATACTGAAAGATATTCAAATGGATGGGTGCTAGAAAAGATTGGCAGAACTTTAAGGCTCCTTAAATTCATATGCTCCTGGATGTGATACATTGAAAGGATGGAAGGAGGACCTCTCAAAACAGTAATAGAAGATAAAGTTCCTGTAAAAAGAGGAAGGGATAGGCCTTCATTGAAATGGATGGATGGCATGTCCATCCATTTCAGAGAGTTGAAGCCTCCAGAAAACCCAGTTATTTAATAGTATTGATGCACAACACAGAATAATAATAAAATATTTATTAACTTATTAGCTGATATTTTACTGGTATTATATCCAGCATCTTCAAATCACAAGAACAGTTTGCCACAGCATGAAATAACAATTTGGTATAACAGTGGGACTTTAGTTCCTTTTGTTCATTTTTTTTCTTTTAAGTACCAATAGACTCCACCTGTTATTGGATAAAGAGAGAGAAAATGAGCATAAATTTGATCTTAAAATCTTTTGAAGTCCCCTGCTCACAAAACCAGGGGAATTCATATGCTCCTGGATGTGATGAAGAAGAGAATTTTTTCTTAGGTGAACAAATGAGAGTTGATGATTTTACATGAGGTTTAAATGTGGTGTGTAGCCAATACATATTAAGCTAGATACCTTTGCATTACATGTAAGTTATTTTGCACAGAAAGGGAAGATATACAAACCACTAGATGGGACATCAACGGGCTTCCCCCTGTAGCCACTTTCAAACCAGCGGTTTGGCTGTGCTATATTGATGATGTGCTTGCTATTTGGACACATGGTCCAGACACATTGCATACATTTTTAATGCATTTAAGTAGCCAGCATACTAAAATCCACTTCACAATGGAACAGGAAGATAACGCTTGTCTGCCCTTCTTAGTTACGCTAATCAAATAGCTTCTGATGGTTCATTATTTTTCTCTTTATAGAAAACCTACACATTCAGGAAGATATTTGCACATTTACACCACCATCCAGCTTAACAATATGGTATCCAAAAAATATTAACTCACAGAACCAGAGCTATCTGTTCCAATGACACTGTTACAACTGAACTCACTCACATCACAATTTTTTAGTCCATGGTTAGAATCCCCATAGAATAGCATAAATACTAAATGCTCTCTTCCATATCACATCCAGGAGTATATTGAAGTGCCCTGTTCTTGTGACCTGGCTTACTATAGACAGACAGACAGAAAGAACTGTTTGATGCCTTATAGAACATAAACAATATATTTGGATATGCCTTTGGACCATGCCTTGGATATCCCTTCACACTAAATCAAATGGAAGAAAGGTTTTTTTTATATATATAATCCCATGGTATTATTACACCAGATCATAGAGGTCAAATTGCTGTATTTTATACAGCACCTTTTCTGGGTTGTTATAAAGTTCACATAGTTCACATTTGGAAATATTCATACAATTTAGTAAATGAATTGGCGATGCTTCCTCGATGTTACAGATTTTGCAGATGGGGAAGACTTTTATGCCATTGCTAAACTTGATTGGTCTTGTGTGGCTAGTCTTGAGACGAGTTATCATGGTAGTGGCACAGCGAATAAACCTGGAGTTGATGGTAGCTCTTGGTTTTATGTGTGATTGCTAGTGTAGCAGTTCTTAATAGCTTGAAGGGCTGCTAAGGAATCTGTGAGAAATATAAATTCCTTTGGGTTTTTTGCAACATTTGTTTATCCAAATGTTGCAGTGCTGTGTTAATGGCTATTAATTCTGCATGGTATGAGTTTCATCCAATACTGTTAGTTGTTTTTAGTTCTATATTTTGAGAGCCATAGATGAGTATGCCACTCCCAGAATTGCCATTTGGATTTTTGGAGCTATCTGTGTAGATCTTTATTGAGTCAGGTCCATTTTCCATTATTTTTGAAAGAGCTAATCTCAAGATTTCAGGGTTTTCTAGGCTTTTTTTCTCATGTTTCCCTATTTCCAAATTGATAACTATATTTTTAATGTCTTGATTTGGAGGAAATGCTGGATAGTTGGCTATTTTATTTGGACAATCCAAGGGAATTTTATTTTCCATGATTTCATGCATTGTTAATTTTTTCTTTATTCTGTTTGTTGGTTGCCAATTTTTAAAAAGTTCACTTGTTTTGTGATGTGCAAAGTTGGCTCTTTTTTCTGCAAATTTAGTAAGATTTTCTTGCCACTTAATGTTTAAAGGAACAAGGTTGGATTCTAATTCTGCTATTTTTCCAGGAGTTTTATTCCATAGCCCACATATGATTCTAGTTGTATTTTTTTGAATTTTTATAAGCTTGTCTAAACTGTTTGTGATGTTTGCATCCAGAGGCAAAGCATATTCCATTATGGGTGGGATGATAGAGGTGTATATGACTTTTAAGGTTTTAGCATTGGCTCCTCACTCTTTACCTGAGATACTTTTCATGATATTTGGTCTTCTTTTTGCTCTAGCTGCAACATTGTTGATATGTTTATTGAAGCTTAGTGATAGATCCAGAGTAACTCTAAGGTATTTGGGGTTTTCATTAAATCTAATTAGTTGACTGTTTAGCTTAATCTTTGTTCTCCACTTTCTGAGATGGTTATTAATGTAAATACACAAATTTCTGATTTGCTAGGGTTAATTTTGATTTTTTGGTTTTCACAGTATGTAGATAAACTTGCAATGGCTTTGTTTAAGTGACCTTCTACTGTTTCTAGGTGAGAATAGGTGAGCTGTTTCTAGAGCTGAGAATAGGACCAAATCATCAGCAAACATAGCTATCTTTGTTTCTTTATTTATATTTTTATCTAAGTCATTTAAGTAGATGGAAAAAAGGAGTGGGCTCAAAATGCTGTCTTGGGGGGGGGGGGGGGGGGGGGGTCCTTGTCTTATTTTCACTTTCTTGGAAAAGGTATTATTTATTTTAACTCAAATTGTTCTATTTCTTAGAAAGTCATAAATCCAGTTTAGAACTTTCCCTTCTATTTCAATATGACAAAGTTTGGAAAAGTGTTTCTGCCTTTACACCTTGTCAAAGGCATTGCTAAAATCTATAAAAGCTGCAGTGGTGGATTTGTTAGGTTTGGTCTGGAAGTTATCTTGAATTGTCTGGGTTAAGTAGAAAAGTTGATCAGTTGTTGAGTGATTTCTTCTAAAGGCAGACTGAAAATGTGGTAATATACTATTTTTGTTTAGATAGTAATTCAAACGTTGGAGTATCATTTTTTTCATCAATTTTCCTGGAAATGAAGTCAGTGAAATTGGTCTATAACTTCCTGGTTGGTCTTGAGGTTTGTTAGGCTTTAAGATTGGTATGACTGTTGCTATCTTCCAGTCTTTTGGAGTATTTCCCTGTTTTAGGCTATTGTTGTAGGCGAAGGAAGATATTTGATCATAATTCCTTGTATGTTATCTGGTTCACATGATTTATTTATATCTAGTCTCTCCAAGGCATCTCTCAATTCAGAGATTGTAAATGGATCCCACAATAATTTGTTTTTATATTTTGGGGAATTTGTAGCATTTTTCTGATGTCAAGCCTGTTTTGATATTTGATGGTCTTTCCTAGTATTTAGTCCTATTCCTAGTATTTTTAAGAGCCTCCGTAGCTCAGTCAGTATAGACAAAGACCTTTGGTCAGAAAGACCTGGGTTCAATTCCTGTCTGTGATATGAGGAACCTTTATCTGGTCTCTTTCGACTAAAGGTGAGTTAGCCGCTTTCATACATAGGTAAGGGTTTTTTTCACCCATAAACTCGGGTTTTTCATCCCCCAGAACAGGCAAACCGGCCCTGTGAACACACGTAGATTACAGTCATGAATATTTCCGAGCCATATACCAGTCCTGAGTTGGAAAAAATTGGGGAGGTTGGGGAAAGCAATGGTGAATTAACCTGTAAAAATCTCACCAGGAATACTTTGTGGGCAATGCCCACAAAGTCGTTTCCAACCTTATGGTTGGAAACGACTGAAAGGGAAAATCAGATCCTAGTATTCATCTCTAGTTTGCTTATATTTTGAAAATGAAAGGTCAAGGTATTTGTGATCTCCCTGTCTACAATTTTGATATTTCCATCTGGATCTTTTAGTGTGTTAGTACTTCAGATACCAAACTTTGGTATCTGAAGTGTTTGGATTTTAGTTGTGGCAAAATTCTTGCCACCTAGTTCTTTGTAATATATTATATTTTTGTTTAATTTCAGCATTTATCTTGTTGTACTCAATCCTGGTTTCTAGAGAGCTTTCAATTTTTAAGATGTTAAATAATTCATTTTGTTTAGTTATTTTACTGGCAAGTTCCTGGTGAACCTTTGTGTAGTACAGGAGAAAAGTTTGAAATAACTTTTCTCCTGTAGCCCTTTGGGATATTTTTCTTTGCTGCATTTAGAATAGTATTCTTCCAAGTTATTTAGTCTTTGTCTAAGTCATTATGGTATGTGTGATCTTTCAGCATTTTACTTACTTCATCCTTATATTTCTCCCAATTTGCTTCTGAAAGTTCTAATGATATTTTCTTTTTTGGGTGGGTCTAGTCATTTTGGGGTTCAGATTGATTAATATTGGGGTATGGTTGCTTCCTACTGGTTCCAAAACAGACCAAATAGCTTTGTCGTGAAGATCTGGAGACACCACAGTAATATCTAGGGCATCTTTTGTACCATAAGAATGCGACAGATAAGTGGGTTCTCCACTGTTGAGAGTTATTGTCCTGTTTCATCTAAGAAATCACTCAGGTTTTCTCCTCTCGGTTTTATTTCCTCAGAACTCCATAACAGGTGTTTGCTATTCATATTTCCTAAGATAATGGAGTTTTCTTCAATGAGATGGGAGAGGCTGGAAAGATTTGGTCCAGGTTTGTCGGGAGGATGATAACAGTTGAATATGTTTAATGGCTTTTTACTTGGTTCCAGTATTTGTATTTGTTGTATTTCAGTTCCTTCTGCTACTATGTCTAGCTCAACAATTTTATATGACAAGTTTTGGATTAGTGTCAGTAGACCTATCTTGTCGTTTAGTCTGCTTTTTTGTCGAAGTTTGATTTCCTGAATGCAGATAATATCAGCATCATGTTTGTCAGATAGTAGTAATAGTTCATTTAGTTTTTCTTTGCTTGCTGAAGTAACAATACCATTTAAATTACATTGGATGATATTAGTATTTCTTGTAATGGGTGGAATGATTTGCTCATTTCTCAACTCTGACATCATTTCCAAATCAAGAGTCGCGTCGGCTGCCCCGTACATGGTAGCATAGGTATAATCACTGAAATTTGTCTCCATGATGGAAAAGAAAAAAATGCTGCTGTCGTTAGATCATCCAGAGGGCACCACGAGGAGGAGGTGACAGTTTGACTTTGCCCTCCAGAAAACAAAAGTGCTACATAGAAGTTATTATGAGTCAGAGAGAGATTGTTTTTGGAATCAACAGCAGCTTTAAACATACTCCAAACCTTACCAAGTATGGCTGTATCAGTTTATCAAAATCTTGAGAGATGATCATTTTAAGATTAACTTAATACTTGTTTTCCCTCTCTTTATCCAACAGCTCATGGTGCATATTAGGACTTCAGTTCCTTGTGTTGTCCATTACAATTTTTTTTTAAACTAGTCCCACTGTTATACCAAATTGTTTCGTGTACTGTGGCAAACTCTGAAGATGCTGGATATAATATTAGCTAAATATCAGCTAATAAGTTAATAAATATTATTTTCTTATTATTCTATTGTGAATCAATACTGTTAAATAAACTAGCATGTACTGCCAATACAAGTTTTTCCACTCGCTCCAGAAAAGCATACAGCAGGACCACCTGGCAAGGACTGGTTTTGAACATCACGAAGGAAAGGCGTGACCATATGGCATCTGATTATGTCCTGTGAGTAGGCAAATAAATATGTATGGCATATCTGAATTTACTAGGATTACAGTGAACTCAGGGAATATCCCCATTAATCTGTTACATGGCAAGAATAGAAAATTTCAGATCAGAAAAGATTATAAAAATTCCTGATTTTCTTGAGAAATTTTTCCTAGGAATTCTTGGAAAAACCATTGTTAAGAGGACCTATATATGAAAAATTATTTCTCTAACAAAGACACTTGATATATCAAATGAAGCCTTGTATTTTCACTTATACCAAGACATAACAAACATTATTAGGACAAAAGAGAAGGACGTGTACTGTGTAGCATACTTTATATTTATTTTAGAAGCCTTGTTTCATATGGCAATTTTAAAAGCTGGCACAATTTAAACCCTAAATTCAGTCTTGCATGAATCAGTAATAGGTGTCACGAAAAACTTAACTGTTAAGAGAATTATATATTGTTAAATTTTTTTCTTTTAAAACTTGACAAGCGACTTCTTATGTTTTGCTCTTTTCTAACAAATTGCAAACAGATAAAGTTACTTTCACCAAAGAGGATTTGCACTCTATTAAAATTTTGTTTTATTTATTTTCTAGATTCAGGATCTGAAGAAAAAAGCAGATGAAGAAGCCGAACAGTTAGCAAACTTAGATGAAATAAGGAAAAGGCAAAGCAAGGACATTGAAGCTCTACAGAGACAAATTGAGGAATTACAAGCAGCCAATGACAAGTTAGAGAAATCTAAAAAGAAGTTACAATCTGAGGTTTGTTTGTTTTAAATTATTCCAAAAATTCTAGTTCATTGTCTGTTTGTGTGTGTTAATTGATGTGAATTTTAAAAAATGAAAGAGATAAACTAATATTTAGTGTGTAGGGTGAAATCTTCAAATGCTGGTAAGCTCTCACAGGGATACTTACTCACAATAAAGGAATAGTTGGAATTCAGGTAAAAATATCTGACTTTTGGTGAATGAAGTGATCAAAATAAAACTACAAGGAAAATTATTTGAACTTGGGGCATCAGTTTTCTTTGACATAAAAAGCATATGACACAGCTTTGAGATTAAGCATATTGAGAGACCTATACAACTTTGGTCTCAGAGGAAGCATCCCTTTTTTATATCTAACCAAATCTTCTGGGTGTGGTGGGTACAAGGACCCGAAATTCAGGGGCCACACTGCACAAGCTGAAGTCATCACAGTGGATAATGGCAATGATGCGAGGTACACTGATGTGCAGAAATAAAGATGTTATTTATTTTTTCATATGGGGTTCCTCTCTTTCTTCCACCATCCCTTAGGACTGGTTGAGCCCTCCTAATGAGAGATTAAGTATGCATTTTATGAATGTAGATCCACGTGTGTGTTCATGGGCCGGTTGTTTTCCTGTTCTGAGGGACGAAAAACCTGAATTTTTGGGTGAAAACCCTCTACCTCTGTATGAAACTGGGTAACCTAGGTTTAGTCAAAAGAGACCAGATAAAGGTTCCTCACATCATGGAGGAATCGAACCCAGGTCTTTTCAACCAAAGGGCTTCTTCTACACCGACTGAGCTATGGAGGTTCAAAGAGGTTATGAGTCCATTGTATGAGATCTTGATCATGCTGCATATGGATTATTGTCACATTTGGTCACTGGGATTTGCTGGTGATAAGGATATGTTAAAAAGGGTCCAGAGAAGATTCAGAAAGGTGGTAAGTGATCTTTGGAATGTGGAATATGAAGACAAAAACAAAGGAATGTGAATTCAAAAGGTGAAGGAATGTTAATTGCATAGCCTCATGAATAGGAGGAAGAGGGGGAGATATGATTGATACATAAGTTTGAGGTTGTTATCAGGTTAACATGGAAGATATTTTTTGTAGAATGCAAGAGGAAGAGTAGAACAAGAGTCGATCCCTGGAATCTGTATAAGTAGGATGCGAGTAGAGTTGTGAGGAGCAGGTTTTTTGCATGATAAAGTGGTTGATGAGTGGGATGCATTGCCTGAATGTGCATTCCACTTTGAAGCAGTTTAAGGCATGGTTGGATGTAATAGTACCTCCCACAATGAGTCTCTGACTCCCGAAGGTCAAATATTAATAAGGGTGAGGAGTTTTTGGCATTGGTTGGCTCAACTTGGCCAAAAGTTATAGGCATTAGTGAGAGATGGTTGAACAAGAATGATATGATCACAGAAATAGGATGCAGGGGATATGATATCTTCAGAGAGGACAGAAGAAAGAGGATTGGAGAGGGAGGGTTTACTAATGGTAAAATGAGTAGAACTACATATGGATGCAAAGGGCAGTTCATTTGAGGTGATCAAGTGTGGGATAGATGCCAGCAGGACAAAATATGTAATTGGTTGCTGCCATAATCCAGGAGTTATAAGGGAGAATCTAGATTACAGGCACATTGGCAGATTAGCACGATGAGTGCAGGTTGAATAATTGTTATGATGCAAATGGCTGGTTGGAAGAGCTGAAGAGAGACTGAACTGGTGGACAGGACTGAAGTATCCGGAAGAAATGGATCTTGTCCTTATGTGCCATGAGGCACAACGTAAGCAAGCAACCAAATCCTCTGCCTGTATCTTTATTTTAGTGAACCAGTTAGTAGTCCTGGATATCCTCCAACCAACAGATATTAACCCATCAGTATAAAATCACACGTGTGCCACAGTAAACATTTTTACACAGTAAAAATTAATTTATTATACAGATTTCATGTTAGATATCATAAGATTCAGTGTATGCAGAAAACAACAAGGAATTTGAATAAAGAGAGAGTATATGCTTAACATTGGAATCCCTTTATGCATATAGTTGTGTATTGATAGATCAAAAACATTGGCCTAAAAATAAATACTAAAATTAGACAATTTGATTTGGGGGTGGGAACTTGATTGGAAATTTATTTAATGCACTTAAAGATGACAGTTTTGCACACTTTAGGGAATGGTAAGGTAGTCATTATGATTGAGGTTAGGTCAATGAAGTAGGGCTTCAGCACTTTTTTGTATTAAAGTTTGTGTTTATACATGGATTTATGTAACAGTTTTGTGTTTTCCCATTTATTCCTATAGCTAGTGTTTTCAATCCCATGTTGTGCTAGGCCAGAATTCTGAGGTTTAATGATCCAGATGTGGTCCTGATATTCAGAGATACATTTATTGACAAAGCTCCTGCTAGTTCATAGTAAGACAAGTTGCACGAATATTATTATTATTATTTGACACCTCCAGGGAGTCCAAAGACTCATCGAGGGAGAGTGTGCCAACAGCATCGAACGATTGGTCCCCTTCCAACTGGTACTTTGTATAGGCCAGTTAGCATCAGTGGTGAGAGTTTGTTTTTTTAAAGAAGGTTATGGGTTTGGTTGATGGGTTCATAGGTAACGATGAGATTTTATTTCCTCATAAGTTTTGCCACTCATTCAGAGATGCCCTTAATATATGAGGAGTTCTGTGGACTTTTTCTTGTCTAGGTTGCTGTGTATGAGAGTTAATTATTTGCTGAGTTATTCTCGGATTGTGTCCATTTAGTATGGCCATTTGTTTGATAGTTTCCAGTTCTTGTTTGAGATCCTTTGGAGGAATAAATCTTGGGTGCTCTAGACTAGTGGGATTTTATGGTGCCATATTTTTGAGATAAGATGGTGGGCTGATATATTGTGGATATAGCAACCTGTAAAAGTTAATATTTGGTAAACAGAAGTGGAAATGGATCCACCATGTTTCTGTTAGATATGTACATCTAGAAAGGAAATTTCTTTTGATTCTTTTGCTGGTATGAATTTAATAAGAGGATGTAAGGTGTGTTGATTTTTTCTGGAAATGAATGGAGTTCTGATTCTGCAAAGACATCATCTATGTGCCTCAGCCAGTTTGAGATGTGGTACATAGTTGACATATGTAGTTGGGTGTTTTGAGAGAGAAGATTCTTTCTTCCTGGTGTTCAAGATAAAAGTTGGTTAGGTTGGGTGATAGTGGTGAACCCATTGCAGTTCCTGTCATATATTTTGTATTTTATCTTTCCATGTGAATTAACACGTTCGCTGCCACGTTACTTCGGCATAGTCTGTTCCCGTACGCCGAGCAATTTCACTTCTTCAAGGTCAGTACTGTAATCTCGTTGCCCACGGTAAGCGTCATACGAGTATACTCGTAGTTGGCTTGTGCAGAGCATATACCATCTCTGAGAATACACAGTTTTGATGCTAGCTCCACAAGCCAAGCATTTTCACTTCGAGGTCAGTACAGTAATCTCGTTGCCGGCGGTAAGCGTCATACGAGTATACTCGTAGCTGGCTTGTGTAGCTGGTTTACCAACTATGAGTATACTCGTAGTTGGTAAACTCAATCCTGTCTTATATCTTGCCTTAATTTTGTAAATCTTAACGTGTTTTTTTTTTTGATTGATTTCTCCTTTCTTAGCATAAACATATCATAGTGTTGACTTCTTGACATCCAAGAAATTGTCATCTTTCATTTCAGATGTTGCTTTACTCGGAGAATGAACAATCACTATACAAATCACAAATTCATCTGACTATTTGGATTAGTATCCTAAACATTTCAAAATGCTTGTTTGAATGCAGAAGAGAGTAGTTGGGTGAATTAATGACCTCTCAATAATTCTTTCTTTTCATAGACATTGTATCTGCTGCATGCATTTTCTACAGATGTTTTTGTGGTCACTATTCATTCAAGAATTGCATTAGTAATTCCAGAACAAGAACAAAATTTTCTTACTCTTCAAGCCTGTATATTCAACCTATGGTATTAGTATACCATAGGTTGAACTACTCTCTCATGGGTTTAGTATATCAGAAAACTAATTGGACTTCCGTTTCTTCCTCAGAGCAGTTACCAATAAATTTCTCAGCATGCAACCAAATTATGTTGGTTAATCAATAATAAAATATTTCAACTATCAACTTGGTAGTTGTACAAGAACCAGTACTGGTTCTATTATATTGTCCTCAGGTCAACTCTCAGTTCTATGTTTACCTGCTGTTCATCTGATATTTTTCTAAGTCTCTAAAAGGTCCCTGATTCCTTATACTAGTATCCTACATTCAAGTTTATGGGCCCATTGGTATGACCTTATTCTTGATTGAATTTCATTCTGCAGTCAGTTTTAGCTTTAGGATTAAAAACATGCATTATCCAGGACAAAAGCTCTGTCACCACTCTGAGACTGGCTAACTCATCTTCTATCACTATTTCAATTCAAAATTCCTTTTATTATGGCAAAATGTGCCATATATTAATAAACATTGTACATGAGATTGAAACCTAGGTTTGTTTTCCTTCCAAATTTCCTGAGATGTCATCATCTGACTGTGCTAAGGAGATACTGAACCAACAATTCAGTAAAAATGTTTAATACAGTGGTACCTTGGTTTGCGAGCATAATTCATTCCGGAAATGCGCTCGTAATCCAAAGCACTCATATATCAAAGCGAATTTCCCCATAAGAAATAATAGAAACTCAGATGATTCGTTCCAAAACTCAAAAATATTCATATAAAATGATTACTGTAATACAAAATACATAAAGTAATTGAATTTATTAATGACATTACAATTACATATTACAGTAAATACAATTAATTGTATTGGGTAGGATGACTTTCTTTGTCACTAATGGAATCACTGCTATCTGTTGACTCTTTTGTCTGTTGTTTCTTTTTGTGCGACTTTAACAAGGAACCTATCCCATGACACTTGCTTTTACCTCTTTTTGAGGATATCACGGAAATATGACATTGCATTGTCGTTAAACAGATTCATCACTCGCACTGCCATAGCCTTACTCGGGTGTGCTTTTCTACAAAATTTTGCAGTTTCCCACATTTTGCACACCTTTCTAATCTCATTTGAAGAGAGGGATGTCTCCATCTTTTTCTCCTCCTCCATAACCTCTTGCTGTTGCTCGCGATGCAGATTCATCAGTTCGTCGGTGGTAAACTCCTGGCCATGTTCCTCCACCAGCTCTTGAATGTCGTCCTCATTCACCTCCAGTCCTATGGTCTTCCCCAAGGACACAATTTCATCGATAACTGGCAGCTCCTGTTCATGAGCAAACCCCTCGACTCAATCAGACCACGATTTTCTCCAAGCAGAATTAAGGGTTCTCTTGGTGACCCCATCCCAGGCTTTATCGATGTTCTTGACACAGTTTACGATGTGGAAATGATTTTTCCAAAACTCTCGGAGGGTAAGGTTAGTTCCTTCGGTCACCTCGAAGCATCGCTGAAATAGTGCCTTGGTGTAAAGCTTTTTAAAGTTCGAAATGACTTGCTGATCCATGGGCTGGAGTAATGAAGTAGTGTTGGGAGGAAGAAACTTGACCTTAATGAACTCGAATTCTTCCAGTAAGTCGTCCTCAAGGCCTGGAGGATGAGCAGGAGCATTATCCATAACCAGCAAGACTTTGAATGGCAATTTTTTTTCTAAAAGGTATTTCTTCACTGTAGGACTGAAGACCTCGTTAATCCACTCAACGAACAAGGTATGAGTGACCCAAGCCTTGCTGTTGGACCTCTACATAACGTGTAACTGGCTCTTCTACACCTTGCATTTCTTGAAGGCTCATGGATTCTCAGAATGATACAAGAGCAGGGGCTTGACTTTGAAATCACCGCTTGCATTAGCACACAGCAAGAGGGTGAGATGGTCTTTCATGGGCTTGTGACCGAGCATTGCATTCTCTTCTGCTGTAATGTAGGTCCTCTTTGGCATCTTTTTCCAAAAAAGCCCTGTCTCATCGCAATTAAAAACTTGCTGCGTCAGGTAACACTCGGAAACCATGAGCTTCTGAAACTCGGCAACAAACGCCACAGCTGCCTTTGCATTCTAACTCGCAGCCTCTCCGTGCCTCAACACTACGGATGCCACTTCTCCTCTTAGTTATCAAACCATCCCATGCTTGCCTTGAAGCCTTCTTCGTTTTCTGTAGACGTACCTGGCAGTTTACTTACGAGGTCGGCATACAAGGCCTTTGCCTTCTCACAGATCAAGTTCTCGGTCAGAGTATCACCTGCTAGTTGCTTCTCGTTATCCACACCAAAAGCAACTTTTCTACATCTTTCAGAATACGTGGCCGTTGCTTTGATACACTCGTGACTCCTTTTGCTACATCTAGCCCCCTTGGTTCTTCTTTAATACTGTGCAAATCATTGATGCACTCTTCTTATAAAATCTTGCGATGGCAGCCACTTGCATACCTTGTTCGTGCTTCCCGATGATTTCCTTCTTAACTTCCACCGTAATCATCTCCTTTTTCTTCTGACCGCCTTCCTTTTCAACCCTTTTCTTCATTGGGGCCATTGTCGTAGTACAGTTAATAAAGAACAGTCATACATTTGGACACAAAATAAAAAATGCTTTACACACACATGTGGTCACAATGCTAGCACGAATGTTGACTATACGAATGAGGTATGCCGACTGAGACAGCACATGCGAGACGATTACCCACAATCCCAAGCGGCTTGTGATCACGTGACGCTCGGCAGACAAAGCGTATAGGTAATACAGTACTCGTATTGCAAGACGTCGCTTGTTTATCAAGTTAAAATTTATTAAAAATATTTGCTCGTGTTGTGAAACACTCGCAGACCAAGTTACTTGCAATCCAAGGTGCCACTGTATATAAAAAGAGTGTATTTTGATCATTAAATGGCCACCATCAGAACATTATAGCAACATTGCACAAATAGTATTATTTTGTGCAATGTTACTATAAAATGCAACACAGCTATCTATCCAGATACTGTCTAGCATATTTTTGATTCTTACCATAAAATGCAAACACTTGTAGTTGATGAGAAACTTTAATAACATGCTAAATATAATACAGTAATACCCCACATAATGCTGCTCCATTTAGCATTATTTCATTATAGTGCTCAGTAATTCCTGAGTGCAGCCATTACTGCATCATTACTAATATTCATTTAGTAGTTCAGTGTGCTTTGTGCAGAATACAAGTAAGTGTTTCGCTGCTGTGTACCTTGTTTGACAAATGCAGACATAAGGACTGCAACTATTGACAAACACCACTTCATTATAATGCAACCAGTGGATCGTGAGTTGACCTCAGAAAGACTGTCTTCTAAGGTTTGCAGAAGGCAAGAACCATGAGAACCATTATTTTTAATGGTCCCTCATTAAAAATACTTATTTTTAATGAGGGACCATTAAATATATGTATATGAAATTGTATACATACTTTCATATACATACTTATATGAAATTGCTAATTAAGTATAATTAGCAATTTCATAAAACTCAAAGTTTATTATTATATTTCGCCTATCTAATAAAGCAATGTTATAACTCAGTTTAGGTTAAAACCTGCTGTTTTGGTTTTTTGTGTTCTATTCATGATAAAATGTTCTTCATTGGTCATATTACACTAATAGAACTCTTTTTCCCCTCTTCTCCCCTTCCCTTAATTTTTTTTACCAGGTTGAGGATCTCAATGTAGAATTGGAAAGTCAACGTTCAAAAGTGTCTGAACTGGAAAAAAAACAACGGAAATTTGATCAGCTATTAGCCGAGGAAAAAGCTGTATCTGAACGTATTGCCCAAGAACGAGACAATGCAGAAAGAGAAGCTAGGGAAAAAGAAACACGTATACTTTCCTTAAATAGAGATTTGGAAGATAAACAAGACCAGCTTGAAGAACTGGAGAGAATGCGAAAACAGTTGCAATCCGAATTAGATGAACTAGTAAATAGTCAAGGCACTGCAGATAAAAATGTAAGTTGTCTGTTTTTAGCACATACTCTAGTAATTTTATAATGTAAATTAGCTGATATCAATTGTCTACCACTTTATGAAAATAAATGTTTCAGTTATAAGAAACAGTTTTCTTCCTAATCCTTATTAAAATGCAGAATATCATCAATTCTTGATATGTCATCTAGGGGGGGGGGGGTGCACAGAAGACTAACTTTATATTATTACCAGCTTCCTGTCGTGAATTTTTTGTCAATTCTTCATTATTGTCCACTCTTACATTTAGCTGTATGAATCCACTTAGCTCTTGGTTTTCTTTGATCTTCTTTCTTGGCATGGAGTTGCCACGCTGCCTTACATTAGCTCTGCTTATACTTTCTTGAATGCTCAGCATCATAGTCTTTTCTGATATCTTCACTTTCAATGATTCTGCCACTTATTTCATCTCTTTTCTCTCCTCCTAATTTTTCTCATATGTTTGTGATATCTAATCTTTGATCAGCTGTTTTATTTCTAACTAAACTCTCAAGTCTATAAGTTAAAACTAGTTTGAACACCTTTTTTACATATACAGTCTACAATTTTGATTAATTTCTTATTCCATATACATTTGTTCTGCAGGATTTCCTATCATACCAACCTTGCTTCTTCCATTAATTATTTCCATATTGAATTTGTATCTTCATAAAAGTTATTCTTAGCTTCTTTTATATTCTCTATTAAGAATGCAGTTTTCCATGTTCCTGCCAAATTTCATAGCTTTCATCTTATTTTCATATTTTTTGTCACAGCAGCATTTTTTTTGATGACTGACATCAAAAAGTGGTGTATGGATGTAAGGGGGAGGGGGTGCATACGTGCAAGATTTGAGGTGACAGTGGTGTACCAGAAGGATCACTCCTTGTCCGTTGTTATTCAAGCTTTACATCAATGACATTGGGAAGGATTTAACAGGAGACACAGCTGTTTGTTGATGTGAAGATAGGCAGGGTAATCAGGAATGACTTTAATAAGCTGGAACGGTTGGCACAAAAATGACTGTCAGTACAAGATAAGTAAATATAAATTTATGTAATTTGGTGTAATGAGACATCCAGGGTGTATTGTATTGAAGGGATTATCTAAAAGAAACTGACTAGGATAGGGATCTTGGAGTTTTAGTAGATACAGTAAAGAGGGTACAAAGGAAGTGTTAAAGATGATATCATGACTATGAAATATGGATTATGAGAACAGATTGGGAATTTGTAGATGGCAGACTATATTAAATATTAGAAAGAAGCATGATATGAGTCCCTGGAGGTCTCTATGTGCTTGTTATTGAGTAGTGATTGATTACTTCTGTATTTACTATAAAATCAATAATACAGGAGTAATATAATCAAGCAAATGATTTGTTATTGTAATCACATTGAAACACTAAATAGAAGATAAAAAGGTTTTTAATATTCAGTGCTTTAGAGTTGTTACATGCATATTTCAGCTAACATCTGTATACTACCTGTTATTATCACAAGAGAGTATAATCCACAGCTGGGTTTTCTGCTTCATTCTGTATGAGAACATCAGGTATAATTTGCCATCCCAATTTGCTGAATGGATTGAATCTGCTCTCTCTCCCCAGCATACCATAGATTTGAATCCCACTCTGTCATGGATATTTGCAAATGCCTTCAGGTGAAAGGTGAATCACATAATCAGTTGTGAGACTACCATTCTGCTTATTGGAATCCTGAGGTTGGGAGAGATCAATTTTGAATTTCTATAGCAGTATGTTTGGCTCTGTTAGCTGACTCACATTGCTAATGTATCATGAGTGCATAACTTTCGTGAGATCCTCATAAAGATGCAGATATCATTTAGAAAGCATTGCTTCATACATCCCTTATGCCCTGAGTGCTAAAGTGAAAATTTACATGGTAACATGTTTAACTGTATGCTGATTTATCAGACCAGTGAAAAGTGGATCCACTATAATGCTGACTATTGCTGAAGCCCATATCATCACAAGGCAATTATGTTGATTTCTTTAATATTCATTTGACTGCTTTTCTACTTTTAGAAAATAGGAAAGTACTTTTTGACTACTTTCAGAAAACTTTCCTCCATAACAAACTGTTCCTGTAGTCTTTACAAGTACCTGGATTAGTCGGAGTTATGGATGAAATAACTAAGGCTATAAGATGTATATGAGGGCTAGTAATGGTGTATGTTCTTTGTTTAGTGAGCTGACACACCAAGTTTTCATGAGAAACTTCTACCTCCATATGAAAAGTGTCTTTAGTTTAAAAGCCATGTAAAGATTTTGCATATGCCAGGATTCAAAGGGTCGAACCGAAGTCTTTCTAATCAACTGACTTGTCATGATATCCTCTCAACTGCCCTGTGTAGGTGCTCCTTTAGTCAGGAGCACCAGTAGCATGCATTTTGCCAGCAGTTACTGTGACATATGAAGTGTTGTGAGCTGCTTGTTTCCTGACAGTTTGTCAGGTGGTTGTCCTTGCTGAATATTCATTCAAGAACTGCATATACTAGAAACATATTCACAAATCTATGATGTAAAGTATAGTGATTTATAGAATGCAGATCTTTGTCTGGTCAATGATTTAAGTGAGAAAAATACTGATTGCTCATCACACATCATGCCATGTTTTGTTCTTTGATAGTGTAGTGTGGTGGATCATGGGTAACTGAAAATTTCTTATCCAATCTCAGTACTGTCATTTGTAATCCTTCTTGTGAAAGTGATTTCTGAGTTTAGTCCATATTATTCCATTAGTTTCATTAACAGGATATTTGTGGGCCCCTCTGATTGTTATAGTTTGTTCCTTGATCATGAATTTATTTATATTGGCTGTCATACTTTATCTTGGTAAAAATATTTAACATAATTAAGTATCTAAATTTAATTTGATGTTGAATCTTCTTTGCACATGAAAAATACCATATATTGTGTTTTCGGAACATGATTTTTTAGACAAGGTAATAAGTGAGCTTGTAGTTATTACTCTTTTAGTGATTAATAAAATTAATTTGTTCTTTTGTATTCTTTGTAAATTTTTGATGAACATTTATATCTATCAACACAAGTGTTGCAGAAATACTCTCATTTTCATTTAAAATCCTCTTAACCACCTTAAATATCCATACCACATAAAACTGATTTGAAAGTTTTCAAATCAGTATTCATGGGGAAAATGCTAGTTTCAGATTCCTTTATTTTATAGTTTAATCATTGGTTTCTGTTTAGTTTTTTTTTCATCTTTCCTTAGTCTTTTATTTTCAAACTGTGCATTTTTATAGAAATATCTGCAAAAAATATTATTTCATGAAATCTAAATGGCATCAATGATTTGTTTAAAAAAATCTTTCATACAGTTAGAAGGAAAAACCTTTTTCATTTACATGAGATGGAGCCTTAAATTTTAAATTTCATGCTTCAACACTTATTCAGTTATCATATTCTAATGAATTGAACAAAAACTGTAAATAGTTGACCATTATAGTGAAAATAGTGGCCAACACAATATAAAGCATTTCATAAATCAGAAAGAAAGGATTTCTAATCTTAAAGTAGAATAGTATGTCTCCTTGGTATCCTAAGACTGAGGGAAAGAAAAATTGTGACATGAAGCAGTGAAAATCATTTATTATTGTACTTGAATAGATTATTAAATACTTAAGGAAATTGACAGCATATACTAGAAATATAAATTAAATCAAACTTTAATATATACTTTCCAATATTTCGGCAACGTCACGTTGCCATCTTCATGGGAACGTAAGATAAAGACACGTGCACGCAAGTACTACACAACAGCAAATGAGAAACAAAGCGAGGAAGCTACCGTTTTCCTAAAGTCCTGATGGTGCCCCCTGCCAGGCTACATCAGGTGTTCTTGGCCTTTGGCCTGAAGTTCTCCTGATGTATGTTTCCCAAATTTGGGGCAGTCTCATGCATCCAAATTTGTTGAGGTTTGGCATGTTCCTAAGGACCGAGGCTGATTCCATGAATAGTCTTTCATATTTGAACATGCTGTGGCTTTCTTCCACCTTATTATCTGGCAAGTATGCAGAGCATGGTCTGCAAGCCCAGAGTGGCTGTACTGGTGAAATCGAATGTAGTCCTTGTGTTCTGATATTTGCTGTCCTGCCTGTCTGGCCAAAGCAGGACAATTTACAGCTGCAAGGGACCTGGTATACACCAGGTAGGTCCAGGGGAAGTGGTTGGTCTCTAGTGGAGTGGATAAGGGATGCCAATTTTCTATATGGTCTGTAACAAGAGGTCAAGTCATATTTTTGTTGATTTTTTCCGAGGTGCCTCGAATGTAGGGATGGTGAGGGTTTAGAGTAATCTTTTTTGTGAAGGGGTGGGGGTTGTGGATAACTGGTTTTAGTATTTTTTGGATTTTTTGGGGGGGGGTAGCCATTGGCTGAGAAAGTGTTAAGGATGTGATTTAGTTCAGTGGTTAGTGCTTTGTCATTTGAACAGATTAGTTTAGCCCTGTTGAATAGTGTCTTAATAACTCCATATTGTTGTAGCCCTAATGTAGCCTGCCAGGGGGCACCATCATGGCTTTAGGAAAACGGTAGCTTCCTTGCTTCGTTTCTCATTTGCTGTTGTGTAGTACTTGCGTGCACTTGTCTTTATCTTACGTTCCCATGAAGATGGCAACGTGACGTTGCCGAAATATTGGAAAGTATATATTAAAGTTTGATTTAATTTATATTTCTAGTATTATTATTATTGTTTCGGGCAACTCAGGAGTCAACAGACTCATCGAGGGAGGCCCTAACATCATGTCAAGAACAACTATTCAACATTGATACAGTATCTATCATACCCTGCCTTGAACTCATTCATGGTCATAGCACCCACAACAGACTCTGGAAGCTTATTCCACTCATTCACCACTCTTCAAGTAAAAAACCTAGCTCTAACCCCCTTGTCAACCATGCTCTTGCCCAGCTTCCATGCATGGCCCCTAGTCCTACCACCACCAGTCATATTTTCAAAAATATCTTCTGGATCAATCTTATAAAAACCCTTCAGTAATTTGAATGTCTCAATCATATCACCCCTCCTTTGCCTATCGTCCAATTTCTGCAACCCACAAATCCTCAACCTATTCTCATAAGGTTCATTCCACAGTCCTGCTATCATCTTGGTCACTCGTCTCTGGACCCTCTCCACTTCCTCCCCATCACGAAGAAACCCTGGTGCCCATAACTGGGCACAGTAGTCCAGATGGGGTCTTATCAAGGCTCGATACAGAGGAACAACAACTTTTTGTCTCTGCATGTTAAAGTATTTTTCAGAAGCCAAGTGATTTGATGAGCTGATTTAGTCACTTTTGCAATGTGACCCCTAAACTTCAATTCCCTATCCACCAACACTCGCAAATCCCTAGCCTCATCAATCTCCTGGAGTACAGTTCCACCAATGCGATATACTGCTGCTATTTTTTTCACCCCAAAGTGCATAACCTTACACTTTGCCACATTAAACTGACATCCATTTTTCCTAGCCCAGTCCTCCAAACCATCCAAAGCATCCTATAAAATTTTGACATCCTGTGCACTCACAATTGTTCTACCCAACTTTGCATCATCAGCAAACAAGTGAACACTTCCTCTCAAATCCTTTCCAATATCATTGATGAACAAATTGAAAAGCAGTGGTCCAAGAACAGAGCCCTTTGGCACACCACTAGTCACAAGCCATCTTTTAGACTTCACTCCTGCATAAACCACTCTCTGGTATCTCTCCTTCAACCGTTTAACCAGCGTATAAGCCTTTCTACAAGAATTACTATCATCCATGGATGAATTACTCGAGGCCCGCCATTACGGCAAAATGAAGCTGAAGTTATCTAGACAACCGAATCGTCTGACCTTCCTAAAACGCTGCCGGGATAATCAGGTAATCCCAAATTGTGTAAAATTTAAGCACCGTTTCTTTTCACAGAAAGCTCTCCGTATCTATAACCATGTGAACCATACTTTGCTATGGGAATAAATTAACACTACACGCAGTTCCCTAGCTGACATAAACAGAACTATTTTAGCACTAGAGGAAGAGCTTTCTAATACGCTAAATCATGAACTTTGGTCAATTCTACATGACGTCTCGTGCACTGCGGCAAATAAAGAATTCGAAAAAATATGGAGTCGACATATCAACAAGTTTGATAAATTAAAAAAGAACTCGACGTCCAAACCAACACTGTAGTTAACCTTTTTTCAGTTATTTTGAATCCTTGAAGCACTCATTGCTCTGTCACGTGGTCACAACTTCGCCATTGCTCCTAGGAAAATACCGGCCAAGGAATTAATGATCCAGATTGAATGCGGGATTCGCCACCTTCCAAACCATATCACCAATGATATTAGATTGGATGTAGCCCGTGTTCTACCAAAAACAAGACCACCAAAAACCACTATAGCCAATACTGAATACAAGTCTCTACAGGAAATGAAGAAAAACAAAGAAATAGTTATCACCAAAGCGGATAAGGGGAATGCCACTGTGGTACTCAATCATACTGACTACACAGGTAAGCTTAATGCTTTACTATTAGATCGGGCTACTTAACTCCTCATTGAATACAATCTCACCAACTCACAAATTAGAAAACTCCATAGGCTCCTTAAGAAAGTCACTTCTTGGCCTGTGGAGATTACTAGCAAAAACCATATAACTCCAGACCCCCCCCCGTATATATGGGCCCCCAAAAATACATAAAGAAAATGTATTTTTTCCATTACGTCCCATATAGTGGATGGCATTGATACCACCACATACAAACTAGCTAAATATTTAGCCAAAGCGCTCTCACACTATATTGGCTACACACCATCACACATAAAAAATAACTCAGCCCACTTCAAAGCCAGTATAGAAAACCTTACACTCTAACATAATGACATAATGGTCAGTTTTGACGTCTCCTCCTTATTCACAAATGTTCCCCTCAAAGAAACCTTAGAGCGAATCCAAGCTAAATTTTCTCCCGATATCTCAGACCTATTTCAGTTCACAATGAACTCAGGCTACTTTGTTTGGCAGGAAAAATTCTACAAACAGATAGAGGGGACAGCCATGGGTTCACCACTTTCCCCACCCTTGGCCAACTTCTTTATGGAGACTTGAGAAAGCCTTCAACTCTGCCCCACAAAAACCTACCATATGGCTTCATTACGTTGATGATGTGTTCGCTATGTGGCCACATGGCTCGGATACACTCCTCTCCTTCTTAACAAACACTTAAACAACCAACACCCCAGAATTAAGTTCACCCTGGAAAAAAAGGAAAATTTGGATAATTGAAGTCTTTTACCTGCAAAAAGAAGGCACAGCCATGGGCTTGCCATTATTCTCCCTGCCCCTACCCCAAGTGCATATGGAAGCTCAATATATGAAAACAACAGCCTCCCCTTCCTAGACACACTAGTTACCTGCCAACATGATGGAACCTTGGTTTTCTCAGTTTATAGAAAACCCACTCATACAGGCAGATACATTCACCCCCCCCCCCCCCTCACAACAATATGGAGTTATTAAGACACTATTTATCTTAAGTTCCCATGAAGATGGCAACATGACATTGCCGAAATATTGGAAAGTATATATTAAAGTTTGATTTGATTTATATTTCTAGTATACGCTGTCAATTCCTTAAGTATTTAATAATCATGTTTAACCAGCGTATAAGCCTTTCTACAAGAATTACTTGAATAGATTATCTAATTTACAACAGTTTTTTTATCCTGAAAACTGCTGTGTTAATTTGTGATATTTTTATTGATACATTTCCCTGCTACTTATAATATAGTTATACAGCACACTTTCCTCTAATTATTTATAGGTCCATGAATTAGAAAAAGCCAAACGTGCTCTAGAAAGTCAATTAGCTGAACAAAAAACACAAATTGAAGAATTAGAAGATGAACTCCAATTGACCGAAGATGCAAAATTAAGGCTAGAAGTAAATATGCAAGCAATGAAGTCACAGTTTGAAAGAGATCTACAGGCTAAAGATGAACAGGCTGAGGAAAAGAGACGAGCATTACTGAAACAGGTAATTTCTTCCTCATTACCTAAATTTTATACAAAATATATTTATCAAACAAAAATTATCAGAATGATTTTGATAAATAAGATCTTGAGTGATGCTAAGGAATTTAAAGCACCATCCTAGTATTTAATTGTTGCTAATTCTACCAATTCATTGATTTGACATGTCATTATTCTTTCCTTGTAACTCACTTGCTCGATTCCTGCTTATTTTAATGTGATGAGTGGTGATCACACAATTTTTAGAATGCAGTGTGAAGTGAAAAATCATAACTTGCATTTAGTAAGTGTAATAATAATTATTTATCACCAGCATCATATTCCTGTTGTGTGCTCTAAAGGGGCATATAGGATACTATAACAGTACTTCACAATTAAGCTTGTATTACAAATCTCCTGTCAAAAATTTTCACTACAATTTGTATCAACACTTTAGTGTTGTTATATCTGATGTTTTTGTGTTTTAGGACACTTCTGGTGTTATCAATCCATCCTAGATCTTGTGTTGGAACGTACTTCCTGGGTTTTGAATCCACCATCTTGTTGTAAAGTTGTTCTTAAAAAATCAATTAATTGCTGGTTGATTACTGGTTAATTCAAAATATGGGGAAATTTATATTTATACTGCACCACCTTATATTTAGATTAGTCTATGTAAAATAGTGGAATCAAACTTCAATTAATTTAGCAGTCTCATTAATCATATAGGCCGAATTTAATATTCTACACTTAAGGCTCCTGCAAGATCCGAACTTTTTATGAACAGTGCAATGAAAAAGAATCAGGCACACACAATATTGAAATCAATAAAGCAGAACATTTAATACAAGGTTATATGACAAGTACATAAAATTATAACTCCCAAAATAAGATAATACAATTAACTTAGTTCTTCAGGTTAAATATTCACATAGAATCAAACATCATATCATCAGATACTAAATTCATAGTTCTCCTAATAATAAAAATTGTTCGTACAGTTCAAACCTTCAGAATTTCTTAGTAAATAAATTTACTAGTATCACTCAGTTGCACTCTATAATTTAACATTTAGTCAGCAAGCACTTATTAATTTAATAATGGCGGCAGTTTTACTTCAAGGGGAATTACTTTCAAGTTTCAAACTTCGGCTAAACTCAGCGAAACGCAACAGTAAATGTTAGGATATTTGAGATGGAGCTATCACTTAAATCTTCATACTGAAATAAAGTAAAATAGGACTGTTCTTACCGGGATTAATCCTTAGCAGATCAGATTCAATGTGAGCACATTTCAAAACTATATTCACTTATTACTCTGAAGCAACACTATTCAAAAGAATTTTTCACGGAGATAACTGAATTATTATTTATCACGCTGCACAAATCTTGACGGACTTGCTATATGGCAGAATAATTATTCAATGTTTACTACTGCATAACAAATTGAGCTTTGCATAATCCTTCTTCAAAGCGATATAGGAATACGTAGTAATTCTAGAACTGAGTGTAATTATTCTGAATTTCCTATTAATCTTCTGGTCTTTAGTTAATCCTATTACGGCACTAAATTCCTATTACTGCCACCGCTGACTTTACTCTCAGCTCCTTATAAGTTTTCTCCTTGTCTCCGTAGTGTTCTGAATGCTCCTGCCCTTGAGTGTCCTTCTTTACTTTCACCTCCCGTTTATATACATTCCCTCTTCCTGCCTAAACTTGTTCACTCGTCCAACTCATTAATTCCTTACTTCCAATTACCACAGCTCACGCCCTAAGCTCGCACGTTCTATTTTATTTCTGTCTCCATGGTAACGATCAAAACAAAATGTAAACATAAGCATTACATAAGATTATACCTTTACACTCAGTAATAAAAAATAATAATAAAAATATTATAGTTACTTAATTTCTCCTTCACTTTCATTTACAAATATAATAAATAAAACATGTTATAGTTCACATAAGGCACATAAAAGTTACATACATAAAATATCTTATAATATTACTGAAGGAATATAGAAATAAAACAAATAGTATTTTCTGCAGAGTCCTTTCATTAACATAACATATAATTAAATAATAACTGATAAAATTCAAGGAAAATACATGAATAATAAATCTTAAGCAAGAGACTAACAAATAATATTTAAACAAGTCTTGCTTAGTATATGGTAGATTATGTTAAATGTGAATGAAGAATAAAAACATACAAAATAATTTCATTCACAGTTTAACACTTGGTCTTTTTCAGGCCATATTGGAACAGACATCTGGTTACTAGCCTTTCCTCTCCCATTCTGTTTAAGTGACGATGCACACATCCACACAGTAATCTACTGTTTATCTGACCCTTCAATTATAATTGATAATTATCAGAACGGCAAGTTTGGATAATTGAAGTCTTTTACCTGCAAAAAGAAGGCACAGCCATGGGCTTGCCATTATTCTCCCCGCCCCTACCTCAATTGCATATGGAAGCTTTTGAGCAACATACTCTAGATTCCTTTACTTTTAAACCCAAGGTCTGGTTTATGTGTGTTGACAATATTTTTGTTATCTGGCCTCACGGCCACCAGCCTTTAGACACCTTCCTCAGCAACCTAAATAAATAACACAAATGCATACAATTGAAATTGAAAGTCAGAACACACTTCCATTTCTAGATAACATTTGTCACATGTGAAGAAAATCTGATTTTACATCATTACATCAATAAAAGATTTGCATTTAATGAGTTGTTGCTGCAACTGGTCACATCTATACCGTTAAAATCCAATGAACTTGTCACACGTCTTCCTTCCAGCAGTCTTTCCTTCACTGTTTACCATACGCCTACACATACTGGTCAATATATACACAAAATATAGGTATAATTAACACACTAAAAAACAGGATTTTAAATATTTGCTCCAATAAGCACTTAAACACAAATTAGAAGTTGTCTCTGCAATACCTTCCAAAAAAAAAGGCTACAGCAAGAATACCATCAACAAAATTCTGCACAAGACTTCACCTAATAATAAAAATAAACTATATTACAATAAAACTGTAGCCATTCCATACATTAAAGGGATATCAGATAAATTTGACAGAATACTCTAGAAATACAACCTTAATACTACCTTTAAAACTCCTTTAAAATTAAGGAACCTATTCAATTCCTCTAAGGATTCACTCCCTCTCTTTTGCCCACCCTGGAGTATACTGTATTCAGTGTGCCTGTAATTTGCCTGAATGCATAATTTCTTATCCAAAAAAGGGAAAATAAATGACACATTGACACCTTTCTGATCATACCCTGGATACTCTACATAGAACTGACTGGAAAGGTACCTGCTTATTACCTCACACTAAAGTGTGGTATGAACACAAATTTAAAGAGGCCTGTGAAATTTTAATCTTAACAATAGTGATGGTTTAAAAATCCCTGGAATATGGATGGCACATATTCTACCTATATATTCTACCCATATTCTAAAAGTTCATTAAAATTATAATTAGGACTGTAATAATCCAGAATCTTAGCCTTAATATAACAAACACTTCTGTTAAATTATTGATTATATCACCACTATTGCTGTATTAAAAGTATTAATATGAATTTGTTCTCTGACAATGTCATAAATAGAATATAGCTTTGTAGGGCTTTTTTTTTTCCTACTAGAGGTCAGCCAGTAGAATAATGGTTGATCAAATCATTGTCATTTTGGAATAGCTGCTCTTGAAATGTAATGTAGCTTGTGTGTGTGTGTGTGTGTGTGTGTGTGTGTGTGTGTGTGTGTGTGTGTGTGTGTGTGTGTGTGTGTGTGTGTACTCTGGATGATAACCTTAATATTAAGGTTGAAACCTTCAGGAAATTAAAGTTTTTGTTCTTAACAAGGTTGTACTCTCCATGATTTATTATTAATATGAATGCTAGTCACTGTTAAGAAATGGATGCTGTACCATCATGTTTGTTTTTATATTGGTTTAAGCCTATATAGAATACTGTTAGGTTAGCTAAGTCCCAAATTGACAGCCCATCCTCATGTGTTCAGTATTTAGTGGATATCTATTAATAGGACTCATCACATGGATGTGGGATTGAAATTATGTTGGAAGCCCAAAAGGTTAGGTGGAGATCTCCTCCCAGTTATTTAGCTTTTACCTTGTGATCCCCAGTATAACAGTCATCTTTATTTAAGAACCTAATATCAGTTACATTTATTTAAATTGTAATGTTTTTATAATGTATTATTAATAAATAGTACTTTGAAATACTCATTTTTGATTATTTCATCTATCAAAACATGGAATGCCATTTAAAAATTACTTTTATTTGGCCATTCATAATTTGTGTTTCTTAGGAACAAGCATTATGACATCACTACTATACTAAAAAATATTAGAAATTATGATAAATGGCTTTATTTAAAACTAATTGGTAGAGATTGTTAGAAGGTTAGTATTCACTACTAACCATCTGCCTAAGATTTACATATTATAGAAGAGTTGTACAATATATCTATCTTGAATTTCATCTTGCTTTGCCATTTTATGAAAATGGCATAAGTGATGCAGTAATTCTCCTTCTCTATGGTCTGGGAACATGTTCCGAGGCTTCCTACAGTGCTCATATAGCTGCCAGAGTAACCTTCATGTTCCACTTTCAAACATCTTTATTGCTGGCTGGATTGTGGTCACTTGAGTTTGGCTCTCTAGTGGGTGCAGGATCTCTGCTAAACCAGAAAATCCCTTTGTGCATACATTTTTCATCTCACATTTTTCAGAGGCCCTAAACTTGGGAGACTATGGATATATCTGATAATAGAAATAAGAAACAAGATATTTAACACATATGCCATTTGTTTCTCATTATCCATACAACAGGTGAAAAGCCAATAAGGAAATGTGACCATTGTTTATTCAGAAGGATTGGTGGAATCTCCCAAAATGATTAAAGAAAAACTACATTCCAGTGGCAATCTTGTTTGAACATATCATTCAGAAAAATTACTGCAAGCAATGTCGATGGAGGAGGAGGTACAAGTTGTAGTAACAACTCTTTAAATGCAAATGCTTCATTGATGTAAGGATGTAAAATCAGATTTTCTTGACCAGGTGAGATGTTCAGAGATTAAAGATCAGGGAGAGGCAAGTATGAGGCACATTCTGATACACCAGTGTGGTCACCCAGTTCCAACCAAAAACATCATCCTTGTGTTTGATAGATCCAAATCTCTGACATTGGTAATAGCAGAATAACTCAGGATGTTTTAAGCATCAGAAAAATAGGCATTCCCAAACTGCCTGTTATGGCTCAACCATCTGTGCCCAGTGTGGTAGTAAAGAGTAAAAACTTGAATGTGTCAAAAATATGAACAGAACCATCCAGCCTACTTCCATGCATCCCAAAGGCAGAAAAATGAGAAAGAAGTTCAAAAGATAAAAACTGAACAAAATGCCTCATATCAAAATGCAGTGAGGAAGCTAACAACCACCACCACCACCACCACACCTGCCCTAAAGTCCTCTTATGCTGAGAAATTGATGATCACGAAGTTATCTCTTAAGTGCATTAGTATCCTCACCTGTTATAGTTTCACTCTTGAAACATTCCCAAAAATGATCCTGTCCTGCTGAATGAGAACCCACTCGTCAAAATTATGTCAAGGTATCACTGGAAGCAAAACCACTGGACACCCCTTTAGAAAAAACGGATACCTTTATATCCACTGAATGTAAATTAAATACAGACCCTGACAAATCTGGTGATATATCAAACAATTTTGCAGAAGAAGAGATGGAAACTGTCTGTTCATACTTCCCAAAATCAATTGACAAACACAAGCCAGATTAATCCTCCAGCTGGCTGATGTGGATGAAATAGCCAGACCACTCCCAGCATTTTTCATGAATCAAAACTTCATCGGTAATCTTCCTTTTATGGAATATTTACCCTCCGCTGCCGTTAATCCCTTAACGATGATTTGAGAGCCAATAGCAGATTAACTGTGGTGGAGTGACTTTTGTGTCGCTTCACTTTGCATGTACTGTGTTACTTGGAATTTCCTTTACTGTATTAGGATATTGATTATTTTTTTATTTATTTTATTTTATTTTTTTTTTTACTGCACAATTTATTTATTGTCTCTTTCCAAAAAATAAAAATGAGTTTCAAATTTGCCAAAATAAATAATCAATTCTGAAATGACCACAGATCAGCCTTTGCAATGAATATATTTTAGTAATAGTAAATTTCCTTCACTTTACTGACAATATAGGTTTTTTCCGTGAATTTTCAAATGTTTGTTTGTATTTAACATATTTTGTCAAATATTTATATTTTTAAATAACATGTAGTGAAATAATATGACATTTTGCTTTCTTTCTTTGCAAAGTACCTTTATATGGATCGTCACATTTCAATTTTAGGAATGAATTTTTATTTATTTTTTTATTTTTATTTTTTTATGAACAACAAATGATTATAAACTGCATTATTCAGTTTCCAATTGTCTTTTTTAGTATCAAAAATTTTTATTCAATGGTATTTTATCAGAGACACTTCGTCTTTTTTTTTTGCTTAAAATTGCAACAGATTTTTTGTAGGAGATGCACATTACTATAATATCTAATGCTTCATTGTAAATGTGTCAAAAATATAACAGGAAAGATATCCTGTATGGAATGATTCAAAATTTATGCTCATTTTTAAGATTTTTTTACTGCAATTCTCTTTTCCCCCCCCCACTTCTCCTCTCCTGGAACTCAGTTACATAACTACTTGACATTTCTACTGGTTTGAAAGCTTTCAGACAGTATTCAAAATCTCTTATTTCAGTTTACCATTGTTGTATATTCGAAGCTTCTAATCCTCTACTCTTCCTTTGCACTTGAAATCAGCTGTTCAGCGATCTGCTGAAATTATTCTAAGATTTAGAAATACTATGCTATATTTTCAATATGTAAAACTGTTTATGCATACCACACAAAAGAAAGTTCAGTTGTGCTTTTTTTTTTTAAATTCTAAATATTACTACCTCTAAGATGCATTTCTAAGAAATACGTCTTAGAAATGCTGGACAATAATCCTCTTAGCTGGAGGAAAAGCTAAAAGTCTTAGATTACTCTTACTGCTTTTGAGAAACACAAAAAAAAGAAATTTTCCCAGAAGTCACACTAAATTGCCTCAAGCAAGAATGTCTTGTTTCGTTTTCAGACATCCTAACATAGAAAAACTGACATTTCTTTTATAGGCTGATGCAATATTTATGCCAAAAATGATTTCTTTATTTATGGTGATCGGTTTCACTTTTATTATCGAAAAATTCGAAATTATTTGATACAATTACCTTGAAAAAAGGATTTTAATTTTTTAAGAGAAAAGGCACATATCTGTTACATAATCATTTATTTTTTGGGTGGGGGGGGGAGGTTTTTAGACCTATTCAATCTGCAGGCAATTGCTATAAATGTAAATCACTTTGGGAACATGCTCATGCAGTTTAGTATAAAATAGTAGCAAAAGTATAACTACTTCAATAATGTCATATCTAAACTAGAAGAAAATGTAGTTATATCTGCTGATGTTAGAACTCTTACATAAATATTTTTTCTGACATGAATTCTCTATCAGCTATAATGTAATCAATTTACAGATTTTTGCATTGTTGTATTGACAAAAAAAATATGTGAAGTAATTTCTTCTTTCTACTACAAGAAAAAGATAATAACAGAAGAAAAATATGTAGTATTTTCTTTTTCATTGGGTGAATTTACAATGTTCTTTCTTTGTGTTTTGAAATGAAAGTGCAAATGATTATTTTCTTACCATTTTTGCTAATAGAATATCTGCATATAATTATATGAGTGATATTTTGCCGTTTTTCTCTCACAGGAGAAAAGAAATAAGGCAATAATATCGTTCAATCAGTCGAACTTTATTGTAGCGGAAATTCTTATTATCAAACTTTGCTGTTTTTTAATAAAAAAATATTATTTGTACTACTTTGAAAATTTCTAATCTGTGACACACACACGCTGCTATGAAAATTTAATAAACAAAGTTTCGGCAAACTGTATTCTTATTTACAAAAAAACAGGCTTATAATAGGCATATTTGAAAAACAGTTTCATTAAGCAAGATTGTGGTACACAGAATGTTTCAAAAATTAAGAAATAAAACATCTCAGAGAATGATATATAATGGTTTGGAATATATATATATATACATATATATAATACCTTAATTATATTCCAATAAATTTTCATTGCAGTGTGTGGCACAGATTAGAAATTTTCAAAGTAGCACGAATAATATTTTTTTTATTAAAAAAACAGCAAAGTTTGATAATAAAAATTTCCGCTGCAATAAAGTTTAACAGATTGAACTATATTATTGCCTTATTTCTTTCTCATGTGGGAGAAAAATGGTGTGTGTGTGTGTATATGTGTGTGTGTATATATATATATATATATATATATTCATTCAATATTCCTTTCTGCCCAGTAATAAGCTGTAAACTAATGGAGAGATTACTGATTCCCCCCCACTGGGAACCAGATCAAAAGAATGATGTCCAGCAGGCAGCACACTAAAGTGCCTCGTGCAATAATTAAATATTTTACAGGCAGAAATTAATGTTTTGTTTTTCCATCTTTCTGATTGATTAGCAGATATTCGAAACATATTATTCTGATATTGCATTTGTAGGATGACAGTGTTTTTAAATATTAATTTCCCCATTACTCAATGTCACATAACTTCCTGATTTATAATAATCAGGAAAATGATATGTATATTTTCTGATTTATAATTTGCTAATTTATAATACTCAAAACCTAGTTTCTGTGTCGAAAAATTAAACATTATGTGGAACAATTACTATGGAAAAATAACGAATTAAACAGAAACTGTACCTATGTTTCATAACAGTTTTTGGGTGTGTGGTAGTGTTGCAGCAGGAAAGGGGTGGGGGTGTAAAACTAACAAAGTCGAAATAAAGTTCAATTCTATTGTGAAAATATGAAATTTCACATTTGTTGCATGCACATATACATATTTTGTATCAGAGAATATACGCAAAAGTATCGGTTACTTTAAAATTGGAGCAAAATATATAAACTAGCAGAAAATATATACATATCAATTTAAATAATAATCATTTATTTCATTTTGTAAAGACCAGTTATACAAGAAACCAGGGAAACCAACAAGGTGAAAGTGCAAAGAACAGTAGATTACGATATTTTGAAAAAGAATTAGTAATATGATTAAAGACTTGCATATTATTCTTCGAAATATGATTTTGAACAAAGATAACGTAGAATGCTGGCAGCCGTTTTTTTTTTAAATTTTTTTATTTTTAATAATATTTCAAATGATTATCGTAAATTAATTTTTTTGAAAACAAAGAAAATGTTCTGTTGAGTAAGCGATTAGACAAAATTAGCACAAAAATAGTAAACATTGGTTCTCCAAGGTAATGCAATATTTAAGTGAAGAAAGTAAGCAAATATTTATATTTTGTCCTGGAATTTAAAACTCTACAATAAAAAGATAAAATAAAAATAATTTCTATATTTTTAGTCTCTCTAAGAGTCAAGTTGCCCAGCATTAAACCAGGAACTGTGTTCTTTGTTATAGAAAACTGAGACTCAGCTTTGCATAGTAATCTGTTTAAGTGTTCTCGTGAAGGATTATCGCACCTTCTAAAGGACAGAACAGCCACATTGCACTTCTTACCCATGTTCTTTCAACAGGTGTACTGAATCGTATCCAGATTTAGCTGGATGTATATATACATCCTGGCTGATTGGAGGGTTAAGGAAAGCCCGCAACCTTTTGGAAATGGCCTCAGTCAGTTTGTAGACTTATCAGTCTACAAATCCATAAAGAATAGGAAAATTCTTGCTGTGGAATTCTACTGAATTTGACCAAAGACATCACGTTTCTAACAACACAAACCTATGTTTCTGTTTGCAGGGGATATATTTAAAACCTGGTGAGGACCCAACCTTAAGGCGTTTCACTATTATTTCACAGAATTGGAAACGAACCTGCTTGTAAAGGAATTGCTATCCTTATGAGCAGCCACACTCCTTTTCAGTATTTCCAGATTAACATTGCTCTGTAGCCATTTGCCTCACAGTGGGATTTCTTATTACAATATGTTCCATTGATGTACCAGTGGGTTCTTCATGACTTCCGCTCATCCTTGATATTCTCATGTTAACTGCCTCTGGCTGCACTTCTTAGGAGTGGCTTTAACGAACATGGTATTCTGTGTGGCAGTGACAACAAATGTATAGTTGCCGAACCCAATGCAGTTGCGGACACTTTAGGAAGTTCTGCTATAATCTTGATAGTAGCTTCATGGCAGTTGTATTTGATGTAGAAAGAAACAGTGTTTTTAACTTCTCACAGATGTACTAAAGCATGCAGTCAGCTATTCATTAAGGGGAATATAAAAGAGCACTTTTACTCTCTCTCATACTAGTATTATAGGGCCTGATGACATCCATTATGAGTGCAATTTGTTAGTGCACCCTGCCAGGGTGCACTAACAAATTGCATGACTGATGACATATGCTGATGATTCAGTTGTATGTGAATAATGTAATGCCTCTGTTATCATATGTCATGTTCTGATGGAGTGCCAGAACTTCACTTTAGAGAGAAATGTAGTTTTTACTAATCAGGCTGAGCTGTATACTCAGGTAGATCTTATCTGTCTTGGACAAATTGCAGAAAATAACGGGAAAAACTCACGTAGAAAGATTATTTATTAGTATAATTTTCGCCTGTGTGTCACAGGCATCTTCAGTACATTAAGCTCAAAATTAAACACTAACTGACAATTCCAAAAAGCGCCACCTAAGTAGCTGGTGTAAGATAACTAAAAAGGTCAATAACTGTCCTAAAAAAAAAAAAAAAATTAATACAATAAAAAGTTAGGAAAGATTAGCTGATTTGTAAAGTACTATCTCCCATAAAGGGAGATAGTACTTTACTTATTGTGTACCGATATGTCTACTCACGGTTTACCTCTTTTAAAAAAAATTGCAGAAAGTTTTTAACTTTTTATAAAGAATCAATTTATATAAATGCAATTTTTATGTGGATATGGCATTGGTCAATTTTTTTAATTTGTTTTCTTGTGCATAAGATTTTACTTGTTTAGCTAATTTTTATTTTATTTTTTTACAATGAAAAATGTATAATTTAATATTTGGATACTTTGATGTCTTGTTATATTCAGCACATACTATAAGAACTCATGCAATTAACAGACAATGCAGGGAGTAACCAGCCTGTCATATCAGTAACTTGATGTTGACAGGCCTGTGAGCTTTAAATGCGAAGGGGAAGATGAAATGAGACATCCAGATTCATTTCTCATCATCAGCCTCTACTGATAGCACAGAAGAGGCTGTGCTACCAGTAGAGGCTGATTGTTTATTTTTTTAACTCAGAGCATTTGGTTAGAAATTAATCACTTATATAAAGTATCTTAATTATTACTTAAAATTGCTGTAGTCTTCCATTCTTTTGATGATATTTTGGTAAGATATCAAAATATTGCATGAGTTCATAATGAACTAGGAATTGTTAAGTTACATTGTTAAATTCATGCTTATTTAGGTGCGAGATTTAGAATCTGAACTGGAAGATGAAAGAAAGCAAAGAGCAGCAGCTATTAGTGCACGAAAGAAGTTGGAAGGTGATTTTAGGGACCTGGAACAACAATTAGAGATGGCCAGTAAAGTAAAGGAAGATGCTTTAAGGCAGTTAAAGAAACTACAAGTAAGAAATTTTGGAAACACATTCATTTTTGAAATTAAAGTTCAACACAGAAATTTAATTTAGGGAAAAAAAAAAAGATTTTTAGAGCAGCCTAGCCACGTTTGGTAATTAATAACAGTTTTTTTTTTTATTATATATATATATATACGATGAGAAATTCCATATGGGGTTAACATGATAGTGGTTAATATTACTGTATTACTATTAAAGTAGCATATATATTCTAATGAATGAGTGCTACAGAAAACTTAAGAAAATTAAGTTGGGTTATATGTATATGGTATAGATCGGTCAGTATTATGATCTTTAGCTATCATAGTTCAGAGGACATGTTATTCAGTATCTCAGCTAAAATAGAACTACAAAAAAAAAAATAAAAAAATAAATAAACATCAGAAAAGATCTATTACTGAATTAACCATTTTCACAAATAGAAAGTATATTTAGCCCTCTTATGACTAGCAAAAATAGTGTAGCGTTTCCACACATGATGTACTTTAAATCTAGAAAGTTTTTTTGCAGTGTTATTCTTCATTTTCTTTCATTAAATTTTTCTCAATTATTCCTCTTCTTCACCTTTTGAATGGATCAAGTGATTGCTGATGTGTGAATGACATCACTGAGAAACCAAACACTTTCAAAAACACTGACTGAATATCAGTAAACATAATTTGTTTAATACTATTAATCCTTTTTCTTAAATTTAATAATAGCAACAAATCTCCAACCTTTATCACGAGAACAGTAATGAAATGATGTTCAATCCGTTTTTTTTTCCTGATGCACTATCAAAAGACATAGAGGATAATGTGATAACATAGTAAGTGTCTCTTTGCTATGATTAATTGAAACCAACACATTGTAAAAGAATTTCATGGTTATCCAATGAAGCCAATTCTTTTTTTTTTTTTTTTTTTTTTTCAATAAAATTTTTTGAATGCCTATTGTGATATGGGATAAGATGACCTAAAAATATGTTAAAGCTTTCATGACCTTTTTTTTTTTTTTTTTTTTTTTTTTTTAAAGAAAATATGTAAACAACTATAAATTAATCCTTGAAAATTTAAAAATAAATTTAAATAATATGTTTTGGAAACCTTCAACACAACTATTGATTACATTTTAATAATAATAATAAATGTACACTAAATTGAAATGAAAAAATATTTTCTTTGACAGTCTGTTCTTAAAACAAAACACTCCGTCTATGGAATCACACCTAGTTAACTCATCCATGCAACACCTTAACGCCTTCAGTGAGACAAGATGAGGGATATTCCCGTTAAGGCTGTTTGGGTTCAGAGTTGTGCCACTTATTTTTGGAGGGAGAAAATGGGGACCTATCCACCTCTCCTGATGCTTTCAACAAACAGTGAAAACTTTTTTTTTTTGGTGGTGGTGGGGGGGGGGGGGTTAGGAGATGCCTGATGTAGAGAGGATAGATTCTTGATCTTCTGAAGCTGGAGAAGAGTGAGTCGCATTCTTAACACAATCATATTAGGCGATCATAGCTCTTTCACCATCACCCCAAGTATCTGAAGTGGGGGAATACTGTGCCCTATGAAAATTTCATGCTGATATTATTCTTTAATTATAACCAAATCTGCATGGAGGGGAAACAATGTGTTTGCTTTAGAATATATTAGAAAACAGTAATGAAGGAGAATGCTATATTTGGTTTATATATTTGAATTATTCAAAGATGTAAATATGTGAACCATCATTAATGAACCATCTGAGAATGGGAAGTGTAAAGGAAAACAAGTGTGAGTAGAAATCAAAATAAGAAATACTTTCATTACTGCAAACAAATTATTAATAATTTATTTATTCTTATGGCAAAAGGAATACAAAGCAGCTACAGGTTTCAATATCCAGTCCAGAAAGCCAATCTGTCACCTCGTGGATGTCCTGGAGTCCACCACCACCATGATTTTAGCACCTTGGGCAGTCATTCACAATATGAGTGATCACCTAGACCACCAGGGAACAGTCACAATTAGGGTGGTCTGACAGTCTCCATTTATGTAGTAGGTAGCCACATCTGCCATGGTTAGTTCTGATCCTGTTGATATATGACCAAATCTTCCTAGGAAAAGCAAAACCAGGCATAAGGATCTTCAACCAGGTAGCCATTTGTTGGAAGATTGTTGGACCAGTGTTCTCTGTCCACATGTCAAGTGTTGATGGTAAGGCAACTGAAGAGAGTTCGTCCATGGACCAGAGAGGGTTTCTAGATTTTAGGCAAATACTAGGTGGATTTATGAGAGTCTGATGCAGGGGTGGGAGTGGTTGCTTATTAATAATTAACATTTGTGATATTACGTGTGTCCTGTAATTTGTTGGGTGAAGCGAATAACATAAGATCCTATAAATTCCAGACATAGCTTAAGTGAATTTATGGTAGCATAATTTTTTTAAAAAAAAAAAGTTATGAAAGAGCAGTGGGATTTAATAAGCTGAAAGGCTATTTTACTGGCGAATATGTTAATAGAAAGGGGGATGGTAAATCCCTTTATGTTTTTATAGCCGGGTACGAAACTCAGATTGAAATCTATAGTTTCATGCCGAAAAAACTATCGGCGAGCCCAAGTGTAAATGATCACTTGGGTAGTACATCACCAGGGCAACTCCATGCAAAGTTAGTGGTGGAGCAAGCTCCATCACTAACTTTAATATTCTCTCATAATGTAAAACCCAGCTCCTAAGAGATGTATATATATTGTTTTACATTATGAGAAGAGGTCACTACCCAGATCGGTTTCAACCTTTTTTGAGGTCTCATCAGTGAGTAGGTAGACCTGGAATATCAAGGTTTTAAGTGAACACAAACTTGTTCACTCCTATATTTATTGTTAATTACTAATTTAATAAGCCGAAAGGATATTTTACCGGCGAATATGTTAATAGTACAACACCAGGGAAACTCCATGCAAAGGTGGAGCAAGATCCGGCACTAACTTTAATTTTCTCTCATAATGTAAAACCCAGCTCCTAAGAGATGTATATATATTGTTTTACATATTCCAGGTCTACCTACTCACTGATGAGACCTCAAAAAAGGTTGAAACCGGTCTGGGTAGTGACCACTTCTCATAATGTAAAACAATATATATACATCTCTTAGGAGCTGGGTTTTATATTATGAGAGAATATTAAAGTTAGTGACAGAGCTTGCTCCACCTTTGCATGGAGTTGCCCTGGTGTTGTACTACTCAAGTGATCATTTACACTTGGGCTCGCCGATAGTTTTTTCAGCATGAAACTATGGATTTCGATCCGAGTTTCGTACCTGGCTATAAAAACATAAAGGGATTTACCATCCCCCTTTCTATTAACATATTTGCCGGTAAAATAGCCTTTCGGCTTATTAAATTAGTAATTAACAATAAATATAGGAGTACACCACTTCGGCAATTCGATAGTAGAGGTATGCGAGTTCATGTAAAATAAGAGATGTATATATAATGTAAAACAATATATATACATCTCTTAGGAGCTGGGTTTTACATTATGTGAGAATATTTAAGTTAGTGACTGAGCTTGCTCCACCTTTGCATGGAGTTGCCCTGGTGTTGTACTACCCAAGTGATCATTTACATTTGGGCTCGCCGATAGTTTTTTCGGCATGAAACTCTACAGATTTCGATCTGAGTCTCGTACCCAACTTTAAAAACATAAAGGGATTTACCATCCCCCTTTCTATTAGCAGTGGGATTTGTTTGCAAAGTATAAATAATTAACCAATAATAAACAGCTGCTGTATACATTTAGCAGTTCAGTAAATAACTATAGGGAGTGGATAATCCAATGAACTAATAATGTTGATCAAGTGATTCATTTAGGCATGACAAGAATACATGTGGATTGATGGAGCAGCAGATCATCTTGTGAAATTTGTTGTGCTTATTATGCGTATTTATTTCTCTGTTTTATTTATATTTTGCTTCGTCTTCTAAGAAGTTTCTTTTATTTAATAAGGATCACTATACATTTTACCTACAGGATAAATAATATGCAATCATTATCGGAATTATCTACACTCTCATGAATCCTACATTCATTACTTTTTTTTTTTGTCAGCACTTCTTCTGTCTTATCAATAATATATTGCATATGCTGGTATTTTGTTGTAAATCAACTACTACTTATAATACATCGAAGTATTCAAGTAATCAGAAACTAGCTCCATAAGTGAGAGGTGTACATGTTTACAGAGGAAGTGAAATTATTTCAGATCATTACTCAGTCTGTAAAATAGAAATACTAGCAAAATGGAGAAAGGAAATAAATAAGAAAAAACAAGAAATAATACAAGTATACAAAGTATATCTATTACAGGAAGAAGGCATTAGAATGCTATATTAATCATGATTACAGATTACTTAAAAGAACCACAAATCAGTGAAGATAGAGAAGAAGAATGGAAAATTTGAATAAAGATCATCTATAAAGCAGCCCTCTGAAGTACTTGGCAAGAAAAATAAACTATTAAAAAGAAAAACATTAAAAATATTAAGGAAATTAAATAACAGAGAAAGAGATAAGCAAAAATCAACATAATACAAGAGAAACAATGGAGATAGAGCATTATAAGAATTTATGGTAAGACCCAAATTTAATAACAGAAAATAATAATGAAGAAATCAGTACTGATATCGAACCAGTAAAATTGGAAGAACTAAAAGAAGCAATAAAACCTTTATTGCTTATTTATATAGATGATATATAGATGGCATAAATACAGAACTTCATCATCATCATCATCAAATTCCTGCCTTGTACCCTCAAGGGGTGTACAGGATATGACAGTACTACATGAAAAAATTACATCATCACTAACTTCCTATCTACAATTTTCCTCCAAATCAGTCTGTTACTTGTCAAGACTCCAACATTATCAGATCTTATATTTCTATCGTCTAAGGCACTTTGTACCGTATCAATCCACCTATATCTTGGTCTTCCTCTGGGTCGTTTTCCTGCCAACCTGGCAGAGAACACTTGTTTTGCTAATCTTTCCTCTCCCATTCTATTTAAGTGACCATACCATCTGAGATTAGCTCTGCTAACGCATTCCTGGATGCTCACAATGTGAAGTTCTTTCCTAATATCCTCATTTTTAATATGATATTGCCATTGATGCCATCTGTTCACGCCTCTAATCTTTCTCAGGACTCTCATATCTGCGGTCTCTAGTCTTTGGTCAAGTGTTTTACTTCTGACCCAGCTCTCAGATCCATAGGTTAAAATTGGTTTGAACACAGTCTTGTATACAGCTAATTTAGTGTTCCGACTAATTTCTTTCTTATTCCATATGAATTTATTCAATTGACTTCCCACGATACCAGCTTTGCTGATTCTGTTGTCTATTTCTATATTTAGTTTACCATCTTCAGTAAAAATTGTGCCTAAGTAGCTGAAATGTTTTACTTGTTCCACAGGTTTTCCATTCACAACACAGTTGACATTTTCAATGATTCTGCCTATTTTCATTGTCTTTGTCTTTTTATTGCTGACCTTCATACCATATCTATTACAACAGCTATTCAATTTAGTCAGAGAATCTTGCAGACTTGTAGCGGATTTATTTAGAAGTATAACATCATCCGCATAAAGCAAAGAGCTGACATTAACATCTCCAATTTTGATATCAGGTTTAATACCACATTCCTTCATAATGTGATCCATATAGATAATGAATAACAGAGGGGATAATGTACATCCTTGTCTCACACCAGATTTAACATTAAACCATCTTCCTGTACTTCCTTCAATTCTAACTGCTGACTCACAACTCAAATAAAGACTAAGTATTGCTTGATATAATGCCCCATTGACACCATATAACTGCAGCGTATTGAATAGCTTCTCTCTTGGCACCTTGTCATATGCCTTTTCCAAATCGACAAAACTTAAATACAGATCTTTGTTATATTCCCATGCTTTCTCGACTATTTGTCGTAAAGTGAAGATCTGATCCTGACAGCCTCTATTTGGCCTGAATCCAGCTTGTTCTTCACCAAGCTTTTCTTCCACAATTCTTCTCAACCGTTTCTCAAGTATACTTGCATAGATCTTGCCAGGAACACTCAGTAGGGAAATACCTCTGTAATTCTCACATTCAGTTTTATTTCCCTTTTTATATATGGGTACTATGAGAGCTCTACTCCAATCATCGGGAATTCGTCCCTCTGTCCAGGCTTTCTGAACTATGCAGTGCAGCCACTGTAAGACTCTTATACCACCATACTTCAGCATTTCTGGTCGAATATCATCTACTCCTGCTGCCTTTCCACATTTCAAGCCTTTGATGGCTTTTGATGGCTTTTTCTACTTCAAACATTTCAAGCCTTTGATGGCTTTTTCTACTTCAAACATTTCAAGCCTTTGATGGCTTTTTAACTTTGGAAATAATATTTACATCACAGATTCTTAAAATTAATAAAGTGTGGAAGGAAATGTGAGATACATCAGATTGGTTAAAAGTTAAGGTTATATCTATATTTAAGAAAGGAGACAGAGATGATTGTGGAAATTACAGAGGAATAACTTATTAAATACAGTTTACAAAATTTACAGTGAAATCCTGAATAAAAGACTTCGAAATATTGCAAAACAATCTCCTCTCAGAAGAACAAAATGGTTTCAGACATGGAAGATCATGTATAGACAATATTTATGTGTTAAAATAAATTATTGAAAAAAGATGAAAATTTAATTTATCGGCTCATGTGGCCTTTATAGATTACGAGAAAGCTTTTGATAAAGTAAAATCCCATACCAATTAAAAAAAAAAAATCAGTATGAGAATATAATATATATATAGCTTGAAATCAGTTTGAATTACATTTGAGATATTCAATATCATCCAATCATTTCACAAATACTAATTTTACAAATAAAATTCTACTGAAAAAGTTACAACTGAAATGCCATATAAGCATTTGTGAAAATGCAACTGCTCGAAGTAGAAGCAGCATACATATGTTAAAGCTAGTTCTCACCAGTGGTTTATGCATGTGTAAACACTGCCTGCCACAAACATATTAAAGCATAAATTTTCTTATTTCTATTTTGACATCTCATTCAGAATAAATGCATGTGGCTAACAAAAGAATAAATTCCTAAACATGCATTGAATGCTTTCACATGGACCATTCTTGGTTTCTGTGCCTCATCAATTTTCTTCATATTTTACATTGTTATTTTGCAGTCTGTGTATGTCTACAGGTTCTAATGTGATTTTTTTTTTTTTGTCGTGTTGAGGCTTGAGAATGAAACTGACCAGATTACCTCACATCCTCCACTATCACAGCCAAGATTTTTTCCCATCTGGGACACTTAAGTTTATTGTTCATTTGGTTCAAACCCTTCAAAATCAGGCATAATTTTGGGTCAAAAATTTTTCCATGATGACTGACAACAATTTTTAGCTCATATTTTCCCATCCTTACCTATGATATCTGATGTTATAACTCTTCCACAATTCTTTTAATGTTGGCTTGTATTAGACACTAAAATATTGTTCGAAAGATGAACTATGTACTTCATTGTTTGACCTGCTTAAAATGCTGCCAGAATAATAATGTGATCCTGAACTGTGTAAAATTAAAACACCGTTTCACGTCACCGAAGGCTCTCCGCATTTATAGCCGCACTAGCTTCGCTCTTCTACTTGAACACATTGCTGCTACCTGTGTTCTCTTGGCTGACACCAATGAAACTATTTGTGTGTTAGAGCTTTGCTGCTACACTGAATGACGACCTTTGGACAGTTCTCTCTGACGTCTCGAGCGCTTCAGCAGAGAATGAATTTAATAAAAATACGATGTCGACACACTAAAAAATTTGAAAGTCTAAAAAAGAACTCTGCCTCCGAACCTTAACCCGCTCAACACAGTAGTAAACCTGTCTTCCATAAGCCTGAAGCACTCAGCACACTTGCACATGGCCACAACTTCGCCTTAGCTCCAAAAAAGAAAAAAAAAACTTCTGAAGAAATAATGATACAGGTAGAACATGGTGTTAGTTCGTTACTTTCTGTTAATTTATCTATTATTATAACTCTAGTGTCTTCTAAGATTATCTATAAACTAGTTCTCTGGGAGCCGTTCCCCTTTTCAGACTCTGACAAAATTTGTTTGATTTGCTGTGCCAGCCAGAGCATAAGGACAGAAATTTCTTGTCCTTGGGAAGTTTCTCAGAATTTAAGTGTTACCAAAATTTGTAAAGTAAATTAGGAAGCTATAGATATCTTAACTTTGCAGTCATGGTCTATTAACTCTAAAACTGTTTGTATGTTCCCCTTACATATAGGTCCAAAATTTAATGATTAGTGAAGTCAGTCTCATGCTTAGATCACACACAGGCTTTCATAAGAAAACATATTTATTATATGACTAAAATGATTACAATAAATTAGATACAATAAGAGGTTAGCATTCTACCTCTGGTAAAGCAATACTAAAAGGAATGATCTAAATCACACGTACAACATTCACACTTTAGGCATATAATTCACTATTATACACAATTCATCTACTAATAATTAGCATATTATTCACATACAATTTGGTATGCATATGATACAAGACACTATTCTAGTTCTGAACTTATGAATTATTAACTAACAATCCCTTTACAATAATTTTGGAACCATACAATACTTGGGTTCTCAGACTACTGGTCTAATAAGGTTAGAGGGTCCCTGAACATGTATTATCATTAAGGTTCTCCTTCTTTCAGCCAGGTTCTTATTTCTTTCCTTTCACAAAATCTTATTATAAAGCAAGAAAAGTCGCAGTATTTTACCACTCTGCAGTGTTGATGTTGAGACCCTTTCGTCCATCTTTTGTCGAGGGATATCACCGCTGCTGCAAACTGCTACCACGTGGAGGTCACGTACTCGTTTCGAAATGGCCACTCTTTCTTGCTGGACATTCGCTTATCACATAGGTTGTTATCGCTTAGCTTGACCTTCTTCAAAGGGGATCCTTTGCTGTCTTTCATTGGCATAGTTTCACCGATGGCCCTCGTTTGGGATCTGCCGTCTTGTGCATAGCCTTGCCAGACTTGCGTTAGTCAGCCACGGGAGAGTTGATACTGGTCATTGCCGTCCGCATCGCTGGTCAGCATGAGGGAAACAGGAACAGGAAAAAACAGGGGGGATTACCAGACCTGCGTAACCGCATTTATCTCCCTTTTTAGTGCCCTCTTTCCATGTTGGAATCTTATTCACCGGAGCCTCCCTATTCGTCCCGACAAGGTGATGTCACTCCGCCGCCTTAGGATGTCTGCTCCTTTCGGGGAACGCTTGCCCCGATCGCCTTCTACGAATACTCTAGCTTCAGGCGTTATGTCACCGATGGTGGTTAGCCCACAACCTTTGGACTTTTGTTGGCAGTACATTTACTCTCTTGCATAGGACATAGTTTTAATACTAATGTTTAAAATATTATACATAATCCGAACATATTATTTCAATAGCATCATTTCAGATTACAGATTCAAATATCAGACATATTATCTCATTTTCTATTTTACCTTTTCTATGTTAAACATGACATGCTTTCTGATAAAATGAGCTTGATTGCTAGGAGTACAAGTATGTTCTTATTCAGTGTTGTGCTTCCTGTTAAATCTTGTATGAGTGACTCTGTTGTTGAAAGAGTCCCCCATTCAAGATCTAACAGTGGTATCTGCAACCTTTCCAACCATATTGCCAACAATATCCGACTGGATGTAGCCAGTTTTCTTACCAAAGCTAAACCACCAAAAACTAACCTATCTAAAGAAGAATTAAAAGCTCTACAAGAAATGAAGAACAACAGCAAAATAATAATCACCAAAACAGATAAGGGAAATGCCACTGTGGTTCTCAACCAAACAGACTATGCAGGTAGGTTTACCTCTTTACTGTTGGATTGGTCCACCTACCTCCCTATTGAATATGATCCCACCAGCTCCCAAATCAGAACACTCCAAAGGCTCCTTAAGAAGGTTACTTCTTGGCCTGTGGAAGTGACTAGCAGACCAGAACCTTTCAACTCTGACCCATCCCCCCAAATATATAGACTACCAAAATCCATAAGCAGAATATGCCATTATGTTCCATTATGGATGGTATTGATTCCCCCACATACAAATTAGCCAAACATTTAGCCAAAGTGCTCAAAAAAACTCAGCCCAATTTAAAAGCCAGTATAGAAAACCTCTCACTCCAACACACTGACATAATTGTCAGTTTTGATGTCTTCTCCTTATTTACAAATGTCCCATTCAAAGATACCTTAGATCTCATCCAAGCCAAGTTTCCTCCAGATATCTTGGCCCTATTTCAGTTCACCATGAACTCAGGCTATTTCGTTTGGCAAGGAAAATTCTACAAACAGATAGAGGGGACATCCATGGGTTCTCCGCTCTCCACCCCTGGGCAACTTCTTTATGGAGACCTTTGAAGAAAAAGCCTTAAATTCCAGCCCCACAAAAACCCACTGTTTGGCTATGCTATGTGGACGATGTGTTTGCTATTTTGCCACATGGCTTAGATACACTCCATAACTTCTTAACACACTTAAACAATCAATATCCCAAGCAATCAGCACAAACTTCCAACCCCAGAATCCAATTCACCTTGGAAAAGGAAAACAACAACAGTCTCCCTTTCCTAGACACTCTGATTACATGCCAGCCTGATGGATCCCTGGCTTTCTCTGTTTACAGGAAACCAACCCATACAGGTAGATATATTCACCAGCAATCACCCCCCCCCCCCAACCACAACAGTATGGGATTATAAAATCCCTGTATAACAGGGCTAAATTAATCTGTTCAGATAACAATGCCCTAGCTATTGAATTTAACCATATCCTTAACACTTTCTTAGCCAATGACTACAACCCCAAAAAAAATCCAGAAAATATTAAAACCACTTAACCACAACCATCCCCCCCCCTTCATAACAGAGTTAACACCACCATTCCTTGTATCTGGGGCACGTCTGAAAAGCTAACAAAAATCCTAAAAAAATATGACTTAACTACCTGTTACAAACCATATAAGAAATTGGCATCCCTTATCTGCTCCACCAAAGACCAGCCACTTCCCCTAGACCTACCTGAAGTATACCAGGTCCCTTGCAGTTGTAAACTGTCCTACTATGGCCAAACAGGCAGGACAGCTAATATCAGGATATCTGAACACAAAGAATATATCCAGTTTCACTAATACATCCACTCAGGACTTACTGACCGTGCTCTAGATATCCACCACAGAATACGCTGGAAGAAAGCCACTTTATTACACCACCACAAATATAAGTATGAAAGATTATTCCTGGAATCCGCCTCAGCTCTAAAAAAAAAAACTTCCCAAACCTCAACAAATTTGGGTGCATGAGACTGCCCCAAATTTGTTAGTGCCTGCGTACACATCACAGTCTTGTTCCCAGAAGATGACAATGTAACATTGTCGAAATATAGGAAGGTATTGATTAAAGTTTTTTTTTACTTAGTATTTTAGTATATGTTGTCATTTCCTGAAAAATTTAAAGTTGTGTAACCAGCGTATAAGTTTATCTACAAGAAAAACGTCAAAATATTTTAATTGAGGGAGACCATCCAACTTCTTCCTGAGCATGCTAAACATGGAGGGATGAGAAGGAGAACCAAAAAATAAAAATATTTACCAGATGTTGCATCACTTATCAGGAGACAAAAAGGCAGTATACCACAAAAGTGGCAGCTGTAAAGAAAGTGTCAACAGGGATCCAAGTCCATATGTCAATCCTGCCATCTCCTTAGAGCAAATCAAGGAGAATAATTAATATGCACTCTCTCTCCTGAGGATATGCCAAAGATAGTCCCACTACACGAAAATCTACTACTAAAAAATAATGGAATGTGTACTGCAGAGGGTCAGAGATATTCCTTGAGACCTTTTAAATAGATAGACCATCAACTGATGGCATGGATACCTTCATTCCTCCTGAAGAAGATAACCTAGTGCCCTAAAAAGAGTACAGTTTCACAATGTCTTGCATATTTTTCTTGAAGAAGAGATGATGGATACTGGCAATCTGAATTCTATAAAAAGCAAAAAAAATATAAGGCTAATCAAAACAGAACTGCTCAGCTCAAGAAACCAGATGATACCGCCAATGGTATTGTCGTGGATTCCTTCAAAACCTCAATAACATCAATAATTTCTTGCAGAAGTCTAAATTGTTATGTTTCTGTCTGCAGGAAACATAAACATACCAAAGCAAAGTGACAATGTGACATTACAAAATATTACCCTCATTGTATTAGAACAAAATGGGGGATAGACTTGTTCATGGAGTCATCATCCTTGTGGCCAACTATACTCCTTCTACTAAGTCTCATTCAATACAGAACTCTATTAACAGTATGCTTCACCTATATTCTTCCTGCTGCCGATAGTTCTCAAGATGACCTTACGGAAGGTTCCCACCTTTCACACTTTTAATAGGAGATATAAGTGGACACAACACTGTGGGGTAGTGCTCAAACAAACATCAGAGAAAGAGTTATGGAGCATATGCTCAACAACAATCTCACCCTCCTAAACACAAGAAGCAATGTCTTCTTCTATACTTACCCAAACATTCACTACCACAGACATGACTATCTGCTCACCCTCCCTTTTCTCACTCTTTAAGTGGGAAAGTGACAAGAACTTATTTGCAAGTGATCAGTTTCCCATGATATCCACCTTCCTGCATGTGCAGCCATGTACTCCATGGCTATCACAGTGGAAAATTAAGCAAGTGAACTGACTCAAATTCTCCTCATTAGCAGAATTTGACTCTGCAATGGTCAGCTCCTCTTCCTTTGGTGGTGCAGTAAATCTTGTGACAGTGTATTACACAAGCTGCCACAACTGCAATTCCTAAAACATCTAGTTGGCCTCCATGTTTCTCTAAACCATGGTGGAATGATGATTGCACAGCAGCCAAAGAAGCTCAGAAGAAAGCATGGGGGTATATTTTTCAAAGGTATCCACAAAAACAAACCTAATTTCTTTCAAATGTGCTCAAGCAAGACCCATCGAGCATTCATTCATAAAGAATCCTGGATCTAATATAATCCTTCATAAAAAAAAAACAACATTAAAGAGGTCTGGGACAAAATGGAAAATGAAGGGCAGGTATACCACCCACTGGCTCTCTGTCTTTGAACACAATGGTTGCAGATTGCTGGTCCAACAGTGATTGCCCACACTCTCTGGGAGAATTTTGATAAAACATCAGTAACATCTTATTCCTCCAGTTCCTTTCTCAAAAAAGGGAAGCAGAAAAACAGCAAATCCAGTTTTCTTCAGCCGTCACCAAAGAATACAACAGTCTGTTCATTAAAGAAGAAACAAAAGCTTAATTTAAGATTTCTTAAATGCAGTCTAACTGCTATTGGTTCAGACATTATCCATTATGAAATGGTAAGACATCTGTCATCATCCATTTATCAATTGCACCTTTACACCAGAATTTTCTGTGAGCATATTTCCAGATACCTGGCAAAAATGCAATTATAATTGCCCCAATATATCTGTACAAATCCCACTGGTGTACCATCTTTACAGCTGAGCTATATGTATGATAGACTTCGCACTAAAATACATCAGATTGCATCACTACTAAAGATGTATAATATATTAACTCACAAAGTTCTCTTCAGGCAATAGGAAGTCTAGAGCTGTAAAAATATCCAGTCCTCTCTCGAATCCAACATCTCCTTTTTCAATGAAAAAGCTATGCTTAGATGTATGCTTTTGTTGGGTTCCAAACCATATTGGGATTAAGGGAAACAAGGCTGCAGATATTATAGCTAGGTCAGCTCATTTCTCAAATATCCATCATCTACCTGTGCCATACACTGACTACTGGCAGATTATCAGACACAAACTTCTATCCCATTAGCTAGTAAGCTCTACCAAATTAAGCCTGAAATTAAATTATGGCAGTCTAGTCTGTGCAGAGTTCGGACTGAGGAAATTGTACTTTCTCGGCTTCACGTAGGTCATAGTTATTTCACACGCCTTCCTTCTGAGGGGATGATAACATGCCTGTGTGTGTGTGTGTATGTGAGGTTTGTAATGCCCAACTAACTATTCGTCATATTTTAATTGATTGTCCTCATTTCATGAATGAGCGCAGTTATTTTAGCTGTATTTATAATCTGTCTAAGCCGAATACGCTGAAGTAGAATTTATCAGACTCAACAGACATTTCTTTTATTTTGAAATTTTAAAAACAGTTAACTTTTACTGTATATAGATCATTTACACTATTTTTATTTATTCCATGTTGTTTCTTGTATACACCCTTTTAATACCTTGTTTTTTATGAATTTTTATATACTTGTTATTTGGATATCTTTCTTTTTTAAAGATATGTTTTTATCTATATCTGTCTATTTCATATTTTACTATTTTTTAACTTTGATACTACTATGATCATTTACTGGTGCAATATGACCACAGGAGTTCCCTCCTATCATACCTTTGCAAGAAACAAACTTTTCTCTCTCTCTCTTTCTCTTTGATTCCCTGCTTTTCACCTATCCTGTTAAAATGATGTCTGACAATATCATTAATATATTTAATCTTGACATCAGGAAAGCATGGTTTAGTCATGCACTCACTGACTTCTCCTCCTAATTGCTTAATCATCATACAGTATTGTCTTTTTAAGTTACATTCTTTCACTTGTTTATATATGTTCATTACTTCCCCCTCCCACTTTTCCCCCCTCTGCCATGCCATTTGCTAGATGCATTTTCAAAATGCTTGCTCGTTCCTTGTCCTATGAAATTCACTTATTTACGTAATATTTTTTACAGACAACTTACTTTAAAGAATTTATATATACATTTCTATGCGATCTTAAAATACCATCAAGGTTCTTGTATTATAATAATACTGTGATATCTAATAAAAATAGATAATGCAGTATTTTAATGTATACCTGATCAAGAACTCCTAAATAGTTAGTGAAGAACCAAATTTATTATAGATACCAAATTTAGTATACTTTTTATAACTCAGGCAATGTAAAGATCAGGTTGGGCACACCTATAGTTGGGCTTCAACTCTTGGGAATATTACTTAAATTATAAATCTTGTAGAAAGGCTTATACGTTGGTAACACATGACTATTGAATTATTTAAGAAATTTGCAACGTATACTGGAAGTGTAGAAAGTATTTTACCTTGGGTATAATAAATGTTAAAGATACCAAGCTATTTTAAACCTGGTTTTACTCCATATCCCAAGTAAGCAAACAGACAAACAAGTTAAGTTTGCACCCACAAGTGTTGCAAGTCTAGCTGACCCTGCACGTAGTGCAAGACCAAGGCAACTGATAGTAAAAGTAGAATAAGCTCTGATCACTAATCTTAATATTTACCCTTAATGCAAAGCACATCTCCTGGAGGAGATGTATGAAGCTTATTATTAAAGGCAAGGGGCCACTACCCAGACCGGTTTCGACCTTTATTGAGGTCTCATCAGTGGGAGTCAGGCTAGAAATACCGAGATTTTAGTAATACAGAGCTTATAAGTATTTTACCAGAACAAGTTACCATAAGGTGTTTTAACCTTATTAAATAAAAATCTCAGGAGGAGATATAAATGTAGAAAGTACTTTACCTTGGGTATAATAAATGTTAAAGATACCAAGCTGTTTTAAACCTGGTTTTACTCCATATCCCAAGTAAGCAAACAGACAAACAAGTCAAGTTTGCACCTGCAAGTGTTGCAAGTCTAGCTTTCTACATTTATATCTCCTCCTGAGATTTTTATTTAATAAGGTTAAAACACCTTATGGTAACTTGTTCTGGTAAAATACTTATAAGCTCTGTATTACTAAAATCTTGGTATTTCTAGCTTGGCTCCCACTGATGAGACCTCAATAAAGGTCGAAACCAGTCTGGGTAATGGCCCCTTGCCTTTAATACTAAGCGTCATACATCTCCTCCAGGAGATGTGCTTTGCATTAAGGGTAAATATTAAGATTAGTGATCAGAGCTTATTCTACTTTTACCATCAGTTGCCTTGGTCTTGCACTACGTGCAGGGTCAGCTAGACTTGCATTACGTGCAGGCACAAACTTGACTTATTTGTCTGTTTGCTTACTTGGGATATGGAGTAAAACCAGGTTTGAAATAGCTTGGTATCTTTAACACGTATACTGGAAGTATTCATTAAAGTTTCTTTTAATTAATATTCCAGTATACGTTGCAATTTCCTTAAATAATTTAATAGTTAAATTATAAATGAATGTTAACACACACACACACACACACACACACACACACACACACACACACACACACACACACACACACACACACACACACACATATATTTTATTTAATGACTAAAAACTGAGGTTTTGAGTAAAAGAACTTTATTAATACACAAGACTAGTTTCGTATGAGAACAGACTTCATCAGGTGTAAGCAAAAAGGGAATATTAAATTAAATCCTTTTTGCTTACAACTGATGAAGTCTGTTCTCAGGCCACACTAGTCGTATTAAAGTTTTTTACTCGAAATAGAGTAAACAATTCTTCAAAAAAAACCTTCAATTTAACAGATAAGCTTAGGTGTTGATGGTTATTCATGACTTATTTTTCACGGTATTAACAACACCACAAACACTTTTAACAACAAAGATGTTTTATTAATGCTTATATTTCGCTGATTTTCAACTCAGCATCATCAGAGCACAACACACATGTAAACGCAACAGTGAGTGAGTGAAACGATATAATTGCAAAAGACAAAAGATCTCAAGTCCTATTTTTTGGCACCCTCTAACAAGAGGGAAAAAAAAAAAAAAAACAGCAGTTATCCAGGATTTTTCTTAGGATAACTGTCTCCCAAATTTTTGGCAAATTAATGCAACCATATTTGTTAAGGTTGGGAGAATTCTTCAAAGCCATTGCTGACTCAAAAAATAATCTTTCAGATCTATAACGACTCCTAAATAGCACATTCGTTTTCCTCCATCTAATCCTGTGTGAAGGAGTGTCCAAAGCATGGTCTGCCAGCCGACTTGCCATAGTAATAGTAGCAAATGTATCTTTCATGTTCTTCCAGGCGGATGTTCACTGATCTTCCTGTTTGCCCATAATAGGCCAAATCACAGTCACATGGAACTTCATACACTCCTGGGTGTGCTAAAGGGTGAAGTTTATCCTTAGGGGAGCGGATCAGAGTTGCCAGCTTGACATGAGGTTTGAAAGTGGTGTGAAGGCCATGTTTCAACAATACTTTGGCTATCTTTTCCGATGTACCTCTGATATAGGGAATAGAAATTGTCATGTTGTATTCTTGTGTATTAGGAGAGGGCAGAGTAATGGGCCTATGTAGTATTTTATCTATTTTGTAGGGATTGTAGCCGTTGGCTAGGAACATATGGCGCAGGTATTGGAGTTCAGTGGTCAGAGCTGTATCGTTAGAACAAATGGCTGTGTGTGTGTTTTTAAAATGCCGTACTGTTGGACTGGATGATGATGTGATTGTTTATGTAGGTATCTTCCTGTGTGTGTGTGTGTGTAGGCTTTCTGTAAATAGAAAAAGATAGTGATCCATCTGAAAGGCAGGTGACTAATGTGTCAAGAAATGGTAAACAGTTATTAACTGTTAATAACTGTTTACCATTTACTATTAACTGTTAATAACTGTTTACCATTTCTTGACACATTAATCACCTGCCTTTCAGATGGATCACTATCTTTTTCTATTTACAGAAAGCCTACACACACACACAGGAAGATACCTACATAAACAATCACATCATCATCCAGTCCAACAGTACGGCATTTTAAAAACACTTACAAACACTCTGTCCTCCCCTAATACACAAGAATACAACATGACAATTTCTATTCCCTATATCAGAGGTACATCGGAAAAGATAGCCAAAGTATTGTTGAAACATGACCTTCACACCACTTTCAAACCTCATGTCAAGCTGGCAACTCTGATCCGCTCCCCTAAGGATAAACTTCACCCTTTAGCACACCCAGGAGTGTATGAAGTTCCGTGTGACTGTGATTTGGCCTATTATGGGCAAAAAGGAAGATCAGTGAACATCCGCCTGGAAGAACATGAAAGATACATTCGCTACTATTACTATGGCAAGTCGGGACTGGCAGACCACGCTTTGGACACTCCTTCACACAGGATTAAATGGAGGAAAACGAATGTGCTATTTAGGATTCGTTATAGATCTGAAAGATTATTTTTTGAGTCAGCAATGGCTTTGAAGAATTCTCCCAACCTTAACAAATATGGTTGCATTAATTTGCCAAAAATTTGGGAGACAGTTATCCTAAGAAAAACTCCTGGATAACTGCTGTGTTTTTTTTTTCTCTCTCTCGTTAGAGGACGCCAAAAAATAGGACTTTAGATCTTTTGTCTTTTGCAATTATATTGTTTCACTCACTCACTGTCGCATTTACATGTGTGTTGTGCTCTGATGATGCTGAGTTGAAAATCAGCGAAATATAAGCGTTAATAAAACATCTTTGTTGTTAAAAGTGTTTGTGGTGTTGTTAATACCGTGAAAAATAAGTCATGAAAACCTTCAATTACAGGGTAATTCATAAAGATGGACTCAATTTCGTATGGCTATATTTCCTGAACTGTACATCATATGTGAATGATCTACATAACACCTGAAAGAGAAGGTCCTAAAGTTTGAAATACTACCACTAGAGCACACAGCCGTGCAACAGTACAAAATTTTTTGCGTTCATGAGCTCATTAAAACCGAGTCGGCAACTGCAGTGCAGCGTGCGTTTCATCGTCGTTTCGCATTAAGCCTCCAATGAGGAAGAGCATTTGTCGTTGGAATTATCAATTTGAGCAAACAGGTTGTTTGTGTAAGGGGAAAAGCTTGGGAAGACCCCGTGTGTTGGAGGAGAACGTGAGATGAATTCAGCTACCATCTTGATGTTATCCGTGTGGCCGGAGGAGGGACATTGAACAGCTATAAACTTTATTGTGCGTATAATCAAATATACTTTACATCATATTTGTCACTAGTTCTATGTTTGATATTACAAAATTGAGTCCATCTTTTTGAATCACCCTGTTTTAAATTTAATTTTAAAATGTTTTGAAAGGGTCAGATGAAAGACTACCAGCGAGATGCTGAAGAAGCACATGCAGCACGAGATGAATTGGCTGCACAGGCCAAAGAAACTGAAAAGAAGCTAAAGGCAATGGAAGCTGAAGTCATCCAGGTTCAAGAAGACCTTGCTAATTCTGAAAGAGCTCGTCGGGCTGCAGAAACAGAAAGAGATGAACTTCAAGAAGAAATCAACAGTAGTGCTTCAAGAGGGTAATTTTTTTCCCCTTTACTCATATAAATTTTATTTTTTGTATTGAAGTCAATTTTCAACAGATGGTTTTTTACCTTCTTCCTTTCAGATATGAAGATTGAGTAGTCAACAGTTACATATTACACCATAGCTTATGAATACTTAAAATCAGAGTAATGCATTAGTCTGACAGGGATGCTTTCAGAATTTAATAATAATGTAGGCTACTAACTCATACTTTGTTATAATTAGATCAGTGATTGGGGGGAAAAAAAAAAGTCTTGCCAACAAATCTCAGCTCTTCACATGGTTTATTGTATTACCTTATAATGGTAAAAGTTCTGTGTTGGAATCCATGATAGGGCAAAACTGTATAACAGCATGAGATTTTCTTCAGAAATAGAAATTCTTGAACAGCATCCCACACAACAAATGCTATAAGGATTTTACATTGTAGCCTTCCTGTAACTGAAATGGTAAAACATAGAACACTCTACTGATCATATTTTGGGAAAGTTTGTTCTTAATGTAGTATGGACTAAATTTATTAAACAGATTTTTTTGAGAATTCAGCATGAAACGATGCTACAATCATGGTAGGAGGTGGTGGGGGGGTCATAAACAACTTTTGTTTTTGCTGGAAGAATTGAGCTATTGTGTTTGATAAATCTTGAATGCTTTCATGATTTGTGCAAATTTGACTACTAAATCTGAAAAATGGGAGACTTAGATTTCATAAATAACAATCATCTCCATAAGCTTTCCATTGAGGAACGACTTCTGCATTACTTCAACCTTGGTATCACCTCTGGGTCTGACTCCCACTCATGAGACCTCAATAAAGGTTGAAACCAGTCTGGGTAGTGCCCATTCCATTATGGAATGTCCATTAAGACCATAATGCATAGTATTATACATGTCTATAGGGATATGTCTTTGCATTATGGGATACTAAGGCAAGCGATGTGAAGTCATTAGCTCCTATATACGAGTTGCCCTGTCCTGAAAATACTTCAGGAGCAAACTTTGTTTGCTTACACTTGGATAAAGGATTAAACCAAGAATATAATTTCTTGGCATCTTTAATTTATAATTTATAGTATGGACTAAATTTATTAAACAGTTTTTTTGAGAACTCGGCATGAAAAGGTGCTACAAATCATGGTGGTGTGTGTGGGGGGGGTGTCATCAACAATTTTTTTTTTTTTTTTTTTTTTTTTTTTTTTTTGCTGGAAGAATTGAGCTGTTGTGTTTGATAAATCTCGAATGCTTCAATGATTTGTACAAATTTGGCTACTAAGTCTGAAAAATGGAAGACTTAGATTCGATAAATAACAACCATCTCCATAAGTTTTCCATTGAAGAACTTATAAATAAATGGTTTTCATATAGTTCCTGCTTATTTTCATTATTTGATATGAATATTATTGGTATTCAATTTAGTTAGTCCTAAAGCCTATTGGATTTGAGTATAACATCTGCATAGAGTCCTGAAATTTAGTATATCTAATTTCTATAAAAGATTTAATGCTACATTACTTCATAATGTGATCCTGATAGATGACGAATAATAGTGGAGATAGTATGCATCCTTTTCTTACACCAGATTTGTATTAAACCATCATTCTTTACAGTGTCCTTGTCTAACATCTAAATTTACATCATACTATCTTGTTTATCATTCAGGTTAAATCATAACATATGTAAGTATAAGCTATATATTGCTAATGATGGTAATATATTGCCCTACATAATGTCCCTTTTCCATCAAAAAATGTAGTATTTTGAATACTATCCTCCTCTTGGTATGGTATGCCTTTTTCCAATCCACTAAACTTAAATTACAGATTATTGTTTTATTGCCTGATTTTGTAACTCATTCAGAAGATTATAAACTTACTGCATTAGTGCCATAAATGAGCTGTGGATTTTTATTATTTTTTTTTTTAATTCATTTTTTTACATAATCTGGAAATGCAACTCTAGAGACTAAATATGGAACTTTTTTTCAAGCAACTTAAATTAGGTGAAATGGTTATCCCACATTAGGTGATGATATTCATCTTCTACCTAAAGACAGTCACAAAACATCCATACCTATGGCAGATTCAAACCTGTAGTCTGTTGGGTGGAGAGTGGGTAAATTAACCCCTTATCAATAACCACATTGCTTTATTTCCGTTTTTATAGACAGAAATGGGAATTGCTTATGTTGAATGATACAGTGTTGGCCACTTTAAAACTAACTTGCTATATCTAAGTATTTCTGGTCAAATATCTGTTCTATATTTCTGGGTTTCTCATGGTCTTTCTTACTTAAAGTATTGATATCTTTCAGTCTCATTGATTGCATTACTTTTGAAAATGTTCCAGTCTATTGCTACACATCTCATTATCAGTTTTTCATATTTACTGCAAATATCCAGAATATACTAAATGTCAGTTCCTTTTGTGGTATTCTTTCCTTCATTACTAAGCGTTTTATGAAAGCTTCCAGAATATTTTGCTACCTCCGTGATTTAATTTCTGCATTCAGGTGAGCGAGTACAAGCTCACTCACCTGTCAGGAACTTGTGATTTCCTCTTTCCTAAGTCTATTCATTTAATTTCTTGGCCATGAAGTTTTGATTTCATCTTTGCATGCAACTTGAGTCTATAATTTATCTCTGAAACCTGTTTGACTGAGTTTTTTAGCTTTTACTATATTTTCTTCTTAGCATGATGTACATTTTTATGCTTTCCCAAAAGTAAATAGTGATTTTCTTATTTTATATTCCTGGTATGCTGCACCAGTGGGAAGATGTCAGATTTCTTGTGTGTTCTTCCTGTTTAAATATATGCACATCTTTCTGTTAGAACATGTTGTTAGCAATTTTTAATCTTTGTTGAACAGAAATCCAGAAAATATTTGCATTATGTAGTTTTTTTCTTTTCTCTGTTTTTTTCTCAAAACATTTCTCTCTGGAATTGATTGCCTCATTTGTTGTTTAGGTTTCCAACAAGAACCAGTTCCTTTTTTCTTTATTTGTTTATTATTATTGTAATTCTATACTATTATTTAAGCAATTAAATTTTTTGGGCAGGAGGGGACGGAAGAACTGAAACACCTTTTGATTCATTGGGACTGAAATCTGTGGCGGTGAAGCAGTAGAATTTACTAACTCTGCAACTGAGAAGTTGGAGTTATTGGTATTATAAACTGTTTGAATGCAGTATTTACAAATCTGTTTTGAATGTATGAAATGCTGTTCCCAGGTTATGGTCAGATGAAAATATTGAAAAATTTGGATATTTGATATGTTACTGCAAAAGAGAATATAATAATCATGACTGTAAATTTGGACACAAAGAGATGTACAAACAAAAAGAGAAATTCAACAACAACAAAATAATAATCTATAAACACATTTGCTAGAATTTTGCATCATTAGACTTATTTCTGTTTCCAAAATTTAAAATCCAAGTATCACATGGATGCTGAAGCACATGGTACGAAAGCATTGCCCATCCTCAGTTGAAACACTTGCTACTGAGTACTGAAATACCTCTGCAGACAATGCCATCACAACTGTTTGCTGAGGGCTGAAGAAAATGGGTTTTCTTGGCTGTACAGGTGCATTCAAGTCTAATGTCTACAAGAGTAATGCCAACCATTGGACTGGAACAGTGAAAATGCATTCTCTAGAGTGATGAATCCTGCTTCACTATTTGGCAATCTGACTGAGTCTGGGTTTGGTGGATGTCAGGAGATTGCCACCTACCCATGTGTGTTGTGCTGCCTATGAAGTTTGGTAGAGGAAATTCATGGTTGGGAGAGCTGTTTTTTGTGATTCAGGCTGGACCTTCTAGTTCCATTGACAGTGAATCTTCTTCACTGAAACTAGAAGCAATAATAGCACAATTGCGACCTGTTAGGCCACACAAAATCACAGAATGGGACCTAAGAATCTGCAACAACTTATATGACAACAGCTTGGTGAAGGCCCTTTCCTGTATCAACATGACAATGCCACAATTCACAAAGCGGGGTCTGTGAACTAATGGTTTAATGAGATGGTTTTCAACTTCCTCAACCCTGTGGAATACCTGCGGGATGAATTGAAATTTCAGTTGTAAGCCAAGTCAATTGATTAACATCAGTGACTACCCTCACTAATGCTCTTCTGGAGAAATGGGAGGGAATTATAGTGTCAACTTATCAAAATCCGGCAGAAAGTCTTCCCAGAAGATTGAAGGCTGTTATAGCAGTAAATGCTACACCAGTTCGATATTAGATTGGGTGTTAGGTTTTTTCTTGACATTATGCCAGTTAGTCTCCAATGTTTGATTATTGTTTTGAAAGTCATGTTTCTGTAATATCTCTATACCACCTCTAAAAGCTACTCTACATTGATTCTTTTTAAAACTTTCTTACACATTTTCCTTTACTTTATATTCAATTTTATTCTGACCAAGATTGAACAGTGGACATCTCCTCTGTCAAATTATCTGTATGCTGTTTTGTTTTGAACCAGCATGAAGACATTGCTATCAACAATAATGTAGTCAATGAGACTTTTCTAATTACTTCTCTTCATGTAAATCTGTGTTGGAAGGCAGTGTTAGTAATGATGAGAACCTCAACAGAAATCCGCAGGTACTCGCTATTATTATTAGCTTCTCTTTTTTCCTCTAAATTTTCCCAACACATTTCTATATCTGATATTCATTTCATATTCTGCTTTTTAGATCTCAAATGAGAAACAAGTTTTCTGTTTTTCTCTGTCAGCTGCTTTCTCTGACTGAAAAAAAAAAAAAAAAAAAATTCTGCTACTCCTTTATTAGCAGAACCTTATGTGGACATGACACAAATCTCATTTTCCTTCCTTCCTCATGTTGAAACGTGTCCACCTCACTCTTGATATTGCCTGCCATTTTAGTTGTTTAGTATTGAATAGTATAGTTATTCCTTCCTTTTCCTCATCAGTACTGCTTGATCATCATTATTTAGAAGAATATTATCTGGTTTTGTCATTTTTTGCAGTAACACCACTTATTATTTATGGCATCTCCATGGAGTCCAAAGACTCTCATCACAGGAGACCCAAATCTACCATCATGCACACAAATATTATATTTCTTCTTGATTCCATTCACCATCGGGGAACTCGCACCAATTCTGGCAATCCATTGCACTCACTCACTGACCGCTCTCCATGCAAAAAATCTAGTCTGCACATCCCCCTAACTACACTCTTACACAACTTCCACAGATGGCCCCTAGTTCTCCATTTGTCTTGTATTCAAAAAATTGCACTTGCATCAATTTTATAAAACCCCTTTAATATCTTAAAAGTTTCTATTATGTTCCCTATTTTCTGCCTATCAACGAAACTTTGTAATTCACAAACCTTCAACCTATCCTCATTAGGAATATTCCACAGACCTGTCATTATTTTGGTCACTCATCTCTGAATCGTTTCGACCAACTCCTGGTCCCAAGAAACCTAGGTGACCAAATCTGTAGTCAAGATGTGGCCGAATCATCGCCTTTTAAAGAGGGATAATAACTTGTAGCATGTTTTTCAACATCCACGTAATACGTTGAACTATTTTACCAACTTTTGCAACATGCCTTCTGAACTTTAACTCTTTGTCCACCATTATTCCCAAGTCCCTAGCCTCATCAATTTCCTGCAGGCCAATACCATCAGTATGATACACTATGTACAACCTTTTCAACCTTACATTTTGCAACATTAAATTGATAATTATCAATTTAATTATCTATTAAAATTAATAACTATTAAAAAGGATAATGATTATAATCATTATCCTTTTCTCACAATGTCATTTTATTTAAATCATCCTCCAGAATATCTACATCATGTTTATCAAATATTGCTTTCTCTAATTTTACATCATCAGCAAACAACTGAATATCCCTCTCTTAAATCTTTCCCCATGTCATTGATATACAAATTAAAGAGTAGTGACCCTGGTACCACACCCTATACTCCATTGGTCACCATCATTCACCTAGATTCCACACCACCATATACTATTCTCTGGTATCTGCCTATGAAACATGCTTATGTGGATTTGGTGCCTCTAATTCTTCTTCTGACATTTCCACTTCATTTTCCATTAATGCCTATAATGATGGCACCAAACTTTAATTCAGTTCTGCTGATGTTGATTTTGAGTTTGTTCCAGTAGAGAAGGGTTACATTAATATGTAACCCTTCTCTCACAGACTGCCCTCAGTCGCTTTCCCATAGGCAGTCTGTTTCTGCATTGTGATGTTTTCACAGGCATTGCTTTGCTGAACTGGCCCCCACCATTCCTCCACTGATCAACACCCATCCACTGTCCAAATCCAGACATACCAAAAGAAAAAATAAATAAATAAAAAGTGTGTGCATGCACTATATAGCTACTTTATTGTGTGAACTGTGTTCTGTGAAACATTTTGAAACAAATTCAACTTGTGTTCGCACCATCAAGTCTGTCCATTTAGCAATGCTACAACATATAATTTATGAAAAATTACTGGTTTTAATTCATTGTGAACTGTGTCAGAACTTTTGTTTGTAAAACTTAGATACATGTAACTAGCCTCATATTGGACTTTATATATAGAGAACTTTAAAAATGTTTTGCCTTGAAACCAGAACATCAAGTGATGACTTATTTGAGGTTCTGGTTTCAAGCTTTATGAAATAAAAATAATCATTGCAAATAGGACTTCTATTTCTTTAGCAAATAAATTATTCTTATTATTGTTACCTGACACTTCCTAGAAGTCCAAGAACTTATTAGAGATAGGATTTTTGAAAACTGAATTTTGTTATGTTTTTAGCTAGCTTTTACATAGTCAAGAAAATATATAATACACAATCAGTAAATTTCATTGCATTTTCCAAAGAACAATTTATGAGTATCATTCTGGTCACCACCTAGAGGAACTTTTTTTTTTTCCTAACTAAATTCTCGAGATACCAATGTGGTTCAATAAGTTTCCGGCCTGACTAACTTTTAGAGGTGATAGAAAGAAAACAGCAGTGTCACTTTTCAACATAATGTCCCTTTACTTCAATATACTTTTCAGATCTTTGAATTAACATTTCTATATCCTAGAAAAATATGTCAAATAACTCTCAGAAAGACTTTCAAGATAGGAACATGGAACATCAGAGGACTCCTGCAAACTGGGAAACTAGACATAATACAGAATGAAATGGAAGACAATAAGATACTAATCTTAGGGTTGGCTGAAACTCACTGGAAAGAACATGGTCACATGTTCTTTCCAGTACAACACATAAGGGAAACAAGGTGTTTTTCTCTGGTCCAGATCATAACAGTGAAAAGGGAGTTGCCATCATTGTGAATAAAAACATTAGTAAAGCAGTAAAAGGATACAACCCAGTCAGTGACAGAATCATAAAAGTAAGATTAAACACCATTCCAATTCCAACAATGCTGATACAAGTTTATGCACCCACATCGAAGGCAGAAGATGAAGTAAGTGAGGAATTCTACAAAGACCTAAATGAAACTATGGATACAATACCAAGAAAGGACATTCAAATAGTTCTGGGAGACTTCAATGCTAAAGTGGGATTCGATGCACATGATGAGCACTTATATGGAATCATTGGAAAATACGGACTGGGAATTAGAAACGAATGAGGAGAAAAACTATTGGTGGAGTTCTGCATTGAAAGGGAATTAGCAATCACTAACACAATGTACAAACAGCACAAGAGGAGACTATACACATGGGTAGCACCTGGGAATCGATGTAAGAATCAAATTGACTACATTTTAATTGACAGAAGATGGAGGATATTAATCAATAACACCAAAACATTGCCAGGAGCAGATTGTGGATCAGACCATCAATTCTAATTTAAAGATCCATCTGAAAGCAAATAAGAATAACAGTAACATCATGTTGGAGGCTTAATGGATTTTTTACAACACTCAAAAAGAATTAAAATAGAATTTAATTCTTCCTATATTTCATCCTAGTCACCAGGACATCTACGGGGATTACAAAACAAATTAACGTAACATGCACACACAAATCTTACAATACTAAGCCCAACCATGTGGGTGACACTAAAGTCCTATCTAGGTCGAGTGCCCTCTAAGGGCGGTAGTAGGTGGCCTGGAATGTAAGGTGGGACCTCTGGTGATGAGTGTCACCAGACACTCATCACCAGATGATGAGTGTCTGAAAGTGATTGAAAAAAGGAAACAAATTAAAATAACAAACTGGCAAAACCCAAATTACCTGAACCTGAATAAAGCTATTAAGAAATCTTGTCAAAATGATAAAAGTAACTATATCCAAAACATCTGTAAAGAAATAGAAAGACACTCCAACTCTAATGAAACAGAGGATTTATTCAAGAAGGTTAAGGATATAACCAAAAAATTCAAACCAAAGCTTAATATAATTGCAGAGGAAAATGGCAAGATCTTAAATGACACTAATGACATAGCCAGAAGATGAAAAGAGTATTGCGCTGAGCTTTACAAGGATCCAGCTAAACAAGAAGACAAAGGAGCTATGGAAAACATGGAAACAGAACCAGAAATCCTCATAAGTGAAGTAGAACAAGCAATCAAAAAATTAAGGAAAAACAAAGCCCCAGGTCCTGATTCAATACCAGTTGAAATGTTGAAAAACCTTGGAGAGAATGCAGTCGACTGGATACACGATTTATGCAACAAAATCTGGAAGACTGGAAGATGGCTGAATGACTTGACCAATTCCACCATTATCCCAATCTACAAAAAAGGCAATTACAACAATTGTGAAAATTACTGCACCATTGCCCTTATCTCACATACCAGCAAGATTTTATAATAAGTTTAGTTTAATCCTTTATCCAAGTGTAAGCAAACAAAGTTTGCACCTGCAAGTATCTTCAGGACTGGGGTAAGGTAGTACAACACCAGGCAACTCGTAGCAGAGGTGGCCAAGCTACCATCACTTCTATCTCAGTATCTCCCATAATGCAAAACACATCTCCTTAAGGATATGTATAATGTTATGCATTAAGGGAAGGGCCGCTATCCAGACCGATTTCGACCTTTATTGAGGTCTCGTCAGTGGGAGCCAGGCCCTGAAGTGGAGATACTAGGCAGAAGCAATGGAGAGGTCATCTTTACCTATAGGAGTTGCCATAAGGTGTGCCACCTTATTATTAAATTACTTTGGATTTAGAGAAAGATGTTGAAAGTTTATTTTGCACTTGGTTAGACTTTGCTACGAGTTGCCTGGTGTTGTACTACCTTACCCCAGTCCTGAAGATACTTTCAGGTGCAAACTTTGTTTGCTCACACTTGGATAAAGGATTAAACTAAATTTATTATAGTCTAACCAAGTGCAGAATAAACTTTCAACAGCAAGATTTTACTACACATTATTAAGGAGAGATTACAAAGTTTTATAGACCATCAGATCTCAGAAGAACAAGCAGGATTCAGAAAAGGTTGAGGGACTAGAGATCTGATATCTAACATCAGACAAATAATTGAAAAAGCAAGGGAATTCAACTTAAGCCTTTTTCTATGCTTTATATATTACTCCAAGTCCTTTGACTGCATGAGGTGGGATATCATGCAAGAATCAGGAATACCAAACCATCTAATAACCCTCATAAAGAACTTATATCAAGGAAATCAAGCAACAGTAAGAATTGAAAACTCACTGTCCCCTGTATTCCAGTTTGAAAAAGGATCAAGACAAGGATGCATACTCTCACCATTACTATTCAACCTTTACAGTGAAACTATAATGAAAAGATCTCTAGAAATGTGGAATGGAAGCATTAAATTAGGTGGCTGAACAATCACTAACCTATTATTATTATTACTATTATTATTATTACGGGTATCTCCATGGAGTCAGTAGACTCATCGCGGGAGACCCAAACTAGCAAAACAATATCTGTCATATCTCTTCTTGAATTCATTTACAGACGAAGAGCTCACAACTAAGTCAGGCAATGAATTCCACTCATTCACCACCCTCCAGGCAAAAAACCTTGTTCTGACACCTTTGTTAACCACACTCTTCTTTAATTTCCAGAGATGACCTCTTGTTCTTCCATCACTATCACACAGCTGAAACATTTCCCCTGCATCAATCCTATAAAAACCTTTTAGTAATTTGAATGTTTCTATCATATCCCCTCTTCTTCGCCTATCAACCAATCTCTGCAATCCACAAGCTCTCAATCTATCAATGTAGGGAGCATTTTTTATATCACTCACCAACTATGATATGAAGATAACACAGTGATAATAGCAACAAGTGAACAGGAATTAAAATCCATCCTGAATCAATTAGAATGGGAAAGCCTAAGCCACGGTTTAAGAATAAATCAAGATAAAACAAAAATAATGACTTTAAACAACGCAGAAGAGAGAGATGTAGAAGGAATTGAAATTGTCGGCCATTTCAACTACCTTGGAGTGATGATAACAAAAAAAAATGGATGTAAAAAAGAGATAAGAAGAAGAATAGCACTAGCTAAAAAAAGCAATGACTGATTTAACCAAGATCTGGGAAGACAGGCACATCTCCAAAAAGACAATAATTAAGCTTGTAGAAACCTTAGTTTTTTCAATCTTTCTCTATGCTTCTGAGTCTTGGACTATGACAAAAGATGACAGAAGAAGAATTGGGGCATTCGAGCTCTGGTGCTGGAGAAGATTGTTAAGAGTGTCTTGGACAGAAAAGAGAACAAACAAAAGTATTCTAGAAGAACTGAATATCCACACAAGACCGATAAACATAATCGAAAAGAGAATACTGTAATATTTTGGACACACATGTAGAAGGGAGGGCAACTGCCTAGAAAAAGTAATCATCCAAGGTAAACCACTTGGGAAAAGAAAAAGAGGAAACCCCCCACAGGTGGATTGACCAAATATCAAGAATCACTGAACTTAAACTAGAACAAGCAATAAGAGAGGCACAGAGAGAAAAAAATGGCGAAGCATCATCCTGGAAGGTCATGAGTCCTCAGACATGAGGAGATCCGAGAGAGAGCCCTTGAAAAAAATAGTCACTACTTTAGTCTGCAAAATTGTCTAAAACTGTATCTTTCACCTCATTGTCATCTGCAAATTTTCTTCCTCGAAGGTCTTAGATCTTTCTTCAGTTTCAAGAAGAGATAGTAGTCACTGGATGCTAGATCTGGGCTGTAGGGCGGGTGTTCAATGTCCTGGAAGTCACAGTCCTTCACTGCAACCTTTGCAACAATAGATGTATGGACTGGATCATTGTCTGAAGCAGACACTGTAATGCAGCATTCCTCGTCTCTTTTTACAGCGTTTGGTGGACTGAGTGACCTTGACTTTTCTCTGCAGTGCTTTTCCTAGTTGGCAGCACTCCGTGGATTCCCTTTTGAAAAGAGGATAATAATAAAGGACCATGGTTCCATCCCCAGTGACAACGGATTCCAGAACTTCTCTGATTTCCTTGGCAAATCTCTAAAAACTTGTGGGAACAGGTCACACGATGATCCTTCTGAAATGAAGAGAGAAATCGGGACACTTACTTTGCACTGACCTTCATTGTGTGAGGATGCTTGTGAATGATGCGAAAGATGGTTGTTACGGGAAGCCCCAACCTTGTTGAGATTTCTTTGAGCTTCAGTTTGAACTGCTCAATGACAAAGATTTCTTTGTCATTGAGCAGTTCCTCAACAAGAGAGACATTTTCCTCTGTCATCACTTTCACCGGCCGCCATCACGAGGATCATCTTCAATGCTCTCTTCCTAGGCAAAACTGTTTAGTCCATTCCTTCAAGGTAGAATATGAAGGAGAAGCTTCCCTATAAACACCACCCAATCACTGTTTGAAAGCACTTGGAGAAACTCTTCTTTGGTGAAAAACTTTATCACAGTGCTGTACTCAATTTTTAGCATTGCCACCTAGCTTGCCATGTGTTAGTCAAACGAATGCCTCCAACTGAATGATGCAAATAGAGAGTTAAAACTGGTACATTAAGCTTCCCATAGATAGTGCTATCTGTCAGGCCCTGAAATTTTGGAACCTACCTCGTACTACGCAAGTTCCTGGGAGAGCAACTACTTGGCACACAACTAAGGGGTTTCTTCTCTTCTCATGCTGTTATCCCACAGCTTAAAGAAATTGATTGTAAAACTTATTTCAGGCAGTGCATAGTATTGCCGCAGGGATAACAGCAGGATGGTAATTGCCTGCTGCATTCTCCTTCCTGAATGCCTATGAAATCATCAAAGCCTTGAGCTACTTGTCAGTGATGATTAAGGGTGAAGATTGGCTGCTTGTCAATTTTCATAAAGCTATTTTGAGCTAAATAGTTTCACCTACTTCCTTTGGAGAAAAAAGGTGTTAGCGGATTTATTTTTTTGATATTTAGGGGGAAATATTTTAATTAGAATTTCATAATTACCGTTTCAGCTCATTTTTAATAGATGAAGATTCTGTGTTATTTCTTGTAGCATGGTTCACTTATCGTAACCTTTTATGATTCTTTAAGTTAGTCATTTTTGCATTTTTTATTGAATTATCCCAAACTAAATACTCTTAGGTTACAATTTCTTAATGCTTTTTTTGAATCACTTAGTTCTCTTCTTCAAGATGAAAAGCGTCGTTTAGAGGCTAGAATTCAACAGTTGGAAGAAGAATTAGAAGAAGAGCAAAGTAGCTCTGAAATACTAATGGACAAAGCCCGCAAATCACAGGGACAGGTATGACAAACTATATATGAATATCACATTTTCTTGTTCTTTGAATTTTGCACATACCGAGAAAAAAGAAAATTAAATAAACTAAGAGGTGCTATCAAAAAGAAACTGGATTGTACACTCAGCGACAGATCGAGTTACGGTCTCATGCCACCATGTGTCAGTAGCATAAACATTGTTGAGTCAGCCTGTTACATGCCATTGAGCTGTGTGAACTGGAACTCATGTAATGCGCATTATTCTTATGTGTTTGTGCCATTCTGTGAGTTTGCCATGAATGGGAAATTAGAACAAATAGCAAATGTAAAAGTTTGCATAAAACTGGGAAATTCTGCCACAGAGACTCTTGAATTATTTGTAAGGCATGAAAACGAAGCCATGAGCTGAACTCAGTGTTTTGAGTTGCACTCACTTTTTAAGAAGGGCAGAACTACCTTAGAGTAGGGGGGGCGGGGGGGCCAACCTATGGTGCATGTGCCAAAAGTGGCACACTGAACCCCAAAGAAAAATTTTTTAAAATTTTGTGTGCGATTTATATATATATATATATATATATATATATATATATAAATAAACACAATTAACCTATCACTGAATTCTAGAGTGCACACTTATTATACTTGTTTGATCTTGAAGCAACAGGCACCAGCAAATGCTGACATGCGTCACCAGTTACTCAGTCAATTTACAGCTGACTTTCGTGTCATAATGTTCGCTGAACTTCTGATTCAATGTGAGTGAACAATTCTGTGTTTTCGAACTTATGTTTTTATTAACAGTTTAAGATAAGATTTCTGTTTTCATGAAGGCTTAATATAATTCTGTAAATTTAAAAATAAATGTTTTCATTTTGAACGCGTATGTCAAGTTCTTGCCTGCTCCCCTAATTTGCTGATTACTGAAACCTGCAATTATTCGGTGTATTTGTATGTGTGTTTTTTGTTTTTTTTATACAATATCTTTCCTTTTTATTTATGTATAGTACGTTTATTCTTAAAATTTAACTGATCAATGTGTGTGATTGCCAGCTGATCGACTGTTTTATGGCAGGAAGCGATCTCGTATTTCATTGGACATAATATACTACGAGAGAGAAAGGCGAAAACTCTCTATGAAAAAAAAAATATATGATTTTTAAACTTATAGAACTGTATTAGGCCTTCATGAAAACAGGAATCTTATCTTAAACTTGTAGAAGTGTTTTTGAATGTTCATAATGTTTAAAACGATAAAAAAATTTAAATAAATTATTTAATAATAAGCTTTACTTTTTGAAATAATTTTTTTTTTACAGTCTGTTACCCATTACTTTGCAAAAGAAAATGAACAGAAGGTGATAGCAAGTGCCAGTTTAATGAACTGTGGAAAAAATGAATTCTTATTTATTGCGGGTCCTTCAGGAAAACCATTGTGCATTGTTTGTGAAAGCGCACTCTCAGATAATAGAAGATATGATCTGTTAAGATCATATGATGTTTTCTATAGTGTCTGTTAAGACACTATAGAAAACATCAAGCTGAATTAGAAGAAAAACTGAAGTTAGTTCCTGGGTCTGAGTTGTGGAAAGAATATCTGGTTAAGAAAAAAGAAGAAATAAAAAAAGAGACAAAATATATTTGTGAAACGAAGTTGTGAAAGTGTGGCAATGCTGGAGGCGTCTTATGAAATTGCCTTTGTGTTGGCTAAAAAACACAAACCTTTCTCTGATGGAGAGGAAGTTGTTAAGGCCCTATCTTGAAAAATTTGCAAAATGTCTTGGTGATAAGAATGTTGAAAGAAAAGTAAACCAAATTGCTGTGTCCAAGCAAACAATTAGAAGAAGCATTGAAGAACTTTCCCATGATGTTACTGAGCAAATGAAAGACCATGTTCATGCTCTTTCTTTCTTTTCTTTAGTCTTGGATGAATCTGCTGACATATGTGATGTAGCCCAATTAAGCATTTTCATAAGAGGAATAAGATTTCAAGAACTTATTGGTCTTGAGTCACTTCATGGAAAAACCAGAGGGTCAGACATATTTGACAAAGTAAAGTCATGTCTAGAAAATCAACAACTAGATTCTAAGCTCATCAGTGTTTGCACTGATGGAGCACCGTCAATGGTAGGTAGAGTTTCTGGGACTGTAACTTTACTTGCAAGATTTTTTAGGTCGTTCTCTACTAAAGTATCACTGTATTATACATGAAGAATCTGTGTGTGTGATAAACTCTAAATTTGAAGCATGTTATGATACCAGTTGTAAAGTGTGTGAATAAAATTAGATCAATCCTCACCTTCTTGTGGTGCACCCTGTTGGGTATCTACTTGGATACTGAACAAACGAGGATGAGCTGGCAATTTGGGATTTAGCCGACCAAATTGTATTCTTATTGGTTAAACCAAAATAAAAAAAAATGATGGTACAACATGACAAAATTTCATGCCGGCTGGTGCATCGCCCAGTTAAACAAGAACCCCGTTGTTTTTGCCAGGGAACCAGGGCGAACAGCGAAAAGTCAGCTATTGGAACAAATCCTAAAACACACCGCAACTCAATATCACCAGAATTGAAGATCAGTACTATCAACATAAGAAGCCTGAATGGCAAAGAAATGGAGCTAGCTGAGGAATTAGATAAGTACCAGATTGACATAATGGGGGTGACTGAAACAAAAAAAGACCAAAGCTGGTGAGCTCTTTCTGAGCAATAAATACAAAATGTTATATTCAGGCAATGACAATCAAGGAAAAGGAGTAGCCATAGTATTCAACACAAAATACGAGGCTAATCTTCTTGAATGGCAGGCAGTCTCAAGTAGAGTGATGTGAGCAAATATCAGAATGGGGAACTGGACAATGAAACTTATTTGTGCCTATGGTCCCACAGAAGGTTTTACTAAGGTAGAATTGGAGGAATTTTTTGATGCTTTAGAAAAAGCAACTGACACAATGAAAAAGGAAAAGTTGGTTCTTGTTGGGGATCTAAATAGCAGAGTAGGAAATGATTGTGAGACATACAAAAATATTTTGGGAAAATTTGGAGAAAAGAGCAAAGCTAATAATAATGGCAAATATCTGTTGGATTTCTGCTCAGGACATGGACTGGTTATTACTAACACCATGTTCCAACATAAAAATGTGCACAAATTCACATGGAGAGAAGAGGCTAGGAATAAGAAAAGTCTTATTGACTATGTTATTGTTGATAGTGATGTTTTCTCCCTGGTGCAGGACACCAGAGTGTACAGATATTTCAAATTTGATTTGAAATTGGAAGCGATCACTATTTAGTCTTGAGCAGGATAAAATTGAATTTCATATTGAAAAGAATAACATGTAAGAAAGTTTTAAAGCGAAAAAAAGTTGCGCAGCTCTCAGATGTGAACTGTAGACTAACATACACAACGATTATTGAAGAAAAAATGAAAGAGTTTGAGAACAGGAACCAAACCTTGGAGATTCAGTGGCAAGACGTGAAGAAAACCATGATTGATTCAGCCAGAGAGGCATGTGGTGAGGTCTGCAAGGATAGAAAAATCAGGACTCCATGATGGACACAGGAAGTTAAAGAAGCAGTGAAGGAAAAGAAGAAATCATATCAAAAGTTAATGTCAAATAAGTCAGCTTTTGCTCTTAGAGAATACAGAGACAAAAAAAAAGCGAAACACTGTGTAAAACTAGCTAAACAAAAGTCATAGGAGGACTTCGGCAACAACATAGAAAATAAATATCAAGAAGGTGGCAAAATATTCTGGAAGTTGTTGAATAAGCTTAGGAATGGAAGAAAGAGTAGTGTAAAAGGAGTTAGAGATGATAAAAGTGACATGAAAATGGAAGAAAAAGATATCCTTGAAGTATGGAGTAATTACTTTGAAAAACTGCTAAATGAAACAAGCAGTGATGACAGCACAGTGGTAAAAAAACACTGACCAGGCATGCAGTTAGGAATACATATCCATACTTGAAGTAGAAAAAGCCATCAAATGCTTGAAATGTGGAAATGCAGCAGGAGTAGATGATATTCGACCAGAAATGAAGTATGGTGGTATAAAAGTCTTACAGTGGCTGCACTGCATAGTTCAGAAAGTCTGGACAGAGGGACTAATTTCCGATGATTGGAGCAGAGGCTCTCATAGTACCCATATATAAAAAGGGAAATAAAACTGAATGTGAGAATTACAGAGGTATTTCCGTTCTAAGTGTTCCTGGCAAGATCTATGCAAGTATACTTGAGAAACGATTGAGAAGAATTGTGGAAGAAAAGCTGGGTGAAGAACAAGCTGGATTCAGGCCAAATAGAGGCTGTCAGGATCAGATCTTCACTTTACAACAAATAGTGGAGAAAGGCATGGGAATATAACAAAGATCTGTATTTAAGTTTTGTCGATTTGGAAAAGACATATGACAAGGTGCCAAGAGAGAAACTATTCAATACGCTATAGTTATATGGTGTCAATGGGACATTATATCAAGCAATACTTACTTTTTATTTGAGTTGTAAGTCAGTAGTTAGAATTGAAGCGAGTACAGGAAGATAGTTTAATGTTAAATCTGGTGTGAGACAAGGATGTACAATATCCCCTCTGTTATTCATTATCTATATGGATCACATTATGAAGGAAAGTGGTATTAAACATGATATCAAAATCGGAGATGTTAATGTCAGCTCTTTGCTTTATGCGAATGATGTTATACTTCTAAATAAATCCGCTACAAGTCTGCAAGATTCTCTGACTAAATTGAATAACTTTTGTTATAGATATGGTATGAGGGTCAGCAATAAAAAGACAGACAATGAAAATAGGCAGAATCATTGAAAATGTCAACTGTGTTGTGAATGGAGAACCTGTGGAACAAGTAAAACATTTCAGCTACTTAGGCATGATTTTTAGTGAAGATGGTAAATTCAATATAGAAATGGACAACAGAATCAACAAAGCTGGTATGGTAGGAAGTCAACTGAATAAATTCATATGGAATAATTGAGAAATTAGTCGGAACAATAAATTAGCTGTATACAAGACAGTGTTCAAACCAGTTTTAACTTATGGATCTGAGAGCTGGGTCAGAAGTAAAACACTTGACCAAAGACTAGAGACCGCAGTTATGAGTGTCCTGAGAAAGATTAGAGGCATGAGCAGATGGCGTCAATGGCAATATCATATTAAAAACGAGGATATTAGGAAAGAACTTGACATTGTCAGCATCCAGGAATGCATTAGCAGAGCTAATCTCAGGTGGTATGGTTACTTAAACAGAATGGGTGAAGAAAGATTAGCAAAACAAGTGTTCTCTGCCAGGTTGGCAGCAAAATGACCCAGAGGAAGACCAAGAAGACCAAGATACAAAGTGCCTTAGACGATAGAAATATAAGATTGATCATGTTGGAGTCTTGACAAGTAACAGACTGATTTGGAGGAAAATTGTAGATAGGAAGTTAGTAATGATGTAATTTTTTTTATTTAGTACTATCATATCCTGTACCCCTTGAGGGTACATGGCAGGAATTTGATGATGATGAAGAAAGTGTTCGTGATTTTCTGGAAGAGAAGGATGAGCTGCACGAGGAAAAAGCTCTGTTGTATGATGTTGTTGAGAAATGGCTATTTGATTTAGCATTTTTAGTTGATGTTACCAGCCACCTCAGTGATCTAAATGTGAAACTGCAGCGCAAGAAAAAATTGCTTCCTAGCTTAGTAACTGACATCAGTGCATTCAAAACGAAATTAAAACAGTTCGTCTCCCAGTTAGAAAACAGGGATTTAAGTCGATTTCCATATTTAAAAGAACATAGTGAAGCTGTTGAAGATAATGGCAACTTTACAGAATATACTGAAAAACTCAGATTATTGCAAGAGTCCTTTAACAGTCATTTTAGAGATTTTGCTGAAGAAGAAGACTGCATACTTGCATTTATAAATCCCTTTTCACTTACTGAACAAAAAACTTGACGATGCCTAGTAACATACAAATGGAACTTACTGATCTCAAAACAAATTCTGTATTGAAGATGAAATTTAATGAACTTCCATCACTCCCAGATGCTTCTGATATAATTAATTTCTGGCGATCGTTGCGCTGTGAACATTTTCCAGAACTGAGAAAATTTGCTCAGAGTTATATCTGTTGTTTTGGAACTACATACAGATGCGAACAAGCATTTTCATCAATGAAAATGATTAAGAACAAACTACGTTTGCGACTGACTGATTCAAATTTGAAAAACTGTTTGATGCTTTCTGTAACTGATTTAACTCCAAACATTACAAGCTTAGCAAAAACAAAGCAATTTCAAAAGTCTCAATAAAATAATTAATGTTTATCTTGTCTTTATATGAAATCCTTTTATTTAAAACTGCTAAAAGTGTCTATGTTACCATATATATATATAATAAATCATTTTATGCATAACTGTTAAATATATCCATATTACCATATTTTAAAAGGGCTGAAAAGTGGTATAAGTATGTATGGTGCATCTTAACTAAAAAATGAAAAAATTGACGCATGAACTATAAAAGGTTGGCCACCTCTGCCTTAGAGGAAGATGAGAAGCCAGGACAACCATTCACCAGCACACCCCACAAAAATGTCGAAAAAATTCCACAGGTCAACCCATCACCATCCAGGAAGTTACTGAATGAGTTGTGATTTCAAATGGAGCAGCTCAAACGAAAATCACGATAGATTTGGGTCATTCCCAGTCGCTTGACTTCAGACCACAAGGAGCACCGTGTGAAAGTCTGTCAAGATATTCGTTAAAAGGCCATTGATGAGGTCATCACAAGGGATGAGACTTGGATTTACGGCTATGACTCGGAGACAAAACATCAATTTTCACAGTTGAAGGGTTCACGTTCTTCAAGACCAAAGGCAAAGCAGGTCAGGAGTGCGATAAATAGGCATGTCGATCATCTTTTTCTGTCAGATGATCAGTGCAGAATTCTACTGCAATGTTTTAAGGTGGTTTAGAGAAGATACTCTATTCGTCGCAAAAGATTGGAACTATGACCAAGTCTAACTGGCTCCTTCACAATGATAACACTCCCTCCCACAGGACCTTAAAAATGCAAGAGTTTTTGGACAGCCAACAGCATGGCGGTCATCCCACATCCTCCTTATTCACTTGAATTAGCCCCTTGCGACATCTTTTTGTTTCCAAAAATGAAATTGAAGGGGCGATGGTTCAACACCGTTAAGGAGATCCAAGACAAATCACAAACGGTGCTTAATGTGCTTCTATAAAAAGGCTTCCAGGAAGTGTTTAGAGCATGGCAAAAGTGATGGGACCACTGCTTGAACTTTGAAGGGGTTTGAGTCCAAATTTAAATTTGGTAAGTTGTAAAGATTTTATTAGCCTAGTCTGGTTTCTTTTTGATAGCATCTCATATTTATTTTCACATTGTAGTAATAATGTGAAACTTCTACTGATTTTATTAAAATATTAAGTGATTTTAATTTCATTTGGGTTATTTATATTCTCACAATTGATAATATGCTTACTGTACATAAGGGGAAAAAAAAAAAAAAAAGGATTGCAGTGTCATAAACTAATGTTGGCACATTCATCGTGTTTTTACAAAAGTGCCATCATTCAGTAGAGTTCCTTGAAAATGACAGAAATATTGAAAAGATTCAGCTTAAATTTGAAATTGTATTGTATATAACAATGTTAACAATAGTTATTTACCTTAATTAATGTTAGTGTGTATGTTTTTGATTGTTAGCTTCACTACAGTTGCAGTGCAATGTTTAGTGTGTTGATTATTCATAGTAGCACTTCATGATATGAACCAACATCAAAGGAACAAAATAAATAATTAAATTGTTAATATTGAAAAAAATGGTTGAACTTGATATATGTATTTTTTTCTTTTGGCTGGATTTTGGCAACTATAATGGAATTTTATTGGCAAAATTGGACAAAACAAACATCTAAAAACAATCTTGAAGATTCTTTTTTCTAAGCTCTAAAATTTCATTTTATGATTAAATAAAATTAAATGCCATTTTACAATTATTTCTTAAAATGTTACAAAACATATTTTGAATTATAAATTTTAGAAAGTTCGTTGTCTGTCTTTGTAATCATTAGGCCAGCTTTCCCTTCCTGCTTTCAAATTATCGTTGTCTTTTACTGTATTTGACTCAATATTTGTCTAAGTCCTTTTCAGGTGAAGCTGAGTTAGGTAGCCAGTTTTTTCTCCCTTTTTGGAAACTGTTTTAATTTCGCAAAATAGACTGCTAATAAATTGACAGTTACAGCACATTTGCCTCATAGTCTCTGCTGCCTCTGTGCTCATTATAAATAATTCAATAGTACTACTTAAGTTTCTTATCATGTCTCAACAGTTTGAGATTAATTTATTGATTGAGGATGGGAATGTACATATTCCCGTCCCGCTTCACGCCTCACCACTAGTCGTATCTTTCCGGCACCGGCCGCATTCGCCAGTGTTGCACATGCTGTGAACAAGCACTGGCGTGTTTCACGTGGTCTTCATTCATACACGATTTTTATAGTTTACAAACCTTGCGATTGTTTAATGTTATGTTCTTGATAAAAATTTTATCATATAAAAAATAATAATGTCGTCCAAAGGAAGCAAGTCCGATTCTTCTACAGCTAGCAAGAAAAGAAAAACATTGACTTTGGAAACAAAACTCAACATTATTAAGGATTTTGAAGGCGGAATGAAAATTTGTGAGCTAGCAAAGAAGTTTGATCTACAGGAATCCACAATAAGAATAATCATAAAAGAAAGGTTTACAGATTTTGGAAGACATAGATTCTAATGAGGAACGAATTGTAGCCACAAGGTAAGGAATAAAAAAAATCATTAGCTTGCTATGAAGAAATTTTGCGTGACAAGAAAAAGACATTATGCCGTCAGACGAATCTATTAGATTTTATAAAACCATTGACATCGAAATAACTTTCTTTTTTTTTTATGTACGAAAAACTACAATTATGATTATATTTTTTAAAAAAATAGGTGTTTTTGTAAACCTTTGGTCCCAATTAACTAATATTTTGTATGTTTGTATGCAAAATTATACCTGAGTTACATGAATTTGACTTACGCGCTTTTTGTTGGTCCCACCTACTGCGTAACTTCGGGGTATGACTGTACTAGCTTGGTTTGTGCTGTTTATGCACTTACTGATCACCTTTTCTTTTAAATTCCATTTCTCTTTTTAAATTATCTTTGACCTCTTGGGACCAACAAATGTTCTTTGCTTTGATTGTACCAGGCACTAATTAGATCAACACTTGATCATGGGGTCCCAAGTTTATGCCTGTACCAGTCCTATTCACCCTATCCACCATCAAGCCATAGGAACTGCAACTGGAGCATTTCAAATCTCACTGATCCCTAGTCTGTATACTGAGGCAACTCTTGTTGTTTTGATGTCAGTAGTGGTCTGTTATATGCTACGAATATAAAATCCCTGACAGACCACCAAATGGCTGACAATTTTTTTTGTTCCATGGTGGGAGAGTCTCTACAACACGTATCAGGCTGCCATACAAGCTCTAGATATTGGGTTAGACAATATAGCACAGATGTCACGAAATACATTACTACCATGGCATTCATATATTATGCAGTTTTTTAAAAAATCAGAGTATTCATAGTAATGAATACTCTGATTTTTTTTGCCTATCTACACAGCTGGTTCAAAATCAAAATATCTAGTGGAATCTTCTATCTTATCTGAAGTGCTGCCTTTCACTTCCCAGTGAAAGGCAGCACCACTTCTGAGCTGTGTGCAATAGCTTGCTTCAAACTACATAAAACTGCAACCCTACCAAAGGTGCACTCATACAAATTCGGGACGTTCTCTATAGGTAATAAGTTGTCTAGCTGCTAGGTGCTCTCTCAAATCCAGCATGTCCTTCAACAGAAGCATACATATACTTGGATGTATGCTTCTGTTGAATTTCAAGCCTCATTGTGATTAAGAGAAACAAGGCTGCAGATACTGCAGCTAGGTCAGCTCATTTCTCAGGCTTCCACTACCTGCATTTCCCATACACTGATTATGAGCATATTATCAAACTTTTTCACATCATGGAATAGAGAGTTCAGTAATAAGCTCCATCAGATCAAGCTTAAAATTAAATTGTGGTAAGGACCATAAAGAGGAAGTTGCTTTTGCTCGGCTCCTCATAGGTCATAGTCATCTAACTCTTCCAGCTATGAGGAGTGACATGCTTATATGTATGTGACACTGGACTATCCATCATTCATGTTGTAATAGACTACCTTCTTTTTGTCGCTGAACACGATACACCTAGCAGATTTTATCAGATTCATCATGTATTTATTTCCATTTTTTTATTTTTACAGAGTGTTAATATTTATCACTGTGTATAAATTATACATATATAAGTTTTATCAGTTCAACTTATATAAGCTTTTAACACCTGGTTTATTGCGTGTTTTTATGAATTTTTTTACATTTGTTTTCCTACACTGATTTTTATATCTGTTTATGCTCTTATTTATTACCTTATGTAACTTTATGTTTTTGTATTCTTGTCTCTCTCAAATCCACACTAGTTGTCCTTGAGTTGCTTTTTTTCTCCCTTTTTTTTGCATGGTTATTGTTATTATTAATTAAGAAATATATTAATAATTAATTTACGAATTTAGGGACATAAAACACACGTGTTAAAATGATTATTTTACTTATTATTAATAAAATAACACTTGACGTTTTGACCCCTGTATTGAGGTCATTGTCAAAAAAACCGGCCTTCCAGACCACACACTCCAGACATGTCACAGAAGTGATTGGAAAGGTACTAAGTCCCTACACTGTACCAAAACCTGGTTTAAGAGGAAATTTAAAGAAGCATGTGAAATGCTCAAACACAATCCTAATCTGAACAAAAATGACTGTCTAACCATTTCAAGAATGTGGAGGACCCATTTTCAACCATTATAACAACCAGAACAAGCCAAAGAAAAATCTCAATACAATAAAACTTGAAGTTTTTTTTTCTTAACATTCAATAGCAACCTGAACTATACAAATCCTGAAGAAAAGCTTAGTATGGGAGGACTTTAGCAGGGTTTATTGTGTTTTTTTTTTTTTTACCACTAGAGGTCAGGCTAAGTAAAAGATCAATTAACAGCATAGATTTAATTTACCTGTGTAGAGAGCAAGGGCATGTAGCTTGTCTTCATATATACATGTATTTTTCTGATGATGACTTCAATACAGGGGTCGAAACGTCAAGTGTTATTTTATTAATAAGTAAAATAATCATTTCAACATGTGTGTTTTGTGTCCCTAAATTCGTAAATATGAATGCTGATCACCATGTAACCTTAAAAGAAGGATATTAGAAATTAATATATTATTAATTAAGAAATGGGCTGCCGAGTTTAAATGTGGCCATACCACGTTTCAACTCGGCAGCCCATTTCTTAATTATCGAAAATGAAGGAGAAGAGTGCCCATAAACTTTTATGAACTTCAAATGAATTTCTTTTGGTATTAAACCTTCTTTTACAAAGAATTTTATAACCGCAATTTTATCCATTTCAAGGGATACAGACAACACTTTTGCTTCAGGCAGCTATATAAAACAAACTGCTTGATAGAATGACTTGCAATTTCACATGGATGCTTATGACAGATGTACCAACTTAGGGAAAAAAATCTTGCTGATAGAGTTGCCATCTATGGTCGAGAACTTTTCAGCCCACCCTTGTATTTGTAGTTTTATGATTTTCTGAATTAACATTGATTCATGCCATATAACCTCTACCTTGAAACTGTTCATAGTAACAGCAAAGCCATTCTTCTGACTTTTCATTCTTCATATTTCTTACATCAAAACTGTCTTTTGATGTAAGAAATACTATTGAAGACATTTTCACCAAATTCCCATTGTTTTATAGCCAAGCAACTGAACACTGTTTTGTCTTTAGTCTCAAAAGTATGCATGAGGCAAACTTTACGTGCAAGATTTTCTGTGGTATTACACTACTTAAAAGAACAGTAATCATAATGATCTCTGTTCACCTTTATAAAGTTTCAAAGGCATGCATTGTTTTTCCACTTGGCTAAAAAACAGTAGTATTTCTTTTAATATTAATAAATAGATGCTTCTTTAATTTATGGTGACAGGTCTTTCACTATTACATAAATATCAATTTATAAAATATTTTATCCTAAGCAATACTCAACTGAATTTTTATCTGAACAGATAATATTTTAAGTTAATTTAATTTCTTAATTATTTTTTTTATTAGATTGAACAACTAACAACAGATTTGGCAAGTGAGAGGTCATTATCACAGAAACTTGAAAATGCCCGTATTCTACTAGAAAGACAGGCAAGAAGTTTATGCTATACATTTATGTATTTTGGGTTTTTTATTTTAGCATGCTTTTCTTATTGTAAAATGTTTGTTTAATGAACAACAATACAGTATAAATGGAGGTAAGGAGTACCTAGTTTGCTCATTTGTAGAGTTAAATCCTTGTATTGTAGAAAATATTCCAGCTTTCTTTATGATATGATTTGTTTTGACTTAAAAATAAATAAAATGTTCTTTATTTGCTAGAATTATGAAACATATAAAAGCAATGTCTAAATATATTCCAAAGTTTAGAAGGTCAAATAAAATAGGTGTGAAATGGATGAATGAAGAAATTAAGCATGCCACCTCAAAGAAGGCATTATGGAATCAGGGCAAGAATATGTCTCCTTGTAAGAACAGCAAAAGGACATTATAAGCAGCAAGTGGTCAATGGAGCTAAAAAAAATCCCAGAGATTTCGTTCATTAGTAGATAGCTAGTAGAAGAAAGAATGTTATGAAAGAATGATATTAGTAGGTGAAAATTTGGAATTGTAACATTTTTTTCAATCCCACATGAGAGGTTTCAAAGCATTGCACATTAGTTCTGTGTGTGTGTGTGTGTGTGTGTGTGTGTGTGTGTGTGTGTGTGTGTGTGTGTGTGTGTGTAGACAGGTGGTCATGAAGAAAGACGAAACCTGTTGGTATGCTTTTTGAACAAGCAAAAGGTGGTAGTCCTTGATATGTGGTTAATTATGTTTGGAGTTGAACAGTGAATGAATGTTGACAACAGCTGTTTATGAGTTTGAGAGAAAGTGGGGAAATAGCATCAGTCATTGTGAGATGGTGGCTGGAGTACCCACTCCAGCCACTATCTCATAGTGTAAGAGTATCTAAGAGAAGGGTTGTCAGTTAACAGAATCACCTTCTGGAGAGCATCCAATATCTTCATTTTGGTGCACATATGGGAGAACAGTATTATCATAAGGCCGATTTTGGATTTGTACAGTGTTACGTTGAAGCAGTCTTTCTTGTGTAAAATGAGGCAAGACTGTATTTTGCATTGAAGTTAATATGGTTGTCCTCACCCCCAACTGAAATATATAATCAGGAGGTTGGTGTTCAGGGAACTGATTATTGAAGATCTGCTAACTTAGGGATATGTGTGCTTTGCAATGTTTGTCAAATGAAATGGAGTGTACTGTTATCAGGCAAACTATGGATAGGATTTGAGTAAGTGATAGTAGCTCATTTATGAATAAGATAAAGAATGTGGACAAAAGTACAGAGCCCTAGTGTATTCCATCATTGGAATACACTAGAACTCTGTGATGAAATTTGTCTACCATGAGATGCAGCACATCAGGAGGCAATTGGCAATTTTCCAGTTGCTCAAAGTGGAGAGACACCATATGATGGTAATTTGTGTCAGATTTAATTAAAAGCCTTGGAAATATCTAGAGTGACCACATGGATTTCACCAAACCTTTCCAGAACTTTTGTCTACACATGGGTTACATTGGTAAGGAGATCTGCTTTGAACTGAAGAATCCATATTGGTAGTCAATGATTAACTGGTTGGATTCCAGGTGTGTTTGTTGTTGATTGTTGATGACTTTCTTCATTGTTTTTGGTAGAACTGATGCGAGTATGATGGAATGATAATTGGATCAAAGTTGAAGCAAAAATTCTGCATACCCTTGCCAACATCACCCACAGACCTCTCACCATCTTGCTCACTTGTCTCTGGATTCTCTCCACCATCTCATCTCCAGGTGACCAGTGCACAGCAGTCTAGATGTGGCCATATCAAAGCCCTTTGAAGATGAATGATAACTTCATTATCACTACTTGTGTTTGTAATCAAGTAATCCCCATAGATACCTCAGCCACGTTTGCATTATTCCCCCTGAACTTCAACTCTCTATCTACCGAGATCCCCAAACCCTAGCTTATTTTCCTGGCCTGGTCCATCAGTGTAGTATACAATTCATAATCTTCTCTTTCATATTAGGCTTAGCAGCCTGACATGGTCAAATAACTTGACTTCTGACTTCTTAAAAACCTGATACTGCTTATGATTGGGTGGTTAATCATATCTGCATTGTGTGCTGTGACTGTAAATCGCACGTATTTTGCTGGCCAGTTTGCCTGTTTTTCAGGGCGAAAAAGTCTTGTTTACACAAGGAGAAACTCTGCCATTCATATGACTACTAGCCATCTATTGAAAAGTCCTGATAAATGTTCTTTGCATCCTAGACAGGATTTCAAACTAGGTGTTTTGAGCCAAGGGCTTCATCTGTACTGACTGAGCTGTGAAGACTCACTTGTAATCTTTTCATCTCAAAATGCATAACTTTTCCAAATTATACTCCCACTTGTCTATACTGTCAGCTATTCAGATCGTTCTTTATGCTCTACATTACCCTGATTAATTATTGCACTATCCAATCTTGCATCATCAGCAAACAGTTGTATATTTCCCTTCAAATCATTTCTTCCTATCTTCAAATCTTCCTATATCATTTGTATACAAATTAAACTGTGGTGGCCCAACCAACCCTATGCACCACATCGCTAGTCATCCAATCTAGTGGTGGTGGTCCTCATAATAATTACCCAACCTGCATTCATACTAATGCATGTGTTCCACATCTTCCCATGCACCCTCACCCCCCGCCTATACAAGTAGCCAATTGTTTGTCCTATTAGTTTCTATCTCGCACCAGATTGCATCAAATGTGCTTCCTCTCATATCTCTTGTCTTCCTGAGTCAGTATCTCTGCCCTGTCCTGTTTTCTCTTTCCTTCTTGATAATACCATACCCCTACAATAAATGTGTAGTCAACCAAGTCTCATTAATGCCTATAACTTTTGACAAACATAAAGAACCAATACCAAAAACTCCTCCCTTTTTGATTATTAATACTTATGACTCCACAGCTAAAATTATGTAATGAAATAACAAATTTAATGTAAACCACTATTTCATGAGTATCTCATCACATCATCAAAGTGAAAGCACAATGCTAAATGAAACATGAAAGAACTGAACAAAGGTCACAAAGTGCTTCTGTTTTGCTTCTGTTTTACTCTCCAGCCAGTCATGTGGTGCTATTAGGAACCCATGGGAACTGAGGACATAGTCATTAACACAGTTGTAAACAGACATAGCCGAAAGACAAAAGAGAGCTTTTTTACATCTTGTAACAGTGTATAGCCTAGAGCTTGTTAAACAAGAAAATGACTAAATTTAAATTTACTACTAACATTAAGATATTTGCATCTAGAATTACATATTATTCACATACAATGAATAAAAGTATATATGTGACATGCCAAATGAATCCACCAGGAAATGAAAGAACTGACTTTCTACCATTTATATGGCCTTGAAAACAACACCTTTCAATTATCAGAAGTGTCTTAACAAATTGTGTTCCTGGTGTGGTCAGATAAGCAGTTCATTAGTGTATATAATTTTTTATATATTTTTTTTTAAGGAACATTTTTCAGAACTCTATGCACCACCCTTCACAAAAACTCTGCATTGTCAAGAGTCTTGTCCACAGAGCATGCAATCTGTTCCTCTGAGGACATACTCAGACAAGAATTGCAATGTATAAAAGACAATGATTCATAATGGATATTTACCCTCCAAATTACAGTGCATTTTGAAGTCATTCTACTAATAGCCCATCATTATATACCAAGAAAATCATTGTTCCTTACATAAGACATTCCACCTCTTAAAATGCCATTCCACCTCTTGGAATGCCAACAGATGTTCATTGTTCCATTTATATCAAACAGTTATCTGATCAAGACTTGATTACAGCATATTCTCTCTTTTCTACATGACAGCTAAACTTCATAGCCCACACACCTTCACTTCATCTTCATAGAAAGCAGTCTATAAACCTGTCACTATCTTGGTCACTCATATCTGGATCTGCTTCGTCACCTCCTCAGTGCCAGAAAACCCAGGTGACTAAAGGATCTCCAGTAATCCATAGTCTTTTTTTATGTTTTCTTCAAATCAAAGGGAGCCTTAGACTTGATGAATATTTTAGACTTGCATGTTGCTTAAAATGTTAGTTTTATATTTTTGAAGTGAAAAAGCCATTCCTAATGTTCCCCTTTGTACAGATCATTTCTACCATCTTCACTCATCCCTTACATTCCTCCGAATAAAATCCTGTCAAATGCACTAGAAATTATTATCTAACTTTTTACCAAGTCAGGCTATTCTCAGATGGATTAAGGTCATTTCCCTTATAAAAAAACAAACTGCAATAAGTTTTCTGCTGGATAGGAAAGTATTTCACTCAACAAGAAATTGTATTTTTATTTGCATTCTTATTTTACATAGTCATGAAGATGTTTCATATATAAACTTTTGTTTGCTAACTCTTGGATAATATATGGATGAAAACAAGTCAAACTGTTCTAGGAGTACACAGAAACAATATGACAAAGATTTAATGACATGGAAACAACTCATCTTACTCAATATGAACACCTTTGCAATAACACCCATTGTTTGTTTCTCATCTGTATTTTCAACATTCTCTGAAATTAGAGGATTCTCTTTTTAATTTCAAAAATTAGCTTCTAGAATGAACTGTGTTGCATTGTATTTATGTAGAACAAGCATGTATCATTCATGACATGTTAATAAGTTTTTTAATTCAGGATTGGTGTTTATATTTTAATGGTTAATGATTTTATTATAGCTTTAGTTTTCTTGTTTTAAAAAATATATCAATGTTTTCATTTAGAATAAAGAATTACGTGCCAAGCTACAAGACCTTGAAACTTCTCAACGTGCCAGGACTAAAGCAACGATTGCAGCACTAGAAACAAAAATATCGCAGTTGGAAGAGCAACTAGATGTTGAAACCAAGTAATGCATAATCGTACATAATACATTATTTATAAGTTGATTTTTTTGTGAGGGGGTGTATCAACGAGATTCCTTTATCTATCAAACTTAACAGGATAAGATTTTCACTTTGTCATAATGGGAGTTGTTATACAGTAAGTGTCTGCATACTGTGATACTGCTTCCATGATTAGCAGAGAAACACATTTTTTTTTTCCAAATATCCTTTCCTTCATACTTACACGGTGATCAGAATACATCATGAAAATTATGGAAACAACTACTGTGCTAGAGTAAAACTTTAGTTTAATATAAACCAAAATAAATACTTGACATTTTGACCTTCACATTAAGGTCATCATCTGGAGCGCACACACACACACACACACAAACGCGCTGCACTACAATCTATATGGTATACTAAAGTTACTGATCAACTGTTAAAAACTGGCCTGACCTCTGATGCAGGGGGGAACCTTTTTACATCAAAGCTAAAGTCCTGTTGTTATCTATTAGGTTACAAAATTAAATTAAGCTGGAGAGTAATATGTTCACACACAAATAAATAAATAAAATAAAATAAAAAATAGAAATAATAAAAAAAAAATACTTGTGTATAAATTACAAAAAACTGGAATGGATAGTGGCCAATAAAGCTGAAAAACTGCTTTGAGTCCCAAAGTCAGGGTTTGCTGGAAAACTATAATGAATGTGTGCCATCTTCCAGCAAACCCTGACTTTAGGACTTTAAGCAGTTTTTCAACTTTTATTGGCCACTATCCATACCAGTTTGTTGTAATTTATACGTATACTTATATAATTATTTTTATTTTATTTATTTATTTTTTTTTGTGTGTGTGTGTGTGTGTGTGTGTGTGTGAATATGTTACTCTCCAGCTTAATTTAATTTTGTAACCTAATAGATAATAATAATAACAGGACTAGCTTTGTTGTAGTAAAAGTTTTTTTTCCCCATCAGAGGTCAGGCCATTAGTTTTAATAGTTGATCAGTGACTTTAGCTACCATGTAGATTGTGGTGCAGCTTGTTTTTTTGTATATATGTGTATCTCAAGATGATGGCCCTAACGTGAAGGTTGAAACGTTGAATGTTTATTTTGGTTTATATTAAACTAAAGTTTTACTCTAACACAGTAGTTGTTTCCATAATTTTTTCAACTATAAATTCACATGTATGCCACAGTAATTAACTTTATAATAAATAATATATAAATATTTTATTTTAAGTATCACAAGACATCATCAGTACAGTTATTAAACAAGTCTTTTACCAATAATATTTTTGGTTTATAGATCAAGCATTGATCAATTTTATTAACTTAACCAACTAGTTTCACCAAACTTTAACTGTTGGCATCTTCAGGGCACTTACATATAGGCTGAAACAATCTCACAATTATGTGTAACTATAAAACTGACAAGAATAACTGTAAAAAACTGACTAGAATAATTACAAATAAAATAGTATCGAACGTGCGTGAAACGCGTATCACGTGTACAAGATTAACTAGCTGTTGCTAAGGAACTTTCTGTAGTTTGTATTAAAGTTCATTTCTTTTGTTTTTAAAGATTTGATTAAGGTTTTCCATGTCTCTGGGAGTATATTAGGCCTTAATTTCTGTTAAGGTTGACAGTAGAACGGGCCACTGTGGCTGCTTCTTTGAAAATTCGTGAATGGTAATCTCTAAGTAAGGGGACAACTTTTGTCCCACTCGATGACATGATTAGTTGTAGAGAAATGAGACGATAGGCCAGAAATGTCCCGTCTGTTGTTTTTGACATAACCAATGTGCTCTTTTTGCCTGATTTCAAGGCTTCTCGAAGTCTGTCCGATGTAACTAGAACCACACGAGCATGGAATATTATAAACTCCAGCATATTTATAGAAAGGGTGGTTGTCTTTTGGAGATCTTAGTAGTTTACGAATAGATTCTATTGGTTTAAATGTTACTCTTATTTTGTGTTGTTTGAGGAGGTTGGCGAGCTTGTAGGAGATGCCACTTACAAATGGAATTGCAATAGTTTTTATATATTGAATATCTTCTTGTTCTTTTTGTGATGGTTCAGAGAAAAGGACTTTATTGACTAGTCATCTTGGATAGTCGTTCAAGTACAGATTGTTGGAAATTAATGTTAACTCATCTTGATGGGTCTCGTTGTCTGTTGTGATGCAAATTGCTCTCTTCTTTAACATGTGTACAGCGCTGAGTTTATGTGAGATGTGGTGAGAGGAGCTGAAATGTAGGTAGCGACCTCTATTGGTCGGTTTTCTGTACACCGATAGATTTATACTGCCATCAATTTGTTTTTTGATTAAGATGTCTAAAAACGGTAGTTATTTTTCTTTTTCAAGTTCCAGAGTAAATTTAATAGAATGATGGAAGGAGTTGATCTTTTTGAGTAAATCATATAGGTCATCTTTGTTGTTGTTCCACACGATGAAGATATCGTCCACATATCTGAACCAAATTTTAGGTTTGGGAATAATTTGGGATAGGATTTTATTTTCTAAGTCTTCCATAAAGAGGTCAGCACATGAAGATGAGAGTGGGCTCCCCATCGCCAAGCCTGTTAATTGTTGGTAGATCTTATTTTTCCACGAAAAGTAGTTAAAATTTAGGCAGTGAGCAAACAATGAGGTTATATCTTGTGGGAACATGGTACTTAAGATGTCAATGACCTCCACTATAGGAACGTTTGTAAAGAGAGGGGTGACATCTAGGCTGGCTAGAAGATCATTATCCGATATGTCGATGTTTTTTTAGCTTTTCCACAAAATGTTTGGAGTTTTTAATGTAACTCTCTGAATTGTGGATGTGTTGTTGTAAGAGTTTCGAGAGATGTTTTGACAATAAGTAGGTAGGAGAGTTTATTGCATCAACGATTGGGCGTAAAGGAATACCATCTTTGTGCACTTTTGGAACGCCATAGAGTCTCGGAGTTAAAGGATGCATGGATTTTAGTTTTTAATCAAGTCTGTTGGCCATTTGGATAAATTACATAGTAATTCATTGGTATCATGGTGGTTTTTTAATGTCGGATCTTTTGTTAAAAGATGGTAAACGGACAAGTCAGATAGTAGATGGTGTACTTTGTCCTCATAGTCCTTTGAGTTCAGTATTACAGTACTGTTTCCTTTATCTGCTTTAAGTATTATGATGTCCTTCTTGTTTTTTAAATTATGAATAGTTCTTCTATCCAATGAGGAGAAGTTTTGTTTTGTGGAATAGGGAGAGGAAAGTATTATACAACTTTTTAGTCTTAGATCATTTGCTTTGTGAGGCAGTAATCATGAGATTCCTTTTTCTAGACTACAGATGAAATCTACCTTAGGAATCTGTTGAGGAACTATTGCATAGTTGAAACCTTTCTTGAGAATAGCGATTTCAGGTTTCTTTAAGATGTGGTTTGAGAAATTAAGAATAACTTGGTTGTCCGGTAGAGAAGGTTTAGACTCATTGTGGGTGGTATAAAGGTAGTTGAATTTTTTAATCTGGGTCTGTCGGCTTTTGTTGAAAGCTTTGGTGAAACTGGTATTAATCTTTCTATCTAAGACCTGCCAAATTTTCCCATCTAAAGAGCTGGAGAGATCCATGAACAGTTCATAACATTGTGAGTCAATTTGACTAAGCACAAATCTTGTGTGATGTAACCTTTCACGAATGAGTAACATCGATGTCTTGGAATAAATATTTTTAGCTTGTCTAGTATTGAAAAGCGGTTTAAGAAGTCAAAACTTAGGAATTATACAGTTATCTCGGCAACGTTTTAAAAAAGTGAGGTGGTTTAGTAACCTTGCCTTTTTACATTTTAGGATTTCAAAACGGCATACCTTGATTTTCTTGTCACCATTGACTTTATTCATAATGAAGGTTTATTTTCTTGATCCTGAGAATTAGTAATAATATTTTTGGTTTATAGATCAAGTGTTGATCAATTTTAAGCTCACCAACCTCTCAAACAACACAAAATAAGAGTAACATTTAAACCAATAGAATCTATTCATAAACTACTAAGATCTCCAAAAGACAACCACCCTTTCTATAAATATGCTGGAGTTTATAATATTCCATGCTCATGTGGTTCTAGTTACATCGGACAGACTTCGAGAAGCCTTGAAATCAGGCAAAAAAAGCACATTGGCTATGTCAAAAACAACAGACTGGACATTTCTGGCCTATCGTCTCATTTCTCTACAACTAACCATGTCATCGAGTGGGACAAAAGTTGTTCCCCTTACTTAGAGGAAGATTACCATTCAAGAATTTTCAAAGAAGCAGCCACAGTCGCCCGTTTTACTGTCAACCTTCACAGAAATCAAGGCCTAATACTCCCAGAGATATGGAAAACCCTAATCAAATCTTTAAAAACAAAAGAAATGAACTTTAATACAAACTACAGAAAGTTCCTTAGTAACAGCTAGCTAATCTTGTACACGCGATACATGTTTCACGCACATTCGATACTATTTTATTTGTAATTATTCTAGTCAGTTTTTTACAGTTATTCTTGTCAGTTTTATAGTTACACATAATTGTGAGATTGTTTCAGCCTATATGTAAGTGCCCTGAAGATACCAACAGTTAAAGTTTGGCGAAACTAGTTGGTTAAGTTAATAAAATTGATCAACACTTGATCTATAAACCAAAAATATTATTACTAATTCTCAGGATCAAGAAAATAAACCTTCATTATAAGTCTTACCAGTTCAGTTGAGTCAAATTTCACATTGTAGTATTCACCTTTTCTCATTTTATGCCATATAGTGAGATATGTAGATAATATGAGGGTTGTCTGAAAAGTTCTCGACTTAACAATGAAAAATTGAATTTATAATTTCAAAATTATTTTTATTTTTTAACATAATCTCCCTTAAGACTAATACATTTATTCTAGTAATGCTCCAGCGCCATTGTCTCGTCCCTGCAGTGGTTCTCAGTAAGATCTGCAAAATGCCCCTCTACAGCTGCAATCAACTCTTGATTCGAAGAAAAATGCTGACCAGCAAGGAAGAGTTTTAGTTTTGGGAAGAGACAGAAGTCAGAGGGAGCCAAATCTGGGGGAATAGGGTGGATGTTCCAACAATTCATAGTACAGATCCCTTAATTTTCCCATTGCTAAAATACCTTTAGGTCAGGTGCATTGTCCTGATGAAAGATGATTTTTTTCCCTTCTGCGAACTGGGTCTTTTCTCACGAATTTTTTTGTCTAGTCTGGTTAAAAGATCGGAATAATATTCCCCATTATTGTTTTACCCTTTTCAAGATAATTAATAAACAAAATGCATCCCAAAACACTGATGCCATGACCTTTCTTGCTGATGGAACCAACTTTGTCTTCTTTGGCACTGAACAACCAGCTTCTGTCCATTGTTTGGATTCTTTGTGTAACGGTGAATCCAAGGCTCATCCATAGTAATAAATCGATGCATGAAATTTATTCTTGTTAAAACCCTCCAAGCACTGTAAAGAGATTTTCATGCGAGTGCATTGTTGAGCTGCTGTGAGCAAGCGCGGCACCCATCTTGCGCAAAGATTTTTCATATGCAATTCTTCATGCAAAATATATCCTACACGTTCTTTTGAAATGCCTATAGTCTCTGAAATTTCATGCACTTTGACTTGCCAGTCATCTAATACCATATTGTGCACTTCATCAATGATTTCTGGTGTTGTTACACTTTTTGGATGTCCTTCACGTGGATCATCTTCAAGGCTGGTACGGCCATGTTTAAACTCAGCAACCCATTTCTTAATTGTCAAAAACATAGGACAGGAGTGCCCATAAACTTTTATGAACTTAGAATGAATTTCTTTTGGCATTAAACCTTCTTTTACGAAGAATTTTATGACTGCATGATACTCAATTTTATCCATTTCAAAGGATACAGACAACATTTTTGCTTCAGACAGCTGTATAAAACAAACTACTTGATAGAATGATTTGCAATTTTACATGGATGCTTATGACAGATGTACAAACTTAGAAAAAAAAAAAAATCTTGCTGATAGTGTTGCCATCTATGGTTGAGGCCGAGAACTTTTCAGACCACCCTCGTAGTATAATTAGAAATAGAATTTAGCGATTTTATTGTTTCGTGCACATCTTTTGCACATTTGCTTCTTTAGTCCTCAGATGCCAGCATTAGCAACAGCAGTGCGTCACAGGTTTTTGTCAGTCAGTTTACAATTGATAGTTTACAATGCCTATCATGCCTCTACTTAAATTCATTCACCATCAGAGCACTCACAGCTACTTCTAGCAAGCCATTCCATTCACCACTCTCAAAGCTAAAAAAAATAGTCTGCACATCCTTGCTAACCATGCTGTTACACAACTTCCAAGAATGATCCCTGTTGTTCTTTGTCAGATATGAAAAAATTTCTTTTGTGTTACTAAAGGGATTCTATATTATCATTTCCAGTACAATGTCTCCTCTTTTTCACCTATTAACAAAACTTTGCAACCTACTTGCCTTCAATCCATCCTCATAGGAAGCATTATACAGACCTGTTGCTATCTTGGTTACTCATCTCTGGATCTGCTCCACTACCTCCTTATCCCTGAGAAACCCAGGCGACCAAATCTATGTGTGCATAGTAGTCAAGATGCCAAATCCTAGCCTTATAAAGAGGGACAATAACCTCCTTACCTTTATTTGTCAGTGGTTTTTAACATCTAAGTAATCCTTTGAGCTATTTTTCCAACTTCTGTAATATGCCCTCCGAACTTCAACTCTTTTTTTCACTATTATCCCCAGATCTTTAGCCTCATTCATGTCCTGCAAAATAATACCATCATTGTGATACACAGTATGTAATCCATTTCATTGAAATAACAACCATTATTCTTTGCCCATTAATCCCAATTTATCTGAATAATCCTGCAGGATATCCATCACATTTATCAACTCTTACACTCTCTAGTTTTGGAACATCATCAAACAACTGTTTTCTCACCACCACCACCTCTTAAATCATGTTCTATATATCAATAAGTCTCTAGTACAGAACCTTAAGACATTCAACTAATCACCCTCATTCTCTTAGATTCTGCTCCACAATATATTACTGTCTGGTTTTTATATGGAGCACTCCCCATCCATGCCACCAGGTTCTTATCCATTCCCATTTGCTCCAATTTATGTAATAGTCTCAGCATTATCGTGATATAGCTATTTCCCTTATCTAATTTTGCTATCACTATTATAAAATGTGAGAAAATTGTTAAGGCAGAACTTACCTTTTACCATGCTGTTCCCATAGAGTGCCATATTCCTATCCACCCATTCCTGGAGGTTATTTTTATCCGACATTTCCAATACTTTAATCACCACTCCTGGGATACTAATTCATCTATAATTTGTTACATCTGTCTAGGAGCCAACCTGTATGTAATAGAACTATCTTATCCTCTTTCCACTTCCTTGGAACCTTGCCATAGCTGAACCTTATATTAAACAACTTTGTCAAAAGCACTGCTAATTCTCTTAGCACATGAGCAGACATGCCATCCAGTCCCACCACTGTATTCATGTTGACATTTTTCGGTATGATGACCATCTCTAGTTCATCTACCCCAGTTCTCACACCAACATGCCGTATCTCCACCTTTACGATACATCCTGGCAAAGTAATCACTCAACTATTTCTTTTGTCATTTTTTGTATTCCTACCATCAGCATCATTCCATAATCGTTCTTTCTCTTACTTGCTTCTTAAAAAATAAATAAATAATAAATATTAAAAAAAAAAAAACATGCATTTACTTTTGCCTGGTTAGCTAATTTTCTCTCGTAATCTGATTTAGCCTTTCTTACCATGCTAGTCACCCTTCTTGCCTGCACTTTGTATTGCTCGTGTATTCTGATCATTTTTTTATTTATATTTCCTCCACAATGTTTTTTATTTATTATTTTATTTTATTTTACAGCTCCTACTTTATTTATCACTATTTATTCACCTACCCCCCCCCCCCCCCCCCCCCCCCTTAGTTTATCCTCCTGATCCCTGGGTATACAGTTTGTCATAATTGTCAGTTTTGTAGTTCCCCTTTCTTGACTGAGAATTCCAATTTAACGAACTCCCAGAACAAGATTACATGGTTACTTTATCCAGTTGGAGACAAAGCATCTATTGTGGTTTTATTTTATTTTATTTTACAGCTCCTACTTTATTTATCACTATTTATTCACCTACCCCCCCCCCTTAGTTTATCCTCCTGATCCCTGGGTATACAGTTTGTCATAATTGTCAGTTTTGTAGTTCCCCTTTCTTGACTGAGAATTCCAATTTAACGAACTCCCAGAACAAGATTACATGGTTACTTTATCCAATTGGAGACAAAGCATCTATTGTGGTTATGGATATATCTTTTGATGTATATCCATAACCACATCCGCATCGCATACCAGATCCAACACTTCAAGCCCCTGGTGCCCTCCTTGACATGCTGTTTCAAGTAATTATTCCTTAGTAACTGTATAAATTCCATTTCCATCTTGTCATGAACCCTTTTCTCTATCCAGCCTGTTCCTATTGTTGAACTCCCCTGTAATTTCTCAGCCTGTACTCATCATGCCAATTTGCTGATGCATCACATCCATGTATTTCTGTGAACCCTCTGATCCGTAGCAGTGAACAATATATTTTGTTCTTTTTTAAATAACGAAACCTGTGGTGCGATCATAATGTGTTTGTTTTAATATTTTGTCCTGTTTAACATCTATTTCACACCAAAGAGCTTGAAATTAACCATCTCCCTTAAACCTAAAATCCTCCTTATATTTTTGTTGGTTGAAGTTCTTCACTTATCATCAGCAATACTACCCACTCCTCCTATTTTATTCCCTGTGTCCTCCATGGAAATGCAATATCCCCTCCCTTCTATCCCTATAACCACTTCATTTTCCATCAACCAGGTCTTGCTGATGCTGATAATTTTGGCAAAATCAACCTGATCAATGCCAAAAACACCTGTTTTCTAATACTTATAGCATTATCAACCCATTCAGATTTGAAACCTATGAAACTTCATTCAGCATTGCATAATCATTTCTGTACATACGTGTGCGCACATGTGTGTCCATCAAATTCATTCCATCTGTAACCACAAACCATTCCTCTACAATCTTTCTCATTGACTCATTAGCAATCATGGCCGTTTTTCTTTTTCTCAAGTCAATCTTGTCATACTGAGACAGCAGACTCACAGTCTTTACTTTCTCATTCTTCTTTTTCACTTCTATCAACTATTCCAGATCTTTGCTCATTGCACATCTCTCTCTCCTTTTGAATCATTTATGCCTTCCAAAACAATCAATTCTTTCACTTCTTCTCTAAACTAGCAGCTTCACTTACATCCTTTATTCCACACCTAGGAAAGATGCTTTCGTTACTTTCTCGTTAAATACATCTTTTATCATTGAATCTCCATACATTACCTTCTCCTTATTCCCATTTTCTCACTCTTTCATACTTTTCCCATTCAGATCTTGTGTGTTCTCTTAATATATTGAAAAGACTCCTAATAAATACAAAAAAAAAAAAAGATGGAAAAAATCAACACTTAAGTACTCAATTGTTCTTGAAGTGGCATAACACAAGTTTTATGTCACTTAAAGAAAATTTTCTGAATCTGAGTGGCATTGCTAAAGAGTATTGGTGTAAAAAAGAAAAATAATAATGATGCAGGATCAGAATTCAGCAGCATGAACTACATCTGTTTTTGTGGTATCATGCTCAACAGCACCAAGGTCTCAGATGCTGAATTCTTAGCATTAATGCACAACTGACAAACATAACACACGCACAGCATAATGGCCCACAATGTTTCTGTTGCAGAGCATGAATGAATGAATGTTTTAGAAGTTTGGTATAATACTATGGCAGAAAAATTAATTGAATTTATTGATTTGGCAAATTAAAGAAATTGTCAATTTGGAATAACTTAAAAAGGGAGGTGAATCACAAAGTGGAGAATTATAGACTGGTAATGGCTGTGATCTAATTTATTTATTGGAAAATTGTTTTCATGATGATTAATTTTTTAAATGATAGTATGTGATAAAATTCCATTAATAATAAACAATTATCTAATAACAATATAATTTGTCATTAATAATTTAAATCAAACATGTTTCATTGCCTGTTATTGCTGTAACTTAATGTAATTAATTAAAGAAATTATGGATGTAAAAAGATTTTTTAAAAAAATAGTTAAGAACCATCGAGCAATCAAACGTGGAAGAGTTTGTGTTGTTTAATTTAATATCACTGTTACAACATCAGGGAAGGGAATTTGGTATTGAGAGAGAAGCAAGGCAAGGAGATCCTATATCATTAAAATTGTTTTCTACTATATTAGAAATCTTTAAGAATGTCTCTTGGAAGAACTATGGAATTAACATTAATGGAAAAAATCTCAATCACTTATGTTTGTAGATAACATTGCTCTTTTAGCAAAAAATAAAGAAGCCCAGGAAATGCTGAATGACCTCGGCAGAGAAAACATGAACAAAAAGGTTTAAAGATTAATATAACTAAAACAAAACTGATGACAAATTCATGCCATGTGTAAATGAATCACCTGATCAGTATTATTAGTTCATTGGATTTAGTCCCCCCCCCAATATTTATTTACTGAGCTACCAAATGTATACAGCCACTATTTATTATTCATTCGTTATTTATAGTTCACAAAAAAATCTTGTTTCTTCTCCTCGTATATATATATATATTTTTTATTATGCCATTATAAATGCACATAATACATGTCTAAAGTTTATAAAATCACATATTATTCACTCCACTCAGCAACTTACAGGACAATATCACAAATGTTACTTGTTAATAATTATTAATTTTGCCAGTAATGAAGTATTTCTATTCATAAGTTTTCTTTCTCTCCCTTATATTTCTCATTCTCATATGGCTCAATAATAGTTCACTTATTTACACCTTTTTTAGTACTTCACATATACCAATCACAAATAGTATTCTTCTTATTGTTTTCTAATATATCCTAAAACAAACACATTTGTAGTCCCCCCCCCCACACACACACACAGATATTATTGCGATCAAAAAACTGCCACAATATGTGGTGCTTGATTATATAGAGAAACCTGTGGAGAATTCATGACTAAATTTAACACATGTGAACCACAGTAGTAGGTTTTTTATTATGTAAATATTTCGTCCTAGGTATCTTAGGACATCATCGGTACAGTAGAACAATACTAGGAATGACACAAAGGATAGGGTGCATACGTACAATGGAATCCAAATTGCGTGCAGTGGCACGTTGCGGCCTGAACTTAAATTGAATTAAATTAAATTACAATTAAGTTATTTTTACACGATTTTGTATGACAATTTCCCATACTTTAGGGATGGCAAGAACATCATTGCGGTTTAGATTTGGTGTGTGAAGTAGGGCTTCAGCACTTTCTTTATATAAGCATTCATATTTATATGAAGATCTGTGTAGGAGTTTTGTCTTTTCCCAGTGGATCTTGTGGTTTGGGTTTTCAACTCCGTGTTGAGCGAGGCCTGATTTTTGTAGTTTGATGAGGCGGATATGGTCTTGATGTTCTGAAATGTGTTTAAAAACTAATCTGCCTGTCTGTCCATAATAAGAGAGTTTACAGGAGCATGGAACCTTGCATACACCAGGTAGTAGCAAAAGTAACAAGTTGTGGATCTGGTTGATGGGTTTGTAGGTGGCAGCAAGATTGTGTTTCTTCATAATTTTCGAGAGCCATTTGGAGATGCCTTTGATATAAGGTATGGGAATCCTATGGGCTTGTTCTTGTCTATTGGAAGTTTATTTTTCACTTGGTTAGACTATAATAAATTTAGTTTAATTCTTTATCCAAGTGTGAGCAAACAAAGTTTGCACCTGAAAGTATCTTCAGGACTGGGGTAAGGTAGTACAACACCAGGCAACTCATTGCAAAGGTGGAGCAAGCTAACATCACTCCTATCTCAGTATCTCCCATAATGCAAAACACATCTCCTTGTGGATAGGGAAGGGCCACTACCCAGACTAGTTTCGACTAAACTAAATTTATTATAGTCTAACCAAGTGAAAAATAAACTTCCAACATCTTTCTATAAATCCAGAGTAATTTAATAAAAAGGTGGCACACTGTTTGGCAACTCCTATAGGTCGAGATGACCTTGCTAATGCTTCTGCCTGGTATCTCCACTTGGGCCTGGCTCCCACTGAAGAGACCTCAATAAAGGTCGAAACTAGTCTGGGTAGTGGCCCTTCCCTTAATGCATAACATTATACATATCCGCAAGGAGATGTGTTTTGCATTATGGGAGATACTGAGATAGGAGTGATGTTAGCTTGCTCCACCTTTGCAATGAGTTGCCTGGTGTTGTACTACCTTACCCCAGTCCTGAAGATACTTTCAGGTGCAAACTTTGTTTGCTAACACTTGGATAAAGGATTAAACTAAATTTATTATGTTCTTGTCTAGGTTGATGTGTGGAGAAGTTGCTGATGATTTTTTGAGTTGTTTTGAGATTGTATCCATTTAGAGTGGCTGTGTTTTTGATTATTTCCAATTGGAAATAATCAAAAACATAGCCACTTTAAATACTTGAGCATGAAATTGTCACTGGGCACAGTGTTTTCCCTTGCCTTACGAGATGGTTAGGATAGCAGTGAGAAAGTTCCAATCACCCCAACGTGAGCGTGTTAAACTCCAGTTTTTTTATTTTGATTTTTGGCTTATAACAATATAAGCCAAACACAGGGTCTCCGTATTCGTAGGGGTTACTTGTCAGCACCAACCATTGAAACTAAAATTCTGCAAAAATCTGTATTCTTGCTTAAATAACTACAGATGTTTTCTAAATATGCCTAAACACTTACACAACCATTTATAATTAACAGAAAAATGTTTAAAAGGTGTTAATTTTGTTTTGCAATACTGAGTAAAATTTTAGGCCCATGTTTTGAAAATACTGTATCAGATTTTTATTATAGTTAAGAATGAGGCATGCACCAGGATATTCACCAGAGGATTCATTACTCTGGAGGCTGAAGATGCAGGGTTGGCTGACATTAAGACTTCTGGTTCATCTTTCTTCCGTTCGATGGCTATATGCACTGAGACATATTCTTTCAGAATAATACCATGTCATTAGCATGAAAACCTGCTTGGGTTTATATTCCATCTCCTCAATGATCTCTTGATCTGCTTGAAGCAGTCTTGTCCATAATTTTTACATTATTGAGTGAATAACACTTCCAGAATTTCTGGAACTAGCCTTTGCTGACAATAAAAGTGGTTTCTGTGGTGCTGCAGGTACTACAAGAGTTTGCTGCATAAAGAATCCATTGTAAAGAACGAGAACCTTAATGGAAATTGTACCGCTGCTAACAAACAACTTTTTCTTGTGCTGATCTTTGAACCAAATTAACAGCGCATTCTCCATTTTAACATCTTTATCGTGTAGCAGTAAGAATTCCACTAGTTTGCACTGCCTCTCTGATCTGAGTTTATTGTTTCCTTATGTACCGTACAGTACTTTTGTTACCTAATGTGCGACCTACAGCTGCATGTGTGATCCCTTTTCAACATTTGAGAAAGTCATCACTTTCTTGACCATTGTTGGCTTTGATTTGTCATTACACATGTGACTACCTATGGTTTCTACACTTTGTTTAGAAACCATAGGTAGTCACATATACACAGTAATATTTTAAGCACAAGTAGCCTAATGCTCACTGCAAGACTAAAGAGTGCGATTTCATGGCTGCCAACATGAATCCGCAAATATGAAGACGTGACTGTTTAAAAAAATCTAATAGCACGTGTGATGAAAGCTAATAGTGCATAATCATTTAATTCAGAATAACATATTGACTTTATGTTGTGTAATTCACTGACAACTATTAGTTTCATTTTTAAGGAAAGTTGATTATACAGAATAATATGGTGGTATCTCATAATAATTCTTGTATAGTAAAAAAAAAAAAAAAACATTGATTATCTAAACAATTGTACTGCAGATATAATTTTGCCATTAAAATGGCTTGGTTGAAACTACTGATAGAGGGATGCCCACTGACACTATAGGCAGAGGTTATCAGCTGGAACAAAGATAAGTTTCTGGTATAAAATTATAAGCTGTGTTACATTTGATGTGAATTTCTTGAATGAAATATAAAATAAAGTGGGATCGAATTGAAATTTTTTTGAGAATCAGTTTTAATGTTTTGAAGTAAAATGGAACTGATTATTCTTATTTATTTATTTTCTAGTCATTTTGAAGCCTCATTGAAAAGTTGTCTGCATTCAGCTATTTCAGATCATTTAAATTTCTCCATCATTAGACACTTCTGTATAACTTCATTTAAAAACTTACTTTTTTTAATTAATTAAAATATCTTCCCTAGTGTGTTGTATAACAGCATTTCAATGTATTTACCATTTTTAGGGAGAGGCAAACAGTAGCAAAAGCAGGTCGTAAAATTGAAAAGAGGTTAAAAGAAGTCCTAATGCAACTAGAAGATGAACGTCGGCATACGGACCAGTATAAAGAACAGGTATGTACGGTGTTGCATTTCAATCTTGCATAGAAATGTATTGGAGTTTTTGAATAAAATTCCATATTTTTTTACACGTGTAAGCTGTGAAAGTGTTTATAAATTTGTAATTAAGTACTAGATTTGGAGGATAAGGGGAAACAGTCCTTTGCTTGATAAGAGGCCTTTTACTGTATTAGTTGGATTTTTTTAAAATTTTATTATACTACACTTCATCATTTATTCATGCATGAATAGGGAAATATATGCAAAATTTTCATATAACAAAAACTCGTGGAGATAATGTATGGATGAAAGGGAGCTAAGTTGATGAATATCAGATGGTTCATGAGCCTCATCTTCAAAAAGAAGTTTGCTTATGTATTGCCAAAGCTTTTCTTGGTCGGTCTTCCTCTGTGTCCATTAGTTGGCCTGTAGAGAGCAAGAGCACCGAACATAGGTGAAGGTGGATGTCTCAGTTGACCTTATTGTATTAGGGGTCTTTGCTGGCTTTCTTCAAGAATAACTATAGAATCACATGTGTAGCACAGTAAAAATTAATTTATTATACAAATATTTCATCTTGTGTGTTGTAAGACATCATCAGGAATTTGAATAAAGAAACAGTAAAATTGCACATGCGTTCAATTGGAATCCCTTTATGTATACAGTCAAGTGTTCATGGATTAAAACTATTAGGATAAAATAAAAATTTAAATAGACGAGTTAAAAATTAAAAAAAAAAAAATTGAGATTACAAATTCATATAATGCAGTTGAGGATGACAATTTCCCATACATTAGGAATAATAAGGCAGTCATCACAGAGGTTAGGTCAGTGAAGGCTTTATCCTGTTGCTAATGTTTTCAATCCCATGTTGTGGCAGGGCAGATTTGTGATGTTTGATAAATTGGATGTGGTCCTGATCTTTGAACACGAGATCAGAGGATTGGAAAGGCCTCACGTGCAATTCCTGTACCCAGCTTGTCCACATGACCACAAACTCCTTCATGGTTATTATGCTGGAGTCTGCTGTGCTTTTATTTTAAATCAATTACATCAAAATTCTCAGAGAAACAACCGTATTTCAAATTTGGTCAAAATTGATTGAAAAATAAGATCTGCAGAAGATGACTATTTTTTTTTTAATATGTTGGGCCCATATACAAGAGGGGTTGGTTGGTTAACCTATAGTACGTTAGTACCGTATATGGGTAGTGGGTTGGGAAAGGAGAAACTCGTTTACATTTGATTTAAAAGCCTGCATGTTGTATTTCTTGGGAAATACGTCAGGGGAAAGACTATTCCACAGTACCGCAGTAGCAGGGATGAAGGAGGAGGAAAAGAAACTTGTTCTGTGGGTTTCAGGGTGTACTGTGAAAGGATGTTTGGTGGCAGCTGCACGTATTTCAATGGGCTTAGTACAGAGTGGGGGAATTATTGATGCTGTTTCGGATGAACATTTTCCATGGAAATATTTATAGAATATACAAATCACAGAGACCAAGCATCTATGTAAAAGTGAGGGAAGTGAGTTGGTGAGAGATGGGTCATTTATCAATCTAATTGCTCTCCTCTGTATTGAGTCGAGCCTTTTCGGGGAGCTTTTAGGAGCCCCACTGCAAATGTGAGAGCAGTATTTGATAGCTGGGTGGATTTGTGATTTGTATAATGTTAACAGCTGTTTAGAGGTGAAGTAGCGTCAAGCGAAAGAGAAAACCTAGTTTTTTGGAAGCTGAGGATGCAATGGTTGTGATGTGTTTATGCCAGGAGAGGTGAATTATGATGTGACTTGTAAAGAATGGAAGAGGAGGAGGAGAAAAATGCTTTGGTTTTTATGTTTTCTTTAATTGCAAGCATCTCTTGCAAATGCTTCAGTTTTTGCATGTTGCTTCTGGTCAAATATCCCCATCAGATAAAAGTGCTGTGTTAATGATATCCACCCAGGAACCAAAACATATATGAAAACCTAATTATTTTTGTAATAAAAATTGTCATTGACTCTCTGTAATACCTGGCTTAGCAGTGTGATGGCATTATGATCATGACTCTTGAGAAAACCATTTTTATATAATTTTTTACTCCTCTGCCTATATTTCACATTTGGTTTATTACTCATTATCCATAATTCCAACTGGCTTCCCTTCAACTTCATAACCAAAGCCAGAAGTGAAGCCAAACTGTTTGCTCTCAGTAATGATTAAACACACATTGTTTATCAACTCACCAGAATTCAGATAATCCTCATTCTTCTTCTGACATCCTAGACCTTTTCTTAATTTCACTATTTCTCTCTCCAAATACCATAATCTTGGCAGTATTTTCTTTGGTATACAGATAATCATTCTCCTAATAATTGTCAGCCTATTACATCCTACAGTACTACAATGGTGCCAGTTGATATGACTTTTGGGATTTTTATACCTCATTTCCATATAGTCTAATTGTTGGTTCCTCTCTTCTCAGCCTAGCACTAGTTCTGATCTAATAAGCAAATGTATTTTTGCTGGGATAAGTGCTTTTACTTTCATTCCCCATATCACTCAAAGCCCTCGACTGTTATGTGAGGCCTGGTTTTCCAATGTTCCAAAGCATTCCAAGTCAAAATTGGAATGCTTTGGAACATTGGAAAACCAGGCCTCGCATAATAGTCGAGGGCTTTGAGTGATGTGGGGAATGAAAGTAAAAGTACTTATCCCAGCAAGAATACTTTTGCTTATTTTGCTTTGTTTTTTTGTATACATATTATTTAAATATGTTTACAAAAAACATGCATCCAATGGTTCAGATCAGAAACTCTAGCTTATAACAGCTTGTAACAATTGCAAAAATTGAACAATCAGGTCTGACATTGTGGCCTTCTTACCAAGCTACCTTGGTCTTCCTCCTACTCTTTGAGTGGATTGCTTCTTCTCTTCAGTTGTTGTGGTGGATAGTTTTTTTTTCAATCACTGCTGGAATACTTAGGAATCTGTGCTTTCACTATACTCTTCCTCCTATAAATAGAATTTGGATGCCAGAGAGAGCGAGATCAATGATGTGATATCTCTCTGGCATCCGGTCCTGTTCATAGCTTTATAATGACAGTACTCTCCATTCCTCTTTTTTGTTTTACAAAAACCTTGTAGTACTCAAGTTTCAAGATCTTCTATAATTAATGCCTTAAATACCATTTTTTTTTGCTATTCTCAAGTGGGATGAGGATAACCTGTTGAGTTTTAATGTCACAAAACACAGTTCTGTCTTATTTCGTAGGTGAAAGACAATGCTTCACTCTACTTCATTTTTGATAATATTCTGCTTGTCTACTAGTGTTTTCTCTTCTTAAAAAAAAAAAAAACAATATTTTAAATAATACTTCTCTTCTGCTGAACTCCTGACACTTCATAAATCTCAAATCTGTCCAACCTTAAAATATTGTTCTCGGCATTTGGGGTGGTGCATCTAAAATCTCCCTTAAAATGCTTAACAGTATTTGATGACTACACAGTGACCCCCTCCCCCCCAGTTGCTTTCTCATAGCTAATTTTTTCCCCATTACTGCTGCATTATGTCTTTTCTATAAATATTTCCATGGATGTTGCTCCACCAAACTTGTCACTACCATTTCTCAACTTTCTCTAAAACACAAGCACCTACTAGTCAGTGCTCATATACAGTTCATCTCCAAAGTTATTTGGCTAACTTTTCGTTCTCAACTCCATCCTGTTTTCCCAATGATTATAACATTCCATATCTTGAAGAAACATATCAACAAATTCTTCTCTTCTCTCTGATTTGTTGCCCCCCCCCCCCCCCCCACAGCATTTTGTCATAGATCTCGGGACCTCATATGCAGGGTTGAATTTACACACGCACACAAGACACTCAAATTTGCATTTATATAGTTGAGTTCTACAAAAAGCTCATATTTTTGATATAACTGATTATAATCTGCTATTTGGTGTTAAATTGAATATAACCTCTAATTTCTAGGTTGAAAAAGTTAATGGAAGGGTGAAAGCTCTGAAACGCCAACTAGATGAGGCAGAAGAGGAATGTTCTAGGGAGAAAGCTCAGAGGCGTAAAGCTCAGAGAGAACTGGAAGATTTAGTAGAATCTAATGAAGCAATGTCTCGAGAATTATCAACACTTAAAAGTAAAATGAGGTAAATCTTTTGAATAAATTAATTTTCTTTAGCAAACTAGTTACATGGTTAAATGAACTTAGTTACTTCTCACTTTTTATCAAAACATGAGATTTATTATAACTATTTGATATAAGTGTTGGATGGTTTATTATACAACACTAGCTAAAGCTAGATATACGGGCTAGATATCGCTCCATACAACAAGGTGCCTAGAGAAAAGCTTTCAAAATGCTACAGTTACATGGGGTAAATGGAATATTATATGGAGCGATATCTAACCTGTATACAAGATAGAAGTGAAGGGTACAGGAAGTTGGTTTGATGTTAAAATAAGTAGGATACGAGTACATTATTATTCATCATCTATATGGATTGCATTATGAAAGAAACTGGCATTAAATCTCTGATATCACAATTGGAGATGCTAATTTTTAGCTGTGTAATTTATACAGGTTATGTTATACTCCTAAATATATCCAGTATAAGTCTGCAGGATTCCCTAACTAAATTGAATGACTGCTGTATTAATTTTAATATGAAAATTGTCAATAAAAAGACACTGTGACAATAGGCAGGAACATTGAAAACATGAACTGCATACTGAATTGAGAAACTATGGAACAAGTAAAACATTTCAGCTATTTAGACATAATTTTTAGTGAAGATGGCAAATTAAATATAGAAATATACAACAGATTTAGCAAAGCTGGTATGACAGGAAGTCAACAATAAATTTATATAGAATCAGAGGAATTAGCCAAAACACAAAACTAGCAGTATATATATGGTGGTGTCCAGGCTAGAGGTATCCAAAAATAATGGCTTATAATGCAAGAACCATTGATTATGTTTTCTTAAACTAAAGCTCAGTCGATAGGAAATCTCCAAGATTTGTTTTGTCACACTTTCAAGTGTGTCAAAAAAAACAACAAGATAGTGCTCCACCACACTTCATTTGAGATGTTACTACATTTTTTGAATGAGACATTTCCTGGACATTGGATCAGAAGAGGAGGCCCAACTGTCTGGCTGCCTAATTCCCGGATATGACTCCATTGGACTTTTTTTGCATGGAGCTAAAGACTGTGTGTGTGTATACCAGAGAAACGTTTGAGATTTGGAAGATTTGAAACAGCGTATCATGGCAGCAGTTGCTCTAATAACGGCTCAGATGCTGGAAAATACTTTGCAAGAGCTTGAGTATCATTTTGACATCTGGTGCCCACATTGAACTTTACTAACCTTCATGAAAACTTGGTGAGTTACTTTTTATACTTTTATTTAAAGTTACTTATTTTTATTTAGAGTTACTTTTATTTAAAGTAATAACAAAAAATTATTTTAATAAGCTTTATGGATGCTGAGATATGCTTGTGTATTTTTGGATACTTCTAGCCCAGATATCCTGTATATAAGGTGTGACTGGCAAAAAGAGACTTATCAGACTCATGAAATAGAATATAATCTTGATGTTCTTTTAGGCGAATCTGAGCTGAACGACCAGCTCAGATAATATAATAAAGGATGAACTCAGAATTCTATAAGCTCCAGGAGGATATTTATCTTCAAGAGTCTAGAAAGGAATTTAATTTCCAAACTGGATGGAAAGAAACTTGAAGATTGATTTGGCAAAGAAGTCTTGCAGTTCTTTCAGACATTCCTTTTACATATGGAATGAAAATTCTAGAAACCTCTTCTAGAAGGTGACATTGTCAGCATTCAGGAATGTGTGAATAGAGCTAATCTAAGGTAATATGGTCACATAAACATAATGGGAGAAGGAAGGTTAGCAAAGCAGGTGGCAAGATGGCAGGGAGAAAGAGAAAGACCTAGAGTCAGCCAAAATGTCCTAGGAGACTAAAATATTAATTATGACAGTATTGGAGTTCCAACGAATTTGGAGGAGAATTGTTGATAGGACATTAGTAATAATGTAATCATATAGTGCTGTCAGAGTAACCTTTATGCCTCTTGAGGATACATATCAGGAAATTGATGATGATACGCTTTACTGTTCATGACAGTGGTTTTTGCTATAATAAGGAACATAAGCTGTGTTATGCATTTTTGAAAATTATGGAGACAACTACCATGTTTGAATAAAAACTTTAGTTTAATATAACCAAAATCTACATTCGACGTTTCGACCTTCATGTTAAGGTCATCTTCTGGAGCATACAACTATACCGACATTCTGGCTTAGATACGTTGATGACGTTTTTGCGATCTGGCCGCACGGGCAACAAACTCTAAACACATTCCTTAGCCACCTGAACAAACAACACGATTGCATACAATTTACCATCGAAATCGAAAATCAAAATTCGCTCCTGTTCCTAGACACACTAGTCGCACATCTTCCTTCAGGCAGTCTATCCTTCACGGTCTACCGAAAACCGACACACACTGGCCAATACATACATGCTAATTCATACCACCACCCATCACAAAAATATGGAGTCATTAACACCCTTAAAAACAGAGCTACAACAATTTGCTCTAACCAGCAAGCCCTGAAACAAGAACTAAAAATAATCAGCGACACATTCATAAATAATGGCTATAACAAAAATACTATTAATAAAATACTCCATAAAACAACAACAAAAACGAATCTAGATTACAGTAAAACCATAGCCATCCCATACATTAAAGGTTATCAGAAAAAATCAACAGAATCCTACAACATTATAACCTCGATGCCACCTTTAAACCACCCACTAAACTTAAAACCATATTCAACTCCTCCTCTAAGGATCCTCTTCTTCCATTAGCACATCCTGGAGTCTATTGCATCCGCTGCATCTGTAACTTACCGTACATTGGTGAAACAGGACAGACAATCCCTATACGCAAGAAAGAACACATTAAATATAACCATTATGGTGAAGCAGGCCTCTCAGACCATGCGCTCAACACCTTACACCAAATCAACTGGAAAAGCACCCGCTCTTTACACCACACAAAAACCTGGTATGAAAGGAAATTTAAGGAAGCCTCCGAAATCCTGATAAACCACCCAAATATCAACAATAAAGATGGCATGAAAATTCCAAGGATCTGGATGGCACACATTCAGCCTACCTAATACTTAAGATCCAACATAAGTCAGGACTCTAGCCAATCTTCAGCTAGTATTAGAAACCATTCCCTACCAACTGGCTGGAATGTACAAGTATAATCATGATGTTAACACGTTCATTGCCAATCACGCAATGCGAGTTCTCGCCAAACGGCCGATCACGCGTTATCGCATGGACGTCGCTAACTAAATAAAAAAAAAATAATAAAAATTTGGCCACCATACAAAATTCCAATTTTCAGCTTGGCAATGAATGATATCACGCGATGTGAGTTCTCACCAAACGGCCAATCACGCGTTATCGCGTGGACGTCGTTAACTAAATAAAAAAATAAAAAAAATTTGGCCACCACACGAAATTCCAATTTTCAGCTTGGCAATGAAAGTGTTAATATATGTATATAGATAGATACTTGTTGTGCCCAATGTATTTCTACAACCAACAGATAACATTAATAATAGGACTCTAGCGTTGATGTATTATTTTATTTTCTCACCAGAGGTCAGGCCAACATTTGTTGTAGCGGTTGGTCAGTATCTTTAACAAACCAGTTTGAATGTAGTGTAGCTTGTTTTCTGTGTATAGTTGTATGCTCCAGAAGATGACCTTAACATAAAGGTCTAAACGTCGAATGTAGATTTTAGTTATATTAAACTAAAGTTTTTATTCAAACACGGTAGTTGTCTCCATAATTTTCAAAAATGCGTTCGGATCACCGTTTAAGCTTAAAAGAAAGGAATAAGCTGTGTTATCTTACTGCAACATAAGTAGAGATGATATTTTACAAATTTGCCAATCACTTTACTTGCCTGATTGGCCAAATATAGATTACCTACTCTCCACCCAACAGACTGTTTTACCTTTACAATGAGTGCTGAAGTATCTCCAAATATCTTACTTCTCTCTCTCTCTCTCCTTTTCAGATTGACTGCAAATCCAATTTGCACTTTTGCTAATGACAGTAAACTGCCTTCTTTTGAGAAATCTTTACCACACACACACAAACAAATCTAGAGACCTTACTTTTGTACCCTAAATTATAATCTCTCAACCATTGTTCAGCTGGGTTCTACTAATCATGTTAACTTTATTAATACCAAAACTCAATTTAATCTTATTTCTGACCTTTTCTTTCTTTTGACCATACCAGTTTTTATGTGAGCCAATGTTTCTCTTCTCCAGATCACTGTAGATTCTAATTGTCCTTGGTATTAATGTCTCCTTAGCATTTAAGAAATTTTCTCTTTTTCCAGATGTTAACTCTTTGAAACAGTTGATAAACTATACATCTGGCCAACCATTGAATACTGTTCTCACATTTGAGGATGGTACCCCCTAAAAACTTTGCTTATACATTACAAATTAAGAAATCTTCACTAAATTAACAATCAAGTGTAATTACTATGATTAAATTAGGACTTCATAGAAATTTGCTGATTTTTAAAGAGATTACCATCATTAATGCTACGTCCTTGTTAATCATTGTGTATTAATGTTAAGAACATAGCATTAATGATGGTAACCTCTTTAAATGACAGCAAATTTATATGAAGTCCATTTGTTCTGATTTAGGATTCAGATATGCAATTCCTGTTGTGAGTAGAAATCAGAATAACCTAGAATAATGCCGTTTTACTTGAATTCTTGAATAAGCTAATTGGTAGTGTAGTCATTAGATGGTGTTGGTTTAGTCTTTCATCCAACCTTATATTTGCTAGTTGTTGGTTGACCCCACATTCAAACATAAAAAGAAAATTTTTTATTATACTGTGCCACTCTATGTTTGAAATCACACAATTATTGTGAAGGAGTCAAGCATCAAATAGCATAACAGCAATGTGAACTTACTACAGGCCGAAATTTTCTTACTTATACATAGGGTTTCCCTGCAAGATTCGTATTTTAATGAGCGGTGCAATGAAACTGAAATTAGGCAAGCACAAGAATCAAGTTAAACAAGATATTTAATTCTCTCACAAAATTATTTTTACATAAGAAACAAAAACTGTATTAAGATCAATACAATTAGAAAATAATTTAAGCATTCTATAAAGTATTTAGATCCTACTCAGCTGAGTGCATCATTTACTGCTAGAACATATATATAAGGCTTTCACAATTCTCATCCGTTAGGATTTCAACTTAGTTTCACCTTAAACAACAACAATATTCAGCAAAACACTTAAAAAGTAATTATTTTTAGTCTCATAGAATAATCACAAACTTTAATTTTATCAAACATTTAGCTGGCATCATCAATATCTATCAGAGGATTAAAATAGTTCTTAAAAGGCTAAGTCTTGCATTTACATATACATTGTGAGATAACACATTCAAACACGAACTAATTCTTCAATGAAGTTTTTCACATTAGTTTCACAAGGAAAATGTTTTATAATATCACTCATTCAAGCTTGACTAGCTGTCTCCAGCAACACGAAATTGATCAAGTTCTCTGGACACAAGCAACACTATCACACGTTAGTTATAGAATAGCTATTCTTATCGGTATGATCATCATAGCTTGCACATTATGGAAAACTCTTACAACACTTCTAGGCACTCGATAATCTTCCACTATAGGCAACACAAAACTTATAGTATCCCTGAGTTCAATAACTTAATTGTTAAGACTGGAAAATGTATTTTCTTGCTCGTAATAACTTATCTTACGATAAATCTCGATCATATTATTATCCTTTCACTTGGATAAATTCCTTTACAAGGTGACAGGAAACTATAAATAAATAAGAGTTCGAAGTAAGATTCATTAAAATCGGAACAAGTTTCCAAATCTTTGTTACGTTGTACAATCCCAGGTTAGATCACATCTCACGACCTTCCCACACACTCTCCAATTTCCTTCTGGTTCTTTCTTCCTATATCTCATAAATCCTCTCTCTTTCCCACCCAAACTTGTTTTTCTCCGCTCTTTCAGTTTACAACCGAATTCCCATGTGATTGTTGTACAGTTCCCAATGCTAAGGCACATGCTATCTCAAAATAACTTAGTTTTCTGACAGTAGCCAATCAAATCACATTAGCAGAGTCCCTTAGAAATACTTTCACTTTCAGTAACAACAAATAAAATGCATATATTACAATTCGCTTAGGATACATTTACAAGTTAATATAAAGAATTTATATAAAATAAATAACTAAAAAAATTTACAATTATTGTTTCAATGAACAAATAACTGTGTGCTTAAATTACAATTTACTTAGGAGCAAACTTAGCTCAGGAAATGCAATCCATGTTAAATCATGAATGAAGTATATTCATAAAATTCTTCATTCACAATTTAACAATGGAATGGTGATAGATGGTTAAAGTTGAAATAATGTTTAATCACTATTCTTTTCATAAATAGTTATTGATAAAATAAGCGCATAGTTTGTGAATATTCTAGTGTCTGAGCACTCAGGTTGCAAACAAAGGATTTTGATGTTAATGGCGAACCGATGTTTTTTGTGTTGGTATACTAGTTCAAAATAAAGATCAGCAAAATTGTATCAAAGATCACACAAATTTAGCATTTTCAAAATAATGATTGGTAAGTAAGAATAAATGATCCATGTTGCAGAAACTTTATTTGAAACAAAACAATTTACATTCACACACACACACACTGGAAAGAAGTCCATGAACATCCACATGGACAAGGTGCATCATGCCATGTAACAAGTCAGTGTTTGCAACCTTTATAAATTGGAGGAATATGATACTCCCAAGTTCAGTGCAACTGTGTCTGAGCAAAATGGCTGTAAGAAGGGAACTGATGGAATTTGAAAAAGATGTTGTGATAGAACCATGCTGCAGACCTATCTGTCTGGCAAATTGTTGACAAATTGGGCCATCCCAGGCCAACAGTCAGTGATACCATACTGAGATGAAAGTGAAGGGATTCAAGTGCTACCAGCGGTGGACTACCCATCACACTCACCGAATGTGACCATAGGGTGTTACAAAGGATTATATTTTAAAACCACCATTTGTCAACTGATTCTTTGAATGCAAAGTTCCAGGCATTGACTGGAACATGAATCTGCACAAAAATATTCAGAACTGTGACCCACAGTACGGGTTTCCATAATAGGACCACAATATGCAAGCCCCACATTACTCAAACCAACATGCAGTGCCATCTTCAGTGGTGCAAAGAGCATGTGCAGTGGGATCTGGAAGCTTGGAAAGCTGTGTTATGGAGCAACGAATCATGCTACACCCTCTACCAAGCAGATGGAGGAGCGGGTGTGGTGGATGCTTGGTGAACAGCTCTTACCAGAGTATGAAATTTGGAAGTGGCAGTGTGATGGCGTGGTCCTGTTTTTCCTGGTTTGGCCTCAGACCTCTGTTTGTGGTGCCACGAACATTGAACTCAGAGAGTTATCTGAACATTCTGGATAATGCAATACTTCCTGCTTTGTGGCATTTCTACGGAACTGACCATTGTCTCTTTCAGCAAGATGCTTTGTGTCATGAGGCTGCTTCTGTAACTGTGTGGTTTGTGGACACGAAACATCGCCTACTTGCCTGGTCTTCACAGAGCCCTGATCTCAACCCTATTGAACATCTGTGGGATGAACTGAATCTTCAGGTGAGGTTAAGGGATATCTGCCTCACAACATGCCTCCAGGAAGAATGGTCGAAATTACCATCAATCACTATCTCATGCTTGTGGAAAGTATGCCCCATAGGAATTGCTGCAGTCATTGCCACAAAATGAGATCCTACATCTTATTAAGGTGGGTGCCATGGCTGTTTGTTCCTCACATTATGGCATCTGTTGACTTCTTTCCAAGCAGTATATGTATAGCCTGTTTATTTACATAATCATACATGGCAAGAATTCCTGGATTTCCCATTATGAGTTTCATTTTTTTTAACATTGCAAAAGTCTGGTTCATATTCTTAACAAAGATGCTTCTTAAGAACTAGGGATCAAGTCAGGAATTTTTACATCTGCCAAGAAGCAAGACTCATTGGTGAATTTGAATTTTAAATGGCCATTACAAACATTCCTTATCTCTTGTTTAAGTTAAGGGATATTACATCCCATATCGTTTCTTAGCCGAATAAGAAACTCAAAGAGTTTCATGCCGAATATAGTAGAAACTATATAAAGTTCGGCAAATACCTGGAAATCCAGGTATTTGCTTACGCTTGGAATCGCCGAACTTTATATAGTTTCTACTATATTCGGCATGAAACTCTTTGAGTTTCTTATTCGGCTAAGAAACGATATGGGATGTAATATCCCTTAACTTAAACAAGTCATGTGTCGCCGAATTGAAGCCTTTGGCTCTTCATATATCTAATAATTCCTTATCTCTTTTGTGTTCTTTATTTGTTCTAGTGCAGTTAACACTAGGTTAGCCTATTAAGTGCCTTGGTTCTGAAAGCCTGTGTTACATATAAAAATTTTTCAACACAACAGCAACTTTCAACACAAGACATGGGTTAATATTACAACCCTTTTGGTCAGTGGGATTTACATAAATATTGCTTAGTTTCAGATAAAGTTCTGTTTGTGTGATATAGGCTGTGCATATTCTGCCTCTTGTATATTATAAAGTGAACTGCACTGTACTTACTGCTGGCTTTGACTTTTTTGCTCTTATATCTGATAAAAATGTTCTGTTATCATTGTATGAAATGTTGGACTGCAGAAATGTGAATTGGGATAAGAGTACTTTATCATGTATTCATCTAAGTACACAGCATACAACTGAGAATAAAACATTAACTAATACGAATTATTTCCAGTAAGTGAATTGGCATGGCTTATTATTTTTTTTTATCTTATAATAAAGTTTTATGTCACTAATATGCATATTATATCTAAATATTATATGCATATTTGAGTTTAAAAAAAAGTTGCTGTAATTAGTCTACAACCTGTGGTCAGAATGAACTGCGGTAGTTTGCCTCAGTCTTCACTTATTGTCAGTTTAATTTAAAGTTATTTATAGTATGATATGCAGCCTCCAAAAATTTCAAAAAAAAAACAAGTTGCTTGTCCATGTATTTCAACAGTGAATCCAGAATCCTTAGAAGCATAAAGCAATAACATTAGATGAGAAACATGAAATTTTAAGCCTTCATGAATTCAGAAAAAAAGTGAATAGAACTTGTCTGTAAGTTTGTGGTCTCAATCCGCAATAAACACCATCTTAAAAAATAAACAGAAAACTTGTTATGGTTCATACTAAGTTATGGTTCAAACAAATTTCCAAGAATGTAGCCCTAATCTATGACAGCACCTTATAGGAAATTAGAGTTCAATTTATGATTCACTTGATGATTTCCAGGAACCATTTAGGTTAGTGTGTGGGAGGGAATCTGTTGTATTTTCATATGAAGGTGGCAGGGGATTTTAATTCAGCCCTTATACATGCATTAATGCTGAGAGCCTAATAATTATTATGACCTTCAGACTGGGGGAGATGAGAGCTTTATTGGGCCAATCATACACTTAAATAGCCTATGCAAGTGGAAAATTATAGTTATCCTATAATTAGTATTTCTTTAAAAGAACCAATCTGGAGATGAGATGAGAATTTTTTAATGCAAATTCATTATAATGCAATGTCAGCTTTTGCCAGAAAGCAATTATAAAATTATGTAAAAAAAAAAAAAAATAATAACAAAAAAGCCAAATTGTTGAAATGAAGCAGTAATTTTATAAGCTAAGGGCAGTAAGTAGTTTTGGTACTGCTTGCTTTTCTGTTCTTGAAATAATACATTACTTACACATGGGAAAATCATAAAGAATATCATTAAAGCAGTAATTATGATTCTGTGGGATCAAATTATGAAATCATACAGAATAATTTTAAATGTTTACCTGTTTTGTCTAAAATAGTTATCTCTGGTCAACCTTGTATCGTATAAACATAATTATGAGTTTACCTTTTGATGTGAGCATTATACTATTCTCACTACAACAGAGATATTATGGTATGAATATAAAACAAGTAATCAGTCAATTTTTCATTGATGGACAAAGTACATTGACCCAAAGATAACATGTAATATTTCTTGATCTCATAAAAATTTTTGTAGTGATAATTTGCTTATCTGTGTTTTAATCATTTCAGGCGAGGCGGAGCTACTGGTGCTGCACCAGGAGGAACTCCAGGTCTTCCACCTTCTCGTTATCTTGCAAAACGGGGTTCCTTGAGTTCTAGTGGTGGTGGTGAAGACATAATGAATTTGCCTGATGAATCTTTAAATGATGATAGTCAAGCCTGAAAAATTTCCTGCCACTGTTATTGTCTGGTTGCTAAGCAACAAAGAGATATGACTGATGCAAAGAAACAAGTTTGAATTGTGGAAGGCATCCAAAAAAATTCTAGCTTGATTGTGGTTGCTAAGCAACTTGCTACTAACATTCCGAATGAATTGAGTGCAGTACATAGCAGAAATAATGGCTTCCCAAACTGTACAGTATAAGAAGGAAGTATGGACTGTATTTTGAAACTTTGGAAGCCAAAGTTTTTGTATCATGTGGTTTTAGTAGCTTAATGTATTTCTTCTTCTGGGTGACTTAAGTGGTAAAGAAATACCGAAGACTGTACACACATACACACACACGAAAAAAGAAAAAGACTATGCAGTTCTGCCTGCCTTTCTGTTTAACATTCTTTTTTATGCTGTAACACTTGAATAAATTAAAATTATTTTGTCTATACACACCAATAATATTTTATTTTATAATTAAAAGTTTGGTAAGTGAACTAACATAGCTTCTAGTAATCAGATTCAGCAGTCAGGACCTTTATATTTCATTTCCATCCCAATCCTTTATCTAACAATTTGGTGCTTACCCTTCATAATAATATGTTTAGGGTGACAAGTGAATGGTGCTTTTTTCTAACTTTACAGAAAAAGAAAGTTTATTCTTTTGTTAAATTTTAATTCTCGATCATTCTGTATATTTCTAGCTTATATGATGTTAATTTGTTTCAAATTGTATACTTCCTACATGTTACATTGTATACTTAACAATTTTTTATTATTATTATTTTCATAAAAACATCAGTGTAGAAATGAAGTTTGCAACTTATTTTGCTAGAAATTGGGACCATCCTTTTTTTTAACTACTTTTTTTTTTTACAGCTTTGTTTTATAGGACCTTTATTTTTGTAAAGTGAACACTGTAATAATTGGTTATTGCTGACTACTTGAGTAAACAGATATTGATAAGACGTGTGCTAAGTGTTGTTTTTTTTCCTCTTCATCTCTTTCTTTCTTTCTTATCTTTAAAAGATAAGCATTTGCAATGAAATTAATGAGAAATTAATTTCATTGTGTTAATGTTACATGATGATAGTAATGCTAGAATAAATGTCAAATTATTGTCCAAAAACATTAAATAAAAAAATTAATTAATATAAAATAATAAATGAGTGAATTCTAAATGAAAGGGAAATCCAAATACTAATGAAAATTTAAATGTCTTTAATCTCTGAAATATCAGGAATCTTAGATTTTACAAATGTATTAGAATTTGAATTTTTTTTTTCATTTAGAAATTTCAAGGTTATTTTAAAATCATTCATCTTCATCAAGAATTGCATCTTATAACTATTAACCATGCTGACTTTTTGACAACAGGTATATCAGCCATTAAAATTTAGAATTCCAAATTTGATTCATCATTCCTATCCACTTTATGTTAAATTTTTTGTTAAGTTTGTACATTTAGTCCAGTTTAGCGGGTTGATGCATGTGGTTCTCCTAAAGACTGTTACTGAAAAACTTTATAAACTTTTCTTTTACTATATGTATAAAATAAGGCGCTGTAGTTAGGCATAAAAAATAATCTTTTAAATTAATACTAATGTAAATTTATTTATTTTGCAAATGAGAACACAATAGTTTGTCTTTAAAATGTGATAACCCAGTGCATTCAAGACTTTATTAATGCATCCCTACCCTCCAGAAACCAAAATGGCAGATATATTAATAAATAATTAAATGTATATTTAATACATTTTTAAATACAACATATATTAAATATTGTATTAAATATACAATATTTAATATATGTTGTATTTAAAGTCTTTATTTAAGATGCATTGTTTTTACATTCTCGGATAGTAGGAAGTCTTTTTTTTTTCTCTTTTCATTTTTAATATGGTTTTTGCCATATTACATCAGTAGATGGATCAGTAGAACTCTTGTTATGATTTCCAGTCTTTTAATTCACTGTACCAGTTTGTTTTAACCCAGCTTTCAGGTCCATGTGTCAAAATAGGTTTAAAAATTCTAACACTTTTTTTTGCTAATATGTCACTTGCAAACCACACACAATATCAGTCGCATTTTCCATTTCTTATTACACAGTGGTCATTTTTGACAGACTTGCAACTGCTGGCTACTAACCCATCATCAATACCACTTCAGGATGACTGATGTTCATGAACTGGAAAAATGTGACCATATGAAGTGTGAATTTCTCTAATGCATAATACTCATTATGTATTAATAATGTGGGATGAAACTAGCTTACTCATAAGCTAGTTAAAAAAAAAAATTTTGTGTCTTGCATAAAGAGGAAAAGATAATGTTAGTTGGCAGGTTGGAAAAAGAAAATCATTGAAACTTTTATTGTTCTCTGAATAGAGTTGAAGGCTTTTTAAGATTTAACACTGGGGCAGTAATTGAATGCAGATTGGTAGAGTCTTTCAGTAGAGAAAAAATATCTGTTTTGAAAATCATGTATATATGTAGTTTTCTGGCTGTTAAACAACTAAACATTTGACTATGTGCTTGTTATATGCATATATATATATATATATATATATATATATATATATATATATATATATAATTGCAAGAATAGTAATCCAATCTTGTTTTATCTGGTATTATCAAAGACCAGAAGAACTAAAATATGCAAGTGATGGAAAAATTTAAACCCCCCCCCCTCCCTCCCCTTCGTTTTACCCATCTCCTGTCACAGTGAATATATGTTATCCAAAAGATGAAGTAGAAGTGCAAATCATCGGTTATCTCTTATGAGATGCATGATAATCGTTCACACTCAAAAGGATGCTTAACTGAAATAAATTTAGTTTAATCCTTTATCCAAGTATAAGTAAACAAAGTTTGTGCCTGAAGTATCTTCAGGACTGAGGCAACTCGTGGTAAAGGTGGACAAAGCTCTCATCACTATTTGTCTCAGTATCTCCCAGAATGCAAAGCACATCTCCTTGCAAGCATGTACTATTAAGGGAAGGGCCACTACCCAGACTGGTTTCGACCTTTATTGAGGTCTCATCAGCGGGATGAGACCTCAATAAAGACCCAGAGGTGGTGATACTAAGGTGGAAGCAATGGAGAGGTCATATTTATTATTATTATTATTATGGGCGACTCCAAGGAGTCCTTAGACTCATCGAGGGAGGCCCTAAACATCATGTCCACACAACTATATGACATTCTCACAGTATCTATCATACCTTGCCTTGAACTCACTCACTGTCATAGCACCCACAACAGACTCTGGCAGCTTATTCCACTCATTTACCACTCTAAAAGTAAAGAACCCAGCTCTAACACACTTGCTAACCACACTCTTGCCCAGCTTCCATAGATGTCCCTAGTTCTCTCACCACCAGTTCTGATCTCAAAAATATCCTCTGAATTAATCCTATAGAAACCCTTTAGCAATTTGAATGTCTCAATCATATCTCCCGTTTTCTGCCTATCAACTAATTTCTGCAACCCACAAATCTTCAACCTGTTTTCATAAGGTTCATTTCATAGACCTGCTATCATCTTAGTCACTCACCTCTGGATCCTCTCAACCTCCTCCCCATGAAGAAGAAACCTAGGTGACCATATCTGGGCACAGTAATCAAGATGGGGTCTTATCAAGGCTCGCTACAGAGGAACAATAACTTGCTTATCTCTGCTCGTCAAAATATTCTTCAGCATTCAAGTGATTTGATTAGCTGATTTAGCCACTTTTGCAAAGTGCCCCCCCCCCCCCCTAAACTTCAACTCCCTATCCACCAACACTCAAGTCCCTGGCCTCATCAATCTCCTGGAGTACGGTTCACCAATGTGATATACTGCTAATCTTTTTACACCAAAATGCATAACCTTACATTTTACCACATTAAATTGACATCCATTCTCCTTAGCCTATACCTCCAATCTATCCAAATCATCCTGCAAAATTTTGACATCTTCTGCATTCACTATTGCCCTACCCAACTTAGCATCATCAGCAAACAAATGAACTGTTCCTCTCAGATCTTTCCCTAATTGTTAATGAACAAATTAAACAGCAGTGGTCCAAGAACAGAACCCTGTGGCACACCACTAGTCACAGGCCATCTTTTGCACTCTACTCCTGAGTAAACTACTCTCTGGTATCTCTCCATCAACCACCCTCCTATCCATCTCACCAACCCTATATCCATTCCCACATGTTGCAGTTTACTGATTAGACTTCCATGTGGTATCCCGTCAAAGGCCTTGGCAGGTCCAGCAGTCACTGTAAACCCATTACCCTTATCCAGTTCAGCCGTCATTGTGTTATAAAACGTGAGCAAGTTACAAAACCACACTGTCCCGCATACAGTATCTCATTTTCATCAATCCATTTCTGTATTTTACCCTTGACTACTTTCTCCAAGACCTCGACGACTCCTGATATGCTGATCGGTTGGTAATTTGCAACAGTAGTCTTGGATCCTCCTTTATGCAGTGGAACTATTTTCCCCTCTTTCCATCCCTTCGGGACTAAACCAGACCTGAGACTCAGATTAAACAATAAAGTCAAGGGCACTGACAATTCTTTAGCCGCTTCACGTAAAACCCGTGCTGATATACCATCCAATCCCACAGATGTATTCACATTAAGGTTCTGTAATAGACTATTCAGGATTAAGGGATTGCAAATGATGCAGCAGCATTGTAATAAGTGTATAGCACTTCGTGGGAAATATGTAGAATAATGTTACATGGCTCTACCTCAATGCCTTCATGGTGATTAGCATGGTTACATGAAAATTCGTCAAAAATGCAATTCACCAAAAATTTTTTAAATTTTCGATAATGTCATGATAAAAGTAATCCATTTCGAACAAAAACTGAACCATGTAGACAGCTTCTTTTACTGGCAACTTCTACTAATTCCGCTAAGTCAGAGAGATTTTGTAATACAGTACATAATTTGGAGATGCTATTTCTTTGTCACCCTGAATATAGCTGAACTAAAAACTGGAACGGTTCGACATTTTCTTGTAAAAGTTTCAAATAGCGAATCTGAGTAAAATTCATCCCATAATAATTGCTCTGTTGAAGTCGCATATTACTACTAGCAACAATAATAATAATGGAGCCTGCATAGTTCACTTGGTATAAATGAAGCTGTTTAGTTAGAAAGACCTGGGTAGTTGGAATCCCATTTACTACGCCCATAATTTTAATCAGTGTCCTGTTCAGCTAATGGTAAGTTAGCAGGCATAATATGGAGTATGGCTGTGCTTTTCCTACTGGAAACAGGCAAATCAATCCCATGAACAGACATGAAACAGTTATCGGAAAAGAAACCATATTGTTCTATAATTTTTCCCTATTAAAGTAGCATTGCTTTCTCACTCTGTGCGGTTCAGTTTTTGTTCTAAATGGATCAATTTTATCATAACATTTTCAAAAAAAATTTAAAATTTTCAGTGAACTGTTTTTACGCTGAATTGTTCATTCGATAAACAATTCATCGAATTGATGAACTCTCCAGATACCGATCAGCACAACTTTTCAACACACCTTTGTAAATTCATATACCAAGTCTTAGACAGTTCACTGTGTATTCTAAATTAAGTATTTATTCATAATCCAATACAACGTACATAAATTTTATGATATGACAGTACAAGTAGAAAAAGAATTCTAAAACATTTTTCTGCAGTACTTTCTCATGCACACTATTTCCTTTCACAGAATTATTTGCTCATTACAAATTCAGCTAAACAGTAATGTATCACGTATACTTCTGCATATATGCAACTAATGCAATAAATAATAGTAATAGAAAAATTCTCAGTTTGCATTTGTGGAAAACACAATAACCTTTGTGGAGAAAGTAAATATTGTTTTCCTTGAAGAAAAATAATTGATCATGTTACATTATCATTTATTCATAGTATTTTCCTGAAGAAAATATTCCATATTTCAAAAGAAATAAATTTACTGCTAATGTTGATAATGGCATTTTTGAAGATAGCTATACTTTTACTACTGTTTATGATATGTAGGTGTTGTAATGTATGTGCTTCAAAGTGAAAACTTTTTTTTTTTTTTAACTCTTATGAACAATTTGAAAATAAAATGTAATTAATCTGAAATATGCATATATATATATATATTATTATTATTTGACCTCATGGAGTGAGAGACTCATCGTGGGAGGTACTCACTATTGCATACAATGCTCATCCAACTGCATCTTAAACTGATTCAATGTATCCACGTCCACAACATACTCAGGAAATGCATTCCAACCACCTTCCATGCAAAGAACCTACTTCTCACACCTTTGCTCACTTCCTCCTTATACAGTTTCCAGCAATGGCCTCTTGTTCTATTCCCCTCTCTCATTCTATGAAAAATCTTTTCCATGTCTACCTAATAACAACCCCTGACCAGCTTATATGTCTCGATCATATCCGCCCACCCTTCCTCCTATTCATGAGGCTCTGCAACTTACATTCTCTCAATCTGTCCTCGTACTCCACATTCCAAAGACCACTGACTACCTTTGTGAATCTTCTCTGTACCCTTTCCAACATATACTCTTCACCATGAAAAACCCAGCGACCAAATCTGTGCATAATAATCCATATGAGGCCTTATACAATGGAATCATAACCTCTCTATTTCTGCATCATTGCCATTATTCGATGTGATGTCTTCACAACTTGTGCAATGTGGCCCCTGAATTTTAGGTTCTTGTCCACTGTCGTTCCTAGATACTCTCATCTCTTCTACTTCCGTTAAAGTTTCCCCACCAAGCATATACTTTGCATCCCAACATTGTTTACCAAATCTCAAAACCTTACACTTGACAACATTGAACTGACAGTTCCACTTACCTGCCTATTCATGCAATCTATTCAAGTCGTCTTGTAAGGCATTAACATCAGCCTGACTGTGCATCCCCCCCCCCCCCCCAGTTTTGCATCATTTGCAAACAGCTGGATATCACTAGTTAAACCCAACCCGATATCATTAACATACAAATTGAACAACAACAGCTCCAAAACTGATACCTGCGGCACACCACTCGTGAGCTTTCTCTTTCGAGATACTGCACCCACACATACAACTTTCTGACAGCCAGTCTGTTATCCAATCCCATCTGTTTCAATTTATTTAAGAGCTTGTCAAGTGGCAGTCTATCAAAAGCCTTTTCAAAATCCAAGTACACCACTGTATATGCATCTCCCTTGTCCAAGATATTTGTCACCTTGTTATAGTACATAAGTGAGTTATTGAAACATGATCTCCTCTTAACAAACCCATTCTGATAACCACAGAGAATACTGCTGTTATCAACCCATTTCTGTATCCTACTTCTCACCAATCTCTCCAGGACCTTCGCCACAACTCCAGATATACAGACCAGTCTATAATTTGAAGCTACAGCCTCTATGCAGTGGAACAATTTTACCCTCCTTCCATTCCCTTGGAACCTGTGCTGTTGTAAGACTTATTAATTGAGGAACTGTACAAGAGTGGATAAAGAAAATTTGGAAGGTCCTCTCACCAGGAAAATTTAAATTTGGAACATTTTCCACTTAGGCATGAGGCTGAAAGAGCAGTTAAACAGCTTAATTGCAATAAGGCCCCAAGTGTAGATGGAATCCCAGCAATTAAAGACTACAGGGGATGGAGAAATAAGAGTGTTTTATAGATTGATTACAAGGATATGGGAGATAGTATCATGGCCTACAGACTGGAAGAAGTAGTTGGGTTTCATACCACTACATAAGAAGGGAGATATGAAGGAGTGCAAGAACTATTACTTACTATTACTTTAATATCTCATGCAAGCAAGATTTTATTAAATATCATTCTAAATAGGATTGAGGCTCAAGTTAATGCAGAGATGCCTGTGGAAAAAGCAGGTTTTAGGAAAGAGTACCAGAGATCAGATCCTTTGCAATCATAGAAAAGTATAAAGAATTTAGACTCCCTATGGTAATGTGTTTCATAGACTACCCTAAAGCTTTTAACTGTGTGTTTAGCGTGTGGAAAGTAATGAAAAGAATTTGTTTTCCTCAACACACTATCAGGCTGATAGTTAGATGATTCTACAGTAAGAACAGTTGTTGGATTAACTTGATTGGCTGCAGGTTGGAAAGGGAGTTAGACATGGGTGCCTATTTTCTCCTCACCTGTTTAGTATCTATGGTGAGGCATCATACGTGTAGCATTGGATGAGCTCAAGACAGGAATTAGGATAGGTGGTAGATTGATCAGTAATATGAGGTATGCTGATGATACAGTACTCCTATGTAATGACAAGAACTAGGACAAATTCTTGACAATGTTAATGAGATCAGTAAGAACAGAGGACTTCAGCTCAATCCTAGCAAGGAATGAGAAAAAAGTGTACCTTAATGGAGAAAGAATTGAGGAAGTCAGCAAGTTCAAGTATCTGGGATCCATTATTGATGTGAAGAATTGCTATTCAGAAGACATCAGAAGATTAGGAATGGCTAAAGCAACAGTCAGAGACTTGTTGGATGCAGTTCTTTTCTATCACCCATCCATTTGTCCACCTTTCAGTATATGATATCCTCAACAGCCTTCTGTAACACCACATCTCAAAAGTAGCTATCCTTTCCCTATTAGACTTCTTTAAGTTCCAATTCTCACATATTGACGGAAGAAAGTTGAAATACTGTGGACACTTTGAAAGGATAGGAGGTCTTCTCAGAACAGTAATAGAGGTCAGGTTCCTGGAAAAAGAGGAAGGGGTAAACCATCAGTGATATGGATGGATGATGTGTGTGGAGTGACTGATCTTCAGAGAGTTGAAGCCTTCAGAAAAGCATACAACAGGACCACATGGTGAGGACTAGTGTGGCACATCACTAGCTCACCATTATCTGAGTGACCATGTGGCATCTGTCATTGTCCAATGGATGGAAAATATAACAGGAATATCTGTTTGTGAAAATTAGAAAATAATTTCACTTGTTTGACAAATAGCAAACAGTTGAGTGTCAGAGAGAGAGAAAGAGAAAGGTAGTGCCTGGAATGATCAAATTACAAAAGAACAGGCATGCATATTTCAATTGCATATGATTTTTCTATCATATATTATTGACTATAGCAACAGAAGGGTTCTTTTAGTTGTTGCTTTTGGTTTTTTTGAAATGATGAAATAGCTTTGGATAGTGAAATCTAAACAAAAAAAAGTTATAATTCAGTTTGTGCTTTTTTTTAATTGGAATATTGGGGGGGGGGGGTAATTGGAATATTTCAAATTTGACACAAATTCATTTATGTTCATTTATCATTAAATTCCTGATATGTATTCTCAAGGAGGTGTACAAAATATTGTTGATAGTCTGACATTAAAATCTTACATTATTACTAACTTCCTGTTGAGTTTTCTCAACAGTTTTCTCCAAATTAGTTTTATGCAAATGCTTCAGTATTGTCAGATCTTATATTTTCAGTCTTCTAGGCACTTGTAACTGCATCAATCCTCCTAGATCTTTTTCCTCATCAGAGAGAGAGAGAGAGAGAGAGAGAGAGAGAGGTAGTGCCTGGAATGATCAAATTACAAAAGAACAGGAGATCTCTCATTACAAAATGAGAGATCAAACACCTTTTCCACTTAAGTGACCAATACTGCGTGACCTGAGATTAGCTCTGCTCAGACATTCCTGAATGCTAGCAGTGTCAGATTTATTCCTAGTGTATCTTCATTTTTAATATGGTTTCACCATCTGTTATCTTCTCAGTTTTATTCAGATGCTCATATTGCTAGTCTTTGATCAACTGTTTTTTATAACTCATCTCTCAGATCCATAAGTTAAAATCGGTTTGAACAATGTTTTGTATATAGCAAATTTAGCAGATTTTGGCATAATCCTTCCTCTTATGCCATATAAATTTAAAATTTACTTTGACTCCCCACGATACCATCACTGCTTATTATTCTGTTGTCTATTTCCATATCTATTTTTCTGTCTTGATATGGCATTTATTTCATGCTACAGTAAACTCACTCAGATACCTTAAAAAGTCCTGAGTAAAGCCTCAAAGGCACAATTCTATTTTAAATAAAATCCACTACAGCACAATGCTGTTGTGTTATAGCAGTGGTTCTTAACCAGTGTTTCCTGGAACACTTGTGTTCTGTGAACTGGTTAAAAGTGTTCCGCCGGTGAAAGATGTCACATGACACAGTTCCAAGTGTAATTGGAAAAACTATTTCCAATTATACTCGGAAAAACTATCCAATAGTGCAATGGTTCATTAATCAATCAATTTCTATGCTGCAGAGAACTTGCCAAACGTACAACAGGACAAGATATTTTTGACTTCATTATATCATATTTAGAAAATTTTAAAATTTCATTGGAGCTATGTGTAGGAATTTGTACGAACAGTGCTCCATCAATGCTAGGCTCTATTAAAAATGATTTGTTACCCTTGCAACAAAAATAAACCTGAATATTATATCTGCACAGAGAATCCCTAGTTTATTAAAATCTGTACTAGATCAAGTTGTAAATATGGTAAATTACATCAAGTCAAGACCTTTTAAAAGCATGCCTTTGGGGAAAAAAAAAAACTTGGTATATCTATGGAAGCCAAGTATGAATCATTGTTTTTGCACACCGAAATAAGATGGTTATCCAGGGGTAAAGTGCTATTATTATTATTAAGAAAGACCTCCAGGGAATCAGAGACTCAATGAGGGAGGCCACATGTTACACACACACACACACACACCAGCTATCATATTCCAATCACACACCACCCTATGAGAGAAAACTGATGATGAAAGAAAAATGAGAGATTAATAATGAATTATTGGCCTTTTTTCAAAATGAAGGTACAGATGCTTTTGTAAAATGCCTTCAAAATGATATTTGGTGTGCTAAAATGGTATATTTAGCCGATATATTAATTACTTAAATAGCGTTAATACAAGTATCCAAGGGAAAAATGAAAATATTTGACATCCATTGACAAATTGTCAGCTTTTCAGAAACATCATTTCAGAAACTTCACTCCATCATAAAAATGCTGAGGGAATTATTTCTGTTATAACAGAACATTTAACAATATTGGAAGAAAAGATTTCAAGTTTACTTTCCTTCCTTAAATACACACAATTATGACTGGATACGAAACCTATTTGGCACAGTTAATACATAGAGTTGTGAATTTTTGTTACAAGAAGAACAATTAGTTACCTTGTCAATGGATTGTACTCTAAAAATGAAATTCTCTGAAATAACTCTTGAGGAATTTTGTTACAGTGTTCAACATCATATTTGTGTGAGCTCGGTTTCTCAATATTAACCAATATAAAAACTAAAAAGCATGAAAGACTTACTAATATAGACAAAGAGATTAGGGTAGCTATATTACATATTAGACCTGATATTGCTGAAATTTGCAAAAGCTGACAAGCTCAAGTATAGCATTAAAATAAGTTCCATTTTTATAAAAGGCAAGTCCATGCATATTTTTATTGTTAGACCCTAATGCTTTTGGTGTTCCCTAAATTTTTCTTATGAAAAGTGTTCAGTGACTTCGAAAAGGTTAAGAACCACTATGTTATAGTGAGAATGAAGAACCTATAGAATAAGTTTCACCTATTTAGTTTACTTTTTTTCCTTTCAAAATATCAGTCTATGAAAAGAAAGCAATGTCAAATTTCTGAGGACTTCTGAGTTTTCCAGTTAATATTCATGTATGCATACTTGAGAAGAGGCTAAAAGAATTTTCATAAGAAACCTTGAGAAATCACAAACTTGCTTGTCAGGCATTTTCAGTTTTAAAATAAAAATTTAAGTTAACCCATTGAGTTCTATTGGCTTTTTATATAGCATCTGGATGCATTTTATGCAAAAAGTATTTCCTTTTTTTCATGTTGGTGTTGTGGTTATACTGTCCACAACTCAGTCAAGAATCACTTTTATGATAAGTTTTATCATGGGTTAATTTTTAATAGGAGAAGCAATACATTATATACTATGAAGGTGAAGACTTCATAATATAGGGCATAACCACCCTTAGAAAACCCCTAACCAGCCTGTTACAAATTGATTTACAAATGGCTCCATAGCTTTAGAACTTGCAACATTTTTTCCTTTGGAAACACAACATGCTTCAATTTTCAAGAAAAATGCTTTGACTTGCTAAGAGCCTCTATCTCCACTTCTAGCCAATTTATTCTTGGAATCATTTGAAATGAAAACCTCAAGAAAGAGTTACAAAAAGCCAAAATATGGCTGTGTTACATAGTGATGTTTTTATTTATTATGTAGCCAGGTTTGACAGAATAACCAGAAAATCCAATTTGCATGAACAGCCTAAATAAATTTCAGTAATGAAAGACAACAGGAGTCTACCATTTCTTGACATACTTCTGGAGATGTCTAAAGAGAAATAAAAGAAAAAAAAAAACATTTTCTAGGTATATAGAAGGCCTACAGACACTCGGAGATAGTGCCATACTACATCTCACTACTAGCCCTTGCAAGAGAGGAATAATTAAAACACTAAAGAACAGCACTAAAGAAGAATCAAGAACTCAGATACCTCAGCCATGCCTTATTTTCAAATGGATAGAGGTACAAGACCATCAACAAGATCTTGCAGTCTTGACAAATAAACATTACAAAGATGCAATAATCATTGTATCTAAATATGTATTGGACAGAATTTCTCAAATACTTCAACTATATGACCAAAGTAGCTATCGCCCAACTATAAGATACCAAGATTTTTGCATCTCCCTAAACTACTGCCTCAAGAAACCAGGTGTTCATAAAATCCACTGTTCAAGTGATATGTAGGATGACCAGGACTATTCAGAGTTAAAATTTATGTTGAAAGGTTATATTGTACCTTTAAAATGGCATTTACACTCTTAGTACTAGGAAAACTGTTCTGAGTTCAATAGCAGTTGCTGACTAGAACTTTTTCTAAGTCTTTCTTCAAACAGTTCCCATGGACAAATAGGATTTTCCTCCTGGAATCTTGGGTTTTTAATTCCACACGTGAAGAAAATTGTCCATAGAACTAGCACTGTTAGAGAAAATAATAAGAGTATTAGTATGGGACCATAAGATAGCAGTACAGTTATTTGCTGTACTTTCCTTCCTGAAAGAAGCTTTGATTTATTGATAATTTGAAGTCACTCTCAGTAAATGCTTGAAGGTTGACCAATTCTATTTTTTTTTAAAAAAGTTAAAGGAACCTTTCCAGGATACAGGTGAGGACCATTAACTAAATTGAATGGGAAAAGCAATACTAATGAAAGGTATAAAGTTTCAATTTTAAAAAAAATGTAGCAATTGCAAAAATCCTCTGACAAAGTATCACTAAGAAGGCCTATAAATGTTGAATAACAGTCATAAGACAAAATTTGATAAGCTAACTAAACACTTTTACAAAGGGCATCTAAATGAACGGTGATAGTCTGGTTGGATAGCACATCTGCTCTCTAAGCAGCAAACTGGTCGTGGGTTTGCTAAGTTTGATGTTTGCGAAGGTTATTTTATTATGTTAACATCAGATCTCCATGGAGTCGAGACTCATCACAGGAAGTCCACACCCTCATGCAAAAAGATCATTGAACCATGCTTTAAACCCATTCACCATTTCTGCACTCACCACGCTTTTAGGCAATGTATTCCACTAACACCTCCCCATGAAAAGAATGTGCTCTTCACTCCTTTGCTCACATCCTCCTTACACAACTTCCAGAAATTGGCCTCTTGTTCTACCTTTGTCTCCATCTTTACAAAAAATCTCCTCCACATTAATGTAGTGACAACCCCTCACCAACTTATGTCTCACTCATCATGTTGGAGGCTTAATGGATTTTTTACAACACTCAAAAAGAATTACAATAGAATTTAATACTTTCTATATTTCGTCCTAGTCACTAGGACATCTACGGGGATTACAAAAACAATTAATGTAACATGCACACAATTGTTACAATACTAAGCCCAACCACGTGGGTGACACTAAAGTCCTATCTAGGTGGAGCGCCCTCTAAGGGTGGTAGTAGGTGGCCTGGAATGTAAGGTGGGACCTCTGGTGATGAGTGTTTCCCAAATCCAGATCAGCTCCCTCCTCTCTCTGCCTGGAGTTTACAAAGTACCCTGTTCCTGTAAGCTGGCGTACTTTGGACAGACAGGCAGATCAGCATCCATCCGCCTGGAGGAACAAAAGTCTTACATCTGTAAACACAACTATGGCCATTCAGGCTTGGCTGACCATGTTTTGGACACCACCCACAGAGTATCATGGAAGAAAACCACCATGCTCCACCACAGCAACTTCAAGAAAGAGAGACTTTTCTTAGAAGCAGCAGCTCTCAGAAACCAACCAAATCTTAATAAATACGGTTGCATTAAGCTTCCGAAGATTTGGGAAGCACTCATCACCAGAGGTCCCACCTTACATTCCAGGCCACCTACTACCGCCCTTAGAGGGTGCTCCACCTAGATAGGACTTTAGTGTCACCCACGTCGTTGGGCTTAGTATTGTAACAATTGTGTGTGCATGTTACATTAATTGTTTTTGTAATCCCCGTAGATGTCCTAGTGACTAGGACGAAATATAGAAAGTATTAAATTCTATTTTAATTCTTTTTGAGTGTTGTAAAAAATCCATTAAGCCTCCAACATGATGTCCTCGCAGCACTTAAGCCTCTATACACGAATTATGTCTCACTCATATCCCCTTTCCTTTTATTCACAAGGCTCTGAAAGTTGCATTCTCTCTATCTATATATATCCCACATTCTATATACTCAAATTGACTTAATGAAAATCTGGCCCTCTAATATATTCTCATACCCTTGAAAACCAGGCAACCAAATCTTTGCAAAATAGTCCATATGCAGCTTGATCAAGGCATCATACAAAGAAAACATCTTTACTTCTTCGTGTCAAGGTCTTCATTATTGCCTTATCTGCTGTGATGTTCTTACAGTTGCGACAATGTAACCCCTAAACTTTGTCTACCAGATCTCCCATCCTTCAAACTTTGTTATGCTCTGCATCTCAACCTTGCCTACCAGATTTTGAGACCTTGCAACATTAAACTGACAGCACCCACAGTCTATTGAGATTCTCCTGTACAGTTACATTTGCTCTTCCTGACTTAGCATCATTAGCAAACAACTGCACATCTCCAGTTAAGCCTGTCCATTATTATTAACATAAAACTTAATAAGTACCCTGAGACACACCCCTACAGTACTGTGATAATCATCTTCCTCTTCTGAGATACCACTCACAAGTTGCTCACATCTGACAGCCAGTTACCTATCCAACTTGGTAGTGTCTTATCCAATCCCATTCATTTCAACTTAGTTACCAGCTTGTAATGTGGCAATCTATGAAAGGTCTTTGAAAAATCTAAGTATTGTGCATTACCCTTATTAATTAAATTTGTCACTTTGGTTCTAGTGCATAAGCAGATTGCTATCATAGAGAATACTGCTATTATCAATCCAATTCTGAATTTTAGTCTTTAACAACTTCAGACATCCAGATTGGCCTATAATTTATAGCCATAGTTTTACCCCCCCCCCCTTTGTAAAGTGGAACGATTTTTTTTTTTTTCCACTTTTCACTCCTTTGGAACTAGTCCTCTTGCAACACTCATGTTAAACAGGACAAGGATGCTATTAATTCCCTAGAGCAGCATTTCTAAAAGTTCCACAGACTAGTAATAGGCTGCATAGTTTTCATGTCGGTGGGAAGGTTGAGAGAATTTTATTAGATATTTAAATCAAGCTAAGAAATATTTCCATTTTAGGTTGTAAATCTTCAGCCCTAGTTTAAAATATAATATATTAAAAATCCTATTAGTCAAAGTTTTTTCTCATGAATTTTTTAGTTTTTCTCTGGTTAAAAGATCGGAATAATATTCCCCAGTTATTGTTTTACCCTTTTCAAGATAAGCAAAATGCCTTTAGCATCCCCAAAACACCAATGCCATGTCCTTTCCTGCTAATGGAACCAATTTTGTCTTCTTTGGTGCTGAGCAACCGGCTTCTGTCCACTGTTTTGACTGTTGGGTAATGGTGAATCCAAGTCTCATCCATAGTAATAAATCGACGCACAAAATCAGTTTTATTCTTGTTAAAACACTCCAAGCACTGTTCAGAGATTTTCATGTAAGTGTTTTTGATTTGCTGTGAGCAAGCAAGGCACCCACCCATCTTGCACAAAGCTTTTTCATTTGCAATTCTTCATGCAAAATATATCCTACATGTTCTTTTGAAATGCCTGTAGTCAGCAATTTCATGCACTTGATCAATGATTTGTGTTGTTACACTTTTTGGACATCCTTCAAGGCTGGTACAACCATGTTTAAAGTCTGCAGCCCATTTCTTAATTGTCGAAAACGAAGGACAAGAGTGCCCATGAACTTTGAATGAATTTCTTTGGATGTTAAACCTTCTTTTACAAAGAATTTTATATAACTGCACAATACTCAATTTCATCCACTTCAAGGGATACAGACGCACTTTTGCTTCAAACAGCTGTATTAAACAAACTACTTGATAAAATGACTTGCAATTTCACATGGATGCTTATGACAGATGTACCAACTAAAAAAAAAAAAAAAAATCTTGCTGATAGTGTTGCCATCTATGGTCGAGGCTGGGTACTTTTCAGATCACACTCGTATGAAGGACTATTTTTCTGTGATTAACTTCTCATCTGAAACCTGAAGTCTTGCTCATATGTGTCAATGGTATATCTTAACTTCAGCCACTTGATCCACAGACTTCAACACACTTCCTTAACATAATTTTTTGCGGTGAAAAGATTAGCAGTAGTTTACTACATTGGTGGAACTGTACTCCAGGAAATTGATGAGGCACGAGATTTAGGAGTGTTGGTGGATAAGGAGTTGAAGTTTAGGGGGCACATTGCAAAAGTGGCCAAATCAGCTCATCAAATCACTTGGTTGCTGAAGAATACGTTGACAAGCAGGTCATTGTTCCTCTTTATCGAGCCTTGATAGGATCCCATCTCGACTACTGTGCCCAGATTTGGTCACCTAGGTTTCTTCTTGATGGGGAGGAGGTTGAGAGGATCCAGAGGTGAGTGACCAAGATGATAGCAGGTCTGTGGAATGAACCTTATGAGAACAGGTTGAGGATTTGTGGGTTGCAAAAGTTGGTTGATAGGCAGAGGAGGGGAGATATGATTGAGACATTCAAATTACTGAAGGGTTTCTATAAAATTAATTCTGAAGATATTTTTGAGAACAGGGCTGGTTGTGGAAGGACTAGGGGACATCCATGGAAACTGGGCAAAAGTGTGGTTAGTAAGGGTGTTAGAGCTGGGTTCTTTACTTTTAGAGTGGTGAATGAGTGCAATGGGCTGCCAGTCTGTGGTGGATGCTGTGACAGTGAATGAGTTTAAGGCGAGGTATGATAGATACTGTATGAATGTCGAATAATCGTGATGAATATGATTTGGGGCCTCCCGCGATGAGTCTGACTCCCTGGAGTTGCCTGTAATAATAATAATAATAATAATAATTTGCATCTACTTCATCTTGGAAATATATAACTGTGCTTTATAGTATACTGTACCAGAACAAAAAAAAAAATATATATATATATATATATAATTTGAGTTACAACTATTAGCACTCAATTAGATTTTTGCAGAAACAATTAAAACTGAAAAGGAACTAATGTTCTACCAAGGCATCCCTACAGACTAGAATAAAAAAAAAAAGTTAACAGAAGTCAAGCTAAATGTGGTCTTAGAATGACTGTCACTCAGATCTTAAACAAATTAATGCAGACAATATACTTCCTGAGGCTGGGAGAGTTTCATAGCATCAACTATGAAACTCTCCTAATCTGATTCTAAAAATAGTCTATATTACCTTTAGACCTATACTGACTTCTATGCAATACAACTGCCTTATTCCATTTAATCCTGTGTGAAAGAGTATTCACAGCAAGGTATACCAGCCCTATCTTGCCATACAGATGATCAGGGCTGTATTTATGCACAGGCACACGAGGCTCTAGCTGAGGGGCCACCCAGAGCCTCTAACACCTCAGAAAAAGTATAAATACGGCACTACAGATGTAGTTCTACAAGGCAAATGGTAACCAATCCTGCAAATTTAATTTATCTTTCATCAAGAGATTAAAGTTGCTCGTTATGTAGGGTTTAAAAGCCACATGAAAATTATATTTATGAAGACCTTCAGCTATCTTTTCAGATGTACCCAGATATAGGCAATGGGAATAGTTTTGTTATAATCTTGTCAAGTGGGGGAAAGATTGGAGAAACATGCAGTATTATTATTATTTTTTTATGTTACAGGGGTTGTAACCATTGGCTAAAAAAAAAGTAACTTAAAAAATAACCAAGTTCTGTGGCTATCATTAGACCAACCAAGCCCGTGAAGGCATTTTGAAGATGCTAACCCTTGGGGTGGAGAATGACTATCTTCCACTCTGTTTCCTCTAAACAAAAGGATAAACCATTTGGTGATTGTACAACTAAAGTGAAAAGAAGATAGTTGTTTCTTTTTTCCTATGATGAAATGTATTTTTGGATGTTGGTTATTTATGTGCTAAATATGTATCTAGTGTGCTGAGGCCATGAGACCAAATAGCAAACATATCAAATATGTGTAGCCTGAATGCTGGTTTGTATATACAGGGTGTTCGGGATAAATTTGACAGTTTCGTAAGGAAAAAGAAAATCTTCTTTGTATCTATTAAATTTAATGAATTGACAAAAAAACATTACAGGCAGAGTTAATTACAATACTATCAACAAGATTTACTCAAAATAACCACCATTAGCATCGATCACAGCTTCAATTCTGCTTCGGAACCTCGAACAAGCTGATGCTACAGTCTCCCTGGGAAGGGCCGCAAAAACTGTTTTAATTTTATCCATTAACTGGGCTTTTGTATTACTGGAAGTGCGATTGGTGTCTTTTTCAACTGCGCCCCATACAGAATAATCCATGGGGTTAAGGTCTGGGGAGTTTGAGGCCAAACATTTGGACTGGTGAAGTAGAAATTTTCAGACAACCATTTTTGACTTTTCCCAGAGGTGTGGCAAGGGGCCGAATCCTGCTGCCATACATACGGCCTACCATTGGCTACCCTTGTTATCCAGGGCTTGACTACAGTTAGCAACTCCACGAACAAAGCCCGAATTCCAATGCCAGGGTTCTTCAACACCTGTTCCTGCAGATTTGCGAGGAATTCTGCTGTATGAACGCAATCAGATCGTCTGCTAGGGATCTTTCTTCTTGCTACATCCTCGTAGTCACCATTGCAAGTCTCTAGTTCATGCCTGATTGTTTTTACTGTATTCAGGGAGCATTGGGCAGCAGTCGTAATATCCTTATTTTGATGGCGGGCACAAATCATCATGATACAAGTTATTCTCTTCCATGATTCAGGTGGGTTCCAGCTATCCATCCTTTCTGACATCTTGTATATGAATGAAGAAGGGTCCAAACTTTTAAATGAAGAGAAGTGTGTGTTAATACATGTAACTTACGGAAAAATATAATTAATTATAAATATGTCAAATTTATCCCGAACACCCTGTATATGTATATTTGCAAGTGTTTAGTTTTTGAAATTTCATATAGAAATTGACTGGTGGTGAGACCTACTGTGGCCTCATCCAGCTATTTATATATTTCTTTTCTGTGAAGAAATAACTTGCCTGTGTATGATGAATTTCAGTTCAATAATACTAATATTGAATTAAGAGAATCAAACTTAACCACCCAAACAGATAAAATATAAACATCATATAAGTATTATTTTTGACCACAAAACTGGGGAATCAATCGACCGTGAGATGCAGTGATTGATTCGTTCAATCCAATACCCTTGGAGGGTAATGGATGGCAATGCTGTAGGCAATGAAGTTCTGAGGCTCGGCTATTGCTGTTACCCTCCTGCCATGATCAGAGCTTTAATTGCTCAATAACACCTTATCCCTACGCTGTCCTCTACAGATAATGGGGAATATGAAAAGCATTCTTGCTTCGCCCCTTTAAGCCAGTCCTTATAAGGACTGACCGCAACACTAATATAATAAAAAGAACTAACACTGGGTTTATTGGTCATAAAAATTTGATACTACTAGTTTCACCAAATAAACAAGCTTTGATTATGAATCAATACATTACTAAAAAAATACCAAATGCGTAGGAACCATTACACAAGTACAATAGAAACACATGGAGCGTGGATGCTGGCAGATGGTCAGTCGCTGTTCAGCAGGTGTGTCTGATAGTTAGCAGAGAAATTAAACTGCTGTGTTTAGAGATCTGATGAATGACTTTAAAGTCACACAGAATCATCCCTTGGCTTCTGTTCAGCAATCAGTGATACCATACTAAGATGGAAACATAGGGAGTCAACTGCAAGTTATATACCCCCACAAAAAATTGAATTGAATATATGTATTAATATTAAGCATGATGACTTTGCAGCCAAAGTCATTATGTTCTATCTCTCTCTCTCTATATATATATATATATATATATATATATATACATACTAGGGGGCTCCCTGGCACCCAACCCCAGAGTTGTGAAACACAAGTCAGCCTATTCTTGAAAATGTGCACTCATGTTTATGTTACATTTATACTATATTAATACTCAGTTCAGTAATAATAACATAAAAACCAGCATACAAATAGGAAGCACTATTTCATTGTAGCAATTGAATACAGGTGGTATGACAACACAACATAAATTTAGTGACTTCAAGAGAGGCGTCATTGTGGGCTGTCACATTAGTGGCAGCCCATGATGATTGCTGCTCAACTGGAGTATCCAATATCAATGGTTGGTGATGTGATCAACAAATGGAGACATTCTGGTATCACTAGTGCAGCTGCCAAAAATGATTAAGAGGAACAGAAGGGTGTTAAAATGGATGGTATATACAATTGGCACAGACCATCTGTGATGAGTTCCAGAGAGCCAGTGACACTATGGTGAGCACTAATACTGTAAGAAAAGAAGTCCATTTATGGATTCCACAGAACAGCCAAACATCACAACAAACAAGACAGCTCATCTGGCTCAACACAAAGACCATGTGAATTGGACAATAGACCAGTGGATAACACTACTCTGGAGTGATGAATCAAGGTTCCAGAGTACCATTTTTCATGAATGCTTGTTACCACAATGTTGTACCCACAGAAAAGTTTGGTGTAGGGTGCATTCGACTGGTTTGGAGTGGGACCAGTGGTCGTTGTCTATGATTTCATGAAGGTAGTTCAGTACCTTGATCTTCTGGATAATCAGGTGCTGCCTACACTGTGGAGTTTTTATGGAACAGACCTGTGTTACTATCAAGAAGATAATGCCCCAGCTGTTATGGAATGGTATGAAGAGATAGGTGTTAAACAATTGCCCTGGACTGTGCAGTTATAACTCCACTGAACATCTGTGGAACAAATTGGAGTGCCAATTGAGGTCCAGAGCAGCACATCCTCGAAATTTGCTGAACTTAGTGCTGCTTTGATGGAGGAATGGAGACAAGTTCCACCTGATGTCTTTCACACATTGGTGGAAAACCTCCCTCAGAGGGTGCAGGAGGTGATCAAAGCCAAACATACCCGATATTAGGGTTCGCCTGCTGGTATTAACTGTAAATTGCTGAAGTGTTCAGACAATTATTGGTAGCGTATATCCAATATATATATATAAGTGTTTGATAATGTTTTTTTTTGGAGGAAAAAAAAACATCCAAGATGCCTTGTTGAACATTTTATAATCATCCTTGAATACAGTGGACAATTCATAATCGCAGCACCAGTGTTCTATTATAATAAACAACTGACTTTTCATAATCTAGCTGTGAGAGATGCATGTTTTATTTTTTTTAAATAAAACTGCTACTGCATCACTTTTAAACTTGGCTCAGAATATTGAATGTAGGATGAGGAGGCATATCTGATGATAGTTTTTCAGATACTAATAAAAATAAACCTGAAGTAGTAATACAACTAGTGTCAAAACTACATATTTGGATATTTAATTTATACTTCATTATTCTTACTTAAATATAAAGAGCTAATAAGCTTCATTTTGGTGATATAAACAATATTTTAAATTAAGGGGATATAAAATCCACATTGTTTCAAAACCGAATGAGAAACTCAAAGATTGGAATCAGAGAGTTTCGTGCCGATTATAGTAAACTATAAAGTATCGGCGAAACTAGCGTGAGCTCATGCAAGTGACCCTAGTACGTAGTACGGTACTGGACAACTCGTTGCAAAGGTGGGGAAAGTTCAGATCGCTATTCTTAGGTATTTTCCATAATGTAAAAACACATTTCCTAGGAAATGTATGCTGTTATTACATTATGGAGGGAGGTCACTACCCAGACTGGTTTCAGCCTTTTTTGAGGCTTCATCAGTGAGTAGCTAGACCATAATACCAAAGTGTATAGCGAAAAGAACCTATATACTCTGCTATACGAGTTTCCAAAGAGGTGCAACCATTAAGTTACTTAAATATAAAGAGCTAATAAGCTTCATTTCGGCAATATAAACAATATTTTAAATTAAGGTATAATGTGGATTTTATATCCCCTTAAAATATTCATTATTCTAATTTTGAAACTTTCGGTATATTATTATTATTGATTCAGAACATCCATGGAGTCACAAGACTCATCATGGGAGGCCCACCCTAGAAAACAGTCTTTCATACCACTCCTTTGACCATTCGTGCTTTCATCATCAGGCAATACATTCGATGGTTCAACCCTTCTCCATGAAAAGAAACCACTCCTCTTGTTCACGACTTCCTTTCGCAACTTCCATGGATAGTCCTTGCTCCTTCCCCCCCGTTCCACCGAACGAAAGAACTCCCCAGTGTCAAGTTCTCAACAATTTAAATGTCTCAATCGTATCCAATCTACCAAACTTTGCAGTTCACATTCTCTCAGCCTATCCTCATAACTAACATTGTACAGCCCTATATCATCTTTATCTGCCTCTGCACTCTTTCCATGGTTAATTAATTTGAATTCATATCCTAGAGACCGAATTTTGAGGCACAATAGTCCAGATGCAAGCTGATCAGGGCTTTATACAATGGAATTACAAACCCTTATCTCTGCAGGTCAGCATCTCAATATTGCAGCAATACTCTGGGTTACTTTCATCACCTTTGCAATATGTTCCCAGAATTTCAGGTTTCTATCAATCATCACTCTTGATCCCTTATATATATATATAAATACTAATCTGAATTTCTTTTGACAGTATATTTAAAAGGTAATTAATTCACAACACAGAATATAAGAAAATTTTTAACTTAATATTTCAATGGTATATCTAGCATCTTTAGAGCACAAACACAGTTTGTCACCATACACAAAACCACAACAATTTGGTATAACAGTGGGACTATTTTAAAAAATAAAATAACCAACAAGGAACTAAAATTCTAATTGGTACCATCTATCATTGGATCAAGAAAGAGAAAAAACAACTATTAATTTTTCTAGTAGCAAGGCTTATACGTTGGTCAGACATGACTGGTAATTAGTTTATGGAATTAACAATGCATATAAAGTATATTAATTAAAGGTAACTTTAATGAATAACTTCTATATTTTTTCCTTAATATTTTATATATTTTTTCCTTCTATAAATTGTCCTACTTTGGCCAAACAGGCAGAACAACAAGACTACATCCGGTTTCACCAGTACAGCTGCTCTGGGCTGGCAGACCATGCCTTAGATACCCACCATAAAATCCGTTGGAAGAAAACAAAAATAATTCATCGCAGTAAGTTTAAATAGGAAAGATTATATCTTCAGCAGCTCTAAAAAATGTTCCTAACCTCAACAAATTTGGGTGCATGAAACTACCCCAAATTTGGGAGACTTACATTATGAGAACTTCAGCCCAACTGCCAAGACTACCAAATTAGCCCGCAAGAGGGCACCATTAGGACTTTAGGAACAATATTAGTTTCTTGCTTTCTTCCTCATTTGCTTTGTCATACCATATCTTTATGTTCCTGAAGATGGCAATGTGACGTTGCCGAAATATAGAAGTTATTCATTAAAGTTACCTTTAATTAATATACTTTATATGCATTGTTAATTCCGTAAACTAATTACCAACTATTAATTTGATCTTAAAATGACTGTTTGATTTTTGTTAAATTGATACAGCCATACTTGAGGTTTAAAAATGTTTTAAAGCTGCTGCTGATTCCAAAAATAATCTTTCTGACTTATGACTTTTGTATAGCACTTTTCTTCCATCTGATCCTGTGTGAAGGGGCATTCAAAGCACGGTCTCCTAGTCCTGACTTGCCATAACAATAGAGGCAAACGTATTTTTTGTTCTCCAAGACAGATGTTAATAGTTCTTCCTGTCTCTCCATAGTAACCAGGTCAAAAGTACAAGGTACTTCATATACTCCTGGATGTGATAAAGGAGTTTGTCCTTATGTGAATGGATGAGAGTTGCCAATTTGACGTATGATTTAAACGTGCTGGAGGTAGTCATTTTAAGATTAAATTAATGCTTGTTCTCTTTCTCTTTATCCAACAATAGATCACATCAATTAGGACTTTAGTTCCTTGCATTGTTCGTTACAATGTTTTTAAACTAGCCCCTGTTATACCAAACGGTTGTGGTTTTGTGTACCGAGACAAACTGTTTATGCTCTGAAGATGCTGGATATAAAACCACCAAAATATTAGTAAATAAGATAAATACAGTGTTACCTCGACTTATGAACTTAATTTGTTTCTAACCGCGGTTCATATCTCGAAACCCAATTTTCCATTATATCTTATGGGAAATCAATTAGTCCGGGCCCAGATTCAAAAAATAAAAAACTATTCTCAACTAAATGAAGAAAATGCAAAGAAATGGAGAAGCAGCATTTTTACACTATAAATATAAATTTTGTATACCATTACATATTAATTTTTATTTATGAAATCTTTGGTTTTACATGATTAGTATGAAAATAGTCTTCTATTAAATTGTAAAAAAAAAAATCAATTTTCTTGTGGCTGGTTTTGTGGTTCAGGAGAGTTTTTGATTTGTCATCAGTTGCTTCTTTTTGTCTCATAAGTGAGGGAGGTTTAAAAACACCTATCCAACGTTGACTGAATCTGTCGTTTCCTTAACACCCTTCTAAAGTGATCAATAACATTGTCATTGAAGATATTGGTGGCTCTAGAAACAACACCTTGGTTTGGATGCCACTTGTTAACCAATTCTCTCCAGTGCTGCAAGATTTTTTTATGTCACTTGTTGGAATTGCTCCCTTTTTGTTGCTGTCTTCTTCATCCTCTGAAGATATTTGCTTTTTCTCCTCATCCCTTTCTTTTTCCTACGTCTGCCTCATCAACTTCCAAATACAAGGTCCTTCCAATGCAGTTCCTCGGACACAGTCAGGCTACACCTTTTTCCAGGCTGATTTTAGAGTTCTCACAGAAATATGTTCCCATGCTTGACTAATAAGACGCAAACAATGAAGAATATTGAAGTGATTCTTCCAGAATTCCCTGAGGGTTAATTCTGTGTCGGTGATAACTTCGAAACATCTTTGGAAAAGAGCTTTGGAACAAAACCTTTTGCAATTGGAAATAACATATTGATCCATTGGTTGTAGAAGTAGTGTGCTATTAGGAGGCAAGAACTTAATTTTGATGAAATTAAACTCTTCATCCAAATCTTCTTCCAACTGGGGTGGATGTGCTGGAGCATTGTCCATTATAAGAACTTTCTCAGGCAGACCCTTTTCTTGTAGATACTGCTTCACTGTGGGAGCAAAGACCTCTGTCATCCACTCACAGAAGAATTGCCTAGTTACCCAGGCTCTGCTGTTACCTCTCCACATAACACTGAGTTTGTGCCTGTTAATTTTCTGCTTTTTAAAGACTAGGATTTCCAGAGTGGTAAACCAACAGAGGTTTTATCTTCAGGTCACCACTGGCATTTGCACAAAAAAAAAAAGCAAAGTTCATCTATCTTTCATTGGCTTGTGTCCTGGCAATGCCATTTCCTCCTTAGTGATGAACGTTCTCTTAGGCATTTTCTTCCAAAAAAGCCCAGTTTCATCGCAGTTGAAAACTTGTTCTGGTCTGTAACCTTCTGCCTCCATCAGTTTCTAAAATTCCTTCGCGAACCTTTCAGCAGCTTCTTTGTCAGCACTAACATCTTCTCCATTCTAACAACACTATGGATACCGGTTCTATTCTTGAATTTCTCAAACCATCCTTTCCTAGCTTTAAACTCTTCACCGATGTCTTTGCTACTGTTAGCGGATAGCGAGTTCTGCGCAAAAGACCTTTGTAAATAGTTTCAGCTTGTAAACTGATCATGTTTTCAGATACACTATCTCCTTTCAGTTGCATGTGATTAATCCAGACGAGTAGTAAAAGTTTCCATTTCTTCCATAACTTTATTTCTTCAAGATGACACAATAGATACTCCTATGGCCACATCCAGTTCCTTATAAAAATCTGCTTTCTTCACAATTGTAGCTATGGTGGATTTGGACAAGTCATACTGCTTGCACAGATCACTTTGCCTGACTCCTTTCTCATATTTTTCCACAATCTCTTTCTTAATTTCTGTTGTGATTGTTCTTCTCTTCTTTCTTAGTTTTCTTTGGCCCCATGTTGAAAATAATATGTTAATCAGTGAAATGACGTTTATCTGATAATTATTCAGAAAATAAACGTGGAGCTACAATAAAACACGTCACTTATAAAAAGAAATACATAAAGTACACATAATAAATACAAACCTAAAAAAACTTCACGAAGTGAAGTATTGTTTGTTTACACAAATACCGAAATAGATACACAAAAAAGCAAATACGTGCAGTGTTCGTCGTATATCACATAAATACGATGTAGTAATAACAATCGTTACACTAGAGACAGTTTACAGCACGTTCAGCTAAACATGCATAAAAAAGTTTAAAAAAAGTATAATGTAAAACAGGCTTTAGTTCATTTGAAAAGCATCACTGTTTGTATCTCGAGTCTAGGTTCTTATCTAGAGGTCAAAATGGGATATGAAAAAACTTCGTATGTCGAGCGGTTCATAAGCCAAGGTACCACTAATTATTTTCTTATATTTTGTTACCATTAAATAAACTACATAAGCCTTTCTACTCATTTATAGGTTTGTTTTGGTCCATAAATTTGGTCCCAAAATAAATAAACTTTTTATTTTGCAAAAGTTACTTGCATGGCTTATGTATTTAGTACTGTTTGCAATACACTATATACATTTAATGTAAATACATGAAAATTTATTCAGTTTATGCTATTAGTGTTTTTCAGAAAAATTCACCCCAATTTTTCCATTTGATCAATGCAGTGTTTTATCTTTCTTATTAATACCAGAATATATTTCTGCTACTTCTTTAAATTCCAATGAACTTAAATTATCTTATTATAAGAAAAATATTTTAAATTATTTATGAGGAAAAACTTCCTAAAACAGTGTTCTCATAGCTACATAAAAACACATACTGTTTTGAAAACAGTTTATTGCTATCAGCAAGCAAAGAATCAGAATCACATTTTTCAACACTCATTTACAGTCCTGGAATATATATATATATTTTAAATATACAACAATGTTTTTAATGATGCCCAATCCCACAGAATTTTCCAACAATACATAGTGCTTACTGCATTTACTCAACTCAAAATACATCAAAGATGTTCAAGCAAGTCATATTTTGACTATCCGAAAATAATGTTGTTTGAAACACAAATTATTTTTTTCACAATTAAAAATAATATATCAAATGGCATTGTTTCATGACAGGGTTATAGGAAATAAATGGAATTCCATGTTGAGTTATATTTTTTTTAATTGTATTCAATGCCGTAGACAAAAACTTAATGGATTAAAATTTCTATAATAATGGATATATTATTGATGATGATTTTTACAATCCTTTTCAATCAATGGCATCTATTTTCTTTAAACAGGCAGGGTTTCCCAACTGGAAACACTGCCTAATGAACCTGCTAACAGACTAGATGAATTATGCCCAAAATCAAAGTTTCTCAGCTGCTGTTCCACCATGGAAATAGCAAGGCTTTGCATTTTTGAAAAATAATACAAAAATCAAGTCTTGTTTCTAAACAGAATTCCACAATATTTCTTTAAATTTCTTAATATTTTGATTTTTGTAAAATAAAATTACAAAATACTTTGCTGTTGATGCTTTTTTGACAAACTCTGTCTACACAACACAAACTGAAACATAAACCCCTAATGACATTTTCCCCAAAATAGAGTGCACTTTATTTCTTCAAATTTTTTTTGGAAATCAGTAAACATTTAATCTCCCCCTTAAGATGTCACAGGTAGTTGAGTTCATAGCTACTGACAATTTAAGATTTTAGGATGAGAATATAACAAATGCTGGCATTTTATATTCCTAAACTCTAACATGAAATAGTGCGAGTTCTGTGGATGATTTTTCTTAGTTGTGGGTTAAAAACCTGAGTTAGTTTTTAGGAGGGAAAAACCCTACTTATCAATGCCAAAGATGATCAACAGCATTGCCACAAAATTAGTCATCTAAATCTGAACTGGAGTTAAGACCAGCCGAATATGGTGGTTCTCACACCTGAATAGTTCAGTGTAAGAAATCAAGTATGTTGTAGACTGGTTATGGATAATATATATTTTTAATCTGTTTGCTTGAAGACTTTAATTTCATATATCTATCTATCTATCTATCTGTATATATATATATATATAGTTAGTTGGGCTAGTTGGCTGCAGTGAATACCTTTTGGTATGCAATTTTGAATGAACAGCTTTGGCATTCAAATTGTTTACCACTGCTTCAGGCCTACTTACTGGATGCCTGAAGTTATTGAAAAAGTTTCAGGTTGGTGTCTGGAACAGAGTTCAAGGGCTATCATAGGTGGGATTTACACAAAAGAAAAAAATATATATATAATTTTAATGGTCTGTGGTAAGAAATTATCATATTACAGATATTTAACCAGTCTAAATTGCGAAACAGGTCTATAATATATTTAATAGTGGTCAGTTTTTTTTTTTTTAATAAATCGCATGATACTAAAAATTTAATTTTCTGTACTTCAAGAAATACAGTACATCATTAAGAAAAATATATACAGTTTATTCCACAGAAAAATTATGAATAATGAAAGTTTATATAAAAGAATTCCACAATAACATTGAAACAGCTACTAAAAAGTATTACAAATATGAAGTAAAAATATTACTACAGTCAGATGCAATGATTTTATTGGTTTTAAATCTTGATGAGCCTACATATTGACAGCAGAAAATATAGCAAATAAAAACTTAATTTTATACATATATGTTCAAATACTGCAATATGAACAAATAGTTTAGAAAGGATCTGTAAGTAGCAAAATAAAATTTCACTTTATTCTTCATGTTTGAGTTAAAATGTATAATTGAAACATTATTTATTCAAATCATCAATTCAAATTTTCTTTAATTTCTCAGTACTGTAATATGTTAGTGATTGGCAGAGAAACCGGGGATTTGTTTTCAATAAGATTCCCATTAATTGTGGGATATCTGAAACAATGTGGGCACTCTAGAGCATTCTAAAATTACTTAAATCACTATGATGACATAATCACAGGAAATTGTCAAAGAAAAATAAGGTCAAATAATCATATCCGATCTGCCATTTTGTTTTGAAAAAATGTCTTGAAATATGATAAGAATGGATGGAGCATTTCAATAACAATGTCCTTTGGCTATATATATATATATGTATTCCAAGAGTTGTGTTATTTGCAACTTTCAAGCAAACATCTATGGGCCATTTCTAAATCTTGGTAATCATCGTATAACACTTAACAATTTTCATGTTAGATGCCTATTGAAGTAAAACAGCACTGAGAAAGAATTAAAAATATTTAATTCTTTCAATATTTTGTCTTGGTCAGTGAGACATCATCAGGGAGGACTTATAATATACACAAAGGCAACACAAAACTAAGTGAAACATGTTAACTAACAAAAGACTAAGGTCAACTGGGTGGGATACCCTCTGTTGGCAGCTAACATGTAAACTGGAATCTCAAAGCATTTGTGTTTTATATATATTTTGGGAAGTGTAATGCATTATTCATCAGCCTAATTTTTTTTTCTAATTAGGTTGATTTCTGAGATTAGCTGCAGATTCCAAAAACAGTCTTTCTCTTCTAAATTTACTGCAATGGAGCATGGTGGTCTTTTTCCAACTGATTCTATGAGCCATATCCAAAGCATCGTGTGCAAATGCCTGATTGACCACAGTCATGACTGCAGATATATTTTTTGTGTTCTTCCATGCAGATGTTGGCTGATCTTCCTATATGTCCATGGCAAGCCAACTCACAAGGACAGGGTACTCTATATACTTATGGCACTAAGAGAGGAGGGAGCTGATAAGGGTAGCAAGTTTTCTATGGGGCTTGAAAGATGTGCAGAGATTCTAGCTATTTTTTTCTGAAGTACCTCAGACATATGGGATGATGACAACATTACTAAAATCTTTCTGAACAAAAGGAAAGAAGTGATTATTGTTTTTGATACTATGGAAACTGAAGCCATTAGATAAGTGTGGTGTATATGATTAAATTCTGCTGTAAGAGAGGGCCCCTTATCCATTCTACTCAAGACAGGAAGATCAACCAACATCCACATAGAACAGGGTGGGGAATGTCTGGCCTGCTATAAGTCCCACAAAATCATTTGGTCTGGCCCTGCCAAGGCAACCGCAGGCAGGACTCGAAATTCAATAAATCTTGGAGCTTTTTTCATAGCAACATAAATTTATATTAAGTGAATCATAATAATGACGTAAATTTTGAGGGACAAGCAAGGAACTTCTATTATGGGATAGACAGGAGACACACGAGTACATGTCGGGACAGACTTGTATGTTTCTCGTTGGCTTCGAAGAGAAGCCCTCGAGAGTCGATGGTACGAACATTGGATATGTTCCAAATCCAAGATGCAGGATTAGAAAAGTGATTAAAGCAAAATAATTAAAACTAAAATAATTAATTAAAGTGGTGTGACATCCTACAAATGGTGACTACAAAGAAAAAAAAGTTGATGCAGAGTGTCGATCTTTCCAAGAGAAATGGACAAATGATTTGTTTATTCATGTCCAATGATTATTTGTTAAAGCCAAAGGCAAACCTGTGTGCCTAGTTTGTGGCGATATGTTAGCAGTAATGAAAAAAGTCAATCTGGATCATCATTACAGCTCAAAACATGCTAAATTCAATGAACTGGGAGGCCAAATGCGCCTGGATAAAATCAATGCTCTTCAGCAGAGTTTGGAATCACAACAAGCTGCTTTCACTAGGCCTCTTTGTGACAGACAATATTATTCAGATGAGTTATATAGTGAGCGAGCTAATTGCAAAGATGCTGAGGCCTCATGTAGAGGGAGAATTTGTGAAAGAATGCATGGTGGCTGCTGCGAAGTTGTTAGCATCAGACAAAGTAAAATTGTTTCAGAGTGTTAGTTTGTCCCGGAGAACCATCTCAGATCGGATTACTAACTTAGCACAAGATACTGAAAAAACATTGAAGGATTCTGCAGGAGATTTCCAATTTTTCTCTGGCTTGTGACGAGATAACGGACATAACAAATACTGCTCAACTGGCCGTTTTCGTTCATGGGATAACTGCAGACACATGAGAAGAACTGCTGTCACTGGAAGCCATGCATGGCACTACAACTCATCTGTAGTAAGGCCACTTAACTTTTCAAATGTTAGCTCAAGTTTTTTCATTGATAAAACAAGTCTCTCAAACAAGTTTTATCAATGAAAAAACTTGAGCTAACATTTGAAAAGTTAAGTGGCCTTACTACAGATGGAGCTCCAGCCATGGTTGGCTTGCAAAAAGGGTTAATCGCATTTGTCAAGAAAGAACTGAATCGTCTCAGTCTTGATCCAAGTGATTTAATTATATGCCACTGCATCATACACCAAGAAAGTCTCTGTCCACAGTTGTTGCAGCTCAACAATGTGATGTCAACAGTAGTGTCATGCATACATTTTGTTAAAAGCAGAAGGTTTAACAGCTGCCAGTTTAAGGAGTTACTGAATAATCTTGAGTCTGTAATCTTGTTTATCATTGTGAAGTGCAGTGACCGAGTCGTGGGAACATGCTATGAGGTTTTACAAACTGCGGGATAAAGTCAAGCAGTTCATGGAGATGAAGGGATCTAGCATTCATGGTGGACATTACCAAGTACCTCTCAGAGCTGAACATCAAGCTGCAGAGTCTCAACCAGCTTCTCAACTCCCTCTTCAAATGTAAAATCATTTGAAGCTAAATTAAGGCTGCAGAAAGTGCAACTCGAAAGGAATAACACAGTGCGTTTTCCCACTCTGGAAGGACAAAAGCCTTCTAGGACACTTAAATATGCTGATGAATGTGCGAAACTAATTGAGGCATTTAATGAAAGATTCAAGGACGTGAAAAGTAAACAAATGGAATTGAACATCTTTGCTACACCGTTCAACGTGGAACCAACTGATGAGCCTGATAACCTACAACACGAAATCATTCAGCTGCAAAGCGATGATGAGCTGAAAGCTAGGTACAACGACCTCCCACTGCTTGAGTTCTATAAATATTACATAAGCAATGATGAATTTCCCACTTTGAGGAGACATGCATTGAAATATGCATCTGTGTTCGGAACAACTTAATGCTGCGAGCAGTTCTTTTCAAAACTTACCATCTCAAAGAGTTTACTATGCTCGACTGACCGACGTAAACCTGGAAAAGCAGTTGCGAGTAGCAACATCATCAATACCAGCTAACATCACACGCCTCACCAAAGAGAAGCAGTTCCGACCATCACATTAGAGGCGAGTTAATTAAATTAAGAATTATACACACGCTAACACAAGAATATTTTAATGTTGGCCAAATATTTCATTCTGAAACTAACAGACCTCAGTGGCTTGATAGGAACAGTTTTTACAGGGCAGAATACAAACAATTGAACAAGTGGTGTTACATTGCTTAGCAATGTAACATCACACGGCTCGTTCTACTTTTGAATGATCAACTGTTTGTATTCCACCTTGTAAAAACTGTTCCTATCAAGCCATTGAGGATAGTCTGTTAGTTTCAGACTGAAATATTTGGCAAACATTAAAATATTCTTGTGTTAACGTGTTTATAATTCTTAATTTAATGTCACAAATATCTCTCAAGAATAGTTAAATAAATGTTTGACCAAATATAGTAGGCTAATTTTTAAGTTGATAATTTTGTATGGCCTGCGTATGATGTTATAAATATCCAAATAGCCCTTGGCAGAAAAAAGGTTCCCCACCCCCTGACATAGAAGAACACAAAAAATATATCTAAAGTCATGACTGTGGTCAATCAGGTCTTGCAGACCATCCTTTGGATACTGCTCATAGAATCAATTGGAAAAATGTACCATGTTCCATTGCAGTAAATTTAGCAGAGAAAGACTGTTTTGGGAATCTACATCTGCTCTCAGAAATCAGCCTAATTTAAATAAATGTGGTTTAGTATTTAGCATTAACAACGTTAGCATTTACATTCCAAAATATAACTGAAACACTAATACTTCAAGATCTCAGTTTATATTCTAGGTTGCCAAAAGTTGCAAACAGAGGGTAGGTACCACACTTAGTTAGGACTTTAGTCTTTCGTCAATGTGTTTCACACAGTTTTGTCTTGCCTTTGTTGTGTGTGTGTGTTATAAGTCTCATACTGTACTCCTTGACAATGTCTCAGTGATATCTCAGTGGACAAAGTATTGGAAGAATTAAATATTATTATTAATCCTTTCTCAGTGTTGTTTCAACTCTATTAAGCTGTTATTCTTATAAAAGGAAAATATATAATTTCTCACAGGATTTGAAACTATATGTAAAAACTAAATCAAACTTCATTTTTTTCTTTTTGTATACTGAGTAGTCATGGTTTTGACTTGTATTTTAAAATTCATTTACACAGTACTATGCTACTACTACTAGTAGCATACAGTACTAGCATTATATATCTTAAAGCTTATTGCAATAACTAATATATCAAAGCAGTGTGAACACAAATATTGTGTGACAAAGTTTTCAAACTGCTTTCTAATTTTTGTAAGTAAAAAAATAAGATTCTGCTTGTAAAGTGATAATATAAAGGGAATATCTCTATGATGAGGGGAAGACATTTATCCAAATCTAATGTCACAACCAGATCACAAAAACTTACCTGTGTTACTTTAACATTAAATTTGCAGAGCAGAAACTAATCATCATTAGTAGGAAATAAAAAATTCCAATCCAATAATTATTAGCACCAGGCTAATAATAATTACAAGAAGGAGAAAAAATAAGTTGTTATAATTAGTGTATGAATAAGGAATTTTTTATCTCTGAGATAAGGACTCTTAGCATTCTATGCTGATAATAATAAAAATAATAATACAATTAAGGAAATAAATACATTCCTCAAAAATTTATATTAACCGAATAAGTCTGCCCTGCTAAATGGAGTAGCACATTACTTCCTAATAATTTTATGGATCCTGAAAATCCTTACAGTACATGAATATTCACTGTCGGTTAGCTTAGATCATAATAATACTTCCAAGAATTGATGAAGCAAGATTATTATATCTACTTTGTATGTCATATCAAAACTATTACTATAACAAATAATTTTGGCATGTCACACCCATGTCTCAGGTGAAACTATTACTAGTCACACCCATGTTTCAGGTGAATAATTAAAACAAATCTGTTCAAAAGCCTCATCAAATTTAGCATGCAATTCTAAAATCTGCTGATAAATTATAGGAGACTGGTATTTTGAATAAAATAGAAGTGATCCTCTATGGACTAAACAATGAATCACATCACAGCAAAGAAAATGATGAGTTTTTTAATACTATATATGTGATCGGTAATTTTGTGTAAATTATTTTAATGGAAAAACAAAAAAAAAGTATGTATTGTATGTCTGAAAGTACTGGTTTCTTTCAATATAATACCAGATGATCCCATATAAAAAAAATTTGTCCCAAACAAAAAAAAAAATCACAAGAACTTTTAAAGAATAAATATACAGTCCTGCAGACATTGATGTGAAATGGAAAACACCAGTAAAGTAGGAAGTAAGAAATGCAAATTTATTTCAGTAACAAAAACTATAAAATAACTGGTAACAACTGTCACTAAATAGTCAACAATTGTCGATAAATAGCAAAATTTGAAAAATGCAATATATACAATACAATGCACACCTTGCCTAGTCAGTATTTCATCTGAGACCTTTTCAAGCTCAATGAAGGGAACAAAATGGCTCAAAAAAAAAAAAAAATCACACTTGTCCTTAATATATCATCATTTGGTAGGCATGTGTAAACCACAATTTTTGTGCAGTTACATTCTACCTGTATCTTGTAACTATTGAATAATCTTACATGTCCAAATGTGAACACTGGTTCTGGAAGATAGAGCACTACTTTAATTGAGCAAACTGGGCTGGAAGCCACTCTCTTACTGATTCTGAACTAAAAGTTTTAACTCTAAAGATTTCATTCAACAATTCTGAAACCGAGTACTTTTTCTGCAAATCTATGCAATCAGTGCTTTCATTTGAGACCTCCTCAAAATTAACAGGATATTACTAAAATGGCTGTAGTATGAAATCATGCTCATTATTACAGAGATCGATAAACAGCTGTTCTTATTTAGTATCCAGAAAAATACATTCATAATGCCACAATACATTCATAATATTTATATTACGTTAGATATGATACCACCTGATTTTTCAACTGTAAATCTAAATATATGTTAATGATAGACTTTCTAAATTAAAAAACCTTCTCTAAATCATTTTAACTTCTTATAATTAAAACATTATTCAAATATTTAATGAATATTGCCAACCTAGTCTACTGAGTGGACAGCACTACTGCAGGTTTTAATCCCAATGTGGGCATGAATGTTTGTGAACATTTTTAAGTAGATGAATTTCACTGGTTACTGGAGGCATGAAGTGGCTCAAAAATTTCATGTTTGGTCTCTAGAGAAATGTTTCCATATTATCCAACCTTCAATCTAAAACAGCACTAATATAACCAGAGATTAACAACTAGGTGGATTCACATAAAAAAAAAAAAAAAAAAAAAAAAAGAAATTCGACGTCACCAGAGACAGCATAACTGATTAATAAACCAGATTTTTATTTCAGACAAGTAATTTCATGAGCACATGTTTAAAAACAAACAAACAAAAGTTTGGCCAGATAAGATTTTCTTTTTTTTAAATACAAAGCATGAAATTAACTGCATTACAAATACAGTATTTTCAAGATTTTTTTTTTTAGCATACAATTTGATTCCCATCAAGAGAAAATAAATATCGCAAATAATTCAAAACCTGTAAGATTTAGTTTTGGAAAATTTTGAAGAAATGAATATATAAAAATCAGTGTAGATCACACATAATATAAATCTAAGCGGAGCTCTAAAATAGTGAAAGATCTATCAAATATTATATTTAAAATAAACCAATTTGTTAATAATATAATAAATTTAGAAGGAAAGTTCATGAAAGCAGTTATATATAACTGATACTTCCAATCACGGTTAAACTGACTTGGGCTTCTGGCATAATGTACAATTTAGTACTGAATGAACAAGGACAAGCTGGGAATTTTGAACTTACTTACCAACCAAATTCTACTCTCTACTGGCTTAAACCACAAATAATGTGATGATGAAACTGGAGTATTGCCCAGTTAAACAAGGCTCCTGCTGTTTTTGTCAGAGAACCAGGATAAGAAGTAAAAAGTTAAACTACTGGAACAGACTCAAAAAGAAGAACAAACCTAACATCAGAAGAATTGAAGAGAGCAACCACCAATATTGAAAGAAAATCAAAGAAATGGCAAAAACAGGTTAAATTTTACTGAATAATAAATATAGGATGTTATATTCGGGCAATAAGGTTCAAGGAAAGGAAGGAGTAGCAATAGCATTCAAAACCAAACACGAACATGAACTTCTTTATGAAAGCAGTTTCAAGTAGAATTATGTGGGCAAACTTCAAAATGGGGAAAGGAACAATGAAACTTATTTGTGCCTATGGTCCCACAGAAGGATTTCGTAAAGAAAAAGTAGAGGAATTTTTCAAGTCATTAGAGCAGGCACCCGTCATAAAGAAAATGGAAAAAAAGTAGTACTTGTTGGTATCTAAACAGCAGATGGAAGTGTATCCTATCAGCCATATAGAAATGTGTTGGAAAAATTTGGAGAAAAGAGCAAGACTAATAATAAGTATCTGCTCAGCATATGGACTAGTCATTACTAACACCATGTTCCAATATAGAGATGTGCACAACTTCATTTGGAGAGAAGACAAGAAATAAATAAAGCCTCAATGAGTATGTTATTGTTGTAGTGATATCTTCATGCTGGTTCAAGATACAAGAGTGTATAAAGAATTTGAAATTGGAAGTGAACATCACTTAGTTTGAAATAGGATCAAAACTGAGTATCACATTGAAAAGAACAATATGCAAAAAAAGTTAAAAATAATTAAAGTTGAGCAGATGTTACTGGTAAACTGTAGACTCAACTATACAAACATTATTGAAGAAAGATAGAAATAGTTTGAAAACAAGAACCAAACCTCAGTGGCAAACTTTGAATAAAACATTGATTGATTCAGCTAGGGAGGCATGTCGTGAAGTTGTAAGAAGAGAAAAATAAGAATACCATGGTAGACACAAGAAGTTAAAGAAGCAGTCCTGGAAAAGAACAAAGTGTACATACTGAAAGTTCCTAGTGATGCCCTAAAAGAATACAGAGAAAAATATAAGAGAGCGAAGTGTGAAAGTAGCTAAATACGTTAAAAGTCATGGGAAGACTTTGGTAAGAAAATAGAAGGTAAATATTGTAGAAGGAAGGTGGCAAAATGTTTGGGAGAATATTGAAAAAGCTTAGAAATGGAGAACAGAGTATTGAAAACAGAATCAAAGATGATAAAGGTGACATGAAAACTGAAAATAAGAATATCCCGAAAATAATCAAACCTTAAAACTGGTTTGAAGACAGTGTTCAAACCAGTTTTAAGTTATGGATATAAGAGATGGGTTAGACATAAACTACTTGATCAACGATTAGAGACTATAGATATGAAAGTTCTTAGAAAAATTAGGGGCCTGAACAGGTGACATCAATTGGCATAAACATATTAAAAAATGAAGACATTAGGAAGGAATCTGATATTTTTTTTGCATTCAAGAATCTGTGCGCAGAGTTAATCTAAGGTAGTATATCGTCACTTAAACAGAATGAGAGGAAAGGGTAGTAAAACAGGTGTTTGATACCAAGATGGCATGAAAAAGACTGAGAGGAAGACTAAGGTCTAGGTGGATCAATTCAGTAAGTCCTTAGAAGAACGAGATGCTAAATACTGGATGGCTGACAAGTAATAGACTAATTTGGAGGAAAATTGATGATAAGAAATTATTAATAATGTAAACTTAATAATGTAGTGCTGTCATAGTAGCCTGAACATCCCTTGAGGGTACATATCAGGAAATTGATGATTTATTTATTTATGCTTATGGCTACATGAAACTGGCAAGTGAAAAGTACAATCACAATTTCCAGAAACAAATGATGAAAATCTTAACATATAAAAGTTCATTACATAAAAGGCACAACCTGTTTTCTAAGTCTTTCTTTTTGATTAAAATAAAGCAAAAGTAACTTGTCAGAATCAAGCCAGGGGCAATTATCATCCTGCTGCACCAAGTATGACAAGGCTGCATGTTTTCACAACATAAATGTAGCTGTATCCGAGGTTTAATTAGAGAGCAGCTGTGTCTTGTGCGAGAAACTCGATCCATTACAGGAGGCCCATTTCACATTGCATTATCATCTTCTAACATGAGGAGGAGTTCTGCTGATACTATGATGAGGGCTATGAGAATAACGTCTTCATGGTGAGACGGGACCGTGATCTTCTGACATAACTACTGCCACGACCTTACCAACTACAGGTCAAGGTCCAGTCTGGAAAGCCAACCCAAGGCCTCATCCGTCACCTTGTGGATGTCCTGTAGGCCACCACCGTGAAATTGGTGCCTTGGGTGCCAATTTCACGGTAGTGGCTAGTCTACTTAACGTTAGAGCTGCATTCAATACAGACCAGACCACACCCCTACCTAGTGGGGATAACACACGATTTGCGTGCAGTTTGGACTGGTGGCATTGCGGCCCAAGATACGTTGCTACTACATGAGCACAAACAACGCAAATTAATGTTGTCGTTACTGTAGGTAAATATTGTGTGGTTTTTCTTTATTCTTTCTTACCATCATTATAATAATAATGATACAGTTTCATATAAAATATTTACCAAAACATAAGTTCTTAAAAAAATATTATTTAATATTTTATCATGTGAGACTATATCCCTATTGCTCATTTTGAATTTTACTGAACTACCTTGTTTAAAAACCATTTCTACTTTAAAATTCATTTTTTAAAGTTACCAATTAACTGATTTTAGCAATTCAAGAAGAATTCATTCTTCACAACAAAATATGTGAAGTGAAGACTTAAGGAGAAATGGTCAAGTGGAGAAAAAAAAAAAGTGGAGAGAAATCAGATAAGATTTAAATAAAACTTGGAGCTTCTCTCCATCTCTGACTCACCTAATTCTCTGGCAGAACGGTTGTTATTGTTGTTGACAATTATGATGAGTAGTTCATCAAGTAAACCACATCATTTTTTGAATGTTTGGGTTTTGTGTAAATTGTGCAGCAGCTGCAAAAACTACTGCTTTATTGTACCTAGATTTTTTTATAATGATCAAAAAATCTAAAGATCATTGAATATTTCAAGCAATGCACAGTTTAACAAAGAAACTGCTATAAACTAGTTTATATTTAACTGTTTAATTATTTAACCAGCTTTAATCTTTAATTCATAATTATTCTGGTTCAAGCTTCATCCTGAATTGGTGCATTAAATTTAAAACTTCTTTGCATATTTTATTAAATATTTTTATATAAAAAACTAGAATATTTTCTTTCTTTTTTCATTCAGAATAAATATTTTTTCAAGCTCCAAAACCTACCTATCTACCATTAAATCATGAATAAATAAGACATCAAAAACTAACTACAACAGTCATTAGATGTCTTCCAAAAACATATTTTGGAACATCAGTGACAAAGACTTTTATTATTATACATTTTAAATGTAATTTTATATTTTACGTTTTAAATTTTACAAAACACTTTTTCCCCCTTCAATTTATAGTATACTAAATCAATTATATAATGTGATAACTTGCAACTATAAATTCTATGACAATGAATTTAATGATGGCAAAAGATTAGGTGCAGACACCATACAATGTTGTGGATATATTAAAAAAAAAACAAAAAAACATTTAAACAAGACATACAAAGACTATGCAGCTGTCTGAAAGAATATATTTAAAGGCACTGTGTGTGTGTGTGTGTGTGAGAGAGAGAGATGTGCATGCATATCATTGTAAAGATTTGAAATTTACAATTTTTGAACAAGGATATCATGTTCAGTATCTAATGACTTACGAACATTGTGTTATTTCATCAAACATCCAAGGCACTTATCCAGGCATGGATTTTGCATAACAGTAAGTCCTTTGGCTACAATCAATAACTACAATAAGAGGATATCAAGAAAAATTCATGCACTGAATCAGCACTGCCAAATGAGAGATAAGCAAATACTGCAACAGTTTGGGATTTACTAACTATCTCTTCTAGAACTCCAAAAATGAGAACTATGAGCATATATATTGGATCTACATGCAAGTGAACACACACTGCTTCAAAGAAAATAGACATCCTAATTCAAGTACAGATTCTTTGATAAATATGACTAATTTGAGCTCTGTAAGAAGTATCTTTTGGCTTAATTTAAAACAGATCCTTTCTATTAAACAATATTATTCATATAAAAATTAAAAATGAACAAATTGTTCACTGAATAGTTCACTAATCATTCATACCACGGGTAATATAAGGATGGTATCGTATAACCTTATAATCAAAGATACATTTGTCCTTTTCTTCCTTCATTTCAACTTAGCCTATATGCACACACCCACAAAATAACATATGGGTAGCTCAAGTAGAAGAGACTTAACCACCTTATAAGAAAAAAATATTTGACATTTCAGAATTTATGAGTGATATTTTTAATACAAATTAAAACATTTTTAATTTTTAACCACTAACATTTTTTCAACTGTATTTTTAGCCATTATATTTTTCCAATTTTCTATAAGAATCCATTTTAGCCCAGTGATGCATTGAGTATGAAATTTCACCATTCCATAAATGCCTATGTATTTCTACTCAGTTCTTATTAAGTGCTTTGGCTTATGAGTTTCCAGTATGTTCAACAATGAATACAAGAGAAATAATTCATCAGTCAAGGATATTTAATAGAGGAATTTTGCTCAGTTAGCAACTGTGATATTTGAATTTGGAAAATATCATAAACTGAATAAGCAGATAACTAATCTGCTTATGCAATTAGGAGTTTTTAAAGTAGGTTCAGGTAAAGTCTTTCATACTTGTATCTGAGAAGTAAGGTGCCATTTTCCCAGCAGATTCTGTATCCAAGCATGATCTGTAAATCATCCTAATTTACAGCCATAGTGATGATACTCGATACAATTTTCGTATTCACAGATTCTCCAACAGGCAGAGCTACTAACATCACAATCCCTGAACACAAAAACTACCTTAATTCAGAATCACCACATAGCCTGTAAATCACTACTTAGGATTTACAGGCTATGCCTTTGATATCTATCATAAAATCCACTGGAAAATGGCTAACTTGCTTCACAGAGGCAAATACAAATACAAGAAAAAACTTTCTTCCTTAAAAAACTATCCTAATTTCATTAAATTTTGATGCATAAAACAACCTCACATCTGGAAAATGCTCATCCTCAGACTATCAGGAACAGCCAAGAGCACCTAATCAAGCCTACTAAGTGGCACAACTTGCTTTGTTTCTTGCATGTATGTATTTTTATGTTTTTTTGTTCCCTGGTAACATAATTTTACTTTAGAAAAATACAAGCATTAGTAATGAAATTATTTCAGTTATTATGCCATCTATATTGTCATCACCTTCCAAATATAAATTATTTAATTTTATTAATAATTATTTTTGTATAATAAAAGTTGTAAAAACTTTACAATAAATAATTTAAAAACTTTTGTTATTGTTTACTACATACCTCCCTTCATTTTTTTTAAAAATTACATTCTATTAAATTCAGAGAATTCTGAATTACGTTCAATATTTTTTCTTTTCCTCATTGCCATATTAACAAATTATTAAAAAGGGTAAGAATGAGTTTAGGCCTTTCCAAGACTTCAACAATTTTAAACTTCTAAGTTCAGAAATGAGGCGGAAGCTATTTAAAAAGTCTAATCACTTTTTAAATCGTTAATCAGTATCACAGGAAATTCTGCCAGATGGATTATGCTGTGCTTCTATAATACTATATCAGATTTAATGTGCACAAAATGTGAAATATTTACATTCTGATGAAACAGTGTAAACATGGCACCGTTATTATCCCACTATTAGCACTATTCGTGTTAATGGACAAATGATGCAGAATTATTCATAATCAAAGATATAAGTAAATTATGTCATGAAGCATGCCACATCCCTAGTACTGAACTAAACATAGTTATACAATCATAGTTTACTGCAAGGTTGTAAACCAAAAAAGGCAATAAGTGATGTGCATATTAATACACTAAACATGCTGAAGGATCCAATTATTATATCATTAAACTTATGAACAGGTAAAATATTTATGCTAGTAATGCAATAATTTTGCACAGCTTCATATATAACAATGATTAGCTGGTGATGATTTAGTAAAAAAAAAAAAAAAAACTATAATAATCAATGTCATGCCAACAACACCACAAGTAAACCTATACACATTCTATTGTAGAGATCTATGGAGAATATTAAAATTTATTCATGCTCTGAATAACTTTGACTGCATAATATTGCAGCTAGACACCAGAATATTCCTCATCAAGTTAACTTCTTGCACGTATTAGCAACTTATTCATGGATTAGAGATGATAGGTTCAAGTGGAAAAAAAATATATTTATATTCTACTGGCTGCAATCATTACAGTAACATTATGAAGTGCATTCCAACATACAAGATAATTTTCAAAACTTTTTAACTATTTTCCATAAACTTTTGTCATATTTAGACCCTAAAAAATATATTCTCACCTGTATTTTTTTAAAGTTCAGAATTCTTCTAGACAAAACTGTTTGCTTTTCAGCCTTCAGATACATATGAAAAACGGAATCTGAAAAACGGAAGTAATCAGGGAGTGAAGAAAGGGAAATCAAATTTCAATGTTGCTAAAGAAAAATTTTCTAAAACACTACACTCCAACATAGAAAAGAAGAAAATAGACTGACATATTGGATTTTTCATCCATTGACAACATGCAGTTCTTATCAATCCCTTGATAAGGATTATACTGATATTTTTTGGAACAGGCACCAAGAACAGTGAATACAGCTGACTATTCATTTTTCATGCTTCTAATGCAATGATGACAACAGAAAAGTTGTTGAATAATTTTCTCAGGTTTGGTGTATTATGTTTATTTAATTACTTACACAATTAAGAAATAGTACTTTTCTAATTAGAAAGCATGCCTAGTTTCAAAAAACATAGGCAAAACATTAAGAAGCAACAAATGCTACTTGAAATTTAAGCTGACCAATTTTAAATTTTGCACAGGTTAAAAGTTAGAAAGGCACTATGAAGAAACATAATGCCCAAAAATGCCACATGGATAGGTCTTGGTGATTGGAAAGACCACAAGTCATTGCTTGTCTAATCAAAAAGATAATGTGGTACTCACTGGGGTTTCTATATCCAACAGAGATATTCAGTTAAACACAGAAAGAAAAACAAGTTAACCTCATGCTATGTTAGAAGAAATTATGTCTCTTTTATAAATATTTTATAAAAGCACAGGAGGCATGCTCTCACACTGCAGAGGTATTATCATTTACTTCCTTAATTAAAGTAATGTTTAAAAAAACAATCTGTGGGGAGGGAAGGGGATAAGCGAGTGATTAGTATAGCAGAAATGAGACCTCTAAGAATTAATGCAACTCAGAAACCACACAGGGTAACTAATTCTGAATTATAATCTCAGTAAAAGTTATGCTTATTTTTAAACGCAACCATGACTGCTGTTTAAAAAGTGTGTATGTGAGAGAGAGAGAGAGAAAGTGGATGATTAGTGTAGCAGTAATGTTTTTTTAAAATAATTAATATAATTTAGAAATCACACAATTGTGAATTATAATGACAGTAAAAGTTAAGGAGTCACAATATCTATTATTTACAAAAAAAAACAAGAATTCAGATGAATACAGTTATTCTCTGAAATGAGATATTATGCTCTTCATTTTGCATATGAAGTAAAGCATATATTTTAAAACATAGACTAGAGATGGCCAATTGGTGATCTACTTGAAACCTATAAGGTTGGCTGTCCTTTATGATCTGTCTGTGTTTTCTTATTTTGGAAAAACTATTATACTTCAACAAGACTTAATTTAATTTAATGACTTTTAGATATTTTTTTTATGTACCTTGATTTAGATACATCTATGTACAAATTAAGTGGCACTAAAGGCAAAACATTTTGGTATATATCAAAGTTGAAGTGATGAAAACAGAATTAAGAACAAATCTAAAGTGAAAAATTATGGATACAACTCACAGGGACTTTTGGATCAAGATATACAAACTTCCAATGTATGATGCCCATACATTTTCTATGCTTTCATCCACAGAGACAATTCAACATAGCTCTTATTATAAAAACTAGCTTTATACAAAAGATATTAGTAATAGTTTCCATCATTTTCAATGGATAATTAGATTACCAACATTTTAAAAAAATGTGGTAGTCACTGGAGTTTCACTATCCAACAGATAAGCAGTTAAGCACAGGAAGAAAAACAATTTAACCTCATGCTGTTACATGAAATCATGTCTCTTTTATAAATATTGTGTGGATATACAGTATACTACAAATGAAGACACATGACATCATCTCCTGAAGAATTCTGCAAATTTAAAGAATGCCACAAACCCACTCAAGACAGGATAACAAACAATGAGTATGTTGGAAGAAAGAGTAGAATTTTTTTTTTTTCTTTGGAAGGTTACCAAAACTTGATCTTTATATATATAAACAAATATTACTGCTGTTATCTTTTAGACTAATTTCAGTAATTCACACAATATATTGCTCATACAGCAAAGTCATGTCTACTGACCAATCACCCAAAGAGCTAGCAGCTAGTCACTCTGCCAAAAGAGTGACAAGTAAGCAAAGCAGATCGTTTTGCACAAGTTGATTATTGTCTATCCATTGAGCAAGTGGATATTGTAGGAATTCTGATATCTACACAGTTGTATTAGGTTTAATAGTTAAATAATTCATGGCATTATGAGCTGTATTATCGGGATGTTACAGTCAGCAATTTAAATAGTCACCAGTAGTATCACAGCCTGCCGTAGCCATGGAATATTACACTATTAAACATAATATCATAGAAATTGATTCCAAAAATGAATAAAAATAGTCACTAAAGCTTATGTGAACATGTAACTAATAACTGTATGAACTTCAGCATTTCATGCTATTAAAAAAAAAAATTAAGCAGGATTTGTTTTTAGATAAGGATTTTTGATGTTCCATAAGCTAATCTGCCTGCATTTTAACATATATAATGGCAAGATTCATTTTTTTTTGTGATATAAAAATTTTTTCCTATCATTTACATTAAGTTTTCTTTAACTGCAACTTAGTACTCCATAAAAATATTTCAGATAATCACTTCTAAAATAGACAAGTTTTCACATCTAAATAAATACTACACGTTTTAGACTTATGCTTTGTTATATAGCCAATTAATAATTACTTTATCTAAAATGATGCTAAAAGCACTAAGATACGATAAAATGTTAGCAGTGCAGACATCCGACAGAAAAATATTTACTAATGTTTTTAACAACCACAGCCATCTAATTCAAGAAAATACAGAAGAGCAAAAAAAATATTAGTGTTCAACTCAATAACACATAAAAATGTGCATTTCATTGTTATAAATAACATTTTTAAAATAACTAAACTAAACAAAGCAAACTGCATCTATGTGCCAACATATATGAACTACGTCACAGAATTGTTTTATCGTGAATGCACACTGGGATTTCAAATGTAAATATATGGCAACATGAAAACATAGTTAACTCAATATTACTAATTACAATCATACCAAACTTTACATGTAAGAAAATAATATATTACATGCCACATTAGCATCAATGCATTCTCCCAAATCTTTGGAAATTCCAAAGTTGAACACATGAAATTAAAACTGTACACCCAGCTATACAACCAATGTTCAAAAAGCTGCCATCACTCACATATGCCACATGCACTAATTTCACCAGTTTCAAGAACACCCAACCCAATGAGATTATCACATTTGTTATCTGAAAATATTGCTCATTAATACAGTAAATAAATAAAAAAATGAGGAAAAATTTTATGAAAAGATAGAGATAGTATCTTTCTTACTAAAACTAAATACCAGAGGTCTACACAATCAATGTGACAAGTGTATAAAGCTTAAATATTGTTCTGTAAATATTGTATTAAAAATTATTAATGTTAAATTTTTATGGGAGGCAACTCACAGGATCATAAGAACAAAATAAATAAAATAATAAATTATCATATCTATTTTTGACAGGGGGAATCAATAACATATACAGTTAAACACTATTAATACTTGGAAATCAAAATTAGTTTACTGTTACTCATCTTAAAAAAATAAATTACTGTTTTTTATAATATACATTATAAATACTGAGATGAGAACAAATAAACTAATATTGCAAAAATAAATTTTAAAATCAGAATAATGAACAACATTTTCCAGATTATAAAATTAATATTTTTTTTATTATTCTAACAAAAAAAAGCTAATACCTTTTTCTTGTCTGAAAGATTATTTTTACAATAAGTATATATAAATAAGTGTTTGATTGTTTAAAGGAATTCTCAAATCTAAAAATTAATCTGGTGCAAACAAATATTTTTCTCCATGTCTCTAATCACTATTACTCTACTCTTTGCTCCTAACCCCCCCCCCCCATCTCTTCCCCTTTCAATACATGTTAAGAGAAAATTCCCAATATCAACAAAGTGACTTTCTTCCTTTGCAGCAACTTGTTTTGGTGATGGCAACTTTTGCTGAGTACTTGTTAATCTTATTCTTCAATAAATGCTTTATGTACCACTAAGATAATTTAATACAACCCATTCAAGCAACAGACTGATATCCCCCAAGTAGCAAGTACTCTTCTAGTCTAAGAAACACTTATATAAACTGTACATTTTTTACACAAGACATTGCACCTGTCCAATAGATGCTTCAAAATAATACAGTGACAATTTTAAACACAATTCTTAGAGATTCAGAAATACAACTAAATTTTTATAAACATAATCCAATTACCAAAAGATCACCAGAAGAACAAAACAACTGTTGATAAAAATTCAGTTTTTTTTTTCCTAGTAGTTTTATAAAAAAAAAAAAAGTTGGCTTGGTTTGAAGGTTTCATCTTCTTAAATTTTCTTTCTCACACACACAAGGAGCAATAAAATCTTTATTAATAATTTTCTTTTGCCACCATTTCATTTCTGATTAAAATTGTAATTAGAAATTTTCTTCTTTAAATCAGAACAGAAAAACTTCAAAGCAACTAAGTCTACTACAACATTTTTGGATATAAGTATAATTAAAATTCCTTAAGGACTTTAAAAAAACTTTGTTTATAATATTTAGCAGCCATGGAAAAAACAACTGTATTTTGGATACAATAATCATCTCATTTAAGTTACATAACATCATCATCATTGCAAAATAATGGTGTTATATCTAAAATAACATGATCTGGATCTATGAGATAAAAAATATATAACAGAGTTAGAGTTGAGGTTTCTAACTCTGCTTGAAATTCACTAATTATGAAAGATTTATCTAATCTTATATTCTTTATTTTTACTTAATCAAGAACTTAACATAATAAATGTATACAATGACAAACACTTATTCAGAAATTTGAATGCAGCTGTGAGAACATCTAACCAAACCCAACTTACAAAGGTGAGCTTAAGGATGGAATAAATATTACTGTTTTGCTATGACATAACTAAATCACTTCATTGGTGTTCTTTTCAGAACTTATCAGATACAAAACTGCTTATATATAAATGTGTTTTACAATAAATAAAACAATAAATATGTGATTAAATATCAAACAAACAAACTGTCCATTCAAATATCTGACAGAAATTCATATTACAAAATGAGCTAATTGGGTTTTAACTTTTAAAAAAAAGTAAACTGATATACTGTGCATGTTAGTTTATTTACTCTAGAGTCAACTTTTTAGATGCAATAATAATACTATATCTTAATTTAACTAAGTTTATTTTTAAAAAGTTAGATTTTTAAATAAAATCTGATTTCTTGAAACATCCTATTTACATATGCTCAAAACAGTATTATATTTAAAATGAAAGTGAGTAGCGTATGGATGGAAAAGGTACATAAAACAACTGAGGAATATTTAAGTTTTTTAAAAGAGAAAAAACAGTTAAAACTAAAATTATGTAAAATTAAGATACCATTTGCAAGTCTTGACATGTATGAATTTAAAGCATGGATGATTATTTGCTGGTTCAATAAATAAGCCAAAAATAAACATATTAGTTTTAAACTTTTAATTTGTCAGTTTCTGGGAAAGAAATTAAGATTTGTTAAAAACTTGAATCCATACAAAAATTGGTTGAAACCTTCCTTTAAGACCTAAGTGGCAATGAAATGCAAGTTTTGGATAATTTTTTTCTTAGAGTGGCAAGTTTGAAAAACCATATATAGATTACTTTTAAGTTTCAATTAATATATGCTTAGGACTAATAAAAAAAAAATTTTTTTTTCCCTATTTGCAGTGTACATAACATCCAAAAACAGGGGCTAAAGCTAATACGTCTAGTATTTTCCAAACTAAAGTACTTAACAATATACTTTTATCAAATAATTCATATTCTGGTGGATATGAGCAACCAATGTACAAGCCTAACTATTATTTTTCAGGAAATAACAATACACTAAAATATTAGTTATAAAAACTTTAATACTTTCCTATGTTTTGGCAACATTATATTACCAGCATCAGGAATCACAAAAAACAATGATATGTGCATGCAGGCACTAACACTGGGCAGGACAAATGAGGGCTGAAGAAAGGTAACCAAAGGTGGGCCCAGAGTCCTAAACAGCTTCCCTAGTGGGCTAAAATGGGTAGTCCTGGCCGTTGGGCTGAAGATCTTAGGATGATGATGCTTCCCAAATTTGGGCAGTCTCATGTAATGAAATTTGTTGAGGTTGGGAAAGATTTTCAGGGGGCTATGGCAGATATATGATATCTAACTTGAATCTGCCTCAGCCCTGTAAAACTTTCCAAACCTCAACAAATTTCATTACATGAGACTGCCCCAAATTTGGGAAGCATTCATCCTAAGATCTTCAGCCAATTTTACCCATTTTAGCTCACCAGGGGGCACTTTAGGACTCTGGGCTCAACTTTGATTGCCTTTCTTTAGCCTCATTTGCCCAGTGTTAGTGCTGGTGTGCATATATCATTGTTTTTTGTGATCCCTGATGATGGCAATGTAACACCGCTGAAATACAGGAAAGTATTAATTCTTAGAATTAATATTTCAGTATAAGTTATTTCCTGAAAAATAACAGTAACAAATATTCATAATTTAAATATCTTCTAAATTATGGCAAAAGAAAATGATTAAAAAGAAATTACTATGGTAATCACTCACATCAAGCCTTACTTTTTCTTTCATCATCCCTCCCTATTTTTTGACATTGTGCTCTCACAAGATTACACATTCACATGACAGCATCATAGACATGAGTTTAATAATCTACACAACATGGTATCAACAGTTTAACAAAAAAAAGCTTCTGTTTGTACAAACAGGCACAACATAATGACCAGATGACTTTTGGAATGCTGCAAAAAACAGCAGCAAAAGTATAACAGTTTTTTTTTTATTATTATTATTTTAATTTTTCACTTCAAAATGTTCCTATCGAAATTCATATATCTGTATACTGTGTTCTGGTACATGAGTTAGTGTGAGAGACTGATACCTATTGAGAGAAAGAAAGGGAAAAATATTTAAAATAAATAAGATTAAAATTCTAACTAAATAGTAAGAAGAAAAAAAAATATATATAAATTTCCACAGTATCACAGACATGCATAATATATTATTCTCAGGGAAGATTTTTTTGCTCCGAGGAAACAAAATCTTGAGTTAATTTGAAGGCATATGTACTCATATTTGATATATATTTAAAAAGTATTTGATAATTATAATAAAATTTATTAATAATTATAACTTTGTTCAACTCTAAAGAGGCTCAAGAGACAAAACAGCTCATAATTGAACAAAACACTTAAAAATATAAACACGAACACATACAAAAGCAGAAATGAGAAGACACAAGTGAGGCTGTCAAACTAACATTATCAGTAAACAGCCTTTTTCACATCCTGACTGTAAAACAATTCAAATATCTACACATCAGGAGGAGAAACAATCATATAGAAGGCAAATAGTATTGTCCAAGGCAATATTAATAGTTATTAGAGAAACAAGGTCAAAGCTAACTAAAATATCAGAAGCTTGTATTAAAAGAACTTTGATTTTTAAAAGGAAAATGCTAACAAAATTTGTTAACTTGTATAACAATACTTTGAAGAGACTACACAAAAATTTTAGGACTCGTTTATATGGTCTTCTGAAAGTTCATAAAGATGGTTACCCTGTGTCATTTGCCATCACGAACTGTACTGAACAACAATGTTTCTTTCACATTAATTAAGCACATGTCAGTCAATCCAGATCAGGAAAAAATTGGGACAGTTGTCATTGCAAACTATCCTGAATTATGTAAAACAACAGTTTCTTTCCTGTCTATTGTTATATCCCATGAAGTACAGACTGCTAGGAGGTCCCTTTTGTCATACACATCTCATCATACCGTGCCTTAAACACATTGAAATACTCTGCAGACACCATGCTCTCAGGTATTGCATTCCAATCAGTCATAACTCTCGATGCAAAAACCCTACTTCTCACTACCTTGCTCGCACCCTCCTTATATACAGCTTTGAGATGACCTCTTGTTCTCCCTCCAATCTCCCACCACTTTATGAAAAACCTCTTCAATGTTAATAAACAACATCTTACTAACTCGTATGTCTCTATCATATCACCCCTCTTCCTACTATCTATTAGACTCTGCAAATTGCATCATCTCAACTTTTCTTCATATTTAACATTCCAGAGATCAGAAACTATTTTCGCCAATCGCCTCTGGACCCTCTCCAACATCTTTCATCCTTTTGAAAACCAAGTGATCAAATCTGTGTACAGTGGCCTAATCAGAGCCTTACAATGGAACCAGAACTCCTTACTTCTACAAGTCAGTGTCCTCCATATCATTCCCAGAATTTGTTGTATTGTCCTCACAATTTTGATAGTATGTCCTCTAAGTTTCAGATCCTTATCTACCATCATCCCAAGATCTCATATTTCCTCCACCTTCAATATACCCGATCAAGAGTAAATTCTACGTCCCATCTTTGTTTTCCAAATTTTAAAACTTTACATTTTGCAACAATGAATTGTCATCCCCACTCCTGTGCCAATTCACTCAGTCTCTTGAAGTCTTCTTGTAAGGCCACTACATCTGCTCCACTCCTCATAGTTCGTCCGGAATTTGCGTTGTCTACAAACAGCAGTATATCCCCAGTCACATTTTCTCCAATATCAATTAACATACAGGTTAAACAGCAATGGCCCCTAAAACAGACCCCTGAAGCACACCACTAACGACTTTCCTCTTTTATGGAATATTGCTCCTCCACCCATACATAACTTGTTGATATTGATACCTATCAGAACAGCCAATCTCCAACTCAATGCACTAGTCTAATATCCAACCCCATCCACTCTAGTTTGACTATCAAATTATCATACAGTAATCTATCAAAAGCCTTTGTAAAGTAAAGTATACTACTGTGTATCCTTCTCTCACATCCAATGCTGCTGTCACCTTATTGTAATAAGTAAGTAGATTACTAAAGCATGACTTCCCTTTAGCAAATCCACGATGTTCATCAAAGATAATACCAATGTCTCTCCAACACTTTTAACCACAACATCTGACAAACAAATTGGCCTATAGTTTGATGCATGAATTCTGTCACCCCCTTTATGAAGCAATACAATCTTGCCTTCCTTCCACCCCTTTCGAACTTGACCCAATGTAAGATTCATATTAAACAAACATGAGGCAGATGTCAACTCCTTGGCACATTCATTCAAAATAAATGCCAATATATCATCCAGTCCCAGAGCCTTGTTAATATCAAGTTTGCTTAATTGTCCCTATAACTCTTCCTCACTGACAGTGTCTCTCCTTCTCCTCATCCACTGCTCTCAAACTCTCCATAACGTTACATTCACAGGGATCAAATATCTCAACTGTATCCTCTGTAGAGTTGTCCTTATACCATTTTCTCCAATAAATGCCATCCTGTCATAAGCATTCTTATTTTTGCTGGCTACATATTGAAAGAACTCCCTAGGATTTTTTTTTTTTTTTTAGCTTCATTAGCTAACTACTGCTCATACTGAACTTTTGCTACCCTTACCAACCATGTCACCCCCTCTTGCTTGTTCTTTGTATTCTTCATGAAATTGATTATTACCACTCATCTTATGTTGCCTGCATAATGTTATTTTTCTCTGTATTGCATAATATCTTCATTCATCCATTTCACACCTACCTTATTTAACTTTCTGACCTTTGGAATATATTTAGGCATTGCTTCTACTAGATAGTTCTTGAATATCACCCAAGCAGCAATGATCTCTTTTCCATCCAAATCCTCATTCCATGCTACAGCTCCAAGCTGTCTTCTGAACTTCTCATAATCACCAGCCTTGTAGTTCCATATATGCTCTTTCTTCACAGAAGTCATCATAGATAATCACTTCATGGTCACTCTCACCAACTGGAGGGAAATTTGACACCTCATTTATAATAACATCCTCTAATGAGATGATCAAATCCAAGACTCTCAATCCTCGTGTGCTCTCTGTTACATATGCCTGAGGTAGCTGTCCCTCAAAAACTCAAGAAACTCATTTTCTTTACTTCCAGTTCCTATTTCATCATCCTAATCTATATTGCCATGATTACAATCACCCATAATGATTGCCATTTTCCCATTTGCTTGATTAATTTGCTTATACATTTCCCAATTATTATCCCCACATTACCAGGTCTATAGCAACACCCAATAAAGTATTTCATTCTATTCACCTTTATCTCACACCATACTGCCTCAAAAACCATTACCACTATTTCCCCCTTGCATCTCTACTGAGTATGGACATAACTCTTTTTCTATCATCAATAGCACTCCACTTCCCTTTTTACCCTTTCTATCTTCACCATCTCTATTCCTGTCAAGATGTCATTTTCATCCAACCATGTCTCACTTATTCCAAAAATTTTAGGGTGAACAAACTCAATAAATGCAACCATTAAATTTCCCTTGTTTATGATACTTCTAGCATTTGTATACAAACATAACAGTTTATTCCTGATATATAACAAGTTTCACTGATACCACTTATTAGATGTGACTTGTTCCATACTTTCCTCAAGCTATTTCTTTTTCTCCTTACTTGTCCCAGAACCTTCTTCAAAATCCAAATGTTCTTCTTACATCCCAGGAATGACCTGGGATGTAGGAAAAACAGTTGGATTTTGAATCCCTTATCTTTTTGTCTGCACATGTTCACATCCTCTTGGAGCATCTACCTTTCTCACACTGTTACCCCCTATCTATTTAAATGCAGTCCATCACTCTTATACAGTTCAATTCTTCCTTCAAACTCATTCTACACATCAACAAACTGCACTCCTTTCTCTTCACACATTTCTGCTAACATATCATTCATAATTCATAGCCGGCCTGGTTGGCCGAGTGGTTAGCGTATCCACTCTCCAGCCAAAAGGCTGAGGGTTTGAATCTCGCCATGGGCATGGATGTTTGTGATTGTCTCTGAAAATACTAGTGGTAGTGGTCAGCAGTAGATGCCGTTGGTGTAGATGATGAAGCTAGTTGCAATTGGTGGAGACGGAGAGTTGTACAGTAGATGCCCTCCCTTGACAAGTCTTTGAACTACCTGGAGATGTAGTAATAATAATAATTCCTGATCCCTGCCTCATCTCATCACTGTCATACCTGGGCAACACACTGACTACCTTTCCTTTCACACTATTATCTTTTATCCTTATCAACAACCTCCTGATATCCAATCTTATGTTCTCCTTGTTCCCAGTCAAGTCATTTTGTCCCCAATACCAACTCCATTGCTCACTCAGTTCTCATATCTAATACCTCAATCACTCTATTCATTTTAACTCCAGGAAAACAAACTTTGTGCATCTCTTTGTTTACCATACCTCTAATAATCAAATCACCATACAACACCACTAGCAGGTCTTTCATTACCATATGGTTAAGTAGGTTTCTTGGGTCCAGAGGTGATTTCAGGTTTGCATATGACAAAATTTAGTTGATAGATAAAAGAAGGGGAGAGGAAGATCATTTGAAACATCTAAGTTACTAAAGGAATTTTATAGAATAGCAAAAGGAAAAAGAACAAGAGGTCACTCCTGTAAACTGTCTAAGAATGTTGTTAGTGGGAATGTGAGGAGTTTTTTTTTTTTTTTTTGCTTAGAGAATGAATTGGGTGGAATTGGCTGCTCGAGATGGTCAGTTAATGAAAGTTATGATAAGCATTCTGTAAATAATGGTTAGCTTCCCAAAATGAGACTTGGGACTACATAGAGATGCTTGGTTAATATTAATAAAAATACAATAAATATTTTTTTAAAAAAAACATCCATTACAGAGAACGTAGCTACCTTAATCTTACCAACAATTTAATTAAAAGTCTTAACAGATAGCAAAGTCATGGAATCAATCAAAGACCTAGAGGAAATTAAAAGTGCCAAGAAATTATATTCTTGTTTAATCCTTGATCCAAGTGTAAGCAAAGTTGGCACATGAAATATCTTTATGGATAGTCTATTTGTATATAGAGGTTAATGACTTCACATTAAAAGATTAAACAAGAATATGCATTTCTTGGCATTTTTAATTTAATTTATAACCAAGTGAAAAAAAACTTTATACAGGGACCTGAAGGGAACTATAAATATTCTTCTTGAGAAAGCTGATATATGCAGGTCTATCTTGAAGATAATACAACAAGGAAAATAATATTAAGACAACAAACTATTGAATGAAAGGAAGATATTTATTTTATTTAGTTATTTTGGTTGAATTCACTTAGGTTGTCAGTGTCCTGGGGGTGGGGGATTAAAAACTGATATTCACCTATCTTAACTTTGTCTAAAAATCATGTGAAATGGACATGGAAGATTCCAATAGTGAGAATTAGAGCTAAAAAAAACTTTACACAGGGACCTGAAGGGAACTATAAATATTCTTCTTGAGAAAGCTGATATATGCAAGTCTATCTTGAAGATAATTTTTTTTATTATTTATTTTTTTGACAGTAAAAAAATAAATAATAAAAAAAACCTTAAATTTTTTAACTAAAAAAGAAGTGGATGTGCCAGCCTGGTTGGCTGAGTGGTTAACGTATCCGCTCTCCAGACAAAAGGCTGTGGGTTCAAATCCCACTGTGGGCATGGATGTTTGTGATTGTCTGTGAAAATACTAGTGGTGGTGTTGGGCAGTAGATGATGTGGTGGAGATGGAGAGTAGTAGAGTAAGTGTCCTCCCTCAATGAGTTACAGGACTCCTTGGAGGTGGCACGTAATAATAATAATGCAATTTGACAATAAAATATAATTTGAAGATGAAAATTTTAAAACAACTAATTCTGGGAGATTAATAGGAAACATTCCAACAAAATGATACTGTCTGAATTTCTTAATCGGAATTTTAACTAACCATCCTGCAATAAACTTTTATTTAAAAAAATAAATAATAATAAAGTTCCACACTTTGGATAGCATAATTACAGAGCATTATCTGGTCAATACAGTGTAGATTTTCCATTTCTAATCTCCAAGTTCATAGCTCTATGAAACTTACCACTCTGAACTCCTGTGATAATAGTAACCTTCAATTGTTGCTGTAGATTTCTGAAAACAGATGTAATAGAAACCAGCAAATGAAGCGCCATTGATGTCCTTAATAGTATGATCAGGAACTAAAAAGTGTTCCTGTAAACAATAAATTTTACACAATATTAATACTTGTGCATGTATACTGCAAAATTATGACAATAATAATGCTACAACAAAATTGTTAAATTAAATTTCAACTGAAGTAACTGTATGAATGCATTATTATTCATGACAATATACTTATCTTTCATGAGTATTTATAATTTTCCAGTTCCCTGACTCGTAAATGCATTATTTGTGTATATATATGCATGACCAATATCTTCTTCTTCTCCCATAATCCTAAATGAACCGTTGGGTCATTCATGGCTGGTAGGTGATACTCTTTGCTAGCCTCCTCCAGTCATCTCAGTCTCTTGTTCTTGATGTCAGTTGAGAAAGGGAGGAATTTGTCCATTTTTTGATGTTATCAGTCCATTTTAATCGAGGTCGGCCCCTAACCCTTGATCCCAGAACGATTCCTTCTAGATCAATAATTCAAAATCAAATTCCTTCTTGATCAATATAGATGACTTTAATTATGATAATATAGAATGGAATCAAGAAACTGCATCTGGAAGCAAGGAAAATTAATTTCTGGAGTTTTTGAGAGACAGACCTTAGGCAGTATGTAACTAAGGGTACACAAGGATAAAGGGTATTGGATTTGATCGTCTCATCAAATGATGATATTATAAATGGGGGTGTCAAATCTTCCACCAGCTGGTGAGAGTGACCATGAGGTGATTACTTGCAGGGTGACCAATCATTTGAGGACGTCTGTTAGAAAGGAATATATGTGGAATTATAAGGCTGGAAATTATGAAATGCTCAGGGAACAAAACAGCTTACAGCAATAAATTGGAAAGAGGAACTGGATGGAAAGGATATCAATGCCGCTTAGGCACTCAAGAACTATTTGATGGAGGCAATATCAGAATGTACTCCAAAGGTTAAGAGGATAAATAGAGAAGGTGTAAAATGGATGAATCAAGAGATAAAGTATGCAATCTAGAAGAAGCACAAGATGAGTAGTTATAACCAGTTGCATTAGAAGTACGAAGGGCAGGTGAGGAAGGTGACTCGCTTGATAAGGGTAGCAAAAGTTGCAGTATGAGCAGCAGTTAATTAAAAAAAATTCTAGGAAATTTTTTCGATATGTAGAGAGTAGAAGAAAGAATGATTATTGAGAGATAGCACTGATTGGTGAAAATGGAGGAAATTGATAATTGCTGTGGAGGATATAGTTGAGGTATTTAATGAGCAATTAAATTAATCGAGGTCGGCCCCTAACCCTTGATCCCAGAACAATTCCTTCTAGATCAATAATTCAAAATCAAATTCCTTCTTGATCAATATAGATGACTTTAATTATGATAATATAGAATGGAATCAAGAAACTGCATCTGGAAGCAAGGAAAATTAATTTCTGAAGTTTTTGAGAGACAGACCTTAGGCAGTATGTAACTAAGGGTACACAAGGATAAAGGGTATTGGATTTGATCGTCTCATCAAATGATGATATTATAAATGGGGGTGTCAAATCTTCCACCAGCTGGTGAGAGTGACCATGAGGTGATCACTTGCAGGGTGACCAATCATTTGAGGACGTCTGTTAGAAAGGAATATATGTGGAATTATAAGGCTGGAAATTATGAAATGCTCAGGGAACAAAACAGCTTACAGCAATAAATTGGAAAGAGGAACTGGATGGAAAGGATATCAATGCCGCTTAGGCACTCAAGAACTATTTGATGGAGGCAATATCAGAATGTACTCCAAAGGTTAAGAGGATAAATAGAGAAGGTGTAAAATGGATGAATCAAGAGATAAAGTATGCAATCTAGAAGAAGCACAAGATGAGTAGTTATAACCAGTTGCATTAGAAGTACGAAGGGCAGGTGAGGAAGGTGACTCGCTTGATAAGGGTAGCAAAAGTTGCAGTATGAGCAGCAGTTAATTAAAAAAAATTCTAGGAAATTTTTTCGATATGTAGAGAGTAGAAGAAAGAATGATTATTGAGAGATAGCACTGATTGGTGAAAATGGAGGAAATTGATAATTGCTGTGGAGGATATAGTTGAGGTATTTAATGAGCAATTTATAAAGATATTTCATTCTTGTGAATGTGACATCATGCATAACTTGAATGCAGTGGGAAAGGAGAAGGAGGAACTGCTAGTAAGTGGTATATGAGGAATTGAATAAACTTCATGTAAACAAGGCTGTAGGACTTGATGCTATCTTACTACGTTTTGAGGGAATGTTCTGGGGAGTTAACAACAGCTTTCACATATGTTTTTAACATGAGTCTTGCACTGGGCCAAGTTCCAAAGGAGTGGAAAGCGGATAAAATTGTTCCAATTCATAAAGGAGGTGATAAGACTAGGGCTTTGAATTAAAGGTATCTGTGTGTGTGTCTGGAGTTGTGGTTAACGTGTTAGAGAGGTTAGTTAGGGCCAAGATTCAGAACTGGATTGACAACAGAAAAACATCTTTGGTGGCCAGCATGGATTTGTTAAAGGAAGATGTTTTAACAATCTGCTTACTTTTTATAATAAAGTGACAAATGCATTGGATAAGGATGTTGCATACACAGTGGTATATTTAGATTTCGCAAAAGCCTTTGATAAATTACCACATGACAAGCTGGTAATTAGATTGGAATGGTTGGGGCTAAACAATAGATTAGTTCACTGGATTGGAGATTGGCTGTCTAATAGGTGTCAACAAGTTGTCTATGATATCCCAGAAGAGGAAAGTTACTAGGGGTGTACTCCAAGTGGTCTGTTTTGAGTCCATTGCTGTTTAATTTGTATGTAAATGATAACGGAAGAGGTCTGAATAGTGATATGCAGTTGTTCGTAGATGATGCAAAGTTGGGGAGAGCTGTCAGTAGCAGAATGGATGCTCCTGATGCAAGAGGACTTGAATACACTGAATGAATGGGTAAATGAGTGGGAATGTCACTTCATTGTTGCAAAGTGTAAGGTATTGAAATTTAGGAAGCAGAGCACACAATCAGTAGAAATATCTTGAAAGAGATACAGGAGAAGAGAGATCTAGGGGTGATTGTGGAATGGACCTAAAATTTTGGAGACATGTTGCTAAAACTGTGAGGACAGCACAGCAGATAATGGGAATGATGCAAAGGGCACTGACTTATAGAAGTAAGGATATTATGGTTGCCTTGTATAAGACTTTGATCAGGCCACATATGAATTACTGTGCACAGATTTGGTCACCTGGTTTTCAAAAAGATGAAAATTTACTGGAAAAGGTCCAGAACAAGAGTTCATCCCTGGAAGCTGTATAAGGAGAGTGTGGGCAAGGAGGTGAGGAACAGGTTTATTACGTGGAGAGTGGCGAGTTATTGGAATGCATTGCCCAAGAGCATGGTGAACATATTTAACACATGGTATGATAAACTGTGTGTGTGTGTGTGTGTGTGTGTGTGCGCGTGTGTAACAGTGATAATAATAATCTGTTAATTATTTAGAAACACACATTCATTAATAAAATTAAGGAAGAAGTTTAGGTATTTAGATGAATTTTCAGTGACCAGCATGAGACCAACTGCAGAGTGGGAAGCATGAAATGACTGGAAAAAAAAAAAACACTATATGTTTGGTGTCTAAAGCAGGGTTCCTGAATTATCTGGATTAAAATTGCACAAATAATTCACATAACAGTATCTTTCAATGCATGATCAATGCACAAGAATAAATAATATTTCCATGCTGAAAACAGAAGCTGTGTAAAATAGGGTGTCAATTCCATAGCAGTGTTCTTTATTCCACAAAAACAGGAAATCTGACCCAAGAACACATGCCATTAACAAGTATTACATGCTTGCCTCGTAATCTTAGTTGTCAGCTGTATTGTTCGTTGTGATTTCAATGAACCAAGCAAGAAAAACAAGACTATTAGGACTCATTTAATACAACCCCAGCTGGCAAAAAGGATTCGATCAACAACTAACACTGCATGCACTAATATATATATATATATATATATATATATATATTAGGATTTATTTTTCCTCAATATATAAATTTTGTTCAATTTAAACAGTTACGAATATAAATACGATTAACAAAGAAATAAAATTTATTACAAAAAATATTTTATAGTTACTTTTAGCTAGAAATTAGGTGAATGGAAATCAAACACTGAAGAAAAAAGTATGAGATTATTCTTTGATCGGAAAATATATATCTGATCACAAAACTCAATATTTTGTTATTCCTCCTTAAGCTCAAATGACAGCTTTCATCCTTTGTGGACTTTTGACAGTCAGTTAGCAGAATTTCACTCCAGCTTTTCATGATTGCTTGATGTAATTCGAGGACATATGTGGGCTTTTTGGTGTTGATTTTTCGCTTTAAAATATTCCAAACATTTTCGATCAGATTAAGGTCTGAGCTATTCGAATGTCAAGTCACAGTTTTAACTGGAGTGTTTCCATTGTTTCACAGATAGTTCTTGATTCGTTTGCTGCAGTGACAAGATGCATTGTCCTCTGAAGAATGAAGTCACTGGAATCATTCTTCGATCCAAGGAACCAAAAAATGCTCTATATAGACTTCAGATTCAACTGGACATAACGCAATACATAGTTTTCCAATACCTTGTGATGTCATGCAACGACAAACAGTAAATGAGGATAAAAATTTAACATATGATAACAGTACCTTTTATTCACCATCTCTTCTCCATAAAAGGTACTGTTATCATCACCAGTTGCAAGGCGAAATGACTATTTTTTTCCAGTTATAAAATTCCCAATTTATGGAATTCACCATTAAAAACACGCTTTTTTGTGTTGCTTCGTCAAAAAAGATTTCATTTTAGCTTTTGCAAAAGTGAAATCCTTGGCCATTCAGCTGATTTCGTACCGTGTGGCCACTTACCTTCACTCTGTAGTTCAACCATGCAGCATTAAGTTGTTTGGATGTTGAATGCCACATGGTTTTCGCAAGTTCAGCCAGTTTTCTGACCTGTCTGCGTGAGCTGGTATGTGGACTTCCACTTCAAGGCATGTGTTTTACACTATTAGTCGAACAATATTTTTCCAAATATTGCATTACAATACTTTGAGCACATTTTAGTAATCTAGCTACTTGTCGTTGAGACATTCCGTCTTTCAGATATTCAATAATTCTATCATATAAATTGCTCAAAAGTTCTTTCACAAGAGACATCCTTTAACACTGTAGATACAATTCAGATTTCACAACCACGGTTCTGCTTGTTATAAACATTGTCTCTATGCTTTATGTGTGCACGTGTAGATTTCAAAATTGGGAAATGATACATGTTTGTTTCCTCAGCAATCGCTTACTTTTTCCCAATTATCATCTTGATAATACTTTATTTCTAACACAGATAATGTATTTTCTTCAAATTAACCTTTAAATCTTTTTTTTTTTTTAGTCATACATAAAAATTTCTTTTTTTTATACTTTAAAGTGAGCTATTTCATTTCTTGCATGCTAAAACGTTTGTATGTTAAAATTTTCAAGAAAAATATGGTGTATATTGCAGTCGTTAGTGATAACAACATTGATCGGGTACATTTTGACAGAGGTTGTAAATTGCATAACAGCATAGTATATGAATAGAACTTGATAATATTAAGTTTTTTAATCATAATTTCCAAGATTTGGAAAAGATATTTTCATGCTGAAAACAGAAGCTGTGTAAAATAGGGTGTCAATTCCATGCCAGAAAAGATTTCCTGTTTTTATTCCACAAAAACAGGAAATCTTTTCTTTAAGCAAGCATTCAAATTTCAAACTGCTTCTCAAATAATTTTGTGATCAGTATTTACTCTCATGTTCTGCAAACCTGATTTATAAGGTTGGATAAATCTGATATAATTTAAATTAAACATTAAACACTTATTTAAATACTCTCCCTTTTTTTTAAATTCTTAATAAAAAAAAGGGAGAGTATTTAAATGAGTGTTTAATGTATAGGAGAAAAACTATTTCCCAAAAGGGACAGAAAATGAAAATATCTCATTCTTGGTACACAATGAAGGTTCTGTTAAACAGCACAATAAGGTATACAAAAAATAAATAAACAAACAAACAAAAATACAAAAAACAATAAAAAAAATTCTTAGTTGTCCACGATACTGATGTACTATAGGTTTACAACCTTTTATGCTTAAGATGTTCTCCATATTTTGATAAACTAATGCATCAACACCGATGTTCTCAGCTCTATTATCAAAGTCAATCACAGCATATTTCAGAGAGGGAAAGCGGTAGTCATTGTGAATATACAAACATTGATGGTTGGACTGCACAATGCTGAAAGAGGAAACATGTCATCTGATGCTCACTGAATAAAATTATCAAGGAAGAGCAGGCCACAGTCTTTCCACTGTAAAAACTTATAATTTTCTTAAGGAAAATGTCCATTTTATTATGCAAGTTTCATCTATTTCATACAAGTTTACCTAGATTCATTATGAGTTTCCAAGGAAAAAAGTAGTGGAAGAACAGAGACACTCTTCCGAACAATATTCAAGACAGTTCAAGACAGTTCACAGAAAGGATAGAGGTAGTCCACTGTGGTTCCTTTAATCTGCTTATAAATCTTTTTTTTTTTTTCCAAGTCATGGATAATGAGTAGACTACAAGATCTTGGAACATTCATGTTATATCAAATGTATCCGATTTCATAAGTCAGATCTTACAGAGCAGAGAGTGAATGTGAGTCACTAGATTCAGCAGAGGAATACAAACCATTTACACAGCAGCCGTTTCAAATTTAAATGCTTAAGTGTTCCAAAGAATTGCTTGATCCCCCACTGAACATCTGAATGGGTATCTGCTTAATACTATCTACCCAAAGGAAAAGACATTTTCCTTGAAAAAATTAACTCCTTGGATCTTGGAATCAAGTTTGCAGTGGCCTAGCACTCCTTGACAGTTTTGTTCAATAAATAAATGGTAATTCAAGTAAACAAATGGTTCACTCTCTTATCAGTATATCACAAACCTGAAACATACTCAAACAGCACAATAAGATATACAAAAAAAAAAAATAAACAAATATACAAAAAACAATAAAAATAATTCTTAGCTGCCCACGATACTGATGTATTATAGATTTTCAACCTTTGGTGAGTAGGAAATATAAAAAAGATGATATATCTTCACAGCTAGCCCAAACAGTTGAGTAGATAATATACAGTAGTGAACAAATTAATCCAAACAAGCCAAATTTCCTTCAAGTATTTTGTTTGGGTTTGATTTTTGTTTCAATTCGCAATAATATTGGTTTTGGTTTATTATTTTCAGTTTTAATTTTAGTTCGCTATTTTGGTTGAGTGCTGTGTTTTTAACTGTCTCTATGATGTTTATTAACAATGTTGTGCATTTTTAATAGTGTAAACAAGTTGACATTCATAGTGTTTTATTCATTTTGTGTAGCTATAAAATGGATACATCTCCAAGAAAGCATTCAAAAAATATGTACTCTTTCTCAGCACACATCCATGACTCAAAGACAAACTGCAAATGAGTGTGGTAGGTTTAGGTACTGTTAATGCGATTTCAAAGAGGTTTAGGGAGACAGGTACCATTTCTCCTGACAGAAAAGAAAAATGTGAACAAAAAAGTAAAACTACACTTACAAAGATTGTTTACGTAGATTGTATATTTCAGGTTTTTGATGGTTTTCCTTAGCTTTAGTATTGATAGATACTTTTGATTGAAATCCTTTTGAATTTCTACCACTGTTCTATTATTGCTTGTTTCACTTTACAGTCTTTCAAAGTAATCATTCCAGATCTCCAGAATATCTTCATCTTGAGTTTATATTTTACATTTATCGATGTTTGATGTTCCTTTTACAGTTACTCTTATTAAGCTTTTTTGATAGTCTGGAGAACATTGTCATTTTTGTGGTAATTATCTTCTATTTTCTCAGGAAAAAAAAAAAATCTTACCATGACATTTATTGAGCAACTCTAACATGGAGCTTTGGTTGATCTCTGGCATGGGAAAGCAGGTTTTTTCTCCCAGAAACTGGTTTTTCATCCCGTAAACTCAAGAAAATCGACTGTAGAACCCACATTAATTCAGACAGTAACATATCCTGTTAGGGTTAGGTACCAAGAGATGGGCAGCACTTGCTTGCCAGTCTCTTCATTGGTGGCAGCTTATAATTAGTGATAGTCACGGGCCATTTATCTCTGAATTGGCTACTGGTGGAGATTGAACTGCCCACTCAGTCTCCAAAAAGGTAGATAGGGTTAAAAGGCCTCACCTACTCCCTATAAGGGAATAAAAAGGCATTAGCTTATTATTATTATTATTTATGCAAGAGACTTTCAACATGATTTCTTCTTTTCCTGGACTGCCTCTTTCATTTCTTAAATTCACTATAAAGTTCTGATTTTTATATCCTTGTAAATAAATTCACCATATGCCTCCCTTGCTGAAGCAGCCAACACTGTCTTCAGTTTGTGAGGTGCCAATGTTTGGTTCTGATTTTCAAACTCTCATTTTTTCCCCCAGTAATACCTTTATATCTGGGTATATACAGGGTGTTCGGGATAAATTTGACAGTTTCGTAAGGAAAAAGAAAATCTTCTTTGTATCTATTAAATTTAATGAATTGACAAAAAAACATTACAGCCAGAGTTAATTACAATACTATCAACAAGATTTACTCAAAATAACCACCATTAGCATCGATCACAGCTTCAATTCTGCTTCGGAACCTCGAACAAGCTGATGCTACAGTCTCCCTGGGAAGGGCCGCAAAAACTGTTTTAATTTTATCCATTAACTGGGCTTTTGTATTACTGGAAGTGCGATTGGTGTCTTTTTCAACTGCGCCCCATACAAAATAATCCATGGGGTTAAGGTCTGGGGAGTTTGGAGGCCAAACATTTGGACTGGTGAAGTCGTAGAAATTTTCAGACAACCATTTTTGACTTTTCCCAGAGGTGTGGCAAGGGGCCGAATCCTGCTGCCATACATACGGCCTACCATTGGCTACCCTTGTTATCCAGGGCTTGACTACAGTTAGCAACTCCACGAACAAAGCCCGAATTCCAATGCCAGGGTTCTTCAACACCTGTTCCTGCAGATTTGCGAGGAATTCTGCTGTACGAACGCAATCAGATCGTCTGCTAGGGATCTTTCTTCTTGCTACATCCTCGTAGTCACCATTGCAAGTCTCTAGTTCATGCCTGATTGTTTTTACTGTATTCAGGGAGCATTGGGCAGCAGTCGTAATATCCTTATTTTGATGGCGGGCACGAATCATCATGATACAAGTTATTCTCTTCCATGATTCAGGTGGGTTCCAGCTATCCATCCTTTCTGACATCTTGTATATGAATGAAGAAGGGTCCAAACTTTTAAATGAAGAGAAGTGTGTGTTAATACATGTAACTTACGGAAAAATATAATTAATTATAAATATGTCAAATTTATCCCGAACACCCTGTATTTAGGAAGGACTAGCTGACCAATACATTAGCTTGAACAGGCAAAAATTACCATAATGATATCATGTGCTCTTCAGGGTGAATTTTAGGCAGTTTTTCCAAAGTCTATTCAAAATAGACTGTGCTACAAACATATGACATTTTATACACACTGGGAGTCAAAGAATGGAATCTGTACTTAAACATATGGATAAGGATTGCTAGTTTCGTATACAGTTTAAGAGTAGCATTATGATTATATTCACTTAGCACTTTAGCTTTTTCAGATGTACTTGGGATACAGAATATGAGAATAGTTTTCTGTGATCATTGGAAGGGAGTGGACAAGTATTTTATATATTTCACAGGAGTTGTAGCCATTGGACAAAAGTATAACAGATAATTGAGATGTGTAGAAATTGTGTTTGTTCATCTGGTCATGAATTAACGGGTCATGAGTATAAATTAAACTGCAGGATTTGAACACAGGAATGGATGTTTGCTAACAGGTTTATGTGATAGATGAATTTCAGTTTACAGTGTGAGACTACTCCCTTTATTACTTTATTATTCAGCAGATACCGAAAAAGTTCCATATTTAGTTTCAAAAGTAGGGTTGGTTCGTGGATTATCTAACATTTAGTCAATCTGTCCTATCAACTGATGTATGAGAGATTTACAACCTTTCACTGGTGCAAGTTAAATAAAAGAGAGATGTATCATTAAAACAAAGAGTCCTACATGTCAACATTTTACAACGATGTTTATGTATCTGCCAGTGTCTTTGCTTTCTATCAACAGAAAATGTAGTGAACCATTTGAAAGATGTGTGACTAACATGACTAAGAAAGGCAGATAGCTATTTGATTGTTTTTCTACAGTGAAACTTATTTTTAGATGCTTCAAATACCATAAAAAACATATCAATGTTGTGCACCCAGATTGAGGGCTTGACGGCTAGATATCATTTGTCCTCAATGCATTAATACTTAAAGTCCATGATCTGACTATGGTATATTGAATGTTTGCTAACTGGCCTCATGACATAGGCATGTTCTAAGACATTTAAATAAACATCCAAAAATATATTTTACTTCAGAAAAACACACTAATAAATATTTGCTCATCTTAGATAATTCTGGTAAACAGGCTTATACATTAGCTGCTCATAATTATTATTTTTCAGGAAATAACAATGTATACTAAAATATAAATTGTAATAAATTTAATTAATACTTTCCTATATTTCGGCAACTTTGCATTGCCATAATCAGGGATCACAAAAACAATGACTGTGCATGCACTAACACTGGGTAAATAAGGCTGAAGAAAGGCAACCAAAGTCAGGCCTAGAGTCCCAAATGATGTACCCTGATGAGCTAGATTGGGTAGTCTTGGCCGTTAGGCTGAAGATCTGAGGATGAGTGTTTCCCAAATTTGGGGCAGTCTCATGCACCGAAATTTGTTGAGGTTTGGAAAGTTTTTTAAGGCTGAGAGAAAGATTCAAGGAATAGATTCTCTCATATTTGTATTTGCTGCAATATAGTAGAATGGCCTTCTTCCAGTGTATCCTATGGTGAGTGCCCAAAGCACAATCAGCAAGTCCTGAATAGCTGTAATGAGGACACCAAATGTAGACCTTGTGTTCATTAATTCTGATATTGGCTTGCCTGTTTAGTCATAATAGGACAGTTTGCAACTGCAAGGGACCTGGTAGACACCTGTATGTCTAGGGAATGTGAATGGTCTTTGGTGGAGCAGATAAGGGATGCCAATTTTTTTATTTTTTTTATTTAGTTGTAAGTGTTGGAAAGTTGTATTTCCTTAGGATTTCTCTTAATTTTTCAGATATACCTTGGATATATATATGGAATTGTTATAGATTTTGAGTAATCTCTACTCTAAGGAAGAGGGGAAGGGGGTTGTGGTTACAAGGCTTCAATATTTTTTGGGAATTGTAGCCATTGGCTAAGAAAGTGTTGAGAATATGGTCAAGTTCTGTAGTTAAGGCAATGCTATCAGAACTGATAGCATTGCCTTAAGATAATCTTCTAAGATAAATCAGTTATATAATTTTCAAATGGTTATCTTTTATGGCTCACAGAAAGCCAATACACAAACCAATATACATGGTGCAAGATGAATTCTGTCATCTAGTCTGAAGTGGTTTAAAATCATGTTTAGTTTCACGAGTAGGTGATATCATGTAACTCGAGGCTGTCCCCCATGGTACTAAATGTAAACTGTTTACAACCTTACATTCAGCCATAGAGTGACCATAGGGTTTTGTGCAGGGGATGTGCACAAAGAAACAGTGACATCAACATCACTCAGTTTAACAACATATCCTTAAAAAAACCACAACAAAGGGCCCTGGGCTATTTGGTCCAATGACACCGATAACTGAATTCTGTAGCAAGACATATATTATAGCCAAAGGCTACAATCCCTGTAAAATAGATAAAATATTACATGCCTACACCCTCACACAAAATAAAAGTTTAACAGAACTATTCCCTGCACATGGATGTACATCTGAAAATACAGTCAAAGTGATAAATAAATATAACCTTCATATCGCTTTTAAAAATAGACCAAACTAGCAACACTGACCTGAACAAACTCTATTCTTTGACATATATAGGATATAATATGTAACGTATTATGTGGCATAGGTTTAAGATTGCCAGATAGGAAAAACTATGAAATCCACTTTGAAGGACATGAGAAATACATAAAATAATATCATTATAGCAGATCGGGATGAGCACAACTATGTTCAAACATCTTTCTATACAGGACTATATAGAAGAAAACATCAATAAATAAAAGCTGTTACAAGTCTGAAAGCCTATTTTAGGAGTTAGCATTGGCAAAGGATGCACTCTCCTAATTTCAACAGGCATAGGTGCCTTATTTATCCCAAATCCGAAAGCCTGTTATTTTCAGCCAGAGAGGCATGTGGTGAGGTTGTCTGCAAGGACAGAAAAATCAGAACTACATGGTGGACACAGTAAGTTAAAGAGGCAATGAAGGAAAAGAAGAAAGTATATCAAAAGTTCCTGTCAAATAAGTCAGCTTGTGCTCTTAGAAAATATATAGAGACAAATGTAAGAAAGCAAAACTGTATAAAACTAGCTAAACAAAAGTCATGGGAGGACTTTGGCAAAAACAAAGAAAATAAATATCAAGAAAGTGGCAAGATATTCTGGAGGTTGTTGAAGAAGCTTAGAAATGGAGGAAAGAGTATGTAAAAGGAGTTAGAAATGATAAAGGTGACATGAAAACAGGAGAAAAAGATCCTTGAAGTGTGGAGTAATTATTTCGAAAAATTGCTAAATGAAACAAGCAGTGATAGCACAGTGGCAAAAAAACACTCAACAGGCATACAGTCAGGAATACATATCCATACTTGAAGTAGAAAAAGCCATCAAGGGCTTGAAATGTGGAAAGGCAGCAGGAATAGATGATATTCGACCAGAAATGCTGAAGTATGGTGGTATAAAAGTCTTACAGAGGCTGGACTGCATAGTTCAGAAGGCCTGGACAGAGGGACAAATTCCTGATGATTGGAGCAGAGGCTCTCATAGTACCCATATATAAAAAAGGGAAATAAAACTGAATGTGAGAATTACAGAGGTATTTACCTATTGAGTGTTCCTGGCAAGATTTATGCAGTTTTACTTGAGAAACGGTTGAGAAGAATTGTGGAAGAAAAACTTGGTGAAGAACATGCTGGATTCAGGCCAAATAGAGGCTGTCAGGATCAGATCTTCACTTTACGACCGACAAATAGTTGAAAAATCATGGGAATATAACAAAGATCTGTATTTAAGTTTTGTCGATCTGGAAAAGGCATATGACAAGGTGCCAAAAGAGAAACTATTCAATACGCTACAGTTATATGGTGTTAATGGGGCATTATATCAAGCAATACTTAGTCTTTATTTGAGTTGTAAGTCAGCAGTTAGAATTGAAGGAAGTACAGGAAGATGGTTTAATGTTAAATCTGGTGTGAGACAAGGATGTACATTATCCCCTCTGTTATTCATTATCTATATGGATCACATTATGAAGGAAAGTGGTATTAAACATGATATCAAAATTAGAGATGTTAATGTCAGTTTTTTGCTTTATGTGGACGATATTATACTTCTAAATAAATCAGCTACAAGTCTGCAAGATTCTCTGACTAAATTCAATAACTGTTGTAATTGATATGCTATGAAGGTCAGACAAAGTCATTAAAAATACACAGAAGCATTGAAAATATCAACTGCATTGTGAATGGAGAAACTATAGAACAAGTAAAACATTTCAGCTACTTAGGCATGATTTTTAGTGAAGATGGCAAATTAAATATGGAAATAGAACAACAGAATCAACAAAGCTAGAATGGTAGGAAATCAACTGAATAAATTTATATGGAATAAGAGAGAAATTAGTCAAAACACTAAATTAGTTGAATACAATACAGTGTTCAAACCAGTTTTAACTTACAGATCTGAGAGCTAGGTCAGAAGTAAAACACTTGACCAAAGACTATAGACAACAGAAATGAGAGTCCTGAGAAAGATAGATTAGGGGCATAAGGATGGTATCAATGGCAATATCATATTAAAAACGAGGATATTAGGAAAGAACTTGACATTGTCAGCATCCAGGAAAGTGTTAGCAGAGCTAATCTCAGGTGGTATGGTCACTTAAACAGAATGGGCAAGGAAAGATTAGCTAAACAAGTGTTCTCTGCCAGGTTGGCAAGAAAACGACCAAGAGGAAGACCAAGATATAGGTGGATTGATACGGCACAAAGTGCCTTAGACAATAGAAATATAAGATCTGATAATGTTGAAGTCTTCACAAGTAATAGACTGATTTGGAGGAAAATTGTAGATAGGAAGTTAGTAATGATGTAAATTTTTCATGTAGCACTATCATATCCTGTACACCCCTTGATGGTACATGGCAGGAATTTGATGATGATGATGTTATTTTAAGATTGCCTTTAGCACAATGGGTGTAAGCCTTAAGGCATATTGCTAAGAAGGTAGTTCTTTTATTTGAATTTTTCGATTGGAATTCTTTCAATAATTACTTGAATGTTGTGCCTTGTGTTCTGTAACAAGTGCTTTTGCACCCCATGGATGCAGAATTAAAATTCAATGATGTATAATTCAGTAAATATAGCAAACACCAAGGATCACAGGGAGAGTTTCTTATATAAGATGGTTTCCACTAGTGAATTTCTTTTAGCATAGAATTGGCACAAGTTCTGGTCAGAACTTTTCAAAAAAAAAAAAAAAAAAGAATTATGAAAACAGAGGAAAACTCACGTAAAAATACTTTATTAACGAGGAATTTTTGCCTAAGTGTTATAAGCAGGGGTGCTTAAGGGTCAAAGCTGTATAACTGAGAGGAGACCTCCACATAGCCTTTAAAGGAATGCGGAGAACCGACCAGGGCTTCTGACCTAATGTCCAATCCTCACATTCTCGTGGTGCACCCTGTTGGATATCTACTCGGATACTGAACGAACGAGAATGGGCTGGCAATTTGGGATTTAGCCGACCAAATTGTATTCTTATTGGTTAAACCAAAATAAAAAATGATGGTACAACATGACAAAATTTCATGCCGGCTGGGGCGTCGCCCGGTTAAACAAGGCCCCCGTTGTTTTCGCCAGGGAACCAGGGCAAACAGCGATAAGTCAGCCACTGGAACAAATCTGAAAACAAACCCCAACTCAACATCACCAGAGTTAAAGATCGGTACTATCAACATAAGAAGCCTGAATGACAAAGAAATGGAGCTAGCTGAGGAATTAGATAAGTACCAGATCGACATAATAGGGGTGACTGAAACAAAAAAGACCAAAACTGGTGAGATCTTTCTGAGCAATAAATACAAAATGTTATATTCAGGCAATGCAAATCAAGAAAAAGGAGTAGCCATAGTATTCAACACAAAATACGAGGCAAATCTTCTTGAATGGCAGTCATTCTCAAGTAGAGTAATGTGGGGAAATATGAGAATGGGGACTGAACAATGAGACTTATATGTGCGTATGGTCCCACAGAAGGTTCTACTAAGGTAGAAGTGGAGGAATTTTTTGAGGCTTTAGAAAAAGCAACTGACACAATGAAAAAGGAAAAGTTGGTCCTTGTTGGGGATCTAAATAGCAGAGTAGGAAATGATTGTGAGACATACAAAAATATTTTGGGAAAATTTGGAGAACAGAGCAAAGCCAATGATAATGGCAAATATCTGTTGGATTTCTGCTCAGGACATGGACTGGTTATTACTAACACCATGTTCCAACATAAAAATGTGCACAAATTCACATGGAGAGAAGAGTATAATAAGAAAAGTCTCATTGACTATGTTATTGTTAATGGTGATGTTTTCTCCCTGGTGCAGCACACCAGGTGTACAGAGGATTTGAAATTGGAAGTGATCACTATTTAGACTTGAGAAGGATAAAATTGAATTTCATATTGAAAAGAATAACATGTAAGAAAGTTTTAAAGCGAATAAAAATTGAGCAGCTCTCAGATGTGAACTGTAGACTAAAATACACAAAGATTATTGAAGAAAAAATGAAAGAGTTCGAGAACAGGAATCAAACCTTGGAGATTCAGTGGCAAACTCTGAAGAAAACATTGATTGATTCTGCCAGAGAGGCATGTGGTGAGGTTGTCTGCAAGGATAAAAAAATCAGAACTCCCTGGTGGACAGAGGAAGTTAAAGAGGCAGTGAAGGAAAAGAAGAAAGCATATCAAAAGTTCCTGGCAAATAAGTCAGCTTGTGCTCTTAGAGAATATAGAGCCAAATGTAAGAAAGCTAAACAGTGTGTAAAACTAGCTAAACAAAAGTCATGGGAGGACTTTGGCAAGAATATAGAAAATAAATATCAAGAAGGTGGCAAAATATTCTGGAGGTTGTTGAAGAAGCTTAGGAATGGAGGAAAGAGTGCTGTAAAAGGAGTTAGAGATGATAAAGGTGACATGAAAATGGGAGAAAAAGATATCCTTGAAGTATGGAGTAATTACTTTGAAAAACTGCTAAATGAAACAATTTTTTACCACAGTGATGACAACACAGTGGTAAAAAACACTCAACAGGCATGCAGTCAGGAATACATATCCATACTTGAAGAAGAAAAAGCCATCAAAGGCTTGAAATGTGGAAAGGCAGCAGGAGTAGACGATATTCGACCAGAAATGCTGAAGTATGGTGGAATAAGAGTCTTACAGTGGCTGCACTGCATAGTTCAGAAAGCCAGGACAGAGAGACAAATTCCCAATGATTGGAGTAGAGCTCTCATAGTACCCATATATAAAAAGGGAAATAAAACTGAATGTGAGAATTACAGAGGTATTTCCCTACTGAGTGTTCCTGGCAAGATCTATGCAAGTATACTTGAGAAACGGTTGAGAAGAATTGTGAAAGAAAAGCTTGGTGAAGAACAAGCTGGATTCAGGCCAAACAGAGGCTGTCAGGATCAGATCTTCACTTTACGACAAATAGTCGAGAAAGCATGGGAATATAACAAAGATCTGTATTTAAGTTTTGTCGATTTGGAAAAGGCATATGATAAGGTGCCAAGAGAGAAGCTATTCAATACACTGCAGTTATATGGTGTCAATGGGGCATTATATCAAGCAATACTTAGTCTTTATTTGAGTTGTAAGTCAGCAGTTAGAATTGAAGGAAGTACAGGAAGATGGTTTAATGTTAAATCTGGTGTGAGACAAGGATGTACGTTATCCCCTTGTTATTCATTATCTATATAGATCACATTATGAAGGAAAGTGGTATTAAACCTGATATCAAAATTGGAGATGTTAATGTCAGCTCTTTGCTTTATGCAGATGATGTTATACTTCTAAATAAATCCGCTACAAGTCTCCAAGATTCTCTGACTAAATTGAATAGTTGTTGTAATAGATATGGTATGAAGGTCAGCAATCAAAAGACAAAGACAATGAAAATTGGCAGAATCATTGAAAATGTCAACTGTGTTGTGAATGGAGAACCTGTGGAACAAGTAAAACATTTCAGCTACTTAGGCACGATTTTTACTGAAGATGATAAATTAAACACAGAAATAGACAACAGAATCAGCAAAGCTGGTATGGTGGGAAGTCAATTGAATAAATTCATATGGAATAAGAGAGAAATTAGTCGGAACACTAAATTAGCTGTATACAAGACAGTGTTCAAACCAGTTTTAACTTATGGATCTGAGAGCTGGGTCAGAAGTAAAACACTTGACCAAAGACTAGAGACCGCAGATATGAGAGTCTTGAGAAAGATTATAGGCATGAACAGATGGCATCAATGGCAATATCATATTAAAAACGGGGATATTTGGAAAGAACTTGACATTGTCAGCATTCAGGAATGCGTTAGCAGAGCTAATCTCAGGTGGTATGGTCACCTAAACAGAATGGGCGAGGAAAGATTAGCAAAACAAGTGTTCTCTGCCAGGTTGGCAGCAAAACGACCCAGAGGAAGACCAAGATATAGGTGGATTGATACAGTACAAAGTGCCTTAGACGATAGAAATATAAGATCTGATAATGTTGGAGTCTTGACAAGTAACAGAGTGATTTGGAGGAAAATTGTAGATAGGAAGTTAGTAATGATATAATTTTTTCATGTAGTACTATCATATCCTGTACACCCCTTGTGAGTACAAGGCAGGAATTTGATGATGATGATGATGATGATGGTGTTATAAGCATTGTCAGTACATGATCACAGAATGGCAATTAAACAAAAACAGACAATTCTAAAAAGAGCCACTGAGTAGCTAATGTACAATAACTAAATAAGGTCAAATTTCATAACTTATTTTTTTTTTTAAATTATACAAATATATACACAGACAAAATGATGTTAGGAAAGATTAGCATATTTAAAAAGTACTATATCCCATAAAGGGGACAGACGTGGACTATAAGATCTAAGTTAGGACAATGAAATAAAGTATCACATATTTCTTTATAAAAACGTTCTATGAGGAAATGGTTTTGATGAAGGACTTTTGTCTTGTTTCAATGAACCCTACGTATCAAAAGCATGCTCTGCAAGCCCAGAATGTTCAGGGATAAGCAGATCTTCCCGTTTGTCCAAAATAAGATAACCCACAAGAACAAGGAATGTGAGAGATGCCTGGAAAACCCAGAGGTGGAAGCTTGTCCTTAGGAGAAGTGAGAAAGATGGAGATTTTTCTGATTGGTGAAAGGCAACAAATATTCAGTGGTTTTAAAATGTTCGCTATGCGTTCACTAATGTCTTGCACATAAGGGATAGGAATGCAAGTTATTTCTTCTGTATTTGAAGAGGTAGAGATACCATAATTGTTATAAGCTTTTTTGATGAAAGAATCCTTAAAACATTAGGAAAAAAGGTGGAATTAATGTCATAATTCTTTCTGTAAAAGTTTTTCTGAAGAACATAAAGAATGGACATAATATACTAGTCTTAATAGTTCCAACCTTTTGACTAGGATGGTGATGAGATTCAGCATGGATATAACAGCCTATGTATCTTTTTCTTCTTGTGAAAAATGTAGGCTACCATCTGGTTGATGAAGAATTAGAAGATCTAAAAAGGCTAACTGTTATCCAGGCATCTACCAGATTCCTTGCTCCTTGTGGTTATCTTATTTCAGACAAATGGGAAGATCTGTTTTTATCTATTCTATATATATATATAAAATTATAAGCTTTTTTATGTCACGTTTTTTGAATCGTTTTGAAACTCAGGAGCTACCCTGAATGTCGAATCTTCAAAATTCGAGTCATCAGAATTCAAGGAGAACCAACTTACCAGTTCAGAACACATGGGGGGATATAGCCCCCCCTAGTTTGTCTATAAGAACACAAATCTCATATTAATTAAATACCACGATCCTGAACAGTCTGAACTTGCAGAGTACGTTATCGACACTAAACATAGAGTTCAATGGAACAAGACAAAAGTCCTTCATAAAAGTTGTTTCCTCACAGAACATTTTTTATAAAGAAATGTGTGAAACTTTACTTCACTGTCCTAACTTAAACAGACTGGATGGTTTATGTCTATCCCCTTTGTGGGAGATAAAGATTAACAGATCTAAATAGGTTATTTTGCCTATATATACATAATTTATTTTTTTAAATAAGTTAGGAAATTATTGACCTTTTATAATTTTCTTACATTAGCTACTCAGATGGCGCTTTCTAGAATTGTGTGTTATTGTATAATTGCCATTCTGTGATCTTGTACTGACAATGTTTATGATACTTAGGCAAAAATTCTACTATAATAAAGTTTTTTACATGAGTTTTCCTCCATTTTTATAATTCTTTTCATTATGCCAACTTGTGGTATTTCATTATTGAAACAAATCAGAACTTTTCATAAGTTATAAGTCTGTTAAAACACTGTTTTCAATACAAATATATATATATATATTTGTATATATACGAGAGACGTCCAGAAAGTAAGGTCCATTTTTAAATATTTTCACTGCAGTGCTGTGATCGCAATGGTGCGCATGCGTGCTGAGTATGTACTGCCAACCCCTTAAGAAACTGCATCGTGCAATCCAGAATAAATGACATGGCAAGCTTACCAGGGGAGTTGTTTTGATTCATGATAACTTCTGCCCACACGTGGCCAACGTAACACAACTTCTCGCCACCTTCGGCAGAACAATTCCATCATCCCCCATATAGTCCTGACCTTGTGCCAAGTGACTTTCACCTGTTCAAACATTGAAATCTTTCCCTGGTGGTCGGCAGTTTCAAGACGACAACAAGGCAGTCGATACATGGTTTGGCCCCCAGATGGCAACCTTCTACAACCAAGGTATACAACTCTTGGTGTCCCGTTATGATAAGTGCCTGAACAATGGCGGAAATTATGTAGAAAAGATATCTACTTTAATTTCCAATGAAGTATTTTTTGTAAGTATATTTTTTTTCCTCTGACAGCCCATCGGAACTTACTTTCTGGACATCCCTCATATATATTTGTATTGCAAAGGTAATATATATTTGACTTTACAAAAGTCAAATATATATTATCTGGTTTATTTCTTATATGGTATTCAGAGTTAATGTTACTGAAATACATTTTAATATAGTAGCAAACATACAAGCCTTACTATACATTTCAACAAAATAAGTTTTTGCTGAACTGTTTTCTATCTTCACAAACCCATACCACTATATTGAGTGTGGAATGGACTTTTTTTTGTGTGAAAAACACTGAATAAAATGAACAATTTTTTTTTAGCTTAGATATCTATCAATAATGTATTTTTTGAAAATATTTGCATTTAAAAAATTAACATTTTTTAAAATGGAAACTGTATTATGTTAAAAAAATTCTGCATATATTTGTGATGCTTTTTTTTCAGCGGTTTTCGCCTCCCAGTCAGTGAGAGACTAGCACCCTGATTAATGGAAAGGTGAAGTAAAGGTGTCCAAAGAAAGATGGATTCTGACTGTTTGGCTAATTAGAATGCAAAAAATAAAGCTTCAGAGATAAATAATCAAACAAGACAATGACTATCTAGAGAGCAATAAAGACAACAAATGAATTTGACCAAGCATGGCCTACTGAAAGCCAAACCACAGCTTGCAGAACCACTTTACTGTGATACCCTCAAAGGGAAGAGGTACTGGCTCCTTAGTTTAATTAAGTAAGATGTGTTAAATCCTTTTTATAACATGGTATATTCTCCTTAGTAAATCCTTTTTATATATCTTCCTTTATATGGCTTGTTGGTCTAGGGGTATGATTCTTACTTAGGGTGCAAGAGGTCTGGGGTTCAAATTGCAGACGAGCCCATTCATTGTATTTTGAACATCTCCATAGTGCAATTGGAAGAATGATGATAAGTTGTGCCCTTTAATTGGAAAAGGCCTAAGTTCAATTCTTGTCATGATGGGAGGAATCTTAATATGAGTTTTTTCAATTAAAGGTGAGTTAGCTGATCTCATATGGAGGTACAGTATTTCCTCAAAAATTAGACCGGGTCTTATATTAATTTTTGCTCCATTATGACGTATTATGGCTTATTTTCAGGGAATGTCTTATTTTTTCATGTACAACAATCTACATTTGTTCAAATACAGTCATGTCATCATCAACGCATGAATAACGCATGTTATTCGTGCATTGTGTCTGTACTCCGATTGGTCATTCAGCAATAAGTCTCGAGTTCATCTGTTTACACAGCCGTTTACCTCTCGTCCAAAGGCGCCCACCTGGGTATTTACAAATACTTAATTATAATTTATATTATCATTTATTTTAAGTATTAATGTCAATAATATTATTTATTTATATTTAATTATATATTAATATTATTATTTTATAATTCAATACGTCTGCCGTGTGTCGCAACAGACGTACTAAATGTGTCCGTCTGGCTGACGATCTTAACTAGGGCTTATATTATGAGCATTCTGAAAAATCATGCTAGGGCTTATTTTCCAGTTAGGTCTTATTTTCGGGGAAACACAGTAGCAGGGTTTTTTCTCCCAGAAACTCAGGTTTTTCATCCTGCATACAGACAAATCAGCCTTGAAAACACATGCAATTTACAGAAAAAAAAATACTAGCAGTGGTGGTGGGCAGTATGGCATTGGTCTAGATAATGATGGCAGTGGCAGTTAGATGTAGTTGGCGGATTACATGGTGGACACAGAGTTGTAGAGTAGGTGCCCTCCCCCGATGAGGATTTGGACTCCTTGAAGGTGTCACGAAATAATAATAATAATATATCTAAGTCCTGAAATAACAGAAGCCTTAGAAGTAACAAACAAATACTCTTACATCATAAGCTTAGTATTTGTTCACTATCATACAGCATGTTTAGTTTCAGTCACTACATAGTACATAACTGTTTGACTAAGTGACAAGTTGTCAATTATCCTTGTTCCTTCAGCATTAAATGGTGCACCACAGAAGAGGAGGAGAGTGAAGATCAGGTGAAATAGGCTAGTTGATTTTTCATTCTTTATAGAAAAAACATAAAGGACTCATATAGATATTTAGCTTAGATCCTTAGGTGATCCCACAAAAACAAAATTTAAAAAAAAAAAAAAAAAATTATTGGGACTATACTTTGTAAATTAAAAATAAATAGGAAAAAATGTACTGAATTGTTTAGTTCACAGTATAATTCAATACAGAATAAGATCTGTATTTGAATTATACCGTATATCAAACTATTCAAAACTTTGTTTTACTGTATCCATTTCACAGCCATTAGTACTAAAAAGACAATGCCCATTCATAAAGCATGATAATTAATTACACTTCTGATAACCAGTTAATGAATTAGGTATGTCTCTACAGATAGTTCAAATATTTCAAATATGTGATTTACTGTACTTTCATAGTTTTGCAAACCGAAAAGAAAACAACAGATAAACATGCAACACAGTCATCAATTCCATTATATATATAAATATATAACAGTTACTCACTTTCCACCTCATGAACACATAATCTGTATTTCTCAGGTCCTCATAGTCAAAACAATCTGAATTGAAGATTTTTGCATACTGATAAAATGAGTGAAATTTATTCTGAAACAAAAGAAATATTTTCAAAACTGAGGAGGTATCTAACAAGATAACAATGGAATATCTGATATTTATTAGACATGTTAATAAACTTCAGAATTTGAAAATCACGAAAGAAATAAGTGATATTTATTCTAATTTTGATATTCTGTAATTCATTAGTTACATAACTGACATCATCAGGGAATGATAATACAGATAAAACAAGAAAATAATGTTTAGAATGTAAAGCAAGTGCAAACGAGTAATGATGATACTGGGTGTGACGTTAATAAAGCAGTGAACTGCAGTTATCTGTGGAATAAAACGAGGATAACCTGGCCTATAAATTTGTATAGGTTCCTTACAGTAGTGCAAACTAGGAAAATCAAACATTGCATCATTTCTGAGTACCTTTACTCTCAGAATTACATTTAAATCAAACTGATGAAATTAATTTTTTGTTCCAGTTCATTTATTCATTAAAATACAAATTCAGCAAAACCAAAAGATCAGTACGAATGTCCTATTGGCCCAAAACAGAAAAAACTGCAAAATATTGAAACTGTGTAAATATCCAGAAAGGGAAGAGATCACATTAATCCTTAACTGAGTATAATGTCTATTTATTCCCTTCAGCCTTAAGGTTGGTGGGGAAGCAATACGCTACTATACCAGGGAAATGATTATGAAGTAAGGTGGTTTCCCATTGCCTTCCTTGCCGTAAGTATATTTATGACTGAAGCTGTGCATGTTCATGGAACCAGTTTGCCTGTTTTGAGGGATATAAAATCCGAGTTACTGGTGGTGGTGGGGGGGAACCCTCTGCCTCTGTATGAGACTAGTTAACTCACCTTTAGTCAAAAGAGACCAGATAAAGATTCCTCATGTCATGGACAGGAATCAAATCCAGATCTTTCCAACCAAAGGGCTTTGTCTATACCGACTGAGCTACGGAGGCTCCACAACTGAGCATAATAGAACTGCAATAACTGCAATTTTGGAAGTGATCTGTTAGGAAGTATTTTAAAAAATATATAGCTATGGGAGTTGTATACAGTTTAATTTCATAGAGAATGACTAAGAGAGAGATATATAAGGTTTGATATGCCACTACTAACAGTCTATGATTATTACTATTACAAGAGACCTCCACGGAGTCAAGGACTAATCAAAAGATCACCACATGTTCTAGGCAGCTATTTAAGAATGCTGCTGGTCAATAATCATCAACAGTGTTGATCACAATGGGAAAAACAAAGGATCTTTTGATAAATATTGTGAGTACCCATCTGGCTGGAGCCATGATTTTGAAAACAGCAGAGCTAACTGGTTTCTTAAAAGATGAAATACCCCAGGTGTTTAAACAGTGGAAAAATAACCCATGCTGCTTGTGTAAGAAACATAATTGTGGTCCTAAGACAATCTGCTAGGAACGAGATCGCTGTCTTCTGAGAAGACTTGTACAGACAAACAGAACTGTGTGCAGCAATTGACCAAAGCATTTAATGAAGGCTGTTCCTGACTCATATCTCACCAAATTATGTACAAGGAATTGAAGAGAATTGATATTGTAGGCACATGCCTACACATGGAAACCACTGATTTCTACAAAGAACAAGAAAGTTTGTCTACAGTGATGTCAGGAACACTGTGATTGGACTAGAAAATTGAAAAAAAAGTCATATGGTCCAATGAGTCGAGGTTATGACAAATCTGAAATTGCCAGCTTATCCTTGTTCGTTCAGTATCCGGGTGGATATCTGCTAAATACAATACTTAAGTCATTATACATCTTGTTCTGTATTGACGGTAAGCAGAGTTTGGCAGAAGCCTCATGAAGCAATGAATCCAGCTTGCCTTGCAAATACAACAAGGTTCTGGAGATGGTGTCATAGTGTGGGGTATGTCCTGTTGGTAAGGAACAGGTCCCCCTGATATTGCTGGAAGGTCAAGTGTTCCCAAGGGAATATCTAAACATTGTTGCTGATCAAGTCCATCCTGAAAACGTTTACTTTTTTTTTATCCAGCAGGTGACAATGCTACTGTCCATCATGCAAGAATTATTCAGCAGTTATTCAGCGAGCATGACAACAACTTCCACCATCTTCCCAGGTCACCACAAAGTCCAGATCTGAACCCCATTGAGAATGTATGGGATATGTTAGAAAAACAGATCCAGGAGAAAGTCCTCTTCTGTCAAATCTGAACCAGTTAGCCACGCTACCGGCCAAGATGTATATACATCCAAGTTACCATGGATGTGAAGTGTATATTGTTAGATCTTGAATGGGAGAATTTATTGAAAAATTAATTCATACAAGATTTAACAAGTCTAACATATCAACAAGGAGAAACTTGTACTTAAGCATACAAAAGGATTGTAAATAGGGCTATAAATACCTTTAAATGCAGAATTATAAAAGAAAACTTGTTTATTCAAATCTAAGTAAAGATTTCCAGTTTGTAAAATGTAACTATAAAAGGGTATTCTATGTGAAATGAAATACTTATCAAGGTGTAAACAAAAGTCCAAAGTTCGTGGGCAAACCGTTCGGGTAAACATTTGGCTTGAGGCATAAACATTTACACAGAAAGCAGCGCTAGCTCGTTTTCCCGAACGACGCTACACAAGGAGATGCGGTATACTGGATCATCTCGCGGGCAAAGAAGACCAGTGCCGTGCGAAAGAACGTGGCAGTAAAGAGGGTGCCAAGGGTGCAGAATAAAAGGGGTTTGCTCCCCTCTCGAGGCTTTTGCTTTTTGTCTTGTTCTCCTGACCTTTTCGGATGTTTTGCGTTGCTGGACGTTGGGCCTCTCTCTCACACCTCCTGATGGATTCCGGATTGCCCTTAGATGTTAGATGTCGGCACCCGCAGTTCCAGCACCCTGACTAGCTACCTCCTCGGAACAGAATAGCTGAACTGGCAGCTCTGACGAGGGCTAGCGGCATCAGAACCAGACAGATTTGGGCATATCACCAGACGTTCGGTAAAGCCAAGTAGAATGACCTCTATGAGTAACCACGTGGATAAAGGCCAAGCGGAGATGCTCTGACCCCAATTCGAGGAAGAAGGATCAAGCTGTATAAGACGAAAATGTGAATTAAGTGATGTGTTAATCTTCCCAGGAGCTAGTAACATACAGAATTTTGTTATTCCTTTCCCACTTAGAGTGAAGAAATGTATATAGTTAGTGATCAAGGACAATGTAGTATAGAACTCTTAGGTGATTATCAATGATAGCAGTAGCTTAACTCCACTGAGCATTTCGTTAGAGAAAGTTTATAGATGATTTGTGACAGTATGTTATGTGAATAACTAATGTAATTTAGAAGAGAAATGAATGAATGAAATTTAAGACTTTGTATAATGTGTAGTTTAATGCTTAATCTTATAGAAGGAGCTAATAATTGTATCCAGTTGTGTTTTAGTTGGTTTAACTAGTTCTTTTCTAAAGTAAAGTACTTTAGAATGACATACTATTGACTGAGTGCATGAATGTAAATGTATAACCTTAAGATCTCAATAAATGTTCTTTGTGTTTTATACCTGACATTGGCCTGAGAATGAATTCAAATTACCACTCATAAAATTGGAACCTAAGCGGAGTAGAATAGATGTTTAAAAGCCACGATTGCAAACGATATTAAAAATAGCTGTTATTGAGAATTTTGGTACTAAGAATAAGTGTTAGATTCTTCACCTGTGTATGTTATCTGAGAGAGTTTCCCTGGTCAAGAATTCCTTCAAACCTAAAGATATTGGCTGGCGCAGTGTAACAAATAAATTTGCCAGTATTTGATCAGGAGACAATCTCAGAGAGTAATCACAAAGGATTTTGTCCATGACAAAGGACTTTGTCATGGACAAAATCCACGACAAAGGATTTGTCATGGATTTTGTCCGAGTAATTGATACCAGTGATTAATCTAGTAACTGGCCAAATATATAGATAGTCTTTCTATATCGTGTACTGAAGGCAAAATTTAGGTTTAGATCTTGGGAGTAATTAGGGTAAAAGCAAATTAGATCTAAATAAGGAAAAACAAGAATAAATTAAAACAAAGCCACGAAAGTGGTGACATAACAATATTAAAATTGTAATACCATTGATATTACATTGAAATATATGATGGATATGAAGCATATGAGGATGCGTATTTGATTCATAATGGCCGGTAAGGTGGTTAAAGGACTGTGGCAAATGCCTGATATGTAGACGTAGATGCAATCCAACATCTTGTAGAATCTATGCCAAACCGCATATGCGCTGTAATTTGGACTACAGGAGGTCCAACATGGTACTAAATAAAAGTTTACAATTCAGTGACTGGTATGTGTAGATCATTGCAGAAACAATTCAAAGCACAAGTGAAAAAAACTTAATGTCCTAACAAGGCACACACTTTGGGGCAGATAATCAAAGTTAATTTGGAAAAGTCATGCTGTCAGTCTCAGAATGACCATTTCCCAGATATTTGGCAAAAATTAATGCAGCCATAATTATTGAAGTTGGGCCTTCATAGCTGATGCCAATTCTAAAAAAATACTCTCATTTTTGGAATTGGCATCTATGTAACACTGATCTAACAGATAAGCTTAGGTGTTGACGGTTATTCATGACTTAAGTTTTTAATGGTATTAACAACATCAAACAATTTAAATCAAAAGATATTTTATTAACTGCTTATATTTCGCTGAATTTCAAATCAGCATCATCAGAGCACAACACACTTGTACACGTGACAGTGAGTAAGTAAAACAATAAAATTGCAGTGTACAAAAGATCTAAAGTCCTATTTATGGACTTTAGATCTTCATCATCATCATCAAATTCCTGCCATGTACCCTCAAGGGGTGTACAGGATATGACAGTACTACATGAAAAAATTACATCATAACTAACTTCCTATCTACAATTTTCCTCCAAATCAGTCTGTTACTTGTCAAGACTCCAATATTATCAGATCTTATATTTCTATCGTCTAAGGCACTTTGTACCGTATCAATCCACCTATATCTTGGTCTTCCTCTGGGTCGTTTTCCTGCCAACCTGGCAGAGAACACTTGTTTTGCTAATCTTTCCTCTCCCATTCTATTTAAGTGACCATACCATCTGAGATTAGCTCTGCTAACGCATTCCTGGATGCTGACAATGTCAAGTTCTTTCCTAATATCCTCATTTTTAATATGATATTGCCATTGATGCCATCTGTTCACGCCTCTAATCTTTCTCAGGACTCTCATATCTGCGGTCTCTAGTCTTTGGTCAAGTGTTTTACTTCTGACCCAGCTCTCAGATCCATAAGTTAAAATTGGTTTGAACACAGTCTTGTATACAGCTAATTTAGTGTTCCGACTAATTTCTTTCTTATTCCATATGAATTTATTCAATTGGCTTCCCACGATACCAGCTTTGCTGATTCTGTTGTCTATTTCTATATTTAGTTTACCATCGTCAGTAAAAATTGTGCCTAAGTAGCTGAAATGTTTTACTTGTTCCACAGGTTCTCCATTCACAACACAGTTGACATTTTCAATGATTCTGCCTATTTTCATTGTCTTTGTCTTTTTATTGCTGACCTTCATACCATATCTATTACAACAGCTATTCAATTTAGTCAGAGAATCTTGCAGACTTGTAGCGGATTTATTTAGAAGTATAACATCATCTGCATAAAGCGAAGAGCTGACATTAACATCTCCAATTTTGATATCAGGTTTAATACCACATTCCTTCATAATGTGATCCATATAGATAATGAATAACAGAGGGGATAATGTACATCCTTGTCTCACACCAGATTTAACATTAAACCATCTTCCTGTACTTCCTTCAATTCTAACTGCTGACTCACAACTCAAATAAAGACTAAGTATTGCTTGATATAATGCCCCATTGACACCATATAACTGCAGCGTATTGAATAGCTTCTCTCTTGGCACCTTGTCATATGCCTTTTCCAAATCGACAAAACTTAAATACAGATCTTTGTTATATTCCCATGCTTTCTCGACTATTTGTCGTAAAGTGAAGATCTGATCCTGACAGCCTCTATTTGGCCTAAATCCAGCTTGTTCTTCACCAAGCTTTTCTTCCACAACTCTTCTCAACCGTTTCTCAAGTATACTTGCATAGATCTTGCCAGGAACACTCAGTAGGGAAATACCTCTGTAATTCTCACATTCAGTTTTATTTCCCTTTTTATATATGGGTACTATGAGAGCTCTACTCCAATCATCGGGAATTCGTCCCTCTGTCCAGGCTTTCTGAACTATGCAGTGCAGCCACTGTAAGACTCTTATACCACCATACTTCAGCATTTCTGGTCGAATATCATCTACTCCTGCTGCCTTTCCACATTTCAAGCCTTTGATGGCTTTTTCTACTTCAAGTATGGATATGTATTCCTGACTGCATGCCTGGTCAGTGTTTTTTATCACTGTGCTGTCATCACTGCTTGTTTCATTTAGCAGTTTTTCAAAGTAATTACTCCATACTTCAAGGATATCTTTTTCTCCTGTTTTCATTTCACCTTTATCATCTCTAATTCCTTTTACAGCACTCTTTCCTCCATTCCTAAGCTTCTTCAACAACCTCCAGAATATTTTGCCACCTTCTTGATATTTATTTTCTATATTCTTGCCAAAGTCCTCCCATGACTTTTGTTTAGCTAGTTTTACACACTGTTTAGCTTTCTTACATTTGTCTCTGTATTCTGTAAGAGTAAAAGCTGACTTATTTGCCAGGAACTTTTGATATGCTTTCTTCTTTTCCTTCACTGCCTCTTTAACTTCCTGTGTCCACCAGGGAGTTCTGATTTTTTTATCTTTGCACACAACCTCACCACATGCCTCTCTGGCAGAATCAATCAATGTTTCCTTCAGAGTTTGCCACTGAATCTCCAAGGTTTGATTCCTGTTCTCAAACTCTTTCATTTTCTTTTCAATAATATTTCTGTATTTTAGTCTACAGTTTACATCTGAGAGCTGCTCAATTTTTATTCGCTTTAAAACTTTCTTACATGTTATTCTTTTCAATATGAAATTCAATTTTATCCTGCTCAAGACTAAATAGTGATCACTTCCAATTTCAAATCCTCTGTACACTCTGGTGTCCTGCACCAGGGAGAAAACATCACTATCAACAATAACATAGTCAATGAGACTTTTCTTATTCCTAGCCTCTTCTCTCCATGTGAATTTGTGCACATTTTTATGTTGGAACATGGTGTTAGTAATAACCAGTCCATGTCCTGAGCAGAAATCCAACAGATATTTGCCATTATTATTAGCTTTGCTCTTTTCTCCAAATTTTCCCAAAATATTTTTGTATGTCTCACAATCATTTCCTACTCTACTATTTAGATCCCCAACAAGGACCAACTTTTCCTTTTTCATTGTGTCAGTTGCTTTTTCTAAAGCCTCAAAAAATTCCTCCACTTCTACCTTAGTAGAACCTTCTGTGGGACCATAGGCACAAATAAGTCTCATTGTCCAGTTCCCCATTCTCATATTTGCCCACATTACTCTACTTGAGACTGACTGCCATTCAAGAAGATTAGCCTCGTATTTTGTGCTGAATACTATGGCTACTCCTTCTTTTCCTTGATTGTTAGATCTTTAGATCTTTTAATTCATTTTTTCAACATTGCCCTCTAATGTTGAAAAAAAATCATTACAGTTATGTGGGAGTTGCTCTTAGGATTGACAGTCTCCCAAATTTTTGGCAAATTAATGCAACTGTACTTGTTCAGATCAGGAAAATTCTTCAAAGCCATTGCTGACAAAAAATAATCTTTCAGATCTGTAACAGCTCCTAAATAACACATTCGTTTTCTTCCATATAATCATGTGTGAAGGAGTATCCAAAGCGTGGTCTGCCAGTCCTGACTTGCCATAATAACAGTAATGGACAAACTACTGTTAACTAAAGATCAGTTAACATCTGCCTGGTAGAACATAAAAAATACATTCGCTACTATTACTATGGAAGTCAGGACTGGCAGACCACGCTTTGGATACTCCTTCACATAGGATTAGATGGAAGAAAATGAATGTGCTATTTAGGTGTTGTTACAGATCTGAAAGATTATTTTTTGTCAGCAATGGCTTTGAAGAATTTTCCTAATCTGAACAAGTACAGTTGCATTAATTTGCCAAAAATTTGGGAGACTGTCAATCCTAAGAGCAACTCCCACATAACTGTAATGATTTTTTTTCAACATTAGAGGGTGCCATAAATAGGACTTTAGATCTTTTGTATACTGCAATTTTATTGTTTTACTTACTCACTGTCGTGCATACAAGTGTTATGCTCTGATGATGCCGATTTGAAATTCAGCGAAATATAAGCAGTTAATAAAACATCGTTTGATTAAATTGTCTAGTGTTGTTAACACTGTTAAAAAATTAAGTCATGTGTAACACTGATGTCTTCTTCCATTTAATCTTCTGTGAATCTGTCCAGAGCAATATACTAGTCCTGACTAGCCATATAGATAATTGTGGATGTAATTTGTGTATTCTTCAAATAGATCAGTTAACATTCATCAACAAGTCTGTCCAAAGTATGCTAAACTGCACTCACAAGGAAATTTATACAATCCAGGATGTGCAAAGGGTTGAAGTTGATCCATAGGAGAACAGATGAAGAAAGTTAGCTGAAGGAGTGGTTTGAAAGTGGTATGGAAATAATACTAACAGAGAAACTCGCGTTATCACTTCTGATGTAGCTTAAATATAAGGGATGGAAATGGTTTTGCAGCAATCTTGATCTTGTGGAAGGGGATGGAGGGGACATGCAGTATTTTGTTCATTTTGTTGGTTGTAGCCATTCATTGAAAAAAGTCTGCAAAGGTACCTGAACTCAGTGTCAAGGACTGTGTCAATTAAACAAACAGTTGTAAGTGTTTTGAGGAAGCCATACTGTTGGGATGGGTGATGGCGGTGGTGGTATGATTGCTTGTGTAAATAGCTTCCTGTATGTTTATATTTTCTATAAACAGAGAAGGATAATAAGCCATCAGGTAGTTATGTCCTTTTTTGGACACTAGTGTGTCCAAAAAAGGGTAGAAAATTTTTACTTTCTTTTTCTATCAAGAAGTTTATTTTCAAATGTTAATCATTAAGATGTGCTAAAAATCTATCCAATGTGAGACCAAATAGCAAACATATAATGAATATAGCATAGCATAATCAAACTATTGGTTTTTAATTGTATCTATGTTGAGTGCTTGGTTTTCAAAATGTTCCATATATAAGTTAATAAGTGGGATGGGGGGAGGGGAACCAATTGTAGTTCCATCAAGCTGTTTATATGTTTTTCCTTTCCATGAGAAATAACCAGAATAAATGGTGAATTTAAATTACCATTTATTCTGGTTGCAATATACTTGTGACAAGATGTGCTCTGAAGATCTGAGTAGAAAAACCAGCGAAATATTATGTAAATTCAATAAAGTAATTGCATATATTTTTATTTTGGTGTTAATACCTTGAAGTAGTATCATGAATTCTTTCTTTCTCTCCCATAGTCCTAAATGGACCGTTGGGTCACTCATGGCTGGTAGGTGATATTCTTTGTTAGCCTCCTCCAATCATCTCGGTATCTTGTTCTTGATTCCAGATGAGAAAGGGAGGAATCTGTCCATTTTTTGATGTTATCAGTCAATTTTAATTGACTAATAATTGATGGCCCCTAACAATTAATCCCAGAACAATTCCTTCTAGTGCTTGCTTTGGAATGCCATTAGCCCTCTCCATGTCAGAAACATTTCATCTGTCTTCTTCTGATGACTATCAGAATATTTTCCCTTTTTCTCCCGTCTATTGAATCAGTATCATGAATAACCAACAACATTTAAGCCTTTCTGTACATATACAAATTCTGCACATGAGAAGCAACTGCACTTCATAAAGCATATCAATTAGCAAATGGAAACTAAAACTGTCATGACAACTCAATTGTCTTGTCTTCCTAAAAACATACCAAGGACACTAACACATTCGTAACTCTTAGATTCAGACAGAAATTCCATTCAGCAGAAGGCAAACATGTTTACATGTAGGGGAGATTAGCATTCATTTGAGAACAGATCAGCAGCACACACATCAAACTAGCTAATATTAATGCTGTCATCATTGCATTACAGCAAGAGCCTTCTGAAATACTAAATCCAGAACTGTAGTCTATTTTTCTATACCATCATTTGGAGGAAAAAAAATAATAATAATATATATATATATACATATATATATATATAGGGTGATTTAGAACTCTTGGGCCAAACTTTAAGGGGTGATAGAACACACCTAAACAAGCACTTTTTGTCATACAATGCATGGTCCGAACTCGAGCGGTGAAGCGCTAGAAGGTGCTTTCCAAGCGTCTTATAAGCGCTGGTATTTGCAGTCGTCGTTATTTCTACCGCGGAGTGCAAAAAGGATGGATTCATTCACAAATCAGGAGAAGGCTGACATGCATTTCATTTACAGAGCTGCGGATGGAATGAGAGGGAAGCCCAAGGACTGTACCGAGAGCGCTTTCCGACCAGACGTGTGCCTGATCGTAAAACCTTTCAGCGATTGCACCAGGTAACTGTGCGAAATGGGCTCCTTTGTCAGCGGCATGCAAGGAGTGTGAGGACGCTACGTGTTACAGAGGAAATTCTACATAGGATTGCAGATCGCCCAGAATGTAGCATGCGATCAATTTCCCATGCCGTACGTGTGCCCCAGTCGACGGTGTGGCGAGTTCTACGAGACGAACAATTACACCCCTACCATGCACAGAGGGTGCACGCCTTGCCACCTACAGATTACTGGCCTCGTGCAATTTTGCACAGTGGTTCCTGCAGCAGACTGCAGTGCAGCCGGACTTTGATTCACGTCTTATTCACTGACGAATGCACCTTTACACGTGAGGGCATTTTTCATACCCACAATTATCATGTGTGGGTGAGCAGAAATCCACATGCCACACATCCACATTCATACCAGTGGCGTTTCTCCATAAATGTTTGGGATGGAATTCTACATGACCATTTGATTGGCCCATACCTTCTGCCAGCACGACTGAATGGGAGAACATACCTTGTAGTTTTACAAGAGGTCTTGCCAAAATTACTGAACCCTGTTCCAGCAAACATTCAAACACGTATGCGATTCAAACACGACGGAGCGCCACTCGATTTCAGTGTGGATATGCGGAACGCCTTGGATGCAATATTTCCAGGACGATGGATTGGTCGGGGTGGGACCACCCTGTCCAATGTCCACCACGATCGCCCCATCGATTCTAATTAGGACCTTATTGCCAGGATTTCTATTGCCACTGCTGCTGGTCGCTCTTTTGAGCAGTTTCTGTAATTTGTTCAACAAAATTCTTTACTTTATGTTCTGTAATTTCTGCAATTGTTTCAAATCTGCTCTGTCATTCTTATGTTTCTTCATTTCCTGATACAGTAGTTGCTAACCCAGTTGTGAACTCTAGCGCTTCACTGCTTGAGTTCAGACCATGCATTGTATGATGAAAAGTGCTTGTGTTTGACCCAAGTGTTCTGAATCACCCTGTGTGTGTGTGTGTGTGTGTGTGTGTGTGTGTGTGTGTGTGAAGCTTTGAAAATAATGACAAGCATAAAATGTAGTATCCATGATCTATCATACATTCATACAGTGGCTAACATTGATTTAGACATGGCTAGTTTCTGGCAAAATCCAAATCTCCTAAGAGTAACATTCCACCTAAAGAAATATCATATACAAAAAAGTTATGGAAGAACAAAAAAATTAAAACCAAAGTAAATAAGGGAAATGCAACTGATATTAGGGGCTGTTCGGATTATAACAGAAAAATGGCTAATTGCCTTAAAAAAATCCTCTACTTATCAGATTATCTCAAAAGGAAAAAAAAAAGTCCATAAAGTATTTAAAAATAGTTGCATCTTGGCCTAAAGAAATTACCAAAAATGCTAAAATTTTATCATGTCAGGTCACCATGGATATACGAGGTCCTCAAAATTCATAAACTTAATATTCCCTCCTCCTCTTCATCCATTATGGGGACTTCTTGAAGTTGAACCGATTCCCTCCATAGAACAAGGCGTCGCTCCTCAGGCTTATGGATCAATGGTTTTGTTCTTTGCATAAAACCATGCCTCGATTTGAGTTGAGAGGCCGTGATGATATGGCCATACATTTGGTGTCTTTCGTCCGCTTTTTTCTCTCTCCATCTCCAGTGAAATCAGCAGGACAATCATTATGTTCCCATTTCTGCTAAGCCTACAGCAATGCAAGCAACAGCCGACTAACATCTTTTTAAAGATGAACTACTGACTCACTGAGTCTGCTCATGACAGCCTTCTTTTTGTTCACCTACCTCAATTCTGTGGAATAGCCTTCTCCATGAACCGACTGCTTTGCTCTTGCCAGGCATGCCATTTATTTTCTATAGATCCTTGCAGCCTCTTGCGTGTGGAAATAATAAAAAAACAACCTGCCTTATGGATAATCAGTCATTTTCTTCTAACTTTTTATTTTGTAGGTCATAGAAGTATTCTGCCCATTCAATTCATATTCTTTCCTTATTTATTAATAGATTTTCAGCCTTCCATTTACACATACAGTGGTATCTCGCTAATCCGAACTAATAAAAACTGTGCTCGTTCGGATTAGCGGATTTCCCCCAAGAGACAACAATAACTAGCATTTAAGACAAAAATAATCAGATTCTAATGGTATATCAATTTAATTCTGTAAATAAATTAACTGATAGAAAAAAGCTACTGTACTGTAACGTAAAACAAAAAATAATACAGTACACAAGTTTATTTTAGTAAAAAATTTAATTTGTATGTACCTGTATTGTTGAGGATTCTGATTTAATAAAATTCCATAGTTCAGTACGTAACTTAATTTATGTAAAAAATATTACTTTCTTGTACACAACACAAAAAAGTTTTTTATTTCTTTGTAAAAAGTCACTGATTTTCTTTTGCTTCTTTGAAGCTTAAATTTTTTCAAATGCTTCTTCTTGGAGCTGCATTAGCAACAAAATTTTGTGGAATGGCGTATCATTCTGTTTCCCATTCTATACACATATTAAAACTGTCAGCTGCCTCTTCATGTTTTACTTTTTTTTCTTCGAGTTCTTCATTGTCATCATCATCTTCTAATTCATTCTGTAGCATCATATTTATAATTTCAGCATCTGATTTGATTTCGAATTCACTTTCGGTTCTACCTGTATTCCAACCCGCAGCATCTTTTTATGTGAAATTTCAACGTCTGGATTTATATTTTTAACCAAATTATGTACGTTTTGAATTTCCTCTTTTTGTGTATATTTGTGATTCATGCCGACAATACAGTACGTACTGAACAGGAAAAAAGAAAAGCAAACGTGAATACACAATAAATCAAAATAGTCCTCCAGTATAACCGTACAATCGACAGTATGAAAAAAAAAAAATACTGTACTGTAATAATAATAAATAAATAATAATAGTTAAAATAATAATTATTAAATAAAAATAATAGTACACAAAATAATAATGCGTAATAAATAAAACTTTTTTCTTTCAAACCGCAGTTCGGATTACTGGAGGGTTCGGACTAAAGAGGTTCGGATTAGCGAGATACCACTGTAGTTATTTTAAGCACATCTCTTCTTTATGTCATGAATCTCCTTATAAAATGTCTTGAATTCATCTTGACTTCTCAATATTTGCATCTCTTTAAACTCCTTTCCCATTATCTCTCCTATTATTTTTTCTTTTTTTTTTTTGCAAAGTCTTTTCTCTTTCTTTTTCTTCCAATTATATACTTCAATTACTGCAGAATCCTTTTTTTTTATACAACACCCTCAGGTAAGCTTCAATCTTCATTACAAAATCATATCAATGGAGTGTCCCCTGTGCCCAACTCCTCTTTCGCTATATTTAAAGTAATTTTCTTTCACTTTTTCAAATTTCATTAATATCTCTATCATTTAACACATTAATTCTCTAATTTGGTAAGTTTTTCTTTGTACTTCTTCACTTATTCTAGAACTTGCAGACTTGCAGTCTGGAAATATTAAATTTCTTGATTTTCGTTCCTCTTACTTTTCTGATGTTCGAAATGCTAGATTATATAAGCAGTTACAAGTATGTGGTCAGAATTCACACATACAGCTTACAGTGTTCCGTTCAGGCCTATGTCTGACACTTATCAATACATGATCTAGCTGATTTAATGTTGTGCCATCCAGTGACTCAAACAGACAACTTGCAACAACCAGTTCATGTGAGGCAGAAAAGTTAATCAACTTAAGACCATCACAGAGAGATTGTACCGGATAATTGGTACAATCTCTCTGTAGAGAGAGAGAGAGAGAGAGAGAGAGAGATTGTACCAGATAACTGTAGGAGAAAAAACATTTTCTTGGTCAGCTTAATCAATAAAGTCTCCAAGAATAATTTTTATACGATAATGTGAGAATCCATCAACTGCTTTTTCCAAAGAATTCTACAAGGCATTTTGTCGGTTCATTAGAGAAAAACCTTGGTAGGTACATATACATTAACCAGAATGTAAGTGAAAAAACCTTCCTCCGAAGCACAGATAGCATATCCTAAGACGTGGTACTTCATCATCATCAATTTCCTGACATGTACTCTCAAGGGGGGTGTAGAGGATATGACAGTACTACATGAAAAATTTACATCATTACTAACTTCCTATCTACAATTTTCCTCCAAATCAGTCTGTTACTTGTCAAGACTCCAACGTTATCAGATCTTATATTTCTATCATCTAAGGCACTTTGTACCGCATCAATCCACCCATATCTTGGTCTTCCTCTGGGTCATTTTCCTGCCAACTGGGCAGAGAACACTTGTTTTGCTAATCTTTCCTTGCCCATTCTGTTTAAGTGACCATACCACCTGAGATTAGCTCTGCTAATGCATTCCTGGATGCTGACAATGTCAAGTTCTTTCCTAATATCCTCTTTTTTGATATGATATTGCCATTGATGCCATCTGTTCATGCCTCTTATCTTTCTCAGGACTCTCATATCTGCAGTCTCTAGTCTTTGGTCAAGTGTTTTACTTCTGACCCAGCTCTCAGATCGACAAGTTAAAACTTGTTTGAACGCTGTCTTGTATATGGCTAATTTAGTGTTCCGACTAATTTCTCTCTTATTCCATATGAATTTATTCAATTGACTTCCTGCCATACCAGCTTTGATGATTCTGTTGTCTATTTCCATATTTAATTTACCATCTTTATTAAAAATTGTGCCTAAGTAGCTGAAATGTTTTACTTGTTCCACAGGTTCTCCGCTCACAACGATTCTACCTATTTTCATTGTCTTTGTCTTTTTATTGCTGACCTTCATACCATATCTATTATAACAGTTATTCAATTTAGTCACGGAATCTTGCAAACTCGTAGAGGATTTATTTAGAAGTATAACATCGTCCGCATAAAGCAAAGAGCTGACATTAACATCTCCAATTCCGATATCATGTTTAATACCACAGTAGATAATCAAGTGGTTCAATTTTTGACTGACTATGAATCAGGGCTCCCACTCCTTGGGATTTTTCTCAAGATCTATAGAATTTAGCCGCTACCTAGAAATTTTTAATAAAAAACTCCCAAAATCTTGGGAAATTTGAACAAAAGTTTGAATTTTAATATTTTTGTCATATTTTACTATTATATTCACGAATTTTATTTATTTTTTTTTTTTGTTAACCTGATAAACTGTTTTTGCTTTGTTCTGGTTTCGTTTTCCCTTTCTTATAACACAGGTGTTACATCGTTACATACATATAGCACAACCTCTTGCATTATCATAGAGATCCTTGTGCTTGTACAGTGTTTGACAAATTGTTTAAATTATCAATATTTTTACTTATTTTCATATTTATGATACTTCCAATCCAACCATATGGAGCCATCAAAGAAAAAACAGAAGTGGTATTCTCAAGCATTTAAAGAAGATTGGTTAAAATATCCTGAATTAAAAGATTGCCTGCAGCAAGACGTGAACAGCAAAGATACCAGTTACTGTAAGTGTTGTAATATTACATTTAAAAACGCAAACAAATCCGCGCTAATAAAGCATAAAGATTCAGCCAAACATAAAAGTAATTATCAGTCTGCTAAGTCGACAGCTGTTATTACTCAATTTCTTAATAAGAAAGCGTCAACAGAGGATAAACAATTAGCTAGGAGTGAGTTAATAATTGCTAGCTTCTTTTCTGAGCATAACGTCCCATTTTCTCATGTTGATCATTTTGTAACAATGTGTAAATGCGCATTTCTGGATAGCCAAAATGCTGGAAAGTTGGCAATGAAGAAAACTAAACTTTCTTATGTTATTCAGGATGGAATATCATTCCATGAAAAGTCTCAACTTACCGAAATATGCAAGAATCAAAAATTTTCAATTATAATAGATGAGAGCACAGATATCTCCATCACTCAAATCTTGGCTGTTGTTGTACGGTATTTTGATACAGATAAAAAAGGTGTAGTTATAGTGCTGTCAAAACTCTTCTGCTGGATCATGGCATTCCCCTTAGCAATATCATTGGGTTTGATAGTGATAACTGTTCCTCCATGATGGGCGTTAACAGTGGATTTCAGAAACTGTTGAAAGATGATGTCCCATCTGTTTTTGTGATGGGTTGCATTTGTCATTCATTTGCTCTATGCACTAGTCATGCAGTCAGTGTTTTACTCTCATACTTAGAAGCTTTTCTAAAGGATTTAATCTCCTACTTCTCTCGCAGTGCTAAGCGGCAAAGAGATTTTGTATTTATTCAAGAAGCTGCTGATATAGCTACACATAAAATTCCCAAACTTACTCAACCCAGGTGGTTGTCGAGGGAAAAAGTGGTATCAACTATTTTAGAACAGTATGATGCATTAGTTCTATACTTTCAAAATGAATCAAGGACAGATAAAATTGACAATGCCAAAAAAATTTATGATACACTTACTGACCTTGGAACCAGACCAATGCTTTTTTCCCTTCAGTATATTCTTGAAAAAGTAAATACACTTAATATAGATTTTCAATCAGAGCATTTCAGGTTATACCAATATTCCTAAATGTATCAACAGAATATCTCAATTTACTTAGTTGCTTCATTAAAGATGAGATTTTAAGAACAGCTAAATTATCAGAAATTGATCCAAGAAACCAAAACAACTATAAAAATGTCAATGATATTTACTTCGGTGATAGAGCAATGGCGCACTTAATTAGAACTCTTTTGAAAATAACTCTATTTTTGTTGAGATTTAAAAATGATTGTTTAAAGGTTCTTGTGGAACTTAGTTTGCAAATAAAAAAAAGATTTGTCTTCGAAGACAGCATTGTTGCAAAATTACAATTCTTGGACCCAAAAGTTGCTAGTGACCCTAGCCAGTCACCATCTACCCTCTTGTTGCTCAATTTCCCTCACTTGTTGATGATATTAGGTTAAATCAAATAGATGATGAGTGGAGAAGTTATCGTCTCGTAGCATCAGATCTACCAATTCCTAAAAGATTCATTGACTGACATAAAAGATGGTATGAATAATAATAAATATGGTTTACTGTCATATTTTATGACAAATCCTATTCTGCCGCATTCATCTGCATACGTGGAGCGAATTTTCTCACAAGTGAATTGTATAAAAACAAAATTAGCGAATTCATTAAAAACAGAAACTGAAACTATGAGAGACAGAATCCTAGCAAAGCAGTGCTTAGCGAAACAAAATGCAACATGTACTTCTTGGGAGCCACCGAAGACATTAATCAAGGAGTTGGAAAGTCACACAGTTCATAATAGATATAAAAATCGACTTAATACTGCAAAGCAGTAAAGGGAATGTGATCAATTACCAGAAGATATTGGCGAAGAAGAAGAGGGAGGAAATGTCAATTAAAGTAAGTTAAGCATGTATTCTTCATATAATATAAACTTATATTTTTTTTTTAATGAAAGTATACTATGTTACAGGAAAAGAGAAAGAGAGAATTAATAAAAAAAAAGAGGAGAAATTGTAAAATTTAAAGAGGTAAAAGGTAAAACGAATTAAGTCTAATTATTAAATTATACAATTATAATATAAACTTATACATTTTTTTTTAAATAAAAATAAACTTTGTTACAGGAAAAGAGAAAGAGGGAATTAATATTAATAAAAAAAAAATGAGCAAATTTTTAAGTCATTTTTCTGGTCAGTTAGTAGGTAACTATTTAAATGTCAATTTTTTGTATTTTATATTATGTTTTTAATTTATGTGTAATGTTTTAATTAAACCATGCAGAATTATAAATTAATAAAGCATATTTAAGTGCATAGTTTGAGTTTTTTGCATATTTAAGAGCATATTTCCGATGTTTTAAATGTTTTTAGTGTATACTTGGATGCATATTTTGCACTTTTTTTTTTTTTTTTTTTTTTTTTTTTTTTTACGACCTAAAAATCCAAGTCCTAGTTATTACTACCTGGGGAATTTTTGAGATCTAATCTGGGGAATTTCAAAAAATGTGAGTGACAGCCCTGCTATGAATTCTGTAGCAGAAGAAAGTCTTCTCTCATGGCAACTATAATAAATAATTTAATTCTTCTTCTGTAAAATACTTGATCCAGTCCAACGAATCTCCTGAATTGCTGTCATGTCAGTTTTATATTTAAAGAGTTTGTTCTAAGAGCATATTCAGAGCTCAAGATCTTATAAAGATAAAACATTCTGATTCACAATCTTAAGATCATTAGCCATACACAAGGGTGAGTTATATTCGAGTAAATATAGTAAAACAAGGGTGTCCTGTCACCTTTTCTATTTAGCCTTATAATTGATTTTGTGATGAACAAGACTCTACAATGATAGAATTAGGGATTAAAATGGTCTAAGAATCTCGGAATACCTAATCTGGATTATGCTGATGATTCGACCTTATTCACAAATAATGTGGGAGAAATAGGAAACTATGCTGCAAGCCACTCACTATATGCTTTATCAAACTTTAATATAACAGTCAGCCTTAGGTTAGAGTTCATAAAGCATACAATAAAAGGTTTTAAAGAGCCTCTGTAGCTCAGTCAGTACAGACGAAGCCCTTTGGTTGGAAAGACTTGGGTTCAATTACTGTCCATGACACGAACCTTTTTGTGGTCTCTTTCGACTAAAGGTGAATTAACCAGTCTCATATAGAGATAGAGGGTTATTTCACCCTGAAACTTGGATTTTTCAAACCTCAGAACAGGCAAACCAACCCCCATGAATACACATGGATTTACAGCCATGAATACTTACAACAATATGTGGAAGAGATAGGGTCCTCACCACATGTCGTTGCACCCATAGTTAGCCTTGAGTGACATCATGGTAGTCAACCTCCTGGATAGGAGATGCCACATGAATGAGAAATGGTTTAAAATAACAACTGAAGTAAGACAAGGATGTGTCCTGTCACCTTTTCTATTTAGTCTTGTAACAGATTTTGTGATGAAAGAATCTGCAAGGATTGGGAACTGAAATGGTCTAAGAATCTTAGAATAGCTAATCTGGATTATGTTGATGATTTTGCCTTATTCACAAATAACAAGAGAGAAATAAACTCTTTATTGCTGCAATTGATGATGTTGGGAGTCAACTAGGTTTGAATATCGATATTCAGAAAACAAAAGTAATGAAAACAGGTGATAAAGGTGAGTCCTCCGTCTTTCTTAAAGGAAGTGCTATAGAGCAAGTTTTTCAATTCAATCATCTTGGTAACTGTATAACTGATATTGGTGAAGTGAGAAATGAAATGAGTAAATTAGGAATGACTTCAGAAGTGTTAAAAAATTATTGTTGGACTGTAGTTGGCATCCTCTGCAACTACAGTCCAACTCTGTTGTGTTATGGAGCTGAGACATGGACACTATGTACGAGTGATAGACTTGAAGGCTTTTGATCATTGATTTAATACTATTTTGGAAGTAAGATGGTTTAGATTTGTGAGTAATAATAAAATACATCAGAGGAGCAATCAAGCACCTCTTAGCATTATCTCATGTTAGGAAGGGCTACAGTGGTTTGTCAGAATGCAAGACATTTGGTTGGTCAACAAGATTACGTTGAATGACCCAGGTGTTAGAAAAAGAGGTAGGTCCCAAATGAGATGGATTGACGATGTCAAACAAGACCTAAACAGAACTGGCATTCAGTGGCATGAAGTAGCAGCATGTGTGCTCAACACACACACACACACACACCGGAAGTAAGAAAATATTCAATCTGGTCAGATCTCCATGTTTCTTGAAGAACTTTTACGTCTGTTAGTATGTAGTGATGACTGAAGTAGTTACAGGAAAATTCATCAAAAAACAGTTAATCGAAAGACAATTCATCGAAAAAGCAATTCGGCGAATAAACAATTCATCGAACGACAATTCATTTTTCGATGAATTATGAAAGAATTCATCGAAAAGTCATTTTTCTTGCAAAGAATTATTTTAAAATGTTCAGTAACAATATGGAATGTTACTCATGATATAGACAACATATGGAAGTGGTCATTGAAACAATAATTATTTTCTTGCATTTTAGAACATTTAATGTAAGTGTACATACTGCCATTCTACCAAATTTTGTCACAATAACTCTAATTTGACTGAAATTAAAAATTTCATTACATTGCATCCAGCCAGAGCGGAATTGCTAATATCATTTCAAAACTTCTTTACGGAAATGTTATAATAAAAGTGATCATTTGGAACTAAAACTGAAACCGTGCAGACAGCTTCTTGTACTGAAAACTTCTGCAAATTCTGCTAAGTCAGCGAGTTATTGTAATACATAATTTTGACACTTTTCTTTGTAGCCCCAAATATAGCTGAACTGAAAACTGGAATGGTTCGACACTTTTTTGTAAAAGTTTCAAATGCCGAATCCGAGTAAAATTTGTCCATTAATAAATGTACACGGCACATAATTTTTTATCAGTCCTCTTCAACTGAAGGTAGTTAGCAGGCCTAATACGGAGATGACTAGACTTTTCCTCCTGGAAATAGGCAAATCAGTTCGATGAACACGCATATACAGATAGGAAACACTTATCGGACAAGAAAGACAATAAGAATCCATATTGTTCTATAATTATTCCTTAGTAAAGCAGCATCGCTATACCAACAATCATTATATTGAGGAGGATGAGGGAAAATAGTATTAATCATTAATATTACTACTACTAATAATAATAATAATAAAATATACAGGAATTCAGAGTACAAATATTGGAAAACTTGAAAAAAAATTCATTCCTAAAGATTTTTCAATCATGTTTCACTTATTTACTCCTGATTTCTGTTATTCCTCAACAACAGGAGTCACACATGCACTTATCTCCCGAATAACCTCAAAAGCAAGTAATTGCAGTTAATAAGGGAAGGATTAGGCTAAGAATACTAATGAGTATATGCATGGGTATATTTCTGGGTTTTGAAAAGGTGATCGGTGCAGTTTATTAAAAAAAAAAGGTTAAAATATTCTCTAGGAAAATGATAAAACAGGAATGATGAATGAAGAGTCGTAAAAAAATACAAATCTATAAACCTTTTTGAAGCATACTCATCTGTTGTTATATTTAGATGAGCAGCGGTTGGAAGTCTTATTCGACTTCTGAAGGATGCCAGTGGTCGGCGGACCACAGTTAGAAAACACAGTGCTAAAGGAAATTGGAACCGAGTTGTTTTGAATTAAGGCCAAAGCAACTGGCCTTAAATCACTGTGTGTGTGTGTTTTCCTATTCAGTTTGCTTGTTTTTTGGCAAGAAAAACCCAAGTTTCAGGGGAAGAAAAAAACCTTCCATCCTCGTTTCATGGAAGGCAGGCTGCCTCTATGCTATACCCAGTACCGTCAACAGGGTGTAGCATAGAGGAAGCCTGCCTGCCTCATGGCGCGGTTTAATAAGGGCACTCATTCAGTCATATTGCGGTAGGTGCCATCGTTAAGCACAATTCCTGTTAGAGTAGCAAGTGCGGAAAGAAGTTCTTCCAAGCTTAAACTGATTAAAAATTATTTGCAAACAGCAATGACCCAAGAAAGATTGGTTGGGCTAGCAACTATATTGATAGAGGCAGACATAGCTTATAATTTAAATTTAGAAGAGCTTATAAACAGTTTCGTTGTGCGATATCCCGTTAGAGCAAACATTTAATTAATATTATTTTGTAATCGTTTTGCATTAATGTTTCTTTTGTAATAAAAACAATAGTAATTGGAGATTTTCTTACATTTTTGTCTTATAATCCATCATTGGTGATATTTAATTGTTTGCCTCAAGGAGCGATCTAATCTGGCGATGGCCCTGGACACCACTCAGGAGTACAAGTAATTGAGGAAGGGCCATTGCTGTACAACTCACCGTCTCCACCATTTCATGCACCAACTACACAGAATACCATGTACTTATTTTTGTCTGTATGCGGGATGAAAAATTAGAGTTTCCATGAGGAAAAACTCTGCAGCCATGGTATGAGATGGACTAACTCAGCTTTAGTTGAAAAAGCTCATATAAAGTTCCTCTATTACGATGAGAATCAATCTCAGATCATTTCTTATCGAAAAGCACAATTCCGCCATTATGCATATACACAATATTATGCATATTGTGTATATGCATAATACCTAAAAGAGAGTCGTCCCGAAAAGAATAGTGACCCTCCATTATGCACACCTGAAAGGGGGGGGTGCTTTGCATTATGGGATACATACTAAGGCGAGTGATATGAAGTCATTAACCTCTCTATACCAGTAGCACTGACGTGAATATATTTCATGCGCAAAACTTTGTTTTGCTTACTTGGGAAAAGGATTAAAAACCAAGTATAGGGGGAACATTCTTGCTCGCGTCCATAGTGATCCTTAAGCTATATGCGTCCCCTGGGTGGTGCTAAATGAGCAACAGCAATAGGCAGCCAGTCCATCCTAAGGATATCCTGGCCAAATTCATGTCGTCTATTAAATATATAAACTAAATATAAAATTTCTTGGCATCTTTAATGTATAATAAACCCATGGTAAAAAAAAAAAACCTCTCTCTCTCTATATATATAAATATTAAAAAGCAGAGGTGATAGGATACATTCTTGTCGTAATCCTCTTGATATGTCTTTTTATGCTGATATCTGTTCTAATTTGACTGCTAATTTATTTTCTGTGTATATTTTGTGAATAAGCTGTAAGAGCTTTTTTAATATATTTAGATTGGCAACATCTTAAATAGGTTTCTCTATTAATTTTCTCAAAGGGTTTTTCATAATCAATGAAGGCCATGTCTGTGTTTCGTTCAGAATTTTCTCTTCGCTTTTCAATTAAGGTTTTTAGAGTGAAAATTGAGTGTGTGCAAGATCGGTCTTCCGGAATCCATTCTGTTATTCTGGTAGTTTGATCTCTACAATACTGGTTAGCTTCACTTTTAATATTCCAGCATATGGCAGAATAATTCAACCGTAATTATAGCAGTCATCTTTACTTCTTTTTTTTTAATAAACGGAATAACCAGTGTTTTTCTCTCTAAGAGCTTGGAGTTTTGTAGTTGCAAACAAACTAAGGTACGCATCATATTAAATGCATAGTATCTCATAATTTTTACAGACTATCTAATGCACCGGTATATATAAGAATTCGATACAGAATTTGCTGGGAATGATGAGCATAAAAATATCCTTGACAAATTACAACATCTACACAACATAATACTAAAGAAATTCTGCATTTTTAATATTAATGCAGTTAACAACCTAATTTAATCTTCCTCGGTGTCCAGCATATAAAAATATACTTTATAGCATACTGATCGTCTTACATTGAAATAAACATTGGATTAGCCTTGTTGGGCCAGCACCATACCCTCAGGCAAGATTATCTACTATTCCAGATACCTGAGGCACAAAAAAGTATTCTGCAGTGTCATTTCACATTCCCAGCATCAAGAATACTTCTGAGCTCTTAAAGGAGAGCTCAGAAATAAAAATTGAGAGATCTTTTAAAAAAGGGAGATTAAGATCATTTCATGAATCAATAAATGACGCTCAAACATCGATTACTTTTATCTAGATAAATACAAATAGAGTTCAGAGTAGTTTCCTAATTGTCCATTTAAATAAATATATCAGTGGTGTCGAGTTTCCACTTAGGTTGGGTGTGCTGTCGTGTGGCGTATGCAAACCAAGCTACAAAATTCCCACCATTTTGACAGCATGATTGAATTTTTATTGATGTATCAATGTATGAAAGTTTTAAGAGTGCATAGTGCATCAGCGCTCATCTTAATCAATTACATATTAATTGTAGAATAACTTTGATTACTTTAACTTTGCAATTAACTGTAGCCAAATTTGCATGGAGTAGGGGTCAATGTGTTTGTTGGAAGATATATTATGAGTTATGTTATATTATATTATGTTATCTTATTTATACTATAAGTAATATAAGATAATACAATATCTGGTTAGTGTATATTTCGCTTCGTTTTCTAAGAATTTTCTTTTGTTTACTGAGATTCAATATATGTTTTATGCAATAATAGGATACATAATGTCCAATGATTTATAGGAATTATCCGCACTTTCGGGAATGCTACCATGCATTCTTTTATTTTTAGTGTCAGTGGCTGCTCTGTGTTTTCAATAATGGAAGAAAGCTCACACATGTTAGTATTTTGTTGTAGATCAATAACTTCTTATAATACACAAAAGTATTCATTTTTATTCAGGAATAAATAAATTTTTACTACTTCTGTTTTGTCCGGAGACTATAATGAAAATGTCCATATACCATTAAAGAACCTTTCCAACTTCAACAGATGCTATAGTACACAAGCCAGAAAAAAGGTGGCTTTGTTTAACACTAAATACAGTAAAAAGACATTTGTGTACTATATTTAGGAACAATTAGTGTAATTAGAGACAAGGCGAAAGACACACTTAATGGAAAAACACTCTGCTCCCCCAGAATATCCTGCATACACATAAACAGAACACGTTTATTTTAGCAATAAACATAGTTAAGTCAAGTCATTTACTAACATACGCTTTCAATTTTCAGTTGCAGCTGAATTTGTGTAACAGCTGTTTATAATAATCATTGGACGCAGAAAGCGCAATTTATGAAAAGCAAACCTTTAACTTGAAATCAGTTTGAACTACATTTCAGATACTCTATGTCATCCAGATACTTAAATGCTAATTTTAGATATAAAATTTTCCTGAAAATAGTTGCAACTAATATACTGAAAAATTTGTGAAAATGCGACCACTCAACGCAGAAGCCGCATACATCCACTAAAAGCTAGTACTCACCAGGGAAAAAGGAACAGCAGACACCCAGGTGTGAACGTGACATGTTAATATAATTTTAAATACGGAAAGCATACACAGAGGGTTTACACTTCGTGATGATAATTCTGCAAAACACTCGTACTATATGGCAGAAAAAAATAAAAAAATAAAATAAAATAAACCTGGTCTTTATTCTGGAATCCAAAAATGGTTTTTGGCCACTTTAAGCTTTGAAATTCAAAACAAATGTGGTATTAAAAAACAAGGCGATACTCAGTATTACAGAAGTATAGTCTTTCCTCTAAGGGGGTACTGGACACCACACCCATTTGCCAATAGCTATATTAGTTCACTCCTAGTTTCCTCCAGTTTAATGCCCATTGGCTGAGGAATATATCCAAGACTATTAACATATTTGCAGAGGATCTGGTTGCTGCAAATATGCAGCAGCCTTCGCCATAGTTCAATACACTCCACACAGCCAAGAAAAACATTTTTTTTTGATATTTAAGACTTGAGGCTTAACTCTAAATACTGCAATCATGCAGCCTAATTGACTGCACTGAGAAGCATGTATTCATGCTTCTCAGTGCACCTTCAGGTGTGAAGAAATCAGAGCAAACTGGCAAATCAGATGTTTAAAAAAAAAAAAAGTGGAAGGCAGACCAGACCATGCAAAGGATTAAACTAAATGTATTACAGACCACGCATTGTCAAGGGGATTTTCTTTCTCTGCATTTCCAGGATTATCTGGAGAAGCACTCTAGAAATATTGAGAAGATTTGCTGTGGATAAAAAATAGATGAATCCTTAGGGTAGTTAATGATTAATTGGCAGCAGTGGCGGATTACCCATTAAGGCAATGAGGCACATGCCCAGGGGCCTCAAGCTTTGGGGGCCCCAAGCCAAGACATTTTCCTATAGTGTTTTAAAACAGATTAATATTTTCAATAAATATCATAAAAATCTTGATTATTTTAAGCGTAAATTCTTTCAAAACAATTATTACATTTTAATACGTATTTTGAACAACACACACTATCTACACTTTAAATAATGCCGCAATACCAATGTCGGCGCTAGTTGACAAGCTTCGTATTTTGAACAGCACATGCTATCTACGCTTTAAATTAAACCGCATTACCAATGGCAACACACGGCGTTGTTGACAGTTTCGAGGTCATGAAAACTGAGCATTGCCGAGATAGGAAGTTTCGCCTGGTTGCTCCTTAACTTCATTTGTTATTGAATCGTGTAAGAGTAAGGTGTTTGTTTCAAAAAAAAAAAATTTTTAGTGTTACAATTCGTGTTGTCATTATTTGAGTGTAGTGCAAGTAAAAAAAAACTGATACTTTTTTTTTTAAAAAAATAAAAAGTTTTATTATTTATCATCCTTTAACCCTTTAACAGGCAGAAAAATCCAAAAGTTCAAAAAATTCAAAAGTACAAAATTTCATTTATTTGCCACCTAACTTCTTTTTTATTATTATTATTTTTTTGGGGAGTCCCAAATATAATTTGCCTAGGGGCCACAACTATCCTTAATCTGCCACTCTGATTGGCAGGCATCCAAGTGATGAAGAAGTTGAATGGTGACCCACATTCAAATTAATAGTATTTCCTGGTGGCCTGAAATCAGGTTTCAGATAGTAAACATCATCAAAGGAATAACAAAAATCAATAAAATTTAAATCTCATTTTGTAATTATTCATTTCAAAATATACACAACAGCAGCATAATTCAGTGGATTATACTAGTGTACAGAAATTAAAAGAAGGGAGTTAAAAGACCTTAATAATTTTAATTCCATGAACAAATTTTAGCAAAAAGAAAATTTTATAAGAATAAAAAATTTATCATACCCAGTGTTTTTTATCTACTTCCTCATCAGCATCCCACTTTCTTGTCAAAAATGGATACTTTTTACTAATTATCTCACCATCAAAAAATGTTGTTAAAGTTGGATATTCTTCTGTTAAACCTTTTATTTTCAAATAACCACAGAGATATGAATTTTCCTCATCAACATGCTGAAAATAAATATGAAAGTCAGTATATCTACTAAATAAGCTAAGAATTAGTGTCATCACTTAAGGAGATGCAAGACATTTAAAAACAAAATTCAGTATTTATGATTATTATTAACACCAGACCCCCATGGAATCAAAAGACTCATCATGGAGGCACACACTGTTACACACAATGCCCATCAAACCATGTTTTAAACTCATTCAAAGTATCTGCATTCACCACAATATCAGGCAATGCATTCCACTCACCAACTGATCTCCATTAAAGAACCTGCTTCTTATGACCCTGCTCACACCTTTCTTATACAGCTTCTAGCTATGTCCCCTTGTTCTATCCCCTTCTCTCATTCTATGAAAAATTGCTTCCACATTATTCCATGGGGGTGGGGGGGTCTAGTGTTAGTAATAATCATAAATAAGGGTTTTGGTTTCATATTATGAGTGGTTGTGTAATTTAGAGCTCACGTGAAATTAGCGATTTTTATCTGTTTTGTTCTGTTTTTTCATCAGAAAATTAGAGTATTATAGTGTATTAGTGTAGATTTTCATGTTTTCAGAGTATTAGTATATTTATAACATTTTTATTGTGATATTGTCGGCATGGCACCAATGTGACAAAACAATGTCGGCAAAGACAACATTGTCTAGTGATTTGAATTTGCGGGATATTATTCAGTCCAATGTATGCGTCAAGAAAATTAAAGAATATGTGGAAGGAAACTGTAACTGGAGAGAGAGAGTATGTATTACAGGTTTTAAAAGTCTGTTAGGAGACAATGATACAACAAATACTGACGATAATATGGAAAATGATGCTAATAATGCAGAACGTGCTACCATGGAAATAGAGGAGAACGAAACGAATATCAATAAAGAAATAGCATGCTTAAATGTTATCCTTCATAGGACAAAGCACAAAATTGAAAAATTGCAGAAGTGGCAAGAGTTAAACAGGACTGAAAAAAGAAAGAAGCAAGTGATCCGAAAGAATAATAAAGACCAACTGAACAAACAAGAAAAACAAGTTAAAGAGAAAATTATGTATGAAGACTCAATAATCAGGGGAGTACTTAATGAAAGTATGACAAAATCGTGTTTCCCAGGAGCAGAAATTCATATGGGCCATGCCAGCTTTGGTACCGATGATTTGAGAAGTGAGAAGTATTCTATGAGGGAGGGTGTAAAGGAGCAGTTAGAATAGGCAAAACTGAAAAGCAAGAAGGTGAAGATTGTAAGTCTCCTATCCCGCTATGACAGAGGTGAACAGTGGGGGGGGGGGGGGCATTCATGGCCAACGAGTCTATACAAACATTGTGCAAAAGGAATGATGAAGAATTTGTGGATCCATGGTCTCTGTTTTTGATGGAAAGAAGGATTTGTACAATGCGGATGGACTGCATCTGAATGGCTTTGGTGTTAGGTGTCTGGAGACAGCTTTGTTTACCGAGCATGCTGACAGGAAAATTCAGGAAAACTTAAGCAATTATGGTGGAAGCAAGTGAGTTTGTGTGAAGGCACCAATGAAGCGAGTGAGTGTGAGAATGACCATGTGAGGACTTTAGTCTCAAGCAAAAATTCTGAATAGGGTAGTCAATTCATAAAGTAAAGGTGGGTGGGGGAATAAAGGAATGTTGCTGTTTCGATATACCTACACAATTTAATACTGCTTCCTCTAGAAGACCTTTAACTGTATCACATGCACTACTAATATCCTTACCCTGCACTGTTTTATGCCTTGGTACAGATTTAAGCTTTTTCCTAAGCATGTGATACCTGCTTATGAACAAATGAACTTCAAATGAACAGTCTTATCGGCTGTTCATTTGAAGCAATCTGGTGTGAGATTAAGACCGATAAGACAAAATATACAGTTTGTTGTTGCTATAGGCCAGGGAGTATCACAGGTGATCTGGAAGACGTGCGTTGCCAAATTAATACGAGTGCACGTCGAGCGATTATTATAGGGGGACTTCAACTATGGAGATATAGACTGGAAGGAAGAAATATCACATGGCAGGAAGGACACAGAATTTATACACCTGCTGAGGGATAATTACTTAAGGCAGCATGTGATGGAGGGGGTAGGGGTGGGAGAGGATTGGACTGGTCATAGGATCAGAAGAGCTAGCCGTAACCAAGGTGACAACATTGCGTCCAATTGGTGAAAGTGACCATGTGGTCTTGACTTGGGAAATTGTAAAACATGAGGAATATTCTATCTAGAAGGGGTATTTGTAGAACTACAAGGCAGGTATCACATGCTTAGGAAAAAGCTTAAATCTGTACCAAGGCATAAAACAGTGCAGGGTAAGGATATTAGTAGTGCATGTGATACAGTTAAAGGTCTTCTAGAGGAAGCAGTATTAAATTGTGTAGGAGTTAGATGGATGAGTAATATCATTAAGCAAAAGCTGAAGAGGAAGAAAATGCTGTGGAGGGTATATATAAACAGAAAGGTGACCAGCAAACTCATTACCAGTACAAGGCTCAGACAAGAAAGGTAAAATCAGATTATGAGAAGAATTTAGCCAAGCAGGCCAAAGGAAATCCCAAAGAGGTCTTTCGTTATGTGGCAAGTAAGAGGAAGAATAACTACGGAAGATTAACATTAATGAGTAATGATGGTCACGAGAAGACAGAAGCAGATAAAATAGTTGAGTTACTAAGTGACACCAATTTATAAGCATATATCTTCCTAGTGAGGTTACAGCTTTAGCCAATGTGACAGACATTAATGTCGGAAACAGAGGTGGATGAATTGGAAGTTCTAAGGATAATGCAGAATCTCAATGTAAATACATCTGTGGGAATAGATGGGAAATCAGCTAGGGTTTTGCAAGGGAACTGGCAATGCCTTTGAATAAGCTGTTTAATTTAAGTCTCAGATCTGGTAGAGTTCCAAGAGAGTGGAAAGAGGGCAAAATTATTACTTTACATAAGGAAGGTTCTAAGACTACAGTAACAATTATAGACCAATTAGTATCTCAGGTGTGGTGGTAAAAGTACTAGAAAATTGATAAAAAAGAGAATTCAAGAATGGGTAGATAAAAATATGGTGAGGGTCAACATGGCTTTTGTGAAGGGTTGTTCATGCCTTAGTAATTTACCAACTTTTTATAATAGAGTAACAACTGAGTTGGACAAAGGAAATGGCTACATGATGATTTTGCAAAGGCATTTGACAGAATACCACATGGAATACCATGTGGTATTCTGTCAAAAAGAATACCACAAATTAGAACAAATGGAGATGGAGATGACATTGGTTAAGTGGATAGGAGGGTGGCTGCTGGACAGATAATCAAAAAGTGGTATATGGAGGAGGATAATCGAGGCAAAAACATGTGACTAATGGTGTGCCACAATGTTCAGTGCTGGGATTATTGCTGTTTAATTTGTACATAAATGATATAGGAAATGAACTGAAAGGAAATATTCAGTTGTTTGCTGATTATGTGAAATTAGGTAGAATAATAGTTAATTAAGGTGATGTGGAAAGCTTGCAGGAAGATTTAAATAGGCTGCCAGTATGGGCAAAAGTTAATGGGTTTAATGTCAGTTATGCATTTTGGGATAAATAGATTACAAGCTGTTTATCACATTGATGGCACTATACTCCAGGAAATAGATGAAGCCAGAGATTTAGGGATGGCAGTAGACAGAGAGTTAAAGTTTAGAGGTCATATTGCTAAGTTTGCTATGGTAGCCCATAAGATTACTTGGCTACTGAAGAACACATTAACAAGTACAGATAAGGAAGTTGTTATTCCTCTTTATAAGGTCTTGATATGCACACATGTGGATTACTGTGCTCAACCTGGGTTTCTTGGGGATGAAGAAGCAGTGGAGAGGATTCAGAGGCAAGTGACAAGATGGTGAATAGCCTGTGGAATGTTCCCTATGAGGAGAGATTGAAGGTATGTGGATTGCAGAAGTTGATTGATAGGAGAGAAAGAGGGGATATGATAGAAATCTCTAAATTGCTTAAAGGATTTTATAGGACAGGTGCAGGGGAAATGTATCAGCACTTCACTAGAGGAACCAGAACAAGAAGTGATCCCTGGAAGTTGAATAAGGGTGGTGTGGTCAATAGGGGTGTGAGGAATAGATTTTTTGCTTGCAGAGTGATGAATGAGTGGAATTGGCTACCAGAGTTCAGTTGCGAGTGCTTTTTCTGCTAATGGGTTCAACGAGAGGTATGATAGATTGTGTGGATAGACTGGGTCTCCCACGATGAGTCTTCAGACTCATACAGCCATATGAAGCATATAGCTGTATATTATTATTATTATTCGTGACACCTCCAAGGAGTCCGAAGACTCATCGTGGGAGGACACCTATTGTACAATTCTCCGTCTCCACCAATCCTCTACTACCAATCATCTACATCAGTGCCATCTACCGCTCACCACAGCTGGTATTTTTTTTTGTCTGCAAATTGTGTGTGTGTTCTAAAGGGCCGATTTGTCTGTATGCGGGATGAAAAACCCGAGTTTCTGGGAGAAAAAACCCTGCTACCTCCAAATGAAATTGGCTAACTCACCTTCGATTGAAAAAGTCCAAAAGTCCATATATAAAGATTCCTCCCGTCATGACGAGAATCAAACTTCGGCCTTTTCCAATCAAATGGCGCAACGTACTGTCGTTTTTCTTGCGCTACAGAGGCGTTTAATACAACTAATATAATATTAATATAATACAACTATATGGAGACTTGAATTGGTGAATGGGTTTTGGGGCTTTTAAAAATACACGATGTGACCATAGTAAAGGTATTTTAATAAAATTGTATTGTTAACATACAATTATTGCTGTTTGTATCGAAAGCCATCTTCTATAAAGTATACATTATTATACAATGCTATATAAACAATGGCTATACATTACATGCAGCCACAAGGGTTGGAACTATTACAATCCTAAAAAATAAATAAATAAAACAAAAATAAGAATAATTATGATATACAGTTGTTAATAACAATTCCCAAATTTCGGGCATAGAAAGTACATCATTCAGGTTTAGGCTGGGATGATGCGAAAAAACCTCAACATGCTCCATAAAGAGGAGTTCAAATTTGTAGATATTTCTATGTAGCAACAGCGCATCATTCCAAAAAATCCAGTGGCTAGTGTTGTTAATCTCAAATTCTGCAAGGTGATGTTCAATCAACTGAATATATGACTGGTACAATGAGATACTTTTCCCACCTGATGGTCCTGTCTGTCCAAAACAGGATAAGTTGATGGTATATGAAATTTGACAAATGTCAGGTAGCAGCAGTATAAAAATTCTATCTTTAGAATAAGGTAAGTAAGCTGATTAGGTTAGTATGCTGCAAAAAGCTGAAATTTCTTAAGGACACAAAACATGCTCAGAAGTGTCCTTAATATATGGGATTAGAATTCTGGCTGGCCAAATGGTTAAGGATATCTGTTCTCTAGATCAATTAAAATGCCTGGTGTGAGACCACTGTCCCACTTGCTAAAAAGCCTGAGTGGCTCGAAAAAGTTCCATATTTGGTCTCTAGAGCACGGTTGAAATGATAAATTTGAAAAATGTAAAATATATAATTAATAAAAATAGAAAAAAAAAAATAATAATCCACCCACAGCAAGAACATACTAATGTTCTTACTTAAGAGGGGTTTTATATAAAAACCTTTCATGGATGGGAGCCACATTTAAAAAAAAAAAAAAAACTCTTCTTGTAGAATGTGGAGAGAAACTGTTAATGATTACATAATACTGACCATAAGTTGAAAATGGAAACCACAGTACAGTAGTACCTCGACTTACAAACCGCTCAACATATGAACTTTTTGAGATACAAACTTTTTTTCATATCCCATTTTGACCTCTAGATACAAACCTAGACTCGAGATATGAACCGTGATGCTTTTCTTTTCAAATGAACTTGAGGCTGTTTTACATAATACTTTTTTTTAACATTTTTTTATGCATGTTTAGCTGAGCAAGTGCTGTACCGTCTCTAGTGTAATGATTGTTGTAACTATGTTGTATTTATCTGAAATACGACGAAAGCTGCACATATTTGCTTTTTTGTGTATCTATTTCAGTATTATTTGTGTAAACAAACAATACACTTGTGAAGTTTTTTTTAGGTTTGTATTTATTATATGTACTGTATGTATTTCTTTTTATAAGTGATCTGTTTTATAGTAGTTCACGTTTATTTTCTGAATAATCTACCAGATAAGCATCATTTCACTGATTAGCATATTATTTTCAACATGGGGCCAAAGAAAACTAAGAAAGAAGAGAAGAAGAAAATCACAATAGAAATTAAGAAAGAGATTGTGAAAAAATATGAGAAAGGAGTCAGGTCAAGTGATCTGTGCAAGTAGTATGACTTGTCCAAATCCACCATAGCTGCAATTGTCAAGAAAGCAGATTTTTATAAGGAACTGGATGTAGCCAAAGGAGTGTGTATTGTGTCATCTCGAAGAAATAAAGTTATGAAAGAATGGAAACTTTACTACTCATCTGGATTAACCCTGCTGTGGTCAAGGCTAAATCTGACAGATACAAACAAATTGTTTAATATAAATATTCTTACACATATCCAGTGTATAGCTTGGAAGTCATGAGTAGCTGCACATGCATATATTAAGAGTGATATTCCACACTGTTTATGAGGTCAGTTTTGGTTTAACACGTGTTATGTAAAGGTGTGTGATTTTTCATAGTAAATTGTATCTGAGAGATACTGCGACCTCCGATGTCAGTATAGTATAGTATTGGTTTAGTTGTTATTGTTGTTTTTTATTTACCATTGAAAATGGCTGGAAATATATATAGATTGATAATCCATCAGATGTTGAAGAGATTCAGCGTTTTTTTTACTTGAGTCCGATGATGAGAATTATAGAGTCGAAAGTGAAAGTGATATTTGATATAAATTGTATCTAGGAAATACCGAACTCCAATGTCAGTATAGTACTGGTTCAGTTGTTTTTTCCTTTGTGTTTTTGTTCAATAATTTCTAGATTGTAACTGAAAATAAATAAACCATGTATTATATTTGCAGTATTTTTTTAAGCTTTATTGCATTTTAACACATACTAGTAATGAATGTATCTCTCCGATACACGCGACCTATGCTGCAATTTTTTCGACTGCGACTCTGCAGGGTTAATGACATGCAACTGAAAGGAGATAGTGTATCTCAAAACATGATCTGTTTACAAGCTCAAACTATTTACAAAGATCTTTCGCAGAACTCGCCATCCACTAGCAGTAGCAAAGACATCGGTGAAGAGTTTAAAGCTAGCAAAGGATGGTTTGAGAAATTCAAGAATAGAACCGGTATCCATAGTGTTGTTAGACATGAAGAAGGTGCAAGTGCTGACAAAGAAGCTTCTGAAAGGTTCGTGAAGGAATTTCAGAAACTGATGGAGTCAGAAGGTTACAGACCAGAAGTTTTCAACTGCAATGAAACTGGGCTTTTCTGGAAGAAAATGCATAAGAGAACGTTCATCACTAAGAAGGAAATGGCATTGCCAGGAGACACAAGCCAATGAAAGAAAGACTAACTTTGCTTTTTTGTGCCAATGCCAGTCATGACCTGAAGATAAAACCTCTGTTGGTTTACCACTCTGAAAATCCTATCTTTAAAAAGCAGAAAGTTAACAGGCACAAACTCAGCGTTATGTGGAGAGGTAACAGCAGAGCCTGGGTAACCAGGCAATTCTTCTGTGAGTGGATGACAGCTTTGCTCCCACAGTGAAATGGTATCTACAAGAAAAGGGTCTGCCTGATAAAGTTCTTCTTATAATGGACAATGCTCCAGCACATCCACCCCAGTTGGAAGAAGATTTGGATGAAGAGTTTAATTTCATCAAAATTAAGTTCTTGCCTCCTAATACCACACCACTCCTACAACCAATGAATCAATATGTTATTTCCAACTTCAAAAAGCTTTATACGAAAGCTCTTTTCCAAAAATGTTTCGAAGTTATCACCAACACAGAATTAACCCTCAAGGAATTCTGGAAGAATCACTTCAATATTCTTCATTGTTTACGTCTTATTAGTCAGACATGAGAATATGTTTCTGTGAGAACGCTAAAATCAGCCTTGAAAAAGTTATGGCCTGACTGTGTCCGAGGAACTGCATTGGAAGGACCTGAAAGCGAGAATGACATTGAAGATACAGTTGTCTCCCTGGGCAAGACCAATTGGAAGTTGATGAAGCAGACATAGAGGAGCACAACATTGAGCTGACCACTGTAGAGCTACAGGAGTTAAGACGAGAGCGGGAAAAGAAAGGGGTGAAGAGGAAAAGTAAATGTCTTCAGAGGACAAAGAAAACAGCAACAAAAAGGGAGCAATTTCAACAAGTGAAGGAAAAAAATCTTGCAGCACTGGGGCGAATTACAAGAATTGGTTAACAAGTGGCATCCAAATCAAAGTGTTGTTACTAGAGCCACCAATATCTTCAATGACAATGTCATTAATCACTTTAGAAGGGTGTTAAGGAAACAATAGATTCAGTCAATGTTGGATAGGTATTTTAAACCTCTCTCACCTAAGAGACAAAAAGAAGCAACTGATGACAACAAAAATGATGAAAACCTCACGAACCACAAAACCAGCCACAAGAAAATTATTTTTTTTTTTACAATTTAATGGAAGATGATTTTCATACTAATCATGTAAAACCAAAAATTTCATAAATAAACATTAATATGTAATGGTATACAAAATGCATATTTATAGTGTAAAAATGCACTTCTCACTCCTCCATTTTTTTGCATTTTCTTCATTTAGTTGAAAATAGTTTTTCATAATTTTTTTTTTTAAATTTTTGAATCTGGGAACGGATTAATTGATTTCTCATAAGATATAATGGAAAATTGGGTTTCGAGATACGAACCACAGTCAGGAACGAATTAAATTCGTAAGTCAAGGTACCACTGTATATTCTTATATACTGCAAGGTCTATATAAGGCATGGGCTCTTATCTCATTCAATGTTATGAGTGTGGGAGAAGTGAAAAGCTAGGCCCAAGCCGTCTTCTTTGTTGTTGTTATTAACGTCTCCAATATGCTCTTTCTGTGTAATTTCCAAACTTCTAGATATCTGCCCTATGTCAGAAAGGCCACAAGAACATGGAATATTATAAACTGCAGGATGTTAGTAGAAAGAATTATGGTCATTAGGTAAACCAATAAACTTCATATAGACAAAATGGCCTGAAAGCCACTCTTATGTCATGAGTTTTAGGAGACTGAATCTTGAGAAAAAGATCTACCAATATTACCAATATAAGGGATGGAAACAGCAGTTCTATAGAGAATATTGGGATTTGTGATATTAATAACACCAGGGCAGAGACAACTTGGACCTAGCTTTTCTCTTCTCCTGCATTAACCATAACACTGAGTAGGATAAGAACTCCATGCCTTACAAAGAAGAAAGACAACGTTGCTTCTAGCAACATAAAAGAATCTAATATGGTCATCTGTTCACAAGGCACACTCAATCAGAACCAAGGAATGATCATGTGTGGTATTTGGAAACCACTCATTAGATATTTCTTCACGTCAAACTTTTTGGCCAACTACCTTACACACATCACTAAACAATAGCTAATCCATGTCAGTTCCCATGCTTCGTGTGGTTTCTATTTTCAACTTATACTTAAATGGTTCCTACATGTTCTGTATTTTAGTAATGTTTTAGCTCATGTTAACCTTTTATCGTATTTAGAAAAGCTAGTGGCAAAACTAGTCAGTTATCATTTTTTTCATATTACAGCTAAATAAACTCAATGCATTTCTGCTTATAAGGGGAGGTCCATACCTGGTTCAATGTGAGTAGATTTCGAACTTAGTTTCTTGAAAACCAGAAAGTGATGGAGAGGCATGTGATTAAAATAATGTGTCACTGTGTTCTGAAGATGCTACTTTGAAATATTAGCAGATGAATAAATATCACATTCATTTTGTTCTTGTGGTGTTGCACCGTGTTCAATACTGCTAAACTTAAGATGAATAAAACAAAGCTACGCGATACGCTTTCTCCAAAAACAGCTCCAGAAGGCATACAATTCAAGAACCTTCATCCATATTGAAATAGGTTTTTTTCTGTTATTGTTGTTCACTGTTACCTGAGAATTTCAGCTACTCAAAGCAAAATGAAATGAAAAGAAAAGTACCGCCTTCATATACTTCTCTACAGGTAGTAATGTTCCTCCAGTTTCAACCAAATTTGATAGCCACTAGGTATATAAAAATATTATCTAAAACCAGTTGTCTAAAAATACAATAAAACTGATCTCATAAGGAGGTAGCAGGATTTTTTCTCCTGGAAACTCGGGTTTTTCATCCCGCATACAGACAAGTCAGCCCTTCAGAACACACGCAATTTACAGACAAAAAATACTAGTGGTGATGAGCAGTAGATTGGATTGATGTAGATCAGGAGTGTCCAAAGCACTGCCCACAAGCCGGATGCGGCGCGATTCTGTGCAGCCCGTCTGTGGGTTTTGACTTTCATGAGTGAAAAAATAAAATAACAATTTGAATCGAATGCGTATTAGATATTTTAATTCTATCACTAATCGATAATCTTGATGTTGGTATTTTATTTGGCGTTTTTACATCACTATATACCCACGCATTTTTCAAATATTAGATGTGTCAAAGAAGCATTCTTATAGTGTTTTGTTCCAACGCGCATGCTCTGGACGCTCATTGGGAACTTGAGCAAGCGATTAGTGTTGTTCATTTGTTCAGCTGTTGAGGTTGTGTTGCTGCTGGTCACCAAATTACTAGATATGCATTGTGATGCGGCCCTCGAATAAATATTTTTCTTAAATGCTGCCCTTAGATTACCTAAAGTTGGACAGCCCTGATATAGATGATGATGGTAGAAATGATTTGATGTAGTGGTGGAGATGGAAAGTTGTAGAGTAGCTGTCCTCCCTCAATGAGTCTTTGGACTCCTTGGAGGTGTCACAAAAGAATAATAAAATAATGATAATAATCTCATATATAAAAAAGTAAACCAAATACAGATAAAATAGGAAGTCTGTTGCAATTCAGAATTAGATACTAAATTAATTACTATTTTCATTACTGAAAAATGTAAATTCCTCTCTGAAATTTGTCAATAACATAATATCAACAATATTACCAATAATAAAGAATCACTGCAGCAAAGTTGGCACTTCTAATAAATTCTAGAAAACCTCCCTGCTTTCTTAGTACTCATATCAATTTTTTATATAAAATGTTTATTATGAGATATATTTTGTTCTGTTGGTCTCTATCTCACACCAGATAGTTTTCAAACATTTATTACTTTTAACTTACTCTCATTAGTTGCATTCCTTTTTCCCATTACAACTATTCCCTCCTCCTCCTCTCCATCCCCTCCCCTGAAAACACAGAGGTTGTGCTCTATCTTTCCACATCTGATGAAGTTAACCTAAACCTACCACAGAGAGAGCTTTCTCCATAGAAAACTTTCTAGTCACACTCATTCTCTCGGTTAACACCTGTTATGTCTACATTCCACTTCCATGACTTCATCTTAACATCTATTGTTTCTCCATCAATCACATTTCTGCTCCCACAATTCCTGCAACCTGTCCTGCTAAAATAATTTCTTTCTCTAATCATACTCATTCCACGTTATTCTTAAATGACAAATCAAATCAGTTGTTATCACTCTGTCTTTAAAGAATTTCTTGAAAACCTAGTGATTATATTTCATTGGGAAAAACAGTACAAGGAAGGATGTTCCAAAGAAGGAACTTGTCTTGATTGTGGGGAAAAAAAAAAAAAAAAAAAAAAAAAAAAAAAAAAAAAAAAAAAAAGAAAAAAAAAGTGAATGAAGGAAAATGAGAAGTTGGTTATTATATTTGAACTGTGTATGGATGTTGACAAGTGGACGTTTGTATCCTTACATGATTAGAAGGGTAAAGGAATGGTAGTGGCCAGTCCAGTGAAGAAGTGCCCGTGAATGTGCCTATAAAATAGAAAAAATTTTTTTAATAAAAAAAGACATAATACAGAAAGTGCCTTAGAGAAAATGACTGAAGGGAATCTATGTGTGAGAGAGAGAGGGATCACCTAATTAGGCATAATGCCCTCTTCTTTAAACAATCAAAAATTCTATCGCCTCAAATGCAAGAACAATATTCTAAGGTCAGTTGGATTTGGGATTTATAAAGTGTTACGAGCTAGCAGGAGAGAAGTGTTTTAAATGTAAAGAGCACCAAGTAGTGTTTTGGACTGGAGAAGCCATCTATGTGATATCATACAGAAAGATATATTTTACTTTTACAAGAAGATATATTCATAATGGCTGCCATCATCTTATTAATCAAAAACTTGGCATTATCATAATTCACGCTCATCAAGCAAATGCAATCTTCTCAAGAAACAGTTTTAAAATAAAGAATATAACTACCATACATAAATCAACAGGGTGTTAATAAATTATACTCTGAAATTAATTCTGATAGTATCATCATCAAATTCTTGACATGTATTCTCAAAGGGTGTACAGGATACCATGATAGCACTACATGAAAAGTTAGTAAAGTATTGACAGGTTTCCTACAAATTAGTCTGTGAGGAACCCAATATTGCCAGCTCTTATATTCTGGCTTTCTAAGGCACTTCTAACTACATCAATCCACCGATATCTTGATCTTCCTCTGGTTCTTTCCTGTGAACTTGGCATCAAACACCTGCTCTCATAATTTTTCTTCTCCTATTCTGTTTAAGTGACCATACCACCTAAGATTAGTTCTGCTTACACTAAGTCATTGGTTTAAACCAGGGGTGGGGGAACCGCTCGCCCACGAGTCTATTTCAATTCGCCCCTTTGCTGATGTACTCGTATGTACATGTAAATAAAATTTTATAATAATTTAAATTTATTATAATTAAATTTATTTAAATTTAAATAATTAAATATACAAAACTAAAAATAGCTATATTACATATAATATGATCATCATACGTCTGGTAAGATATATATTGCACACTACATACATTATATACAGGGTGTTCGGGATAAATTTGACATATTTATAATTAATTATATTTTTCCGTAAGTTACATGTATTAACACACACTTCTCTTCATTTAAAAGTTTGGACCCTTCTTCATTCATATACAAGATGTCAGAAAGGATGGATAGCTGGAACCCACCTGAATCATGGAAGAGAATAACTTGTATCATGATGATTCGTGCCCGCCATCAAAATAAGGATATTACGACTGCTGCCCAATGCTCCCTGAATACAGTAAAAACAATCAGGCATGAACTAGAGACTTGCAATGGTGACTACGAGGATGTAGCAAGAAGAAAGATCCCTAGCAGACGATCTGATTGTGTTCGTACAGCAGAATTCCTCGCAAATCTGCAGGAACAGGGGTTGAAGAACCCTGGCATTGGAATTCGGGCTTTGTTCGTGGAGTTGCTAACTGTAGTCAAGCCCTGGATAACAAGGGTAGCCAATGGTAGGCCGTATGTATGGCAGCAGGATTCGGCCCCTTGCCACACCTCTGGGAAAAGTCAAAAATGGTTGTCTGAAAATTTCTACGACTTCACCAGTCCAAATGTTTGGCCTCCAAACTCCCCAGACCTTAACCCCATGGATTATTTTGTATGGGGCGCAGTTGAAAAAGACACCAATCACACTTCCAGTAATACAAAAGCCCAGTTAATGGATAAAATTAAAACAGTTTTTGCGGCCCTTCCCAGGGAGACTGTAGCATCAGCTTGTTCGAGGTTCCGAAGCAGAATTGAAGCTGTGATCGATGCTAATGGTGGTTATTTTGAGTAAATCTTGTTGATAGTATTGTAATTAACTCTGCCTGTAATGTTTTTTTGTCAATTCATTAAATTTAATAGATACAAAGAAGATTTTCTTTTTCCTTACGAAACTGTCAAATTTATCCCGAACACCCTGTATAAGAGTTAAAATTTACCAGTCGCCCGCAGAAGTTTTTAAATTAGCAATTTTCGGCCTTGATACTAAAGAGGTTCCCCACCCCTGGTTTAAACCAATACAAAATACAATTTGGGAAGCTAAACCTCAAATCGTCAGCCCATCTTCATTCATTCAGTATTCAGATAGATACCAAATGGAGATGCACCACTAGAAAGTGAGGACTGGACATAAATCTGATATCTTAGCTAGGTCTCCATATTGCTTAAGGGACCACATGGAGATCTCCTCCCAGTTATTCTAGCTTTGATCCTTAAGCAATATGATACTATTCGCTTCTGAATCTTTTCTTATTAAAAAATTTCAGGAAAAAAAATGAGACATTCTAAAGCAGTTTAACTGTTCTACTTCTCTATGACTCAAAAGGGTTTCTTTCTGTCTACTAAGGAGAAGTTCATTCATGTTCTTTTCTGGGTGTCTATAGAATTGATTCCTTTTATGTAACCTGAAATATCATGGGCACACTGACCACTTAGACTGCAGAAATAAATAAATAAATAAACATGAAATATATCCATTTTAACCAATGTGAAAAATTGAAAAGCAGTTCACACCCTGGCCCCAGACTACATGATAAATTGCAAATATGTGATTTTATGACATCAATGGCTTATTTAGATACATTTATTTCTAGATATTTATATGACTTACATATGTAGAAAAACAATAATTTTACTAAAAAACTGATATATTTCATGAACACCATCAGGGAGAAAGACAAGTAACCATGTGCAAAACATGAATTATAAGAATGAGTTGTATAGCATGTGCTAGCTAGCTCGTGTTCTTGGTTGCAACTGAATTGGCAGGATTACGCTTCGAGTTCAAAGGAACAGCTGTAAAAGTTTCTGCAATTAAACAACCTAAATTTTAAAAATTATTATGAATTATTATTATTATTATGAATCACAGTTAATGATAATCACTTCTCAAAATTTTGAAATTGGTATACAGTGTTCTTGGACACTAATCAAAGCAGAGTGGCCAGTCTGTCCAAAGTAACAAAGATAACATGAACAACATACTTAATAGATACCTGGTGAGGGGGGGGGGGGGGAGAAGAGAGAGAGAGAGAGAGAGATGATAATTTATCCTTTATAGATGATAAGTAAGAAGGCAGTTTCTGGGACAATCAAACATTACATAACTCATTCTTATGAGTCATATGTTTTGTATGTAGTTGCCAGTATTTCCCCCTGATGATATCCATGTTACACAGGATGAAATATAATAGAGATTTTTAATAAAATCTATATTTTTTCTGCATGTAAGCAATATAATTGTCTAGGAATATGTCTAATACACATGTTCTCTTAAAATGTTTGATTAGATATGTTTATGCACAACTGTTTAAAGAATCATGTGAGACCTAAGAATGATTAAGTGTCCCTCATGAGGATGTTAAAAGTCTACATTCAAAATAAGAATGTGTAATTTTTTTTTTCATTCTTTCAGTATGGTAGAGAAAAAACTGTACTGCACTCTCATGGAAATATAAGTGATAAAAACCCAAGTTTTTATCACTTATATTTCCACAAAACCCAGCTACTGTCATCACTTTATTATTGCATTATGCCATCACATAATATATGCTGGGGGGCTGGAAAGTTCTGATAAACACCTAGAACAAAAATTATATCAAAGTAAAACTGATATAACCCCAAGAAAGCACATACAAGTAGCAGAGTTATGATGGTAACTTATGTTCTTATATTCTTTTATCCTTGTATGTTCTTTCTTGTGGTTACATCAGTTGCTTCGTCCTCATTTACTGTTTGTTGTGCTTGTGTGCACATGTCTTGCTTTTAAGTTCTTGTGAAATGGCAACGTGACGTTGCTGAAATATTGGAAGTGTATTAAAATTTATTTTAATGTATATCCTAGTATACATTGTAATTTCCTTAAGCTATTTAGTAAAAACACAGTTGCTTTAATATAATTTATGTTGGGGACAAAAAATTTCGTGTAACGTAAAATTTTCCATAACGTAAAAAAATCATGTTAACTGATTAATCACTCGTATAAAGCAGGAAATGGTATCATGTCACTCAATCGCACTAATTGATTATCGCTCATATTGAATTCGCGTTAAGCGGGGTTTTCCTGTAGAAACTCAACCTGTCATCCTCAAGATAGGTTGAGTCTCTTATCCATGGGACTCAACCTTCCAACGTTCTCTGTCCAAAGCAAGCTCTTTCATATGCCAACAGCTTTGAAAGTCCAGTGCAGTTCTAAGAACTTTATATCATGTTAATCTTGGTCTTCCCCTAGAGAAAGAAAAATGAATTTGAGTTTCTCAGAGGCAACTATTTTGTGCATCTGTAAACTATATATTAATACTACCACCCTGCTTACAGGACTCCAATAAGCAGAATGGTGGTCTCACACTGGGTTATGAAATTAATCATCAAATATTCACAAACATCGAACATCCATGCTTATAGATTCAAATCTGTAACCTATTTGCTGGAGAGCAGATAAGTTTATCTAATTAACCAACTAGGCTGCCAATTTAGGTAGTATGTAATGGAAGGTATATGAGGACTGAGAATCTTTGGATTTGTTCATTTCTTAGGAGGATGTTATTACAAGAGGTGTCAAATATGCCTCAGTTAGCAACAGTGACATTCAGGTAATCACATGTGTGGTGCCAACCAGAAAAGGGGATATGTGGAATTTGGGTGATTACAGGAGCCCTCAGCTGTCTTAGGAAGTAGCCTGGAGAAATAAAACAGAATGAAGGATATGATGGCAAGAAGATTATTGCTGCTTGGACACTGCTTATCCTATTCCCACCAGCCATACGGCTGGTGGGAATAGCCATATGCTACCATACTAGGGAGATGATTATGACTAAGGTGGTTTCCCATTGCCTTCCTTGTCGTAGTATATTTTATGACTGTAGTTGTGTGTGTTCAGTGGACTCGTTTGCCTGTTTTGAGGGATGAAAAACCCGAGTTACCAGGATAAAAAAATCCCCCACCTCTGTATGAAGCCAGTTAACTCACCTTTAGTCGAAAGAGACCAGATAAAGGTTCCTCACTTCACTGATGGAAATCAAACCCAGGTCTTTCCAACCAAAGGGCTTCATCTATACTGACTGAGCTATGGAGGCTACTTAGACACTGGTCAAGGAATAATTAATAGAAGAAATGCTGAAATATATTCCCAAGGTTAGAAAGCTAAATAGGATATAGTGTAAAATGGATGAATGATAAAATAAAGCAAGCAATTTGGAAAAACATTAAAGGCATTATATGTAGGCTCGTAATAAGAAGGCAATAATCACATTTATATTACAAAAAATACTATAAATAGCATACTAGGAAGGTGATGTGGCTTATAAGGAAAGCTTAAGAGCAATCAGAAAAATCCCAGGCAATTCATTTGATACATGATCGATAGATTAAGAGAGGATGATATAAGCTGATGGAAATTGGCAGACAGCTAACCACTATGGAGAACAAAGTCGAAGTAATGAGTGAGAAATTCAATATTCCATGCTAATGATAGCGATATCCTAAAAGTTGAAGTGAGGATGCAATAGTAGAGGTCAGTGGTAAGTTAGCAGAATAACAATGAGATATCATTTTTAAAAGATATGTTACAGGAGGCTAACAGTGCCTTTGACTTATTTAACAAGTCTTGGAATCCAGAAGATTCCAAATGTGTAAAGGAAGGTAAAATTGTTCCACATAGAGGTAACAACTGGGACTTCAAATTATAGGCTAGTCTGCATATCTGGAACTGTAGCTAAAGTATATGAGAAGACAATGAAGGATGATTAAGTTAATAACTGCAGGATTCTCTATGAGGCTTGCATGGTTTTTTTAAGTGGAGGGTGACATGCTTGGACAAAGGGAATATGTATCAGTATCGATAAATTCATAGTTGAGATATACAGTAATACATCTCGACTATGAAAAGGTTTCTGACTAATACAGCATGACTAAATGGTATTTAAACTGGGTAATAGATTAGCGAGTTGTATAGAAAAGCAGCCATTGAGCTATTACCAAGTTGTAAATGTAGGAGTATTTCAGAAGAGGAAATTCACTAGTAGTGTGTGGAGATCTATTTTTTGGGGCATTATTGTTTAACTTATATGTCAATGATATTCAGAAAGATTTAAATGAGGACATGCAGTTGTTGCAGACCATAGCTGGGGAGATATGAAAGGACAATGTGATATGGCTATCCAGAAGCATTTAATAAATAGTATGCAAATCAGTAAGTTATCAATTCAACGCTACAAAGTGCATGGTCATGAAATTTGAGACTCTTAATGGTTGCACTAATTCCTACATCAAAAGCTTTCAGAATTAAATTTTGGAATCCAAACTCTCCATCAAATATTCTAGCTAGTCTACATGTAGTTTTGTTATCTACTAATGTGCCAGTGTATGAAGTTCTCTTTCATATCAGAAATTTATTTTCTCCAGACAAGTTAAAACTAATAAATTCTTCCTACATCCAAACTTCTTCAAATGGAAAGGTCAGATTCAGAATCAACAATATAACTTAAAAATGGGTAGTCCCTTGTCTTTACTGGTCAATTTGTACATCAAAAGATTTAAAGAAGATACTTTATTTCAAACCAATTTAAAACTTTCTATTTGGTGGGGAAGACATTTATCATCTGGAAACAGTGAACCCAAACTAAATAATTTTCTCCATTTCCTCAACACATATCAAAAAAATAAAATTACATGGAATCGGAAAGAAATAATAAATTACCATTTTGAGATGTCTTGATCAACAAAAAACCAGAGGGTGGTATATTTCTAGAAGTCTATCATAAACCCATCCATAAAAGCTGTTATCTTCATGTTAAACCTCTACACTAGCCTATACAAAAATTTGGCATCGTTAATACTCTGAAAATTAGAGCATTCTGAATCTTAAGAGACAACAATATAAAAAAAAAAAAAAAAAGAATAAGCTACACATCTTATATAATCATTTCATCCTTATTCATCCTTAATGACTATCCTAAGAATGTTGTTTAAAAACAGGTATATTCATTTCTCATGTGTGTGGGAGTAACAAAAAAAAAAAAAAAAAAAAAATACAGAGCAGACACTTATGTTAAAATATATGTTAGACAATAACTATCTCTTCTTTCCATATATCAGTAGAATTTCTACTTATGAGTATGTTATTTCATCAATAAACTGAAATAGGGATGTTATAAGCAAATCCACACACTATGCTCATAATTACATCTAATGGAATTAATACAGCACAGAGAAATAAATAAACACAGGTTTAATTGTTCAGATACTTTGTTCATAGAAGAACATCTATGAACTGTGGAATTATGTTTCCTAGTACAGTACAAGTTTAATCTCACATTTGGCCAAGAGACTGCATATCGTACTGTGGTAGAAAATTAATTTCCTCACAGCAAAATATGCAGTCTCTTGCACAGTACAAGAAACATGAACTGATTTGTGAGGAAACTCCTTGATTGCATGGTCTCCCAAAAATACATGCCAGCTATGTGAGATCAAATGTAAACTATATACTGACTCTCCTACACAAAGAATGGCTAAGTTCCTATCCTATCTATTAAGTGAGTCTTATCAGACACTACACATTTTTGAGCCATTTTTGAGATGAAATATATATCTTTACAAGTTTTCTGATATTTTGGTCAGCTTTGACATCATCTCTCTCTGTTCCCTAATATTCCATTAGCTGATATTATTTGCCCATGAGATGAAGATTTTCTTCTCTGAATGGTGTGAAGACATGTGAATGCATAATACAATCAGGACATTTTAGCTGGAAACATTATCAATAAACAGATCGAGGCAGCAGGGGATACCCTCTATCTCCACTCTTGACTAATTATTTAAACCATCTGGAGAATGCTTTATTTTCCACCATTTATTCATAATCCCTTTTCTCTGTCTGCAATGTAGATGATTTATTTGCCATTTGGCCTCTTTCTGAAAATAAACTAATCATCTTCCCACATCAAGTCAATAGTATGCATCAGCAAATTTAGTTTGATATGGAAAAGGAGAACTATGGGAGTTTACCTTGCTTACCCATACACCATATGTCAGAACCAATGTACATCACAGTTCTGCACATCATGCCTCCCAAAAAATCAACGCCTTATTAATTTACAGAGCACCTAACATTTATTTGTTCTTCTCCATCTTTACAGCAGGAGCATCTTACATCAAAGCAGTAATGGAATTTAATGGCAATCATATAATAGATATTACAATTCTACACCTAAGTATACCAAAATAGAATGCAGGGTTTTGATCCGATACAGTTTTTAATTAGTGTATAGTGTGGCTTTTTGTCACAAATTGTGCTGCATTTTTTTTCATTCTGGATACAAGAGTCCTTCAGTGGTGGTGTTGAAATTTTTTGTTGTTTATATTGTGTTCTACTACTTGTTTGTTGTACTGCTTCAGCTTCTAAAGATGGCATCCATAAAGAAATGTACGTTGACGGCACAGAAGGCCTCTGTACAAAAGTCTGGATCTGCTTTGGATTTGTAGCAGTGGATGCACTGCGAAAACTGCTATATGTATGCAGCAAAAAATGTGAAAGATTTGTGGACTGTTTATGTAAACAAGAAGAAGAAAAGTGTTAATGTATGTGAAAAGTGTCTGGATAGATTAGAGAGATTAGAAATGGGAACAAATGTCGGGACCATAGTAGAAGAGCTTCGGCAGGAGTTATTGAAAATGAAAAAAAGAAATGAAACATCTGCAAGACGATATTAAACATCAAAAGGAGAGACTGGCTGATGATATGCTGTATTCCAGTATGAAATATTTGTTGATAATTTCAGTAATATTAAATACTATGTCTAATATGTTTTATTCTTGATTATTACTATGTCACAGATGTTATTAAAGTGTAGTAAGCATAATGGTTGAAAGTTATCATTGATACCTAACTGTGTGTGTGTGTGTGTGTGTGTGTGTAAACATAGAACTTTTTTTTATGTAGCTCCCACCATAAAAGCTTATTTCATAAACCTATATACATATGTACTGTGAGCAGGCTATGAATTTTTATTCTTATTTTTATTAATTTTATTTATTTATTTTTTACCTAATCCAGAAACCCTGCTCTTTTTTAAGCCACTTCATGCCTCCAATGAGTGAGCAGTGGTCACACATTAGGGCAATGATATTCAGCTCCCACCTAAAGACAATCACAGACATCCATAACCACAGTGGGATTCAAGCCTGCAGCATCTTGGTTGAAGAGCAGATATATATACATATATATGCATATATATAATTTTATATATATTATGCCTATGTAGCTCAGTGCAAGTTGTGTTTGCTTCCACAGTGCTAGGCTGCCTGAAGAAAGACCTACATTCAATTTTAGTTAGAAACTAGAAGAACTTTTTCTAAGCCTTTCTTCGAATGAATTCTTGAGTTAGTTGGATCTCTGATCTGGCACAAGCAAGCAGGCTTTTTATTTGGGAAACTTGGGTTTTTCATCCCATAAACTCAAGAAAATCGACCACTGAATTCCACACTAATTCAGACAAATATATTATCTACCAATAATTGCCCAGACACTTCAGCAATTTACAATTGATACCAGCAGGTGAACCCTAATATCAGGTATGTCTTCTACCTTTGTTCACCTCCTGTACCCTTCGAGGGACTTTCCACCAATGTGCAGCACACATCAGGTCTCCATTCCTCCAGCAAAGCAGTACCGAGTTCAGCAACAAATAGAGGACATGCTGATCTGGACCTCAATTGCAGCAACAATTCATCCCACAGATGTTCGATGGGGTTGAGGTCAGGACTCTGCGCAGGCCAGGGGGAGTCATTTAACACTCATCTCTTCACACCATTCCATAATAACTGCAGCTTTGTGATATGAGGTATTGTCATCTTGGTAGTAACACAGGTCTGTTCCATAAAAATTCCACAGTGTAGGCAGCACCTGATTATCCAGAATATCAAGATACTGAGCTGCCTTCATGGAACCATGAACAAGTGGTCCCACTCTAAACCAGCTGAATGCACCTCAACACCATTATTCCTGTACCACCAAACTTTACTGTGGGTACAACACACTGTGGTAACAAGCATTCACCAGGCTGTCTAAACACCCACATCCTCCCATCAGACTGGAAACAAGTGAACCTCGATTCATTTGCTCCAGGTAGTTTTCTAAAGGTCAACTGTCCAGTTTACATGCTCTTTGCACCAGGCCAACAATGAATGCCTTGTTCGTTGTTGTGATGTTTGGCTTGTATGATACTGCTCTTCCATACTCACCATGGTGTTACTGGCGGTCTGGAACTCATCACAGATAGTCTGTGCTGAATGTAGCTGATTTTTGCATGCCACCCATTTTACCACTCCTTGTCAATCATTTTTGGCAGCTACCCTGGATGTTTTCCTGTACTAATGATGCCAGAATGGTCTCCATTTGTTGATCACATCGCATTGATTTTGGATGCTCCAGTTGAGTGGCAATGGCATGTATGGACATGCCACCAATGTGACACCCATGATGACACCTCTCTTGAAGTCATTGAGTTCACATCGTGTTGCCATACCACCTGTATTCAACTGCTATGATGAAATACTGCTTCCTACTATCTGTACACTGGTTTTTATGTTATTAACAAATATGGAATGTTCCATAACTTCAAATAACAGGGGTATCTAGACAATTATTGGTAGATAGTGTATATTGTGTTAGGGAACCATGAGATGGCAGCATTTCTCTGCCATCTCTTCACTGGATGCCATTCAAAATTAGTGAATTAGTGACAGTCATGTGCCAGCTATCTTTGATTGACTACCAGTGGAGATTTAACTGCCCACTGTTTCCAAAAGTTAAAGTATTAGAACAGCCTCAACTACTCCCTATAAGGGAATAAAAGGCATTAGTGGATTTTTTTTATTACATATTATATTAACATTATTATATTTAATATATTATAGCTGACAAGAAATTATACTCTTGTTTTTATACTTATTTTGCCTAAGTCTTCACAACACGGCTATTTGTGGAGAGAACAGATGACTTCACATCCAACTGCCTTAATATCTTATAAGCCACCTACTTCTCAGGTGTATATGATATTATGAATTATGGAAAGAATCACCCAAACTGCTGTCAAGTAATGTAAAAATACCTTTCTTTTTTTTAAGCAAAAAAAAAAAAAAAATCTATAACTACCTCTGATCCAAAGTATTGAAATAATACAGTAATACACATTTTCTCTTCAGCAAATGGAAATTGCCCTCTGTCACTGAGTTAGCTCTCAGTATTTTCAAAGGGCTAACTCTCATTAATGAGACTTTCATAAAGGTCAAAAGTGGTCTTGGCATTACCTCTCAATATTATACATACCCGAAAGAAGTACGACATGTATTCTAGGATTCAACAGCAACTAAATGAGGGTTCAATAGCTCTTTATTTATCATGAAGATATTTCACAGGCAACCTTTTGTTTGTTCATGCTAAGGTAAAATAAGAATAAAAGCAATAATATAATTTCTTGCCAAAGATAATTTACTGAAACCAGTCAGATGCATAACATATATTACTTCTGTGAATAAACTTCATTCTCTTATTACAGTAGATTACTGGTGTGAATAAATTACACTGTCTTATCAATTAAACTATGTGGAAAGGGACTCTGCAATCCTACCACTTTTTTTCTCGCAGTGACTTCACTTCAAAATGCTAAATATGATTATGTCTTATAATACATCTCATGCTGCATTGGTTGTCACACAGAATAATCAGAACAGCATTCAGGGCTTAGGCAGAGGGTCCCATTGAAGAAGTATATTAGTCTCTAATAAAAGTCAGTGATATTGTGAACGAGGAATACAGAAGGTTGTTGGAAGTTTATTTTTCACTTGGTTAGACTATAATGAATTTAGTTTAATCCTTTAATTGGATTAAACTAAATTTGATTGGATTAAACTTTGTTTGCAAGTGTAAGCAAACAAAGCTTGCACCTGAAAATATCTTCAGGACTGAGGTAAGGTAGTGCAACACCAGGCAACACCGGGCAAAGGTGGACCAAGCTCTCATCACTCCTTGTCTCAGCATCTCCCATAATGCAAAGCACATCCGCACATCTCCTTGCAGACATGTATACTGCTATGCATTAAGGGAAGAGCCACTACCCAGATCAGTTTCAACCTTTATTGAGGTCTTGTCGGTGGGAGGCAGACCCAAACGTGGAGATACTACGGCAGAAGAAATAGGAGAGGTCCTATTTACCTATAGGAGTTGCCAACAGGTGTACCACCTTATTATTGAATTACTTTGGATTTAGAGAAAGATGCTGGAAGTTTATTGCTTCTAGCTTCTAGGAAGTTTATTGCAGAAGCCTATTGCTTCTGCCTTAGTATTTCCACATTTGGGTTTGCCTCCCACTGACAAGACCTCAATAAAAGTTGAAACCGGTCTGGGTAGTGGCTCTTCCCTTAATGCATAGCAGTAAGGGAAGGGCCACTACATGTCCGCAAGGAGATGTGCTTTGCATTATGGGAGATACTGAGACAAGGAGTGATGAGAGCTTGGTCCACCTTTGCTCGGAGTTGCACTACCTTACCTCAGTCCTGAAGATATTTTCAGGTGCAAACTTTGTTTGCTTACACTTGGATAAAGGATTAAACTAAATTTATTATGGAATACAGAAGGTATAGGATTAATCTTAGAGGAAAACTTTACATAGGCATATGGAATGTACAGGATCTACAGATGGGTACTCTTGATGATATTATTATTATTATTAGACACCTCCAGGGGAGTCCAAGGACTCATTGCGGGAGGGCAATCTATTATACTTCACTAAATACATATCGCCCTCTCCACTACTATTTAATTCTTCTTCTATGACACGACTATCATCGTCATCTACTGTCCATCATCACCAATAACAGTATTTTTTGTCTGTAAATTGTGTGTGTTCTGAAGGCCGATTTGTCCATTGTCTGTACGCAGGATGAAAAAGCTCGAAATTCAGGACAGAAACCCCTGCTATCTCCATATGAGATTGGCTAACTCACCTTCAATTGACAAAACCGATATAAGAATTCCCATATTGTCTGTAAAGAGATGAAGAAGTATAAAATTGACATGGGAATTACAGATATCATATGGAATGGAGAAAGTCACTTTAAAAGACAGGATGGTAGGGTAGTTTATTCAGGAGGTGACTCATCAGGTAGCTGTGAAGACAACTCAGGCAAGAAGCCTTTTTAGTTATAACTCTGTTAATGATAGGATACTTTCTATTAGACTTAAGCTCAGCCTACCAATATATCAATCACGGTAGTTCATGCATCCCACACAGATAGGCCTGATGAAATGAGTGAGGAATACTATGAAAACTTAGAGACTGTTTTGGACTGCCTACCAAGGAGAGAGAGAGAGAGAGAGATACTTTATATCTTAAGGGATTTAAATGCAAAGGTAGGAAAGAGTATGAGAGTTAGGCCAGAGTGTGGCATGTTTGGTATAGGTGAACGTAACACCCATGGTAAAAGACACTGTTGGAATTTGTCCATACTAACAGATTAGTTATTACCAATACCTGCTTCTAGAAGTATCTGCGACAGACCTATACTTGGATATCTAACAATGATAAGTCAAGGCAGCAAATTTATTACATCCTGGCTCTCCGGCAGTGGAAGACAAGTATCTCTGATATGCATACTTGTCCTGGAGAAGATTGTGGTACAGAACATCAGCTAATAAGAGCCAAAAAAAGATTAAGACTCCAAAAAATTTCCAAGTCAGGTACAACCCACTAGACTGGATGTTAGAGTAATTCCTAGAGGATTCACAGAAGAAACATCAACTTGGTTAGATGATTTTTTGGAGACCAGTGAGGAAAAATCACCAGAAATGCTGGTGGGAAGGAGTCAAAACTTCCCAAAAACTTTGGAAAGGAGTCAAAGTGACAATACAGGATACAGCCAAGAAGAATCGTGACCCAATTAGAAAACCAAGAGACCTATGGATAGATCCCATGTATAGATTCCAGTTAGATCCCATAACATGGGATCTAACCAGATGAAGAAGGTTAGTAAAACAAAGAGCCATTGAAGAATATAAAAGCTTACATACAGAAGTCAGAAGAGCCATCAGGTAGGACAAGGAAAAATTTTATACTAATAAATGTGATGAGATAGGGTTCCAAGATGAGATGGCACAATTATAAAAGGATGTTTCATTTAAGCCCAAATTGAATGTCATCACAGACAGGAATGAAGCAGCACTAATAGAAGAACTGGAAATGAAAAACAGAAATAATACTATGAGGAACTGTAGAGCAGAGATGATAAGGAAAATTCAGAGAAGCCCTCTCACTAGGAAAATTGCAATTTGGAACTTCCTCCACTTAGGCATGAGGTTGAAAGAACAGTTAAACAGTATAACAGCAATAAGGCCCTGGGGCGGAGATGAAATCCGAGAAAAAGTTAACGCCACAGGAAATGGAGGGATAAGAGTTTCATACATTGATTACAAGGATGTGAGAAACAGGATCATGGCCTACAGACTGGAAGAAGTCGGTTTTCATATCACTACATAAGAAGGGAGATATGAAGGATTGCAAGAACTATAGAACTATTACTTTAATATCTCATGCAAGCAAGATTTTATTAAAGATCATTCCAAATAGGATTGAGGCAAGTAGGCAGAGATGCCCGAGGAACAAACAGGTTTTAGAAAAGAGTACCAGAGATCAGATCCTTTGTGATCATAGAAAAGTATAAAGAATTTAGACTCCCTATGGTAATATGTTTCATAGACTACCCTAAAGCTTTTAACTGTTCAGTATGTGAAACTGTGGAAGGTAATGAAAAGAATGGGTTTTCCTCAACACACTATCAGGCTGATAGCTAACTTGTACAGGGAGAAAGAAGCCACAGTAAGAACAGGTGTTGGATTAACTTGATCGGCTTCAAGTTGGAATGGGAGTTAGGCAAGGATGCCTACTTCTCCTCACCTATTTAGTATTTATACTGAGGACATCAAGTGTGTAGCACTGGATGAGCTCAAGACAGGAATTAGGATAGGTGATAGAATGATCAGTAATCTGAGGTATGCTGATGATGCAGTACTCCTCTGTAATGACAAGTAAGAACTAGGACAAATTCTTGACAACGTTAATGAGATCCTCCCTATACATTCATCCACCTTTCAGTATATGATATTCTTAACAGCTTTCTGTAACTCCACATCTCAAAAGCATCTATCCTTTTCCAATCAGACTTCTTTAAGTTCCAAGTTTCACATCTGCATATTGACAGAAGTTGAAATACTTTGGACATTGAAAGGATGGAAGGAGGGACTTCTCAGAACAGTAATAGAAAGTCAAGTTCCTAGAAAAAGAAGGAGCAGAGCATCAATGAGATGGATGGAAAAAAGGAAAGAATTTATATTTCCTTTGGTAATGTGTTTCATAGACTACTCTAAAGCATTTGACTGAGTTTAGAATGTGAACCCGTGGGAAGTAATGAAAATAATGAATTTTCTTCAACACACTATCAGGCTGATAGCTAACTTGTATAGTGAGCGAGAGGCCATGGTAAGAACAGTTGTTGGATTAATTAATTGGCTTCAGGTTGGGAAGGAAGTTAAGCAAGGTTGCTTACTTTCTCCTCACCTGTTTAGTATCTATGCTGAGAAGATCATGCATGTTGCTTTGGTTGAACTTAAAATAGGAATTAGGATAAGTAGTAGATTGATCAGTAATCTGGACAAGAAAGAACTAGAGCAATGTCAGCTTATTCATGTCATCCGGAAGGATCTCTATATTTATTTACTATTGCCCTCCCCAACTTAGTATTATCAGCAAACAACTGAATGTCACTTATTAAATTAAATATATATAAAGATTAAACAGCAATGGTCCAAGAAAAAACATTTGTGGCACACGGCTGGTCATCTGCTTAATCTCTGATTCTACTACACCATACATGCCATGCTAAACACAGAAAAATCTAAACACTCAACATGCAATTTTAGTTATATAATAGATACAAATGGCAGATTACTATAGTGCGGTGCGACTAATTTAAAAATCCCTATCGCACAATCATACAGACTAAATTACGTTTCAGAATGCATTAACGAACAAAATTATCAAATCATTAATTATTACAGTTTTCAAGATTCTTGCTTTCCTTAGATAAACACTATTCATTCCTTCTTGGAAGAAATTTTTGCATTTCGGGATGAAGTTACGACATGAAGGTAAAGTTACTAACAATGATCATATAAATATCATGTAGACAACGCACTCAACTCCAAAATTAAATCCTTGCCTTAAAATCCTACGCAGTATAATTTGTTGAATTAGAAAAGAAATTACTAGTATGTCGTAAATGAAAATGCTCATCAAGACTTAGTAAAAGGTCAGTAGCCTTTTATTGACAGCAACCGCTTAAGGCCAGTACCAACGTTACTAAGCCTACATTAGATACAAACGGTTAGCGCTCACCTGTAGTACAACCTCTACATCATAACAGTTGCCTTTACTTTTCTGATGTCCCTGGAATTTCGAGCCATTGTATAATAATGATCGTGTTACACCAGGTTGCCGAGAATTTGCTGGAGGAGGAGGTACAATCTCTGCTCTAACAGGCATGTTAACTCAGCAACTAAGAGTAAAATCCGAATCCTCTCAACCTCGTAGCATCTTGATGCGTAAGCAACATTACGGTTTAATAGATCACGTGACTTTAAAATCTACCTACTAAAAATACAACTGTAACAATCACGTTACACTATGAACTCCAGCACGGTCTGTGGAAACATTTCTTTTCGACATAAGCTATCCCTCACAGCTTTTTTTGTTTGTTTGTTTGTGTTATTATTATTATAACACTGCATTTCGTTAAACATTCCATGAAAGAAACATATTTGCAATATGCCTTTCCAGAATTGACGAAGTGGTATTATTCAATAATTATATGAATAGCTTAAGCAAAATTTACAGGTTACGTAGCTTTTCAGAACAATCTTGTGATTGCAATGGGAGAAGTAGCATACACTGGAAGATTCATGTTTTGCGGCCTTTAACCTTTTTTACAAGCGCCTCAGTAGCGCAATTGAAAGAACGATGGTGCGTTGCGCCCTTCGATCTGTAAAGGCAAAGATTCGTGATATAAAGGTTCTTCTCGTCGTGACTAGAAGAACCTTTATATGGGTTTTTTCAATGGAAGGTGAGTTGGCCGATCTCATACGGTGGTAACAAGTTTTTTGGTCCCGTAAACTCGGGCATTTCAGCCGGCATACAAAAAATCGACCTTGATTACACACACAATTTACAGACAAAAAAATACTAGTGGTGGTGGTGGTGGTGGGCAGTAGATGGCGTTGGTGTGGATGATGGTAGTAGCGGTTCGCTGTATTTGATGGATTAAGTGGCAGAGGCGGAGAATTGTAGAGTAGGTGCCTCCCTCCATGAGTCTTTGGACTCCTTGGAGGCGTCACGTAATAATAATAATAATAATAATAATAATAATCGATAATAATCCTAAACTACTAACAGAAGAACCCTAATATATTCATGAATTGTTCTTGACACATCTAAGAAATGTTGCCCTTTAGATTATGCGAATCTATAATTTCGTTTTACAGACAATAATTTCGTTTTCATACACAGACAAAGCTTTTTTAATATTAGAATTGAAAACATTTCAGTTTAGCAGCAAAGACCTCTCAAGGGTTGTTAACATACTCTTTATGAAGTGTTTCCAAATGTATTTTAAGTTTATTCGGTTTCATGCTATCAGCTGCCAAAATTTTCGAACAAATAACACACAGTGGTCTTTCTTCATCCTTTACTTCAGTCTTTGTAAAACTGAAATCTAAATATTCTGCTGCATCCTTTCTTGATTTTTCTTTCGGAGTGATATTCAGCGAACCTGAATTTGTTTACATCGACGCTTTACAGTTGTCAGATGTCCGCTTACGTCCAATTAAATATGTATCAATTTTTTTACAGTAGAAAACATTGTTTTTATACCATGTGTCACAGCCATTGCGAATAGAAGTAAAATAACGCCAACCACCGACTTCTCACTGTTGCAGTATTACTGTTGGCTTTGAACTTTGAACTTCTTTGGGTGATGGATTGAATCCTTGACTCTTCATCGCTTTATATGAGTCTTGATTATGGGTGAAAGGTTTAGTGCATGTATTTTACCACTCTTTCTAAGCATTTTATGCTGTATCAGCTTTCTCTGGCAATGAAGGATTTCGGTTTTTCTATGTTTGAAGCAATCTGAGGATTTGTAGTCAGCTGCCTGTCGAATTAGCTGATTTAGGTAATTATCTGTCACTATGAAGAATTTTTCTGCAATGCTTATCATATCGGTCTTAATATCTGGCAGATCGGCTTCTGTGTAACTGGAGGTTTCTGATGAACCAATGGGCATTAAACGTAGACTGACCGTACATATGGTTTTGAACGGGACAGTACTGTTTATTTTCATATTTCCCGGTCGTCCCACCGTTTTAATAAAAATGTCAGTTTTGTCCCATTTTTAATAAAAACTATAAATATACTTTAATATTGATCAGTCATAAATTATTATTCATAACCTATAATCGTATATCAATACAATAGATACCAGTAATGTGTGTAACCATCGAGTCTCCTTGTTCGATAAAAATATCAATATCTGCAGTGATTTATTCAGAGAAAATAGAAAATACATGTTGGTAACACTTGCATTCTCAAACGTTCTGCTGCGTTAGTGTTTGTTTTTCCTGTATGCTAACCGGGGGTTTTGTTATTCAATGCCAGCGATTTAAATTTCATATTTTTTAAAGTTTTAAGTCTTATTTTTTAAAGCTTTAAGTCTATCCTTGTAACTTCAAAGAGGCGAAACTGCAGTTTTAACGACGATATTCAGATTTATTAAAATGGACAAGCTGTGTAGTGATGGAACAAAAGTGGTATGAAAATTTGTAATGTCCATTTTTCCGTTGCTCATGGAGGCAGAAGCGACATCAACCAACATCTACGTAGCCAGAAACATAAAGATGCTGAAAAGACTCTGGCTTCAGTTAAAAACATCTAGTTTATGGTGATAGTTAAAGAGATAAAATTGCGGCAAGTGAAGCTCTTGTTGCGTATCATACTGTGCGTCAAGTACAAAGTTTTCGCGCAAATGTCTGCTTGTAGACATAAAATAATAATAATAATAATAAGCTAACGCCTTTTTGTTCCCGTATAGGGAGTAAGAGAGGCCGTTCAAGCCCTATCTAACTTTTGGAGAATGAGCCGGCAGTTCAATCTCCACTCGTAGCAAATCAGAGAGAGCTGGCCTAAGGCTATCACTAATTAATCGGCAAGCAGTGAAGAAGACGGCTAATAAGTGCCGCCATCTCGTTGTCCCTAACCCTAATACAATATTTTTAATGTCTGAAAATAGTGTGTGTTCAACGGACGATTTTCTTGAGTTTAAGGGAAGAAAAACCCGGTTTCCCGTTCGAAAGATCCAGCAAATCGGGAACTGGTCGAAAAAAGGGTTAGAAAATGTTCCTCCAGTCGGCGACTAGACTCGAACTTATAAGTCTTCTTCGTGTGATCAAGCGCCATAGAGTACAAACGCAATTTCTACTGAGCTACACAGGCTCCTTACTTGTCGACATTGATAAACATAATTTATGAACCAAAATTTTCTTCAGCACTAACGAAATCAGAAGCAAGAATTATCAACGTTTTATCACCATAGGCGAAGTAATAGGGGATGTGGATAAAACAAAAAGCACTACAGTCAATTTAGATGCATCAAACGAAAAATACATAAATTTTTCCAAACCTTCGGTACTTTTTGCCAAATTGTGGTGTTCAAGACAAAATTATAGACTTTATTTCCTTACCTGGTGAAACATCCGACATACAGTGTACTATATTGAAAGAAGTAAGTGAAACATTTGCCTTACAAAACAAAATTGTTGCTTTGTGTACAGATAACACGAACACCAATTTTGTTGCAAAGGACTGCAAATATAATGTGCTTATGTAATGAAACTTTTTTTATCGTCTTACTGTTTCATGAATACAGAATATTACATAACCCTTGTCCCGGTTTTGCTTTCCCAATGTTGCGCTTTTGTCTCAGGGAAATATGGTCAGCCTAATTAAACGCCATTCTTAGACGTGTGTTCCCAGGCTGGTTAGAGTTAAGTTACTTGAGGTCTTCTCACTGATTTGTAGAGGAGAATTTTGTTGTTGAATTTAGGAAGCTGTTCCTATTCAGGAGTGGATATTGCTGTGCTATGGTCTGATTGGCTTTAGTGGAGACATTATTTATGTGTCTTGAAGTTCAGGCATTTATCAAGCTGAACTCCTAGATATTTGGCTGGGTTGTGCCAAGAGGTTATTTTTCCAAGCATTTGTATGGTTGTGGATCTACTGCCAGCTTGCCATTTCAAGCTTTATTCATACTCGTAGAAACATTTCCAGAACATTCGAAAATTCCCGTGATGAAATCGCGAATGTTTCCGAAAGACCGATATGATTAAACGTTCAGTATGGTGATGCTATACAATTTTCGAAAAATTTAATAATTAAAAATTTTAATTAATTCCAATATTTTTCGTTTTGTTAACTTTTATGGGTTTTGTCAGTGTCTAAACAAAAGAAGCGCAAGGGAAGAAGGTGGGGGGATGAGCAATAAAAACTAATATTAAAAAATGGGAGACACCTAGGAAAGAAGGTTGAAAAACACTGCTATACGGGAATAAAAGGCATTAGCTGATTTTTACACACACACACACACACACACACACACACACACACTTCGAGATGGATGTCATGCACATATTTATTTAATCAAAGAATAATTAAACAAAGAGAAGAAAACAAAGATAAACAGTGGTACAGAGTACATAACTTTCTTTCGGAAGTCATTGCTTATGTTCTATGAAACCAGACTTATTCTAAACCAAATATAGATCTCAATAATAACTTCACATTGCACTAAACTCACCACTACATGGGACATTGTTGCAATTATCATTTTCTTGCGTCTTACCCTAAATGGATTTGAGTCGTCTTATATCATTAGTAATACCCCTCTTCCTCTCCTATTTCTTCTGTCGTTCCTAAAAAAAGTATACACATTACACTCGATCCCAGTTACCATATCTGATTCTGATAGCTAGGTTTCACGAATGCCAATAATCTTAGGCCACATACATGGGCGTCCGCAGAAAATTTTCCAGAGGTGGAGGCAAATCTTGGAGACAAATAATTACATCAATAAATTTTTATTTAACGATTCAATTTTTTGTTTTTTTATTTTCACAAGTAAATTATAGAATACAGCATTGCATCAATACAAAAACACATACATAATGTATATAAATTTACAAGATCTGTGTAACTCAGTGGAAGTGGAGCTTGTGTCCACTGCACTTGGTCGCTCGAAGTTAGACTTAAGTTCAAGTCTAGTCGCCAAACTGAGGAACTTTTTCTAAGCCTTTCTTCGACCGGTTCCCGAGTTTGTCGATCTCTGGCATGGGCATGCGGATTTTTTCTCCCGGAAACTCGGGTTTTTCATCCCATAAACTCAAGAAAATCGACCTTTGTACCACATTATTTCAGATAGTAACATACCTTGTTAGGGTTAGGTACCAAGAGATGACAGAACGTGTTTGCCAGCCTTTTCATCGGTGGCTGCTACAATTAGTGATAGACATGGGATAGCTATCTCTGATTGGCTACCGGTGGAGATTGAATTGCCCACTCAGTTTCCAAAAAGCTAGATAGGGTATAAAGGTCTCGTCTACTCCCTGTAAGGGAATAGACGAGAATTATTATATATATATATATATATATATATTATAATTTTAATATATACGTATCGTATAAGAATTGAATTATCCGTCTATCGCTTGTAACCATATTGATGATACTTTCAATAAGTTTGTTCTTTACCAGTTCTAGGTTTCTTTCTGTACACACTAACCATACATACTTGGAGGTATCAGGAATAATAATAATAATAATAAATCTGCTACACGAATTTCTGAGATAGTGGACTTTAACCATGTTTTTACACGTCTCAAGGTGCTGAAAGTTCTTTCAATGGCACAGGTCGCAACAACGAATTTCATACCAATAGTTATTGCCGAATTAATAGAAGGGAAATAGTCGCAATGTTCCAAAACTTCTGGTAAAGTTTGAGGAAGAACAGTCGACGGAAAATTTGTCCATTTTTCATACCACGTTGTTGCTTCTATTTCTGAATATTGTAAATTGTACTTTTCGCTTACTCTTTTGACTTTAAAACTTAATTTTATCTATTTTTAGAATATTCTTGGGATGAAACTGAAATACTGAAAATGCTATTTCATTATCCGAGGAAAACCTTGATTTTAAGGATGAAATTAAAGAATCTAAGTATGTGATAATTATTCATTGCCTATAATAGTCTCCAGGTGTGATTCCAGAATAATTGAATCTATATTTCTGTATGGAAAATCGTCTAAGTATTTCTATTTTTCAGTCATATCTAGTGAAAGTTAATAAATCTCTTTAAACTTTTCTTCAGATTTTTCCCTATGAAATGTAAATATTTCAAGTTAGTCCTTAATATGTCGGTGAGTGATTAAAATTAAAAAAGAAAAATATTTCTTTTTTAATTTCCTTTGCAATGAATTCAACTACTTTCACAGCAGTTTTATGAGAATGTAATCCTATTCACATATCTAATCCATTTAATAAATCTACATATATGGCTTTTAATGCTTGGGTTATTGGTTCAAGAATAGCAGAATATTTGACATTATATTTAAGCAAATAATAAACATTGAAGTACTACATGATGTTACTAAGCAATGCACTTCTGGATGTGTTGATCCTGTCCAGTTCAAATACAGTTCTTCTAATTTATTGAAAAAGAGTTGAAAAAAAAAAAACGACATACTTTGATATTTCGAAGTCTATCTGGTTTACTGAAGTAAAGAAATTGTTGGCATGTGGAGGGGGGGGTTTCGTTTTGGACTTTCTCTAAAAAAATTACCATAGATTTTATAATTTCTATTGTCTGGCGAACTTCTGGTACAATGTTTAAATCATTCACAACTAGGTTTAATCTGTGAGAAGCACAATGTACATAAGTGGCTTTTGGATGTATATTTTTTATATGGGCTTGAATACCAGTTTCCTTTCCTGCCATACTTGCAAAGCCATCATATCCTTGTCCAATTAATTTGCTCATGTCCAGACCAGATTCAGTATATTTATTTAAAATAACAGAATTAATACTTTAAAAAAATAAATAAATCAGCTAATGCCATTTTTATTCCCGTATAGGGAGTAGGCGAGGCTGTTTTAGCCCTATCTAACTTTTGGAGACTGAGTGGGCAGTTCAATGTCCACTGGTACCCAATCAGAGATAGCGGGCCCAAGGCTATCACTAATTAAGCGGCACGCAGTGAAGAGAGATGCCTTAACAAGTGCCGTCATCTCATTTCCCAACTCTAACAAAATGTGTTTAATGTCTGAAATAATGTAGGTACTACGGTCGATTTTCTTGGGTTTACGGGATGAAAAACCCGAGTTTCCAGGAGAAAAAACGCTTGCCCATGCCAGAGATCGACTAACTCGAGAACCGGTCGAAAACAAGTTTCCTCTAGTCGCCGACTAGATTCGAAAGCAAGTCTTCCTTCGTGCGGTCAAGCGCTTGTGGTGTGCAAACACCACATTCAGTGAGCTACACAGGTACCGAACTAATACTATTTGCATCCATATCATAGGGTTTTGTAAATCCTAAAAATTCTTCCCTTATCTTTTTATTTTCGTCAACAAACCTAATTCCAAGTGAAAGCTGTTCTATTTCAGCAGTATCTGCGGTTTCATCAGCTAAGATTGAAAATCCAATAAATTTATTTGCAGAAGATACGATACTATGTTTGCTCCTATTTCTATTTCACAAAATTCTATTAGTTGATGTTCAGTTATCACAGACGTGTGTACCAGGCATTTGCAGGAGCTTTCATCAAATGATCTTTTAAAATTCAGTCTCCCGCTTCGATCCGAAATTGAAATAAATCATGTAAATTTCCAGAATCACTCCTTCCCCCTCCTGTAAGGGCAAACCATGTGTGTCACAAAATACAATGACTGATAAAATAGAGCCTAATTTAATTATTACTGGACTCTATAGTATTTTGTACTGATTTATCAGTTTGCAAAATTATATATTTTTCTGGATGTTTATGGATTGTTATAAAATTCTGTGCATCAATTGCAGCTTCTTTGTGCTATTGAGATAATATGTGATTTCTGTCAGCTTGGTTAAAATCTTTATATCTCATATAAATGGAGTTTTTATAAATGCACCTTGACAAACCCGATGTAATTTTGGTATAAACAAAACACAATCTTTGCAAAACGCACCTTTTTGTAGTTTTGAATAACGCAATCATGGTAAGTGTTCCTCTAACCATGCAAATCTAAAGTGTCTCTTTCCAGAAGAATCTTTTTTGAAATTATAGTCCTTGTTGAAAACATAAGTATTAGAAAGGATTTCCAATTTTAAAGTTGGTGTTATAGTGGAAACTGATATTTTTATAAATTATTTGATGAAATCAATGTTCCAGGAATCGGATCAACTTGTGTATCCGAAGGCCTAAATTTTTCCTGCTCAATTTCTATTTTACGTCTTTATACATTTTTTCTAGGGAAGAAAAATAATTCCTTACATCCATTCTGAAAGAGGGGAAACACAAATAAGAATTTGTTTTAGAATTAAACTATCAATACATTCTTTTCATTTTTCATCGATCATAATGATCTTTAATTCTTGGGGGAAAAGTATTCGGAATTAATACTGTTTTTAGCACAATTTCATACATTAAAAAATTGACGGGAATATTTTATTAAAAATCGAATAATTAATTAATCCCAAAATCCTACATTAAATTATTTCAGTTCAAAAGCAAAAAAATCATAGAACTACTTGTTAGTTCTATGATCTTCTTCTTTCACTACGCATTATTCCCGCTTCCTATGCAAGGTCCACGTGTCACTTAGATGCGACTTCTAGTTAGTAACACTCCCAACCGACCTGTCGCCTAGCCTGCCGCTGAGGGAGATATATTTTTGACTGTAGCAACATATGTTCACGGGGAGGTTTGCCTGCTTGCGGGATGAAAAAACGCCAGATAAACTGGCGGAAAAACCCTAAAACCCTACTACTGGCGGAAAAACCCAAGACCAGTTAACTTGGCTATGCCTGAGGAAGATCCTCAAGTCTTCGACGGGAATCGAACCTAGGACACTCCTTCCCCAAGCATATTGTTGCGAAGTGTAAAGCCACTAGGCTAATCCCGCAGACGGAACTAACAAGTAATATAATATTAAATTGCATACACTTACCTTTTAAATGTATTTTTCTTTTTAAATTTGTTTGTGAATTGTAAATTCAGCTATGAACTTACAATTCACACTTCACTCAGTGACTCACTAGATACAGAAGGCAAATGAACTGGTCGCTGTTCACAACAGCAATGAAATTTTTTTTTTTCAAAAATCAGAAAAAGATGAGCCAAAAACAGGAACATGTGTTTTGTTGCTGCAATAGATGAAACGCATGTCCTATGATTAACAACGCCATGGGCCGAAACCGCCAAACCCATATTAAAATTTTAAGACAGAAAAAGTGTCCCATTGTCGAGCGTGTAAGGTAGTGATGGGATTCAAATAATTTAACAACCGGTTCGCTGCTCTAATGACCGTTTTAAGTATAAAAAAAAAACGATATACCGTAAGGTAGTTCATTATTTCATACAGTTAATACTTAAATAAGAACAATAAAAGAGTTACACAAAACTAGATTATGTTTTAAGAAAGAGTTTTAAAATATTAAATAATACCTGACAAAAAACAATAGAACTGTTATATAAGATATTTCCATATTGCTTCTTGATTGACGTCCTCACTTGAATTTTTCTTCGCTTTTATCCGAGCATCATCGGCTGTGTGATTTATCCTTAACCATATTTTAACTGTAGGAATAGGATCCCATTCCTTTAGAGGTAGGCCGATTAGACTAATAGTCATTGTGTTTGATATATTAGAAGCAGTTAGGCGACTTCTCTTCTCTGAACATTTTATGTTCATCTTTGAAAAGCCCCTTTCTGCTTTTGCTGAACTAAGAGCAATTGTTCAGACAATATTTTTAACTCTTTGAACACTTTCAGGAATTGCATAATTCAGGGAATTTTTTAAAACGTTTTCCACGATATCTTGATAATCATTAATATCAATTTGGTAATTAAAAATGTCATTAAATACGAACAATTGTTCTTCAGCTGCTTTCCATGGAACTAGTACTTCTTCGATATTCCAGTAATCTGGAATATCGAATATCCAAATGGAATATCCAAAAAATTGAGAAACTCTAATTTATTCCTATCTTGAAATTGGCTACAACTTTCTTTTAAATGTTCACAATCCATTAGTCATTTTTCAAATTCGTTACGATGTTTTCTAAAAGTCTTTCCTGAGAAAGCCCAACAAATCGATGATTTTCTACAAATTTTATATTTTTAAAGGCTTCTGAAGTTATTAATTCATCGACCTTTTTTCGTATGGACCTTTTCCTTTCCAAGCATTTAAAATGCTTCAATAGATCTTATCACGAGTTATTCAGCCTTTATTATGTCTATATTTCTTGCTTGCAGTGCATTTGAATGAAGAGAAATTTCGTTTAAAATATCAATCATCAATGCCAAATCAGTTATAAAATATATTTTTTCAAGACAGGCAGCCTTTAGCAAGTAAATAAAATAAAGCAAGTAAAATGATTTACTTGCTTTATTTCCTTCATCGAATCATCTAAGTACTTTTTATTTGAATAATAATAGTGATGTTGCGCTGTATAAGCGCGCCTCACAGCTAGGGTTGACCTTAAACTACAGGCGGCCCATCTTGGTCCCAAAACTTTGCAAATCTTTATAATTTCAAATCCAAGTTGTTCGGATATTTTGGAAAGTTCGATTTGATTCTTATTGGATTGATGAAAAATGATATATATGTTATGAATAAATAGTTTAAAATGATTTACTTGCTTTATTTCCTTCATCGAATCATCTAAAACAAGATGGAGGCGATGGTTTAAACAGTGCCATATTATTATGTTTGGAAACTCTTTTGCAATCCTAGTGCTCACTCCAGATTTTCTTCCAAGCATAACGCTAGCACCATCGGAACAAAATCCTATTACTTTTTTTCTAAGTAGTTCTTAGTAAGCCCAATATTATTTAAACTTTCTATAACTAAAGAAAATATTGTATCTGCATCATGTTTTTCCAATTCAACTAGTTCAAAGAAAATTGTTGGTGATGTAACTGAATCCTCAATTTTTAAGAAAAGTATATTAACTGGTTTACAGGATATCGTTGAAGCTTCGTCAATAATCGAACATATTTTCATATTATTTTCAATAATTTTATTAAATATTTCTTTTTTAATTTCCTTTGCAATGAAATCAACTACTTTTACAGCAGTTTTATGAGAATGTAATCCTATTCCCATATCTAATCCATTTTTAATTTGCACTTCTATCTCATCTTCTATGTATGAAAACGGTTTACATCTTTTTGCCATGCTGTAAACTATATTAAATTCTCTACAAGTAGTACTTAAATATTTTTCATTCATCGTATCTATTACTTTTATTATTGAATCCTGCTCACATTCATTTTTTAAGTTCTCTTTACGAATGTTATAAACTTTTGACGAAGAATGTTCTTTCATTTTTTTCATTAGAGAAGCTTGTTGTATCTCTTCATTTTTCCTTGATGCCTCAATCTGAAAACATTTCCATTCTTTTGACATATGAACACTTTTCTCTTTTATAAGGTCATATTTGCACAATACTCGCAACCTTTTTGTTAGAAATTATTAGTCTGTCATATTTTACTTTAAAATTGTTATATTGTTGCACTATTTAGCATTCAGAAAGATTATTTTCAATTTTGGAGTTGTTATCATTTTTTATTTCAATAACTGACGTGTTGCTTTCTTCAAGTTGGAGTGATTCTGCTTGTGACTGTTTTGTACCAACCAAGGCCAATTCTGATACAACAGATTACAATTTTGGTTTCTTATTGAAAAAATCTGTCAAACTTTGTTGCCTTTTCATCCTTTTAAGGCTACTGCAAAAAAAAAAAATGTTTTATTTTAATATATTATAGAGAAGGAGCGGAGATGTGCTTATATATTTGAATATTTTTACTGGTGCAGTCCACGTGTGGTCATATCATATCATAAACTTTTATGAACAAAGCACTGTGCTTATACTATTGATAAACATCAATCGGAACATACATTTCTTCATTTTATCGATACTAAACGAAAATTTCTTGCTGAATTAATAAATGGCATAGGCTATGCAGATTAAATACCATAGAATAATGTGTACGACAAACCTGTTTGTCACAGGAAAGTTTTTACACGGCTTACGAAATGGGCGATAAGATAACCCTTGAAATCTATATTTCTATTGGTTCATTGTGTCGTAGCTTCCTATTGGTTTTACCAATCAGGGAACACCAGCGCACTCATAATATCTCGTGGAAATTTGGTGCGTAACAGAAAGCTAAAACAAAGAACAGCGTGTCACCCCCTGGTTGTTTGGCACTTTTTCCCTTTAACGTTATATGTTTGTTTACTGAAGTAAAAAACGCGAGGGAATAAAAATGTAGTATTTCATCAAAGGTATAACGAGTTTTATGAAATGAATAAATAAATATTACAAGCATAGTTCCGTCTAATTCTTTTTTACCTATGGATGGAATGAAAATTACTATGGGCGCTTAGAATACGCTGTTGCGCAGATGAACATTAAAAAAGAGTAAGGAATGTAAATTTGCGATTTCCACATTGGGAGACTGCCGAGGTACCCACTTTAAAGAGAACCCTGATTACAAGTGCCATTTTAACAACCCGTTCGCCGAACTCAACAAAAAAATTAGGTATCGGTTCGGCCGAACCGGATGAATCCAACCACTGGTGTAAGGTTACATATATCAATCACCGTATTACTCGAATTTATTACGTATTACGGTTACCGTATTTAGATTAATACAACCGTATTACGATTACCGTATTTAGATTAATACAACCGTATTACGATTACCGTATTTACTCGAATATAACTCGCACTTTCTTTGTCCCAAAATTAAAGCTAAAAAATCATGGTGTGAGATATATTTCGAAAAATAAACTAATAAAACTAACAAGTAATATAATATTAATATTACTAAAGTTTTTAGGACAAAAACTGAAAATAGGTATGACTTACCAAGAATCTCCTATTCGCTATCGCTTCTTCCGGCCTCGAAAGCGGTTTCTTTGTGTACATCGTCAAAGTCATTTACCCAAACAGTGTCAACTTCTTTCTCATTATTTCTAGCAAAACTAACCGGAAATTTACAAGATTTGATATACGCAATGGACAGTCCTCCTCGAATGACTAATGAGAAGTGAAAGCAGAGCGCTAAACGGATAGCAATGATAGGCCAGTAGAGATAAAGCAGCTATGAAAAGGTGCATATGATTGGTGCGGTATTAACAAAAGATCGCGCGACCAAACGACAAAGGCGAGCCGATAATTGTTGAGTTGAAGTGCTAATTCTCTTCAACCGAATTCCATAATATCTGAAGCTGTAATAACAATATTCACTATATATTTCTTAGTTTTAACACGTTAATGACGGGTGGTGTTTTGCCCGTTTATCATTTCAGTGGAACTTCTCATTACCGTTTGTGTACTGCTTCCGAGTCGCATGGGCAGGCTCAACTCATACTAAGCTTCAACCTTTCGGTTGAATTTTATTTCACACATTCTATGGCATGTTCCATTTCGCGGTAGAATTTTATTTGAAGTTAGTGTTTTGTGATCTGTCTTAATGACATTGAAAATTTTAAATGCAATCAAACAAACACTAATTTCATGTAATTGGAAAATTGGACTATACTTTATTTTGATAATGTGTTTGTTGGTGCAATATATGGTTTTGCTTGAGTCTATACAGCACAGTTTCTGTGGGATGTAATTCATTAGTTGGTGCCGTTTTAATCCCAGTTGTCTGTAATTGCACTATTTGTTGAGAAATATATTATACAGACTGCAAATGTCTCTATACCTTATGCAGTGATACAATAAAACTACCTGTTGTTCTTGTTGGGGAGGGCGTATTGTTTACCGCCAGGAGCGAGTTACTATCACCCCCACGTGAATGTGTTTAAACTTTTTTTCGTGTACGAGGTATATGCGAAACTTTTCACATTCTTTTTTTCGTAAAGTAAAATCAGGGGCGAGGACAAGTTATATTCGAGTAACTATGGTATAATTTGTGGAATTTTTACTCGATCCCAGAGGGGGGAATTCTCTTTCATTACATTTACTTTTGTCCTTTTGGCACACTCTCCATCACCCTGCCTTCCTCAAAGATTACAACCTCGGCTGTTCAAGCAAAATGTGAATACATTACTCTCTTTTCTGTTCCTCTTTCTAGGAAGCACTAATGTGCTATAGGTCTTGTGGCCTTTCGTGTGTGAATCAGATATATATTTCAAAGCATTGTTCAAAATAAAGGATTTACTGGGCTAATGAGAAAACTTGCTTCACAGTATAGTATATACCTGGAAGAAAATATTTAATTTAAAAAATAAAAATAATTCCAGATATTTATGCTTAATTAGTTGCATCTATTCAAAACAGGATTACAGATGCTAAATGTATTTCTCATATCAGATTTATGGACCTGCCAGTATACAATCCAATTTTCATTAGCTTCACAGGGCATTGAATTCATACATATTTTCAATATCATCATATAATTTTCAACAGTCAACATTTTCCCGGAAGTCATAAAGTGATATCGTTAAAGAAAATGTTCTGCTATGTTACAAATGTGGGATATTCATATACATATTTCACGGATTCATGTAATTTTCATTAACTTCACAGGGCACTGACTTCATACATATTTTCAATATCATCATATAGTTTTGAATAGTCAACATTTTCCCGGAAGTCATAAAGTGATATCGTTAAAGAAAATATTCTGCTATGTTACAAATGTGGGATATTCATGTACATATTTCATGGATTAATGTTATTAATCCGTGAAATATGTACCGAGTGTATAACATTATTTCACATATTAATGTAATTAATATGTGAAATAATGTTACCGAGTGCCCATGGGTAACATTACTTCAGCAGGTCTGTCATCTGTAATATGAGAGATTGATACTGGCAGCTAGCTCGGTTGCGTCGTCTACATCATGGCCTACAGATCGAATGGCAACCCCAGCTAAGCAGCCATTCTCCATTGTCATCTCGTATTGAAATCCAGCTATAGAACATGTCATTGGTCATAGAAACGCGAGCTTAGAAGATCCTTCAGGGATGCCATTCTTACGATGCCGAACGAGCGCAAAGAGTGAAATTGCAAGCATTTCATATTTCATTCACACATTGCATTTAAAATGGAATCTGTTTATGCACAGATGTCGATTTCAAATAGCAGTGTACAGGAATATGGGACATTTCAACCATTCATCTGCTGCATGCTCACTCAAAACTATTGAACACCAGCAATATAAATTGAACAGCAAAAAATTGAACACCAGCAATATAAAATTAGTTCAAGATGTACCTACCCATTGAAACTCAATTTTGTATATGAATACAAGAACAGTAAAGAACATTGAATATCTATGTAAGCCCACAAACACTACTAAATTTATTAGAACCTTTCAAGGAAATCACTAAATCCCGAGTTCAAAATTTGCTTTAATTTCGGAAGTTTTCCCAAGTATTGTGGATCTGCAAATGTACAGGGTTGCCATAAAATAACTTTCCCTTTTTGGAGGCAGCTGTAGCTAAAACCAATAAACGGAATGAAACCAAATTTTATATTGAGATTTTTGAAGGCATGGGGAGATGATTTCCGCGAAAAAAAAAAAAGATTTAGTACCAAAACCTGCCGATAGGGGACATTTTAACGCTGGCAGAGCCGAAAACAAGTGGATAATTATATTAAAGGTAGATAAAATGGAATAATAACATTTCGACATTGTAAACGACAGGCGCGTCACTCATTTCAGCTGGATATGTGGCGCGTTACAATGATGATAATAATAATAATAATAATTAAACTAAAAGAACAACTTACGAGAGACACAGAAATTAATGTAGTGATTGAACTCACATAATGTTTTGTTCATCAGAATCAGAGTCCCCTGGACCACATACACGACTTTCAATGTGCTGACCTTTCTTGTGTACAACAAATTGCATCTGGCATGCGAGATGCTCGACAGTTGAACATAAGGAGTCGGATTGGATATTCATAACAGCACGTTTTATGTTCTCTTTCACGACATGCAAGTTGGGAACGCCACCAACATACACAACGGATTTCAAATACCCCCAGAGCCAAAAGTCACATAAAGTGATATCTGTGGATTGAGGCGGCCATGCCGTCGGAAAAAAAACTGACTGATAATCCTCTCATTACTGAAATGCTTGAGTAAAAGGCGCTGTACTGAACGTTCACTGTGTGGCCATGCTCCACCCTGCATAAAAATTATGGATTCCAAACATTGTGTTGGCTGGAATGCAGGAATGACAAAATTTTCCAGCATTCATCTATAAATCTCTACAGTAATGGAGCAGGTTACAGGACCTTTAAGGGTAATACACTCAAAAAAGTATGGTTCTATTATGAAATCGGCTGTGAAGCCACAGTGCACGGTTACATTTGGAGAATGCAGTGGTACTTGCTGGATCGCTTGGAGATGTTCAGATGCCCAAATTCTACAGTTGTGAGTGTTGACCGACCCATTTAGATAAAAATGAGCCTCATCACCCCACAATATTCTCCGACGCCAGTCATTGTCGGCCTCCATTCAGGCAAGAAACGTTAGCGCGAAGGTCATGCGCTTATCATAATCTGCGGTAGTTAGTGCTTGCACACGACTGAACTTATATGGACAGAAGTCAAGCATTTTCTGTAAGATTTTCCAGACTGTACCATAAGCCATATCAAGTTTGCGAGTTATGGCACGAGCTCTTGGACCAGTACTGGTCCCTGTGTCGTCGAACACGGCAGTAGCAACGTCTGTTACCGTCTCTTCTTGCACTGCTTTCCGTCTGGTCTAACTCCTAGTAATCCATTTTGTTCAAACTTCTTAATCATAGCTCTCAGTGCTACAACTAACATAGACCCTGTATGCAGGTTATGAAGCCTTCTAAATTCCCTAAGGGCTGCTATAGAATTGCACTGTTTAAGGTAAAACAACTTAACAAGTAAAGCAAGGTAGGATGTATATTGAACACAATTCGTCAGTCATTCGAATGACTGCCTGAACGTTCCCAATCCCTTTTTAAGTAAAATTGTTGGCGCTGCTCTCACGTATGCACAGTAAAAGTTGCATAATCCTTTTTACCTGCGTTTACTGCAAATATTTGACTGATTTCAGCTCCTCCAGCGCCAAAAAATCCCCTGTCGGCGACTTTTGGTACTAAATCTTTTTTTCGCGGAATTCATCTCCCCATGCCTTCGAAAGTCTCAATATTAAATGTGGTCTCATTCCGTGTATTAGTTTTAGCTAAAGATACCTACAAAGAGGGGAAGTTAATTTATGGCCACCCTATATTTATATATAAAGATAATGATAATACTTTTTTCGGAATAGGAACAATTAAAAAAATTCGCATGAAATTAGCAGAAGCTTTGATATTTTATTCGAAAATAAACATTATATTATTTAAACAATATTGGATCCAAATTTAAGCTAGAATTTTTCAAGTCAGAGAAAATTGATTATGTTAAAACCATTCTAACTAATGAGAAATATGATTCGGAAGTATCAAGTGATGAAGTCAATAGCATTCCTTTATCAAAAAAGATGACGTTGTCGGAAATTTAAAGCGAAAAGAAAAGTAGTAGTACATTATGGCAGTGTTTTGAAGATATTACTTCTGCCACTGAATCGCCATTAGGTAGGCTGACCATACATACCGTTATTTTCATATTTCCCGGCCGACCCGTCGTTTTAATAAAAGTGTCAATTTTGTCCCGTTTTTAATAAAAACTATAAATATAATTTAATATTGGTCAATCATAAATTATTATTCATAACCTATAATCGTTTAACAATATCATAGATACCAGTAATTTGTGTAACCATGGAATCGCAGTTCGATACTAAATATCGATATCTGCAGTGACTTATTCAGAGAGAAAAAATGCATGTTGGCAACACTGGCACATTTCAAATGCGGCGTCTGCTGCAGTGTTGCCAATTTAGCTCTTTTGGAGCTAAATGGTGAGTCTGTTGCCGCGGTATGACAGAGAGGAGTTTAGGAAGAGGGCCATAATCGCAAATGACATTATGCGATGGTTATGCAGACGGCGTGGTGTGGAATGAGTTTGATGGGCGAAAGGATTTATACAAGATGGATGGCCTGCATTTGAATGGATTTGGTGTGCGGAGACTGGAAAAAGTGTTGCTGAATGAAGTGAAAATGGATGTGCAGAACCAGGGAAACTAGAACTACCAAGGAGGAGGAGGAGAGTGATATGCGGACATCAGTGAGACAGTTGAGTGTAAGAATGTATATAATATATCCGAGCCAGTACTAAGGACAAAAAATGGGAATGGGATATTTAGAATAACGCATCAAGATAGGGGTGGGACAAAGGGATCACTGCATTTCATGTATACTAATGCCAGGAGTATTAGGAACAAGAAGGAAGAATTTTTGGCCTTGATTGGCTCTTCCTGGCCACAGGTTATTGAAATTAGTGAAACATGGCTGACGGAAGATGATATAGTTAGTGGGATAGAATGTGTAGGTTATAGTGTGTTTAGGAGGGACAGAGAGAATAAAATGGGGAAGGGGTGTTATTGATGATAGCTTATGAACTGCAGCCAAGAAGAATTGAAGTGGTATCGCAGGAGAGTGAAAAGAGCTCATTTCAGGCTATTTGGTGTGAGATCCAGACTGGCAGAATAAAATATACAGTTGGGTGCTGCAATAGATGGCGGAGATAGTATGCATAAAAAAATTGATGAAATGAGTGGAAGGAGGGTAATTATTATGGGGGATTTCAACTATGGTAACATTGATTGGAAGGAGGAGAGGACACATGTGAGGAAGGAAATGGATTTTATTCAATTATTAAGGGATAACTATCTGAAACAGCATGTAATTGAAAATACTAGGGGTGTGAGAGTGCTTGACCTGGTAATAGCATCTGAGAATTTGACTGTAATGAATATGACCATGTTGCCACCTACTGGTGAGAGTGATCATAAGGTCTTGACCTGGGAGGTGGCTAAAGGTGTGGAATTTTCGATTAAGACAGCGTATATGTGGAATTACCTTGCTGGCAAGTATGACAAGCTTAGGCGATTGCTTGGATCAGTGCCATGGCATGTACAACTGCAAGAGCTGGATGTCGATAGAGCATGGGAAGTGGTCAAGGAGTATTTACAGGAGATTATGGCTGATTGTACACCTACGGTCCGAAAATAATAAAACAAGTAGGGGTTAAATGGATGAATAACACCATTAAGCTTGAGCTGCAAAAAAAGAAACAACTGTGGAAGAAATTTAAAAAAGGAGTGACCTGCAGGCACATGAACGGTATAAAGTGCAGGCCAAAAGGGTAACGAGGGTGGTAAAAAAGCAAAAGCGGATTATGAAAGGAAACTTGCTATGCAAGCTAAAGAGAATCCCAAACAGTTCTTTCAATATGCTGCAAGCAAGAGAAAAACTGTACACGACAAAATGATTTTAAGGAATGACGATGGTAAGGAGGTCACTAAATCAGTCGATATAGTGGAGTTACTGAGCGAGCACTTTGCAAAAGTATATCATCCAGGTGGTGACATTGAAAAAATGAAGGAACCATTAGTTTATACGGGAATTGTGATGAATGAAGTGGAGGTGAATAGTCTATTACAGAACCTTAATGTGAATACATCTGTGGGATTGGATGGTATACCGACACGGGTCTTACGTGAAGCGGCTAAGGAATTATCACTGCCCTTGACCATGTTGTTTAATCTGAGTCTAGGATCTGGTTTAGTCCCGAAGGTGTGGAAAGAGGGGTAAATAGTTCCACTGCATAAAGGAGGATCCAAGACTACGGTTAAAAATTACCGACCGATCAGCATATCAGGAGTCGTTGTCAAGGTCTTCGTGAAAGTAGTCAAGGGAAAAATACAGGAATGGATTGATGAAAATGAGATACAGTATGGGGGTACAGCATGGCTTTGTGAAGGGCAAATCATACCTCAGTAACTTGCTCAAGTTTTATAACAAGGTGACGGCTGAACTGGATAAGGGTAATGGGTTTACAGTGATACTGCTGGCCTGGCAAAGGCATTTGACAGGATACCACATGGAATTGTAATCTGTAAACTACAACATATGGGAATGGATATAGGGTGGGTGAGATGGATAGGTGGGTGGTTGATGGAGAGATATCAAAGAGTGGTTTATTCAGGAGTAGAGTCCAAAAGACGGCCTGTGACTAGTGGTGTGCCACAGGGTTCTGTTCTTGGACCACTGCTGTTTAATCTGTTCATTAACGATATAGGGAAGGATCTAAGAGGAACAGTTCATTTGTTCGCTGATAATGCAAAGTTGGGTAGGGCGATAGTGAATGCAGAAGATATCAAAATCTTGCAGGATGACTTGGATAGATTGGAGTTCTGGACTAAGGAGAATGGATGTCAATTTAATGTGACAAAATGTAAGGTTATGCATTCTGGGGTGAAACGATTAGCAGCATTACACCACATTCGTTGAACTGTACTCTAGGAGATTGATGATGCCAGGGACTTGAGAGTGTTGGTGGATAGGGAGTTGAAGTTTAGGGCGGCACATTGCAAAAGTGGCTAAATCAGCTCATGAAATCAGTTGAATGCTGAAGAATATTTTGACGAGCAGAGATAAGCAATTTATTGTACCTCTGTACCGAGCCTTGATAAGACATCATCTTGATTACTGTGCCCAGATTTGGTCACCTAGGTTCCTTCTTGATGGGGAGGAGGTGGCGAGGTTCCAGACGCAAGTGACTAGCGGGTCTATGGAATGAACCATATGAGAACAGATTGAAGATCTGTGGGTTGTAGAAATTTGTTGATAGCCGGAAGAGGGGAGATATGATTGAGATATTCAAATTGCTAAAAGGTTTCTATAGGATTAATTCAGAGGATATTTTTGAGATCAGGACTGGTGGTGGGAGAACTAGGGGGACACCAATGGAAGCTGGGCAAGAGTGTGGTTAGCAGGGGTGTTAGAGCTGGGTTCTTTACTTTTAGAGTGGTAAATGAGTGGAATAAGCTGCCTGAGTTTGTTATGGGTGTTATGGCGGTGAGTGAGTTCAAGGCAAGGTATGATAGATACTGTGAGAATGTCGTATAGTTGTGTGGACATGATGTTTAGGGCCTCCCTCGATGAGTCTAAGGACTCCCTGGTGTCGCCCGTAATAATAATAATCTAATTACGAACATTAGAGATGAAAATTTCAACTTTCTAATAGACGAATCGAATGATATCACAGTGAATAAGATTTTAGGAATTTATTATTGCAAGAAATTCAACAAAATTATGCATACATTTCTGAGCATTGTGGTTCTAGAAAAAGTGTGAGGCTAGTGGCATTGTGGCGGCACTGAAAAAAGAACTCCTGGCAAACTGGACATTAAAAATCTCATTGCAATTGGTACAGACAACGCCAGTGTTATGGTTGGTGTATGGTGTTTATGAACAACTGAAGTCATATATTCCCTCCTTAATTTTAATTAAATGTGTATACCATTCATTACAACTGGCAATGTCTCACACTTGTGCAAATCTCTTCCAAGAAAATTAGAATTTTTAGTTGCTGAAACATATAAGTGATTTTCACATTCTTCTTCAAGACAAACATCATACAAAGAGTTGTAGCAAACTGTCAACGAAAATGATGCTCTGCTGAAAATTGTAAGCAATTGTGCAACAAGGTGGCTCTCCATTGAACCTGCGGTAGACAGAATTCTCAACCAGTGGTCGGAATTAAAAACTCACTTCGAAGTCGTGAGTGTGACTGAGAAATGTTACAAAGCTCAAATTTTGTGGGAGATGTACAAAGATGAAAGGATTCTGTTGTACCTTTTATTTTTGTTTTTGCATCCTGTTCTAGTTGAAGTTCATCAAGTTAACAAAATTTTCGAATCTAACAGTGCGGATAAGATGAGATTTTCTGAAGACCTTTCTCGTTTGATTCGCTCTATTGCTAATATGTTAATGCTACCCTCATCCACAGTCGACCCTCTCGAGTCAGAGATTGATGACTATTTGGATCCCAGTCCAAATCTTGGTTACAGATTTGAAAGAAAAATTTCAGAGTTGATGATACAAAAGAAAATAACACAAAATAATGAGCGAAATCTTAGAAGTAGAGCAAGACAGTTTCTTCTTGATCTCTTCAAACAGCTTAAGCAAAGGTTGTCTGAAAAGTTGAATATTTTAAGAATGATGTCTTCTTTTTCTGTTGACAATATCCTAAAACATATGAAAGAACCTGCTACTCCCATCTTGGAAATAATGCTGAAAACAGAAAAAGATGTTGCTGTTGCTGCTGAATACCAGTAAAATATTATCCACTTAAATAAATGTACAAATATAGAAAACACTGAGCTATTCTGGACTGAAGTACGAGAATATAAAGATGCATCTGGAATGAATCCATTTAAAGAAATTGCTCAGTGTGCAATAAATTTATTAAAACTGCCAAATTCTAATGCGGAAATTGAAGGAATTTTTAGTTCCATGAATGTAGTTAAAACTAAATTAAGAAACAAGATGAATTGCCAGTGCTGACAGGCTATTTTGTCAGTCAACTATGGCCTCAGGCGTAACAATAAGTGCTGTACAGACTATCATTTACCAGCATCTACACTGAGTAATATTGGAACGATGGCCTCATATAATAAAGCTGAAAAATCTAAGAGAAAACGTGGGTGAATTAAGCGTAGGGAACCATGGAAGATGTATTTAGCCACTTATATGCAAATATCACTTCAACTTGAATAAAGTAACTTAAAAGTTACTTTATTCAAGTAACTTTTAAAGCTACTACTTTTAAAATTTTAGCTTCAAGTTTTTATTTTTAACTCCTTTTTTAGTAATTTTCATTTGGCAACACTAGTCTGCTGTGGCATTAGTTTTTGTTTTGCCTGTTTGCTAATCGGTGGCTTTGTTATTCAATACCGGTGGTTTAAATTTCATATTTTTTAAAGTTTTATGTCTTATTTTCTACTTTAAGTCTATTCTTTTAATGTCAGAGGCGAAACTGCAGTTTTATTGACGATCTCCAGAAAGAATTCCAATTTATTAAACTAGACAAGCTATGTAGTGATGGAACAAAAGTGGTATGCCAAATTGTAATGTCCATTTTTCCGTTGCTCATGGAGGCAGATGTGACACATCAACCAACATTTATGTAGCCAGAAGCATAAGGATGCTGAAAAGATTCTGGTTTCAGTTTAAAACATCAGCTTGTTTATAGTGAGACGTGATGGTGATAGTGAAAGCGATAAAATTGCAGCAAATGAAGCTTCTGTTACTTATCATACTGTGCGTCACGGCCAAACTTTTCGGGCAAATGACTGCTTGTCGCCATTGATAAATAAAATTTATAAAACAAAAATTTTCTTCACCATGTACCAAATCAGAATATTTCAGCTACAGAAGTAGCCACACTGAAAATCTTGTAAACAATTTAGAGCCCATAAAAAGTGAAGTGTTTGTAACTACTAATGTCAAAAAACAACTGAAAATGTTAGCAGATTCAGAAGAAATTAACGACGCTAAATTTTTTTTTAGGCCTGTGTAGCTCAGTGGAAGTGGCGTTTGCATCCTCTGCGCTTGGTCGCTTGAAGTCAGACTTAAGTTCAAGTCTAGTCGCCGACTGGAGGAACTTTTTCTAAGCCTTTCTTCGACCGATTCCCGAGTTAGTCGATCTCTGGCACGGGCAAGCGAGTTTTTCTTCCCGGAAACTCGGTTTTTTATCCTGTAAACTCAAGAAAATCGACCGTAGTACCCACATTATGTCATACAGTAAAATATCTTATTAGGTTAGGTACCAAGAGATGGCAGTACTTGTTTGCCAGCCTCTTCATCGGCGGCTGCTATAATTAGTGATAGACATGGGCCAGCTATCTCTGATTGGCTACCGATGGCGATTGAACTGCCCACTCAGTCTCCGAAAGCTAGATAGGGTATAAAGGCCTCGCCTACTCTCTATAAAGGGAATAAAAGGCGTTAGCTAATTTTTTTTTTTAAATTTTGTTGATGTAGTTGAGAGTTTCTATAAAACCAACTTAGATGTCAACAAGTGGAAGTGCAGTTTAGGAAACACTGAGAAGTTCAAGTGGGTGTTACTAAGAAAGACACCTGAATGGAAATAAATAGAGGACAGCCTGAACGAGGAACTCATCACACGCACAGAAACAGAAGAAACTCGTGTATTCGATCAATGGAACCTCATAATATCTATAATTGTGAGGCAGTTGGATACATGGAATAAAGTAAACATTACTGTAGCTGATAGATGGGATACAGATTTTTTCTGAAATGAGCGAAAAATGCCTAGACTTTCAAGACTTTTGTAATATTGTAGAGTTTATTCTTTGTCTTCCAGGAAGTACAACACCTGTTGGGAGAATATTTTCTGTTATGAACAGTATGTGGTCAAAGGAGAAATCTAGATTAAGTGTTGAGAAATTGAGGGTTATGTTAGATTTTAGACAAAATTGTGTCATGCAGTGTGAGAAGTTTTATGATAAAGCGTTGAAAGACCGAAATTTGCTGCGTAAAATCACTTCGTCGGAGAAATATTCATTTCACGATCGTGGTGAAAAACAGTAAATGCATGAGCCGCCCCTGCTTTCTGGTTATACTGTATAATTCATCAATAAGTAAGACAAATTTTATAAATGCATTACTAAATTTAAAAATCAATAATCATGAACTCTTTGCAAATGACAGGAGTCTCAAGGAAAGAATAAGCATTAATATAAAGAGATTTTTGTTTAGACAAATATCTAATAATTTAGTTGTATTTCATTTTTAAATTAATAAATTTAAAAATCAATAATCATGAACTCTTTGCTAATGACAGGCGTCTGAGAGAAAGAATAAGTATGAATGTAAATAGATTTGTTAGCCAAATATCCAATAATTTATAATTGTGCTATTATGGGTGATGCAATAAAAGCTGCTCTGAAGGACAAACTCCTATAACCTGTAGTTATACATGCGAGAATTTCTGAAGAATTCTTTTTTTTTTCTGGGCGGGGGGAGGGGGGGGAAGGAAAGTGAGGAGCGGTTTGTTTTGAAAACAAAATAAAAAATCATAATCTTCATAAAAACGTGCCTGCTCACCCGAAGTAAAAGGGAAATTTACAAAATCAAACGAGCCAATGCCAGATGAGAAACAGCCAAGCATGAACATGTTAAAAGCTGCCTGTGTATTTTTTTGTGCTCAAAACATTTTTTGTTTGTAAAATTTAAATCAAAATTTTAAAAATTTAATTTAGTATGCTTGGACGAATTGCAAACCGAATATTCGGGATTCGGCTAAATCGCGCTTCGGTGTATCCCTAATTACAACAGATCAACAGCTATAAATATATTATTACATAAGCAAAGTGGATATTAATTAAATCCAACATTATTTCAAAGCTGAATATAGAAACTATGAAAGTAATATTTTGTATTGAAAGAAATGTTGGCGGTATTTAGGCTTGGTGTTTTTCTTTTTCTGTGTGTGATTTTTTTGTAATGTAATTTTTCGTGTTTGTGATATATTTTTTGATTTTAGGGAGATTTTTTACAACAACAGCAACACCAGTATTTGTTTGGTTATAGTTGAGTTGAGTTGCTGAGGTTGATGGTTGACTAACCCAACATGGTGGAGTTGTGCAGAAAACTTACAGGCAGAGACATGCAGTAAAATTGCGAACTTTTGCACGTAATTACCAAAGAGAGGTGCCCAGGACTTCAGCCCAAGCTTCTTAACAGTGCCCTTTGTATATTTTTTGTTCTTCTAGGCATAACCTGGCAAAGTAGGTAGCAGCAGCACTATTATCTCATCACAGTCACAAACTAAGGTTCACTCTATGGAAACCACTTTGCTTCTGAACCCTGGAGAAGGTGTTGACTTCGCAATGTTTTAATATTAGTGTATTGTGTATGTCCAGCTAGACTGGGGACCATGCTCTGGAGATGAAACATGGCAGTAACTGCTTCATGTCTTCAACAAGCAGGACAGTGGTGTTTCACCAAGATAATACCTCCAACTAGAGAACACGTTTTTCAGGTTATTCCAGTAAATGATTTTCCACTGTTCCCTCTGGTTCTCTGATGAAAACAAGCAGTGTGTCTAACCAAGCAGGATCCTTTCATACTGGAGTTTAATGGAATATTATCAGCACTGAGAAAGGATTAAAACTAATTTTAATGCTTCCAATATTTCGTTCTTGAGAGAGACTACACTCCTACCAGGCACGTCCCCTGGGTGGCAGATGGAGGAAACCCAAATGGATTGCTCTGAATAAAGAGCCGTGGACCAAAGGATGTAGCAGAGGCATGTTATGTTGGCTACATTATTATGCCAGTAACTTTCATGAGCAAGAGAAAGTCTACAAACCGAGATGGTGCTACTGCATATGGGACAGCTGGCATGCCTACTCGAAGACCACATAGAGTAGGTGTGAAAACAGCAATGTGGTCAGCCAAGGACATGAAACATGTAGCCACCCTCAACATAAGATCGATATACTGACCTGGAAAATTGCAATTAGTCCAGGAAAATTTAAAAAGACTGAAATGGAGTATTTTAGGTTTATCAGAGACACATTGGGGCAGAGATGGATTCGTGAATTTAATAGAAGTCTATACTTCTCAGGAAGAAAAGATAACATACACAGAGGAGTTGCATTATTAATTGAAAAGAAACTTACACACTCAGTAACTGAAATAAAACCAGTGTCTCCTAGAATGATCACAGCCAAACTTCAAGCAAAAGAAAAAGGTCAAACAATTAAAATAATCCAAATATATGCACCAGACAGTAACCATTCACAGTAAGAAATAGAAAATTTCTATGAAGAACTACAATAGGAAATAGATAATCCCAAAAATAGAGAACTCATGATAGTGATGGGAGATTTGAATGCTAAAATAGGACAGTTCACAGCAGACAAAAAAGATGTGATGGGGAAATTTGGATACAGAGAAGAAACAATGTTATCAATTGCAAAAGACACTCTAGATACCAAACTCAAAATAAACAAACAGTGGATAACCCAAGAAATCATAGCTCAATAAAAGAGAAAAGAGAGGCCAAGATACTTGTAAACCAACAAAACATTGAAGAGAATAGAGAAAAATACAGAGCACTAAAAAATAAAATTGATAACCTATGCAAAAAAGCTAAAGAAAAATGGTTAGAAGAAAAAGCTAAGAAATGCCAAGAAGCATACCAACAAAACAACCTAAAAGTCTTACTGTAAGAGAAATTACAAAGGAATTTTCAGCAAAAGCAGTAACAACAAGATGACTGAAACCATTTTAAGACTATCTTCTACCAAGGAAACTGTTAAAAAGTTGTTTCTTGTAATTTATATGTTATCTTTTATACTTCATTTATACTTAATTCTATCTTTTCTTACTTAAAGCTTCTTAAATCAAAATCCTGCTGGCTGCGCCATTGTTAAAAAGTTGTTTATAATTATTATATCTAATTTTTAGTTGTTTCTTAAATCTATCCTTTCTTACTTAAAACCTTATTCAATCAAAATCCTGTCATCTGTGCCATTGTTAAAAAGTTGTTTCCTAATATTATATCTATGTTCTATATTTATTTATCTCTTTATACTTAATTTTAATTTTATATCTAGGATTGTTTCCTCTTTGGATACTGGCAAATTTATATTTTGCTGCACCAGCCAGTATCCTATAGCAGAAAAGATCCTTACGCAGGGAGACAATACTAGATTCTTAACTTTCTTACCCAATATCTTACTTAACTGCCCTATAGATCTAGATTATTGCAGTCGTGACCTAAATCTATATTTATATTCACTCACAAAATCCTTCCCACCAAAATCAGGTTCTATATTTTATAAGTGGTAATTTGGAATCGTAATCAGGCATGACTCATGTTCAGGAAAATATGACATGTTTATTGGAATATCTAAAACACAATACAAAATTCATACACTTAATTATGTTCAATACTAAATAAACTCGAACTAAGAGATGAACACATTCGAACTAATTAAAACTTATAAGGCATGCTAAACACTGTAATTACGCATTGAGATACAAATCAAACGATAATAAGTTAAGCTAAATTCCTTCTAGCAGTATTACACGTAAGAACAAACTATCAACCATTCTAATGTTACTGAGATTCTAAATTCTACCTTTCATATCGCATCAAGTTAATTCTATCACATACAAGTTACAAAATTCTCTTAAACAATATTCTTCTTACTCACAAACGAGGTTAACTTTCTAAATAGTGACTTCCACAGAGTTCCTTATTATAAAGTTCTTAATTTCATAATTGTAAACAATCTTCTTTCTTCTAATGAACATTCACACAAAATTAGAACAATAGCGCCTTACCGACCTTTTTTCTCCACGTCGTTCTGCACCACGTGTTTGTCTGGATATTTGTCATCTATTTTGGCTGTCTATACGGCAACGTAGGGGTTACGCTTTCTTCATTCTTTCTGCCGGAAACGAACTCAAAATCCTTGCATTTCAGGAACAACTCGATGGGGATTTCTAGCGACGGCTTGATTCTGCTAGGACTGGAATTTTCTTCCTTCAGCTTTGCATAGAATCCAGCTTCATTTCTTTACGAACGCTCGCTGCCCGACATCACAGACTTCATCCCCCCCCCCTTTACGTGAAACTGCCCGCCAACTTCCGAACCACCCAACAGGAAAACGATATGACAAGTGATCAAGAAAAAAGCCCCTTTGTTACAACAACAACAACAACAACAACGTTACTGGTTTGCTGGGTGAAGCATAAAATGCTTTTTGTTTTCCCCTTTGTCTGTGTCGAGAAGCTTGATGGGGGAGTGGGGGTTTGTGAGCCTTATGCTCGCACTTTATGAACTATGGGGTTAGCTCTGTTCTGCTGAGAGCAGGATTGCCTTGGGTCTTTTATGTTTGTGAATGTCATGTTCACTGTAACTGGAAGCCTGTCTGACCAGTGGGTTAGGATGAGAGTGTGCTTTGCTGAAGAATTTTTTGGCTTGGTCCTGAAGGAGGGAATGGATGTCTGGGGTTCTGGTTTCTCTATGGATCTGCGTGTTTCTGACGAACCATGGGGCATTCAGGATCATCCGCAGGCACTTGTTTTGTATCCTCTGTAGTTTCAGGATGTTGGATTTGGATGTGTGACTCCATGTAGGGGATGCATATGTGATAACTGGTCGTATTACCATCTGGTACAGTAGCAGTTTGTTGCGTGTATTCAGTTTGCTGTTGCGGTTGATCAGGGGGTAGAGCTGGGCTATGGCTCTGGATGTCTTTGTGCCTATGAGTTTGATGTGGCTGTTGAAATTTAGTTTGTGGTCCAGCTTTACTCCTAGGTATCTGGCTTCAGTCTGCCAAGGTATCTTTTTTCCGAGGAGATGAATGTCGTCTTGGATGAGGGCTTTGCGTCTGGTGAATAGTATAGCTGTGCTTTTGTGGGGGTTTACTTGTATCCTCCAGTCCGAGAACCATTTCTCTAGTGTTGTGATAGTTTCCTGTAAACGACTGATCGCCAGGTGCGGGCGGAGAGATCTTGTCATTATGGCTGTGTCGTCCGCGTATAGGGCTGTGATGGTGGTCCTTGGGTTCTGCAGGATGTCGGCCACATAAGTATATTGTGAAGAGTAGGGGGGCCAGCAGGGAACCCTGTGGCACACCTGCCAGGATTTTGCGCCTAGTTGAGATGGTGCCACTTATTTTTACCTGCATGGATCTGTCAGTGAGGTAGGATTTTATTAGTTTGATGAGGTTTGTTGGTATGTTGGCCTGTATGAGTTTGTAGAGTAGTCCTTGATGCCATACCTTGTCGAAGGCCTTTGCAACATCCAGAAACACTGCAGCTGTGTGCAGGTTCCAGTTGTAACCTTGTGTGATGTGCTCCACCAGTCGGTGTATTTGTTGCACTGTGCTGTGTTCACGGCGGAAGCCAAATTGTTCGTTTGGTATTATTCCTAGTTTGTCTGATTCTTCTTGTAGTCTTGAGAGGATGATTTTTTCAGCAATCTTTCCTAAGTTGGATAGAAGGCTGATGGGACGGTAGCTTTGAGGGAGTTGTGGATTGTTTCCTGGCTTTTTAATTGGTATGATGTCTGCAGCTTTCCATGCAGTAGGGAAGTGTTGTATCCTCAGTATTGCATTGGTTATGTTAACCAGGTGCACAATAGCCTTTCGAGGAAGCAGTTTGATGATTCTGTTTGTGATTCCATCAGGACCTGGAGCTTTTTTGTTATTTAGATGTTTTATGATGTTGGTTATTTCCATTGGGGTAGTGGGGGTGATGCTGCCTGGGTTGTCTGTGGTCAGGCTTTAGGTACGCTTGACTTGCTGGTGGATTTTATAAATGTGGGTGATGTTTATGTTGTCATATGATGGCCTGCATTGCTTTTCTAGGTTGTCTGCTATTGCTCCTGCTTTTTCTGTATCAGTCAGTGCAATTCCATGTGCGGTCTGCATGGGGGGTAATGGGTTGCGTTTGGTGCGCAGGGTCTTCAAAAATTTCCATATTGTGTGATCTTCTGGGTTAAGTGATGAGAGTTTATTTTCCCAATCTTGATTCCTGTGGTTTTTAAGTGATATTCTGACTTGGTCAAGTTGTTCAGTATTTTCTTGTCCTGTGGGGCCCTTGTGTTGTGGTATCTTTTCCTGGCTTTGTTTTTTGTTCTGATTAGTTCCATGATGTTTTCTGGGAGCCATCTGGTTGGGTGGTTGGATGTGGTTTTGGTGACTGCTTCTAATGCTTTTTTGATTTGGTGTGTTAGATTGTTTACTGCTTCATCTATTTCTTCTTTTTTGCGGATGGTGGGTGCAGGGCCGATGTATTCTGGTAGGATTTTTGCAAGCTTGTCCCATGAAATGAAGGTGTGCTGGGGAGCCAGTTGTTCTTGTGTGCCAAGTTTGATCAGGACTGGGTTGTGGTCAGATGATAATTCATTGATTGTCTCCAGTTGGTACTGGTAACTGATGTTTTTAAGGATAGCTATGTCGAGTACATCTGATCTTCCATTTGGGCTGTAGTGAGTGTGCTCAGTGGGTCCTGCTACCACAGCTGAGTTAAGTGTTGAGTAGTTGTGTAGGATGCGTCCACTTCTGTTATTTGTGGTGCTGAACCATGCTGTGTGTTTGGCGTTCAAGTCTCCTGCTATGATGGTCGGGTCAGTGGTGCCAAGGATAGCATCCAGGTCTGCTGTCAGTAGAGAGTTGTACGCAGCATATATCTTGATGCTTCCAGCGTTGTTTGTGTGAACTTGAATACCTGTAATCTCCAGGTGGGTAGTCTGTGGGTCGAATATGGCATTGTGGTGGAGGTATGGTTTGATGTAGATGGCAGTGCCTTCCCCTCTGGTGCTGAGTCTATCCGTTCGGTACATCGTATATCCTCTCACTTTTGGGTTGCTGGAAGGTCTTATGTGGGTCTCGTTGATCAGCATTATGTCTGGGTTGTGTCTTTGTGCAAAGTCCTGTAGTTCTAGTGTCTTGTTGGTGAGGCCGTTGGCATTCCAGGCGGCAATCAAGAGTGAGTTGGGTTTTACTTTGGTTTTATTCATTGTTGAGTGCTGTCAGTATGGAGTGGGTTCCTTGCAGGAATCTCTTTGTGGAGGTTGTAGTTGGGTTTGTTCTGCTGAATTCTTGCAGCATAGTTGCTAGCGAGGCAGTCAGTATTGCTGTGATGTTGGAGCTTGTAAGGTTGTCCTGTGTTGTGGCCTTTGGCCGGGCTGCTTCTGCGCACGTCTTGGGGGAGGTTGAGCTCTTTCCTGTCTTTTTTGGTTAGGGTTTGGTTGGTTTGATGACTGGTCAGCTGGGATACTTTGAGTGGTCTTCAGTGGGGGAGGTTGGGTGGGTCTTGCAGTCCCTCTATTTCTGGGGTGGTGGCTGCATCCTTTGTAGTTGGCTGAATGGGGTCCTCCACAGTTGGCACATTTGGCTGGTGTGGTTCTCGGTTTTGTGTATGTAATGGTTTGATGTTTTTCTCCACATTTCAGGCATTTGAATTCAGCTTTGCACAGCTTTTGGTCGTGGCCAAACGTTTGGCAACGGTGGCATTGCCCTGCTGATGCCCTTTTCCTGAGTGGTTCCGTTGATATTTTAAGTCCGCAGACCGCGGTTATATCGTAGATTTGTTTTTGAGTATTGTGGACCTCAACTAACACAAGTGGCATTGGTCATTTGTCGGATCTGAGCATCCGGCTAACTTTGATTGGAGTTAGGCCTTGTTGTGTGAGGTCTGTTGTGATCTCCTCGGTGGTTATGCCTTCAGCTACCCCTCGTAGTACCATCTTGAGGTTTCTTTCGCTGCTGAGAGTGAAGGTGTGGTACTGAATGTTGGTGTTGTCCATTATTTTGGTTATTTGCCTGTAATCTGTGACCGTTTGTGGTTGAATCTTAACTCCTTCGTCCGTGTTTTTGGCCCAGGAGTAATCTATTTTGTGTTGTCTGAGGTTACGTGCCACCGTGGTCCATTTGTCTTTATCGCGTAGGATTACTGGGGGGACCTTTTCCCTTTTGTCTTGGACTTCTTGTGCAGGTGTTTTTTCCATCTGAGTGTCAGCTGTTCTACGCCTTTTACTGGCGTGTTCTTCCGGGGGGTTCGCTTGAATGGGAACTTTTGGTGGGGGGGAGGGACGGGATGTTCCCCTCGGTTATATCTCCCTCACTTTCGTTGTCAGTGTTATCTGGTTCTTCTATTTTAGAGTCATTGTTAAACGGTGTAGGGGGAAATGATTCGTATAGTTTGACCTTCCCTGGCCAGTTGTCATTAAGGAGTTTTCCTAGCCTAAGGAATTCCCTGTATACGTCATCGAAGTTAAGGGGTTTGTCCACTGTCGTGGGTCTAGATTAGACTAATAAGAAATTGGCTGGAACTTACCTTCGATGTTTTCATCCCACTTTCAGGACTCACTATTTAACTATTTAACTACACAGTAGGTAATCCAAATATAATCCAAGTCGTCTTCACTACTCACTCACTAAACTGCTGCGTTAAAGCTGTAACCAATTAACATGAGTCACTAACTCAATCGGCAATCGAGTAATCCACACTAACTACTAATCACTAACTCCCCCCCTTTGTTCCAGGCTTAAACCCCTTTTATACTCCTATCAAGCGCCATCTTTTTTGCCCCTTTTTGCACACGAACCTTACTGAACGAGCACCCTTATTAAGCCATGCCATGAGGCAGGCTGCCTCTATGCTACACTCTGTCAACGGTACTGATAGAGAGGGTTGAACTTATGGTAGCGGTTTCGATTTACAAAGGTTATTAAACTTTTTGATGTGCTTATTTTTTGGAATTCTTTCTGAGCAGAAGCTTCTGAGATGTCAAAGTTCAGGATTGAGTATAGCGGAGAGCTTTGATTGTAATGAGCCAATGGTGGCATTTGTCGTAGCGAGGCTGGTGCGAGTTATGGCAATCTGCGTGTTGTTACAAAAAGTTTTTTGTAATCCCTGAAGATGTCTCTGTGACTGAAACGAAATATTTTCTTCTTCTCTTCTGTCTAAGATGAGTTGAGTCTTCTCTATTCCTTGCTGTTCGAAAAAGTTCCTTATATTTTCTGCATCCCGAGATATTCTTTATTCATTTCAGAAGTTTTTCCAAGCTTAAACTGATTAAAAATTATTTGCAAACAGCAATGACCCAAGAAAGATTGGTTGGTCTAGCAACTCTATCAATAGAGGCAGACATAGCTTATAATTTAAATTTAGAAGAGCTTATAAACATTGTGCGATATCCCCGTAGGGCAAACATGTAATATTATTATTCAATCGTTTTGCATTAATGTTTCTCTTGTAATAAAAACAGAATAGCAATTGGAGATTTTCTTATATTTTTGTCTTATTATTATTATGTGACACCTCCAGGGAGTCCAAAGACTCATCAAGGGAGAGTGTGCCAAAAGCATTGAACAATTGTCCCCTTCCAATACTAACCGCACTCAAACTTGCTTAACTGTTTGCTGAGCCATTAGTAGCAGAGGCTCTACCAATCGAGCAACCTTTGCTGGCATAATCCATCACGGGCGGTATTTAATTGTTTGTCTCAGGACGTGATCTAATCTGGCGACGGCCCTGCTCTCCATACAGTAGTCAATCTATTGCCTAAAAGACTCAGCGAAGACGCCATTAGTGCCCTAAACCTTGAACCACAATTTTGCCGCCGCACCTAAAGAAGTTCCGGTATTGGATATTATGTACAACATCGAACGCGGAATCTGTCCCTTAGCTCCAGAAACAGTCAATAACATCAGATTTGACGTAGTTAACATCCTCTCCCAGTCTTCACCTCCAAAAATTAATTTATCTTCTAGATAACTCTTTGCCCTCAGAAAATTATGGAAAGAAAAAAGTATCATCATCACCAGAGCTGATAAGGATAATGCCATGGTCGTTTTTAACGCCTCAGAATATAATCGAAAAATGGTAATTATTCTCCGGGATCACTCTACCTACATACCACTTGAACATGATCCCACAAAAACGCAACTTAAAATACATACTTAAAAACGTGTCCTCCTGACATTAGAAAAAAACTCAGGTGTTTTGGTTCTCGATCCCCCCCATATATACGGTTTATCTAAAATCCACAAACCTAATTCTCCCCTAAGACCTATAGTAGATGCTACTAATGCTCTTTGCTACAAATTCTCAAAGTTGCTAGCTAACTCTCTGATCCCTTTGCTGGTCTCTCTGACCCCCTCCACATCTTATGTAAAAAACTCTACCCATTTTAAAAACTTAATTGAAAATCTTACTTTAAATAATAGAGACATATTGGTCAGCTTTGACATCATCTCATTGTTTACCAATATTCCCCTAATTAACAACTTAACACTATTAAAAAACGTTTTTCCTTCTGTTTCAGAGCTCTTTTCCTTTGCCATCAATTTTGGTTATTTTTCTTGGAAGAACAAAATCTACAAATAGATAGAGGGAACTGCCATGGGTCCCCCCCCCTTGCCAACTTTTACATGGAAAATTTTGATAAACGAGCCATAGACTCTTTCACCACCCTCTAAAACCTTCTATCTGACTAAGATATGTAGATGATGTGTTCTCTATTTGGCCTCATGGCCTAGACACATTAGACTCCTTCCTCAGTCACCTCAATAGTCTACATCCAAGAATTGAGTTTATGATGAAAAAAAAAATAACCCTGACCATCTCTTCAGAAGGACTTCAGAAATGCCATCACCATACCTTACATCCGTGGCACATCAGAAAAATAGCCAGATCGTTAAAAAAGTACAACCTCCATAAAGCTTCTAAGCCCCACCATAAACTTGCTACCCTTATCCTTTCCACCAAAGATCAGCTCCCTCCTCTCTGTGCCTGAGTATATAGAGTACCATGTTCCTGTAACCTGGCTTACTTCGGACAGACAAGCAGATCAGCAACCATCGGATAAGAAGAACACAAGTCATACATCTGCAATCATAATTATGGTCAATCTGGCCTTGCAGACCATGTTTTGGATACAACCCACAGGATCTCCTGTAAAAAAACCATGCTCCACCATAGTAAATTAAAAAAATAGACTTCTTTGAATCTGCATCTGCACTTAGGAATTAAACGAATTTAAACAAATACGGTTGCATAAAACTTCCCAAAATTTGGGAAATATTGATTATCGGAGATCCCTCTTTACATCCTAGGACACCTGCAAACACCCATAGAGGGCATACCACCTAGATAGGACTTTAGTTCCACTCACTGTTGTATTGTATTTTTTGTGTTGTTACAAAAAGTTTTTTGTAATCCCTGAAGATGTCTCTGTGACTGAGATGAAATATTGGAAGCATTAAAATTAGTTTTAATCCTTTCTCAGAGTGCTGATAATATTCCATTAAACCTCCAACATGAATTCTTCACAGCACTTAAGCCTCAACACACGCAAGCAGGATCCTGTTAAGTATGACATTCCATCATGTCGAATCATCATCATATTTGTTTTGGATTTGAGGCCAGTAAAGAATGAAATTTCTTCGGCTAAGTATCAAACTGGCAACCCATTTTTATTTCTTTAGTATAATAACAATGCACATCATGAGAAGGTGGAGGTTGGATAGTGGCTCTGAGTCTTTGGTCTGTTCTTTCCATTCCTTACAAGCTATTTGTGGTCTCTTCCTAGTTATCTAAAGCGACCAATAAAATTGATCAACATGTTAATAAATGGTAAATGATTTAAAACACAAAGGTTAAAATTTTTTTCTTCACTTCCATGGATCTCAGAACTGTTTGAATTCAAAGTGTGGTATACTGGAATGGAGAATTTAAGTCCTACTCAAAACTACACATCTCTTGCATATTAGCAATAACCATTTAACGAACGTATGCTGCAGTTCATTTCGAAGGAAGTATCTGTCGAGGTGCCACTGTGCTGATGATTCTGATAGGAATACAAATGATGTTTCAGTCAATTTGTAATGCACTCCCTGAACACAAACGAACTGTGCATTAACATTACTGCATTTGCATCATCAGATAATTTGTATGTAACTTGCTATATGTTAATGGATTATTATTCTTATCTCACTCCTGGAAATTTCTGAATAAATACTCTACTTCACAACACTAATCATATAAATAATACATAATTAAAGCAACTTTTGCTTGAGACTGTACGGAAGAAGACAAAGAGAGGAAAAATAGTGTGCGTGTTGCCTAGGTATGATAATGATGAGCTGAGCAGAAGAGCGGTGATATTGAATGGCATAATAGCGAGAATGTGTGACAAGAGAGGACTGGTATATGTGGATGCCTGGAGTGTGTTTGAGGAAAGAGAGGAGTTGTATGCGAGAGACCGTTTACATTTGAATGAGGAAGGACGTAGGCATCTGGAGAGATTGCTGTTCTGAACGAGTCAGTGTGTCCCAGGGAGTATGATAGCAGGGGTGGCTTCTTGTGGGAATGGATACTTGGGAGAAGGGAGACAATGTCAGGTAACACTGAGCCCAGTGGAGTCCAGAAGCGATAATGCTGGGTATAGAAACAATGGCATTTATATGCTGTAAACTAATGCCAGGAGTATCCGGAATAAGGGAGAGGAATTGGTGGTGCAGATAGCATCAGTCTGGCCAAAAATTATTGCGATCACTGAGACGTGGTTGACAGAAGGGGATATAACAACAGGAATAGAAGTCGCTGGGTATAGCATTTTTCGTCAGGATAGGAGGGGAAAGCGTGGTGGTGGGGTACTGCTTATGATAAGTGATGACCTATGTCCTCTAAGAGTGGAGAATTTGGAAGGAAGTGAGACAAATGATTTTGAGAGCGTATGGTGCGAGGTAGAGGTAGGCAAGACAGGATATTTAGTGGGGTGTTGCTACAGACCCAGGAGCACAGAGGATGGGGACCAGGAGATGTTTAGACAGCTAAGTTTGGCAAGTGCAAGAAGAATAATTGTTATGGGAGATTTTAACTTCAGTAGTATAAATTGGAGAGAGGAAGATGCATGTAGCAATAGGGGAATGGAATTTCTAGAATTCTTGAGGGACAAATGCCTTAGGCAACATGTAACAGAGGGAACAAGAGGTTCAAAAATTTTGGATTTGGTTATAGCATCAGAAGAGTTGATAATAACTGAGTTGACGTCTCTCCCACCAGTTGGAGAGAGTGACCATATGGTGTTGACTTGGAAAATGAATAGACATGCAGGAGTATCAAAGAGACGGGAACTTATGTGGAATTATAAGGCAGGTGATTATAATAGTCTTAGACGTCAACTTGGGGAAGTTTCATGGAGGGAGGAATTGGAAGGCCGGGATATCACCAGTGCGTGGGAAATTGTGAAAGAATATTTGTTATCAGCAATGGTAAGTTGTATACCACGAGTGAAGAAGAGGACGCAATTTGGAGTAAAGTGGATGACAAACAATATTAAACAGGAATTGCATGCGAAAAAGAGGCTATGGAAGAGATATAAGGAGATAGGTGAAGAGATGCATGAGGAATATAAGACACAGGCCAGAAGAGTGACTAGTGTGGTAAGGAAAGCGAAACTGGAATATGAGAGGAGATTGGCCCTAAGATCCAAAGAAAATCCTAGGGAATTTTTTAGCTATGTGGCCAGTAGGAGGAGAAATGACTGTGGAAGAATGATATTGTGGGATAAAAATGGGAATAGAGTGACTGATGCAGAGGACATAGTGGAATTGTTCAATGAACACTTTATTGGAGAATTTCATCCTAGAGGAGTCAGTTTTAATGCTAGAGGGATAGGACTGGTACGAGGTCTGGAGGTACACGAGGAGAGTGTGTTTCAGATACTGAGTACTCTGGATGTCAGTAAAGCTGTGGGACTGGATGGTATTTCGCCACGAGTTTTGAGAGAATGTGCTAAGGAATTGACAGTACCTTTAACGTGGCTTTTCAATGAAAGTCTGGCTTTGGCAAAGGTGCCCAGGGAATGGAAGGAAGGTAAGATAGTGCCATTGCATAAGGGTGGTAACAGACTGGAAGTGTCTAATTATAAGTCAGTTTGTGTGTCATCAGTAGTTAGTAAGATCTTGGAGAAAGTAGTGAGGGACCGTGTACAGCATTGGGCAGATGAGGGTAATGTTATCTGAGAGAATCAACATGGATTTGTGAAAGGACGCTCTTGTTTTAGCAATATGCTAGCCTTTTATAATAAAGTTATAAGAACATTAGATGAGGGAAAGGCATATACTGCAATTTTCTTAGACTTGGCGAAGGCATTTGGCAGGGTGCCACATGATAAGCTGATATTTAAGTTGCAGCATATGGGTCTGGATGTCAGATTGGTCAACTGGATTCAGGATTGGCTGTCTGATAGGTATCAGAGAGTTGTGTATGTTGGAGCAGTTTCCAGGAGGCAGAGGGTTACAAGTGGGGTCCCACAGGGCTCAGTACTAGGACCTATATTGTTTAACCTTTATATCAATGACATAGCCAGTGGATTGCAGGGGGATATTCAGTTGTTTGCAGATGATGCGAAGCTGGGAAGGATTATTAGTAATAGTGCAGATGTGGTAGCCCTGCAAGAGGATTTAAATAAGCTAGATAGATGGGCAAATGAATGGGGGTTTAATGCAGTTTAATGCAGCAAAATGTAAGGTCTTGAGGTTTGGGAAACATTGATGGGATGCTGCATACTCTATGGGAGGAGTTATACTGGAGGAAGTAGGGGAGACAAGAGATCTGGGGTTGATGATTGATAGAAACCTGAAGTTTAGGGGACATATTGCAAAGGTGGTGAAGGTAACACAGAGGAGTGCTGCTATTATGAGAAGGACACTGACCTGCAGAGAAAAGAGGGTTATCATTCCGTTGTATAAGTCTCTGATCAGACCACACTTGGACTATTGTTCTCAGATTTGGTCCCCAGGATTTGAAGGGGATAAATTAACTGTGGAAAGGATACAAAGACGGATGACAAAGATGGTTTCAGGACTGTACAAGGATAATTATGAGGATCGGCTGAGAGAATGTGGACTGCAGAGTTTGGTGGATAGAAGAAGGAGAGGTGATATGATTGAGACTTTTAAACTGTTGAGAGGTGGTTACAGGGTTGACACTGGGGAGTTCTTTCGCTTGGTTGATCAGCGGGAAGGAATGATGACAAGAGGCCATCCCTGGAAGTTACGAAAGGAAACTGTGAGCAAGAGGGTAAGGAGTGGTTTCTTTGTGTGGAGGGTGGTTGAGCCGTGGAATGCATTGCCTGATGGAGTGGTGGGAGCGAGAACGGTCAGTGAGTTTAAAGAGTGGTATGATGGACTTTGTGTTTCTCAGGGGGGGACCTCCCCTCAGTGAGTCTTGACAGACTCTATGTCTTAGGAAGGACCTCCCTCGATGAGTCTTTTGACTCCTTGTAGGCCTGAATAATAATAATAATAATATATTGGTAGAAAACTTTTAGTCCTAACTGGGGGATCATTTCAACATCTATAAACATAATATTGAGACCAGGGTCACTGGTGATTTTCATAAGATAATATGACTGACAACTGCTGCCACATCATGGTACTAATTAAAAAGTATGTGTTATTATATGAAATTGTTCTACAGTCGATTTTTGATGCAAGCATTTGAAATCACAAATTTTCAGGTGTTAAAAGCTTATTTATGTCATCGTTAAGTAAAAAAAAAAAGCTGAAAAAACTTTCTCTTATTGGCGAACAGAATTGACCTTATAACGACCAGAATCACACCTATAATGTCTTTCTATTTGAGGATCAAAAGATTTACAGACATCTACTAACTCCAAGGAGAGGTTACCAAAATAAAATTAACACAAAGAACATTAAAATAAACACCTATAGCAAACAAATACAAGTTTTGGTTATGGAGTCATGCAAGAAAAGGGTAGGCTTTTTCAGGATTTGTTATGACGCATGTGACATGAAGTTTTCTGCTTCGGTGAGCCAAATACCAAATCTCCATACTGATTTGGTCAAAGCCAAATATTTGCAAAACATAATTATTATTAAACAAGACCTCATGGAGTCAAAGACTCATCTAGGAGGTCCTATTATCACACACACATCTCATCATACCGTGTCTTAAACACACTCAAACACCTTGCAGACACCACACTCTCAGGCAAGGCATTCCAATCATTCACAACTCTGCACGAAAAAAACCTGCCTCTCACTCCCCTACTCACACCCTCTTTATACAGTTTCCAGGGATGACCTCTGGTTCTCCCCTGATCTCCCACTATTCGCTGTAGAACTTCTCCACCATTGATCCTATAGCAACCCCTTACCAACTTGTAAATCTCTATCATATCTCCACTCTTCCTCCTGTCCACCAGACTCTGCAAATTACATCTTCTCAATCTTTCCTCATACTCAACATTCCAGAGGTTAGAAACTACCTTAGTCAGTCGCCTTTGGACCCTTTCCAGCATCTCTTCATCCTTCTGAAAACCCGGTGACCAAATCTGGGCACAATAGTCCATGTGTGGCCTTATCAAAGCCTTATACAATGGAACAAGAATCTCCCTATTTCTACACGTCAGTGTCCTCTGCATCATTCCCAGAAGTCTTTGTGTTGTCTTCACAATTTTTGCGATGTGTCCCCTAAATTTTAGATCCTTATCCACTATCACCCCCAGATCTCTTATTTCCTCTACTTGCAACAATATATTCTCACCAAGCATAAATTCTGCATCCCATCTTTGTTTTCCAAATTTTAAAACCTTACATTTTGCAACATTGAACTCACATTCCCATTTGCTTGCCCAATCACTCAATTTATTCAAGTCTTCTTGAAAGGCCACAACATCTTCACTACTCTTTATGGTTCGTCCCAACTTTGCTTCATCTGCAAACAACTGAATATCTCCATCCAAATCTTTGCCATAATAAATTTAGTTTAATCCTTTATCCAAGTGTGAGCAAACAAAGTTTGCGCCTGAAAGTATCTTCGGGACTGGGGTAAGGTGGTACAACACCAGGGCACTCCTTGCAAAGGTTGAACAAGTTACCAACACTCCTATCTCAGTATCTCCCATAATGCAAAACACATCTCCTTGCAGATATGTCTAATGTTATGCATTAAGGGAAGGGCCACAACCCAGACTAGTTTCGACCTTTATTGAAGTCTCTTCAGTGGGAGCCAGGCCCAAGTGGAGATACCAGGCAGAAGCATTAGCAAGTCATCTCTACCTATATGAGTTGCCAAATGGTGTGCCACCCTTTTTTAATAAATTACTCTGGATTTAGAGAAAGATGTTGAAAGTTTATTTTTCACTTGGTTAGAGTATAATAAATTTAGTTTAATCCTTTATCCAAGTGTGAGCAAACAAAGTTTGCACCTGAAAGTATCTTCAGGACTGGGGTAAGGTGGTACAACACCAGCTCTCACTGAAGAGACCTCAATAAAGGTCGAAACTAGTCTGGGTTGTGGCCCTTCCCTTAATGCATAACATTAGACATATGTCCAAGTGTGAGCAAACAAAGTTTGCTCACACTTGGACATATGTCTAATGTTATGCATTTTCCACTTTATTCACACTTTATCCAAGTGTGAGCAAACAAAGTTTGCTCACACTTGGATAAAGGATTAAACTAAATTTATTATACTCTAACCAAGTGAAAAATAAACTTTCAACATCTTTCTCTAAATCCAGAGTAATTTATTAAAAAGGGTGGCACACCATTTGGCAACTCCTATAGGTAGAGATGACTTGCTAATGCTTCTGCCTGGTATCTCCACTTGGGCCTGGCTCCCACTGAAGAGACCTCAATAAAGGTCGAAACTAGTCTGGGTTGTGACCCTTCCCTTAATGCATAACATTAGACATATCTGCAAGGAGATGTGTTTTGCATTATGGGAGATACTGAGATAGGAGTGTTGGTAGCTTGTTCCACCTTTGCAAGGAGTGCCCTGGTGTTGTACCACCCTACCCCAGTCCTGAAGATACTTTCAGGCACAAACTTTGTTTGCTCACACTTGGATAAAGGATTAAACTAAATTTATTATACTCTAACCAAGTGAAAAATAAACTTTCAACATCAAATCTTTGCCAATATCATTAATATACAAGTTAAATAGTAATGGCCCTAAAACAGACCCTGAGGCACTCCACTAGTGACTTTCCTTTTTTTGGATATCACACCCCCATACACAACTTGTTGATACTTATCCGATAGCCAGTCTCCAATCCAATGCACTAATCTAATATCCAACCCCATCTGGTCTAGTTTGACTGTCAACTTATCATGAGGTACTCTATCAAAAGCTTTTGCGAAATCCAAGTATATTACTGTGTATCCTTCTCCTCTGTCCAAGGAAGCAGTCACTTTATTGTAATAAGTACGTAGTGTTACACCTATTTTAAGAATGTAGAATTCTCAGCTATCATGGTGTAACATGAAGAATAAATAAATTAAAAACCCTGCATAAAAGATAATAGATGAATTATTTTAAAGAAAAAGAAATATTCTTGCATCCAATAAAATATAAAGGTGTTTGTTGAACCAACCAAAAAAAAGAAAGAATATATTAATGTTGTAATATGATATAAAAGAGAAAATTTAACTAAATAAGACAGAAAAGGATTAGTATTAAGAGATGGTATGTGAGAGGCTAGAGATTAAAGTATTAAGAAAGTTCATAGAGAAATTTTGGAAAGGGGATTAAGTTAGAGGCTAGCAAAAGAAGAACAACAGACTATCGCTCAGGGCTGATTCCAGGATTGAGACATCGTTACGGGCTCGCCGACCAAAGGACGTTTGGCAGAAAAATGCCACCCTAATTGGTCGGTGAAGTAAAATCAAGTAGGGGGCGGAGAAAAGAAGTTATAGAAGATGCCGTTAGGAGAGCAAGTATAAAAGGGTTGGAACCCCCCCCCCCCACACACACGAGGTAATTTTAGGCTTTTAGACCCTTTTGGTTTTTTGTTTTTGGTTCTGTTCCAGGAAAGTTCGTCACGAGCTCCTTCGTATGGGTTTCACGGTGTTTTCCTGAGTGGTGAGATTGGAGTTATATCTCCGTCGTCACAACATGGAAACAAAAGTGAGCGAAATTTCGGTTCCGTATTTCCTATGTAAGAAGCGAAGAATGCCATATAGTCGAGGAAAAGAAAGCATTCTTTGTGTTTCAACTTCAGTGACAACCATGAAAAGGGGAAAGCTGTAAAGAAATCGATATTCGGATCGCGAGTTGCACAGCCATTATTTAGACGATTGAAAGTGTGTCCTGAATAACGAAAGGTAAAGACCACGTAGGCATAGTTCAATTCAAAAGGGAACATAGGAGAAGCAGATTATCGGAGAGGTTATACCAGGATACTTCAATCAGAAAAAGATAGAGGCCCATGTGGAAAACTCAGGAAAGAAAGGTACTGTAAATTATATCTCGTGTTAACTAAGATTCGTCTGTATTAGTTATCATTATTCTAATACTGAACTGTTAAAGTGACCAAGAAAACAATATTAGGACTTTAGTATCTGACAGAATATATTGAAAGTAAGCTGGCTAGTGTTAATGTTATATGAGTAATTAAGTGTCCTGAGAATTTTGCTTGTCTATTATATTGTATAAGAAAGTTTAAATGTCATAGTTATGTGTTAGTGAAGTAAATGGTTTAGTTAAGCTACTTAAGTTTGGATAGCTAAATAGTGTGAATTAATCTTATATGTCCATGTCATATGAAGTTATGTGTTGAATGTGTATGGCGGCATGATCGTAATACCCATTATAGGATCATAGCTTAATTATTTATGATAAGCTAATGTCAGTTTGTAAATATTTAGTATAGCATTGAATTGAGTAATCACTAAAATTGAATTGTACTATGTTAAAGATTTTAATAAACCTTTTGTCCAATGATAAAACAGTTGCCTGAAATTGTTGTCCAATGCACCACTTGAAAGATTACAAACCTAATCACGCGGGAAATTAATGTGTTAAGAAACGAGATAAAGTGTCACGACTGCAACATAGTTACACTTTCTGACATATTTTAGTTCTTTCTCCTTGTTTTTGCATATAATATCTTAAACTAAATGTCCCAAAAGGCGCAGTATAATACAAATATTAGGGATACTAAGGGGAGAAATAACTTAGATATTAGTAAAAATTTTGGTGATATCTCGAGCATAGATAATAATAGAACATAGATGAGAGGAAATTACTAGTTAGAATAAAAATCATAAAACGGGACACAACAGCAGATTACTAAAACATGACCTCCCTTTAGCAAATCCATGCTGTCCATCAAAGATTATACCATTGTTGCCAACCCAACTCTGGATCCTAGTTCTCACAAGCTTCTCCAACAACTTGACCACAACACCTGACACAGAGATAGGCCTATAGTTTGATGCTTGAGTTCGATCACCTTCTTTATGAAGTGGCACAATCTTGCCCTAATACTGAAGCAAAACTGAATTTTCAGTACGTCCTCAATAAATATTTCTGCCTTCTATTAAACAACTCTTTCAAGGAATAATCCTGGTATCTAGTGCTGAAAGAAATTTTCTGAGAATTGTACTGCAGAAGAAGTTTACTCCTCAGTTGTGGAAACCCTTCTATTTGAACAGTTGCACAAGATAAGGGGAGGATTTTCCCAATTGGTTTGTTATGATGCATTAACAGGAATTTTTCTGCTTCAGCCAGCCAAATACCGAAGTAAAGGCAAATATGCAGTGCATCCTTAATTACTATTAATTTTTTATTCAAAATTTCCACAACATTTCTATATTAAATCATTGCATAAATCACTTATAATTCATTGTATAATTTCCATTATATATCTATGCATTTTTATTTATTTTTAGATTCTGTAATGATTTCTATGTTAATACTTTTATTTTTGAGATGTTTATTAGTATACTTTACTCATTATCTTGAAATCTATGTCACTAAAATTAATAATTTATCATAATCAATTAGGAGGTGTCACGAATAATAATAATAAAAAAACAATCTACTGTGTTCAATTTAGTTTATTATACATTGAAACTGGGAGAAAAGCTTCAACAGAGAACTTTTTATTTTATATATATTTGTTTTTACTTTGCAAGAATACTAATTACATGTAAAACTTTCATCCTTGAGGACATAAGTTTCTCTCTTCATCTGGTGTAAATATTACTTCTACTATAGTTTAAAGGATCACTATCACACAAGCTGATAGGCAATGGCAAGATGGACATGCATAAGGAAGCATGGTTGATTATTATTATTATTATTACATGACATCTCCAGGGAGTCAAAGACTCATCCAGGGAGGATACCTACTGCACAGCTCTCTGTCTCCACCGCTCAATCCACCAACTACAACAAACTGCAACTACTTTTCATCATCTACACCAACGGCCTCTACCGCTGACCACTACTAGTATTTTTACTGACAATCACAAACATCCATGCCTAAGGTAGGATTCGAACCCACAACCTTTTGGCTGGAGAACAGATACGCTAACCACTCAACTAACCATTCTTTTGGTGGGGAGGGAGATATTTAAGACATGCATAAAGTATAAACATTGGTAAGGAAAGATTATTCTGATATAGGATATCAATTCAGGAATTGAATATTGTGGCATTATGAAACTGATGAGAATGGATGTCAATTTTATGTCTGCAAGCATAAAGCTTCGCTTTTTTTTGACTGATAAAATTATAAGCTGTGTATTACAATAGTGGAAATATGCTTCGCGAGGCTGATGAAGCAAGGGATGTGATAGTGGATAGGAAGATCAAGTTTGGGAAACATACTCAAAAAATGTTACAGATTTTTGTAATGTCAAGGACACTAATCAGTAAAGTTCAAAATACTATTTTCTATTTATAAGGTTTTTCCCAACCACATAGACTACTCAGCTCAGAATTGTTTCCTTCATTAGTGTAAGATCTGTTAACAGGTGGGGATAAGTGGGTAATTAAGTTAATGTTGGATCTGTGGAGTATAGAATATGGGGAGAGATTAAGGAACTGTAAGTTACAAAATTTGGTAAAGAGGTCAAGGGATCAGGGGCAATTTTCAATGCATTATATTATGGGGAGATCTCATTCCTAAAATTTGAGTAAGAATGTGGTTAGCAAGGGACTCGGGAATTCTTATCATACAGAATTAATGGAGTTCATTGCCTGAGAAAGGGATAAGCTCCCATTACAAATGATATGAACCCAGGTTTCTTTTCTCAGGAAAGTGATACTGTATATATAGCAAAACCACTCAACCAATGAATAGCCGCAAGTTTCATCTGTAACTGGAAAGAGACTTTCTAAAATTTAAAAAAAAAAGAAAAACGGTAACAACAATTAGCAATTTTTTACAAACTTTTAGGTTTATGAAATTACTATAAAGTTGTAACAAAATATTTTAATGATCTCAAATTATTTTTTACAAGTGATAATTTATCAGCACAGGAATTAGTTATAAAACATGCACTGTTTTAACTAAAATTATGTACATTGCAGACTAAATTACACATGATAAAAAGCTCAAGTTCATATATCACAGAGGAAGTTCAACTACAGCTGGAAAACCTGATACTTCATCTAGTTCATCTCGCAAAGCATCCACAAAATGATTAATTTCCATTACCCGTTGTCTGTTTCTTTCCTGTTCCTTTGCATTTAATTTTTCCAACAACTCGGCCAACCAAGAGTGTAGCCTTTTAACTACAATAGCTTCATTATTTTGTAAAACTTCAACATGTCTATCATGTGACACCATAAGGATACTTTCGAATTCTTCCTTGTTTTGTAATAGCTGTAAATATATTTTATAGCAGTGTATTTTTTAATTAATTTATTATTTAAAATAACCAATCTAGATTCATTTTATCATGTTACGTTAGATTATGTGATATTAATATATGACAAATAAAAATATTTATATAAACAAAGACATGTATGACTGGATATGCAGAAACCATAAAATTGTATATACTATGTTTAGACAGAAGTTATCGATGTATTCTTGAAGGGGGAAAAAATGCTCCATGCAGAATACCTATGGCATCATACTTCAAAGTCTTAACATGGGAATGTATATATTCTTGAAATAGCCAACACAAAGTCTAAAACATTGATGGAAATGATGTTCACTACTATAGTCTGGATATGTATGTCAACTTCAATGAATTTGATCAGACTGCAGCAAGCAAATTCTAGGTTTGCATCTTCATATTGGTGATTACTTAGAAGAACTGGATATATCTGAAACCAATACACCAAAATGCGTGGATAAGCTTATGTGTTCCTCAGACGGTTAAATCTATTACAACAATACACCAAAAGACTTGAGAAAACTAGCTAGATGAATCAATGTAGCCAGAGTTGAGATGTACTCAGGAGTATACATATTCCCACTATATCATCCAGTGGTGCCTATTATCTAGTGTAATACTCACTATTCTTATTGAAGACCTGTAGTGACCAAAATCATGTCTGGAATACACAGCAAAGTTCTCATTTGCTTTCGTCCCATTTCTCACAATGTAATATAAGTCATGCTTTTTGTACATGAAGAGAAACAACACATTTATTTTTTGAGAATATACAGATTTAAACTTATCTGCACACCAGGGGCAAGACATCAATGAGCACTTGCACCCAAAAAAGAGTGAATGATAGCATTTTAATTTCATCTTATGTTTACTACACAGGGAGCTTTAGACCCTTTTGAGTAGAAGTACACTGCTCTAAACTATTTTTTTAAAGCAACCTGTTAAAGCTGGGAAGGATTATTAGTAACAGTGCAGATGCGGCAGCTCTGCAAGAGGATTTGAATAAGCTAGATAGATGGGCAAATGAATGGGGGTATTGGTTTAATGCAGCAAAATGTAAGGTCTTGAGGTTTGGGAAACATTGATGGGACACTGCATACTCTATGGGAGGAGTTATACTGGAGGAAGTAGGGGAGACAAGAGACAAGGATGTCAGTAAAGCTGTGGGACTGGATGGTATTTCACCACGAGTTTTGAGAGAATGTGCTAGGGAACTGACGGTGCCTTTGACCTGGCTTTTCAATGAAAGTCTGGCTGCTGGAAAGGTGCCCATGGAATGGAAGGAAGGTAAGATAGTGCCATTGCATAAGGGCAGTAGCAGACTGGAAGTGTCTAATTATAAGTCAGTTTGTGTGTCATCAGTAGTTAGTAAGATCTTGGAGAAAGTAGTGGAGGACTATATACAGCATTGGGCAGATGAGGGTAATGTTATCTGTGAGAGTCAACATGGATTTGTGAAGGGGCGTTCTTGTTTTAGTAATATGCTAGCCTTTCGTGATAAAGTTACAAGAGCATTAGATGAGGGAAAGGCATATACTGCCAATTTCTTAGACTTAGCAAAGGCATTTGACAGGGTGCCACATGATAAGATGATATTTAAGTTGCAGCACATGGGTCTGGATGTCAGATTGGTCAACTGGATTCAGGATTGGCTGTCCAATAGGTATCAGAGAGTTGTGTATGGTGGGGCAGTTTCAAGGAAGCAGAGGGTTACAAGTGGGGTCCCACAGGGCTCAGTACTGGGACCTATATTGTTTAACCTTTATATCAATGACATTGTCCATGGATTGGAAGGGGGATATTCAGTTGTTTGCAGATGATGCGAAGCTGGGAAGGATTATTAGTGATAGTGCAGATGCGGCAGCCCTGCAAGAGGATTTGAATAAGCTAGATAGATGGGCAATGAATGGGGGGTGTCGGTTTAATGCAGCAAAATGTAAGGTCTTGAAGGTTGGGAAACATCGATGGGACACTGCATACTCTATGGGAGGAGTTATAACTGGAGGAAGTAGGGGAGACAAAAGATCTGGGGTTGATGATTGATAGAAACCTGAAATTTAGGGGACATATTGCAAAGGTGGTGAAGGTAACACAGAGGATTGCTGCAATTATGAGAAGGACACTGACCTGCAGAGATAAAAGGGTTATCATTCCGTTGTATAAGTTTCTGATCAGACCACACTTAGACTACTGTTCTCAGATTTGGTCCAGGATTTGAAGGGGATAAATTAACTGTGGAAAGGGTTCAAAGACAGATGACAAAGATGGTTTCAGGACTGTACAATTTTGGTTATGAGGATCGGCTGAGGGAATGTGGACTGCAGAGTTTGGTGGATAGAAGAAGGAGAGGTGATATTATTGAGACTTTTAAACTGTTGAGAGGTGGTTATAGGGTTGACACTGGGGAGTTCTTTTGCTTGGTTGAACAGCAGGAAGGAGTGATGACAAGAGGCCATCCCTGGAAGTTACGAAAGGAAACTGTGAACAAGAGGGCGAGGAGTGGGTTCTTTGCATGAAGGGTGGTTGAACCATGGAATGCATTGCCTGATGGAGTGGTGAGAGCGAGAATGGTCAATGAGTTCAAGGAGTGGTATGATAGACTTTGTGTTTCTTAGGAAGGACCTCCCACAATATCTTTTGACTCCATGGAGGCCTGAATAATAATAATAATAAAAGCTGTGTCAAGATTATAGAGCAATTACAGTTAAAATTTTTCCCGATAGGTTACTTGATCAAAAATTGTAGTAGTGGTGGTGGATATGGTATAGTAGTAGTGGATATGGATATATACATCATAACTGTGGCTCATACAAGTATAAAAGGAGCACATAGTCTTGCAATTTTCATAGACAAAGTAAAAGTAAAATGGGCTATACTGAAGAGTTCAGTGACTTTTGATGTGGCACTATTATAGGATGCCACCTTTGCAACACTCAGTTCAGAAAAATTCTGTCCATCAATTGTAAATAATGTTACTATGAAGTGGAAACACATACGAGTAACACCAGCACTATTGTGACCTGGTAGGCCACATCAAATCGCAGAGTAGGACTGCTAAGCTGTTAAAAAAGCCTGTGCTTCGCTCAAAACACTGACTACCAAGTTCTGGAATGACTCTGCAAGCAACATCAACACCAAAACTGTTCAGGAGGCAAAGAACAGGATTTCCATGGCTATGCAACTGCACATACACATGCCCAACATCAGCAAGAGCAACACTAAATGATGGAGTAGTGCAAAGCTTGCCACCAGTGGTCTCTGGAGCAGTGTGCATTCTTTGGAGTGATAAATCATGTTTCACCATCTGACAGATGAGACTGCATTTGGTGGATGGCAAAAGAATACTATCTACTTAAATTGTGCCAACTGTGAAGTTTGGTGGAGATGGCATCATGGTCTGAGGCTGGTTTTCATGGTTCAGGCTGGATCTCTGAACTAGACAGGGAAGCACTGTGACCCATAATGTAGCTGAAGACAATTCTGTGCTTCAACTTTGTGAATTTTGGTGAAGACCCTTTTCTGTATCAACACAATTCCCCATACAACAATGCAAGGTCTATGCAGGAATAGTTTGATGAGATAGGTGTTGAAGAACTGGACTGGTATGCACAGAGACCTGATCTCAATCCCATTGAATATGGGATGAATTGGAATGCTGATTGCAAGCTAGGTCAGATAACCCAACATCAGTGACTGATCTCACTAATGCTCTTCAGAATGTATGGGAATTACTGCAGCATACTAAAATCTCATGGAAAGCCTTTTATGTTGTCTTTCATATTAGAGTAAGAGTTTGGTTGAGCAGGATATTTTCAATTAGATAATGTATTACTTGTATACTAAATGCAACTTCAATACAAAATTTCAGCTTCCTAACTCCACAGGAAATGCCAAAATATAAATTAGTTGTGCTCTCACAATTCAATTACAAAGTGACTAGGGATACAAGGCCAACGTACTGTCTGCTAATTATGTGTTTCAACTAGTTTGCCAGGTTTGCAAGATGAAAACCCACTTTTCCTGGAGAAAAAAATCTTGTCACCTCTATATAAAAATGATTAACTCATCTTTAATTGAAGATCTGTTTGGATATGTTCCTTAAATCTACCTTCTTATGATTATGAAATTATGTCACTCTCATCTATGTTGTCAGACACTATAAATTTAAATGCCAAGTGGGGTTGACCTTCATGACATCTATTTTCCTTGTTTGGATTACTGCTTTTCAGTCTTCATGTAAACATTTGCATTATACATATCACTGAAGTAATTCTTATCCTTTCTGTCCACTTTAAATTTTCATTTGTTATCTAACCCTTAGTTCTTCAATGCTGTACAGGAGAAGAACTATGAATTCCAACAGGCTTTTCTTTTAAGCTTACACGGGGGAAAGGAAGATGAAATTTCAATGAAAGCCAACAGGCTTTCATTGAAATTTCATCTTCCTTTTCTGCAAACAAACTATCAACACATCTAATACTAAAAAAGAGCTAAAAGAAGGGAATGTGAATCATGTCTAAATGACATTTATGCTTTCTGATCTCTTGCCAAAACTTTTGGCTTTTGTCCAGTCCTGATTCCACTTCTTTGGCACCTGGACTGCTCCACTGAATCACTACCCATAAACAAGCCAATCTCTTGGTTTCTTATTTTCCTCTAATTTCTGCATAATGATTTGGGTAATTCTGCCATTTCAAACATGCAACATTCAATACACCTTTCACTAGAAAGAAATTAGAAGAATCGCATCCAAACTGAATACAAAAGTTTCCTGTTACGACGTCACATCTCTGATTGTACTGAAGGTTCATGTTTCAGGGTTAATCCCAGTTTCTATGTCATCATTTGAATCTATCTTATTTCTCTGGTATCTATACTGTAGCCTTGAAATTAGTCCATATTAAATCCATTCCAACCAGTCTTAAGAAGAGCAATGTTTTGTTATCTATTTACAGTTCAATTTCGCTAATTTCAGTTCTTTCTATACAAATTGTTTTGTCCATTATTATTCAAATTCTGTGTTCCATTGAAGTTTCTCAAGTAAAAAATCATTGCCAGTATGGATTTTGCCACTGTCAATCAACTGGGGAACTTCTTGCTTATGTTATCTATCCCTAGATAAAAGCCATAAAAATTAAGGAATTTTTAAGTGGTTTGTTCTTGATATATTTGAAGCATTTGGTCAGATTCATGTGGTTTGTCTTCTACAAATCTCTCTCTTTCTCTCTCTGTGTACAGTAGCTATATATATATATATATATAGCAGAGGAGTGAAACACATAAATTTCATTAAATAACTAAGCTTACATGGATACTGGATAAACATATAAAAAATTACCGAATATTACAATTTCTAAATGTACTACATCTGTTATGTCAATGTTAATAAAGGTGCCAGTACTCCATAGTGTTGTGTACCACCACAAAAAAGCACTGAATATGACTATGACTAGAATCATGTAAATACCAAATACATCATCGTAATACAGTTGTACATCATCTAAATACAGTTGTCATCAAACTTCTAGTTTGATGACAACTATTACTAGTTTTCTAGAGTTGTTGTAATTACACGAGACTTCTTTAAGGGTGAAAGAAATAACAAGAGGCAAACTTACAAACAGTAAAAGATCAATATGTTGACAATAAATATAGTAATACATTGTATTTTGATAATTCAAATCATTTATAAACATCTGCCTATTGTTGAGCAAGTTGGCATGCTTTTGTTTGCATATCTGGCTGATCATAACCAGAAATTAGACAGATTAATGCTGGGGTTTATATTCAATTGTACAGGGTCTAATAACATCTCTATAGATCCCCAGATTTTTTGCTCAGTCTTTTCATAATAGCATTATAAGATTTCTGAAGCATTACACAAAACTTGGTGTCTTTCAGTTGAGACATGACGTGTGTGTGTGTGTGTGTGTGTGTGTGTGTGTGTGTGTGTGTGTGTGTGTGTGTGTGTGTGTGTGTGTGTTAAAAATACCAAGCAATTTTAAAACTGGTTTTACTCCATTTCCCAAGTAAGCAAACAGACAAAAGTCAAGTTTGTGCCTGCAAGTGATGCAAGTCTAGCTGATCCTACAGGTAGTGCAAGACCAAGGCAACTCGTGGTAAAGGTGGCATAAGCTCTGATCACTAATCTTAATATTTACCCTTAATGCCAAAACACATCTCCAAGAAGGGGATGCATGATGTTTTGTATTAAAGGCAAGGGGCCACTACCCAGACCGGTTTCGACCTTTATTGAGGTCTCATCAGTGGGAGCTAGGCTAGAAATACCAAGATTTAGTAATACAGAGCTTATAAGTATTTTACCAGAACAAGTTGCCATTTTTATTATTAAATAAAAATCTCTGGAGGAGATATAAATGTAGAAAAGTATTTTACCTTGGGTATAATAATTGTTAAAAATACCAAGCAATTTTAAACCTGGTTTAAAATTGCTTGGTATTTTTAACAATTATTATACCCAAGGTAAAATACTTTTCTACATTTATATCTCCTCCAGAGATTTTTATTTAATAAGGTGCTAAAACACCTTATGGCAACTTGTTCTGGTAAAATACTTATAAGCTCTGTATTACTAAAGCTTGGTATTTCTAGCCTAGCTCCCACTGATGAGACCTCAATAAAGGTCGAAACCGGTCTGGGTAGTGGCCCCTTGCCTTTAATACAAAACATCATGCATCCCCTTCTTGGAGATGTGTTTTGGCATTAAGGGTAAATATTAAGATTAGTGATCAGAGCTTATGCCACCTTTACCACGAGTTGCCTTGGTCTTGCACTACCTGTAGGATCAGCTAGACTTGCATTACTTGCAGGCGCAAACTTGACTTTTGTCTGTTTGCTTACTTGGGAAATGGAGCAAAACCAGGTTTAAAATTGCTTGGTATTTTTAACATTTATTATACCCAAGGTAAAATACTTTTAATATTAAAAGTATTTTACCTTTTTTTAATATTAAAAAACATTTCATATACCCAAGGTACCCACACATATATATATATGTGTGTGGGTACACACACACACACATATATATATATATATATATATATTATATCAAATTCCACATAGTTGTTTATCCTGTCTGCTAATTATGTGTTTCAACTAGTTTGCCAGGTTTGCAAGATGAAAACCCAAGTTTCTGCGTTTCTGGTATCCTGGGTTGAATTCCTAGACAATCAAGAGTCTACTATACTCCCCCTCCTATTCTATCTCTGGCTTCCCTAAATATACCATACCTATCAAATTCTATTCCCACAAGGATTCTATTTCCCTTGCTAATGCCAATAATTTTTGGTTAATGTGTACATTACTATTCTACAAACTCTTTCCATGTTCCTTATGCTTCTGGTATCTATCTGGTAGCTATGAGCAATCAAGTTAGCCCTAACTAGGTTAAAGTGTGGCTTTGATTATTTTTTTAAACCATTCTTCTCTTTTTCAGTTATTTAATTACATCATTTCTAGGATTCTATCTTCTCCAGAATCTCTTTTTAAATCTCTGTCTGAGTGATACATATATAGCTATAATAATCCTTTTAAAGGGATAGCATGCTCATTACAGAATTTAAGAAAGGGTATATGTGGAAATACAAGGCAGGTGATTAAGACAAGCTAAGGAGGAAGTTTAAATCTGAACATTGGCATAAATACCTGCAGGGGGGGGGATGTTGGTAGTGCATGGGGAAGCTAGAGGAAGCAATATCAAATTGCACACCCAAAGTCAGGAGGATTAATCAGGTAGGAGTTGATGGATGAGCAATATAATTAAGCATGAGATACAGGAAAAGAAAATGTTGTGGAAGGTATATAAGGAGAAAGGTGACCAACAAGCTCATGAATAGTACAAGGGTCAGGCAAGAAAGATGATAAGGAAGGGCGAATCAGATTATGAAAAGAAATTAGTTGAGCAGGCCAAAGGAAATCCCAAAGAGTTCTTTCATTAGATGACAAGTAAGAGGAAGAATGACTATGGAAGATAAACTTATTGAGTACCATCGGTGATAAGGTGACAGAAGCAGAAAAAATAGTTGAGTTACTGAGTGTCCACTTTGCAAGGGTAAATCATCCAAGTGAAGTTACTGCTGTGACATATATGACAGAGACTAATGTGGAAACAGAGGGGGATGAATTCAAGGTTCTTAGGATAGTGCAGATTCTCAATGTAAATATGGCTGTGAGATTAGATGGGATATCAGCTCATATTTTATGAGAATGTGCAAGGGAAATGGCAATGCCTCTGACTATCTCTGGTAGAGTTCCAAGGGAGTGGAAAGCAGGCAAAATAATACCTTTGCTGCAGTAGCAAATTATAGACCAATCATTATCTCCGGAATGGGTAGTGGTGGTACAAGTACAGAGGATTTAGATATCAGATGTCTTCTTAGTCTCAATAACACCAATTATCTAATTCCTCTGGGAGCCCCACTTCTTTTCACTGATGCTTATGTTGGTGTCCATTTTCATTTCTGCATCTAGTTCCCTGACAGGTGGTGGTGAGGGGGGAAATGGAATGAGAAGGCATGTATAATTGGGTAACATCTCTGTTCCATGATATCTGATTATATTGCACCATTATATGTATACTTACTTTCAGCCACATAATTTGGTCTGGTAAGTTGTAACTGATAGCCATTCTTATTATTCAGCAATGATGTCTCTTATGAAAAGGTAAGGATCATATAATGAGCCAGAAGCCCAAGTCCATTCTCTGAATTATTACAAAGTATGTGGAGTTCCATCTAGTTATCTAGTTTTGACCTTTAAGCAACTGCCAGTTAGGTTAACAATGCACGAAGGAAGTTCTGTTCCACTTTGCAAAACAAAACTACCTTCTGAAAGGATTTTTGAATGTGATGACCATTTGACCTGATTTGTCATATCTATTTAAAATGGTTCTTTTTATTCTTTCATTTAGACTGTTATAGAATATCCTGATTGACCATAGCAAGGAAGCTTGTAGAAACAATCTTGTAAAGGTCAGTGCAGAAGAAGAGATATACTTTGTATCTTTTGGGAGAGTGGATACAGGTATTATTATTATTATTATTATTATTATTATTATTTAGGCCTCCAAGGAGTCAAAAGACTCATCACAGGAGGTCCTTCCTAGGAAACACAAGTCTATCATGACTCATTGTGGGAGGGCCCTCCTAGGAAACACAAAGTCTATCATACCATTCCTTAAACTCATTAACTGTTCTCGCTCTCTCACCACTCCATCAGGCAATGCATTCCATGGTTCAACCACCCTCCATGCAAAGAAACCACTCCTCATCCTCTTGCTCACAGTTTCCTTCTGTAACTTCTAGGGGTGGCTCCTTGTCGTCACTCCTTCCTGCTGTTCAACCAAACAAAAGAAGTTGTATAATTATTATACAACTATTTGTTGTATAATAATTATAGCAATGGAAGGGAATGTAGTTTCGAAACTGGAATATGAGAGGAGATTGGCCCTATGATCCAAAGAAAATCCTAGGGAATTTTTTAGCAATGTGACCAGTAGGAGGAGAAATGACTGTGGAAGAATGATATTGTGGGATAAAAATGGGAATAGAGTGACTGATACAGAGGATATAGTGGAATTGTTCAATGAACACTTTATTGGAGTATTTCATCCTAGAGGAGTCAGTTTTAATGCTAGAGGGATAGGACTGGTTCGAGGTCTGGAGGTACAGGAGGAGAGTGTGTTTCAGATACTGAGTACTCTGGATGTCAGTAAAGCTGTGGGACTGGATGGTATTTCACCACGAGTTTTGAGAGAATGTGCTAGGGAATTGACAGTGCCTTTAACGTGGCTTTTCAATGAAAGTCCTCCCAGGGAATGGAAGGAAGGTAAGATAGTGCCATTGCATAAGGGTGGTAACAGACTGGAAGTGTCTAATTATAGGCCAGTCTGTGTGTCATCAGTAGTTGTTAAGATCTCGGAGAAAGTAGTGAGGGACCGTATACAGCATTGGGCAGATGAGTGTAATGTTATCTGTGAGAATCAACATGGATTTGTGAAAGGATGCTCTTGTTTTAGCAATATGCTAGCCTTTTATAATAAAGTTACAAGAACGTTATATGAGGGAAAGGCATATACTGCAATTTTCTTAGACTTGGCGAAGGCATTTGACAGGGTGCCACATGATAAGCTGATATTTAAGTTGCAGCATATGGGTCTGGATGTCAGATTGGTCAACTGGATTCAGGATTGGCTGTCTGATAGGTATCAGAGAGTTGTGTATCATGGAGCAGTTTACAGGAGGCAGAGGGTTACAAGTGGGGTCCCACAGGGCTTAGTACTAGGACCTATATTGTTTAACCTTTATATCAATGACATAGCCAGTGGATTGCAGGGGGATATTCAGTTGTTTGCGGATGATGCAAAGCTGGGAAGGATTATTAGTAATAGTGCAGATGTGGTAGCCCCGCAAGAGGATTTAAATAAGCTAGATAAATGGGCAAATGAATGGGGGTTTAATGCAGTTTAATGCAGCAAAATGTAAGGTCTTGAGGTTTGGGAAACATTGATGGGATGCTGCATACTTTATGGGAGGAGTTATGGTGGAGGAAGTAGGGGAGACAAGAGATCTGGGGTTGATGATTGATAGAAACCTGAAGTTTAGGGGACATATTGCAAAGGTGGTGAAGGTAACACAGAGGATTGCTGCTATTATGAGAAGGACACTGACCTGCAGAGATAAGAGGATTATCATTCCATTGTATAAGTCTCTGATCAGACCACACTTGGACTATTGTTCTCAGATTTGGTCCCCAGGATTTGAAGGGGATAAATTAACTGTGGAAAGGATACAAAGACAGATGACAAAGATGGTTTCAGGACTGTACAAGGATAGTTATGAGGATCGGCTGAGAGAATGTGGACTGCAGAGTTTGGTGGATAGAAGAAGGAGAGGTGATATGATTGAGACTTTTAAACTGTTGAGAGGTGGTTACAGGGTTGACACTGGGGAGTTCTTTTGCTTGGTTGAACAGCGGGAAGGAGTGATGACAAGAGGCCATCCCTGGAAGTTACGAAAGGAAACTGTGAGCAAGAGGGTAAGGAGTTGTTTCTTTGTGTGGAGGGTGGTTGAGTCGTGGAATGCATTGCCTGATGGAGTGGCGGGAGCGAGAAAAGTCAGCGAGTTTAAAGAGTGGTATGATAGACTTTGTGTTTCTCAGTGGGGGACCTCCCTCGATGAGTCTTGACAGACTTTATGTCTTAGGAAGGACCTCCCTCGAAGAGTCTTTTGACTCCTTGGAGGCCTGAATAATAATAATAATAATAATAATAATACTACTATAGAACAGCAAGATCTAATCCATATGCAATGATGCATGTATAAGGCTGTAATCCACCAGTATGCTTAGTAAAAGAAAAACTAGCCTTGTGTTCATTTTGGAAATCCAAAGTTTTCAAATTTTCATTCCCAACATAAGCAGTGGGTTACTAGATCATCGTTGTCAAATTCCTGACATATCTCAGGGTCTTATGATAATACTACATGAAAAGTTATATCATTACAAACTTCCTAACATCAATTTCCCTCCAGATTAGCCTGTTATCTGTCAACATTTGAATATTATCAGATCTTATATTTCTGCATTCTAAGGCACTTTACTGCATCAATCAACCTACATTATTATTATTATTCAGGCCTCCATGGAGTCAAAAGTCTCATCGTGGGAGGTCCTTCCTAAGAACATAAAGTCTGTCAAGACTCATCGAGGGGAGGTCCGCCCCCCCCAAGAAACACAAAGTCTATCATACCACTCCTTAAACTCATTGACCGTTCTCGCTCTCACCACTCCATCAGGCAATGCATTCGACGGTTCAACCACCCTCCACGCAAAGAAACCACTCCTCACCTTCTTGCTCACAGTTTCCTTTCGTAACTTCCAGTGAGTCATGCTCTTGTCATCACTCCTTCCCGCTGTTCAACCAAGCGAAAGAACTCCCCAGTGTCAACCCTGTACATCTTGGTCTTTTTCTGCCATGTTGACAAAGAACACTAGTTTTCCTCTCTCATTCTGTTTAACTCACCATACCACCTGAGATCAGCTCTGCTAACACATTCCTAAATGCTAACAATATCAAGATCTTTCCTAATATCCTCGTTTTTAATATGATACTCCCATTGATGCTATCTGTTCAGTCCCCTAATCTTTCTCAGAACTTGCATATCTGTAATCTCCAGTCTTTGATCATGTGCGCTTAGTTGCCGGCGTGGTTGGCCAAGTGGTTAGCGTATCTGCTCTCCAGCCAAAAGGCTGCGGGTTCGAATCCCACTATGGGCATGGATGATTGTAATTATCTGTGAAAAATGCTAGTAGTGGTGGTGGGCAGTAGATGGCATTGGTGTAGTTGGTGGATTGAGTGGTGGAAACAGAGAGATGTCGATTAGGTGCTCTCCCTCGATGAGTCTTTGGACTCCCTGGAGGTGTCAATAAGAATAATAATAATAATAATAAAAGTATTTTATTTCTAACCTAGTTCTCAGATCCATAAGCTAAAATTGGTTTAAACAGTCTTGTACACAGCTAGTTGTGTTTTGACTAATCTCTCTTATTTCATATAAATTTATTCAACTGACTTCCTACCATACCAGCTTTGCTAATTCTGCTGTCTTTCCAAATTTAATGTCCTATCTTCACTAAAAAGTGTGCGTAAATAGCTGAAATGTTTTACTTGGTCTATAGGTTCACCATTCATGAAACAGTTGATGTTTTCAATGTTTCTGCCTATTTTCATTATTTGTCTTTTTAATGCTGATTTTCATACCAAATTTATTACAGCAGTTATTCAGTTTGGGGTAATCCTGCAAACTTGTCCTGGATTCATTTAAAAGTATAACATTTCCTTAAAGTAAAGAGCTGAGATTAACATCTCCAATTTTGATATCAGGTTTAATACTGTTTTCCTTTATTATGTGATTCATATAGATGAATAACAGTGGAGATGAACACCCTTATAGCACATCTGACTTAACATCAAACCATCTTCCTTATCACCTTCAATTCTAACTCTGATTTACAATTCAAATAGAGACTATGTGTATTGCTTGATATAATAGGGCCTCCGTAGCGCAATTGGAAGAACGACAGTACATTGCGCCCTTCGATTGGAATAGGCCTAAGTTCGATTCTCGTCACGATGGGAGGAATCTTTATCTGCACGATTTCAATCGAAGGTGAGTTAGCCGATCTCATACGGAGGGGTAGCAGGGTTTTTTCTCCCAGAAACTCGGGTTTTTCATCCCACATACAGACAAATCGGCCCTTCAGAACACATGCAATTTACAGACAAAAATTACTAGTTGTGGTGGCCGGTAGATGGCGTTGGTGGAGATGATTCGTAGTAGAGGTTTGGTGTAGCGGTTGAGACAGCTGTAGGTGTCCTCCTGCGATGAGTCTTCGGACTCCTTGGAGGTGTCTCAACCTCCAAGGAATAATAATAATAATAATAATAATAATAATAATGTCTATTATATTGTAGCATTTTGAAGAGCTTTCCTCCTTGCACCTTGTCATATGCTTTTTCCAGATCAACAAAACTTAAGTACAGATCCATGTTATTCCAATTATTATACTCAATTATACTCAATTGTCATAAAGTGAAAATCTGGTCTCGACGACCTCTATTTAGCCTGAACACAGCTTGTTTCAAGTTTCTCTTCCACAATCATTTTCAGCCTCTTTTCAAGCATTCTTGCATCAATCTTACTTGAAACACTTATTAGAAAAACTATAATTCTCATTCAGCTTTCTTTCCCCCCTCCCCCCCTTTTTTTATAGATGGGTACTATGAGTGCTCTACTCCAATCATATGGAACTTGACCCTCTGATCAGGCTTTCTGAATTATGCAGTACCTTGTAGAGTGATTTTTAGCATTTCTGGCCCTAATCGTGTGTAGCTCAGTGGAAGTGGAGTTTACGCTCCTCAGCGCTAAATCGACTGAAGAAAGAAAGAAGGAGCAAAATGAGTTTGATTCTAGTTGCTGACTAGAGGAACTTTTTCAAAGTATTGCCAGCCTGATTGGCTAAGTGGTTAGCATATCTGCACTCCAGCAAAAAGGCTGTGGTTTCGAATCCCACTATGGACATGGATTGTCTGTGAAAATACTAGTTGGTGGTAGATGGCGTTGGTGTAGATGATGAAGGTAGTTGTGGTTGGTGGAGTGGTGGCAATGGAGAGTTGTAGAGGAGAATCCAAAGTTGTTGAGTCTTTGGATTCCTGGAGGTGTCATGTAATAATAATAATAATAGTAATAATAATAATGCATGTTTAAGCATTGATACAAATAAAATTTATGAGAAAAACAGCAAAATATAACCTATTTGTCATAAAAGAAATGAAAAAATAATTTATTATTATTATTATTTAGGCCTCCAAGGAGTCAAAAGACTAATCGCGGGAGGTCCTTTCGGAAACCCAAGTCAATCAAGACTCAACGTGGGAGGTCCCTCCCAAGAAGCACAAATCTATCATACCACTCCTTAAACTCATTGACCATTCCCGCTCTCACCACCCTATCAGGCAATGCATTCCACAGTTCAACCACCCTCCATACAAGGAAACCACTCCTCACCCTCTTGCTCACAGTTTCCTTTCGTAACTTCCAGTGATGGCCCCTTGTCAACACTCCTTCCTGCTGTTCAACCAAGCGAAAGAAATTAAAGTTTCAGTAAGGTAATACCGTGAGTAGACATATTATTAACTATTATAATAATGGAATTAACTCACGTCAATTATTCTTTATTCGTAGAATTTTCATCTGAGTATCACAGGTATCATAAGTACAGGTACAAGGCTAATTAAACAATAACTGTTATATTCACAAAGCGCTACCTAAGTAGCTAAGGTTAAATTTCCCAAATTTATTAATATTATTATTATTTTTTTTATTTTAATTATTCAATTATCATAATTTTAAAAAATATTTCTCTTTTTTTTATATATATATATATATATATATATATATGTGTGTGTGTGTGTGTGTGTGTGTGTGTGTATACAATTATATGTTAGGAAAGATTTGCTACTTTATAAAGTACTATCTCCCACAGGGGGAAAGACGTAAACCATTGGATCTGTTTAGTTTAAGGGAGTGAAGTAATGTTTCAGCCGTTCCATTAGGAACCGACTTTTGTGAATGACTTTTGTCTTGTTCCACTTAACTCTATGTCTGGTGTTGATGGCATGTTCTGCAATTCCAGACTGTTCAGGTTCAAGGTACTGGATGTACGACTGGTGTTCTTCTAATCGGACCTGAGCAGATCTTCCTGTTTGTCAAAAATATGATAATCCACACGAGCAGGGAATCTGGTAGATACCTGGATAGCTGAGATGTGGGAGCTTGTCCTTTGGAGACATTAGGAAAGTGGAGATTTTTCTGACGGGTCGAAAATCCACACAGATATTTAGTGGTTTTAGCACCTTAGCAATGCGTTCACTAACCCCTTGTATATAGGGGATAGGTATACGTGGAGGTTCTTCTGTACTTGAAGAGGATGCTTGAGCACGATTACTTAAAGCTCTTTTTATGAAAGACTGCTTATAGCCATTGGATATGAAGGAGGAATTAATATACTGTAATTCTTTTTGTAAAAGTTCTTCTGAAGAACAAAAGGAGTGGGCTCTATGAACTAGTGTTTTTATAGTACCTGCCTTTTGGCTGGGATGGTGATGTGATTCAGCGAGGGTGTACTGGTCTGCATGTGTCTCTTTCCTATAGACTGTGAATTGTAGATAACCATCTGGTTGGCGAAGATTCATGAGGTCTAGAAATGCTAACTGCTTATTTACTTCTAATTGTAGGGTGAACTGGATCCTCGGATGAAGTGCATTAATTTTTGAGAAAAACAGTTGTAGTTCTGAGGTGCCCTTCCATATGGCAAAAATGTCGTCCACATATCTGAACCAAATGTTAGGTCTGGGTGTAATGTTGTTAAAGATACACTGTTCAAAATGCTCCATGAAGTAGTTGGCAATAGCAGGAGATATTGGATTACCCATTGCTGTCACTTCGATTTGTTGGTATAACTGGTTTTTGAAGGAAAAATAACCGGACTTTATTACAAATTCAAATAATTTGACAATGTCTGGAGGAAATTCTTGGTGTAGTAATTCTATGCTGTCCGCCAATTATTTTGCTATTTACGAATGTCCGGAACATTCGTAAATAGCGAAACAACATCTAGACCAATCATAATCTACGAATCGTCTAGATGCAGATCGAAAATTTTATTTTTGAAGTCCACAGAATTTTTTATATATATAGCAGTTCTTCTAGTTGAAGAAGTGAGTAAATCTGACAGAAATTTTGATATTTTGTAAGTGGGACAACCTATACAGTCTACAACCGGTCTTAATGGAATTCCTGGCTCATGTACTTTTGGAAGACCATATAATCTCGGTGGGTGCCCGAAGGAGGTCTTTAGTGTTTTCTTTTTATCTTCATCCCATATCGATATTTTTTCTATAAGGGCATTAAGCTTTTTTATTTGACTACTGGTACGATCTGAAGTGAGGGGCCTATAAGTCAAATAGTCGCGGAGTAACAGTGATATTTTTCTCTCGTATTCTCTTCTGTCTTGGATGACTACAGCCTTCCCTTTGTCAGCTTTCGTAATAATTAGGTTGTTGTTATTTTTTAGCGAATTTAGTGCTTTTTGTCCAGCATACGATAGGTTTGGCATTAAAAAGAATTTTTGCACACTCGAATCTTGTTCTGTTAGCTGTTTTTTGGGGTAAGAATCAAATACCTCTGTCTATACTATGGAAAAAGTCTATTATGGGTATTTTATTTGGAGCAATGGCAAAATTATGCCCTTTTGATAGAACAAAATGTTCCCTCTCTGTCAGTGAGCAGCCTGATATGTTGATCACTACCAGATAGTGAACGTTTCGTTCTGTTTTGCCGTTGCTCCGAATAAATACCCATAATAGACTTTTTCCATAGTATAGACAGAGGTATTTGATCCTTACCCCAAAAAACAGCTAACAGAACAAGATTCGAGTGTGCAAAAATTCTTTTTTAATGCCAAGTCTCTGCAGCCGAACCTATCGTATGCTGGACAAAAAGCACTGAATTCACTAAAAAATAACAACCTAATTATTACGAAAGCTGACAAAGGGAAGGCTGTAGTTATCCAAGACAGAAGAGAATACGAGAGAAAAATATCACTGTTACTCCGCGACTATTCAACTTATAGGCCCCTCACTTCAGATCCTACCGGTAATCAAATAAAAAAGCTTAATGCCCTTATAGAAAAAATATCGATATGGGATGAAGATAAAAAGAAAACACTAAAGACCTCCTTCGGGAGCCTACCAAGATTATATGGTCTTCCAAAAGTACATAAGCCAGGAATTCCATTAAGACTGGTTGTAGACTGTATAGGTTGTCCCACTTACAAAATATCAAAATTTCTGTCAAATTAACTCACTTCTTCAACTAGAAGAACTGCTACATATATAAAAAGTTCTGCGGATTTCAGAAATAAAATTTCCGTTCTGCATTTAGATGATTCAGAGATTATGATTAGTCTAGATGTTGTTTCGCTATTTACGAATGTTCCATTGGCGAACAGCATAGAACTACTACACCAAGAATTTCCTCTAGACATTCTCAAATTATTTGAAATTGTAATAAAGTCCAGTTATTTTTCCTTCAAAAACCAGTTATACCAACACATCGAAGGGACAGCAATGGGTAATCCAATATCTCCTGCTATTGCCAACTACTTCATGGAGCATTTTGAACAGTGTATCTTTATCAACATTACACCAAGACCTAACATTTGGTTCAGATATGTGGATGACATTTTTGCCATATGGAAGGGCACCTCAGAACTACAACTGTTTTTCTCAAAAATTAATGCACTTCATCCGAGGATCCAGTTCACCCTACAATTAGAAGTAAATAAGCAGTTAGCATTTCTAGACCTCATGAATCTTCGCCAACCAGATGGTTATCTACAATTCACAGTCTATAGGAAAGAGACACATGCAGACCAGTACACCCTCGCTGAATCACATCACCATCCCAGCCAAAATGCAGGTACTATAAAAACACTAGTTCATAGAGCCCACTCCTTTTGTTCTTCAGAAGAACTTTTACAAAAAGAATTACAGTATATTAATTCCTCCTTCATATCCAATGGCTATAAGAAGTCCTTCATAAAAAGAGCTTTAAGTAGTTGTGCTCCAGCATCCTCTTCAAGTACAGAAGAACCTCCACGTATACCTATCCCCTATATACAAGGGGTTAGTGAACGCATTGCTAGGGTGCTAAAACCACTAAATATCTATGTGGATTTTCGACCCGTCAGAAAAATCTCCACTTTCCTAATGTCTCCAAAGGACAAGCTCCCACATCTCAGCTATCCAGGTATCTACCAGATTCCCTGCTCGTGTGGATTATCATATTTTTGACAAACAGGAAGATCTGCTCAGGTCCGATTAGAAGAACACCAGTCGTACATCCAGTACCTTGAACCTGAACAGTCTGGAATTGCAGAACATGCCATCAACACCAGACATAGAGTTAAGTGGAACAAGACAAAAGTCATTCACAAAAGTCGGTTCCTAATGGAACGGCTATACAAAGAAACATGTGAAACATTACTTCACTCCCCTAACCTGAACAGATCCGATGGTTTACATCTTTCCCCCCTGTGGGAGATAGTACTTTATAAAGCAGCAAATCTTTACTAACATATAATTGTACACACACACATACACATATATATATATTAAAAAAAAAAAAGAGAGAAATTTTTTTTAAAATTATGATAATTGAATAATTAAATAATTAAAATAAAAATAAAAATAAATAAATAAATAATAATAATAATTTTAATATATTTAGGAAATTTAACCTTAAGCTACTTAGGAGGCGCTTTGTGAATATAACAGTTATTGTTTAATTAGCTTTGTACCTGTACCGATAATGCCTGGGATATATTATTATTATTATTAAACAAGACCTCATGGAGTCAAAGACTCATCTAGGAGGTCCTTTTATTTCACACACATCTCATCATACCGGGTCTTAAACACATTCAAACTCCTTGCAGACACCACACTCTCAGGCAAGGCATTCCAATCATTCACAACTCTGCACGAAAAAAACCTGCCTCTCACTCCCCTACTCACACCCTCTTTATACAGTTTCCAGGGATGACCTCTGGTTCTCCCCTGATCTCCCACTATTCGCTGTAGAACTTCTCCACCATTGATCCTATAGCAACCCCTTACCAACTTGTAGGTCTCTATCATATCTCCCCTCTTCCTTCTCTCCACTAGTCTCTGCAAATTACATCTTTTCAATCTTTCCTCATACTCGACATTCCAGAGGTCAGAAACTACCTTAGTCAGTCGCCTTTGGACCCTTTCCAACATCTCTTCATCCTTCTGAAAACCAGGTGACCAAATCTGGGCACAATAGTCCATGTGTGGCCTAATCAAAGCCTTATACAATGGAACAAGAATCTCCCTACTTCTACACGTCAGTGTCCTCCTCATCATTCCCAGAAGTCTTTGTGTTGTCTTCACAATTTTGGCGATGTGACCCCTAAATTTTAGATCCTTATCCACTATCACTCCCAGATCTCTTATTTCCTCTACTTCCAACAATATATTCTTACCAAGCATAAATTCTGTATCCCATCTTTGTTTTCCAAATTTTAAAACCTTACATTTTGCAACATTGAACTCACATCCCCATTTGCTTGCCCAATCACTCAATTTATTCAAGTCTTCTTGCAAGGCCACAACATCTTCACTACTCTTTATGGTTCGTCCCAACTTTGCATCATCTGCAAACAACTGAATATCTCCATCCAAATCTTCACCAATATCATTAATATACAAGTTAAATAGTAATGGCCCTAAAACAGATCCCTGAGGCACTCCACTAGTGACTTTCCTTTTCCTGGATATTGCACCCCCATACACAACTTGTTGATACCTATCAGATAGCCAGTCTCCAATCCAATGCACTAATCTAATATCCAACCCCATCTGCTCTAGTTTGACTGTCAACTTATCATGAGGCACTCTATCAAAAGCTTTTGCGAAATCCAAGTATATTACTGTGTATCCTTCTCCTCTGTCCAAGGAAGCAGTCACTTTATTGTAATAAGTAAGTAGATTACTAAAACACGACCTCCCTTTAGCAAATCCATGCTGTCCATCAAAGATTATACCATTGTTGTCAACCCAACTCTGGATTCTAGTTCTCACAAGCTTCTCCAACAACTTAACCACAACACCTGACACACAGATAGGCCTATAGTTTGATGCTTGAGTTCGATCACCTCCTTTATGAAGTGGCACAATCTTGCCCTCCTTCCACTCTTTAGGGACTTGACCAAGTGCAAGACTTGTATTAAAAAAATATGTCAAGGCAGGTGTCAACTCTCTGGCACATTCCTTCAGAATACGCGGTGATATATTATCAAGTCCCACAGCCTTATTTACATCTAGTTTACTCAACTCCCCAAACACCTCTTGCTCACTTACAGTCAGTCTCTTCTCCCCATCATCAACTGCTCTTAATCTCTCCATGAAGTCACATTCACAAGATTGAAAGATCTTTATGAACTGCTCATTAAGTATCTCCACCACACATTCTGCAACAGCTGTCTTTATACCATTTCCTCCAATCAATGTCATCCTTCCATAATCATTCTTTCTTTTGCTGGCTACATATCGAAAGAACTCCCTAGGATTCTTTTTAGCTTCATTAGCTAACTGCTGTTCATACCTCTCTTTTGCTACTCTCACCAACCAAGTCACTCTCCTTGCCTGGTCTTTGTAGAACTCATGAAATTGGTTACTTCCACTTCTCTTATGCTGCCTCCACAATGCCCTTTTTCTCTGTATTGCATGCTTAATCTCTTTATTCATCCATCTCACACCTAACTTATTTAACCTTCTCACCCGTGGTATACATTTAGACATTGCATCCACTAAATATTTTTTGACAATCCCCCAAGCTGCATTGATCTCTTTTCCAGCTAACTCCTCATTCCATGCTACACCTGCAAGCTGTCTCCTGAGCTCTTCATAATCACCCCCCTTGTAGTTCCACATATACCCTTTTTTCACAGGGGTCCTTGCACTGCTGGCAACCACCCAAGTAATCACCTCATGGTCACTTTCACCAATTGGTGGATGATTTGATACCTCATTGATAATTACATCCTCCGATGATATGACCAAATCCAAGACCCTTAATCCTCTTGTGCCCTCTGTTACATACTGTCTGAGGTAGTTATCCCTCAAAAACTCAAGAAACTCATTTTCTTTACTTCCAGTTGCTATCTCTTCATTCCAGTCTATATTGCCATAATTAAAATCACCCATAATGATCACCCTTTTCTTATTTGCTTGGCTTATTTGACTATACATTTCACTATCACCACCATCCACATTACCAGGTCTATAACAACATCCCACCAAGTATTTGATTCTATTCACCTCTATCTCACACCATACTGCCTCAAAACCACTGGCCCCATTTCCCCCTTGCATCTCTACCTTGTATGGACATAACTCTTTCTCTATCATCAATAGCACTCCCCCTCCCTTTTTACCCCTTCTATCCTCACAAAACACATCATACCTTTCCATCTCTATTCCTGTCAGGATGTCATCCTCATCTAACCATGTCTCACTTATTCCGACAATCTCTGGGTGCACAGACGCAATTAGTGCAACCATTTCATCCGCCTTGTTTCTTATACTTCTAGCATTGGTATACAAACACAACAACTCATTTCTGGATCTACAGCTAGTTCCACTGATACCACTCACTCGATGTGATCTCTCCATGCTGGACTGGGGCCATTTCCCTTTCTGCTTCTTCATTTTAGAACCCCTTGCAATTCCATCTGTTTCCTTTTGATCCCTGATCATCCCATTACTTTCCTGCCTACACATTCTCTCACCTCCTCTTGGAGCATCCACCTTTCTCACGCTGTGTATCCCTGTCCACCCTGAGCCTCCCCGTTTCCCTGCTCCTCTTGCACACCCATTCTCTCATATTACTTAGGTGAAAATTCTATGAATAAAGAATAATTGACGTGAATTAATTCCATTATTATAATAGTTAGTAAAAGAAATTAAACTAATAAAAGAATTAAACTAAGAACCAGTAAATAAAGACATATAAAAATACAAATGGATGGTATTTCTGTTTGCATTATTTTAATGCAAACAGAAATACTGCCATCACAAGAACCTCAATATAAACTATCCAAAGAAAGGAAATCATTCATTGAAGAGATTTGCTGATGACTTCTGAGGTCAGAAAAGTCTATAACAGGTCTAAATTCTTGAAATGCATTACAATGATGAAGCTATGAGACCAAGCAAACATTTCATCTACAGAATGCTACCAAATGAAGAATTTTTGTAGTGCTAAGTTTGGTTACTCTGTTTGTAATTATGAAGATTTCATATATGTATTAAAAAAACTAGAATCTTCAATCCATTCACCAAAAATAATCAACCACTGTTCTCCTCCTATGCAAGCTACAGATATCAAAATGTTCTGTGATTCAAAAGAGATCATCAAAAGATAATTTTTAGGTGTGTGTGTGGGGGCAAGCTAAAACCTTATTACACAAAAATAGATTCAAGAAAACAGGATTCACTTAAGTGTCAAAGCCAAATAAGTGGAAGGAGACCACCTTCCAGTTAGAAGTCCTCCACATTGTCTTCCTTGAAGACAATGTGGAGAACCAACTGAGGCTTCACTTTCATATGGTGCACCCAGTTAATAGGTTTTCACTGGATACTAAACAAACAAGGATGGGCTGGCAATTTGAAACTTTGGCGACCAAATTGTACCATAATCTCTTTTTCAACTGCATTTCCTGTTTGATATCGTTTGTCATCCACTTTACACCAAATTAACTGTCTGCTTCTTCACCTGTGAAATACAGTTTACTATTGCTGCTGACAAATATTATTTCACAATTTCCCAAGCACTAATGATATGCTGGCCTTCAAAATTCTGCCCTCCATGGAACTGTCCCTAGTTGATACCTAAGATGATTATAATCACTCGCCTTATAATTCCACATACGTTCCCTTTTCTTTGATACACCTGTATGTCAGTTCATCTTCCAAGTCAAAAACCACATGGTCACTCTCTCCAACTGGTGGTAGATATGTTATCTCACTTATTATCAGCTATTCTGATGCTATGATCAAATCCAAAACCCTTGAACCTCTTGTTCCCTTCATTACATGCTGCCGAAGACATTTGTCCCTCAAAAATTCCAGAAATTCTATCCCCTTCTTACTACTTGCATTTTCCTCTTCCCAGTTTATACTGCTGTAGTTAAAATTCTCCCACAACAATCATTCTTCTTGCACTTGCCAAGCTCAACTGCCTAAACATCTCTTGGTCCCCACCTTCTGTGCTCCCTGGTCTATAGCAACACCCCACTAAATATCCTGTCTTGGCCACTTCTACCTCACACCATATGCTTTTAAAACCATCTGTGTCACTGCCTTCCAAAGCCTCCACTCTTAGAGGACATAAATCATCACTTATCATAAGCAGTACTTACTCCACCACCATGTTTTCCTTTCCTATCCTGCCGAAAAATGCTGTACCCTGCCACTTCAATTCCGGTTATTATATCATCCTCCGTCAACCACGTCTCAGAGATCCCAATAATCTTTGGCCGGGTTGATGCTATCAGCGCCATCAATTCATCTCCTTTATTTTGGATACTCCTTGCATTAGTATAGAGCATAAAACTGTCACTGCTTCTATACCTATCATTGTCACCTCTCAATCCCCCTGGGCTCAATGTTACCTGATGTCGTCCCCCTTCCCCCAAGCACAGATTTCCACAAGAGGCCACCCCTGCTACCATCCACACTGGGAATTCTAGTTTCCCTGCATTGACACACTGACTCGTTCAGAAAACAGCAATCTTTCCAGATGCCTTTGTCCTTCCCCATTCAAATACAAGCAGTCTCTAGCTTACAGTTCCTTTCTGTCCTCAAATGCCCACCAAGCATCTATGTATTCCGGTCCTCTCTTCTCACACATTCTGGCTATTATGTGATTCAGTATTGCTACTCTTCTGCTCAGCTCGTCACTATCTCACCTGGGAAACACACACAATCTTCCTTCTCTGCATTTTCTTTTGCACAACTTCAAGCAAGAATCTCAGATCTCTCGCTGTCCGGCTTACACTGCCTCTCAAGTCATTCGTGCCCACCATCACAATCATTTCATCTATCCTTTCACCCCTCTTAATTGCAATAGCCACATTTTCTATCATCCCTCCAGGCAAACACATCTCTGGCATCCTATCTTGCACACCAGAGATCATCGAGGCTCCATACATCACACCTCTAACCACTCTGTTTCTTGATTGCTCACCTGCATCCCTCACTCTCTCCCCTCTAACCCTTTCTCTCTGTGTTCCCTTACTTACCTGCTGTCCTCACATCACTCTGTCCCTGGTTGTAGCACCCAGCACTTCACTTATTGAAGAACACGCTAACTTCTACAGATAAAGAGGTTATTATTCCCCTTTATAAGGCACTGAGACCTCCATATTTGGATTACTGTGCTCAAGTCTGTCAGTTGAATTCCTTGGAGATGAAGAGGTTGTGGAGAGGGTTCAGAGGAGAGTGACTAAGTTGGTGAGTGATAGATGAGAGCTTGTGGATTGCAGAGGTTGGTTGATAGGCGGAGAAGAGGGGATATGATAGAAACATTTAAATTACTAAAAGGTTTTAAAAAGATTGATGCAGGGGAAATATTTCAGCTGTATGATAATGATGGAAAAACAAGAGGTCATCCCTGGAAATTAAAAAGTGTGGTTAACAAGGGTGTGAGAACTAGATTTTTTTTTTGCTTGGAGGGTGGTGAATGAGTCAAATGCATTGCCTGACTTGGTTGCGAGTTCTTCATCTGTAAATGAATTCAAGAAGAGGTATGATAAATATTGTTTTGATAGTTTGGGTCTCCTGCGATGAGTCTACTGACTCCATGGATATACCCGTAATAATAATAATAATGCAACCATATCTGTTCAGGTTAGGAGAATTCTTCATAGCCATAGAGAAAAATATGGAGACAACTACCGTGTTAGAGCAAAACTTTAGTTTAATATAAACCAAAATAAACACTCGACGTTTCAACCTTGATATCAAGGTCGAAAGTGTGTAGTGCAGAAACAAGCTGCACTACACAATCTACATACATATATACAGTATGTAGATTGTGACACTACACAATCTACATACTGACAATCTACATGGTTTGCTAGTGAAAGTTACTGACCAACAGTTACAACAATTATTAATCTGACTTCTGGCAAAAAAAAAAAAACCTTTACTACATCAAAGCTAGCGTCATATTATTAATATGATCTATTAGGTTACAAAATTAAATAGGGCTGAAGAGCCCAATTTCATTTTTATTATACATATAAATACAGGTATCCCTTGATTAATGCGATTAATTAAACCCTCGATGTTACCGCGTATATCAAAATCGCTTTAATCAAATATAATAATCAATGGTAAAAAGTACAATTCGTCCATGATCGATTACTGTATTAATAATTCATTTCATATGGTATTCTTTTAGGAAAGAGAAAAAAATGAATGCAAAGTAAATGTTTAATAAATGCTTGTACCTATATTAGTTACTGCAATTTTTTATAAAAAAAGTTATCTAGAGTCATGAACAGTGTTAGTTTTTTTCTTATCAGCATAAATTCTACGATAACAAGCAAAATGACTCGCTAGACCTCGGCAAACAAGCATTCTTCGATTAACATCTGGATCCATATCCATTACTTGCTGCTTAAGCGATTCTAAACTGCAAAATATTCCGTCCAGTTCTTTGATTGTCATCTCCTTTGGAACCTCATTTTCGCATTCCATTTCTTCGTTGTCTTCATATGTGCATTGTTGTTCAATTTCAAGATCACCGTCACTGAAATCTTTTGAATTTGAATCCAATAATTCTTTAACATCTTCTGCATCAACACCATCAAAATCAAGGTCTTCACCAATTGTAAAAATTTCTTCAACTACGTTGTTCACAGGATTTTGAAAACCACATAAGTCATCAGCGCATTCTGGCAAAAGGTTTTTACAAACAGCTTTCATGCAGCTAGAAGACACTTGCCGTCTAGCTCCCATGAGTCATGAATGTTTTCAATTGCATGTTTAATGTTAAAATTTTTCCAAAATTCTTGGAGCGTAATCGCATTTTCTCCCGTTGTTGTTTCTACTGACTTTGAGAATGCCTTTGTAAGAAAATAGGCTTTGAAAGTCGCAGTAACGCCCATTACCATGGGATCATCAAAGGGATTGTTACAAATTCAAATCAAATCCTGTGTTAAGCAAGGGATACTTGTATATTAATTTTGATTTTAATTTTCTACTGACTTTGAGAATGCCTTTTTAAGAAAATAGGCTTCGAAAGTTGCAATTACGCCCATTTCCATGGGTTGTAGCAATGATGTCGTATTTGGCAGAAAAAATAAAACTTTCACATTCAGAGAATTTAGATGACCAGGTGCATTAGCTAAAAATAAAAGAGCTTTGAAAGCTAAGTAACTAGCTGGCTGGCTCTGAGGCTCTGGGATCCCGGCTGTGTGGGAGGAATGACATCATCATGCTTACGACTTTCTTTCTCTCAGCCAGGAAACACTCCTCGAGGCATGCATGTATTTGCGTGGTAAATTTAAAGGCATGTTAATTAAAACTCTTGTCGCGTATATAAAGGGATTGTCGCAAATAGATTAACTGTGTTAATCAAATCTCGTGTTAAGCAAGGGATACCTGTATATTAATTTTGATTATACATATAAATTTCAACCAATTGGTATGGAATACTTTCCCATAAAAGCTGAACCTTGCTTAAAGTCCTAAAGTATGCTAGATATTAAGTAGGCTGAATATGTGCCATCCAAATTCTTGGAATTTTTATGCCACCATTATTGTGGAGATTATATTATTATTATTATTAAATAATAATTAGAATTTCACAGGCTTCTTTAAATTTTCTTTCATACCAGGTTTTTGTATGATGTAAAGAGCAGGTACTTTTCCAATCAGTTTGGTGTAGGGTGTTGAGAGCTTGATCAAAGATGTCTGCTTCACCAAAATTGTTATATTTAATGTGTCGTTTTTTTTTTTTACGTATAGGGATTATACATAAAAAAAACTTTCACCAATATAAGGTAAGTTACAGGTGCAGTAGATGCAATAAACTCCAGGATGTGCCAATGGGAGGAGAGGATCCTTAGAGGAGTTGAATATGTTTTTTAATTTTATAGGTGGTTTAAAAGTGGCATTGAGATTATAATGGTGTAGGATTCTATCGATTTTTTCTGATAACCCTTTAATGTACGGATGGTTATGATTTTACTGTAATCTATATTCTTTTTTGATGAAGTTTTATGAAGAACTTTATTAATAGTATTTTTGTTATAGCCATTATTTATAAATGTGTTGTTAATAATCTTAAATTCTTCTTTAAGAGCTTGTTGATTAGAACAAATTGTTATAGCTCTATTTTTAAGGGTATTAATGACTCCAAACTTTTGTGATGGGTGGTGATATGAGTTAGCATGTATATATTGGCCAGTATGTATCAGTTTGCGGTACACCATGAAGGAGAGACTGCCTGAGGGAAGACGTGTAACCAGTGTATCCAGGAATGGGAGCGAATTCTGATTTTCAATTTCGATAGTAAATTGTATGCGTTCATGTTGTTTGTTTAGGTGGCTAAGGAATGTATTTCATGTTTGTCGACCGTATGGCCAGATTATGAAAACATCGTCAACGTATCTAAGCCACACTGTAGGTCTTAAAAAACTTATACCCCATTATGCCTGTTCTCCCAGAATACATGTTATTCCTAAAGTGTGCAAACAAAATGTTCCACTTCGGCTGATAGTTGAAGGAATAAACAGCCCAAATTATCACCTAGCCAAGAAATTAGCGTCAATACTTGAGGAGTTGGTAGGTCATTCCACCCCCTTTGTGTGTTCTTTATATAGGGGGGAATGACCTACCATCTCCTCGAGTATTGACGGTAAACAAAATTAAACCGAAATTAAAAACATAACACTCGGCAAAGACGATTTATTAGTCAGTTTTGACTTTTCTGCCCTTTTCACAATGTCCCAATCAGTGACACAATTCTTCTCCTACAGAACAAATTTCCACCCGTCATTACAACCATCTTTGTCCAAGTACTATGTTCTGGTTACTTCGTGTGGCAAAATAAATTTTATCTACAAAAAGAAGGTATGGCCATTTTCTCACCACTATACCCCCCCCCCCCCAATTGCTAACTCTTACATGGAAGCTTTTGAGCAAAGTGCTCTTGATTCGTTTACTCTAAAACCTAAGGTGTATCTTAGATATGTCGACGATGTTTTCGTTATCTGGCCATACGGTCGACAAACATTAAACACATTCCTTAGCCAACCTGAACAAACAACAACGCATACAATTTACTATCAAAATTGAAAATCAGAACTGGCCCCCATTCCTGGTTACACCGGTCACATCTTCCCTCAGGTAGTCTATACTTCATGGTTTACCGTAAACCAACACATATTGGCCAATATATACATGCTAACTCATATCACCACCCATCGCAAAAATTTGGAGTCATTAACATCCTTAAAAATAGAGCTATAACAATTTGCTCTAATCAACAAGCACTTAAAGAAGAATTTAAGATTATTAGCAACACATTTATAAATAATGGCTATAACAAAAATACTAATAATAAAGTTCTTCATAAAACTTCATCAAAAAAGAATATAGATTACAGTAAAACCATAGCCATCCCATACATTAAAGGGTTATCAGAAAAAATCAATAGAATCCTACACCATTATAATCTCAATGCCACTTTTAAACCACCTATAAAATTAAAAAACATATTCAACTCCTCTAAGGATCCTCTCCTCACATTGGCACATCATGGAGTTTATTGCATCTACTGCACTTGTAACTTACCTTATATTGGTGAAACTGGAAGTACAATCCCTATATGTAAAAAAGAACACAAAAGACACATTAAATATAACAATTTTGGTGAAGTAGACCTCTCAGATCATGCTCTCAACACCCTACACCAAACTAATTGAAAAGTACCTGCTCTTTACATCATACAAAAACCTGGTATGAAAGAAAATTTAAAGAAGCATGTGAAATTCTAATTTAATAATAGTAATTTCAACAATAATGGTGGCATAAAAATTTCAAGAATTTGGATGGCACATATTCAGCCTACCTAATATCTAGCATACTTTAGGACTTGAAGCAATTTTCAGCTTTTATTGGAAACTATTCCATGCCAATTGGTTGAAATTTATATGTATAATCATATAGTTTTTTTTTTTTAAATATATATATATATATAAACATGTTGCTCTCCAGCCCAATTTAATTTTGTAACCTAATAGATAATAATAACAATAGGACTCTAGCTTTGATGTAGTAAAGGTTTTTTTTTTTTTACCAGAGGTCAGGTTAATAATTTTTGTAACGGTTGGTCAGTAACTTTAGCAAACCATGTAGATTGTGTAGTGCAGCGCTTCCCAAACTGTGGGCCGCGGCCCCCCTCAACAAAACCTACGGCCCCCAAGGGGGCCGTAGGTTTTGTTGAGGGGGGCCGTGAAATAATGAAAACAAATTTTAAATGTTTTAAGACTAAGTATATTTTTTTTTTATTTTAAAAGAAACGTATTTAACTTTTATTATTTCTTTTTTGTTATTTTTTATATTTTAATGGAAAAATTCACACATTGGTGTTGGTTCACAAACTTTGCTTCCTGCGTATTTCGGCGCTTAACGAATATTAGTAAATATTACTTATTCATATGTTTCATTTCAAAGCAGTGGTTAATTGTATTTACTTCGAATGCTCTCCAAGGAAGCTCCAAATCTTCCTGTCCCTTTCATCACGCGTTCGTAATCAGGGACTGTTGATATTGACTTTATATACATATCGAAACTCGTTGTATATTATCACTGTCATCCGAGCTAGTTTTCTGTTACCAATAAAAGTTTCGCATATACCTCCCACATGAAAAAAAGCTTAAACAAGTTCATGTGGGGAGATAGTAACTCGCTTGCAGTGGTAAACAACACGCCTCCCTAAGAGCCACTATACTGCAGAGGCAATAAAAATAAGTACTTTTATTATGCCAGTGAATAAGGTATGAGGAGTCTGTGTAATATATTTCTCAACAAAAAGTGCAATTAGAGACAACTGGGATAAAAACACACTAATTAATGAATCACATGTCCTCTTATACAGAAACTATGCTGTATAGACTGAAACAAAACCATATGTTGCATGGGCAAACACAGTATCTAACTAAAAACTATTGTTAAAATAATTAACGGCTATTTTAGCCTGTTTTTGTTTAGGATTGTCCCTTATAATTAATACATTGGCTAACATAACTCAAAAGGGGTATATATATATATATATAATTTAGGACATTACGGGCGAGTGTAGAAGGCAATTATGGCAGAATAAAAAATGTTGAAAAATTATGTACATACCTTGATTTTGGTTTAAAGATGCCTTCTAAATCCAAGCTCTTGTGGGCTAAAATAGCCATTAATTATTTTAATAGTGTTTTAGAGGAGTAGCATGGGAATTTCCCAGAAATTATACTTAAAAACTATTGTTATTAATTAGATGTATGTGAGTTCGATTTCCCAAGGCAGCAATAAAATTCAACTGAACGTGTTAAAATTCGTAAAAGTGTTAAAACTAAGTAATATATATATATAATGAATGTTATGGCAGTTTCACATATGGAATTCGGTTGAAGAGAGTTAGCATTTCAACTCAATTGTCAGCTATGCTTTTATCTTTCGGTTGCGCGATCTTTTGCTAATACCGCACCAATCATATGCACGTTTTAATAACCTGCCTTTGCTGTCTGTTTCGCATTAGGCTTAATTACCCTAAAGGGAGAAAAGTCACAAAAGTGAAAAATGTTCCTGGTCCTGGGGATTCCCTTATTCAGGTAATATTCACTAATTTCATGTTATCAGTCTGTGGTGTGCCAGTATTGGTAAGTGGTGATATTATTTGATCTATTCTACGTTAAAAAATTTAACCCTGAGATGGATAAGTGGTTGATAAAAAAAATAAAAAATTTCGTGAACAATCAGAAGAAGCAGAAACAGACTAAAAAAAAAAGGACAGTATTTCATATTTTACCAGAACAGCCCGCATCGTCTTCAGAACCAAATGGTAAGAAGCAAAAAATGTAATATATGCATTTGATTTTTGCAATATTTGCTGTGTATATTTTGTATTGGATATAAATACAATAAATATTATAATAATATATCTCTATTCAATTTTTTTTTCAAGGGGGGCCGTGAAATATTTTAATTTTTGCAAAGGGGGCCCTGACATCCAGAAGTTTGGGAAGCACTGGTGTAGTGCATCTTGTTTCTCTGTGTGTGTGTGTGTGTGTGTGTGTGTGTGTGTGTGTGTGTGTGTGTGTGTGTGTGTGTATATATGCTCCAGATGATGACCTTGATATGAAGGTCAAAACATTAAGTGTTCATTTTGGTTTATATTAAACTAAAGTTTTGCTCTAACAGAATAGTTGTCTCCATAATTTCACAATTTTCCATAATAAATTCTGATCACTGTGTAAGCATGAAAGAAAGGTAATGACTTCTACATAGAACATTAGTTTTCTTCCATCTAATCCTATGTGAAGGGATGTCCAAAGAGTGGTCTTCCAGTTCTGACTTGCCATAATAATGATAGCAAATGTATTTTTTATATTTCTCCAGACGGATGTCAATAGATCTTTCTGTCTGTCCACAATAGGCCAAGTCACAGTCACAAGGAACATAATACACTCCAGATTATACCAGAGGGGGAAGTTTATCCTTAGGAGAGCAGATCAGAGTTGCTAATTTAACATGAGGTTTGAATGTGATGCAAAGGCTATGTTTTATCAGTATACTTTGGCTATCTTTTCTGATGTGCCTCTGACACAGGGAATAGGAATGGTAATGTTGCATTCCTGTGTATTAAAGGAGGAAGAAGTAATGGGTTATGTAGTATTTTATCTATTTTGTAGGAATTGTAGCCATTGGCCATGAAAGTATGGTACAGATATTTGAGTTCTGTGGACAGAGCTGTATAACTAGAACAAATGGCTCTGGTTTTATGTGTAAGTGTTTTTAAAATACTGTACTGTTGGGCTGGATGATGATGTGATTGTTTATGTAGATATCTTTCTATGTTGGGTGTGTTGGCTTTCTGTAAATGGAAAAAAGATAGTGATTCATCTGAAATGTAGGTGACTAATGTGTCAAGAAAAGGTAAACAGTTATTAGATTCTTTTTCTACTGTAAAGTTAATTTTTGCGGTGTTGGCTGTGACAAAAGCATCCAAAGTGTCTTCTCAATGGAATCAAATGGGAAACACATCATCAACAAAGCGTAACCACACTAAGTGCTTGTATGTAGCTGTGATGAGTATTTTCTTTTCAAAGTGTTCCATCTAAAAAGTTTACTGAAGGGGGGAACCCATAACAGTTCCATTAATTTGTTTGTAGATTTTTCATCCCCATGTAAAGTAACTTGCATACATGCTGTGTTGTGCTCTGAAAATTATTTCAAATTCGGCAAAATGTAAGCAAGTTCATTAATGATCGAACTCAAGCATCAAACCATAGGCCTATCTGTGTGTCATGTGTTGTGGTTAAGTTGTTGGAGAAGCTTGTGAGAACTAGGATCCAGAATTGGGTTGACAAAATGGTATTATCTTTGATGGACAGCATGGATTTGCTAAAGGGAGGTCATGCTTTAGTAATCTACTTACTTATTACAATAAAGTGACTGCTTCCTTGGACAGAGGAGAAGGATACACAGTAATATACTTTGATTTTGCAAAGGCTTTTGATAGAGTACCTCATGAAAAGTTGACAGTCAAACTAGAGCAGATGGGGTTGGATATTAGACTAGTGCATTGGATTGGAGACTGGCTATCTGATAGGTATCAACAAGTATGTATGGGGGAGCGATATCCAGGAAAAGGAAAGTCACTAGTGGAGTACCTCAGGGGTCTGTTTTAGGGCCATTACTGTTTAACTGGTATATTAATGATATTGGTGAAGATTTGAATGGAGATATTCAGTTGTTTGCAGATGATGCAAAGTTGGGACGAACCATGAAGAGTAGAGAAGATGTTGTGGCCTTACAAGAAGACTTGAATAAATTGAGGGATTGGGCACAGAAATGGGGATGTGAGTTCAATGTAAGGTTTTAAAATTTGGAAAACAAAGATGGGATGCAGAATTTATGCTTGGCGAGGATATATTGTTGGAGGTGGAGGAAATAAGAGCTCTGGGGGTGATAGTGGATAAGGATCTGAAATTTAGGGGAAACAAAGCCAAAATTGTGAAGACAACACAAAGGCTTCTGGGAATGATGCGGAGGACACTCACATGTTGAAGTAGGAAGATTCTTGTACTGTTGTATAAGGAACAAGCTTTGATTAGGCCACACATGGACTATTGTGGCCAGATTTGGTCACCTGGCTTTCAGAAGGATGAAGAGATGTTGGAAAGGGTCCAAAGGCGACTGACTAAGGTAGTTTCTAACCTCTGGAATGTTGAGTATGAGGAAAGATTGAGAAGATGTAATTTGCAGAGTCTGGTGGACAGGAGGATTAGGGGAGATATGATAGAGACCTATAGTTGGTAAGGGGTTATTATAGGATCAATGCTGGAGAAGTTCTACATAAAATAGTGGGAGATAGGGGGAGAACCAGAGGTCATCCCTGGAAACTGTATAAACAGGGTGTGAGTAGGGGAGTGAGAGGCAGGTTTTTTTCATGCAGAGTGAACGATTGGAATGCCTTGTCTGAGAGTGTGGTGTCTGCAAGGAGTTTGAGTGTGTTTAAGACACGGTATGATGAGCTGTATGTGTGATAAAAGGACCTCACAGATGAGTCTTTGACCCTATGAGGTCTTGGGGTAATAATAATAATAAACATCTTTTTATAAAATAGTTCATTTGGTGTTGTTAATACCATTAAAAATAAGTTATGAATAACCTTCAACACCTAAGCTTGTCTGTTAGACCAAAAGTCATGGAAAGACTTCAGTAAGAATATTATTATTATTATTATTATTATAATATAGGTATCTCTGTGGTGTCAGAAGACTCATTGTGGAAGATCCATTTATTCACACACACTAGCCATCATTCTTACAATATTTATCATACTTCTCTTTAAATTCATTCACTAATAAAGCACCCAGAGCCATTTCTGGCAACCCATTCCACCCATTCACCACCCTCCAAGTAAAAAACCTAGTTTTAACACCCTTGCTAATCACACTCTTACACAACTTCCACTGGTAACCCATTGTTCTCTCCCTTCTTGCCATGTACTGAAATAAGTCTTCAGCGTCAATCCTATAACATCACCTTAATAACGTAAATGCTTTTATCATGATTCTTCTTTTTCATTTATCAGCTAATTTTTGAAGCTAACAGACCATCAATCTGTTCTCATAAGGAGCATTCTACAGATCCGCCACAATCTTTGTTACTCGCCTTGGGTTCGTTGCTCTACACAACTTCTTCATCACCATGGAATTCAAGATTCCAGATCTGTGCACAGTAGTCCAGATGAGATTTTATTAAAGACTTATACAGCAATCCCTCGATTAGTGCGCCTAATGCGTTCTTTAAAACAGGCGCATTAATTGAAAATGCACTAATCAAATATAATAACCTATGGGAAAAAGTATAATTCGTTCCTCAAATTTCTTTTTTGAACCTTAATTTTTTTATAAAAGAATTAAGGTATGTCTCAGGGCCTAGTTAAAGGAAAACCATGAAGCTGAAAGACAATAAAACATATTCAGAATATAAATTTTATTATTCTACTTCTTAACAAAGAATTGAGCTAACATAGTTTGGCAGGCATTTTGTTTCTTTTTTTTCATACACCCGATGGTATGGCCCTTTTCTGCAAATTTTACTGCTTCTCTCTTCATCAGGGTCAGCCTCTAAGCATTGCTGCTTAAAAACTTCGATTGCATGAAAAATATTTTCAAACTGTTTCTGTGAAATCTCTTTTGGCTGACTGTCAGTGGTTAAATTTTCTTCATATTCCTGCTGTGCATCTAAATTTAGCAGGTCGGAATCACTCAATTCTTCAGAATGAGATTTAATTAACTCTTGGACGTTATCATTGAAGGGGAGAAAGAAATGAAGGACGTATGAATTGGTCACTAACACGTGAAATCACGTGCTTTATAGATAAAATTTCCCAACTGTTATACAAGCAAAATATAAAGTTTTTAATACCACTTTAAAAACTACAACGATCATAAAAGAGAAGTTAATATTACGACGTGTAATAATAAACAACCCATCCCAGAAGATGGATTGATTACCCTATTATCAAAATAGATTCTCCTTTTTGTGACATGCGCAGAAGTGTCGAAGGGTCTTGAATCTGTGGGTACTATAGCAGACATAAATTTTGGCGGTAAAACTTTAGAACATAGTATGCATAGTGTACATGGAAGTAGTGTAGTATGCCATTAAAAATAACTTTGTAAAATGTTTTAAATCGGTAACTAAATTATTTCATTCTGTTGAGTGATTTTTTTAAAATAGTTAGCCATAAAAATGTATAGATAGAAAATTTTTAAGATCTGTAATATTTATTTTTAAGATGTATATAGGCGCACAAATCGAATCTGGATATCGAAAAAAAATGACGCACTAATCAAGGGATTACTGTACACGGGAACAATAATTTCTCTATCCCTGCTTGCTATCGCATTGTTCAACAATCATGTAATCTGATGTACTGTTTTGGTTATTTTTGCAATATGCCCTCTAAACTCCAACTCTATGTCCACAATCATATCCAAGTCCCTGGCCTCATCAGTTTCCTGCAGTTCATTTCATCAAAAACTGGAATCAAATACAGGCAAAACTGGAATGTGAGAAGAGATTGGCACAAAGATCCACAGAAAATCCTAGGGACTTTTTTAGCAATGTGGCCAGTAGGCGGAGAAATGATTGTGGAAGAATGACACTGCGGGATAAAAATAAGAATAGAGTGACTGATGCAGAGGACATAGTGGAGTCGTTCACTGAGCACCTTATTGGAGTATTTCATTATGGAGGAGGTTTTAATACTAGAGGGATAGGGCAGGTTCAGGGTTTAGAGGAGAGTGTGTGTTCCAAATACTGAGTACTCTGGATACCAGTAAAGCTGTTGGACTGGACGGTATTTCACCACAGCTTTTGAGAGAATGTGCTAAAGAACTGACAGCTCTGTTGACCTGGCTTTTCAACAAAAGTCTGGCTGCAAGAAAGTACCCAGGGAATGGAAGGAAGGTAAGATAGTGCCGCTGCATAAAGGCAGTAGCAGACTGGAAGTGTCTAATTATAGGCCTGTTTGTGTGTCATCAGCAGTTGTTAAGGTCTTGGAGAAAATAGTGAGGGACTATATACAGCGTTGGGCATATGAGGGTAATGTTATCTGTGAGTATCATTATCATTATTTTCATTATTATTATGGGCGACTCCAGGGAGTCCTTAGACTCATCGACTTAAACTCATTCACTGTCATAGCACCCACAACAGACTGGCGGCTTATTCCACTCATTCACCACTCTAAAAGTAAAAAACCCAGCTCTAACACCCTTACTAGCCACACTCTTGCCCAGCTTCCATATATATCCCCTAGTTCTCCCACCACCAGTCCTGATCTCAAAAATATCCTCTGAATTAATCCTATAGAAACCCTTTAACAATTTGAATGTCTCAATCATATCTCCCCTTTTCTGCCTATCAACCAATTTCTGCAACCCATAAATCTTCAACCTATTCTCATAAGGTTCATTCCATAGACCTGCTATCATCTTGGTCACTCACCTCTGGATCCTCTCCCCCTCCTCCCCATCAAGAAGAAACTTAGGTGACCAAATCTGGGCACAGTAGTCAAGATGAGGTCTTATCAAGGCTCGGTACAGAGGAACAATAACTTGCTTGTCTTTGCTCGTCAAAGTATTTTTCAACGACCAAGTGAGTTGATGAGCTGATTTAGTCACTTTTGCAATGTGCTCCCTAAACTTCATCTCCCTATCCACCAACACTCCCAAGTCACTGGCCTCATCAATCTCCTGGAGTACAGTTCCACCAATGTGGTATACTGCTGCTAATATTTTCACCCCAAAATGCATAACCTTACATTTTGTCACATTAAATTGACATCCATTCTCCTTAGCCCAGAACTCCAATCTATCCAAGTCATCCTGCAAGATTTTGATATCTTCTGCATTCACTATCGCCTTACCCAACTTTGCATCATCAGCGAACAAATGAACTGTTCCTCTTAGATCCTTCCCTATATCGTTAATGAACAAATTAAACAGAAGAGGTCCAAGAACAGAACCCTGTGGCACACCACTGTACAGGCCGTCTTTTGGACTCTACTCCTGAATAAACTACTCTCTGATATCTCTCCATCAACCACCCACCTATCCATCTCACCAACCCTATATCCATTCCCATATGTTGCAGTTTACGGATTAGAATTCCATGTGGTATCTTGTCAAATGCCTTAGCCAGGCTAGCAGTATCACTGTAAACCCATTACCCTTATCCAGTTCAACCGTCACTGTGTTATAAAACGTGAGCAAGTTACTGAAGCATGATCTACCCTTCACAAAGCCATGCTGTCCCCCATACAGTATCTCATTTTCATCAATCCATTCCTGTATTTTTCCCCTGACTACTTTCTCCAAGACCTTGACAACGACTCCTGATCGGTCGGTAATTTGCAACAGTAGTCTTGGATCCTCCTTTATGCAGTGGAACTATTTTCCCCTCTTTCCACACCTTCGGGACTAAACCAGACCCGAGACTCAGATTAAACAAAGTGGTCAAGGGCACTGATAATTCTTTAGCTGCTTCACGTAAGACCCGTGCCGGTATACCATCCAATCCCACAGATGTATTCATATTAAGGTTCTGTAACAGACTATTCACCTCCACTTCATTCATCACAATTCCCACATAAACTAATCCCGTATCAACATGGATTTGTTAAGGGGTGCTCTAGCTTTAGTAATATGATTGCCTTTTATAATAAAGTGACAAGAGCAGTTGATGAGAGAAAGGCATATACTGCCATTTTTTTGGATTTTACAAAGGCATTTGAGAGGGTGCCACACGATAAGCTGATATTTAAGTTGCAGCACATGGGTTTAAATGTCAGGTTAGTCAAGTGGATTCTGGATTGGCTGACTGATAGGTATCGGGGAGTTGTGTTTGGTGGGGCAATATCAAGGAAGCAGAAGGTTACAAGTGGGGGGTTCCACAGGGCTCAGTACTGAGACCTGTATTGTTCAACCTTTATATCAATGATATTGTCAATGGATTGCAATGGGACATTCAGTTGTTTGCGGATGATGTGAAACTGGGAAGGGTTATCAGTAATACTGCAGATGTGGCAGCCCTTCAAGAGGATTTGAATATACTAGACAGATGGACAAATGAATGGGGGTATTGGTTCAATGTAGCAAAATTAAAAGGCTTGAGATTTGGGATCCATTGATGGGAGGATGCATACTCGATTGGAGGAGCTGTACTGGAGGAAGTAGGGGAGACAAGAGATCTGGGGTGATGATTGATAGAAAACTGAAATTCAGGGAGCATATTGCAAAGGTGGTGAGGGTAACTCAGAGGATTGCTGCAATACTGAGAAGGATGCTGACCTGCAGAGATAAAAAAAGTTATCATTCCATTGTATAAGGCCCTGATCAGACTACACTTAGACTATTGTTCTCAGATTTGGTCCCCATGATTTGAAGGGGATAAATTGACTGTGGAAAGGGTACAGAGGCAGATAACAAAGATGGTTTCAGGACTGTACAATATGGGTTATGAGGATCGACTGAGGGGATGTGGACTGCAGAGTTTGGTGGATAGAAGAAGGAGGTGATATGATCGAGACTTTTAATCTGTTGAGAGGAATTACAGGGTAGACATTGGAGAGTTTTTTCACTTGGTGGAACGACGGGAAGAAGCGATGACAAGGGGGGCATCACGTGAAGTTATTAAAGGAGGTTGTGTGCAAGAGAGTGAGGAGTGGTTTCTTTGCAAAGAGGGTGGTTAAACCTTTGAATGCATTGCCTGAGAGAGTGGTTGGAATGGGAACAGTCAATGGGTTCAAGGAGTGGTATGATAAACTTTGTGTTTCCTAAAAATAACCTCCCACGATGAGTCTTTTGACTCCTTGGAGGCCAGGATAATAATAATAATAATAATAATAATAACATAGTACACTACTTCTGATCTCTTCCGAAATTTCATGACCTTGCACTTGGACACATTAAACTGGCAGCCATTTATCTTTGCTTATACTGCTATTCTGTTTAAGTCTTCCAAAGGATCTTGTGCATTACCTTCATTTACTATCGTTCTTCCTAGTTTAGCACCAGCAGCAAACAACTGAATATTTCCTGCAAATCATTTCCTATAACATTGTTATACAAATTAAATAACAGAGGACCAAGTACTGAGCCCTGTGGTACACCACTGGTCATTTGGCTTCTCCTGTACCCTCCATAAAGCACTCTTTGTTATCTGGCCATCAGCCACCCTCCAATGCAAATCACCAGATTCATATCGTTCCCAATTTACTGCAATTTATGCAGTAGAGTTCTATGTGGAATCTTGTCAAATAGTTTTTGCAAAGTCTAGCAGTATGTTGAGTAGCTATTTCCCTTATCAAACTCTGTTGTCACTTGATTATAAAAAGTAAGCAAATTACTTAATTCACTTACTTCTGTTCATATCACAGGTGAGCTAACATATAGTATTTTAATACAATTCTCTCTCATAAAAAGTTGTGAGCCTATAATAGTACGTTATTACTGTGAGTGGGCTAAGTTTATTTGTCCCTCCCCCCCATTATTAAATTAATTTTTATAATTTTTTTATATTTTTATTTATTTTTTACATAGGCCAGTTATAAATGTGGTGACTTGTTCAGTACTTTTTCCAATCTTCTCATCAAAGTTTGCATTGGCTGTGGTGAAGCATAGTAGTTTTTTACCATTTGATTCTGTGCAAGGTATTCAAGGCATTACACTGCAATTATAGGTCAATGTCTAGTCCAGAAAGCCAAACCTTGATAGATATGCCATGCACAGAATCAAACAGAAAAAACTGCTTTATGCAGTAGAGTTCTATGTGGAATTTTGTCAAATGGTTTTGCAAAGTTTAGCAGTATGCTGAGTAGCTATTTCCCTTATCAAACTCTGTTGTCACTTGATTATAAAAAGTAAGCAAATTATTTACTTCTTAATTCACTTACTTCTGTTCCCTTATATGGATCATATGGGCAGCACATTGTACTTCTTTTCATTTGACAAACCTTGCAAAGCACGAATCACCATACCTTCCAGAATTCTAACCTATACTACCTTAAATTCTGATCTTCAAAACATTCATCAATGGGGTTTGGATAAAATTTTCAACTTCAATGCTAGCAAAACATAGCTCTGTATTATTTCCCAGAAAAAAGAACCCTGTTCTTCCAATTTTACCCTTGACAATACTTAAATTTCTATTCAAGATGAGATTCACTTTCTCAGAATAATTCTAACATCACATCTCTCTTAGCACAAACAAATCACAAATATTGCCTCCTCTGCTTCCAGAAAATTAGGTTTTCTCTTCTGCCTGAGGTATTACTTTAACTCCAAACAGTTCCTAACCCTACAGAAATCACAAATCGACCCAACCATTAAATACTGCTCTCATATCTAGGGTGGTGTCCCTAAGAGCTCCCTGAAAATACTGGATTCTATATAGAAAAGAGCAGTTAAGATTGATTGCTGAGCCCTTTCTCATTAATACACTCCACTCATTTTCACACAGGTGTTCAGTTTCCACAGCATCTATCTTCTGTAAATACTTCTATAGCCACTGTTCATCAGAATTGGCATCAATAATTCTCCCCACCCTCTTGCAAATCCATCTAAATGCATGCAGCAGCAGCATCTAACCAACAATAAATTTCTTCATCCCTTCCACTACTACCCTCTGAAATAGTCTTCCACCACAGCGCTTCCCAAGGAATATTATCTACAGCTTTTCAAGTCAAATGTGAATAAGTTTCTTGTTACCCATCAACGGTTAAGGCTGACCAACCTCTTGTGGATGGATTCTCCATAAAAAAAAAGGAATCCAGAAGCCTAATATGTGCCCAGATTTAGACTCCTGAGGTTGAGTTGTTCACATAGGATGCAAAAGTGGGTAAATTAATATCTCACATAGAGAAAGAGAGAGAGATTCCACCAACTTCTCCTTACTTATCTGACTTCTTATCATGAAAAAAGATTTTTTTTATAACTATTTCTGCATGTGACGCTTATATTAATTGATATGTTAGTCTTTGCTTCCTTCATGCTTACAACTGTTGCCCATTAATATGCTGGCCAACATTTATCATCATACAGTGCATCATGTCTATATTTTCATAAGCACACAGGTGCAATCTTTTTTCATTTTTTGTCCAAAATGCCAATATCTTAAAGTGCACTACTTACCCTTTCAGTACTTTTCTCATAATTACATATCTACAGATGACAGAGAATAATAACTTCATTTGTCATACTATCACCACTACTGATGAAAATATTAAACTAAAACAGACCTATAAACGATGGCATCTATTAATTCTATATTGACAACATCATCTAATACCTATCCATCAACCACAAAGTAACTTTGTTAACCAACCCAATTCTTTAACAGGAAAACAAATTAACCATATGATCATCTATCAAACAGCTTTGTAAAATAATCCACATGGACCGCATACATACTTCTGTGAGACACTTTAATAAAATGCGAAGAGAATGGTAAAGCAGACTCTCCCCCCCCCTCCCCCCATTTAACACACCTATGCTGCATAGCATGAAATGTCCGATCTAACTTATGCTTTTTTTGGGGGGGTTCATTAGTTTCTGAAAAAATTCTTACTAAATTTAGGTTTAGTCCTAGTTCCACCTTAAAAGATCTTCTTTTAGTCCACACGCCAGGAATCCTTCCAATTCCAAGACCTAAATAATCACAAATCTGTGATCTAGCACAGAACGTACATAGATGTCTATATATTTTAAAGAGTTTTTTTTATCATATTCTACTAAATAGAACAGTGCTAAGCATTGATACCCAGTATTATTACACAATGAACTTTAATCTTAATTTTCAATAAGGATATTTGTAATACATTGCAAATATATTGCAATGTATTGCAAATTATACTCACTGATTTTAGATCATGATCTAGTTCCACTCTTTCCTCTTCATCTCCATTTTCTTTGGTTTCTGTTATTTTCTTTTCTTCCTCATCTTCTAGGGATTGGGATTCTTTCATTAGATTACTTATTAATGTGGTTCCTATGCATTTCATCTGTGTTACATACTCAGCTTCTAATTCTGTAAGTTTATTTATACACTGATGTACACTGTTTATAAATTTCTCAGCTACTGTATTCATCTGATGTTCAAACTCTCGATAAATATCCTGAAATAAAGAAACAGATGTTAGTGAAACACATATTACTGTTATTACTAGATGATCTCTAATGGAGACCTACAAGGGTGGTCTGAAAAGTTCATGGCCTCGACCATTGATGGCAACATTATCGGCACGATTTTTTTTTTTTTTTTTCAAAGTTGGTACATCTGTCATAACCATCCATGTGAAACTGCAAGTTATTCTATCAAGTAGTTTGATTTATACAGCTGTCTGAAGAAAAATTGTTGTCTGTATCTCTTGAAATGGATAAAATTGAGTATCATGCAGTTATAAAATTCTTTGTAAAAGAAGGATTAATGGCAAAAGAAATTCATTCTAAGTTCCTAAAAGTTTATGGGCACTCTTCTCCTTCATTTTCAACAATTAAGAAATGAGCTGCTGAGTTTAAATGTGGCCATACCAGCCTTGAAGATGATCCACATGAAGAATGTCCAAAAAGTGTAACAACACCAGAAATCATTGATCAAGTGCACGATATGGTATTGGATGACTGGTGAGTCAAAGTGAGTGAAATTGCTGAGACTATAGGCATTTCAAAAGAACATGTAGGATATATTTTGCACGAAGAATTGCAAATGAAAAAGCTTTGCGCAAGATGGGTACCGCACTTGCTCACAGCAGATCAAAAACACACTCGCATGAAAATCCCCGAACAGTGCTTGGGGCAGTTTAACAAGAATAAAACAGATTTTGTGCATTGATTTATTACTATGGATGAGACTTGGATTCATAATTACACACCAAAATCCAAACAGCAGTCAAAACAGTAGACATAAGCCAGTTGTTCAGCGCCAAATTAAGACAAAGTTGGTTCCATCAGCAGGAAAGGTTATAGCATCGATGTTTTGGGATGCTAAAGGCATTTTGTTTATTAATTATCTTGAAAAGGGTAAAATAATAACCGGGGAATATTATTCCGATCTTTTAACTAGACTAGATGAAAAATTCATGAGAAAGGACCCGGTTTGCAGAAGGAAAAAATCATCTTTCATAAGGACAATGGACCTGCCCACAAAGGTGTTTTGGCAATGGGAAAATTAAAGGATCTGCCCTATGAATTATTGGAACATCCACTCTATTCCCCAGATTTGACTCCCTCTGACTTCTATCTCTTCCCAAAACTAAAACTCTTCCTCGCTGGTCATCGTTTTTCTTCGAATCAAGAGATGATTACAGCTGTAGTGGGGTATTTTACAGATCTTATTCTACAGGGATGAGATAATGGCGCTGGAGCATCGCTGGAATAAAGGTATTAGTCTTAAGGGAGATTATGTTGAAAAATAAAAATAATTTTGAAATTATAATTTCGTTTTTTCATTGTTAGGCCGAAAACTTTTCAGACCACCCTCGTAATGTAGGAGGTCTGCCATAGCTGTTAGAACAGACAAAAAGAAAAGATATCAGGCACATCATCTCTGATATCTCCTATTGAACTCACTATCCTTAGTTATAATGTCTCTCTATCCACCAATCTCTTTGCAAAAAATTTACTCCAACTGCAAGGTCTTAATTCTTATAGAAATGGAAAAACAATAGTATATGCCTGGGGAGTTGAATATCTTTCAAGTGCTACTGTTTTTCTCTTTCCAGTATTCTATGAAAAATAATCAATGTCACCAATGAATTAAACAAGCATGGACCAAAAACTGGCTACCCCATAAGTTCCTTTTTATATCTAATATCTATGGGTTGCCCAACCAATAGACTAAAGTTCACTACAGAAACAGAACATGAAAAATCTATAAATTTCCTAAACTTAACATTAATTAAAACAACAAAATAGCCACAAAAATATTCTACAAACCTATACATATCGGTAACTACCTATGACTTCAATATCTATTAAAAAATCAGTTATTCTTCACAATTTATAAATGCATTCAAATTTTCAGCTACAAATAATTATCTTAACATGGAAATTAGAAAATTAGCATAGATATTTAAAAACACCAAAACTACCCACACAACTAATAAATTATGCAAACCAAACAGCAAAAGCTCGTCTAACCAGTCACATAATGAAAGAAAACTTTTCAACATACAAAAATCATTAAGCTACCATATATTCAGAATACATACAAAGCTTATAAATATATATTCAAGCACAGTGGCACACCCATAGGGAGGGCAAGGGAAACTGCCCCTCCAAAAGAAAAAGGGAAAACAGAAACAGAAAATTTTCCAAAAATTTTTTCCTAATTAAAATTCATTCTTTTATGTATGTTGTGTCATGTCTTCTTTCTATACTACTTATGAATTAGCAGTCACATAAGGTGAGAATACCCTATAGCTCTTGGGAATCACGGTCGCTGTGAATGCAAGGCGAACAAAGTAGTGCTCGGGCAGACTGTGCGCGGCTTCATTTGTCCAAGCCGGGTCAGAGGAGATCACGGGTATCATGTATTGGCAATCACTGCAGATGCTCAGTCATAGGTCGAATGCAATGCATAGTGTGTAATCTCAAATTATCTAATCAACTCAGGCTCCCCCCCCTGCCCAAGATTAAATCCTGAGTGTGCCACTGTCAAGCACACCAACTATAAATTAGTGTTTAATACTAGTCACAAATTAGCAACTTTCTTAAAGCCTACAAAATTACACTCATACAAGGAAATATTAGAATACCACAATGTGGTGTCCAAATTTCCTTGCCAGCATGACTGCAATGTCACTTATACAGGTTCCATGATCAGATCATTATGGACAAGATTACAGGCACACTTACATGATTCCAATATACCAATTCCAGACTATCTAAATAATAAGAAGAGGAAAAACCAAAATAAGGAAAAAAAAAAAAAAAAAAAAAATACCAGGAAAACAGAAATTGCAACCCAGATGTTCAACAGAAGCATATCCCACAAATTTAAAAAGCCATCATATTTGACATACAGATTAATGAAACAATGCAGAGGATATCAGAAACTATAGCCATTGAATGTGACAAAAACTCCATAAATGTCCACTGCCTCTATGTAATCTCAGAGAGCTAGAAGCTCCACAAAATGAAAATCAGGCCTATATTCCCACCATTAGAAAGCAACACAGAAAATCTGATACAAATATAAAGCCATAGACTCCACTTTGTCCATGGGCTCTGAAGACAACACTTAGTCAAAATGGCTCATATCCCGCACTCCCATTTTTATCCATTTTTTTTTATATTTTGCTCCTTTTGAAGTTCCTCGTTGACATGAGACCATTATAAAATCACTGTATGAATTTTTCAATTTTTAGTTCGAACGTCTTTAATTACTGCATATTCAGTCTCCATATATTTTACCCCCCCCCCTTTTGAAAAAAATAAGTCTGATGTATTTATTCAAATGATAGTCCTGAAATGGTTTATAGTTCATTATTCATAGTTCATTTTAATGGTTTAAAGTTCAGTTATATATACTTTTTATCAATATATTTCTGATGCCATTCCATAAAAAGTTAATCTCGAGGATTCTACAAGGATATGTCAAAAATCATTCCTTTTATATCACTTTTCTTTTAATTTAGATTTTTAAATGCATATCTTCAATGTTTTAATCTAATTGGAATAAAAAACCCAATGACGTAATACAAGAAGTACTCCTTATGAAAATAAGCAAAATAGCCATAAGCATTGCTTACTAAATAACTTAAGGAATTCACAACATACAACAGTATATAAATTAAATTAAACTTTAATAAATATTTCCAATATTTCAGCAACGTCACGTTGCCATCTTCACAGGAACTTAAAACAAAGACACGTTCATGCAGGCACTACACACACACACAGTAAATGAGGAAGAAGCGAGGAAGCTATTGTTTTTCCTAAAAGTCCTGATGGTGTCCCCTAGCGGGCTATGTAGTTATTCTTGGCCGTTGGGCTGAAGGTCTTCTGATGTATGTCTCCCAAATTTGGGGCAGTCTCATTCAACCAAATTTGTTGAGGTTTGGCATGTTTCTTAGGGCTGACGCTGATTCCATGAAAAGTCTTTCAAATTAGAATTTGCTATGGTGTATTAGTGTAGCTTTCTTCCACCGTATTCTGTGGCGTGTATCCAGAGCATGGTCTGCAAGACCAGAGTAGCTGTACTGGTGAAAACGGAGGTAGTCCTTGTGTTCTGAAATTCTGATATTTGCTGTCCTGCCTGTTTGGCCAAAGTAAGACAGCTTACAGCTGCAAGGGGCCTGGTATACACCAGTTAGGCCTAGGGGAAGTCATTGGTCCTTGGATAAGGGACACCAATTTTCTATATGGTCTCTAACAAGAGGTCAAGTCATGTTTTTTTAAGATTTTGGTAATTTTTTCTGAGGTGCCTCGGATGTAGGGAATGGTGATGAAATTAGAGTAATCCTTGTTGTGAAAGAGGGGGGGGTTGTGGTTTATTGGTTTCAATGTTTTTTTTTGGATTTTTTTTGGGGGGGAGGGGTAGCCATTGGCTGAGAAAGTGTTGAGGATGTGGTTTAGTTCAGTGGTTAAGGCATTGTCATTAGAAAAGATTAGTTTAGCGCTGTTGTATAGTGTCTTAATTATTCCATATTGTGTGTGTGTGTGTGTGGGAGGGGGGGGGAATTATTGGTGGATGTATCTGCCTGTATGGGTGGGGTTTCTATAAACTGAGAAAACCAAGGTTCCATCAGGTTGGCAGGTGACTAGTGTGTCTGGGAACGGGAGGCTACTGTTTTCCTCCTTTTCCAGGGTGAACTTGATTCTGGGGTGTTGGTTGTTTAACTGTGTTAAGAAGGAGAGGAGTATGTCAGAGCCATGCAACCAAATAGCGAACACATCATCAATGTAGCGAAGCCATATGGTTGGTTTTTTTTGGCAGAGTTTAAGGCTTTCTCTTCAAAAGTCTCCATAAAGAAGTCGGCCAAATGAGGGGAGAGTGGTGAACCCATAACTGTCCCATCTATTTCTTTGTAGAATTTTCCTTGCCAAACGAAATAGCCTGAGTTCATTGTTCTCCTTCTTATCATTGTGAATTGAAATAAGGATGAGATATTGGGAGGAAATTTAGCTTGGATTAACTCTAAGGTTTCCTTGAGTGGGACATTTGTGAATAAGGAGGAGACGTCAAAACTGACCATTATGTCAGTATGTTGGAGTGTAAGGTTTTCTATGCTGGCTTTGAAGTGGGCTGAGTTTTTTTATGTGTAATGGTGTGTTGCCAGTATAGTGTGTGAGCCCTTTGGCCAAATGTTTAGCTAATTTGTATGTGGGGGAATCATCCACTATGGGACATAATGGCACATTTTCTTTATGTATTTTTGGGAGTCCACATATCCGGGGGAGTATGGAGTTGAATGGTTTTAATTTGTTAGTAACTTCTACATGCCAAGAAGTGACCTTTTTAAGGAGCCTGTGCAGTTTTCTAATTTGTTATTGGTGGGATTGTATTCAATAGGGAGGTAAGTAGTCCGATCTAATAATAGAGGATTAAGCTTACCTGTGTAGTCCGTTTGGTTAAGTACTACTGTGGCGTTTCCCTTGTCCACTTTGGTGATTACTATTTGTTTGTTTTTCTTCATTTCCAGCTGGGCTTTATATTCCTTATTGGATATGTTGGTTTTTGGTGGTCTTGCTTTGGTGAGAACACAAGCTACATCTAGTGTAGTATTGTTGGCAATGTGGTTTGAAAGGTGGCGGATCTTGTGTTCAATTTGGATCATTATATTCTCGGCCGGTATTTTTCTAGGAGCAATGGCAAAGTTGTGGACACATGAAAGAGCGTTGAGTGCTTCAGGCTTCAAATTAACTGAAGAAAGGTTGACCACAGTGTTGGTTGGAAGTTTAGATTCGGAGGTCGAGTTCTTTTTTAATTTCTTAAATTTCTTGATATGTCGACCTCGTATTTTTTCAAATTCTTTATCTGCAGACAGTGCACGAGTCATCGTATAAAATTAACCAAAGCTTGTGATTTAACGCGCTGGAAAGTTCTTCAAGTGCCCGAATAGCTAAGTTTGCATCAGCTAAAGAAGGCGTGTGGTGGCAATTTGTTCTCGTACCAGCGCTTTGCTGGCCTGGTTATAAATTCGGAGAGCCTTTTGTGAAAAGAAATTGTGCTTGAATTTAACACAATTTGGGATTACCTGATTATCCCGGCAGCGTTTTAGGAAGGTCAGACGATTCAGTTGTCTTGACAGCTTCAGCTTCATTTTACCGTATTGGCAGGCCTCTCCATGGATGATAGTAATTCTCGTAGGAAGGCTTATACGTTGGTTATACATGCTTACTAAATAACTTAAGGAATTCACAACGTACAATAGAATATAAATTAAATTAAACTTTAATAAATATTTCGGCAACGTCATGTTGCCATCTTCACAGGAACTTAAAATAAAGACACACGTGCACGCAGGCATTACACACATTTTTGGAAACACAAAGACTACATCTGTTTTCACCAGTACCGCCACTCTGGTCTTGCAGACCATGTTCTGGATACATGTCACAAAATACGGTGGAAGAAAGTTATAGTAATACACCGTAGCAAATTCAAATTTGAAAGACTTTTCATGGAATGAACCTCAGCACTAAGAAAGATGCCAAACCTCAATAAATTTGGTTGCATGAGACTGCCCCAAATTTGGGAGACATACATCAGAAGACCTTCAGCCCAACGACCAAGAATACCTACATAGCCTGCCAGGGGGAACCATCAGGACTTTTAGGAAAAACAATAGCTTCCACGCTTCTTGCTGATTTACTGTGTGTAGTGCTTGCGTGCACGTGTCTTTATTTTAAGTTTCTGTGAAGATGGCAACGTGCAAATATTTCTGTTGTACGTTGTGAATTCCTTAAGTTATTTAGTAAGCATGTCATTTAGTAAGTTATTTAGTAAGTTGCCGAAATATTTCCAATATTTCGGCAATGTACAAATATTTCTGTTGTACGTTGTGAATTCCTTAAGTTATTTAGTAAGCATGTATAACCAACGTATAAGCCTTCCTATGAGAATTACTATCATCCACGAAGATTCCATCGCACGAAGGCCCGCAAATATGGTAAAATGAAGCAGAAGCTATCAAGACAACTGAATCGTCTGACCTTCCTAAAACACTGCTGGGATAATCAGGTAATCACAAATTGTGTTAAATTCAAGCACCATTTTTTTTCACAAAAGGCTATCTGAATTTATAACTGCACCAGCCAAGTGCTCCTACAAGAACAAATTGCCAGCACGCGCGTTCTCCTAGCTGATGCAAACTTAGCTATTCTGGCGCTTGAAGAAGAGCTTTCCAGCACATTAAATAACGAGCTTTGGTCAATTTTATACAACATCTCGTGCACTGCTGCAGATAAAAAATTTGAAAAATACGAGGTCGACACATCAAGAAATTTGAGAAATTAAAAAAGAACTCGACCTCCGAACCTAAACTTCCAACCAACACTGTGGTCAACCTTTCTTCAGTTAATTTCAAGGCTGAAGCATTCAACGCTCTTTCACGTGGCCACAACTTCGTCATTGCTCCCAGAAAAATACCGGCCGAGGATATAATGATCCAAATTGAACGTGGGATCCGCCACCTTCCAAATCACATCGCCATCAATATTAGACTAGATGTAGCTTGTGTTCTCATCAAAGCAAGGCCATCAAAAACTAACATATCCAATAAGGAATATAAAAACCCTGCAGGAAATGAAGAAAAACAAACAAATAGTAATCACCAAAACGGATAAGGAAAACGCCACAGTAGTACTTAACCAAACGGACTACACAGGTAAGCTTAATGCTCTATTATTAGATCGGGCTACTTACCTCCCTATTGAATACAATCCCACCAACTCACAAATTAGAAAACTGCACAGGCTCCTTAAGAAGGTCACTTCTTGGCCTGTAGAAGTTACTAACAAATTAAAACCGTTCAACTCCATATACCCCCCCCCCCCCCGGATATATGGACTCCCAAAAATACATAAAGAAAATGTGCCATTACGTCCCATAGTGGATGGCATCGATTCCCCCATATACAAATTAGCTCAACATTTGGCTAAAGTGCTCACACACTAACTGACAACATACCATCACACAAAAAACTCAGCCCACTTCAAAGCCAGCATAGAAAACCTTACACTCTAACATAATAATGGTCAGTTTGACGTCTCCTCCTTATTCACAAATGTTCCACTCAAGGAAACTTTAGAGTTAATCCAAGCTAAATTTTCTCCCGATATCTCAGCCCTATTTCAGTTCACAATGAACTCAGGCTATTTCGTTTGGCAAGGAAAATTCTACAAACAAATAGAGGGGACAGCCATGGGTTCACCACTCTCCCCTCCTTTGACCAACTTCTTTATGGAGATTTTTGAAGAGAAAACCTTAAACTCTGCCCCACAAAAACCAACCATATGGCTTCGCTACATTGATGATGTGTTTGCTATTTGGTTGCATGGCTCTGATACACTCCTCTCCTTCTTAACACACTTAAACAACCAACACCCCCAGAATCAATTCACCCTGCAAAAGGAGGAAAACAATAGCCTCCCGTTCCTAGACACACTAGTCACCCGCCAACCCGATGGAACCTTGGTTTTCTCAGTTTATAGAAAACCCACCCATACAAGGATTACTCTAAATCCATCACCATTCCCTACATCCGAGGCACCTCGGAAAAAATCACCAAAATCTTAAAAAAATATGACTTGACCTCTTGTTACAGTCGATATAGAAAATTGGTGTCCCTTATCTGCTCCACAAAAGACCAACCATTTTCCTAGATCTACCTGGTGTATACCAGGTCCCTTGCAGCTGTAAGCTGTCCTACTTTGGACAAACAGGCAGGACAGTAAAAATCAGAATTTCAGAATACAAGGACTACATCAGTTTTCACCAGTACAGCCACTCTGGTCTTGCAGACCATGCTCTGGATACACGCCACAGAATACGGTGGAAGAAAGCTACAGTAATACACCGTAGTAAATTCAAATTTGAAAGACTTTTCATGGAATCAGCATCAGCCCTAAGAAACATGCCAAACCTCAACAAATTTAGTTGCATGAGACTGCCCCAAATTTGGGAGACATACATCAGAAGACCTTCAGCCCAACGGCCAAGAATACCTACATAGCCCGCCAGGGGGCACCATCAGGACTTTTAGGAAAAACAATAGCTTCATCGCTTCTTCTTCATTTACTGTGTGTGTAGTGCCTGCATGCACGTGTCTTTATTTTAAGTTCCTGTGAAGATGGCAATGTGATGTTGCCGAAATATCGGAAATATTTATTAAAGTTTAATTTAATTTATATTCTATTGTACGTTGTGAATTCCTTAAGTTATTTAGTAAGCATGTATAACCAACGTATAAGATTTCCTACGACAATAGCCATAAGCATTAATATTAATTTGGAGGAGTAACACAAAAAATTTCCGGAAACAATATTTATAAAAAAATTATATATGCACACATACACACACACACACATGTGCTAGCAATAATACCAAATGAGAAAAGTTTGTAAATTGCCTCTAGCTGGTCAACCAACTCCATTTCTAGTCCCATCAGAGTATTCCACAAGGATGAAGACTCTCTTCCAAACTCTTTAGTAATTTCATTTACTGTCTGAACAACAGCAGCATCTTCACTATCAAGATCCAATGACATCACATCCTGAAATACCTAAAAAGATTTCAAGCTGTTATACATTCATGTCAAAAGTAGATTCTTATTTTTTCATGAAATTTCTAATGTGTGAAATTTGTATTATCCTTTTAAGTATAGAGATAGGAAGCTAAAAAGATCTCAGATGTTTCCTTTTGTGAGTCAAAGTGTTTTACTTTAATAAAAAATTAGCCACCAAACAATGTTCTGGGATGGCTAGCAATAAAAAAACATTTTGTCTATAAAAACAAATAAGCAAGCTTTTTTTTTCTTTTATGGAGTTCAGTACGATAATGAGCTGGTTTTTTGGCTACAGGTGCTTTAACATAGGTCACAGAAAAAAGAAAGACATTATTTCGTTATTTAATGAAAATAATCATATTATGATTTCATCAACCTACCTTTGTGGTATTAACTCTTCTGAATCAATAGAATTTAAAATTAATTTGCAGTTGTTTCCTTTAAGATTAAGCTACATCACTTGAAGAAAGTTGTTTAAAATATTAAAATTTAAAATTAAAAGCAAAAAGAAAACACTGAGGTTGAAATTTACTGAGAGCAATGAGATGAGGTAGTGAATGAATTCAGAATATGGAAGCGATAATCAATCATGAGACCAAATAAAAAAAATCTGAAGTAAAAATATAAAATATAAAAACATATTAAGAATATAAGTGATTAAGAATAAAAGATGAACTTGATATAAAAAGGAAAAGAAGAATGCCAAAGTTAATCTTTAAAGTTACCTGTGGCATAACTATAAACCAAAACAAAAAAATTACACTTTGGGCAAACTATATTTGGAATCATCTTGAAGACACCCTGTTCTCATCCATTCATCCCAAATCCTCTTTAGTTTTGTTATGTTGATGTTTTTGCTGATTGGCCTCATTGTGAAAATGAACTTACCGCCTTTCTACATCACAATAGCTTTCACTCATGCATTCAATTCATTATATAAATAAAAAGAAAATACTGGACTGGAAGTTTACCATTCTTGGATATGCTTGTTACTCACACAGCCTCCAGTACTTTGTCAACCAGTGTTTATTGGAAACCTACCTTTACTAGCAGTTACATTTATCAAAAGTCTGCTCATCACACCTCCCAAAAAACTGATGTTATCAAGTCATTAATTAACAGAGTGCATAATGTGTGCTCCTCTCCCTCAAACTTACAACAAGAACTTCTCAATATCAACTCTTTAATGGAATTAAATGGATACAACTCTCATCAAATCCAACAGATAACTGACTCATGTTCTAACTCCTAAAGATTCTTTGACAGACCACAGGGTTTCAATCCTTTATATTTCTGGTATCTCTGAACCAACTGATAGAATTTTCAAGTTTCAAACTTAATTGCAGATATTTTCCTATCAACAAAATTTCTCATCTGTTATCATCTGTTACAAAAGACAAATGTTGCCTCCATCTTTAGCTGGTGTTTACCAGCTAAAGCATTCAAGTCACTGGGTGACTTGAGTACCAATTTGTAGATACCAGTAGCATATCAGAGGGTGAACAGAATGAGAAAGAGATATCTATGAAAGGAATGAAGAGTAAAGAGATGAGAGGAAGGAAGGAAAATGGAAGGCGAGAGAGAGAGAGTAAAAGTAGAAAAGGTCAAGAATACCAGTGAGAGAAGAACCAACTGAAGCTGTAAGGAGTACCATGCAGAAAGATTTAGTGATTTGGGGTGTGCAGAGCATTCTAGCACAAGCAAAAATCAAAATTAAGAGACATTAAATTGTGTACAACAATTGCCCACGTGGTTAGCCTAGTGGCTTTGCACTTCACAACCATATGCCTGGGGAAGGAGTGTCCCAGGTTCGATTCCCGTCAAAGACGTGAGGAACTTGAGGATCTTCCTCAGCCATAGCCAAGTTAGCCGGTCTTGGGCAGTAGGGTTTTTCCACCAGTTTATCTGGCATTTTTCATCCCACACGCAGGCAAACCGGCCTCGTGAACATACGCTTCTAGTCAAAAATATATCCCCCAGCGGCAGGCTAGGCAACAGGTCGGTTGGGAGTAGTACTAACAAAGGTCGCATCTAAGTAACATGCAGGCCCTGCATAGGAAGCGGGAATAACGCATAGTGAAAGAAGAAATCGTGTACAACAATTGTAAAACCTCACTCAGCACTGAATGTGGATTATACAAAGGAGAAGAGATAGCCTATAAAGAACACTATGAATCTAACTAAATCATACATTTTTTTGCAGCAGTTTTATGTGCCCAAGCAAAAGTTGAATTGCATTCAACTCTGCTGTATAATTACTGCACTCAAGTGGGATCTAATTGGAATATAATAAGGTCAGGAAACAGAGCAGCACAACCAAAAGAGGACCTAGATCTTGAGTAATCAGTATAGATGGGCAAGAAGCATTAAACAACTGCTGGTAGACACATCATGGGGTATGAGATTTCTGTAGATGGGATAGTCAGAGGTTGCAGAATGGAGTGCAAACCTGCCATGGAAGAATGTTGTAATATTCAGTGCTAGTAACAGTATCAACATTTATACCAATAACTTGCACAATCTCTTTTACATGCACACCAAAGAGGTGTATGGCAGTCTGATTTGTGTAATATTGAGCTTCCCAACGTAAAGAAAAAAATACTAGTCTTGGTTGGATGTTCTGGAAAAGACTATTTTTAGTGCATAATCAGGAGAAAAACTGTTTCTTTCAAAGTGACAGAGCAGGTTCATTTGCTTCAACATATAAGATCAATGGTGGAGAAGTTCTACAGAGAATAGTGGGAGATCAGGGGAAAACCAGAGGTCATCCCTGGAAACTGTATAAAGAGGGTGTGAGTAGGGGAGTGAGAGGCAGGTTTTTTTCGTGCAGAGTTGTGGATGATTGGAATGCCTTGCCTGAGAGTGTGGTGTCTGCAAGGAGTTTGAGTGTGTTTAAGATGTGGTATGATGAGCTATGTGTGTGATAAAAGGGCCTCCCAGATGAGTCTTTGACTCCATGAGGTCTTGGGGTAATAATAATAATAAAGCCTCTGGGCAATGCATGAAAACCACCAGTAGCTATTCACATACCTTGACTGATGATGGATAGGATCCAACCATCAAACTATGCTCTCTCTGACCATATAAGTGCACAATAAAGGCAGAACAAGGGACATTGATCTGCAGCCTATTCAGTAGGGGATAAAATATGAAGGATATTCAATGCTCTTTTGCACTTTTACAAATTTGACAACGTGTGTGAAGAATGAATGCTTCATGTCAATAAGCCTCAAGAACTTTGCCTCTAGTGCTATTGGAATAATACTGTCATTTTTCTAAAATAAGGATTTGGGTGAAGAATACATTTTCAGCAGAGGTGTGCACAGGCACTTTTTTTTTTCTTCTGAAAACCTGAGCCCATCATTAAGAGCCCATGTAAGGACATGATTGATTGATAGCTGAAGTTGTCTTTCAATTACCTTCATATTGCAAGAATGACAGTAAATTGTGAAGTACTTTCTACTGCTAAGGGAAACTGTTCAGTGATTGAATTAACTTTGAGAGAAAAGTGTGCATCACACTTAAGACAATGCCTCGAGCAAACCCTCTTCTTGATGATATAGCCAAGATAAAGTGCTTTCCACTTTGACTTGGAAGATTTAATTGGACAGAAAGTATTTAATAAATACAGGAAGGTATTCCCTGAGACAAATATTAAAAATATCATTTAATATGACATATCTCCAAGCTGACAGTGTCATTAGCTTTTTCCATGTCAAAGAAGACTGAAACTGATATTTTGTTTTTTCCTCTTATACATGCTTCTAAATGGATGAAAGGATCCAACATAAAACAATATTCACAAAAGCCATGTTGAGTGTTGGAAAGAAGTTTGTTGGTTTCTAAGTACCAAAGAAGGCTGGCATTTACCATTTTCCCAATATCTTACAAAACCAGCTGATCAGATTGAGATGTTCATAATTGTTTGCTTGTGTTGGATCCTTTCCTGATTTTGGGATAGCAATGACAACTGACTTATGTCAAGAATCTGGAAACTCTTTCTCCATCAGTATTCTATTGGATAGTAGATGGAGATACAGAGAAGGTGAAAGATGTTTTATCATGTTGCAATGGATGTCACCAGTCTCCACTGCATTGAGATGATAGTGTAATGCTCTTTTTAGCTCTTCCTTAATGAGTGGCAGATTGTATGCCTCTAGCCCATTTGGAGAAAAGTTTAGCTGGTGTTTATTTCTTCTCGTTTTTTCAATATTAAAAATTCAGGAGGATATGAAGCTGTTTTACTGTTGAGATTCCAGTAAAAATTTCTCCTAATGTGCTTTTGCCTGAGCACATTTGAAAGCAATGAAATCTGATGCAGTAGGATATCTGCAAAATATACCAAATGCTGTGTCCTGATCTCTTTTGGTTGCTTAGAACTCAGGGTTCCACCAAGGCTTTATATACAGTGGAAATGAATTGAGATAATGTTTTTGGAATTACTGATATTGCTGCTTGGACAATACAATCTGTTACATACTTTACTGCTTCACTAATAGGTGTTTGAATGACTGCCTCGGAACTAAATTTGGCAAGATAATAAAAAAAACAGTGTTCCGATCAGCCTGGTCCATTTACCATGTGGGCATTCTTGTGGGAAAACATGGTTTCTGTGAGGAGATAGTAAAAACAACAGGAAAATGATTGCTTCCATATAAGTTCTCTTCAACATCCCACATGAGCAAACTACTTGCTGATATTGCAGAATATGAGTGGGCAAGCATATGTAAGAAAGTACTGAGTCTATTATTCAGAAGGGAGAATTCACTTGTCAAGCATCTGCTCAATGATATGACCTTGTCCATTTGTGTTGGCACTAACCCACAGAGTGTTGGGCCCATTAAAGTCACCCATAAAAAGTATGGGCTCAGGTAAATTATTATTATTAAAGAGAGACTTCCAGGGAGTCAGGGATTCATTGAGGAGGCTCCCTACTACATGCACCAGCAATCATACTTGTTCTTGAATTCATTCACATTGCTTATACACACAACATCCAATGGAAATCCCTTCCAATCATGCACCACTATATGAGAAAAAAATCTTGATCTCATCCCCTTCTTAGGTAGCATTCATTCTCAGCTTCCAAGGATGCTCTCTTGTCCTTTCCCCACACTCCATAAAATGAAAAATTCCATCAACTAAAATCCTGTAACACCTTTCAGAAGTTTGTAAGTCTCAATCATATCACCAATCTCTCTTCTGTTTGCTAGTGTCTGCAGTCAAAAAATTCTCAATCTGCCTTCATAATCAATATTCCACAATCCTGATATCATTTTTAACATCCTCCTTTGCATTTTCTCCACTGTATCAGAATCACAATGGGAACAGGGAGACCACACCTGCACACAATAGTCCAAATGAGGTCTTATCAAGGCCGTGTAAAGAGGCAAAATGACCTCCTTATCTTTGCATGTTAAAGTTCATTTCAGCATTGCAATTATCTTTTGAGTTGTATTTGCAATCTTTACTACATGGCCCCTGAACTTCAGCTTCCTATCTACTAACACTTCAAGATCCCTAAGCCTGGAGAGTTTCTTATAGCATAATCCACCGATATAATATGACATTGGATATATAATCATGCCAAGGTGCATGACTTTACATTTACTGACATCCATTTTCTCATGCCCAATTCCAGCCTATTCAAATCATTCTTCAAGTGTTGCATATCAGCTGCATTACTGATTACCCTACCTATCTTTGCATCATCAGCAAAGAGCTATATGTCACATGTCAAATCCTACTCAATGTCATTAATGTACAGATTGAATAACAGTGGCCCAAGGACTGATCCTTGTGGTACCCCCCACTGGTTACTTTAAATTTGGCAGGCTCATATTCCCCATATACAACTTTTTGATATCTGTCAGTCAGCCATCCTCTTATCCATGCTAATATTTTATAATCCAAACCCATATTCTCCAATTTCTGCAAGTCTTTCATACTATATTCTGTTAAAAGCAAAAAGCCTCAGCAAAATCCAAAAGTATCATGGTGTATCCATTCCCTTTGTCTAGTTCAATGGCAACATTATTATAGAATGTGAGCAAGTTGCTAAAACATGACCTTCACTTAGAGATTCCACTCCTGCAGAATCTTCCCTGTTCTGAGACTCAAATTATATAGCCTTGTTAAAGGAATAGCTAGTTCAGCTATTCCTTTAGCACCTGTGCTGATATCCCATCAGCACCTATTTGCTGAATTCCCATTCAGTTTATGCAAAAGCTCAAATACCTCCTCCTTATACACCTAAGTTCTTCAACCAGTGAAGAGGTAGTAGTGAGCTCAATGTCGCATACACCAGGATGATAGCTTTTAACAAAATGGGCACTCATTAGTTGAACAACCTCTTCAGCATCTGTAACCCTTATGCTATCTGCATTTCGAAGAGTTTTTCTTTCTTTCTTTTACTTGCAGCATATTGATAGAATTCTTGTAGACTGTCTTTAGCATGCAGAGCCAGTTTCTTTTCATACTCAATGTCTGAAAAGTGTCAGACTTTGCTTTCCATAAAACAGTTGTGACTCTTCTGGCCTGCTACTTATAATTTTCATAACGGACATCATCCTTATGCACATGGTATTTCTTCCACATCATCCTGTCTTATGAATCGCTTGCTTGATAACATTTACACATTCATTTGACTCTTGGCCTATTTATTCTTCAAACTCTTGGGACACATTCTGATACTGCATCATTTAAGTATTGTTTAAATGCTTCCCATGAACTGTCGATATTCCATGATGAGACCCATTCCTGTCATTAACACAGTCACATAACATTATCACTATTACACGCCTATTCTCACCATTTCTCCCATTATAATTTAGTTTCCCTGTCTCTCTGTGTTAGGTCTCATACCACTATATCAAATAATGCATTCAAGTGTAAGCCGTCCCTCTTATACAATTCCAATCTTTCCTCAAACTCACTCCATACATTCAAAAACTTGTATCCATTCCTTCTACACAGTTTACACACTGAAATGTTTGCCATCGTAGCCCCTTCTTAATTAATTTTTGTCATATTGAGGTAATATGCTTATGATTTTCACTTTCTTACTCTTCACTCTTGCTTCTTCCAACAACCCTTTCATGTCCTCCATTTCAGACAAATTACAGACTCTACAATCATGTTATAAATAACTGCCATATATGCCGGTGTATAGGACAATCGGCGTATAAGAAGAGGCCTAAATTTTAGGCTATTTTTAGGTTTTAAGCTTATGTCGGTTTATAAGATGACTCCCAATTTCTTCTTTCTTGTATTAATGTAACATTAGGTATTGTTGTTATATCTGTTATTTTTATATCTATGCATATCCATTATTTTTTTACATATAATAGATTTAGTATTTACGCGAATTACCCTAATTAAAAGTGATTAGCCCCAATTTTATTATTTTATTATTATAATTATTAATTTTGCATTTTTTTTAAATTTTAGGATTATTAAAATTGTTACGATTTAAAATCATGGAACCAGCAACAAAACGAAGAAAGTATGAAGCTCGATTTAAAATAAGGGTAATTGAAATGGCAAAGCAAACTAATAACTGTGCTGCTGCAAGAAAGTTTGGCATAACCGAGAAGATGGTAAGAGAATGGAGGAAGAAAGAAGATTTTTTTTAAAAAATTGCCAAAGAAAAAATGTGTGATGAGAACAGGGATCACCACCCAACACAAAAACTAGGGGTCATAAGCACCCTTAAACACAGAGCGCAAACCATTTATTCAAATGAACAAGCTCTTAACCATGAATATGAGACCATCAAACATACCTTTATAAAAAATGAATACAGTATAAAAACCATTCACAAGATCCTCCACAAAGATACCACTAATAACTAATAATAGAGGCATTTCAGAAAAAATAGACAGAACACTACACAAATACAACATCAAAGCCACCTTTAAACTCCCGAAAAAATTAAGACACCTATTCAGTTCTTCCAAGGATCCCCTGCCACATTTAGCCCACCCAGGGGTTTACAAAATAGATTGCACATGTAACATACCATACATAGGGGAAAGGCGAACCATCCCAATCAGAAAGGATGAACACAAACGTCACATAAAATACCTCCATTTTGGAAAAACCGGCCTTTCTGACCATGCACTCCAAACATACCACAGAATTGACTGGAAAGGTACCAAGTCCCTACACAGCACCAAAACCTGGTTTGAGCGGAAATTCAAGGAAGCATGTGAAATGCTCAAACATGATCCGAATCTGAATAAAAATGATGGTCTAACAATTCCAAGTGGAGGATCCATCTACAACCTTCATAGCAACCACGAAGAAAAATCTCAATACAAGACCTAGTGAAGTGTTTTTTTTTTTCTCTTGAACATTCAATAGCAACCTGTACTGTACAAATCCAGAAGATAATCGTAATGTAACAATATAAACTGTATAATTCCAGAAGAATCCTAGTACGTGAGGACTTTAGCAGAGTTTATTGTAGTTTTTATTTTATTTTTGTTTATTTTATTTTATTTATTTATTTTTTTTTTTCACTAGAGGGCAGGCTAAGAAAAAAGATTAGTTAACAATGTAGATGTAATTTACTTGTGTAGAGTGCAACAGCATGTAGTGTTCTCATACTTCTGAATGTATCCTTCTGAAGATGACCTCAATACAGGGGTCGAAACGTAAAGTTATTATTTTATTATTAATCAGTAAAATAATCTTTTCAACACATGTGTTTTGTGTCCCTAAATTCATAAATATGAATACCTAAATGTTCATCCAAGAAATTAAGCTTCCCTTTTTATACTCGCCATATAAGAAGAACCATGATTTCTAGGGGTTTTCTGTAGTATTTGAGAGTCGTCTTATACGCCGACATATACGGTACTTTAATTTCCAAATGTTTTGAGTTTCATATTAAAGTCATCATCTGGAGTATACACATATATACAAAGACAAGCTGAATTACATTTCACACAGTATGCTAAAGAGACAATGATTTGATCAACGGTTATTCTACTGACATGACCTCTAGTGAAAATAAAATAAAATAAAGAAAAATAAAATAAATTAATTAATTAAAAAAAAAACATCAACGCTATATTCTATTTAAGATAACATCAGAGAAACATTCTTTCATATAGATAGTTTTATTACAGTAACAATGATGTCCTAATTTAACATGACAATTGTTATATTAGATTTAAGATCTTGGATTTAAGATTACCTATGGTCCTATTTATAGTTAACTCTTAGGGAGAAAGGTTAAGTGGGTAGAATATGTACCCTCCATATTCTTGGGATTTTTAGACCATCATTATTGTTAAGATTAGGGTGGTTGATAAGAATCTCACAGGCTTCCTTAAATTTACGTTCATACCATGTTTTGGTATGATGTGAACAACAGGTGCTTTTCCAGTCAATTCTATGTAAATTGTTCAGGGCATGATCAGAAAGGCCTTCAAAATAGTTATTATATTTAATGTGTCATTTATGTTCTTTTTTGTATGATAGGAATTGTGCATCCTGTTTTCCCTATATAGGTGCAATAAATACGGTATACTCCAAGGTGAGCCAGCAGAGGGAGTGTGTCTTTGGATGAGTTGAATAAGCTCTTTAATTATGCAGGAGGTTTAAAGGTGGCTTTAAGGTTGTATTTCTGTAGTATTCTGTTTATTTTGTCTGATGTCCTTTTAATGTATGGAATGGTTACAGTTTTATTGTAGTCTAGTTTATCTTTGTTTTTAAGTGAAGTCTTGGAGAGAATTTTGTTGACAGTATTTTGGCAGTAACCATTTTTTTAAGCAAGTATTGCTGATATTTTAAATTCAAGAAACTTTAAATTCATTTTTAAGCTCTTGTTCATTGGAGTAAATCTTCAAAGCCCTGTTTTTTAGATCATTAATGACACCTAGTTTTTGTGTTTGGTGATGGTAGGAGTTAATGTGTATATATTGGCCAGTATGTGTCGATTTCTGGTAAACAGTGAAGGAAAGACTGCTAGAAGGAAGACGTGTGACAAGAAATGTCTAAAAACCGAAGTGTATTCTGCTTTTCAATCTCAATTGTGAACTGTATGCATTTGTGTTGTTTGTTGAGGTGGCTGATTAAAGTGTCTAATGTCTGGCGGCCATAGGGATAGCGAAAACATCGTCAATGTATCTAAGCCAGACTTTGGGTTCTAAAGGAAAGGAATCTAGAGCATGCTGCTCAAAATATTCCATGTAAAAATTAGCAGTAGATAATGGTGATAAAAGGGATAATGGTGAGCCCATGGCTGTGCCTTCTTTCTGTAGGTAGAAAGCATTTTGCCACACAAAATAACCAGAACGTAATACATGAGCAAAGAGCAAATTTATGCAATCATCCTCCCAAGAAGTGGATAGGACATGATATTTAATGAGATATTGCTATAGACCATGAAATATAGATGGTGATGAGCAAGAAATGTTCAGGTAAACTGGTTTAGCAGGCGCAAAGTGAGTGATCATTATGGGGGATTTCAGCTATGGAGGTATAAACTGAGCAAGTGAGGCAGCACACTGTATTAAGAGAACTAAATTTTTGAGCTTCTTAAGGAAACAAAACAACTGTCTTAGGCAGCATGTTATGGAGTGAACATGAGGATCAAGAGTTGATTTGGCCATACCTAGTATCAAAATATCTGATCATGACTGAGATGTCATACTTGCCTCCAGAGTGAGAATGACCATGGAGTCCTAACTTGAAGGATGAACAGGCATACAGAAGTATCAAAGCAGAAGGAATTTGTGGGATTATAAGGTATGCAACTATAGCAGACTTAGAAACCAGTTTGAAACTACACATTTGAAAGAATTTCAAGGAAGAGAGGTTAGTGGTGCATGGAAGATTGGAAAGAAGAAATCACTAACAGCAGTAGCAGATTGTATACCTCAAGTGAGAAAAATAAAGCAATTTGTAGTGAAATGGATGACTAGGGAAATCAAACAGGAATTGTAGATAAAAAAGAGGTTATGGATGGCATATAAAGAGAGAGGCAGAGAACAGGTGTATGAGGAATATAAGTCATGGGCTAGGAAGGTGGCTAATATGGTAAGGAGGGAAAAATTAGAATAAGGAAGGAGACAAGAACTGTAATTTGAAGAGAATCCCAAGGAGTTTTTTCATTAAGGAGTAAGTAGAAAAAAAAAAGTGATTGTGAAAAGATTAATTTGCTGGATGCAGATCACAATTGGATGACCAATGCAGACAACACAGTTGGGATATTTAATAATCACTCATTCTTGTAAATCCTGCTTTACAAGAATGTAACAATGTTTCCTAGAGCAGCATTTCTGAAACTTTCAGTACCTGTATACCCCCTGTTAAAATTTTAGTAACACTGGGGGGGTATCCCCCTCTCTCAGTAAAGGCAATTTGAAAAAGTTATAATATTTCATTCAAATATGAATAATTATAAAGGCATTTATTTATTAATATTTACCTATTAATAAATTAATGGTCACATATACATTACTTTCAGTGCATATATTTGATACTGATGCATCCATGTGTGTTTTCTCACAACTAATTACTGCAATCAATTCCCCTTGCTGCTTTCTGTTGCAAGTTTCAAATATCCCGTTTTTAACCAGTGATCCATATTAAAGGGTTTAAGAAATACTGAAGAGATATATTAATATTAAATAAATATTTTAATATAATTATTTAATTATGCTTAAACATTTGTTAATAATGAAGAACACAACCGCTTAAAAAAGTAAGAATTATCCAGCACATATAACCTGAACATCTCACAGCTTGCGATAAAAACATGATTCAACATGTATAGATATACACACGGGTAGTGAAATGATCACCGAGGACTGTTACAATTTAAGATACAAATGATTCCAAAATTTACCAAAGTGTTCCAACTGGGTGGATTGACCTATTTGAATTTAAAATTTTAATGCAAACAGTTCAAACCAAGTGGTTGGAATGCAATGGTAGGTCATTTGAATGCCCAGAGACATTTTGTTTAAACTTTCTTTAGATTTTTTAATTATTGAAAAATCAATTAGAGAGCAGACCTAGACTTATCTGCAATGCAGCAGAAAAAATGTAAAAGTAAAAAAAAAAAATAAATAAATAAAAAAAGTAATAAAAAATTATGCCTTGTACCTGCTAAAAGCCTTTCATATATACCCAGGATATGTGCACTACACTTTGGGAAACACTGTCCTAGAGGGATAATGAGGATGAAAGATTAGAAGTGAATGAAGAGGATGTATTCCAAATACTGAGCACCAGATATCAGTAAGAATGGGATTTCAATACAAGTTTTAAAGGAATGTGCTAAGGAGCTAACCTGGCTGTTTAATGAAAGTCTTGCAACAGAGTAAATTCATGAAGAGTGGAAGGAGGGTAAGATAGTACCATTGCACAAGGGTGATGGCAGAATGGAGGCATTACACTACAGACCAGTTTATATTTCTTCTGTGATTGTGTTAAAATTTTGAAAAAATGAATAAGAACTTGTATATAAAATTGAGCAGATTGGGGAGGGGGAGAAATGTCACAGATGCATGGATTTGTATTAAAGGGCATTTTCTAAAACTGCCTTTTATAATATTTATATTATAGCAGAACTGAAAAAAGAAAGAACAGGTGATCCAAAAGAATAACAAAGATCCACTGCACAAACAAGAAAAACAAGTTAAGGAGAAAATGATGTATGGAGACTATAATCAGGGAAGTACTTAACAAAAGTATGACAAAATCATGTTTCCCAAGGATGACAAAAATTCATGATATTAGCCACGCCATCCGGATGCAAAACAGTAAGTCGAAGGAAATGATTGTCATGGTTGGTACCAATGATTTGAGAGGCGAGAAGTATTTTAAAATTTGTTAGAAAGGCAAAACTGAAGGTGAAGATTAAGTCTAACACCATGCTATGATAGAGGCGAACTGAGGAGGAGATAACTGATAGCCAATGAGTCTATATGTAGATTGTGCAAAAGGAATGATGTAGAATTTGTGGATCCATGGTTTCTTTCTGTTTGACAGAAAGAAGGATTTGCATAATGCTGATGTGGACTGCACTGAATGGTTTTGGTGTTAGGTGTCTGGAGAGAGCTTTGTTCATGGAGCATGCTACCGTGGAAATTCAGGAAAACTTAAGCAATTAGGGTGGAAGCAAGTGAGTTTGTGTGAAAGCACCCATGAAGCAAGTGAGTTTGAGAATGACCAAGTGAGGACTCTAGTCTCTCAAGCAAAAATTCTGAATAGGGTAGTCATTCAGAAAGTAAAGGTGGGTGGGGAATAAAGGAATGCTGCAGTTTCTATATAATAATGCCAGAAGTATCAGGCCAAGAATGCCAAGGTAAGAAGTCTGGAGGTGTCTGAGGGAGAAGAAGGTACTGGAGAAATATGTCAGGTTGGTGCAGGAGATGTACAGAAATGTGAAGAGAAGTGTTCGAACCTGCCTGGGAGTGACAGAAAGTTTTCCAGTGACAGTTGGCTTGCATCAAGGGTCTGCATTAAGTCCATTCCTGTTTAATATTGTAATGGATGTGATGATGGAGGAAGCGGGAGAAGATGCGCTTTGGTCTATGTTGTATGCAGATGACATTGTGCTGTGTGCAGAATCAAGAGACGAAGTGGCATCCAAACTGGAAAGTTGGAGGAAAGTTCTGGAAGAGAGAGATATGAGACTAAGCAGAAGTAAGACCAAGTATATGTGTTGCAAAGTGGATGGCAGCCAGGAGACAGATCTGGAGCTGGAAGAAAATGTCATCAGGAAGGTCAGTGACTTTAGATACTTAGGTTCAACAATGAAAGAGGATGGTGAGGGTGAGAAGGAAGTGGGATGCAGGATACAAGCAGGATGGAGGAATTGGAGAGAGATGGCTGGAGTGCTATGTGATAAGAGGGTGCCGATCAATCTAAAAGGCAAAATTTACAGGACAGTAGTGAGACAGCTATGACGTATGCTTTGGAAACTGTGGCCCTGAAGAAAAATAACATCAGCATGATGGAGGTAGCGGAGATGAGAATGCTTAGGTGGATGTGCGGGGTGACCAGAAAGGATCATCTGAGAAATGACTATGTAAAGGGAACGATGAAAGTTATGAACTTATAAGCAAAGATATAGGAGGCAAAGTTGAGATGGTTTGGTCATGTGATGAGGAGGGAGGAAGAGTATGTGGGAAGATAGGTCATGCAGATGGATGTGCAGGGGAAGAGGAAGCGCGGACGGCCAAAGAAGAGATGGAAGGAGATGGTGGAGGAGGACTTGAGGATGAAGAACTTGGATATGGCTACAGCCCAAGACAGGAAGTTGTGGAGGACACTCACCACAAACAGTGACCCTACTTAAGTGGAAAAAGCTGCAGAAGAAGAAGAAGAATGCCAGAAGTATCAGGAACAAGAGGGAGGAATTTTTGGCATTAGTTAGTGCAACCTTGCTAAAAGTTATAGGTATTAGTGAGACTTGGCTAACAGCAGATGACGTAGTTACAGGGATTGAATGTGAAGAGTTTAGTATTTTCAGGAAAGATAGAGAAGATAGGATGAGGGGAGGAGTACTGCTGATGATAGCAGATGAATTGCAACTAAAAAGAACAGAAGATAGGCAGGAGGGTGGCTGTTCATTTGAAGCAATCTGATGTGAGATTAAGACCAATAAGACAAAATATACAGTTGGTTGTTGCTATAGGCCAGGGAGTTCTGCAGATGATCTGGAAGACATGCATTGCCAAATTAGTACAATGAGTACAGGTCGAGTGATTATTATTATGGGGGACTTCAATTATGTAAATATAGACTGGAAGGAATAAAGATCACATGGTAGGAAGGAAACGGAATTTATACACCTGCTGAGGGATAATCACTTAAGGCAGCATGTGAGAGAGGAGACTAGGGGAAGGAGAGTACTGGACTTGGTCATAGGATCAAAAGAGCTATCCATAATCAAGTTGACAACATTGTCTCCAACTGGTGAAAGTAACCATGCAGTCTTCACTTGGGAGGATGTAAAACACGAGGAATATTCTATCTAGAAGGGGTATTTGTGGAACTACAAGGCAGGTGATTATGACATGCTTAGGAAAAAGCTTAAATCTGTACTATGGCATAAAACTGCAGGATAAGGATGTTAGTAGGGCATGGGATATAGTTAAGGGCCATCTAGAGGAAGCAGTATTAAATTGTATACCTAGGGTAAGGAGAGCTAATCAGGTAGGAGTTAGATGGATGAATAATATCATTAAGTATGCGCTACAGAAGAAAATGCTGTGAAGGGTATATAAAGAAAAACGTGACAGCAAACTCAAGAAGAGTACAAGGCTCAGGCAAGAAAGGTGACTACATGGCAAGGAAGGAAAAAATCAGATTATGAGAAGAAATTAGCAGAGCAGGCCAAAGGAAATCCCAAAGAGTTCTTTTGTTATCTGGCAAGTAAGAGGAAGATTAACAGTAATGAGTGATGATAGTCACAAGGAGACCGAAGCAGATAAAATAGTTGATTTACTGAGTGACCACTTTGCAAGCATATAACTTCCTAGTGAGGTTACTGCTTTAACATATATGAACAGACACTAATGTGGGAACAGAGGTGGATGAATCAGAGGTTCTTAGGATATTGCAGAAACTCAATGTAAATACAGCTGTGGGATTAGATGGAATATTAGCTATGGTTTTTGCGAGAATGTACAAGGGAACTGGCAATGCCTTTGAATAAGTTGTTTAATTTAAGTCTCAGCTCTGGTCGAGTTCCAAGGAAGTGGAAAGAGAAAAATTATTCCTTTGTCTAAGGGAGGTTCTAAGACTACAGTAGCAAGTTACAGACTAATCAGTATCTCAGGCATGGTGGAAAAGTACTAGAAAAATTGGAAAAAAAAAGAGAATTCAAAAATGGGTGGATAAAAACATGATACTGTATGAGGATCAACATGGCTTTGTGAAGGGTCGGTCATGCCTTAGGACTTTATTAACTTTTTTATAATAGAGTAACAGCTAAGTTGGATAAAAGAAATGGCTACATGATGATTTTGCAAAGGCATCTGATGGAATACCACATGGAACACTGTTACACAAATTAGAACAAATGCGAATGGATATGACACTGGTTAAGTGGATAGGAGAGTGGTTGCTGGACAGACATAAAAAAGTGGGATATGGAGGGGCAGAATTGAGGAGGAAACAGGTGACTAGTGGTGTGCCACAAGGTTCAATGCTGGGACCACTGCTGTTTAGTTTGTACATAAATGACATAGGAAATAACCTGAAAGAAAATATCCAGTTGTTTGCTGATGATGCAAAATTAGGTAGAGTAGTTTAATCAAGGCAATGTGGAGAGCTTGCAGGAAGATTTAAATAGGCTGTCAGTATGTAAATAGACTGTCAAGTACAAAAGTTACCGGGTGTCAGTTTAATGTTGAGAAATGTAAAGTAATGCATTTTGGGATAAATAGATTAAAGCTGTGTATCACATTGATGTCACTGCACTCCAGGAAATAGATGAAGCTACAGATTTAAGGTGGTAGTAGACAGAGAGTTAAAGTTTAGCGGACATATTGCTAAGGTTGCAAAGGTAGCCCATAAGATTACTTGGCTAGTGAAGAATACATTAACAAGTAAAAATAAGGAAGTTGTAATTCCTCTTTATAAGCCCTTGATATGCCCACATCTGGATTACTGTGCTCAAGTCTGGTCCCTTGGGTTTCTTGGAGATGAGGAAGCAGCGGAGAGGATTCAGAGGCGAGTGACCAAGATAGCAAGTGGCCTGTGGAATGTTCCCTATGAGGATAGATTGAAGGTGTGTGAATTGCAGAAGTTGGCTGATAGGAGAAAAAGAAGGGATATGATAGAAACATTTAAGTTGCTTAAAGGATTTTATAGGATAGTTGCAGGGGAAATGTTTCAGCACTTGGATAGAGGAACCAGAAAAAGGGGCCTGGAAGTTGAATAAAGGTGTGGTCAGTAGGTGTGTGAGGACTAGATTTTTTTGCTTGGAGAGTGGTGAATGAGTGGAATGAGTTGCCAGAGTCAGTTGTGAGTGCTTTGTCTATTAATGGGTTCAAAGAGAGGTATGATAGATTTTGTGGATAGATTGGATCTCCTGCATTGAGTCTTCGGACTCCATGGAGGTGCCTGTATAATAATAATAATAATAATATGGAAACAAGAGCAGTTGATGAGGGGTAATGGCGAACATTGTCATCTTTTTTTGATTTTGCAAAAGACATTTTAAAGGGTTCAACGTGACATGTTGGTATTAAGCTGAAACATACAGGTTTGGATATCATGTTAGTGGATAGGATTGATAACTAGCTTTTTAATAGATATAAGAGAGTTGTATATAGGAGAGAAGCATCATGGAGGAGGAGAATTAAATGATACTGTCACTGGAAGTTTGCAGATGATGCAAAGCTTGATAAGGTTATTAGTATTAGTGTTGATGTTTAGGTTACCAAAATTGGAAAGATGGGCAAATGAATGGGATTTAAGTTTAAAGCAGCTAATTGTAAAGTTTTGAAATTGGGAATCCACAGATAGGATGCCTTACGCTCAATCTGTGGAGTTATACTGGAAGTAGTGGAAGAAGGAAATGATCTTTCAGTTACCATTGAGACAGATTTGATGTTCAGAGGCACCTTTTGCAGAAGCTGTGAAGAGAAACTAGAGAAATGCTGCAATACTGAGAAGAATGTTGACCAGCAGAGATAAAAGGGTGGCTGTTCCAGCATATAAAGCTCTGATCAGAACATATTTGGTTACTGTGCTGGAATTTGAAGGGGATGAAATAACTTTTGAGAGTGCACAGATGCAAATAATAAAAATAATATCAAAATAATAACCTTACCTAATCGGTTGGAAATCATTATAAACTAACCTAACCTTTATTGGTTAGATTAGTTTAGGTTAGGTTAGGTTAGTTCATAATGAAAAAAGTAAGGAAAGTACTTCTTTTGCACTCAATGAAATCAGAAATCATTATAAACTAACAGAACCTAACCTAAACTAACCTGGATGTTGCATGTCGAACCAGAGTGTAGTCATAGTTTGTCATTGGCAGATTAATGGGGATGAAAGATAAACATTTATGTGGGCCGAGCTTAATGATTGCGGGCAGATAAATGGGGATAACAAATAAAAGTTGTTGTGGGCAGAAGAATGGGGATAATAGATAAACTTCGTTGCTGTACTTCTTTCCTCATCAATGGAGAAAAACACTGATCAGTTCCTCTCTGATTTATCTATAATTAATCCCCCATTCATCTGCCCACAACAACTTTTATTTGTTATCCCCATTTATCTGCCTGCAATCATTAAGCTCAGCTCACAACAATGTTTATCTTTCATTCCCATTAATCTGCCCACGACAAACTACGACTACACTCTGGTTCGACATGCGACATCCAGGTTAGTCTAGGTTAGGTTAGGTTGTTGTCTTGTCCTTTGAAGAGTCTTAGATTAGGTTAAGTTAGTTTATAATGATTTCTGATTTCATTGAGCACAAAAGAAGTACTTTCCTTACTTTTTTCATTATAAACTAACCTAACCTAAGCTGTTATAATTTCTATTGAGAATGAAAACCTATATACAAAACCTATAAACATGTTTTTATTACATTTACCAGACTCCTCTAGGAATTATTCACTTTGACCGGTAATTATTAATAATAACCAGATTTATCACTTCAACCATAACATATATACGTCCAGCAAAGAAATGGTATGCTTATATACATGAATTTTATGGAATACAGGAGTTCCTGTTAGTTTTATATTCTAAGGAAAGAACAATGTATTTCAAATGGAAGCAGGAGGCCATACAAATTTTTCAGCAGCCTCTAGTTTTTATATTATGAATTTATTATTTAAAAATAAGTATTTTGTTTTGCAACTATAATTAGGCTGTTTTTTTAATTGTTTTTTGTGAGGATTAAGGTTTTAAAATGTGGCCTCCCCCAGCTTGTGCCTCATGCGCCTAATGGTAAATGCGGCCCTGACTAGAAAGGAATGCTGGGCAGAAGTGGCTCTTGTATTAAGAGGTGGAACAGAAAGTGGAGGAATGATGGTTGCCAATTCAATGGGGCAGTGACCACGGAAGTACCTGTAGAACAGACAAAGAGTGAAACACTGCATCTGTGAAATTGTGGTTGAAGTGAATCTGTAAGTGAGGGATCATTTATGAGCCAAACTGCCCTCTTCTGGACAGCATTAAGAATTTTTAGGGAAGTTTTAGGTGTACCACCCGAAACATGTTAGCAGTTCTATGGGTAGGCTGATTTGGGATTTGTGTAGATTTAAGAGTTGGATAGGTATAAAGTAACATCTTGAATGAAAGAGAATACCTAGTTTTTTGATTGCCGAGGAAGCTATTGATGCAAGAAAGGATTGGAAGAGAGGTTCTGTCTGGTGATTTACACATTACTGAGTGTTTAAAGGGAAGTGAACTGAGATCGCTTTTGCAAGAGAAAAGGCACGGCTGCATTTTGTGGGAATGAAGATGACTAGATTGTCCTTTCTTCAATGAAGGATAGTATGCAGATCAATGTTTAAGGCATTGGTTATAGATGACCTTGAAGCTTGGGATGTCTGAGCACTGCATGCACGGTTTATTGAATGAGTAGGATGAATGGAGAATACCATCACCTGCAAAACTGTGAATAAGATTAGGAATGATTGAAAGTAGATAATTTTTGTACCAGAAAAAGATAGGTGACAGGACAGAGCTCCAAGGCATTAAAGGTGTAGCTCAAAGAGAGGGAGTTATCATGACATGCAGTAAACAACCAGAGAGAAAATTGGCTACCAAATTACAGAAGGTGTCAAGTAGACTAAAGGATGGCAATCTATTTAGCAGGCCTCGATGCCAGACATGGTCAAAAGCTCTGGAAATGTCAAGAGCAACAGCACGGGTTTCTCAGAATATTTTCATAGTAAGTGTCCATTGGTGAGTGGTGTAAGCTAAGAGGTAATCCATGCTGGTGATTGCTGATTAACTGGTGGGCCGCTTAGTGAAGAAGTTGACTATTGATGACTTTCTCCATTATTTTTGAAAAGACAGAGGTGATGGCAATTTGTTATTAGTCTGATGGCAGACTTCTATTTCCTTTTTTTTTTATTTTGAAAGAGGCTGGATATATGAATGTTTCCATGAACTGGGATAAGAACCTGCTAAGCATAAAACATTGTATAAATGATAGGACAGGTGTTAGCACTGTAGCACAATGTTTGAGAACATTTCTCCAATCAGTACCACAAGACTTTTTTTAATATTCAAGTTATTTAGTAATTTTCCGATATCTGATGCCAAAAAATTGCAGGAGGCATATGGTACTCAGGCTTTGGTATTATTATTATTAACATGACCTCCATGGAGTCAAAGACTCATCGTAGAAGGTTACACTATCACACCCAAAGCTCATCCAACCAAGCCTAAAATTGACTCAATGTGTCTACATTTAACAATACACTCAGGCAATGCATTCCATTCAATAACCAGACTCCATGCGAAGAACCTTCTCCTCAATCCTCTATTCACACCTTCCTTATACAGTTTCCACGGTTGACCTCTTGTTCCATACTTCTCTCCCATTCTATGAAAAAATCCCTTCCATGTCAACCTAATAACAACCCCTGACTAGCTTATATGTCTCATATATAAGCTTACATATCCCAACCCTACTCCTTCTATTAATCATGAAACTTTGCAAATAACATTCTCTTAATCAGTCATCATACTCCATATTCCAAAAACCATTGACCACTTTTGTGCATCTTTTCTGGACACTTTCTAAAATATCCTCATCACCATGAAAACCTGGCAACCAAATCTGTGTACAATAATCCATATGAGGCATGATCAAGGACACATACAATGGCATCTCATGGTTGTCTACATCATTGCATTATCCGATGTGATGTCTTCACAACTTGTGCAATGTGGTCCCTAAATTTCAAGTCATTATGCCCCACCATTCCCAGTTCCCCACCAAGTGTAAATCATGCATTCCATTGTTGTTAACCAAATTTCAAAACCTTATCCTTTGTGACACTGAACTGATTGTTCCACTTATCTGCCCATTCATGCAATCTATTCAAATCTGCCTGTAAGGCCATAACATTTTTGGCCAATTTTGCATCATCTGGCAGCTGCATATCACTAGTTAAATCCATCCCAATGTCATTAATATACAAATTGAACAACAATGATCATAAAACTGACCCCTGTAGCACATGACTAGTGACCTTCCTCTTTCAGGATACTGTACCCCCATATACAACTTTCTGATACCTATCTGACAGCAACTCACTGATCCAACTCAGAAGTCCATTATCCAATCTCATCTGTTTCAATTTATTTAACAACTTATCATGTGACAGTCTATCAAAAGCTTTTGCAAAATCTATGTATACCATTGCATATGCATCTTCCCCTGTCCAAGGTATTTGTCAACTTGTTACAGTACATAAGTAAGTTAGTAAAACAAGATCTCCTTTTAAGAAAGCCATGCTGATAATAACAAAGAATACTGCTGTTATTAACCCATTACTGTATCCTACTTCCTATTCACCAATCTGTTTCTAGTACCTTCACCACAACTCCAGATATACACAGTGGCATATAATTTGTAGCCACAGCCTTATCACCAGCCCTAATTATCACTTAGTCAAGAAACCAGCAGCCACACTCAAGGAGTTGGTAGGTCATCGCCCCCCCCCCACATAAAAAATGCACAACACTTCATAAACAAGTTAGATACATTGCACTCAACAATGAAGATTTATTAGTCAGCTTTGACATAACTGCCCTTTTCACTAATGTCCCGATCAATGATGCTATTCTTATCTTACAGAACATATTTCTCCAGATATCATGGCCGTTTTCGCCTACATACTCTGCTCCAGGTATTTCGAATAGCAAAATAATTTTTACCTATCAAAAATTGGGAACAGCCATGTGCTCACCATTTCCCCACCAATAGCTAATGTTTACATGGAAGCCTTTGAGCAACGAGCTTTAGATTCGGCCAACCTAAAGCCCAAAGTATGGGCTCAGATATGTTGATGTTATTTTTGCCATTTTGCCCCATGGCCACAAAACATTAAATACATTCCTAAGCCACCTGAACAAGCAACACAAATGTATCCAATTCACCATCAAGATTGAAAACAACAACTCTCTTCCTTTTCCACACACTTATCACATATCTTCCCTCAGGCTGTCTCTCCTTCACAGTCTACTGCAAACCTACACACACACACACACACACACACACACACACACACACACACACACACACACACACACACACACACACAGGCCAAACATACATAAAAATTCATACCACTGTCCAACACAAAAACTAGGAGTCATCAGCACCCTCAAACACAGAACCCTAACAATTTGCTCCAATGAACAAGCTCTGAAGATGAAATTATTAACCAAACATCTGCAAAAAATGGCTACAATAAAAAAAAAAACAGTTCATAAGTTCCTCCATTAAAATGCCATTAAAAGCAACAAAAATTACAAGAATGCCATAGCCATATCATACATTAGGGATATTTCAGAAAAAATAGATAGAACACTAAAATACAATATTAAGACAACCTTCAATTCCCCCCCCCCCTCCAGAAAAATTAAGCAACTTACTTAGCTCTTCCAAAGATCCTCTTCCATACCTTGCCCACCCAGGGATCTACAAAATTCAACGTGCCTGTAATCTACCTTACATAGGGGGGAAACAGGATACACCATCCCAATTAGAAAAAGATGAACCCAAATGCCACACTAAAATACCTCCACTATGATAAAACATGTCTGTAAGACTATGCACTCCAAACATATCACAGAATTGACTGGAAAGGCACCACCAGAAGTCAGGCTGGGGTAAATGATTAACTAACGTTTACATTCATCTTATTTTTGTATAGTGTAGTGTCATGTACCTTGTACCCTGTACATATGTATGTGTTCCTGATGAAGACCTTGGGGACTCAATACAGAGATCGAAACGTGGAATGTTACTTTCTTAATGATAAGTAAAGTAATTATTCTAACATGTGTGTTGTGTTTCCATAAATTATTCACTATGAATGTTGACCACCATGTAATCTTAAAAGAAAGAACTCCTGGCTTGCTCTTTGTACTCTTCATATAACTGATTATTATCATTGTTCATCATGTACTGCCTCCATAGTGCTTTCTTCTTCCAGGCTTTCATGCTTACTTCTAAGCATGTCATAATCACCAGCCTTGTACTTCCACGTATATCCTTTCCTCACAGAAGTCTACTTATGACTAGCCACAACCCAGGTGATCACTTCATGATCACTCTCACCAACTGGAGGAAAGTGTGAAACCCCACTCCCAATTACATCCTCTAATGATATGATCAGATCTAAAACTTTCAATCCTTGTGTGTCCTCCTTTATATGCTGTCTGATATAGTTATCTCTCAAGAACTAATTTTTTCATTTTCCTTATTTAAAAATGCTATCACTTCATTCCAATCTATACTCTCATAATAATTATCCATCACCTGCTCACTAATCAAAGTTATTTATACATTTCTTCATCACCACCCTTTGCATATAGCAACATTCAACTAAATATATTTTCCTATCAATCTCCATTTTACAACACACTGCCTCATAACTACTGAGACTATTTTCCTCTTTCATGTCTACCTTATGTGGATACAATTTCCCCTGCTATCATCAGCAGTACTCTCCTTCCCCTTCTTGTCCTTTCTATCCTCACAAAAAATACTGTATGAAAATGCTATATGAAGAAGATGATATCCAGTTAGGATATCATCTTCATTCAATCATGTTTCACTTATTCCAATGATTTTGGGGCAAATAAACTTAATCAGTGAAACTTTCATCTCCCTTATTTCTGATACTTCTGGCATTTGTAAACAAACAGAAGTTAATTTTAAGGTCTATAACCAGCCCTATCTAAGCCACTTGTTAGTGTGATTTCCCCATCACACCTTGTGCAATCACCTTTATCACTGCTTATCATATATCTGCTCAGTCTCCACTTCCCCACCCATACAGCAATATACTAAATCTCCATAGACATATTCACTGCTACTTTCAACCACTCTCCCTATGCCATGTCTCCTTGTCAACCTGGGCTCCCCATGTTTTCCTGTTCCTCTTGCATTCCTCTTCTCTGGTCATCTCTCTCACACTACCAATGTTTCCACTGCCAAGCACGCCTGTCTCTTCAATACCACTTTCCTGATCTTTCACTTCATCTCTTACTTCTGATTTCTTGCTTGCATCACGGGTCCAACCAAAAGGCTGCGGATTCAAATCTGGCTGTGGGCTTAGATGTCTGTGAAGATACTAGTGTTGGTGGTCGGTGGTAGATGGGCACTGATATAGATGATGAAGGTAGTTGCGTTTGGTGGAGACGGGCAGTTGTAGAGTAGGTAACCTCCCTCGATGAGTCTTTGGACTCCCTGGAGGTGTTATGTAATAATAATAACAATAATAATAATTACATACTGCACTTCCATTTAGCAATACTTTCTCCAGTGCACTCACTCCAAAGCCATTCAAATGCAACACATCATGCCTATATAATTCTATTCTTCCCTCAAACACATGCCATACATCCATAAACTGTACTCCTTTCACCTCACACAGCTCCATAAGCATACCATTCATGATTTTGGCTCTCTATCTCAACTCATCATTATCATACCTTGGCAATACACTGACAACCTTTCCCACCATATTGTTATCTTTCATACTTCTCAATAACCTCCTGATATTCGCCCTTACATACTCCTTAAGTGCATTTAAATCATTTGTCCTCACAACTGATTTAAATGATCCCTTAATTCTCTTGCTCATTTCCCCCTCATGTCCAACACATGAATTATCTTGCTCATTCTTCCTCCTGGATAGCAGACCTTATGGACTCTCTCACGAACCAATCATCTAACTATGGAACCTTCAAACACTGATATCCTGGAATCACTCTTCATTGCTTTTATCCTTTTTCCTTTCATTCTATTCTTTTGCACAATTTCATTAGTTTCCACTAAACATCTAATATCACTCCACATATTTCTCATTTCATTTTTATTTTCAATAACTGTTTCATCAAATCTTGCATTCTGAAAATTTCACTCTCTGTCTCTTCCGTAGTCATGCTACCTCTCGTTATGCTGCATGTTACTTCTGTTTCTTCATTCATATTTCCTTTTGCTCCCTTATCATTAACTTTCACTTCTACATTCTTGCATTCTTTCACTTCCTCAGTTTCACTAGATTTCATTTCTGTTTCTTTCATTTATGCCATCTTTTATGCTTTCAGTCTGTTTCGCATTGATTATCTCATGATCTAATTGACTTTCTACAAATCCATACTTTCTCTCATCTCCTGTTCATTATCTCCACAAATACATCTTTCACATTTTATCATGCATATATATATATATTACACTCGCAATATTGAACCATTTTTGAAAAGTTTATGTCATTAATACTACTCAATTTTTGCAGTGCTCGCCTAGTTGCACTTGTTGACGCCCATGTGGTTGACCCTGTAAGTACCATCATTGTATTCTGTTTAAAGAAGGCAATTTCAATTAATAAATCACGCAGAAATCATGCTAAAAATTGATACACTATGCTATCAAACATAATAGAACACCACACTAAAATTCCAGCAATATTGCCAATTATTACTCAAAATAGCACTTATCTTTTCCAGAGCTATTTTCCAACACTTTGGTCATCTATGCAGGAGTTTGAGGAAAAGAGTGATGCTAGGAGTCAGTTTTGGGTCTGTTTTTCTTTAGATGATAGTAGTAGTGCCATCAGGATGAGAGAGGTGAAAGTGCACATGAGCACTTTCACCTCTGGCAAGGGACATTTTTTGAAATTAGATTTAGACTTGCTAATGACTGTTTTGCATTTGTACTTTCACATAGGCTGAGTATAAAACTGGGGTTTTGATGATAGACATATGCAGTAAGCTGAATTTTTAATTCAATTGATTTGATGCACTTTCTGTAGAATTACATCATATTAGGAAGACATCACATTAGATAATGGCAATGATGCGAAAGACCCCTGACATGCAGAAATAGAGAGGTTATGATGCCATTGTATAAGGCCTTGATCAGGCCTCATATGGATTATTGTGCACAGATATGGTTGCCGAGTTTTCATGCTGACGAGGATATGTCGGAAAGGGTCCAGAGAAGATTCACAAAGTGGTCAGTAGTCTATGGAATGTGGAGTATGAGGACAGATTGAGAGAATGCAAGTTGAAGAGCCTCGCGAGTAGGAGGAAGGGGGGGGGATGTGATTGAGACATATAAACTAGTCAGGGTTATCGGATCGACATGGAAGAGATTTTTCATAGAATGGGAGTGAGGGGGGGGGGGAGTAGAACAAGAGGCCATTGCTGGAAACTGCATAAGGAAGGTGTGAGCGGAGGAGGTGAGGAGAAGGTTAATTGCATGGAGAGTGTTTGGTGAGTGGAATGCACTGTCTGAGTGTGTTGTGGGTGTAGACACACAATCAATTTAAAGCAATAGTATGTACCTCCCACAATGAGCTTCCGACTCCATGGAGATCAGATGTTAATAATAATAATAATTATTATTATTATTAACATCAGGAAAGATTGAGAAGATGTAATTTGCAGAGTCTGGTGGTCAGGAGGAAGAGGAGAGATATGATAGAGACCTACAAGTTAGTAAGGGGTTGTTATAGGATCAATGCTGGAGAAGTTCTACAGAAAATAGTGGGAGATCAGGGGAGAACCAGAGGTCATCCCCAGAAACTGCATAAAGAGGGTGTGAGTAGGGGAGTGAGAGGCAGGTTTTTTTCGTGCAGAGTTGTAAATGATTGGAATGCCTTGCCTGAGAGTGTGGTGTCTGCAAGGAGTTTGAGTGTGTTTAAGACGTGGTATGATGAGCTATGTGTGTGATAAAAGGGCCTCCCAGATGAGTCTTTGACTCCATGAGGTCTTGGGTTAATAATAATAATAATAACTGTTTTGGAGCATGATGTCATTTAAACATTTAAGTCCAGTATAAATTCCACATAGAAACTGTTGACCAATTATTTTACTGAGTTTAAACTTATTTTAATTTCACATACATGAAAGTAGATTTCATCAAGATAGTGAAATTAAAAAAAAGTTAAACAACAAGCAAATTAATGGAATCATACAGTACCATAGAACATAGACTATTTGAATATTTTTCTAAGTATTGTTTCAACCTTTTGCTAATGTTTCCATTAATTTGTTTATTGTTTAACTCAGTCACTGTGTATATGTGTATGTATATAGTTTATATATATATATATATATATACATATACAGGGTGTTCGGGATAAATTTGACAGTTTCGTAAGGAAAAAGAAAATCTTCTTTGTATCTATTAAATTTAATGAATTGACAAAAAAACATTACAGGCAGAGTTAATTACAATACTATCAACAAGATTTACTCAAAATAACCACCATTAGCATCGATCACAGCTTCAATTCTGCTTCGGAACCTCGAACAAGCTGATGCTACAGTCTCCCTGGGAAGGGCCGCAAAAACTGTTTTAATTTTATCCATTAACTGGGCTTTTGTATTACTGGAAGTGCGATTGGTGTCTTTTTCAACTGCGCCCCATACAAAATAATCCATGGGGTTAAGGTCTGGGGAGTTTGGAGGCCAAACATTTGGACTGGTGAAGTCGTAGAAATTTTCAGACAACCATTTTTGACTTTTCCCAGAGGTGTGGCAAGGGGCCGAATCCTGCTGCCATACATACGGCCTACCATTGGCTACCCTTGTTATCCAGGGCTTGACTACAGTTAGCAACTCCACGAACAAAGCCCGAATTCCAATGCCAGGGTTCTTCAACACCTGTTCCTGCAGATTTGCGAGGAATTCTGCTGTACGAACGCAATCAGATCGTCTGCTAGGGATCTTTCTTCTTGCTACATCCTCGTAGTCACCATTGCAAGTCTCTAGTTCATGCCTGATTGTTTTTACTGTATTCAGGGAGCATTGGGCAGCAGTCGTAATATCCTTATTTTGATGGCGGGCACGAATCATCATGATACAAGTTATTCTCTTCCATGATTCAGGTGGGTTCCAGCTATCCATCCTTTCTGACATCTTGTATATGAATGAAGAAGGGTCCAAACTTTTAAATGAAGAGAAGTGTGTGTTAATACATGTAACTTACGGAAAAATATAATTAATTATAAATATGTCAAATTTATCCCGAACACCCTGTATATATATATATATTTTTTTTTTTTGGTGAGGGAATAAAATTGAGACCTTTGCTAAGAATATTCGTTTCTGCATCCGTTAACATATGAGAAGATTTGTTCACTACAACCTTTTCAGGATTAATACGGGCATCACTATGACCAGATCTGTTTTGTGTCCTTATTAGATTATTAAATTTCTTGATAAGAGTATATATATATATATATATATATATATATATGTGTGTGTGTGTGTGTGTGTGTGTGTGTATGGAGGTTCATTTACTCGGTTGTTAAACATATTTTTTAAAAGAATTGAATGTAAAGAATTGAATTGAATTGAAAAAATTGAAGAATTAATTAATTTAAAAAAAAAAAATATATATATATATATATAAATCTATAAACTCAATAAAATAATTGGTCATCAGTCTCCATATGGAATTCATCATCATCAACAACCATGGGTCCAGTGCCCGTAGATGTCCGATGCCATCGTGATATGATTACTCCGCTACATTCTATTCTGTGCAAGATGACTCAGTCTGTGCATAGAGCCTCTGCACCATCTGACAATGTCATCGCCCCATTCTCTGTTTGGTCTTCCTTTTTTGTTCTTTCCTTCAATCATCCCAAACAGCAGCATTTTTATTTTCCTCTCATCATTCATTCTACATATATGGCCAAAGAGACATAGTTTCCTTTTGATTATTTTCTGGATCAGATTTTCTTTTGGTTGTATTTGTCTGTAGATTTCCTCATTGTTCACTTTCTGGATCCAGCTTATTCTCAAGATCTTTCTATAGCACTTCCTCTCAAATGCTAATATCCTCCTTTCAGATTCTCTCAGGAGTACCCAGGCCTCACATCCATAGAGCATGCTGATGAAGATACAGGTTTCTACAATGCGCAGTTTGGTTTGCATCTTTATAGCTCGTCTATTCCATATTTTGTCTATGGCTTTTAAAATAGTTGTTGCTCTGGTTATTCTAATTTTTATCTCTTTTTTGGGGTCCAAGTTATGTGTCATGTGGCATCCAAGATATGTGAAGTGTTCCACATTTTCCAGTTGAAATCTGTCTATCGTAACTCTGTTCAGTAACTCCTGTTGTCCGAATATCACTGTTTTAGTTTTTTCAAAGTTGACATTTAGTCCATATCTTTTTCCTTCTGTGTATTGTGTTTGCAATGTCTGTTCCAGCCTTGCTGCATCTTCTTCAATCAGGATGATGTCATCTGCAAAGAAGAGGTAGTTTATTCTCATGTCATTTATTGAAATGCCTCCACCTTCTTTTTTAATCTTATCTAGTGTTCTTCCCAGATGTGTGATGAAGATGATTGGTGATATTGGGTCCCCTTGTCTTGTGCCTTGACTAGTGGCAAACCAATCTCCAGTCTCACCTGCTATCCTGATTTTTTAACAAAACGTGCTTGGCTGTTTATATCTTTCAGCAGGCAGATCAATTTATTGTCCACACCACAGGATTCCAAGACAGCCCATGTTATATTTTGGTCAATATTATCGAATACTTTTTGGAAGTCCACAAAACAGCAGCATATCTTTTTGTTCTTTCTTCAAGCTTTCTCTGCTATTAATCTTAGTGCGAGTATCTGTTGCACTGTACTTCGATCTTTTCGAAATCCAGTTTGCTCATCAGGAAGATGTGCCTCCATATGAACCTTCAGGTGTATTGTTAATATTTTCATCTGCACTTTGCCAAGATGACTCATTAATGCAATAGTTCTGTAATTGGTGCATTCTAAAGCACTGCCTTTCTTATGAGGAACAACAACCAAGACCGATTTTTTCCACTCTTTGGGGAACACCCTGATCTCCATATTTCATTACATAGCTTATGCATTTCCAACTGATTCTCCCCCATATTTTAGCATCTTGCCTATTATGTTGTCATCTCCAGAACTCATGTTGTTCTTGAGATGTTTTATAGCCTTATTCACCTCCTCTTCCAATGTGTCATTTTTAAAGATCCCTGCTGGTGGAGAGATTGCTTTTAATTCTTCGATTACTCGCAGTATTATTTAGTTGATTTTTATATAGTTTGCTGCAATATCTTGTCCATCTGTGTATGATTTCTGTCTTGTCCATCAATACTTTACCATTTTCATCTTTGACTGCTACTGATCTTGTTTGCCACTTCCTATTGACATTTCTTATAAGTTTGTAGACCTCTCTAGTTTTGTGGTCTCCAATTACAATTACTGTTCAATGTCTTTCCACTGACCCTCCAACCATTTGGCTTTATCAGATCTTGCTGCTTTCCATACTCCATTGCATTTATGACGGTATAACTCATCTGCTGCCTCTGAATTATCTCTTTTAAGTTTCAGTTCTCTTTTCTCTTGAACCAATTTTAGGGTTTCCTGAGTTATCCATTTCTTGTTGATCTTTTCTCTTTCAGGAATTACTTCCTCTACTGCTTTTTTTTAGCTCTGTAGTCAGTCGTTCTGCTCTTGTATTTATATGTCAATACATCTGTGGGATTGGATGGTATACCAGCTCGTGTCGTAAGTGAAGCAGCTAAAGAATTGTCAGTGCCCTTGACTATTTTGTTTCATTTGAGTCTCGGGTCTGGGTTAGTCCAGAGGGGGTGGAAAGAGAGGAAAATAGTTCCACTGCATAAAGGAGGTTCTAAGACTGCTGTTGTAAATTACCGACCGATTAGCATATCAGGAATCGTTGTCAAGGTCTTGGAGAAATTAGTCAAGAAAAAAATACCGGATTGGATAGATGAAAATGGGATACTGTATTGCGAACAACATGGTTTTGTGAAGGGTAGATCATGCTTCAGTAACTTGCTCAAGTTTTATAATACAGTGATGGCTGAACTGGATAAGGGTAATGGGTTTACAGTGATTCTACTGGACCTTGCTAAGACCTTTGACAGGATACCACATGGAATTCTAATCAGTAAACTGCAGAATATGGGGATGGATATAAGGTTGGTGAGACATATAGGAGGGTGGTTGATGGAGGGATATCAGAGAGCGGTTTATTCAGGAGTAGAATCCAAAAGACGGCTTGTGACTAGAGGTGTGCTGCAGGGTTCTGTTCTTGGACCGCTACTTTTCAATTTGTTCATTAACGATATAGGAAAGGATCTGAGAGGAAGCGTTCACTTGTTTGCTGATGATGTAAAGTTGGGTAGAGCAATAGCGAGTGCACAGGATGTCAAAATTTTGCAAGATGATTTGGATAGTTTGGAAGACTGGGCTAAGGAAAATGGATGTTGATTTAATGTAGCAAAGTGTAAGGTTATGCATTTTGGGGTGAAAAGATTAGCAGCAGTATATCACATTGGTGGAACCATACTCCAGGAGATTGATGAGGCCAGGGATTTGGGAGTATTGGTGGATAGGGAGTTGAAGTTTAGGGGGCACATCGCAAAAGTGGCTAAATCATTCATCAAATCACTTGGTTGCTGAAAAATACTTTAACAAGCAGAGACAAACAAGTTATTGTTCCTCTGTATCGAGCCTTGATAAGATCCCATCTAGACTACTGTGCCCAGATATGGGTGCCAGGGTTTCTTCTTGATGGGGAGGAGGTAGAGAGGATCCCGAGACGAGTGACCAAGATGATAGCAGGTCTGTGGAATGAACCTTATGAGAACAGGTTGAAGATTTGTGGGTTGCAAAAATTGATTGATAGGCAGAAAAGGGGTGATGTGATTGAGACATTCAAGTGAAGAGTTTCTATAAGATTAAGTCAGAAGATATTTTTGAGAATAGGACTGGTGGTGGGAGGACTAGGGGCCATACATGGAAGCTGGGGAAGAATGTGGTTAGCAAGGGTGTTAGAGCTAGGTTTTTTACTTGGAGAGTGGTGAATGAGTGGAATAAGCTGCCAGAGTCTGTTGTGGGTGCTATGATTGTGAATGAGTTGTGAATGTCGAATAGTTGTTCTTGACATGACGTTAGGGCCTGCCTCGAAGAGTCTGTCAACTCCTAGGAGTTGCCCGAAATAATAATAATATTTTGTTTTTCGCTTGGGATCTTAAGCTTAGTTTCCAATGTGTTCTGATACGCTGTTCTTAGCCTGTCTTCAGTTAGTTTTGAGATGTCTCTAGCTTTTTGGAATTTTCCTTTGTACTTCTGTTTCAGTTTTAGCCTTATATTCACAATCACTAAGCTGTGGTCGGAATCAATATCAGTTCCTTGGAATGATCTGCACTGTTGAACTGCTGTAATATATTGGGTTCTCCATTTCTGGTCTATTAATATCAGGTCAATCAAATTCCTGTGTTTGCCATCAAAGGAGCACCAGGTCCATTTACAACAATCTTTTTGTTGGAATTTGGTATTGCAAATCATAGGTTGTTATCTGTTTCAAATTCCAGAAGCATCTCTCCAAGTTCATTTCTTTCTCCATATCCATTTCCCATAACCTTTTCCCATCCTGTGTTATTTGGCAATCTTTGCATTCCAGTCTCCTGCAATGATGAGCATATCCTGCTTCGGCACCTCATCAATTTCTAGTTGTAAATCCCTGTAAAATCTCTCAATATTTTCATCTGCACTCTCTGCAGTGGGCACATATATTTGAATGGTCATGATATTAAATGGTTGGGTACCGAATCTTGCAATCATTATTCTTCCACTAACTGGTTTGTATCCTATCATTGCTTGACAGGCCTTGTTACTTAGCAGGAAATCTACACCTGCTTCATGCTTACTTTCATTTCCTGACCAGAGAACTCTTCCACCATTTGATTCTCCTGACAATGTCCATCTCATTTCTGAAATACCCAATATATCGCATCTGTATTTCTTCATTTCTTCTTGAAGCAACTGCAATTTTCCAGTTGCCCAGAGTGTACGGACATTCCATGTACCAATTGGAAAATTGGTGGAATTCATACTGGACTTAAATGTTTAAGAAGTTCCCCATTCACAGTCACTTTTTAATGACATGCTCCAAAACAGAACTGCAGTGTAGTTTAAATAGTTCCACTAATAACAGATATAAGACTAATAGGGAACAATTAGATCACTCCAAAAATAGTAGCATATACATTAGGGGAATTTGGAAATAATGAAAAAAATATTCAAACATAAGCCACTATTGAAACCAGCTTCCTTTATCTGCTCTTCAAAGATGCACAATTTCCATTATCAGCAATAGAAGCATATATACAAGATATACTGTCAATGTGATCTCTTCTTTTAGATAATATGAAAGATCTATGGAACAAAACAAAGAAGTGAAGAATGCTGGCCTGGTTGGCCAAGTGGATAGCATATCTGCTCTCCAGCCAAAAGGCTGTGGGCATGGATGTTTGTGATTGTTTGTGGAAATACCAGTGGTGGTTGACGGTAGATGGCATTGGTGTAGTTGTGGCCACTTGTTAATTGAATGGTGGAGATGGAGTTGCAGAGCAGGTGTCCTCCCTCGATGAGTCCCTGGACTCCCTGGAGGTGTCAAATAATAATAATAAAGAACACAAAAATTATACATTTATGAATCAATATGGAAAAGTGGACTAGCAGGCAATGCTTGACACCCTTGACACCCATGCAGTGAGATGTAAAAAATCCCTATACTAAACACACCATTTCAAAACATAAAAGGTTATTCTGGGAACCAGCAGATAATCCACAGAACATTCCTAACTTAAAAGACTTAAATTTGGCTGTAAAAAATGCCGAAGATTTGGGAGATTGTCATCCTCCACACAGATATACCAAATATAGAATTGGCTACTTTTGATGCATCCTGAAAGCATAGTCAGATAACTAAGATGAGTGTTCTTAAATATTAAATTCTTGAAATTTTGTGTTTTTATTCAATTATATATTATATGCCTTAATGATCTCAGTGTGATTAATTTTGAAAATGCTCCTAGTAAATGTTTTACATCTTAGCCAAAATATCATTATTTGCTTTTTTACCTTTTGTGTGTGATAATCCATTAAACTTGCATAATAGTATGAGCTTCTGATAGTTAAGACATCAATATATTTTGTTGATACTTAAGTTAATATATTGAGATTCACCTTTTCCTTATATGCAAGAAACTTGTTTACTTCTTTCATTGCTATTCTTCTGTTATTCATTCTTCCTTCCTCTGTACAGCAGATAAACTCTGAAATCTCTTTCCTCCTGCGATCATGTTCTTCTAAACCTAGTTGAACTATATCATGACACAGTTCTGAAAACTGATCCTTAAATCTTTTAATAGTGAAGGTTTTTGAAAAACTAACTGATACATATTTTGGTAATAAAAGTCAACACATATTTCTTTTTTCCCGATCTCAGTTCATTAAAAAAAAAAAAAAAAAAAATTGAGTGAACTCAAACAGAATTTCTGAATATAGCGGCATGTATCACTACTAAAAACAGAACCTACTGTTGTCATCAAATTATGGCATAGCTGTCTGTTGTTTCAAATAACTTTTTATTTTATTATTATTACATAGAGAGAGAGAGAGAGATGATAAATTTGAAAAGCTGGTTATTAAATCTTTTGATAGAAAAAACTGAGAATCTCTGCAACAGTTGTTTCAATCTGTCCAGTATTGTTCATAAATTAGGAAACTCATTAAATAGACTAATAGCCCTGGAAAAGATCCTCTGCAGCATGATATCTGTGAAAGTCTTTAGGTGGTAGATAAATTTCATCACCCAGTGTAAGACCACAGCACTGCTTCCATGAAGCCTAAAATAGTTTTAGCAATAATTGTGATATGAGCAGGTTAACAGATATCTTTCCCATTCAACACTTTTTGCAGGGATAATTATCATAATATAAAAATAGAAACTAAGCAAGGGAATGTAATCTTCAAATCTTGGTGGATATGCAGAAGACAAATAACATAACAGAAACACATAAGATAGTGTGTACTTGTTAAAAAAGAGTGAGTAAGGAAGTCAGATTTTTTACATAGGAGCAGTCAAGGCATTCTGAATGCACTACCACAGAATGCAAGGCATGTGGTGATGGATGAGTTTATGGTAAAATATGGTCTAACCCAGAGAAACTACAACATGCATTTCATAGAGGCCAGTAAGTACTAATCACACAAATGAACGGCAGTCATGTGATAGCCATATTTATGAGAAGAAGTCAGTTGTAGTTAATAATATTATTATTATTAAGAGAGAGCTCCAGGGAATCAGGGACTCATTGAGGGAGGCCAATATACTACACAAACTAGCCATCATACTTATTCTTGAATTCATTCACACTGTTTGCACACAACATCCAAAGGCAATCCATTCCAATCATTATTATTATTATTATCCCAAGTCCTCATGGAGTCAAAGACTCATCTGTGAGCAAGGACCTCCCAGATAAGACACTGTATGATGAGCACACACAGCTCATCATACAGTGTCTTAAACACACAAACTCCTCTTGCAAACACCACACTCTCAGGCAAGGCATTCCAATCATTTACGACTCTGCATGGAAAAAAAAAAAAACCTGCCTCTCATTCCCCTACTCACCCCCTCTTTATACAGTTTCCAGGGATGACTTTTGGTTCTCTCCCGATCTCCCACCATTTTCTGTAGAACTTCCTTGATCCTATAACAACCCCTTACCAACTTGTAGGTCTCTATTATATCTCCCCTCTTCCTCCTGTCCACCAGACTCTGCAAATTATATCTTTTCAATCTTTCCTCATACTCGACATTCCAGGGGTCAGAAACTACTTTAGTCAGTCGCCTTTAGACCCTTTCCAACATCTCTTCATCCTTCTGAAAACCAGGTGACCAAATATGGGCACAATAATCCATGTGTGGACTAATCAAAGCCTTATATGACGGAACAACAATCTCCCTACTTCTACAAGTCAGTGTCCTCTGCATCATTCCCAGAAGCCTTTGTGTTGTCTTCACAATTTTGGCTACGTATCCCCTAAATTTCAGATTCTTATCCACTATCACCCCTAGATCTCTTATTTCCTCCACCTCCAACAATATATCCTCATCAAGCATAAATTCTGCATCCCATCTTTGTTTTCCAAATTTTAAAACCGTACATTTTGCAACATTGAACTCACATCCCCATTTCTGTGCCCAATCACTCAATTTATTCAAGTCTTCTTGTAAGGCCACAACATCTTCTCTGCTCTTCACAGTTCGTCCCAACTTCGCATCATCTGCAAACAACTGAATATCTCCATCCAAATCTTCACCAATATTATTAATATACAAGTTAAACAGTAATGGCACTAAAACAGACCCCTCAGGCACTCCACTAGCGACTTTCCTTTTCCTGCATATCGCTCCCCCATACACAACTTGTTGATACCTATCAGAGTCTGTCTCCAATGCACTAATCGAATATCCAATCCCATCTGCTTTAGTTTGACTGTCAACTTATCATGAGGTTCTCTATCAAAAGCATTTGCAAAATCCAAGTATATTACTGTGTATCCTTCTCCTCTGTCCAAGGAAGCAGTCACTTTATTGTAATAAGTACATAGATTACTAAAACATAACCTCCATTTAGCAAATCCATGCTGACCATCAAAGATAATACCATTGCTGTCAACCCAATTCTGAATCCTAGTTCTCGCATGCTTCTCCAACAACTTAACCACATCACCTGACACACATATGGGCCTACAGTTCGATGTGTGAGTTTGATCACCTCCTTTATAAAGTGGCACAATCTTGCCCTCCTTCCACTCCTTAGGAACTTGACCGAGAGCAAGACTTGAACTAAAAAAAATGTCAGGGCAGGTGTCAACTCCCTGGCACATTCCTTCAAAATACATGGTGATATATTATCAAGTCCCACAGCCTTATTAACCTCATTTGCTAAACTCCCCATACACCTCTTGCTCACTTACAGTCAGTCTCTCCTCCCCATCATCAACTGCTCTCAATCTCTCCATGTAGTCACATTCACAAGATTGAAAGACCCTTATGAACTGCTCATTAAGTATCTCTACCACACATTCTGCAACAGCTGTTATACCATTTTCTCCTATCAATGTCATCCTTCCATAATCATTCTTTCTTTTGCTGGCTACATATCGAAAGAACTCCTTAGGATTCTTTTTGGCTTCATTTAGCTAACTGCTGTTTATGCCTCTCTTTAGCTACCCTTACCAACCAAGTCTTTGCCCAGTCTTTGTAGTCCTCATGGAATTGGTCATCATCATATGTATCAAGGATTTAGGCCTAACATGGCCTGTTCCGGCCTTAGAAGTCATCGTTGAATCGTTTAAGAGGACGTCCTGGTTTTCTTTTTTCTAATGGCTTGTACTTTAAGGCTTGTTTTAGTAATCTTTCTGTTTTCATTCTTTGAATGTGTTCCATCCATTTATGTTTATATTTTTTAATTTTTTCTATTACTGGTTCTCGGTTTAATTCTTTCATAATATCTTCGTTTCTTTTGTGATCAAATAGGGTATACTTTCAGTTTTTCTCATAAACTTCATTTCTGCTGTTGTTAATCTTTGTTTATCTTTTTGTTTTATTGTCCAGATTTCGCTTCCATACACTAAGACCGGTAAGGCTAATGTATTGTATACTTTTAGCCTGGTTTGTTTTTGAACTAGGTTTGGTTTAAATATAGAGTTAATTACACCTGTTATTTTTAAATATTTTACAATTTTTACGTTTATATCTTTTTCATTTTCATATGTGATCATACATCCTAGGTAGTTAAATGAATTCACCTGTTCTAAGATCTTGTTATCTATTACTATTTTAGTTCTTGCTGGATCTTGTCATTTAAAGGCCACAGTTTTTGATTTTTCCGTTGATATTATCATACCATAATCTTTGGATATCTCATTTAGATTTAAAATAGCTTTCTGTAAGTTATCTTCAGAATTTGTAATTATTATTTGGTCGTCTACAAAGAGGAGAGTGTTTAAGTTAACTGTAGGTGAAAGTTTAATTCCTAGATGTAAATTTTTACTCCATTTTATTATTATTTCATTTAAGTAGATATTAAAAAGAGTTGCTGAGAGGGGACATCCCTGTTGGACCCCTTGGTTTATCTCTCTTGTATATGATAGCTCGTGATTTAATCTTATTTGTATTTGATTATTTTCGTATATACTTGTGATAGCTTTTAGGATATTATTTGGTATTTGTCTTTCTTTTAATATGTTAAATAATATGTTTCTTTTAACTTTGTCAAATGCTTTTTCAAAGTCAATAAATGCAATATGTGTTTCTAAATTATATTCTCTTCTTTTCTCTATTATTAATTTTCTAAATCCATTCTGTACCTCTAGAATAAAGTTTTCGGAATATTTCATTAGTTTGTTATTTAAGATTCTGCTATATATTTTGTAACAGGAATTTAGTATACTGATACCACTATAGTTTTTAGGGTCATCTCTATTACCTTTCTTAAAGATTGGAATCACAATTGCTTTTTTCCATTCTATTGGGGGGATACCAGTTGAGTAAATTTTATTTAAAAATAATAAGAGTCTTAAATATAAAGAGCCAATAAGCTTCATTTCGGCAATATAAACAATATTTTAAATTAAGGGGATATAAAATCCACATTGTTTTAAAACTGAATAAGAAACTCAAAGATTGGAATCAGAGAGTTTCAAGCCGAATATAGTAAACTATAAAGTATCGGCGATCACTAGCGTGAGCTAATGCAAGTGACCCTAGTACGTAGTACAATACCGGACAACTCGTTGCAAAGGTGGGGAAAGTTCAGATCGCTATTCTTAGGTATTTTCCATAATGTAAAAACACATTTCCTAGGAAATGTATGCTGTTATTACATTATGGAGGGAGGTCACTACCCAGACCGGTTTTAGCCTTTTTTGAGGCATCATCAGTGAGTAGCTAGACCATAATACCAAAGTGTATAGCGAAAAGAACTTATATACTCTGCTATATGAGTTTCCAAAGAGGTGCAACCATTAAGTTACTTAAATATAAAGAGCTAATAAGCTTCATTTCGGTGATATAAACAATATTTTAAATTAAGGGGATATAAAATCCACATTGTTTTAAAACTGAATAAGAAACTCAAAGATTGGAATCAGAGAGTTTCATGCCGAATATAGTAAACTATAAAGTATCGGCGATCACTAGCGTGAGCTAATGCAAGTGACCCTAGTACATAGTACAATATTGTACTACATACTACATACTAGGGTCACTTGCATCAGCTCACGCTAGTGATCGCCGATACTTTATAGTTTACTATATTCGGCATGAAACTCTCTGATTCCAATCTTTGAGTTTCTTATTCGGTTTTAAAACAATGTGGATTTTATATCCCCTTAATTTAAAATAAGAGTCTTTCTTTGAATCTTGTTCCTGCATATTTATATAGTTCTGAACCTAGCTTATCTTCTCCAGGTGATTTTCCGTTTCTTGTTTCTTTCAGGCTGATTTCTAATTCTTCTTCAGTTATTTCCTTTTCATTTTCGTTAATTGTTTGCCAGCTGTCTTTTTTAAAATATTTGTCTGTCCACAGTTCTGTGTAGTAATTTAGAAATTCTTCTAATTTCAATTCAGTGTTTAATTTTATGTTTTCTTTGTTATCTGCATTTAGGTGTTTCAAAATCTTAATATACATTGGGTCTTATTTTATATAAATCATGTTCTAAATTAGAAACAAATTTATTCCATGATTCTCTTCTATGTCTTTTTCTGACTTCTCTTTTAGCTATGGCTCTTATTCTTTTATATTCTATTTCATCTTCTAATCTTTTACTGCTTAACCATTTGTGATAGGCTTCTTTTTTCTTTTTGATTATTTCTTTGATTGTATCATCCCAGATCTTTAGTTTTTTTCTTTTATTGAATTTTTTTGGTCTTTCCTAAGCTTTCATTTGCTGCTGCATTTAGTATCGTTTTTATATTAAGCCATTCTATTTCTATTTCTTCATTTTGTTTTATTTTATCTAGATATTGGTTAATTCTTTGTTCATATAGCCATTGTACATTTGTGTCATTCAATAGTCTAGTTTTATAAACAAATGTTTCAATTTTTCTTTCTGTTCTTGTTACTTGTAGCCATTTAGGTGGTAATTTTAATTTTATTTTAACAAGGAAGTGGTCACTGCTTATTTCATATCCTCTGTGAACTCTAACATCTAGTGAAAATTTTGATGTCTTTTCATTTAATATGAAGTAATATAATATTGATTTCCATCTTCTTGCTGCCCACGTATATTTATGTATGTCTTTATGTTTATAGAAGGAATTCATTATTTTTAGGTTATTATAAACTACAAAGTCAATCAATTTTTTACCATTTCTGTTTACAGTGTGTTCTCCATGTATTCCTATATTATTATTAATTTTCGTGTTTCCAATTATTGCATTTAAGTCTCCTGCTAAAATTATGTAATCATTTTTATTTATTTTATTATATATGTTTTGTAGCTGATTATAAAAATCAATATTATCCTGTTCTCTTCCTTCTTCATGGAATTGGTTATTTGCTAAAACATAACACCCTCATTAAACCCATGTTGCTCATTGCAAAGTAGAAATTCAGTGTCAACCCATTTCTGAATGTCAGTCCTAACCAATTTTTCCAAAATTTTCACCACCACTCCTGAGATACTAATTGGTCGATAGTTGGATACATCGATCTTTACATCACCCTTGTGCAATGGAATTACCATAAATTCTTTTCATTCCTGCAGAATCTTTCCTATTCTGAGACTCATATTAAACAGCCTGGTCAAAGGAATAGACAGTTCTGCTGAACACTCTTTTGGCACATGTGCTGCTATCTCATCAGTCCCTGTTGCTGAAATCTTATTCAGTTTGTGCAACAGCTCTAATACCTCGTCATCATACACCTGAGTTTCTCTATACGGTGAAGAGGTAGAAGTGAGCTCAATGTCATGTACAACAGGTTGATAACTTTTAACAAAATGGACACTTATTAGTTGAACAACCTCTTCTGCATCTGTAATCCTAACACAATCTGGATTTAGAAGAGTTATTCTTTCATATTCATTCTTTCTTTTACTTGCAGCATATCAACAGAATTCTTGTGGGTTGTCTTTAGCACACAGAGCCAGTTTCTTTTCATACTCAGACTTTGCTGTCTGTACAACAGTTGTGACTATTCTAGCCTGCTGCTTATAATTTTCATAATGCACATCATTCTTATGCACACTGTATTTCTTCCACATCATTCTTTTATTATGAATCACTTGCTTAATAAGATTACACATCCATTTGACATCTATCCTATTTATTCTTTGAAGAACTTCCAGGACACACTCTGATATCGCATAATTTAAGTATGGTTTAAATGCTTCCCATTTTATTAGTTAAATATTATCACCACTATGGAGTCAGTAGTCATCATGGTAGATCTCGTTCAATTGGCAATGCATATGTTATATTGTACCATAAGTTTTCATACTCTGTGCAATCACAATCTTCTGGCAATGCATCCCACTCACTTAATATCTACATATCAAAAAATCTGTTTCCTATTCTTTTGCTCAGATAACTTTATAATGTTAAGGGATCAAAGTTTTGCAAGCGTATGGAAATAATCTCTTCCATATTTGGCAACAGTTGCCTGGAGAAAGTATTGGAATGCGACCTAATGTAGAGTCACAGAAAATAGATCATCTTGGGAGGAATGTTGAGGATATGTATGTAAATTCAATTAGGATGTGTAGACATACTAGTGATAGGAATGTAAATGAGCACAGTTATGAATCTGCTGAATGGATGGACAACACTTTGGGTTTGGGTATTTTGAGTCTGCATGTATGGAGAAAGAGAAAGTTACCCAGATGGGTAAAGTCGACTGTAGATTTAAGTATAAGAAAAAGCAAGGAAGTTTGCTATATCTATATGCAAATGCCACGTGCATTGAAAACAAAGTCATTGAGTTTGTTGCTTTGGTGAATATGTTGTCACTTAAAATTGTTGCCATTAGTAAAACCTCATTCCCAGAATTGAATGTTGTAAACCAGAATAGGGCAAAGGATATAGTATTTTCAGGAATGACAGAAGAGATAGGAGAGGGAGTACTGCTAATGATATTAAGCAACTTGAGTCTGGTGTATAAGCACATGAAAACTATAATGGTAATAATTTCCCATGTAGCACTAATCATGTTGGAGGCTTAATGGATTTTTTACAACACTCAGAAAGGATTAAAGAAGAATTTAATGCTTCCTATATTTCGTCCTAGTCACTAGGACATCGACGGGGATTACAAAAATAACTAATGTAACATGTACACAAATATCAAACAATACTCAGCCCAACCACGTGGGTGACACTAAAGTCCTATCTAGGCGGAGCGCCCTCTAAGGGCAGTTGTAAGTGGCCTGGAATGTAAGGCGAGACTTCTGGTGATGAGTGTTTCCCAAATCTTCGGAAGCTTAATGCAACCGTATTTATTAAGGTTTGGTTGAATTTTGAGAGCTGCTGCTGCTTCTAAGAAAAGTCTCTCTTTCTTGAATTTGCTGTGATGGAGCATGGTGGTTTTCTTCCATGATACCCAGTGGGTGGTGTCCAAGACATGGTCTGCCAAGCCTGAATGACCATAGTTGTGTTTACAGATGTAAGACTTGTGTTCCTCTAGGCGGATGGATGCTGATCTGCCTGTCTGTCCAAAGTATGCCAGCTTACAGGAACAGGGTACTTTGCAAACTCCAGGCAGAGAGAGAGAGAGAGAGAGGAGGGAGCTGATCTTTAGTAGAACAGATAAGGGTAGCAAGTTTGCGGTGGGGCTTATATGCTGTGTGTAGGTTATACTTTTTTAGAATCTTGGCTATTTTTTCGGATGTGCCATGGATGTAGGGTATGGTGATGGCATTTTTAAATTCTTGTTGACGAGAAGGACGGAGAATGGGGGAGGAACTGATTATTTTTTTGATACTGTGATCACTGTAGTCATTGGAGAGGAAGGTGTTGTGTATGTGGTTAAGCTCAGTAGTGAGGGCGGTTCCACTGGAACAAAGATTGTGAACTCTACTGGTAAGAGTTTTAATAATGCCATATTGTTGAGAGGGGTGGTGGTGGGAGAGTTTGTGAATGTATCTGCCTGTGTGTGTGGGTTTTCTGTATACAGTGAAGGCAAGTGTATCATTAGGCAGGGGTGTGACTAAGGTGTCTAGGAAGGGTAAACAATTGTTCTTTTCCTTTTCCATAGTAAACTGGATTCTTGGATGTAGGCTATTGAGATGACTGAGGAAGGAGTCTAACGTGTCTGGGCCATGAGGCCAAATAGAGAACACATCATCTACATATCTTAGCCAGATAGGTTTGAGTGGGGCTGAGTCTATGGCTCATTTTTCGAAATCTTCCATATAGAAATTAGCAAGAGGGGGAGAGAGGGGGGGGAACCCATGGCGGTTCCCTCTATCTGCTTGTAGATTTTGTTCTTCCAAGAAAAATACCCAGAGTTAATGGCAAAGGAAAAGAGATCTAAGATGTCAGATGGAAAAACATTTTCTAAGAGAGTTAAGGTGTCAGTTAAGGGAATATTGGTAAACAAAGAGGAGATATCAAAGCTTACCAATATGTCTGTGTTATTCAAGGTTAAATTTTCTACGAGGGCTTTAAAGTGGGTCGAGTTTTTTATATAGGAAGAGGATCTTCCAGTGAGGGGGGTCAGAGAGTTGGCCAGCTGTTTAGACAGTCTATAGCAAGGTGCATTGGTGGCATCTACTATAGGTCTGAGTGGGGAATTGGGTTCGTGTATTTTTGGTAAACCGTATATTCGGGGGGGATGGGAGCGGAAAGGTTTAAGTTTTTTCGTGGTGTCAGGGGGCCAGGAAGATACTTTTTTAAGTAAGATTTTTAATTTCTTAACTTGTGTTTTTGTGGGATCGTGTTCTAGCGGGATGTAGGTAGCGCGATCGCGGAGGATAATGTTCATTTTACGATTGTATTCACTCACTTCTATTGTTTGATATTTGTGTACATGTTACATTAGTTATTTTTGTAATCCCCGTCGATGTCCTAGTGACTAGGACGAAATATACGAAGCATTAAATTCTTTTTTAATCCTTTCTGAGTGTTGTAAAAAATCCATTAAGCCTCCAACATGATGTCTTCACAGCACTTAAGCCTCTACACACGCATGTAGCACTAAGTTTGAAGCTATCTGAAGTGGAGGCTAACAGGATGAAATATATGGTGGGGTGTTGCTACAGGCAATTCATATGCTGGGGATGAACTTTAGCCTGATTACCCTGGTACCAAATGAACAATTATTATGGGCAACTTAAATTATCTGAATATTGATTGGAATCAAAGAAAACTCATGATAAGAACAAAGAAGAATTTATTGATTTGTTAAGTGACAACTTTATCCAGCATTATGTGAAAGAAGCAACTTGAGGACAAAGAGTGTTAAATTTGATTATAGCATCATAAGGTCTCTTAGTTAAGGATGTGAATATTTTGCCATCAGCTGGTGCAGCGATCATGCTGTACTGCCTTGGGAAATAGCCAGCTATATGGATGTCCCAATCAGGACATGTTATACACTGAACTACAAATCTGAAAATGATGACAAACTCAGAGAATACTATCTTTAGTTCCACGATATTAGTTATTGAATGGGAAAGATATGAGTAGTGTATGGGAAGCTTTTGAAAAGATGCAATATCTGAATGTGTTCCAGAGGTCAAAGAATACAAAATGGGAGTGAAATAGATGTGCAATCTCATTAAACAAGAGATCCATAAGAAGATGGCATGGAAGGAATATGTGAGAATAACAGTGAGAAGAGTTATGAAATAATTATAAAGCTCAGACCAGAAAAAGTTGAGTATTGTATAGAAAGCTTAGTTGCAGTATGAAAAGAAATTGGCTGCCAAGCTAAAGACAACCCAGAAGAATTTTATTGTTATGCTACAAGTAAAAGAAAGAATAGCTTTAGTGAATGCAGACAGTACCCTAGTATAAGAAGCAGATGAGGTAATTCAAATAATGAGTGCCCACTTCACTAAGATCTATCGACATGGTGTATGCAACATTATACTAGATGAAGTGATAGGAGTTCGCAAGAATGAGGTTCTAGAGCTGCTGCATAACCTGGATAAGAATTTGGTGGGACAGGTGGGATATCAGCATGCATGCTAAAGGAATGTTTAGCTGAACTGGCTAGGCCCTTGACATGATTATATAATTTCAGTTCTTAACTCAGGAAAGATCCCACAGGAATGGAAAGAACGTATTATAAATGTATGCTACAAAGACAATATTAGGATTATGCAATGAAGATTATGAGGATTGATTGAGAGTATATGGACTGCAGACACTGGTAGATAGACAGAAGAAAGAGGAATGATATGATAGAAGTCTATAAACTTTTGAGATGTTACAGGATATCAGTATAAATTTTTCATTATGTGGAAGGTAGGGAGAATACAGTGGGCATCTGTAGAAGTTAAGTTTGTGTGTAGTTAAGAAAGGAGTAGGAGCTAAATTTTTCTCTCACGGAGTTGTGAGTCAGTGGAACAATTTGCTGTTGAAGTAGTAAATGCATTTAGTGTGAAAGAGTTTAATGAATGAAAGATATGAGAGCTGGTGTGGGGTGATGTATGGCCTCCCACAGTGAGTCCTTGACTCCTTGGAGGTCTAATTAATAATATAGATACTACTACTAGTTAAACTCTTTGATGAAATTGATATTGTATGCTTTAAGGGAACATGAGTTGTAGACATTACTGAAATGAATAGCAGTTGGTATATATAAAACATAACTCCACCATGGGATCCTTAGGGGTCTCATGCCAGTCCCAAGCCTGGATAAAGGAGGCAGGGTCGTTCAGATGAGTGTCGATTTTCTGACTGTAAAGAAAAAACATGATTGTTATCTGATGCCTATACAATCAACAGCTACAACATGCCGGCTCGGGCGTTGCCTGGATAAACAAGGTCCGCGATACCAATCGAGCGATCGGGGTTGGATCGAAAAGTGGGATACCAAAAGGAAACAGAAACTGAAACTAACAGAACTGTTATCAGTAGGAATGGAATGTGCGGACACTCTGGATGTCAGGAAAATTAGAACTACTTCGTGAGGAAATGAAGAGATATTGGTGGGATATGCTAGGATTGGCAGAGATGAGATGGACATCATCTGGAGAGATCAATGGATGCGAAGTAATATGGTCAGGACATGACACCATGCACGAAGCAGGAGTTGGCTTCCTTCTTAGCAAAACAGCTCGAGAGGCACTGTTAGGCTATAGACCAGTTAATGAACGAATCATAGTAGCAAGATTTCGGGCAAAACCATTCAACATATCAATAGTCCAGATATATGCACCCACATCTGACAGCACAGATGAGGATATTCACTTATTCTACAAACATCTGACAGAGACAATAGAAACACTACCAAAGCAAGATGTGCTAATTATTGAAGGAGATTGGAATGCCAAAGTTGGAATAGATAATGATGGTTGGGAAAGAGTCATGGGAAAATATGGTTTCAGAGAAAGAAATGAACGAGGTGAAAAATTGTTAGAATTTGCTGTGGACCACGAGATGATCTGTAACACAACATTCCAACAAAAGGAGTGTAGAAAATGGACGTGGCGATCAAAATGATGGGAAAACCAAAAACATGATTGATATGATTATGATTAAAAGAAGATGGATAACATCAGTACAGCAATGTCGAACTTTTCAAGGAGCAGATATAGACTCAGACCATAGTTTAGTGGTTGCAAACATCAAGATGAAATTAAAAAAGAAATATAAACCCCAACATCAGAATAGAAGAGATACAGCACAGATAAGTAAAGCAGAAATAGGAAGAAGGTACAGAACAGTGTTAGAAGAGAAACTTAAAAGTGTGGAGAAAGAAAAAAACTCGAATTTAAGAGTGAAAAGAGTAATGAAGGCGATAGAAGATGCAGTTGAAGAAACAGTACCAGAAGAAGAAAAGATCAAGAAGAAATGGATTACACAAGAAACACTGAAGTTAGTACAGGAGAAAAGAATGTTGAAGATAAGAAGGGATACATCAGAACAAATAGAAGAGCAATATAGAAGAAAGTGTAATGAGGTGAAAACAGCAGTCAGAATGGATAAGATGAAATGGTTAGAAGCCCAATGCAACAATATAGAACAGTACTATGGAGAGCATAAAACAAGGGAGATATACAAAATAATCAGAACCATTAATAGAAAGTGGCAACCAAAACAGACCATAATTAAAGATGAAAAAGGCAAAGTATTGATGAATAAAGAAAAAATTGTACAGCAGTAGACAAGATACTGTAATGAGTTATATGAAGAAAAACTAGATTCAGATAGCGTTGGGAAACTGACTGAAGAATTGAAGCAGATATCACCACCAAGTAATGAGCATGATATGGACATTTTAAGAGGAGAGGTAGAAAAAGCTATAGGACGGCTAAAACACAACAAGAGTCCTGGTAACGATAACATTACTGGAGAAATGATTAAATATAGTGGGGAAAGTATGGTTAAAGAAATGCACCAACTATGCAATATGGTATGGAAAGAAGGGAAAAATGCAAAAATTATAGAACAATTGCCTTGATAAGTCACCTTGGTAAAGTGATGATGATCATATTGACAGAAAGATTGAGAACACAATTGGAAGCCTACCTTGCAGACAAGCAAGCAGGATTTAGGAAGGACAGAACTACAATTCAACAGATTTTGACAATGAGGTTAATAGCAGAGAAAGCTAGGAGAAAAAACAAAAACATATATACTTGCTTTGTTGATTTTCAGAAAGCATTTGACAGTTATTGACCAGAAAGTGACATTAGCAGTTCTGGAATCCTATGGAATTGATAAAAAAACTAATAGCTATATTAAAAGATTTATCAGAATTCAGTTGCAACAGTTAGAATAGGTGATGATTTGGGGAAATGGTTTAAAACAAGCAGATGTACTAGACAGGGAGACCCATCACCAAGCATTTTCATTGCACATTTAGAAAGAGCAATGGATAAAATGAAAGAAGATGCCAAAGGAATATCTGTACACGGAATGAGAATTAACAATCTGAGATTTGAAGATGACATTGTTATTATTGAAGAAGACGAAAGAGAACTATAAAAAACACTGCAACTGTTAAATGAGGAAGGGAAGAGATCTGGACTTGTTATGAACTTGGAAAAAACAAAGACAATGGTATTTGGTGAGCAGAACATGAAACAAAAGATACAAGTGGATGGAACTGATATAGAAAATGTAGAACAATTCACATATTTGGAAAGTAAACATATGACTTGGACTGTAAAAAAGAAATAAAGATCAGGATTGCAAAGGGAAGAACAAATCTGAAGGCCATGGATAACATCTGGAAAAGTAAAGTGATCAGTCTGCAAACAAAACTAAGAGTATTGGAAACATGCATCTTCAGCGGTGTACTGTGCGGATCTGAAACGTGGGTAATAAATAAGGAATCAAGAAAAAGAATTTTGGCATTTGAAAGAACTTGTTACAGGAAGATTCTAAGAATAGGATGAATACACCATGATAGAACTTTTCATTGGTTTTCACCAATGAAAAGCTCTATCAGAAGATACAACCAAAACAGAATCTAATGCAGAAGATTATAAAACGGAAGCTGCTATTTGGGCACATCTGTAGAATGAGTGAGGACCGGAAGATAAAGACATTTATGTTTTTTATTTTGGATGGTTTAAACAGAGGAGGTAGACCATACAGAGAATGGATAGACAATATAAAAGACTGGTGTGGAATGGGTGTACAAAAACTGTGACACTGTGCACTGGACAAAGAAAGGTGGAAGAAGATAGTGAAGTAGGCATCAGACATCAACGGGCAGTGAGCCCATGGTTCGTGATGATGATGATATATAAAACATGTAGATTAATTTTCTCCTATATATTTCATCCCTGTTATAAGGACAGAGAGAGAATAAAAACAATGGTCAAACAATGTTCACAACTGACATATCATATAGCATGTAACCAATTATATATTTGGTTTAATCCTTTGTGTGTGTGTGTTCCAAGAAACTGAGTTAGTTCTTGCATTTCCTTGGATTCTAATCTCTGAAGAAGAGCATGTTAATTTTTTTTTTTTTTTTTCTGCTTGGTTGTTGCTGTCAAGTCCATTGAAGAGCTACTAGATATGACCATGAGCCTGTAGCATGAAACTACTTTGGCAATCTGTTGAACTTTGATGGAGTTGAGCTTTTTTATAGTTATTGTCAATTTTCTCTAAAGCAGCAGCAATTGCTGGACAAGAATAGATATGGACAGGTGTTAGTTTGACTCCTGAACAGTTCTTCCATATTTCCTAGCCTCTAATACTGTCTGGCTGAATTTTCATGCCTTTAAAATGTTCTGTCCTTAGTCTGGTGAGGATTGTGGTTATTTTTCTATTTTTATTAATTTTGCTGATTTCATGCTTCTTCTTGATAGTTTGTTTTAACAATCTTACTTTTGCGACAGAATTAGCATCAGTTAATGGTAGTGAATATATTTTTTGAGGCTTGCTTCTTTGGCTAGTCTGTCTCATTGCCTTCAATATTTACATAGGCTAGTACCCATTGTAGTGTAGTTTTTATTTTTCAAATTTAAAGTAGTTAGATGTTCATGAATTTCCTGTGTGAATTTTGTTTTTTCATTATTTTTTAATGCATCAAGTGCAGATTTTGAGTTTCTGAAGATGGTGATGGTTATCACTTCTGTAATGTTTATTACTGGATTAGAGAGAACTTTAGAGCTGCTGGTATGGCTGTTAATTCATAAGTGAAGTTTTGAAGCTGTTTTGCTAGCTGTGGATTTGATTTGATATGCATTTCCTCACCTCCAGGTAGAATTAATAAAACTCCTGCTCCTCCTTGATTAACTGCTTCATTAGATAATCCATTAGTGTAGATGATGACATGGTTTAGTTTATTTAAGTGACATATAGTGTCATGTCCTTTTCTTTTATTTTCATGTTGTGGATCCCTTTTTGAACACGTTTCTAGGAGATTTAAGTGATCATTTTTTGGTGGTATAGTGGGAAAGAATGGCTCTTTACTTATTTTGATCGAGAAGTGCTCTAAGTCAATCTGTTTTCTAATTTCATGATCATATTGTAAAGTAGATGATCTCTTTAGTCTAGATTTTCCTGTCCAGGCATTACTCAGTCCCTGAGTAAGATGTGATCTCGCTGTTGGCTCTTGATTCTGTTAGTGAATTTAACTGTGGAGAGTTTTCTTTTGTCTTCTAGTATGTGAAGTCTGCACTCTTGTTGAACTTTTAAGTTATTTGTGGATGAGACTGCACCGATAATAATTTCTGCTGCTCTTCATTGTGCTCTGTCAAGTTTTTCTTTTGAGCTAGTAGAAGCTGGAGCCCAGATGGATGAGGCATATTCCATAGTGGGTCATATGAGTGCGGTATATGTAGTTTTGAGTTTCTTTGGTTTTGCATTTTGTTCCACAAAAAGCTTTGTGGAACAATATTAAGCTCTTTAAAAGCTTTATTAGATATATTTGTAATATGAGTTGTAAAAATTCAGTTCAGTATCTAGATTTAGATCTAAGTATTTTGGAGCCTCTGTTTTTCCTATTTTGATATTATATATTTTGATTTGGGGGTTGTTGTTATTATGTCTATTTTTTCTATCAGTGGAGAAATACTCAGTTTTTTTTTTTTTTCCAGGTTTATCTGTAATTTAAGTTCCTTTGCCCATCTTTCTAAGCATTGCATTGGTTTATTTAGGACTTTTTCAGATTGTTGAGGATTACTGATTGTGTGCCAGATTGCTATATCACCAACATAGCATGCTATTTTTATGTCATTTACGATGTGAGGATGAATATTGTTCATATAGATGTGAAATAGGAGTGGGCTTAAAATAGAATCTTGTGGGACTCCAGCCTAAGTTTGGTATGTGTTGGTATAAATTCGATTGATTTTTATTTTTCTTCCTTTCATGAAGTCTGAACCAAATTAATGCGTCCCCCCCTTATTCAGGTATCATATGCAATTTTCATTAACTTTTGTGTCCGCACGGTTAGCCTAGTGGCTTTGTGCTTAGCAACCATATGTTAGCTGGTCTTGGGTGTGGACAGTAAGGTTTTTCCCCCAGTTTATCTGGGGTTTTTCATCCCGCAAGCAGGCAAACCGGCCCCGTGAACACACGGATCTATAGCCATAAATACTTAACCCTCCCACGAGGGGGGCTCAACTCGCCCCAATAGGGATGGGAGAGAAAAGGGAGGAAACTCCATATGAATAAATAAATAAATTAACTCCATACATGATCGAAAGCAGCTATAAGATCCAAAAAGATTGCTGTTGTCTTCTTTGGTGGTTTTTCTTGGAAGCCATCTATGACTGATTGCCAAAAGCAAAATAATTGATCTATGGTGTGATGAGACCTGTATGCAGTTTGGTAGAAAGTTGATCTTGTTATTTTCTAAGAGCAAATTCATAAGTCTAGTATGTATTATTCTTTTGTTTGGTTTACAGAGAGTACTAGTCAAAGCTATTGGTTGACAGCTTTTACAGTCACTTGGTTTTATTAGGTTTGAGTATAGATATAATGACTGATGTTTTCTAGATTTATGGAAAACATCAATCATTAAATATCTATAGAAGACAGTTATTGGCTTTTTCTCCCATGTTTTTAATCATATGTCCAAAGATAAGATCAATTCTGGGTGATTTGTAAGGGGTCAAATTGACTAATTGCTGTTTCTAATTCTGTCATTGTGAGGTCCTTAGAAAATATGTCTTCAGAAGGATAGGTTCTGGATTGTATTAGCAGATGTTTTGATCAAGTGCTGAAACATTTCCCCTACATAGGACTTCTTCAACCCACACAACCTCAATCTATCCTCATATTGAACATTGCATGGACCACTCACCATCTTGGTTGCTTGCCTCTGAATCTTCTCCACCACTTCCTCATCCCCAAAAAACCTAGGAGATCAGACTTACACACAGTAAACCAGATGTGGGTGTATCAAGACCTTATAAAGAGGAATAACTTCTATGTATCTCTACTTGTTAATGTGTTCTTCAATAGTGAAGGAATCTTATGGGCAACCTGTGCCATTTGTTCTCTAAACTTTGTCTACCACCAATCCTAAATCTCTAGCTTCATCTATTTCCTGGAGTACAGTTCCATCAATGTGGTACACAGCTTATAATCTATTTATCCCAAAATGCATAACTTTACATTTCTCCACATTAAACTGATACCGATTATCCTTTCCTTCATGTTTACACGGTGATCAAAATACACCATGAAAATTATGGAAACAACTACAGCATTAGAGTAAAACTTTAGTTTAATATAAACCAAAATAAAATAAACTAAAATTAAACTAAAGTTTTACTCTAACACAGTAGTTGTTTCCATAATTTTCATGATGGTACCCATTATCTTTTGCCCATACTGAAAGCCTACTTAAATAGGTCTGCAAGCTTTTCACCTTGCCTTAAATAACTATTACTCTACCTAATTTTGCATCATCAGCAAACAACTGAATATTTCATTTATCATTTATACACAAAATAAACAGGAATGATCCCAGGACTGAATCTAGCAGCACACCACTAGTCACCTGTTTTCGCCTCGATTCTGCCCCTCCACATACCACTTTTTTTTGATATCTGCCAGCAGCTATCCATCGGAATAACTGGTGTCACATCAATCCCCCCCTTTTTTTTTTCATTTGCATAACAGAGTTCCATGAGATATGCTTTCAAATGCCTTTGCAAAATCCAGCAGAATCATCATGTAGCCATTTCCTTTGTGCAATTCAGCTGTTACTCTCTTATAAAAAGTTATTAAATTACTAAGGTATGACCTACCCTTTACAAAGCCATATTGCCCCTCATACAAAATTATATTTTTATCTTGAATTCTCTTTTTGACCAAATTTTCCAGTACTTTTACCAGCATGGCTGAGATACTGATTGGTCTATAATTTGCTACAGCAGTCTTAGAACCTCCCTTATGCAAGGAATTATTTTGCTCTCTTTCAAATCTCTTGGAACTTACCAGAGCTGAGACTTAAATTAAAGAGCCTGATCAGAAGCATTGCCAGTTCCCTTGCACATTTTTGCAAAACTGAGCTGATAACCCATCTGATCCAATGGCTGTATTTACATTGAGATTCTCTGATATCGTAAGAACCTCCAATTTATCCACCTCTGTTCCCACATTAGTGTCTGTACATATGTTAAAGCAGTAACCTCACTAGGATGATATAGCTTTTAAAAGAGGTCACTCAACTATTTCATCTGCTTCTGTCACTTCATGACCATCATTAAGGTTTTAATCTTAATTGTCATTCTTCCCCATAACGAAAGAACTATATGGAATTTGACGGAAGTTTTTACACTTGGCTATGCTACCAATTATATATTTGGTTTAATCCTTTATCCAAGTGTAAGCAAACAAAGTTTGCATCTGAAGTATTTTCAGGACTGGGGCAGCTCGTGGTAAAGGTGGTACAAGTTCTGATCACTTGCCTTAGTATGTCCCATATTGCAAAACACATCTCCTTGTGAACATATATAATATTATGCATTAAGGGAAGGGCCACTACCCAGACTGGTTTCGACCTTTATTGAGGTCTTGTCATTGGGAGACAGATCCAGAAGTGGTGATACTAAGGTGGAAGTAATGCAGAAGTCATATCACCATATACCAGTCGCCAAAAGGTGTCAACACCTCAACACCTTTTGGCAATTGGTATATGGTGATATTTCTGCATTACTTCCACCTTAGTATCACCACCTGTGGGTCTGGCTCCCACTGATGAGACCTCAATAAAGGTTGAAACTGGTCTGAGTAGTGGCCCTTCCCTTAATGCATAGCAATATACATGTCAGCAAGGAGATGTGCTTTGCATTATAGGAGATACTAAGCCAAGTGATCAGTTCTTATACCACCTTTACCACGAGTTGCCCCAGTCCTGAAAATACTAAAGGTGTAAACTTTGTTTGCTTACACTTGGATAAAGGATTAAACCAAATATATAATCTTTGGGATTTCCTTTGGCCTACTCAGCTAGCTTCTTTTCATAATCTGATTTTGCCTTCCTCGTCATGCTGTCACCTTTCTTGCCAGAGCTTGGTACTGTTCATGAGTTTGCTGGTCACCTTTCTCTTTATATAACCTACATGGCATTTTCTTCTCCTGCAGTGCATGCTTAATGATATTACTCATCCATCTAACTCCTACCTGATTAACCCTCCTTACTTTAAGTATACTATTTAATATTGCTTCCTCTAGATGACCCTTAACTATCTCCCATGCACTACTAACATCCTTACTCTGCATGTTTTATGCCATGAGACAGATTTAATCTTCTTCCTAAGCTTGTTATAATCACCTGCCTTGTAGTTCCACATATCACTCTTCTTGACAGAATATTCCTCATGTTTACAATCTCCCAAGTCAAGACGGTATGGTCACGTTCACCAATTGGAGACAATCTGGTTACCATAACCAAGGTGACCACATTGCCACCGATTACAAGGTCCAGTATTCTCACACCACTAGTTCCCTCCATCACATGCTTCCTGAAGTAATTATCTCTTAGTAGGTGTATACATTCCATTTCCTTCCTGTCTATATTATCTCCATAATTGAAGTACCCTGTAATAATTACTCGACCCATACTTGTACTGATTTGGTGATGTATGTCTTCCAGATCACCCGTGGAACTTCCTGGCCTATAGCAACAACCAACTGCATACTTTGTCTTACTGGCCTTAATCTCACAGACTGCTTCAAATGAACAGCTACCCTTGCCCCTATCTCCTATTATTTTTGGCTGCAATTCATCCACTATCATCATCAGTACCCCTCCCTCCATCCTTTCTCTATCTTTCCTGGAAATACTAAACCCTTCACATTCTATCCCTGCAACTAAATCATCTGCTGTTAGCTAAGTCTCACTAACGCCTATAACTTTTGGCATTGTTGCACTAATCAATGCAAAAAAAACTCCTCCCTCTTGTTCTTATTACTTTTGGTTTTAGTATATAGAAACTGCAGCATCCTTAGGCACCTACCTATACTTCCTGAACTGACTACAGTATTCAGTGTTTTTGCTTGAGAGATAAGATTCTGCACTTGGTCATTCTTACACTCGCTCGCCTCACCGATGCCTTCACACAAACTCACCTGCTTCCACCTTACTGCTTAAGTTTTCCTGAATTTGCTCTTCACCATGCTTGGTGAACAAAGTTCTCTCTAGACATCTAACATAAAAATCATTCAGATATAGTCCACATCAGCATTATACAAATCTTCTTTCTGTCAAACATAGACCACAGATCCACAAAGTCTACACCATTCCTTCTGCACAATATATGTATAGATTCATCAGCTACCAATACCTTCCTCCTCAGTTCACCCCAATCATAGCATGGCAGGAGACTTACAATCTTCACCTTCTCTCTCTCTTCAGTTCTGTCTCCTAACAAATCCTTTACATGCTCCATCATAGAATACATCACCTCTCAAATCATTTGTGCCAATCAAGACAATCAGTTCCTTCATTCTTACCTTTTTTTTTTGCATGTGGATGGCATGACTAATATTGTGAATTTTTGCACCCGAGAAACACGATTTTGTGCAACTTTCATTAAGTACTCTCCTGATCATTGAGTCTCTATACATACGAGGGACATCCAGAAAGTAAGTTCCGATGGGCTGTCAGAGAAACAAAAATATACTTACAAAAAAAAATTTATTGGAAACATTTCTACATAATTTCCATCATTGTTCAGGCACTTATCATAACGGGGCACCAAGAGTTGTATACCTTCATCAAGGTTGCCTGTGATGCAAACCATGTATTGACTGCTTCTTTGACCTCGTCGGCATCTTGAAACCGCCAGCCACCAAGGAAAGATTTCAGATATTTGAACAGGTAAAAGTCGCTTGTCGCAAGGTCAGGACTATATGGAGGATGATGGAATTGTTCCCAGCCGAAGGTGGCGAGAAGTTGTTGTGTTACTCTGGCCATGTGTGGGTGGGCGTTATCATGAATCAAAACAATGCCCCTGGTAAGCATGCCATGTCGTTTATTCTGGATCGCATGACGCAGTTTCTTAAGGTACATACTTGTGTTGACTGTGGAGTCTTGACCCAAGAAGTCTACCAGCAAAATTCCTTGTCTGTCCCAAAACACAGTGCACATGATTTTCCAAGTGGAAACCGTTGTCTTCAATTTTGTCTTGACTGGTCATGAGGTGTGCCTCCCCTCCATGGACTATTGTTTGGATTCAGTGGTTGCGTGCGACACCCAAGTCTTGTCTCCGGTGACAAATCTGCTCAGGAAAGCATCGTCATCCTAATTGGTAGCGTGTCAAGAATTCCAATGCACTGCCCAGCCGATTCACTTTGTGTTGTTCTGTAAGCAACTTCGGCACCCAGCATGCACACAATTTTCAATAATTCAGTTTCTCCAACGCAATTTCATGAAGACATGAACGTGAAACTTCTGCAAATTGCAGTGAGAGTGATGTCATAGTGAATCCCCTATTCCGTTGAATCTTCTCTTCAACTAAATGCACCAAATCATCAGTCACTAAAGATGGTCACCCACTCTGTTCATCATCGTGCACACCTGTCCTTCCTTCATTAAAAAGTCTTACCCATCTTTGTATCATTGAATCACTTATTGCGTGTTCTCCATAAACCTCAATAATTTGCCAATGAATTACAGCTGCTTTAACGTTACTCGAATTCAAGAAGCGGATAACTGACCTAATTTCACATGAGGTGGGCGATTCGATTTTCTTAGACATTATAAACACACACCAAGAAGCGTATGCACTGCAAGAATGTCTGAAAATGGCACCAATGCCTTGCTAACGAATCAACAAACTCAGCACGCATGTGCACCATTGCAATCGTAGCGCTGCAGTGAAAATATTTAAAAACGGAACTTACTTTCTGGACGTCCCTTGTAATTCTCTCTGTAACCGTTTTTTTTTTTTTTTTTTTTTTTTTTGTTGTTGTTTCTTTGCTCCGTCTTTATTATTACTTCAGACTACCTGCTTCTTTCTCTTTTTGGCCTTGCTAATCTCTTGCTGCTTCTTCAATTTTTTAAAGAAAGAAATTTACCATTTTTTTATTAACGTCCATGTCATTCTCCTCTATTTCTACAGCAGCATGTTCGACATTAATTCCAATAATTTCCATTATACCACTGATAATGTCTACTCTACTAACATTTGCTGCATTCTCATCACCTAACAGGCACCCACTTTTGAAACATTTAATATGTGCTCTCTCTCTCTCTCCAGTTTCAATTTCCTTTGACATATACTTTAATTTTCTCGAGGAATACATTTCATATACACTGCACTACATAAAATCCCACAAATTCAAATTACCTAGCAACATGGTCTTTGCCACCGTTGTTTTACCATGCATTGGCACCATACCGACCATATTGTATTTAAACAAAAAAATAAAATACAAGAGTTACTTACAAACTAAATAGCTCAGTCAATCAAACACCCATTTAAAACAAAATCTACAATAAGTTAATCTAATATTATCTTTTACTATAATATGAAAAAGTTACTTATCCTTCAGGAGCACTAAAATCACTCTACACACACAAAATCCAATCATGAAATGCTCACATACGGAAATATAAAATTTTTACAGTGATTATGCGGCATGCATGATTCAGAAGACTTAAAAATCAAATTCCAGAAAATTGGAATAAAGCTCTTGTAGTACCAATATGTATATAAAAAGGGAAATACAAATCAATATGATTTGTATATATAAAACAGTATATATTTCTCTGTATTTATAAAACAGAGACTCTTCCTATTGAGCATTCCAAGTGAAAAGATGCTAAGAAAAACTGTGAAAAAGAAACTTGGGGAAGACTAAGGCCAAGATTGAGGTCAGAACAAGATTTTATTTTACAACAAATAGTTGAGAAATCATGCCAATATAATCAGGATCTGTATGTAAAATCTGGAAAAAGAATATGATGAAGTACCAAAGCATACGTATTCAAAACATTATGGTCATATGGTATAAAGTTGTCTGGAATAATTAAGTAAATTTGAATTAGAATTCAAATTTACATAATTAGAATACATATATTTAGCTTTGAATTTTATTCATAAAAGAGATTGTACAAGTAATAATGGAAAATAGTTCTATTACTTACACAATCAACTCCCAATAGTAAATACTTACAATTGCCACAAACAATTACTGAAAAGGCCGAGCCAACACACCACATCATGAATGTTAAAGAAATCTTAAAGAAAATTCAACAATGGCTTATTAGACATTTGACTCTCACTATAGGAAACACCACAAATCATCAAATTCCTGATAAAAGTCCACAAGGTGTTTTCAGCATATGTAATAAGTTTACATTATTCATCATCATCATCACAAACCAGGGCTCACCTCCTGTTGTGTCCGATGCCTCCTTCACTATCTTCTTCCACCTTTCTTTGTCCAGTGCACAGTGTCACAGTTTCTGTACATCCATTCCACAACAGTCCTTTATGTCGTCTATCCATTCTCTGTTATGGTCTACCTCTTCTGTTTTACACCATCCATAATACCAAACATGAATGTCTTTATCTTCCAGTCCTCACTCATTCTGCAGATGTGTCCAAATAATTGCAGCTTCCGATTTATTACATTATTACTAACTTCTTAATGGCAATTTCTTTCAAATCAATCTAATAACATTTGTCAGGACTCCAATATTGTCAAAGGTTATCTTTTGGTTTCTAAAGGTACTTCTAATCATCAATCCACCTAGATCTCAGTCTTCCAGCTCTAGTTCTTTTCCCTGCAATCTTGGGATCAAACACCTGTTTTTGTAACCTTTTTTCGCCGATCTGGTTTAAGGGACCACACTACCTGAGATTAACTCAGCTCAAATATTCCTGAAAGCTACCTAATGTCTTCATTTTTTAATATGATTCTGTCATCATTTTATTCAATTCCATAATTTTTCTCAGAACTCTCATATCTGGGTCTTGAGTCTTTGATCAACTGTTTAATTTCTAACCTAGCACTCAGATCCACAAGTTAAAATTAATTTGAGTACTGAATTGTATACAACTAGGTTAATGTTTAAGCTAATTTCTCTCCTATTAAATAAAAATTTATTCAGAGGGCTCCCTGTCACACCAACTTTACTTATTTACTATTTGTCTCGTATTTCCACACCTAATTTGCCATCTTCACTAAAATTTTACAAAAATAGTGAACATATTTGACTTGTGCTATAGGTTCTCTATTCAGAATGCATCTGATGTTTTCAGCATTACCTTTATATTTTCATGGTCTGTCTTTTTATTGCTGATTTTCTTACCCAATTTATTACAGAAGTTATTCCATTTAATTAAGGAACCCTTCAGACTGGTGATGCATTTATTTAGTGAGTATAACATCAGCTACATAAAGTAAAGAGCTGATATAAATATTGCCAATTTTGTTATCGATTTAAAAGCCACTTTCGTTCATCATCATCATGATCCATACAGATGATGAATAAGAGTGAAGATAATGTACAATCTTGTCCTATACTTGATTTTACATCAGCCTACATTCCTGTACCTTCTTCAATTCTAAATGCTAACTAACAACTTAAATATAAACTATGTATGCCTCTGTATAATTTTTCATTCATATAATATAATTGTTGTTTTGAACAGCTTTTCTCTTGATGCTTCATGTGCCTTTTTTTTTCGATGTATAAAATTTAAATACAAATCTGCGATATGTTCCACATAATTTCTGAAATATTTGTCTTAAAGTGAAATTCTAATCACAACAACTATTTGGTAGCAGCTTCTCCAAGTATCTCTTCCATAATTTTTGTTATAGTATTATTATACTTATTATTATTAACACCAGACTTCCATGGAGTCAAAAGACTAATTGCAAGTGGTACACACTGTTACACGCAAAACTCATCAAGCCATGCTTTAAACTCATTCAATATATCTGCATTCACCACAATGTGGAATTCAGGCAATGAATTCCACTTACCAACCACTATCCATGTTGAAGAACCTGATACCCTGCTCACATCCTCCTTATACAACTTCCAGGGATGTCTCCTTGTTCTACCCTTCCCCCATTCTATGAAATATTGCTTCTGCATTAACACGGTAACAACCTTTTACCAACTTAAATGTCTTAATCAAATCCCCTCTCTTCTTCCTATTCACAAGGTTTGGCAAACTGCATTCCCTTAATCTGTCCCTGTATCTTGCCTAACAGTTGTATATCACCAGTTAAACTCATCACAATATCATTAATACACAAATTAAATAACAACGGTTCCAAGACAGACTCCTGTGGCAATCTATCAAAACCCAAACACCAGTTACAACTTTAGTCAGTTTTCTCTGGACCCTTTCCTCATCACCAGGAAATTTAGGGAGAGCAAATCTATTATGCACAATAATCCAAAAAAAGGCATGATCAAGACCTTATGCAATGGAACCAGAAACTCTTTATTTTTACATGTTAAGGTCTTCTACATCATTGCCATAATCTGATGTGATGTCTTCACAATTTGTACAATGTGACCTGTGAACTTCACATCCTTGTCCACAACTACTCCAAGGTCTCCTCAACTTTCTGCAAAATTTACCCATTAAGTGAATATATACTTTGCATCTAACTGTTACCTACCAAATTTCAAAACATTACATTTTGCAACATTGAAGTGACAGTTCCCTACTGTTGACACTCATACAATTTATTCAAGTCCTCCTGCAACGACACAACATTTACTTGATTCCTCATCACTCTCCACAGTTTTGCATCATCTGCAAACAGTTGTATATCACCAGTTAAACTCATTCCAGTATCATTAACACACAAATTAAATAACAATGGTTCCAAGACAGACTCCTGTGGGACACCGCTAGTGACTTTTTTTTCTTTTGGGATACTACACCCCCATACATAACTTGCTGATACCTATATGAGAGCCCAGTTGCCTATCCAATTCCAATCCCACTGCTTCAGTTTAGTGACCGACTTGTGGTGTGGCAATCTATTAAAAGTCTTTGCAAAATCTAAGTATACCACTGTATATGCACTCCTTTATTTAATTCATTCCACCTTGTTACAGTACATAAGCAATTTGGTAAAACATGACCTGCCTTTAACAAACCAATGCTAACAAGCACAAAGAATACCACTGTTATCAACTCACTTTTGTATCCTATCTCTCACAAACCTATCCAGTACCTTAACTACAACTCCAGATATACAAGACTAGTCAATGATTTGTAGCATTAGCCTTATCACCACCTTTGTGAGGCAGAACAATTTTGCCTTCTTTCCACTCTTTTGGGACTTATGCTGTTGCAAGACTCTTGTTAAACAGATAGGCCAACGCTGATGCTAACTAAAAATGTGTCCAAAAAGCTAAGGAAGAACTACGTTTTTTAATTTATATGAAAAAATTTCCATGACTACAACCAAATGTGAACATAAATTTATTGCTAGCAAACTAATAAATTATATTATACAAAAAATGTGTTCTAAATTTTGTACAAATTAAATTGCAATATGTTTTTGGCAAAATTTACAAATTTCCTAAGGATATAGTTAAGGAATTAATGTACAGTGCTTATACATTGGTATGTTGTATCATGCTTAGCATCAAGTGATTCAGAAGTCCTTGAGGCAAACTTGCCCATTCCATCTTCATAGCAAAGGATAGGGCCTTGTTTGTTTTCTGGAGGAATATTTTGAGCAGCAATGTGTCTCCCTATTGCATCCCAAACATTGTCTATGATGTTGAGAGCTGGAGGGCGTCTTGGCCACTCAATTCGATTAATATCCTCGGTCTCCAAAAGTTTCTCCACTGCTCATGTACGATGTGGTGTGGCATTGTCATCCATAAAAATGAATTCTTTGCCTACAGCACCACCACCATAAAATGATCAAACATAACATTGAAGAACATCGTTGCAATACCGTTCACCAGTCATAGTCCTTTTTTCCAGCACTTCTACCTCAGTGGACCTATTAAGCATAATGCCTCCCCACACCACTGTATCTATCTCTATCAAGGACATTTTCACGATGGTAAGCTATACCACTTTCATGGCAGATCATGTGTCAACTAGAATCAGAGGAAAGACTAAAACAACCTTCATCTGTAAAGAGTACATTAGCCCATTGGTGTCTTGTCCAATATTTATGGATACAATACTACTGAAATGTGCTCTATGATGAGTTGTGGATAAAGCAACGCACACTACAGGCATTTGGGTGTACAGGTCTACTTGCCACAGTTTGTCGAGATATTTGCGTACCTGTGCTTGAATGGAGTTGACTTGAAAGCTGACCTGCTGTGGTATATCAATTATGTTTTGTATCTTAGCAAATGTCTGGAACACATTCCATTGGTTTGAAATGCTGTCCAGAGCCTAGATACGATGCTATGTAAGATTCCAAATTCTCTGGCAAAATCAGTAATTCTGCAGCCTTCTTTAAGATTTCAAATAATTCTTCCCAACATGAAATCATTCAGATGATGTCTTTGAAACATTACAAAACATCCAAGTTTGCAACTTTATTCCTTCATGAAAAGAGCTTCCTTCAAATACAATTCACCTAGTGTAGTCTTTTTTGCCTTTTATCCTGTTGAGTGCTGCCATGTGATCCCTTTGCCCATGATTCAAAACTTTGAAAGTGTACCCACTTTCTACTTGAAATCATCAGTTATAAAAATTGCCACAAGCTGATTTGTCTGAATTTGCAGTTGTAATCTTCAGAAATAGTGTTTTTCCTTAGGCTTTGGATAGCAGTATACAACACCAGATATACAAGTTCTGGTGTAGTATGGTATAGTAGTATGGTGCAAATGATAATTTGTAGCTTAGCCTTATCACCACCTTTGTGAAGTGAGACAATTTTACCTTCTTTTCAACTCTTTGCAGCTTTATTTTAAGACTCTTGTTAAACAGGTGGGCCAAGGATGATGCTAATTACCTGGGATAATCCCTTAAGACAGGTGATGATATGTCATTAAGTTCTATTGCCTTACTGATATCTCTTAACTCCTCATATACCTCTTGTTCGCTCACCATTAAGTCTCCTCTCATTTCATTCTCTACACTTTTCACACTAAGGATGAAACACCCTGATGAACTGTTCACTGAATACCTTGACTATGTCCTCGGAAGGCAGTTACCAATTCAGGCAGTTACCAAACTTTCAAGATTTCATGCTTTATCACTTTCCTCCATTAACATCTTGCCATAATCATTCTTCCTTTTACTTGTCACATATTGAAAAAACTTCCAAGGTTTTTTATTGGCCTGATTTGCTAATTTCTACTCATACTACACTCTTGCTATCCTTACCAAATGAGTCACTCTCCTGTCATACTCTTTATACTCTTCATGCAAATGATTATTACCATTATTCATTTTGTTCTACTTCCAAAGCGCTTTCTTCTTCAAGATTTCATGCTTTATCACCTCATTCATCCATTTGACACCTAGCTTAATCAATGAAATTAAAGTTTTGACTTTCATAAATAAATTTTGCCATGAACATTCAGTAGGAAAATTCTTCTGCAATTCTCAAATTCATCTTTTTCCTTTTCAATGGATGGATGCTATGAGAAATATACTCAAATCATCCAAAATTCAATTGTGTAAGCAGTTATGAATTATGCAAAGCAGATATTGATAATACAGTAAAACGTCTGTATTATCAATATATGTTCATTTTTGAGAGTATCACTAGTCAGATATGACTTTTTTCTACCTCAAGTATTGATAGTATTTTCAAGTACTGATCATATTTGTCTACCTCAAGTGTTTTCTCTTCCTTTTACACTACTCTTTTTTCCTTAATTTCTAAGCTTTTTCAATAGCCTTCAGAACACTTTGCACCTTTCTGATATGTATCATTTACCTTCATACCAACAACTTCTGCTTTAGTTTAATTACTTTACACTGCTTTTCTTTACATCTTTCTCTGTATTCTCTTAAAGCACATGCTGACTTATTTGCAAGAAACTTTCAATGTTTTCTTCTTTTCCACCACTACTACTACTTTAACTTCCTGAGACTGCCATGGAATTCTTCTTGTGCTATGAAGAATTTTTCTATCACTGTAAACAACTTCATCAACATTGCTTCCTGGCTGAATTGATCTTCTTTTCAGTCTACCAGTGAGTCTCCAAGTTATGGTTGTTGTTTTGAAAACACTCTGCACTTCGCCTTGTATAATATTCGTGAAGCAAACATCTTTATAATAAACTCACTCGCTATAACCACCAAAAAACATTATAACCATAGATACAATGCTGTTGTTGTAAAGGAAATGCAATGTAGCAAACTATCCACTCCTGTAGTCACTATGAGTTTGCTATAGTGAAAGTCAATTCATTACTTTAGTTTTCAATACTGTAGTAAAAGCTGACTGCAGCAAAATGTACAAGATATAAGAAATCTTTCCTTCCCCTTTTGGATTAGAATTCCAAATAAAAATAAGCATGTTTACATGCACCGTATTTCAATATCTTTTAAAGTAAAAAAGGATACTGTTCAAATAGAGCATCAGCTTCTGGTAATTTTCTTAGCACTCCTTCTGTGTCATTATTATGCATATGGTTAAATAGGAAAGATTCATCCAGATTCTCAACAAAAGCACTCTAAAAAAAAAACAAATGCTATAAACTAAGCTATTAAAATGATAATTGCAATAAAAATATTTTAAAAGAGGCCAACTTCTCAAAATAATTTAGTATCCCATTCTGCAAAATTACATCAGAATTTTTAATAAAGAACAATATATTCATGCAAAAACTTGACTATGAGACTCTGCTTGACATTTATATTTTTGATTATACAAGATAAAATTAACTATGTATAAAAGTTAATAATGTATTTACTATTACATGAAAATAATCAAAATATTAGGTTTGTATTTGCCTGCATAAGTTCACTATTTCATTTATTATTTACTTTATATATAGTAGACTCTACCCACAGTAAACAACACTACAATGAATTAACACACTATAACAAAACACCAAAAAAAAAAAGAAGTCACAACCAAAATTTCATAGCATCAATACCATGCTAAATTAAATTCACCACAGCAAACCATGCATTATAACAGACCATTCTTCCCAGTGAATTCAGAGTGAGAGTTAACATAAGAAAGTATTTTTTGTGCATTTTCTGTTAATAATAGAGATCTGTAAAAATTTGAGATTTATTCTAAATATGTCGGTAATTTTCATGTGGTCATGTTTTTCATTTCCTGTTGTAAAGAGATACTTCCCCAGTTAGAGGAAATGACACTTACACCTCCAATATTATTATTATTATTATTATTATCCCAAGATCCCATGGAGTCAAAGACTCATCTAGGAGGTCCTTTTATCATACACACAGCTCATCATACCATGCCTTAAACACGCTCAAATTCTCTGCAGACACCACACTCTCAGGCAAGGTATTCCAATCATTCACAACTCTGCACGAAAAAAACTTGCCTCTCACTCACCTGCTCACACTCTCTTTATACAGTTTCCAGGGATGACCCCTGGTTCTCCCCTGATCTCCCACTGTTTTCTGGAGAACAACTCCAGCACTGATCCTATAACAACCCCTTACTAACTTGAAGGTCTCTATCATACCTCCCCTCTTCTTCCTATCCACTAGACTCTGTAAATTGCATCTTTTCAATCTTTCCTAATATTTGACATTCCAGAGGTCAGAAACAACCTTAGTCAGTCGCCTTTGGACTCTTTCCAACATCTCTTTGTCTTTTTGAAAACCAAGTGACCAAATCTTGGCACAGTAGTCCATGTGTGGCCTAATCAAAGCCTTATACAATGGAACAAGAATCTTGCTACTTCTACAAGTTAGTGTCCTCCGCTTCGTTCCCAGAAGCCATTGCGTTGTCTTCACAATTTTGGCAATGTGTTCCACTAAATTTCATATCCTTATCCATTATCACTCCAACATCTCTTATTTCTTCTACCTCTGACAATACATCCCCACCAAGCATAAATTTTACATCCCATCTTTGTTTCCCAAATTTTAAAACTTTACACTTTTGCAATATTGAACTCGCATCCCCATTCCCATGACCAATCACTCAATTTATTCAAGTCTTCATGTAAGGCCACAACATCATCTCTACTCTTCATAGTTCTTCCCAACTTTGAATCATCTGCAAACAAATGAATATCTTCATCCAAATTTTTGCCGATATCATTAAGATACAAGTTAAACAGTAATGGCCCTAAAACAGACCCCTGATGTACACCACTAGTGACTTTCCTTTTACAGGATATTGCTCTCCCATACACAACGTGCTGATACCTATCAGATAGCCAGTCTCCAATCCAAATAACATCCAACCTCATCTGCTCTAGATTGACTATCAACTTATCGTGTGGTAATCGATCAAAAGCCTTTGTGAAATTACTGTATATCCCTCTCCTCTGTTCAAAGAAGCTGTCATCTTACTGTGATAAGTAAGTAAATTACTAAAACATGACCTCCCCTTAACAAATCCATGCTGTCTATCAAAGATAATACCATTGTTGTCAACCCAATTCTGAATCCTAGTCCCCATAAGCTTTTCTAACAACTTAACCACAACACCTGACAGACAGACAGTTTTATCACCTCCCTTGTGAAGTAGCACAATCTTGCCCTCCTAACATACCTCATCATCATCAAATTCCTGACATGTACCCTAATGGGTGTACAGGATATGATAGTACTACATGAAAAATTTACATCATTACTAACATCCTATCTACAATTTTCCTCCAAATCAGTCTGTTACTTGTCAAGACTCCAACATTATCAGATCTTATATTTCTATTGTCTAAGGCACTTTGTACCGTATCAATCCACCTATATCTTGGTCTTCCTTTGGGTCGTTTTCCTGCCAACCTGGCAGAGAACACTTCTTTTGCTAATCTTTCCTCGCCCATTCTGTTTAAGTGACCATACCACCTGAGATTAGCTCTGTTAACGCATTCCTGCTGACAATGTCTAGTTCTTTCCTAATATCCTTGTTTTTAATATGATATTGCCATTGATGCCATATGTTCACACCCCTAATCTTTCTCCGGCCTCTAATATCTGCGGTCTCTAGTCTTTGGTCAAGTGTTTTACTTCTGACCCAGCTCTCAGATCCATAAGTTAAAACAGGTTTGAACACTGTCTTGTATACAGCTAATTTAGTGTTCCAACTAATTTCTCTCTTATTCCATATGAATTTATTCAATTGACTTCCTACCATACCAACTTTGTTGATTCTATTGTCTATTTCCATATTTAATTTACTATCTTCACTAAAAATCGTGCCTAAGTAGCTGAAATGTTTTACTTGTTCCACAGGTTCTCCATTCACAATGCAGCTGACATTTTCAACGATTCTGACTATTTTCATTGTCTTTGTCTTTTTATTGCTGACCCTCATACCACATCTATTACAACAGTTATTCAATTTAGACAGGGAATCTTGCAGACTTGTAGCAAATTTATTTAGAAGTATAACACTGTCCGTATAAAGCAAAGAACTGACATTAACATCTCCAATTTTGATATCATGTTTAATACCACTTTCCTTCATAACGTGATCCATATAGATAATGAATAACAGAGGGGATAATGTACATCCTTGTCTCACACCAGATTTAACATTAAACCATCTTCCTGTACTTCCTTCAATTCTAACTGCTGACTTACAACTCAAATAAAGACTAAGTATTGCTTAATATAATGCCCCATTGACACCATATAACTGTAGCGTATTGAATAGCTTCTCTCTTGGCACCTTGTAATATGCCTTTTCCAGATCGACAAAACTTAAATACAGATCTTTGTTATATTCTCATGATTTCTCAACTATTTGTCATCAAGTGAAGATCTGATCCTGACAGCCTCTATTTGGCCTGAATCCAGCTTGTTCTTCACCAAGCTTTTCTTCCACAATTCTTCTCAACCGTTTCTCAAGTATAGGTGCATAAATCTTACCAGGAACACTCAGTAGGGAAATACTTCTGTAATTCTCCCATTCAGATTTATTTCCCTTTTTATATATGGGTACTATGAGAGCTCTACTCCAATCATCGGGAATTTGTCCCTCTGAACTATGCAGTGCAGCCACTGGACATTTATACCATCATATTTCAGTATTTCTGGTGAAATATCATCTACTCTTGCTGCCTTTTCACATTTCAAGTCTTTGATGGCTTTTTCTACTTCAAGTATGGATATGTATTCCTGACTGTATGCCTGTTGAGTGTTTTTTACCACTGTGCTATCACTGCTTATTTCATTTAGCAATTTTTCGAAGTAATTACTCCATACTTCAAGGATATCTTTTTCTCCCATTTTCATGTCACCTTTAACATCTCTAACTCCTTTTACAGCAAACGTTCCTCCAGATCTTTGTGTGGAGGGTGGTTGAACCTTGGAATGCATTACCTGAGAGAGTGGTTGGAGTGGGATCGGCTAATGGGTTCAATGAGTGGTATGATAAACTTTGTATTTCATAAAAACGACCTCCCACGATGAGTCTTTTGACTCCATGGAGGTCTGGATAATAATAATAATAATAATTTCTAAGCTTCTTCAACAACTTCCAGAATACTTTGCCACCTTCTTGATATTTATTTTCTATGTTCTTGCTAAAGTCCTCCCATGACTTTTGTTTAGCTAGGTTTACACAGTGTTTAGCTTTCTTACATTTGTCTCTGTATTCTCTAAGAGCACAAGCTAACTTATTTGCCAGGAACTTTTGATACGCTTTCTTCTTTTCCTTCACTGCCCCTTTAACTACCTGTGTCCAACATGGAGTTCTGATTTTTCTATCCTTGCAGACAACCTCACCACATGCCTCTCTGGCTGAATCAATCAGGGTTTTCTTCACGGCTTGCCACTGCATCTCCAAGGTTTGGTTTCTTTTCTCAAACTCTTTAATTTTTTCTTCCACTCCTTAGGAACTAAAAAAATTTATCAAAGCAGATGTCAACTCCCTGGCACATTCCTTCAGAATACATGGTGATATATTATCAAGTCACAGAGCCTTATTAATATCAAGTTTGCTCAACTTCCCCATACATCTCTTCCTCACTTACAGTCAGTCTCTCTTCCCCATCATCAACTGCTCTCAATCACTACATGAAGTCACATTCACAAGAATGAAAGACCTTTATGAACTGCTCATTCAGTATCTCCACTATATCTTCTGCAACAGCTGTCCTTATATCATTTTCTTCAATAAATATCATCCTTCCATAATCATTCTTCTTCTTTTTTTTTTTTTTTTTGCTGGCTACACATTGAAAGAACTCCCTAGGATTCCTTTTGGCTTCATTAGCTTACTGATGCTTATACGTCACTTTTGCTATCCTTACCAACCAAGTCACCCTCCTTGCCTGGTTTTCGGAATCCTCATGGAATTGGTTATTTCCACTTCTCTTTCACTGCCTGCATAATGTGCTTTTTCTCTGTATCGCATGCTTAATCTCTTCATTCATCTATTTCACACCTACCTTATTTAACCTTCTGACCCTTGGAATATATTTAGACATTGCCTCTACTAGATAGTTCTTGAATATCCCCCAAGCTGCACTGATCTCTTTTCCAGCTAATAAGTGGAAAATAAGTAGTAAATGACCCACACCTCCTGGTGAAACACTACCACCTTGCTTATTTGTTGCCCCAAATGTTTTGATGTCAAATAATTCCAGCTTCTGTTTCCCCCCCCCCCCCCCCTTTCCAACAGCGGTGTGATATCCTTCAAGAGCATGCAGAACATACTCTGAACTTGATAGTAACACATCGGGAGAGGGGGGGGGGACTTCCTGATCATCTGGTGCATAACCTGTTGTCACATTACTGTCAGATCATCCTTGGCAGGAGACCAAATAGTGTGGTATGTGTGGGAGGTACCGAAGAGGTAACATTATGACAGAGAAACTGGATGGTCTCTGTATGTTGGAAAACGTTTAAGAGTGTCTCTGCTAATTGGAGTGGTGCTAGAGTCGCTGAAGCATGTGGCGGTGGATTTCAGCTGTGGTAAAAAAGAGTGTTTTTTAAACAGTGTATAGCGTGACTCTCTCGCAAATTGTGCTACATTTTTTTTCTCAGTAACACAAGTGTTCTTTAGTGGTGCTGCTTTTGGACTTAAGTTGTTATATTGCGTTATTTTTGGGTTATCAAGAAGGTGAGGTCAGAGCCGGATGCATCTGCGGTGGAAGAGAAGATAAGTTTTTGTTATTTAGTATAGTTAAATATAGTTTATACTTGTAGTATTGCATAAGTAAATTAGCTTACAGTAGAGCATATAACACAGTATTTAACGTTTAGTTGAAGTAGTATTTAGTATTTAATTGTAGTGGTATGATATGTATAGAAGCAGTGACATTTTTATGCTTTATACTAATGCCAGGAGTATCTGGAATAAAGGAGATGAATTGGTGGTGTTGATAGCATCAGCCTGGCCAAAGATTATTGGGATCGCTGAGTCATGGTTGACGGAAGATGATATAATAACAGGAATAGAAGTAGCAGGGTACAGCATTTTTTGGCAGGAGAGGAGGGGGAAACGTAGTGGTTGTGGAGTACTGCTTATGATAAGTGATGACTTATGTCCTCTAAGAATGGAGGCTTTGGAAGGCAGTGACACTAATGGTTTTGAAAGCATATGGTGTGAGGTAGAGGTGGGAAAGACAGGATATTTAGCAGGTGTTGCTACAAGCCAAGGGGTACAGAGGGTGGGGAGCAGGAGATGTTCAGGAAGTTGAGCTTGGCAAGTGCAAGAAGAATGATTGTTATGGGAGATTTTAACTACAGCAGTATAAGCTGGGAGAGGAAAATGCATGTAATAATAAGGGAATGGAATTTCTAGAATTCTTGAAGGACAAATGTCTTAGGCAACTTGTAATAGAGGGAACAAGAGGTTCAAGAGTTTTGGATTTGATCATAATATCAAAAGAGCTGATGATAACCAAGATGACATCTCTCCCCTGAAGTTGGAGAGAGTGACCATGTGGTTTTGACATGGACGATGAACAGACATGCAGGAGTACCAAAGAATAGGGAATATACGTGGAATTATAAGGCAGGTAATTATAATAGTCTTAGATATCAACTTAGGTCAGTTTCATGGAAGGCAGAATTGGAAGGCCAGGATATCATTAGTGCTTGGGAAATGGTGAAGGAATATTTGTTAGCAGCAATAGTAAGCTGTATTCCACGAGTGAAGACATGGACACAATTTGTAAAGTGGATGACAAACAATATCAAACAGGAACTGCAGATGAAAAAGAGATTATGGAAGAGATATAAGGAGAGGGGTGTGTGGAGAGCAGATGCATGAAGAATATAAGATTCAGGCCAGAAGAGTGACTAGTATGGTGAGGAAGGCAAATCTGGAATATGAGAACAGATTGGAACTAAGATCCAAAGAAAATCCTAGGGAATTTTTTTAGCCATGTGGCTAGTAGGATGAGAAATGATTGTGGAAGAATGACATTGCAGGATAAAAATGGGAATAGAGTAACTGATGCAGAGGACATAGTGGAGTTGTTCAATGAGCACTTGATTGAAGTATTTCATCCTGGAGAAGAAGGTTTTAATACTAGAGGGGTAGGGCAGGGTCAAGGTTTAGATTACTGAGTCTCAAATTTGGTATAATACTGAGTCAGTATTATACCAAATACTGAGTACTCTGGATTTCAGTAAAGCAGTGGGACTGTATGGTATTTCACCATGGGTTCTGAGAGAATGTGCTGAAGAACTGACAGCTCCTTTGACCTGGCTTTTCAGTGAAAGTCTCGCTACGGGAAAGGTACCAAAGGAATGAAAAGAAGGTAAGATAGTGCCATTGCATAAGGGTGGTAGCAGACTGGAAATATAATTATTGGCCAGTTTGTGTGTCATCAGTAGTTGTTAAGGTCTTGGAGAAATTAGTGAGGGACTATAACAGCACTGGGCATATGAGCATAATGTTATCTGTGAGAATCAACATGGATTTGTTAAGCACTCTTGCTTAAGTAATATGATTGCCTTTTATAATAAAGTGACAAGAGCAGTTGGTGAGGGAAAGGCATACACTACCATTTTTTTGGATTTTGCAAAGGCATTTGACAGGGTACCACATGATAAGCTGATATTTAAGTTGCAGCACATGGGTCTGGATGTCAGATTGGTCAACTGGATTCAGGATTGGCTGTCTGATAGATATCAGACAGTTGCGTATGGTGGGACAATATCAAGGAAGCAGAAGATTACAAGTGGGGACCCCACATGGCTCAGTACTGGGACTGGTATTGTTTAACCTTTATGACATTGTCAATGGATTGCAAGGGGATATTCGGTTGTTTGCAGATGATGTGAAGCTGGGAAGGGTTATTAATAATAGTACAGATGTGACGGCCCAGCAAGAGGATTTTAATAAACTAGACAGATGGGTAAATGAATAGGGGTATCAGTTTAATGCAGCAAAATATAAAGTCTTGAAGTTTGCGATACATCGATGGGAGGCTGCATACTAGATTGGAGGAATTGCACTGGAGGAATTAGGAGAGAAAGAGATCTGGGGGGTGATGATTGATTGAAAACTGAAATTCAGTGGGCATATTGCAAAGGTGGTGAAGGTAACCCAGAAGATTACTGCAATACTGAGAAGAAACATAGACTTACAGAGACAGAAGAGTTATCATTCTGTTATATAAGATCCTGATCAGACCACACTTAGACTACTGTTCTCAAATTTGGTCCCCATGATTTAAAGGGTATAAATTAACTGCGGAAAGGGTGTAGAGGCAGATAACAAAGAGGGTTTCAGGACTGTACATTGTTAATTATGAGCATTGGCTGAGGGAATGTGGACTGCGAAGTTTGGTGAATAGAAGGAGGAGAGGTGATATGATCGAGATTTTTAAACTGTTCAGAGGCAGTTACAGAGTGGACACTGGGGGAGTTCTTTCACTTGGTGGAGCAGCAGGAAGGGGCAATTACAAGGGAAATAATTCCTGGAAAGTATGAAAAGAAGCTGTGAGCAAGAGGATGAGAAGGTGTAGGGAGTGATGGAACTGTAGAGTGCATTGCCTGATAGAGTGGTGAGAGCAAGAACGGTCAATGAGTTCAAGGAGTGGTGTTGTGTCATCCATCTTGTTAATTGATCCATTTATGTTGGTTAGTTGGATCTATTCTTATTTCTTTAAATTCTGTTTGTATTTTGTTAGATGCTGATTGATACTGATCTGAATATAAGGAAATTTATATTATACTGTGCCACCCTATATTCAGATTAGTCTATAAAATACAGAGGAATTAATCATCAACTAACTTTTGCAATCTCACTTTATACAGGCCGAGGCATTTAAGGCTTCCGCAACGTTCGAATAAGTTTTATGAGCGGTGCAATGAAGAAAAATCAGGCAAACAACAAATTGAATTCAATAAAATAAAGATTTAATACAGGGTTATAGAACATGTACATTTAAGCATAATTTTCTAAGCAAGATAATCTAATTGAACAATATTCAAAATATCTCTGAGACACTAGTAGCCTCTCGGTTTGGTTTAAAGATCGAAGTTAAATTCACAGATCTGATCTTATTCTCCAACGCTTAAATACTATTATCACAGCTTGTCTCTATTCAATGAGATAATTCAATTCTTTTATACATTAACTTAGTTCAAATACTCATAACAAACATAAAACATTAGGTATTAGACATTCAGCTGTCAATTCTATATTCTTCCAAATAATTGAAAACGGTTCACACAGTTCAATGTTCCAGAATTTTACAGTAATTATTCTTAAGGTAGAAGTCTCTAATTCTCTCTTAGTCAACAAATACTTAATTTAATTATGAGGCAGTTATCGTTTCAAGGGGGAAACACTTTAAAGCTCCATACTTCGGCTATTTTTAGTAGAACGCCACAGTTAATGTTATGATATATCAGGCAGAGCTAACTCTTATTTCTTCACGCTGAAATACAAAAAGGACTGCTCTTACCGGGTTACACCTTTTTCACACTGGATTTACTATAGGCACACTTAAAACTGTAGTTAACTATTACTCTGAAGTAACACTATTCAAAAGAAATCTTCAATATAATAACTGAAATATTAAACATAGAGCTTCACAAGTCTTGATGCACTCGTTTTAGGTAATCTACTTATTCCTTATTTTCTTCTATGCATTATATTCAGCTTTGCACTATTCTTCCTCAAAAAAATTGGAATTCGTTGTAATTTTAGAATTCCATAGAAATATTCCGAATTGCCTATTAATTCCCAGTCCTTTCTTAATCAATTTACAGCATTTCCCAAATCCCCTTACTGCCACCCATTACTTCACTCCTTGCTGTCCTCAAAGCTTCCCTCTCTTTACTTTCGTTTTCCAATTAAATACCTTCATTCTTCCCGCCAAAATCCAGTTCTAGCCACTTCAGCTTACATCTACTGGCTTCACTCCATATCACAGCTGTTCACGTTCTAAACATGCGCTGACTAAAAACAAGCTCTGTTTCTCCTTCAGTGGCCAATCAAATTCAATCAGAAGAATTACATAAAATCACCTTTACAAACAGAATTAAAATAAAAGGATATTTTACAATTCATATAATATACATTTAAATATGATAAATACTAATTCTTATAATATATTTGCACAGTTTCTTATAATATTAACACAGGAATAAATAAAAATAAATTGAATGACATTTTAACACAGAGTTCTTTCGTTACTAATGTATATCTCAAAATTATATAATTAAACAGTAATAAATAAACTCAAAGTAATTATATGAATATTAATTTACAAACAAGAGATTAACATCAAATAATATTTACGTCTTGCTTATAACATGGTGGATTATGTTAAATGTGAATGAAGTATTAAAACATACAAAATATCTACATTCACAATTTAACAGTGGTACAACAGACTTTGTGTTTCCTAGGAAGAACCTCCTGGAATAAGTCTCTTGCCTCCATGGAGACCTGAATAATAATAATAATAATTATATGTCCTCCCCACTGCTTTTTATTTCATTTCTGAAATCCCACTATGATTATAAAATCAAATCAATATAATTCATTAGAATAATAAAAAAACTCCCTCAAAAATTCCAACCAAAAAAAAAAAACTTCCAGATCAATATCACCAGCATTCAAGACACACAGACTTAAATTATTTAAGTGCACCACCACCACATACAGATATCTAGATTTGACTTGTTTTTCACTAAAACCTGAAGTGCAGCGACAACAACTATAGTACAATTAACTGTCCAGATTATATTCTGTATGAATCTTTTTGTTAATAAAGGTTTATTTGTGAAAGTGCTTTAATGAGTATGACAGTGCTAAACAGGGTATGCCAAATCTTGAATTACTTATTTCTGACCGCTAGTTCAAGGTTTCCTTGCCCCATTATGTATTAATCTTCTGTTGTTTCTGCTACTCTCCTAATTCTAAAAATCACTCTGAACTCTGGCATTTCATCCTTGAAGCCAAATTTCCTATAGCCCAACTTTAAGTCTACTCTAATTGACTCCTTTTTTTCCCCAGTTGTAATGGCTAAGCTGGAAGAGCAGCTCAATTGTTAGAGCAACCATTAAAGAAAATTGTCCATCTAACAACCAGAGTACAGATCCTCTCCAGTCATCCAATATTTTCAATTTTCTCTTAACCAGTTCTTTTTCTACTGGAGATTAAGTGTTCACATTTCATCTCCAATGAAATACCCTTCTCCATCATTCATTCTCAACAAAGCCAAACAATGACCATTGAGACGCTTCCTTTATAGCAACAGACTATAGACTCTCCAGATTCATATAATTGCTCTGATTGAAATCATTTATGTTTGCTAAAGCCTTCATTCTCATGTTAAAAAATTCTCCCTCAATATCTAAGTCATAGTTTTCCAACCGAGATTCCCAGTCAGTCAAAGAAAAAAGACTGAAGTCTACAAGAACTGCAAAATAATCATTAACAAACCAAGCCTGATTCTGAAACAGGTGAATGCAGAAAACTTGCATCACATTAAAACAGCAGTAGTGTTTTGTAGTCTCTTGCAAAGAGACTACAACTCTGATGGGTACAACTTATTGCCCATTTGTTTATCTTTCACTCTCTCTTTTTCTCTTGCACTTGAAGCTGGAAAGGATTATTAGTAATAGTGCAGATGTGGTAGCCCTGCAAGAGGATTTAAATAAGCTAGACAGATGGGCAAATGAATGGGGGAAGGTGTCAGTTTAATGCAGCAAAATGTAAGGTCTTGAGGTTGGGAAACATCGATGGGATGCTGCATACTCTATGGGAGGAGTTATACTGGAGGAAGTAGGGGAGACAAGAGATCTGGGGTTGATAATTGATAGAAACCTGAAATTTAGGGGACATATTGCAAAGGTGGTGAAGGTAACAGAGGATTGCTGCAATTATGAGAAGGACACTGACCTGCAAAGATAAAAGGTTATCATTCCGTTGTATAAGTCTCTGATCAGACCACACTTGGACTATTGTTCTCAGATTTGGTCCCCAGGATTTGAAGGGGACAAATTAACTGTGGAAAGGATACAAAGACGGATGACAAAGATGGTTTCAGGACTGTACAATTTTGGTTATGAGGATCGGCTGAGGGAATGTGGACTGCAGAGTTTGGTGGATAGAAGAAGGAGAGGTGATATGATTGAGACTTTTAAACTGTTGAGAGGTGGTTACAGGGTTGACCACCTCTCAACAGTTTAAAAGAAGGTGAAGAGTGGTGTGGTGACAGCGAAAATGGTCAATGAGTGTAAGGAGTGGTATGATAGACTTTGTGTTTCTTAGGGGGGGGAGGACCTCCCCTTGATGAGTCTTGACAGACTTTATGTTCTTAGGAAGGACCTCCCACAGATGAGTCTTTTGACTCCATGGAGGCTTGAATAATAATAATAATAATAACACTCCTGTAACAATAGAAAGACAAAGTTAACCTCCTGATAGCATTCTTCTCTTTCAACTTGCCACCAAAAGGCATTCATGCCTTTCTTTTTCAAAGGATCACAATCACAGCTCACTTTCCCTTATCCTCAGTAATAACCAAATCACCACACATCATCAGATCTCTTAGACTGACATGTTATATCCAAGCTTTCTCAGCTGTTAAAACAACTACCTTGGAATCCTTTTTTTCCCCAAGATTACTTTTCATTTACCTTAATCTACATCTACTCAATTTCAGAATACTTATCCCTCATTTGGGATACATTGGGGATAGTGCATCAAGCCTCTTTACAAGAATTTGTAGAGATTTTTGGCTAATTCTACAACCCCACTTAATGTTTCTGCATCAGATCTTTTCTACAGATACGCTCATGAGCATTATGCCCATCCAGCCTATTTCCAGCCAACCAGACAGCATGGTTGGCTATATCCTGCTATGCGAATTGTTCTCATCCCCAATGAACACACCATGACTTCTAATTCTTAAGTGATCGTTTCAGATCATATACTACCCTACATAGTGACAATGTGGTTGGATGGATCTGGACTCTTCCAGCAAGATAATGCTCTGTGTCACCAGGCCTGCACTGAACAATCTTGTTTCAAAGAACATATCCAAGTAGTCTGTGTGATCATTTGGCCATTAATTCTTTCAGTTTGAATCCTATCAAACATTTGTGGGATCATGTGGAATACAATCTGCCAGTCAATGCCTACTGCCTCAGTCGGGTGCTGACCTCCGGGGCATTATTCTGTCTTGTTGGTTTAGAATAAATATCTCAGGACACCTTCCATGGTCTAGTGGAATCAATACCAAGATGGATGCAAGCAGCTATCTTGGCCATATGAGGTCCAACATACCAGTAGGTGGTCATAAAGTTTTAACTCAGGAGTGTATTTCCAATTGCAGTGTTCCACAGAAATGGCATCCATCATTCTCCATATATCTAAGCCTATAATCACATAAGCAAGTGCCAGCCTGGTTGGCCAAGTGGTTAGCATATCTGCTCTCTAGCCAAAAGGATGCGGGCTCGAATCCTGCCATGGGCATGGATGTTTGTGATTGTTTGTGAAAATACTAGTGGTGGTAAGCAGTTGATGGCATTGGTGTAGATGATGATACTTGCGGTTCACTGTAGTTGGTGGAGACGGAGAGTTGTAGAGTAGGTGCCTTCCCTCGATGAGTCTTTGGCCTCCTTGGAGGTGTCACAGTAATAATAATTATTATTATTACTACTATAGGTTTAGGTAATTATTAGGTGTATACGGAGGCATTTGAACTGCCTCCGTTTACACCTAATGAACCCATCACTTGCACTGTACTTTTGTCCTATTTATCCCTGTTCTCTGGAACAGTCCCCCCCCCATAACATATTCCCAAATGACCACAATCTACAGCTCTGAAAAAAACACATTTGTAACAGATTCCATATCACTTAAGCACTGCCCATACACAGCACCAATTTGCTATAGATTCAATAGGTTTTCATGTGTGATCATGAGATATATATTAAAAATAAAAAATAAAAAATCTAGATGAAAATGTGATTAACTAGATCCCTCTTGGACTTAAACCAATTTTTTTCTCACAGGTGTGTCTACTAATTTTCATGGATGTTTTCCATTGAACTAACATTCATCATTCCTCCACTTCTTCAAAGACAGAAAAACTAAACAAGAGCCCATGTATAACAGAGTTGCACAATCTTCATGTGTGGAATCTGATGCAAATATATCAGATTCCACATATTATAGAAAAATAGAGGTGGATGATTATCAATCTCTATTCAACCTTCAAAATCACTGAACTTCCAACTAACTGACTCAAATGGGTTTTCAATCCATTCGAGAACCAACTTTAGACACAGCATGATGTAATTATATTTTCATTTAACAACTCATCAATTTAGACCAGTAAACTGCTTTCCTGCTATGGTTGATAACTGAGAAATTACTGCATGTGTGTGTGTGTGTGTGATTGTCAATTATAAAAAGAAACCAAACAAACCAAAAGAAATCCAAGAGAAGTTCATTGGTATATATAGAAACTAAAAGAAAGATGACCATGAGAAATATCTGTAGTCATCTAATTTCTTGCATTCTCTCAATCTGTCCTCACATTCCAGAAACCAACTTAGTCAATCATCTCTTCAACATCTCATCATCCTTTTGAAAACCTCAAATGTGTAGAAAGGCTTATGTGTTCATCATACATGTTGATTTTTGACGATATATATTGGAACACAGAATGGTAAGTAAATAATTATTTATTATCTTATTGCTGATATTTCACTGGTGTTATAACCAGCATCTTCAGAGCACAAAGCACAGTTTGTGAGACAACAACAACAACAAAAAAAAAAAAAAAAAAAAACCCACACACACACACACACACAGAGAAAGCAGGTACTAGTTATGTCTTAAGATGACTGTCTCCCAAATCTTAGGCAAATTTATACAGCCATATTTGTTGAGATTTGGAGTATGTTTCAAGGCTTCTGTTGCTTCTAAGAACAATCTCTCTGACTTGTAAAAGCTTCTGTACAGTACTTTTGTTTTCTTCCAGTTGATCCTGTGTGCAGGGGTATCCAAAGCATGGTCTGCTAGGCCTGACTTGCAATAGTGATAGTGCCAGATGCATTTTTTATGTTCACTGATGCAGATGTCCACAGTTTTTCCTGTTTGACTGTAGTAAGATTGATCACACGAGCAGGGTACTTCGTAGACTCCTGGATGTGATAAAGGATAGATGCTGTCCTTATTAGTAACGGATGAGAGTTACTAATTTGACACATGGTCTGAATACAGTGAGTAGTTGATGCACCTTTAATGTATAGGATGGTGACTGTTTTGTTGTAGTTCTCCATGGTGGATAGTGGGAGGGATTTCATGGTTGCATTTAGTATTTTGTCTATCTTATGGGGGATTATAGCCATTGGCTAAGAAGGTGTGGCATAAGTGAGCCAGTTCAGCAGCAAGAGCATTGTCATTGTAACAGATTGCTCTTGCTATGTGGATTAGCGTTTTTAAGATACCATACTGCTGAGAAGGGTGATGGTGCAATTGTTTGTGTAAATATCGTGCTGTATGTGTCGGTTTTTTTAAAAACTGAGAATGATAAGGAACCATCTGGAAGATATGTGATTAGTGTATTCAGGAAGGGCAGACAGTTATTAGCTTCCAGTTCCATTGTAAAGTGATTTTTGGGTGTTGGCTATTTAAATGCACTAGGAATGTATCCAATGTGCCTGGGCCATGTGGCCAAATAGCAAGCACATCATCAATATAGCATAGCCCAAGTGTTGGTTTGAGAGTGGCTGTATATTGATAGCTAGTTTTTCCAGGTGTTGTATGTAGAAGTTGGCTAGGGGGGGGGGGAATAGGGCATAGCTATCCCATCTAATTGTTTGTATATTTTCCCTTTCCATGTGAAATATCCTGCATGTATTTTGAATTTAAATAGTTCAAATATATCAGGGGGAAAGTGTGACTTTAGCAGATCAAAGGTTTCAATTAGTGGTACATTTGTGAATAGTGAGGTGATATCAAAACTCACCATTATGTGTGAACTTTTTAAGGTATGGTGTTCTAAAATACTTTTTAGGTGGGCAGAACTTTTGACAAAGGAGGGAGAATTGTTTGTGAGAGTGGCTAGTAGCTTAGCTAATTGTCTAGCCAGTTTGTATGTGGGACTATTTATACTATCCACAATAGCGCGTAAGGGTGAACCTTGTTTGTGAATTTTTGGTGCTCCATATTATTATTATTATTATTACATAACATCTCCATGTAGTCCAAAGACTCATCAAGGGAGGGCATCTACTTTACAACTTTCTGTCTTCACCGCTACTGCCATCATCATCTACACCAAAGCCATCAATCACTGACCACCACCACTAGCATTTTCACAGACAATCACAAACATCCATGCCCATGGTGGGATTCAAACCCACAGCCTTCTAGCTGGAGAGCGGATACGCTAACCACTTCTCCAGTTAGGCGGGCTGGCCGAGTGGCCAGTTAGCCTGGCACACATATATCCTGGGTGTTTTAACGTGGAAAGGATTAAGTTTGTTTACTGTTAGGCTAGGAAGTGACATTTTTCAGTAATTTACACACCTTATTCTTTTGTGTGTTTGTGATCGCAATCCCACCAAAGTCCTAAAGTCTTATCTAGGTGGTGTGTGTCCACCCAGATAGGACTTTAGAGTTATCAATGTGGTTAGCTTAGAATTGTTGTGTGATATTTGAGTATATGTTACATTAGTTTTTTGTAAACTCTGAAGCTGTCTCAGTGACTGATACGAAATACTGGAAGTATTAAAATCTGTTTTAATCCTATCCTAGTGCTGTATGCATTCCATTAAGCTTCCAACATGATATCCTCACAGCACTTACGCCTCAACACACAAGGTTACGAGACCTCTTATACATGTGATGATGATATATATATATGGCACTGCTGTGTTACAGGTTACGAGACCTTCCATGTGTGAGGCTGATATATATATATATATATATACTGTGCTGGTATAAATTGGAGAAATATGATACTCCCAAGTCAGTGCAATGGTGTCCATGTGAAATGGCTTTGAGAAAGGAATTTCAAAGAGGTGTTGTTGTAGGATGCCAAGTTGCAGGCCTATCTCTTCAGCAAACTGTTGACAAATTGAGCCATCCTAAGCCAATAATCAGTGATAACATACTGAGATGGAAGCATAGGGAGTTAAATGCAAGTGCTACCCACAGTGGATGACCCACCACACTCACTGAACATGATCATAGGGTGCTACGCAAGATAATATATAAAAAGCGCCATTTGTCAAGCTGACACACTGATGTGGAGTTCTGGACATTGACTAGAACATGAATCTGAACAAAAACATTCTGAACCAAGGCTCACAACATGGGTTTCCATGTCGTGAGCGTTGGTAGGGCTGCACTATGCAAGCCCCACATTACCCAAACCACATGAAGCATTGTCTTTAATGGTGCGAAGAGCATGTACAGTGGGATGTGAAAGCTTGGAAAGCTGTATTATGGAGAGACAAATCATTCCACACACTTTATCAAACAAATGGATGGGTGTGGTGGATGCTCAGTGAACTTCTCTTACCAGAGTGCATAACCCCAGCTATGAAATTCGGAGGTGACAGTATGATGGTATGGTCCTGATTTGACCTCAGACCTCTGTTTCTGGCAGTGAACTCTGAGTAGTATCTGAACATTCTGGACAATGCTTTCTACTTCGTGGCATTTCTACAGAACTGGCCATTGTCTCTTTCAGCAAGACAATGCATGTACTGTGCCATAAGGATGCTCTATAGCTGCGTGGTTTGTGGACATGAATGTCACCACACTTGACTGGCCTCCACAGTGCCCTGATCTCAACTCTACTAAACATTTGTGGGATGAAATGGAGCATCAGGTGAGGTTAAGGGATGTCTGCCTCACAACAGTCCAGGGTCTCATTACATGCCTACAGGAAGAATGGTCCAAAATTTCCATTAATTGCTATCATGCACTTGTGAAAAGTATACCCCACAGGATTGCTGCAATTATTGCAGTGAGGTCCTGCATCCTATTTAGGTGGATGCCATGGCTGTTTGTTCTTTACACTATGGTGTCTGTTGGCTTCTTTCCAAGCAGTGTGTGTGTACACACACACACACACACACACACACACACACACACACACACACACACACAGAGCTTGAAAATTCACTCATCTGCATGCATGCAAATGAAAAAGTTTAGTTCAGGAGTAAAAAAAAACATTATATATTAGATTTTTAAACATTATATAAATAAATCTTGCAATTAGTGTAATTGCAAGATTTATTAATATAATGTTGATTCAGTTTCATATTTTTCATGTTGGTTATTACAAATTCCTGTTTTAATGATTATCACTGATTCCGTCATAACAAAATATAACAAATTATAGGATAGTATGTGCACACAGAGTATTTTATCTTCAGAGAGCATTCAGTCATACTACAAGACAATCAATTAATTGTGATGTGGCTTTAGCTTGATTGTCAGTCTTGATTGCTTCTGTGTGCTGAGTTTTACTCAGCACACAGAAGCAATTAGCTTATTTCAGTGATGGAATATGCAGAATTTGACCATTAATAGTGGATGTTATTATTATTCAGGCCTCCATGGATTTCAAAAGACTCATCGTGGGAGGTCCTTCCTAAGAACATAAAGTTTGTCAAGACTCATCGAGGGGAGGTCCCCACCTAAGAAACACAGTCTATCATACCACTCCTTGAACTCACTGACCATTCTCGCTCTCACCACTCCATCAGACAATGCATTCCATGGTTCAACCACCCTCCACGCAAAGAAACCACTCTTCACCCGCTTGCTCACAGTTTCCTTTCGTAACTTCCAGGGATGGCCTCTTGTCATCACTCCTTCCCGCTGTTCAACCAAGCGAAAGAACTCCCCCAGTGTCAACCCTGTAACCACCTCTCAACAGTTTAAAAGTCTCAATCATATTACCTCTCCTTCTTCTATCCACCAAACTCTGCAGTCCACATTCCCTCAGCCGATCCTCATAACCAAAATTGTACAGTCCTGAAACCATCTTTGTCATCCGTCTTTGTATCCTTTCCACAGTTAATTTGTCCCCTTCAAATCCTGGGGACCAAATCTGAGAACAATAGTCCAAGTGTGGTATGATCAGAGACTTATACAATGGAATGATAACCCTCTTATCTCTGCAGGTCAGTGTCCTTCTCATAATTGCAGCAATCCTCTGTTACCTTCACCACCTTTGCAATATGTCCCCTAAACTTCAGGCTTCTATCAACCATCAACCCCAGATCTCCTGTCTCCCCTACTTCCTCCAGTATAACTCCTCCCACAGAGTATGCAGCATCCCATCGATGTTTCCCACATTTTGCTGCATTAAACTGACACCCCTGATTCATTGCACATCTATCTAGCTTATTCAAATCCTATTGCAGGGCTGCCGCAGCTGCACTATTACTAATAATCCTTCCCAGCTTCGCAACATCCGCAAACAACTGAATATCCCCTTGCAATGTCATTGATATAAAGGTTAAACAATATAGGTCCTAGTACTGAGCCCTGTGGGACCCCACTTGTAACCCTCTGCCTCCTTGAAACTGCTCCACCATACACAACTCTCTGATATCTATCAGAGAGCCAATTCTGAATCCAGTTGATCAATCTGACATCCAGACCCATGTGCTACAACTTAAATATCAGCTTATCATGTGGCACCCTGTCAAATGCCTTTGCTAAGTCTAAGAAAATTGCAGTATATGCTTTTCCCTCATCTAATGTTCTTGTAACTTTATTATAAAAGGCTAGCATATTGCTAAAACAAGAGTGCCCATTCACAAATCCATGTTGACTCTCACAGATAACATTACCCTCATCTGTCCAATGCTGTATACGGTCCCTCACTACTTTCTCCAAGATCTTACTAACTACTGATGACACACAGACTGGCCTATAATTAGACACTTAAAGTCTGTTACCACCCTTATGGAATGGCACTCTCTTACCTTCCTTCTATTCCCTGGGCACCTTTGCCGAAGCCAGACTTTCATTGAAAAGCCAGGTTAAAGGCACTGTCAGTTCCTTAGCACATTCTCTCAAAACTCGTGGTGAAATACCATCTAGTCCCAATGCTTTACTGACATCCAGAGTACTCAGTATCTGAAACACACTCTCCTCCTGTACCTCTAAACCTCGAACCAGCCCTATCCCTCTAGCATTAAAACTGACTCCTCTAGGATGAAATACTACAAGAAAGTGTTCATTGAATAATTCTACTATGTCCGCTTCATCAGTCACTATTCTCATTTTTATCCCACAATATCATTCTTCCACAGTCATTTCTCCTCTTACTGGCCACATAGCTAAAAAATTCCCTAGGATTTTCTTTGGATGTTAGGGCCAATCTCCTCTCATATTCCAGTATCGGTTTCCTTACCACACTAGTCACTCTTCTGGCCTGTGTCTTATATTCCTCATGCATCTTCTCTTCATCTGTCTCCTTATATCTCTTCCATAGCCTCTTTTTTGCATGCAATTCCTGTTAATATTGTTTGTCATCCACTTTACTAGAAATTGTGTCCTCTTCTTCACTCGTGATATACAACTTACCATTGCTGCTAACAAATATTCTTTCACAATTTCCGACGCACTAATGATATCCCGGCCTTCCAATTCCTCCCTCCATGAAACTTCCCGAAGTTGACGTCTAAGACTATTATAATCACCTGCTTTATAATTCCATATAAGTTCCCGTTTCTTTGATACTCCTGCATATCTATTCATTTTCCAAGTCAAAACCATATGGTCACTCTCTCCAACTGGTGGGAGAGATGTCATCTCAGTTATTATCAAAACTCTTGAACCTCTTGTTCCCTCTGTTACATGTTGCCTAAGACATTTGTCCCTCAAGAATTCTAGAAATTCCATTCCCCTATTGCTACATGCATCTTCCTCTCTCCAATTTATACTAATGTAGTTAAAATCTCCTATAACAATCATTCTTCTTGCACTTGCCAAACTTAGCTGTCTAAACATCTCCTGGTCCCCATCCTCTGTGCTCCTGGGTCTGTAGCAACACCCCACTAAATATCCTGTCTTGCCTACCTCTACCTCACACCATATGCTCTCAAAATCATTTGTCTCACTTCCTTCCAAAGCCTCCACTCTTAGAGGACATAGGTCATCACTTATCATAAGCAGTACCCCACCACCAAGCTTTCCCCTCCTATCCTGATGAAAAATGCTATATCCAGCGACTTCTATTCCTGTAATTATATCCCCTTCTGTCAACCACGTCTCAGTGATCCCAATAATTTTTGGCCAGGCTGATGCTATCTGCGCCACCAATTCCTCTCCCTAATGCCAGGAGTATCTAGAATAAGGGAGAGGAATTGGTGGCGCAGATAGCATCAGCCTGGCCAAAAATTATTGTGATCACTGAGACATGGTTGACAGAAGGGGATATAATTACAGAAATAGAAGTCGCTGGGTATAGCATTTTTCATTAGGATAGGAGGGGAAAGCTTGGTGGTGGGGTACTGCTTATGATAAGTGATAACCTATGTCCTCTAAGAGTGGAGGCTTTGGAAGGAAGTGCCATTGTTTCTATACCCAGCATTATCCCTTCTAGACTCGACTGGGCTCAGTGTTACCTGACATCATCTCCTTTCTCCCAAGTATCCATTCCCACAGGAGGCCACCCCTACTATCATCCTCCCTGAGACACACTGACTCGTTCAGAACAGCAATTTCTCCAGATGCCTACGTCCTTCCTCATTCAAATGTAAGCGGTCTCTCACATACAATTCCTCTCTTTCCTCAAACGCACTCCAAGCATCCACATATACCAGTCCTCTCTTGTCACACATTCTCGCTATTATGCCATTCAATATCACCACTTTTCTGCTCAGCTTATCATTATCATACCTAGGCAACACGCACACTATTTTTCCTCTCTCTGTCTTCTTCTGTACAGCCCCAAGCAAAAATCTCATATTTCTCACTGCCTGACTTACATTACCACTCAAGTCATTTGTTCCTACCATCGCAATCATATTAAAACTTGAAAAGGTGATAAAGAAATACTCATTTTGTCTGTATGCAGGATGAAAAACCCAAGTTTTTGGTGAAAAATACCCTGTTACCAACATATGAGATCAGCTAACCCACCTTTCACTGAAAAGCCCATATAAAGATTTTTCTCATTGTGATGAGAACCAAACTCAGATCTTTTCCAATTGAAGGGTACAATGTCTCCCATTGTGCTTCTATGAAGTTTTTATGATACTGAATGTTTTCAACATTTGTTTATAACAACAGAAAATAAATTTATTTTTTCCAGAAAATTGATTCAAGGCATAAGTATTAGAATCCAGAGCATGACTAAAAAATAGTATCATTAATAAAAAAAAAATAATAATAAGTGGCCATGTATCACTTATGAAATACATGATTTTTTTTTTTTTTTTGCACAGACTGATAAAAGTGGTCATGTATCACTTATGAAATACATGATATATATATATTTTTTTTTTTTTTTTTTTTTTTCCCACAGACTGAAAAACTGGTCATAACAAAAACTTACAAAATTAACCAGATCTAGGATTAAACTTGTGACTATGATATATTAGGCAACTGTGTTGGAGTATATCCAGGCTGACTAGTGATATATTTGACTGACTGGTGAACTAGCACAAAATTTTTCAAACCCTATATATATATATATATATTTAAAAAAAGAGGGGAATGTACTGTATAGATACAAGTGGGGTTTTCCAGCTTATAGCTAATGCAGGCAGAACTTGGGGTCATATCTAGAAACCGGATAAGGATATGGCTAGAAAGCAGATTCAGATCCAAATTCTTTTCATGATCAGTGTTGAATGCATAGAATGAGCTGCAGTTAGACACTGTGATTGTGTTTCATGAGAGTTACAGGCTGGAAAACCCCACTTGTATCTATACAGTACATTCCCCTCTTTTGTAAGTATAAGTGACTAAAATGGCCTGCTCTGGACTCCATGAAGGAGCATACAAAATAATGTTGGTCTTTCAACTTCTGTTATTATACTGGCTATTGTTGCAGTTTTTGTTCTTTTTCAATGCTTAATTCCCTACAGTTGTTTTTGAATTTTTCCATGCCTTTTACATATAAAAATAATATAAAAAATGTATTAGAAATATTGCCAGATGACAACAAACTGATTTAACACTACTTTCTAAATAATGTTCTATCCATTCTTCACAGAAGAATGGATAGAACTCACTTCACTGGAAAACATAAGCTTATCTTCTTGTATAAAACAATTATAAATACTAATTATTTGATTTTCAATTTTTTTTCAGTGTTTATCTATCCCAGTAATATTTTTTTTTTTTATAATGCAAGAAGTTCAGCAGCCTCCCACACCACCCAATACTTACATAATTTCTGCTACCATTGAACATGTATTGTGACAGCATTAAAAATCCATTAAAATGTTTCAGGCTACTGAAGTTTACTTTTTTTTTTTTTTTGTAAAATCAGATCATCTAACCTTACTAGAAACAATACTAGCATATAATAATATATAACATATAATACTACAATTCTATAACTTGTTGTAAGCAGGTTTTTTTTTTTTTTTTAGCTCCCACTTACAAAAATTTTTTGTTGTAAATCTATAGTGCATTTGTACCGTGGGTTGGCTAACCATTTTTTTTTTTTTTTTTTGTATTTTTTAAATTAATTTTCTATATTTTTTGCCTGGTCTAGAAACACCAAACATGGAACTTCAAGTCATTTCAGGCTCCAATAAATAGTGCAGCCTCTGAGCAACACATTCACGATGTTAGCTTTTTATTTATTAATATTTTCCTTTCTGCCACTTCAGGTTTACTGAAAAATGCCACCCCCTTCCCCTCCCAATATCATTGATCTCTTTGATTTTTCCATCCATGCTGGCTACTTCTCTACCATATATAAACAGATAGAGGAGACAGCAATGGGCTCTCCCCCCCCCTCTAGCCAATTTCTAAATTGAACATTTTGAAACACCTGCCCTTGATGCTATCATACATATTTTGAGTATGGATATGGGAAAACATCAAATGGGGAAACTGGACAATGAGATTTATTTATGCCTATGGGCATATTAAGGTTAATCTCCCGATACACGGATTTAAAAATGAAACTGAATAAATAAATTGAGAGCTTGCCCTGATCCTTCCAACTTGAGAGTGAACATGACGTTGACTGGCGAAAGTCTTCCTGGAAGCCAGCTGATTGACAAGGAAAAGAGCAAGCCCTCTAAATAAGGTAGTAAAGGTAACACAGAGGATTGCTGCAATAATGAGAAGGACACTGACCTGCAGAGATAAAATGGTTGTCATTCTGTTGTGTAGGACTCTGATCAGACCACACTTGGACTATTGTTCTCGGATCTGGTCCCCGGATTTGAAGGGGATAAATTAACTGTGGAAAGGGTACAAAGGCGGATGACAAAGATGGTGTCAGGACTGTACAATGTTAGTTATGAGGATCGGCTGAGGGAGTGTGAACTGCAGACTTTGGTGGATGGAAGAAGGAGAGGTGATATGATTGAGACTTTTGAACTGTTGAGAGGTAGTTAGAGGGTTGACACTGGGAAGTTTTTCACTTGGCAGGAAGGCGTCATGAGAGGGGGCCATCCCTGGAAGTTACGAAAGGAAACTGTGAGGAAGAGGGTGAGGAGTGGTTTCTTTGCATGGAGGGTGGTTGAACCATGGAATGCACTGCCCGATAGAGTGGTGAAAATGGGAGTGGGCTGTGCGTTTAAGAAGTGGTATGATAAACTTTGTGTTTCCTAAGAGGGACCTCCCTCGATGAGTCTTTTGACTCCATGGAAGCCTGAATAATAATAATAATAATAATAATAATAAATTCAAATTCTCAAAAATACCTTTATAACATATGCATACTCTTAAAATGTGGAAAATTCTCTGAGCTATGCAGAGGAGCTGAACTGAACAATATCGACACAATTTATATCCAAGAACACCACTGGAAAAACTGACTCAGACTGGAATGAAACTGCATCAACAGACAAAAATGGACTTTCATTTACTCTTCAGCAGAAAAACATGGCAATGGCGGTATTGGAATCTTAGTTAATAAAACATTATCTAATAAAATCTCTGCAATAGAGAAAGTTTCACAACAGAATATTATCCATAACATCCTGTTATAGATAATATTCAATCATCAGACTCAAAATGCCAAGGCAACTACTAGCTCTGTATACATGCACATGAAATTGCTGAAGAAGACAACAAAACAAAATTTTATGAAGAACTTGCTATTTATCTTTGAAACCTACCAATGCATAAATGCCACATGAGTGGCGGAGATTTTAATCCACAGATTGAGCAGACTTAGCAGGATCCACCAGAAATATACATATCACCACATAACAAATCATAATGGACATCTGCTTTCAGAACTTTGCAATGACCACAACTATATCATTCTCCATACCAAATTACCTCACCGTGCAAACAGAAAATGGATAAGAGAGCACCCAAATGGATCAAAATCCCAACTCAACTACATACTTATAAATGGTAAATGAGTTAGATCAACACAGAACTGTAGAGCCTACCTACAACATCCTCTTTCTTAACTCGAATCACAGAATCATTAGTGCCCACATTAAGCTTCGGCTAACAGCTAATGGCTAACTCAAAGAAAACAGCAACAAGATATATAAAATGGAAGTTTAGAGGCTCCCTCAAAATAAATATAAAGAAGCCACTTGCAAACAACTAAAAAACTTAATGCTTATAAGTAATAACACTGAAAATAATAACACCTTCAATAATTTAATCAAAGAAGCTGCAACAGAAGCAATGGATAAATATATCCCTAAACCGGCAGAAAACTGGGTGTCACAGAATTCCATAAAATTAATTAATCAAAGAAATATCCTCAAGCAAAGAATGAGACAAATCAACAGCAAACAGATAAAGCAAAACTTCGAGATAATAAATAACCAAGTATATGAGTCCCTAAAAATGAAACAAAGAATCCCACATGCAAAACATATGTCAAACTTTGGAAGATTATCATAAAAACCATAAGACCAGAGAAGCTTTTCAGATTGTGAAACATCTGTAAAGTAATAAAGAAAGTAATAAACAAAGGAAACCCAAAACTGTGCCAGGAATCAAAATAAGTGAAGAAATACCTATAAATTGCAACAACTTCACTCTTGATGAACTCAAAACAGTACTCATCAAGCAACGAAGATGACCTCCAAAAATCAGTTTATGAATTAAACAAAATAAGCCAATAATAGAATTTAAAAATTTCACAAAAAAAAACAAAAGTCATGGCATTTAAAGGTCGAGATCATGTTAGATCAAAAATAAAAATAATAAATAAAACTATAAAACAGGTGGCACAGTTTAATTATTTAGGCTGCATAATAACATATCTAAAAGATAAAAACATAAAGAAATTTCGGAAAATCTGTAGAACAATTAAAAGAAAACTGAACATAAAAAAAAGATAAGAAACTTTTATAAAGTAATGGCCACTTCAAAACAGAAAGATGAAAGTAAAATACAAGCTGCAGAAATGAGATTTTTAAGAGCAGTTAAAGTATTCACAAAATTGAACCATAAGAAATGAAGACATCAGAAGAGAGCTATATTTACAACATAAATGAAAAGATCAAGGAATACAGAGAGAAATGGAAAAGGCATCCAATTAGAAGGAAAAGATATCAACTACCAAACGAAGTGGATAAATATAGATCAAAGGGAAGGAGGGATTTATTCCTTGGGAAAACACACGTGACGGCAGACTGTTCCAGAGTGCAGCAGTGAAAGGGATGAATGAAGAAGTGGAGAATGAAGAGTGCATCTCCAAACTCACTTTCTGTGAGTTTGAAGATGCACTGTGAGGGAGTGTTCATCAGGTGCTACATGAGTTTGAATGAATTTGACAGTAAGTCAAATGAAGCAAATCAAGTTCCTTCTTGCCCATCCATGGTGCTAGTTTACTATAGGTTGACCAGCTTCTTGTGAATGGGTGCCAAATTAAAAAATGACACTTGGGAAATTCAATCATTCAAAAACAATCATTCATATCGTATCACCAAACCAATCTTTAAATAAATAATTGGACGGCGCTAGAGTCACTGGAGAACATGGCGGGGAATTTGAGATGTGCTGAAAAAGGTGCTTTTTAATCGGTGAATAGTGTGACTTCTGTTAAGATTTGTGCTAAGTTGTTTTTCTGTAATACAAGTGTCCTCAGTGGTTGTTTTTGGAGTTAGTTGTTGCTGCTATATTGTGTATTCTGTTTATCGAGAAGACGGAGTCGGAATCAGATGCATAACGGTAGAAGAGAAGACAAAGATAACATAAGTTTTCATTATTTAGTTTTATTTTATTTATATTTAGTATACTTAAATGTTTTGTACTTTTACTTATATAGTTATACCTATAGTTATACTCCCTTATACTTATTTAGCATTTAGTTGTAATAATTCCTCGAAACTATTTTGAATAATGGTGGCAGTGGCAGCTAAAATTGCAAATGGCGTATCACCAAGTCTTTCCCCATTTAAGGACTCCATTTTGCATGATATAATACAGGATTTTGTAGCATGCGGAACTTGTGGAATGTATGTTTCCAGGCAGTTGTATATGCGGCAGGTGAGAAAAGGGGGGAAATACATATATGCACAAAATGCAGGCAATGGGAGAAACTTGGTGAATTAGAGATAACTATAACTGACCTCGTTGAGTCAGAGGTGGGAGATTCTCCACGTAGAGAGATGAGTGGTATGATAGAAGGCGAGAATAGTGAAAGAAATATGAATAAAATAATGAGAGTGGGGATTTATGGAAAGGTTGAATGATTGTGAAATTTTCGGAGATGGTCTCAATTGAGAGGATGAATGGCAAATAAGAGTGGCTGGCTTGCAGAGAGAGATAGATGGGAAGTGAGAAAGATGAGATTAGGCAAATGGAAGAGACGAATGCAAGGCGACTCAGAGTAGGAGTGAGAGGGAGAGTTATGGGAAGGAGAGGAGAGGAGAGAACAGGAACAGTAGAAGAGAGGGAATGAGAGAGATTTATGGGAACGATAGAAGAGGAGAGAACAGGAACAGTAGAAGAGAGGGAATGAGAGAGTTATGTGAATGACAGAAGAGGAGAGAATAGGATAAGTGGAAGAGAGGGAATGAGAGAGAAAGTTATGGGAATGATAGAAGAGGAGAGAATGGAAACAGTAGGAGAGAGGGTATAAGAAGAATGCGAGGGAGCACTGAAACCAGGAATAGAATGATGTCAGGAATGCAGGTAAGTAGGGGAACACAAAGAGAAAGACAAGCGAGATGAATGTGAGCAATCAAGGAACAGAGTGTAAGAGGTGTTATGTATGGGGACTCAATGATCCGTGGTGTGCAAGATAGGATGCACGAGGAGTGATTGCCTGAAGGAACGATACAAAGTGTGGCTATGGCAATTAAGAGGGGGTGAAAGGTGGATGAGACGATTGTGATGGTAGGAACAAATGACTTGAGAGGTAATGTAAATTGGGCAGCAAGAGATATGAGATTCTTGCTTGAGGTTGTATGAAAGAAGATGCAAAGAAAAAAGATAGTATGTGTGTTGTTGCCTAGGTATGATAGTGATGAGCTGAGCAGAAGAGCAGTAATATTGAATAACATAATAGTTAGAATGTGTCAGAAGAGAAGATTAGAATATGTGGGTGCTTGGAGGGCATTTGAGGACAGAGAGGAATTGTATGCGAGAGACCACTTGCACTTGAATGAGGAAGGATGTAGGCATCTGGAGAGATTGCTTTCTGAAAGAGTTAGTGTGAAAATGCAGGGAAACTAGAATGCCCAAGGTGAATGGTAGCAGGGGGTGGTCTCTTGTGGGAATGGGTACTTGGGAGAAGGGGGACGACAACAGGTAACGCTGAGCACAGTGGAGTCTAGAGAGGATAATGCTGGTTATAGAAACAATGGCATTTTTATGCTTTACACTAATGCCAAGAGTATCCAGAATAAAGGAGAGGAATTGGTGGCGCAGATAGCATCAGCCTGGCCAAAGATTATTGGGATCATTGAGACGTGGTTGACAGAAGAGAATATAATAACAGGAATAGAAGTGGCAGGGTACAGCATTTTTCGGCAGAATAGGAAGGGAAAGCGTGGTGGTGGAGTATTGCTTATGACAAGTGACAACTTATGTCCTCTAAGAGTGGAGGCTTTGGAAGGCATTGACACTAATGATTTTGAAAGTATATGGTGTGAGGTAGAGGTGGGCATGACAGGATATTTAGTGAGGTGTTGCTACAAACCATGGAGCACAGAGGGTGGGGACCAGGAGATGTTTAGACAGTTGAACTTGGGAAGTGCAAGAAGAATGATTGTTATGGGAGATTTTAACTACAGCAGCATAAATTGGGGAGAGGAAGATGAAAGTAGCAATAAGGGAATAGAATTTCTAGAATTCTTGAGGGAAAAATGTCTTAAGCAACATATAATGAACAATCTTGAACAAGAGGTTCAAGAGTTTGGGATTTGGTCATAGCATCAGAAGAGTTGATAATAACTGAGATCACATCTCTCCGACCAGTTGGAGAGAGTGACCATGTGGTTTTGACTTGGAAGATGAATAGACATGAAAGGAATATCAAAGAGACGGGAATGTATGTGGAATTCTAAGGCAGGTGATCATAATAGTCTTAGACATCAACTTGGGGAAGTTTCATGGAGGAGAGGAATTGGAAGGCTGGGATATCATTAGTGGTTGGTAAATGGTGAAGGAATATTTGTCAGCAGCAACAGAAAGCTGTATTAAACAAGTGAAGAAGAGAACACAATTTGGTGTAAAGTGGATAACAAACAATATTAAACAGGAACTGCATGTGAAAAAGAGGCTATGAAAGAGATATAAGGAGACAGGTGAAGAGCAGATGCATGAAGAATATAAGACACAGGCCAGGAGAGTAACTAGTATGGTAAGGAAGGCAAAACTGGAATATGAGAAGAGATTGGCCCTAAGATCCAAAGAAAAATCCTAGGGAATTTTTTAGCTATGTGGCCAGTACGAGGAGAAATGATTGTGGAAGAATGACATTGTGGGAAAAAAATGGGAACAGAGTGACTGATGCAGAGGACATAGTGGAATTGTTCAATGAACACTTTATTGGAGTATTTCATCCTGGAGGAGTAAATTTTAATAGTAGAGGGACAGGCCAGGTTCGAGGTTTAGAGGTGCAGAAGGAGAGCATGTTCTAAATACTGTGTACTCTGAATGTCAGTAAAGCTGTGGAACGGGATGGTATTTCACCACAAGTTTTGAGAGAATGTCTAAAGAACTGACAGCTCCTTTGACCTGGCTTTTCAATGAAAGTCTGGCTATGGGTCATCTGTGTTGTCAGGTCCTGACACTGAAAACACAGATTGAAGCAGGCTTCCAGAAGAAACCTTAAATCTGGAGACCACTTTCATTGACCTAACATCAGCTTATGACATAGTCTGGATCAGGGGCCTCCTCCTAAAGTTGGGAAATATTATAAGGTGCAAAAAAACTTTCCAGCTTATTGAATCCATTCTCTCCTACAGAAAGATCCCGATCCATATTGATGGAAAAAAGAGTAGGCCCAGATTCCTTCACAATGGTCTCCCACGGGGCTCTGTGTCATCCCCTTTACTCTTTAACACCTACGTGTACACCTGAACCTTTCTTTCTTTCTGTGTAAAAATGGTAGAACACAAGCCTCATCTGAAATACCTTGGAGTGAGCCTGGACAGAAGCCTAACCTATAAAAGGCACATCACCAACCTGTCCAACAAAGTTAAAACGAGAAACAATATCATTTCCAGGCTTGCTGGAACAACCTGGGATTGTGGTGCAGAAGTCCTAAGGTCACCTGCACTAGCCCTCACATTCTTTGCAGCAGAATACTGAGAAAGAAGTGCACACACTAACATTATAGACATACAGCTAAACTCTACCATGCACACGATTAAAACATACAGAGAAGACAAGCGTTGATTAAAGAATTTAATAAAGTGATGAGCAACCCACTCCTGTCCCTGCACCAAACTCTTATAAATCCATCTAGTCTTCAACTAAAATCTAGAAAGCCTTTCTTGTCCATGGACAAACTGTCTTCAGCTGCCCTACAATCAACACCTGACATGTGGAGACAATACTAGTCCAACAAACGGCTTCCTGGTAGAAGATCCCTGTGATCCACAGCCTGGTTTTACTCTTCCTAGGGAGTTTTGGTTATCTATCAACAGGATCAGACCTAACCAGGGCAGATGTGGCTACCTAATACATAAATGAAGGCTGTTAGACCACCCTTATTGTGATTGTTCTCCCATGGCCCATACGATTACTCATATTGTGAACGACTGCCTAAGATGCCAATTTCATGGTGGTGGCCTTCAGAACATCCACAAGGTGCCTGATGAGGCCCTGGATTGGCTTTCCAGATTGGACATTGACCTGCAGATGTTTTGTATTCCTTTTGCCATAAGAATAAATAAATAAATAAATAAATTGCATAAGGGCAGTAGCAGACTGGAAGCGTCTAATTATAGGCCCATTTGTGTGTCATCAGTAGCTGTTAAGATCTTGGAGAAATTAGTGAGCCACTATATACAGCATTGGGCATATGAGGGTAATGTTATCTGTGATGTTATTATTATTACGGGCAATTCCAGGGAGTCCTTAGACTCATCGAGGGAGGCCCCCAAATCATGTTCATCACAACTATTTGACATTCATACAGTATCTATCATACCTCGCCTTAAACTCATTCACTGTCACAGCATCCACCACAGACTCTGGCAACCCATTCCACTCATTCACCACTCTAAAAGTAAAGAACCCAGCTCTAACACCCTTACTAACCACACTTTTGCCCAGTTTCCATGGATGTCCCCTAGTCCTCATAAAACCAGCCCTGTTCTCAAAAATATCTTCTGAATTAATTTTATAGAAACCCTTCAGTAATTTGAATGTCTCAATCATATCTCCCCTCCTCTGCCTATCAACCAATTTTTGCAACCCACAAATCCTCAACCTGTTCTCATAAGGTTCATTCCACAGACCTGCTATCATCTTCACTCGCCTCTGGATCCTCTCCACCTCCTCCCCATCAAGAAGAAACCTAGGTGACCAAATCTAGGCACAGTAGTTGAGATGGAGTCTTATCAAAGCTCGATACAGAGGAACAATAACCTGCTTGTCTCTGCTTGTCAACGTATTCTTCAGCAACCAAGTGATTTGATGAGCTGATTTGGCCACTTTTGCAATGTGTCCCCTAAACTTCAACTCCTTATCCACCAACACTCCTAAATCTCGTGCATCATCAATTTCCTGGAGTACAGTTCCACCAATGTAGTAAACTGCTGCTAATCTTTTCACCCCAAATTGTATAACCTTACATTTTGCAACATTAAATTGACATCCATTCTCCTTAGCCCAGACCTCTAATCTATCCAAATCATCCTGCAAAATTTTGACAATGCCTGCATTCACTATTCCCTACCCAACTTTGCATCATCTGCCAAACAAATGAACTGTTCCTCTCAGATCCTTTCCTATATCATTAATGAACAAATTAAACAGCAATGGTCCAAGAAAAGATCCTTGTGGCACACCACGAGTCACAGGCCATCTTTTGGACTGTACTCCTGAATAAACCACTCTCTGATATCTCTCCGTCAACAACCCTCCTATCCATCTCACCAACCCTATATCTATCCCCATATGCCGCAATTTACTGATTAGAATTCCATGTGGTATCCTGTCAAAGACCTTAGCAAGGTCCAGTAGAATCACTGTAAACCCATTACCCTTATCCAGTTCAGCCGTCACTGTGTTATAATACGTGAGCAAGTTACTGAGGCATGACCTACCCTTCACAAAACCATGCTGTCCCCGATACAGTATCCCATTTTCATCTATCCAATCTTGTATTTTCCTCTTGACTATTTTCTCCAAGACCTTGATAACGATTCCTGTTATGCTGATTGGCCAGTAATTTTCAACAGCAGCCTTGGAACCATTTTTATGCAGCGGAACTATTTTCCCCCTCTTTCCACCCCCCTTGAGACCCAGACCCGAGGTTCAAATTAAACTAAATGGTCAAGGGCACTGAAAATTCTTTAGTCGCTTCATGTACGACATGAGCTGGTATATCATCCAATCCCACAGATGTATTGACATGGTTCCGTAATAGACTATTTGCCTCTACTTCATTCATTTCAATTTCAGTATAAGCTGTTGGTTCTTCCATTCCTGCAATGTCACCACCTGGATGATATACTCTTGCAAAATGCTCGCTCAGTAATTACACTATATCGACTGATTCGGTTACCTCCCTACCCTCAGCATTTTTTAAAATCATTCTGCCATGAACATTTTCCCTTTTACTTGCAACATATTGAAAAATCTGTTTGGATTCTCTTTAGCCTGCATGGCCAATTTTCTTTCATAGTCTGCTTTTGCTTTTCTTACCACCCTTGTTACCAGCCTGGCCTGAGCTTTATACTGTTCCTGCATCTGCTGATCAACTTTCTCCTTAAATTCCCTCCACAATTGTTTCTTTTTTTTTGCAGCTCAAGCTTAATAGTGTTATTCATCCATTTAACCCGTACTTGATTTATTATTTGGACTTTTGGTATACAGTCAACCACTGCCTCCTGCAAACACTTCTTAACCACCTCCCATACACTATCAACATCCATCCTTTGCAGTTTTACATGCCATGGCACTGAGCCAAGCACACTCCTAAGCTTGTCATACTTACCAGCCATGTAATTCCACATGTACCCTGTCTTAACTGTAAATTCCACACCTTTAGCCACCTCCCAAGTCATGACCTTATGATCACTCTCACCAATTGGTGGCAACATGGTCATGTTCATTACAGCCAAATCCTCAGATGTAATTACTAGGTCAAGCACTCTCTGCCCCCTAGTATTTTCCACTACATGCTGTGGCAGATAGTTGTCCCTTAATAACCACATAAAATCCAATTCCTTCCTCCCATGTGCCCTCTCCTCTTTCCAGTCAATATTACCATAATTGAAATCACCCATAATAATTACCCTCCTTCCACTCATTTCTTCTATTTGCCTCCTCTGCATACTATCCCCACGATCTATTCCATCACTTGGTCTATAGCAGCATCCAATTGTATATTTTGTTCTGCTAGACTCTATCCCACACCAAATAGCCTCAAATGTGCTCTTTTCTCTATCCTGCAGTTCAACTTCTATACTCCTTGGCTGCAACTCATCAGCTATCATCAATAACACTCCTCCCCCTTTTTATTCTCTTTGTCACTCCTGAACATGCTATACCCATCGCATTTGATCCCACTAGCTTTATCATCTTCTGTCAGCCATGTTTCACTAATACCTGTGGCCTGGAAGTGCCAACCAAGGCCAAAAATTCTTCCTTCTTGTTCCTAATACTCCTGGCATTAGTGTACATGAATTGCAGATGCCCATTAGTCCCATCGCTACTTTGATGCCTTATACTAACTATCCCATTCTGATCCGTTGTCCTTTGTACTCGCTCAGGCATATTATACTCATTCATACACTCAACTGCCTCCCTAAAGTCTGCATATCTACTCCCCCCCCCTTAATAAATCTAGTTTCCCTGAGTCTGTACATTCACTTCCACTTCGTTCATGAACACTTTTTCAAGCCTCCGTACACCAAATCCATTTAAATGTAACCCATCCATCTCTTATATAAATCCTTTCACCCATCGAACTCACTCCACGCATCCACAAATTCCACACCACTCTCCATGCATAACCCACGCATAAAGTCATTGGCAATTATGGCCCTCCTTCTAAACATTTCACTGTCATACCATGCCAAAATACTCACCATCCATACTCTCTCACTCTTCTCCTTTGCTACCTCAAGTAATTCCCTCACATCCTCTATCATTTCCATTTTGTCTTCTTTCAAATCATTTGTTCCTGCCACGATTATCATCTCTTTCACCCTCTGTTTTTACACTCGAATAGATTTGCTGACGTCCTTCATGTTCACATCTGGCTGGTACGATTTCGTCAAACTCTCAATTTTCTACCTTCTAGAAATGTACCGTCTGTAAATGAAGGTAGAAAGTTTCTACCTTCATTTACACTTTCAACGACGCTCTCACACCTATCTGGTACTACCTCACAATTCCTTAACACATCGCTAATTTCTATATTCTGACTATCTTTAATGATATCACTCTCGCCACCCGAAACACGCTTGAGATCCTCATTCTCCTTACACTTTCTGCACATATTAACTCCACTATCACCATCTAACCAGACTTCCACCGCTCTTTGCAAAGCATACATCTCACAGACAGCACATTGCAGAAACTCTTTTATATCAAAACTCTTAAACAAACATGGCGACCTAGCCGCCATTTTTTTTTTTTTTTTTTTTTATCAGTGCCATATGTACGCTATCTTATCTTAAAAATAATAATTAAAATAACACAGAAAACACACAAAAATCGCACAGACACACCAAGAAACAAAAAGCAAACAATACTATGTAAAATTCTAGTAAAATTGCCAATGAAAAAATAAAATACTACTAATCTTTTCAAGAGCTCTCAACAAGCCAACGATCATATTAGTGCGTACATACATAAACATCAATTACTTAAGATAAACAATTAAAATGAATAACGATTTATCTGAAGAACTAGTAAAAAGAAAGAAAGCTTCTATGATTCAGCAGACTAAAAGAAACACTTACTGATCCAAATCTTGACATCTCTGCGAAAGCAAAACTATTTAATAGTGACATTCTTCCATCACTCACATAAGTATCAGAAACATGGAACACAACAAGAAAAGAAGAAGAGACTCTGAGAATAACTCAGCGTGCAATAGAACATAGGATTTGTAACATCGGCAAAATGGAACATGCTAGAAAACAGAACTAAGAAAGAGATCAGGCATAAAAGATGTGGTAACTGCAGTATACTACTTGTAATAGACTATTCACCTCCACTTCATTCACCACAATTCTTGTATAATCTATTGGTTCATTCATTCCTGCAATGTCACCACCTGGATGGTATACGCTGGCAAAGCGCTCGCTCAGTAAATCAACTATATCAACTGATTTGGTTACCTCCCTACAATCGGCATTCTTTAAAATCATTCTGCCATATAAATTTTTTTTTCTTTTACTTGCAACATATCGAAAAAACTGTTTGGGATTCTCTTTAATTGCCATGCAGGCTAATGTATCAAAGAACATTAGCCTGCATGGCTAATGTTCTTTGATAATCCGTTTTTGCTTTTCTTACCATACTCGTTACCCTTCTGGCCTGCGCTTTATACCATGTGCCTGCTGGTCACCTTCCTCCTTAAATTCCCTCCATAGTTGTTTCTTTTTTTACAGCTCAAGCTTAATGGTGTTATTCATCCATTTAACCCCTACTTGATTTATTATTTGGACTCTAGGTATACAGTCAGCCACTGCCTCATGCAAACACTTCTTAACTGCCTCCCATGCACTATCAACATCTAGCCCTTGCAGTTTTAAATGCCATGGCACTGAACCAATCAAACTCCTAAGCTTGTCATACTTACCAGTCCGATAATTCCACATATACCCTGTCTTAATTGTAAATTCCACACCTTTAGCCACCTCCTATGTCAAGACCCTATGATCACTCTCACCAATTGGTGGCAAATGGTCATATTCGTTACAGCCAAATTCTCATATGCAATTACTAGGTGAAGCACTCTCTGACCCCTAGTATTTTCCATTACATGTGTTCTCAGATAGTTATCCCTTAATAACCGCATAAAATCCAATTCCTTCCTCCGATGTATCCTCTCCTCCTTCCAATCAATGTTAACATAGTTGAAATCTCTCCCATAATAATTACCCTCCTTCCATTCATTTCTTCTATTTGTTTATGCATACTATCTCCACCGACATGAGTATATAAGTTAGGATATAGGACATATAAATTGTTACCAGATTAATGTTGAGGAGATTTTTCATAGAGTAAAGGAAGATAGAGATAGAACAATAAGCCATTTCTGGAAGTTGTATAAGAAGCATGTGAACAGGTTCTTTGCACAGAGTAGCTGATGAGTGGAATGCATTTCCTAAAAATGTGATGAGTGCAGAAACTGTGAATGGGTCTAAAGTATGGTTCAATGATCTTTTTACATGAGAGTGTGGACCTCCAGTGATAAGTCTTTTGACTCCATGGAAGTTTTATGTTAATAATAAAGTTTGTATGTAGAGAATCTTCACAACTAGGCTAGACTACTTGTATAGAAGCTGTTAAATTCATATCAGTTACCCCATAATGCAAACAACACTTCCTTTCAAATATGTATAGGAACCTTGAATTCTAAAGGATTAAAGGAGTAAAACAAGAATATACCATATTTTTCACCTTATAAGACACTTTTTATGGAAGTTTTTTCACTTGGCTATGCATCTAATTATATATTTGGTTTTATCCTTTATCCAAGTTTAAGCAAACAAAGTTTGCACCTGAAGTACTTTCAGGACTGGGACAACTTGTGGTAAAGGTGGTATAAGTTCTCATCACTTGCCTTAGTATCCCATAATGCACAGCACATCTCCGCGAGGACATGTATAATGCTATGCATTAAGGGAAGGGTCATAACCCAGACCGGTTTCGATAGGCAACTCATTAGGTAAATATGACTTCTTTATTACTTTCACCTTAGTATCACCATCTCTCATCTGGTGCCCACTGATGAGACCTCAATAAAGGTCAAAACCAGTCTGGGTAGTGACCCTTTACTTCATGCATAGCATTATACATGTCCACAAGGAGATGTGCTTTGCATTAAGGGATACTAAGGCAAGTGATGAGAACTTATACCACCTTTACCACGAGTTGCCCAATCCTGAAAGTACTTCAGGTGCAAACTTTGTTTGCTTACATTTGGATAAAGGATAAAATCAAATATATAATTAGTAGCATAGTCAAGTGCAAAAACTTCCATAAACTTATCTGTAATCTAGAGAATTTTAATAATAGGGTGTAACACCTTTTGGCAACTCATATAGGTAAATATGACATCTCCATTATTTCCACCTTAGTATCACCACCTCTAGGTCTGGCTCTCACTGAAGAGAACCCTATGGGTCGAAACAGGTTGGAAGCTTGGGTGATGGCTGGCAATGCTGTAGCCAATGAAGTTCTAACTGAGGCTCGGCTATTGCTGTTACCCAGGTAGAGGAGTAATGGATGTCAATGCTGTAGCTCATGAAGTTAACTGAGGCATGGCTGATGCCCCTAGATGAAATATGAGCGGTTCTGCTCGGTGGTGGGGTGAGCCTGCCACTAGTATAGCCAACTGCTGAGAGTTCTTTTCAGTGACAGGGCGAGTCTGTTACTGAGGGGAACAACACTGAGTTTTGATCCTTCAGGTCGCTCATTGTTGGATGATCTGGGGATCTCAGAAGTTTTTGGAGAGGTAATCCCACACTTAATACAGGGCAAACCGGTCTAGGTAGTGACCCTTCCCTTAATGCAGCGATTTTGAACTGAGATTTGTGAAAACAAATTAATTGAAAGAAATAATGTCATAATTTGCACATTTATTTACTAATGTCTGGTCTTTCATCCGCACCTGAAGCTCCCTTATTTATATTTTACAAACTTACGGTTAGTGAATTGGTTTAAAATTGTGTGTTAATTAGCTTTAATCTTTTGATAAGTGTGTTCCCAAATAACTTCATTTAATTATCTTATTTTTAAAGTAACTGGGAAGAATTCTTTTATTCTTTATTTTTTTCATTCAATTAATTTTATTCAATAGTATTCCTTTAACATGGATAATGTAATAAAAAAACGAAAATTTGAAGACAATGAAGGAAGTGAAGCTAGTATGTTGAAAGAAAAAAAAAAAAAAAGAAGAAGAAAGTGAAGCTAGTTTTGCCCAGCACATCAGCAGCTGATACCATATTTAGTATACTGGTTCGTTCTTCTAAAACTAAATTAAAAACTAAAGTTCGCCATTATGACGAAAATTATTTGTCATTTGGCTTTATTTCCAGTCAAGAAGATCCCCCACGTCCTACATGCGTAGTTTGTGGCAAAAAATTGGCAACAACGCTATGGTTCCAAGAAAAATTAAAAAGACATTTGCAATCTAAACATTCTCACTTGAGTGAAAAACCGGCTGAATATTTTAAAAGACTTGTATTGGATAAAGTTATTCAAGCAAAAAGATGGACTAAATTTGCAACTGTGTCTGAAAAAGCCCAAGAAGCCAGTTATGCAATCGCAGAAATTGTTACTAAAAAATGAAATCTCACACAATTGCAGAATCTGTAATTCTGCCAGTATGCTATAAAATTATTAATATCATGTTTGGCGAGGAATATGAAAAGGAGAGTTTAAAAATTCCTATGTCAGATAACACCATTTATCAACATATTCAGGATTTGGCCAAAGATGTTGAATTGCAAGTGGTATCTCACATTAAAGAAGCAGATATGTTTGCTATTCAGTTCAACGAATCAACTGATAAAGATGAACTTCTAGCCTTCAGCAGATTTATTTATAAGGAATATATTATAGAACAGTTTTTATTTTGGCAACCACTCCCAGAAACAACGAAGGACCAAGATATTTTGGATGTTGCTGATAATTACTTAAATTGCCATAACTTGTCTTGGGATTCTTGCATCAGCATTTGCATGGGTGATGCCTGCTCAAAGTCAGGAAATGTAAAAGGATTTGTTACACTGGCTCAAAATAAGAATCCTGGAATTATTGTTACATAGTTTTCTCCACAGAGAAGTACTAGTGTCAAAATCACTGATACCTGAGCTTAAAAAAGTACTAAACGGGACTATCAAAATTGTCAATTATATAAAAGCCAGGGCGTTACAATCGAGATTGTTTGCAGCACTATGCTCCTCAATGGACGCTTCTTACATGTAGTTGTTAATACATTGTTGTGATTACCTGGGTGGTTTCCAGCAGTGTGAGGACCTCTGAGACAAAAGGGTATATGTGGAACTACAAGGGGGGGGGGTGATTATGAAGAGCTCAGGAGACAGCTTGTGGGTGTAGCATGGAATGAGGAGTTAGCTGGAGAAGAGATCAATGCAGCTTGGGGAATTTTCAAAAACTTTTTAGTAGATGCAATGTCTAAATGTATTCCAAGGGTGAGAAGGTTAAATAAGGTGGGTGTGAGATGGATGAATAAAGAGATTCAGCATGCAATACAGAGAAAAAGGGCATTGTGGAGGCAGCATAAGAGAAAAGGAAATAACCAATTTCATGAGATCTACAAAGACCAAGCAAGGAGGGTGACTTGGTTGGTGAGGGTAGCTAAAGAGAGGTATGAACAGCAGTTGGCTAATGAAGCCAAACAGAATCCTAAGGAGTTCTTTCGATATGTAGCCAGCAAAAGAAAGAATAATTATGGAAAGATGACATTGATTGGAGAAAATGGTATAAAGAGAGCTGATGCAGAATGTGTAGTGGAGATACTTAATGAGCAGTTCATAAAGATCTCCCAATCTTGCGAATGTGACTTCGTGGAGGGATTGAGAGCAGTTGATGATGGGGAGGAGAGACTGACTGCAGGTGAGCAAGAACTGTATGGGGAGTTGATTAAACTAGATGTTAATAAGGCTGTGGGACTTAATAATATATCACCACGTATTCTGAAAGAATGTGCCAGGGAGTTGACACCTGCCTTAACATATTTTTTTAATAGGTGTCTTGCACTCGGTCAAGTTCCTAAGGAGTGGAAGGAGGGCAAGATTGTGCCACTTCATAAAGGAGGTGATCGAACTCAAGCATCAAACTATAAGCCTATCTGTGTTTCGGGTATTGTGGTTAAGTTGTTGGAGAAGCTTCTGAGAACTAGGATCCAGAGTTGGGTTGATAACAATGATATTATCTTTGATGGACAGCATGGATTTGCTAAATGGAGGTCATGTTTTAGTAATCTACTTACTTATTACAAAAGTCACTGCTTCCTTGGACAGAGGAAAAGGATACACAGTAATATACTTGGATTTTGCAAAGGCTTTTGATAGAGTACCTCATGATAGGTTGACAGTCAAACTAGAGCAGATGGGGGTTGGATATTAGATTGGTGCATTGGATTGGAGACTGGCGCTATCTGATAAGTATCAACAAGATGTGTATGGAGGAGTGATATCCAGGAAAAGGAAAGTCACTAGTGGAGTGTCTCAGGGGTCTGTTTTAGGTCCATTACTGTTTAACTTGTATATTAATGATATAGGTGAAGATTTGGATGGAGATATTCAGTTGTTTGCAGATGATGCAAAGTTGGGACGAACCATGAAGTGTAGTGAAGATGTTGTGGCCTTACAGGAAGACTTGAATAGATTGAGTGATTGGGCACGGAAATGGGGATGTGAGTTCAATGTTGCAAAATGTAAGGTTTTAAAATTTGGAAAACAAAGATGGGATGCAGAATTTATGCTTGGTAAGAATATATTGTTGGAGGTGGAGGAAATAAGAGCTCTGGGGGGTTATAGCAGATAAGGATCTGGGGTTTAGGGGACACATAGCCAAAATTGTGAAGACAACACAAAGGCTTCTGGGAATGATGCAGAGGACACTGACGTAGAAGGTAGGGAGACTCTTGTTCCATCCTATAAGGCTTTGATTAGGCCACACATGGACTATTGTGCCCAGATTTGGTCACCAGGTTTTCAGAAGGATGAAGAGATGTTGGAGAGGGTCCAAAGGAGACTGACTAAGGTAGTTTCTAACCTCTGGAATGTCGAGTATGACGAAAGATTGAGAAGATGTAATTTGCAGGGTCTGGTGGACAGGAGGAAGAGGGGAGATATGATAGACGCTTACAAGTTGGTAAGGGGTTTTTATAGGATCAATGCTGGAGAAGTTTTACAGAGAATAGTGGGAGATCAGGGAAGAACCAGAGGTCATCCCTGCAAACTGTATAAAGAGGGTGGAGTAGGGGAGTGAGAGGCAGGTTTTTTTCGTGCAGAGTTGTGAATGACTGGAATGCCTTGTCTGAGAATGTGGTGTCTGCAAAGAGTTTGAATGTGTTTAAAACATGGTATGATGAGCTGTGTGTGTGATAAAAGGACCTCCCAGATGAATCTTTGACTCCATGAGGTCTTGGGGGTGGTAATAATAATAATACATACAGAAGTGAGATGGCTATCTTATGAATGAGTTTTCATTATTATTATTATTATCACGAGCAACTCCAAGGAGTCCTTAGACTCATAGAGGAAGGCCCTAAACACCATGTCCACATCACAACTATTCGACATTTACACAGTATCATACTTTGCCTTGACCTCATTCACAGTCATAGCATCCACAACAGACTCTGGAAGCTTATTCCACTCATTCACCACTGTAAAAGTAAAAAACCTATTTCTAACACCCTTACTACCACACTCTTGCCCAGTTTCCATGGATGTCCCCTAGTCCTCCCACCACCACTAGTCCTGTTCTCAAAAATATATTCTGAATTAATCTTATAGAAACCCTTCAGTAATTTGAATGTCTCGATCAAATCATCACTTTTCTGCCTATCGACCGATTTCTGAAAACCACAAATCTTCAACCTGTTCTCATAAGGTTCTTTCCATAGACCTGCTATCATCTTGGTAACTCGTGTCTGGATCCTCTCCACCTACTCCTCATCAAGAAGAAACCCTGGCACCCAAATCTGGCACAGCAGTTTAGATGGGGTCTTATCAAAGCTCGATACAGAGGAACAAAAACCTGTTTCTTTCTGTTTGTTAAAGTATTTTTCAGTAAACAAGTGATTTGATGAGCTGATTTAGCCACTTTTGCGATGTGCCCCCTAAACTTCAACTCCCTATCCACCAACACTCCCAAATCCCTGGCCTCGTCAATCTCCTGGAGTACGGATCCACCAATGTGATATGTTGCTGCTAATCTTTTCACCCCAAAATGCATAATATTTCACTTTGCCCCCATGAAATTGACATTCATTCTTCTTAGCCCAGTCCTCCAAACTATCCAAATCATCTTGCAAAATTTTGACATCCTGTGCATTCACTATTGCTCTACCCAACTTTGCATCATCAGTAAACAAATGAACACTTCCTCTCAGATCCTTTCCTATATCGTTAATGAACAAATTGAAAAGTAGTAGTCCAAGAACTGAACCCTGTATAACACCACTAGTCACAGGCCATCTTTTGGACTGTACTCCTGAATAAACCACTCTCTGATATCTCTCCATCAACCACCCTCCTATCCATCTGAAACCCAATATCCATCCCCATATGCTGCAGTTTACTGATAAGAATTCCATGTGGTATCCTGTCAAAGACCTTAGCAATGTCCAGTAGAATCACTGTAAACCCATTACCTTTATCCAGTTCAGCTGCCATGTGTTATAAAAATGTGAGCAAGTTACTGAGACATGATTTATCCTTCACAAAACCATGCTGTCCCCCATACAGTATCCCATTTTCATTTATCCAATCCTGTATTTTTCTCTTGACTATTTTCTCGAAGACCTTGACAACGATTCCTGATATGCTGATCGGTCGGTAATTTACAACAGCAGTCTTGGAACCTCCTTTACGCAGTGGAACTATTTTCCCCTCTTTCCACCCCCTCGGGATTAACCCAGATCTGAGACTCAAATTAAACAAAATGGTCAAGGGCACTGACAATTCTTTAGCCGCTTCGCGTACGACACGAGCTGGTATACTATCCGATCCCACAGATGTATTGACATTGAGGTTTTGTAATAGACTATTCACCTCCACTTCATTCACCACAATTCCCATATAAGCTATTGGTTCATTCATTCCTGCAATGTCACCATCTGGATGATATACTCTTGCAAAGTGCTCGCTCAATAATTCAACTATATCAACTGATTCGGTTACCTCCCTACCATCGGTATTCTTTAAAATCATTCTGCCATATAGGTTTTTTTTCTTTTACTTGCAACATATCGAAAAAATTGTTTGGGATTCTCTTTAGCCTGCATGGGCTAATGTTCTTTCATAATCCGCTTTTGCTTTTCTTACCACACTCATTACCCTTCTGGCCTGTGCTTTATACCGTTCATGTGCCTGCCGGTCACCTTTCTCCTTAAATTCCCTCCACAGTTGTTTCTTTTTTTTGCAGCTGAAGCTTAATGGTGTTAATCATCCATTTAACCCCTACTTGATTTATCATTCGGACTCCAGATAATATACAGTCAGCCATTGCCTCATGCAAACACTTCTTAACCACTTTCCATGCACAATCAACATCCAGCCCTTGCACTTTTACATGCCATGGCACTGAACCATGGCACTAAGTCATACTTACCAGCCTGATATTTCCACATGTACCCTGTCTTAATTGTTTTATCAAGATTTTATGAACTGAATGAGGAAATTCTAATTTTTTTGACAACTCAACAATCTGAGTTATCAGATTTTCTTAGCGACGAGCTTGGTTGCATTTCTTGCTGATTTATTTCAATCTTTAAATACACTTAATAAAAGTATGCAGGGAGACTGTGAAAACATTTGTACTTCCAATGACAAAATTAATGCACTTGAGGAAAAACTAATGCTTTGGGAAGAAAGAATCAGTAATGAAAATGCAGTAAATATGTTTGAACTAACAAAAAGGTCAAACTGAATGAAAATCTCATACATCTAATTTTAAAAACCTTAAGATTACTAAATACAAATATTGAAAAATATTTTCCCTCACTTAACATATCATCCTTCGATTGGATAAGAGATCTGTTTGTCTTAAGTGCATGTAAATTGGGAAATTTAAAGATTACAGAAGAGGATGAATTAACAGATGACAGAGGTTTAAAACTAAAACATTCAACAATTGATACTACTTCATTTTGGCTATCTCTAAGAAGTGAATTTCCCAATATTACCAAAAAAGCAATAGAAGTACAAGTCATATTTGTGCGAATCAAGCTTTTCCGCAATGAATATTATTATGAACAAAAAATAGATCACGGCTGGAAGCCTTGGAAGATGATTTAAGAGTATGCCTATCTAAAATTCTGAAACAACATCAAGCTCAGATATCTCATTAAAATTAACTTGAAGTATGTATATTATTTAATATATTTAATATTCATTTGAAAAAATCAATAAAAATTTTTTTAAAATAATTTTGAGTATTGTTTTTCTTAATCAAAATGTCAAAAATATATTTTAAATTTTTTTGGAGCAAAAAGGATAAGTAATTATTATTATTAATATCTTGTGTGTGTGTAAATCAATCAAAAGTATGCCTATTTTTGCCGGATTGTCAAAAAAATTAAAATAATATATTTTTAGTGTGCCGCAGAATTTTAATAATTAGTCTAGGTGTGGCATATTATGAAAAAGGTTGAAAATCACTGCCTTAATGCACAGCATTATACATGTCTGCAAGGAGATATACTTTGCATTATGGGATACTATAGTAAGTGATGAGAACTTATACCACCTTTACCATGAGTTGCTCCAGTCCTGAAAGTACTTCAGGGGCAAACTTTGTTTGCTTACACTTGAATAAAGGATAAAACCAAATATATAATTAGAAGACACTTTTTTCTTCTTCTTCTTATTATTATTACTTGACACCTCCAGGGAGTCCCAGAATCATCAAGGGAGGGCACCTACTCTACAACTCTCCATCTCTGCCAGTCACTCCTCCATCCACCACCTACAGCGAACTGCATCACCTAAACCAATGCCAACTACTGCCCACCACCACTAGTATTTTCATAGACAATCACAAACACCCATGCCCATGGCAGGATTCAAACCCACAGCCTTTTGGCTGGAGAGTGGATACACTAACCACTCGGCCAACCAGGCCAGCACTTTTTGTACCTAAAATTTATCTGAAAATTAGGCTGCGTCCTATGAGCTGAATGCATCTTATAAACCAGTGCATCTTACGCTCCATCATCCCTTGTAGGAAATGCATGATCAGTTTGAATAGTTACACAGTTGTTAATGGTCACACATTTAAAATAGTAATCAATACATTATTATATTTAAATTTTTTTTTTATAACCCATGTATTATACGAAGCACAGACAGAGTTATATGATTGAATTTAAGTGTAGTGTGATTGAGTACACAAAAAAGAATGGCAATAAGGCAGCAGAGCAGCACTTTAGGCCTCTACCTACAGAAAAAATGGTACGAACTTGTAGGAAACAGGAGCAACAGTTAATAGAAGCAAATTCTAAACAACACAATCTCTGGAGAAAACTGCCAAAATGGCCATAAATCGAAAATGAATTTAAAACTTGGATAATGAATCAAAGAAGATTGGGTTGCTGCATATTGACAAAAATGATTATTCAATGAGCAAAATTACTGGCAACAAAAATGAAATATCATCAATTTCATATTGGCACCATCATGGTGCTTTAGATTTATGCATGCATGCAAAAATGAAAATATCACAAAAAATTCCAGATAAATTCAAAAATAAAATTATTGAGTATCACAGATTCATCATAAATGCTAGAAAACAAGATAATTTCAAACTTTAACAGATAGCTAATATGGATGAAGTGTCTCTGATTTTTGATGTGCCCTCGAACAAAACTGTTGACTCCAAAGGTAAAAAAAAAATTGTTAAAACTTCTGGTGACGAAAAAAACCACTATATTGTTGTTATATCACGCTGTATGGATGGAACAAAATTGCCACCTTTTTTAATTTTTAAAAGAAAAACTTATCAAAGGAGTTTACATTCATATTCAATCAAAAGGATGGATGGATGGATGAGGAAGGGATGAAGTTATAGATAAAGAAGGTGTGGTCCGGATGTCCTTGCAGTTTACATCAGAAACCTGCTTTGTTATTATGGGATCAGTTTAGATGCCATAAAATCGAAGGTGTTAAGAAGGAACTTCACAAAATGAACACAAAAATAGTTGTAATCCCAGGAGGACACACCTCTGCACTTCAACCTATAGATGTATCAATAAGCAAACCATTTAAAGGATTTATGAGGGAAAAATGGGTAAACTGGGTGCAACCTCCAAATTTTGAGAAAACATCTAGAGATAGGAGAAAGAAGGCCACAATTTCACATGTGCGTAAATGGGTAAAGAGTTCATGGAATAGAGTGAAATCCAAAATTATTATAGCATCTTTTCAAAAGTGTGGCATTAGTAATTCTCTTGATGGTACAGAGGATGACTTATTAATTCAAAACAGAATCTATAAAATCGTGATGTCCTGCGCTACTTAGTATCCCACCCACCCTCTCTCTCTCTCTCACACGCACACACATATTACAGAATGTAGTATTGAGATCTGAGGGGAAAAAAATGGTTTTATAGATAGACCAGAGAAGGGAGAAAAATAGATTAAAAGAGAATTTTTACTTCTTCCATCTGTAGATAAAACCAGTATAACTATCAATAATATAAAATCAAGTAATCTTTCAGTTCCATCATCCTGAAGACTTCAAGATTTGATGCTTTGCAAATATTTGAATCAACCCCATATATTTTGTTGTCAACCAGGAGAGGAGCGTAGACAGTTTCTCTTATCTGAGAAACTTCACCGTGTTTTAAATATAATCAATCAATTATATGATTAATCAATCAATTAAACCTTATATAGAGCAGCTCTTTCTTCATTTGCTGATGTCTCAGCATCTTTTTCTTCCTGACGTTTTTTAAGTGTTAACATTTTCTCTATCTCATTCTTATATTTTTCATGTGAAGATGTTCTCTGAAAAAGGACAAAAAAAAAAAAAAAACTGAATTTATGCACATTTAATTACCATTAGAATACATTATTTCATCTATCACATAATATAGAGTTTAAAATTACTAATAGTTCTCAAAGTTCAAAGTGAAGAACTGAATATAAAAAACTCATCTGAGGTAATACTCCCAGATGAGTCTTTGACTCCATGAGGTCTTGGGAAACAAAAAATAATAATAATACCAAATTTGTACCTTAACTCCCAAGAAGCAAAATACCATGCAACAACTTATTATCCTCAACAACTCCTGCTTTGATTTCTTATCTTAAAGTAGTTTGCTTAGGTAACATTATTTTGAAATCAGTGAAGAAGCTATGACTTTCACCTGACCAGCAGTGGGTAATAAATTCAAAAAGTTTTTTCTTCTTAAGTATATCATTGGTAATTCCTAGTTTGTATACACTGATTTTAAATATGCAGCCATATAAAAAGTTCATTACATATATTACATTCTGACTAACATTTCTACACTAACTTATAAAGTTTATAAGTTAGTGTAGAAAATACATACAATTGGGCTAGATAGCAGGAGTCTCTTGTATCTGCAGAGGCTTTACAATACAGCATAATGAAAATTTTATAGAGTTAACTGCCTTATCCTCGAATTATGGTTATGAAATCTAAGTATACTTAGAAGGTCCTGGGCGCTTAGTTCCTGTTAGAACAACAGATGATGATGAAAATTTAGTGAAGAAGTTTTAGAACAAATATACAAAATTCAGTTTTTAGGGTAATGGCTGAGAATACATGAAACATCCTACAGCAATGGATCATAGATCCAGTGAAATTTGTTAATTTTAAGAGAGAACTGACAACTGTTTATGAATAGAAGGTAAGTTTATCGATATTAAATATATGATTAGCATGTTGAACTTGATTGTATATTGTCTGTTGTGTGTGTGTGTGTGTGCACGCATGCATGCACACACACACGACAAATAATATATAATCAAGTTCGACATGCTGCATCAGTCTTATGACTGGTAGCTCAGCAGCATTTCCTTCCATTCTTCTCTTCTGTTTGCTTTCCTCTTTATTTTGTAGTATGTTTTTAGTCAAGTGCTTTGTTTTATTTGATCAAAGTATCTTTCCTTGGTCTTCCTCCTTTTCTTTTTTCCTTTGATTTTGCCTTTCATTATTCTTCTCGTCAGACTTTCATGTCGTAAGATAACATCTGTCTCTTCTTGTTATTAATGTTTTTATCAGTGTTCTGGGTTCATTTACTTCCTTAAGCACTTCTTCAATAGATTTTTTGTCTGTCCATTTTATCTTTTGCATTTGTCTCCAAGACCACATTTTAAATGCCTCCAGTTTTCTAATATCCCCTGTTCCCATTATCCATGTTTCGCTGCCATAAAGTGCTATACTCGATACATAAGTTTTTAGAAGTTTTTTCCTTAGTTGTAGACTTAAGTTTCCTTTTAATACCTTTTCCATTTTATTGAATTGGTTTTTTGCTATGCCTATTCTTATCTTTATGTCTTCTTTTGATCTTCCTTCCTCATTTATTGTACTCCCTAGGTATTTGTAATTCTTTACTTGTTTTATCTCTTTCCCATTTAATTTAATTTTCTTTATGATTTTTGGCTTCTTGCTTGCCAGTAGGATTTTGGTTTTTTCAACATTCATTTTCATGTGGTATTTGTTAAATATTTCATTTGTTGTTTTCATTAACTTTTTTTAATCTTCTTCTGCTGTTTGCTATGAATGCAATATCATCTGCAAATCTGAGGCAAAAATCTCCTCTCCACCAATCTTATGCCGCTGCTTGTCTTTTCTTTAACTTCTCTGATGGCATTTTCAATATATATGTTGAAGAGCAAGGGTGATAATATGTGCCCTTGTCTTACTCCACATCTAATATGTATGGTTTCTTCCTTATTATTTGTTCTTATGTATCCCATTTGCCTTACATATATATGTTTGATCACTCTTCTATCATTATGGTCAATGTGACTTTTCTTCATAATATTCCACATCATCTTCCAATTAACTTTGTCAAATGCTTTTTCTAAATCCATGAAGCATATATATGTTTTTCTGGTTCAGCTCCATTCTTTTTTTGATTATAGTTCTCAGGCTTAGTATTGCTTCTCTTGTTCCCTTTCCTTTCCTGAATCCATATTGGTCTTCCTCTAGTTGTGAATCTATTATTTTATATATTCCGTTTTGTATTATTTTTAATAGGATTTTGCTAATGTGTGTAATTAGGGCTATTGTTCTGTGTTGGTTACATTGGAGAGCATTTGCTTTCTTGAGGATTGGTATTATCAGAGATTTTGTGAAGTCTTCTGGGAGATCTCCATTTTCATATACAGGGTGTTCGGGATAAATTTGACAGTTTCGTAAGGAAAAAGAAAATCTTCTTTGTATCTATTAAATTTAATGAATTGACAAAAAAACATTACAGGCAGAGTTAATTACAATACTATCAACAAGATTTACTCAAAATAACCACCATTAGCATCGATCACAGCTTCAATTCTGCTTCGGAACCTCGAACAAGCTGATGCTACAGTCTCCCTGGGAAGGGCCGCAAAAACTGTTTTAATTTTATCCATTAACTGGGCTTTTGTATTACTGGAAGTGCGATTGGTGTCTTTTTCAACTGCGCCCCATACAAAATAATCCATGGGGTTAAGGTCTGGGGAGTTTGGAGGCCAAACATTTGGACTGGTGAAGTCGTAGAAATTTTCAGACAACCATTTTTGACTTTTCCCAGAGGTGTGGCAAGGGGCCGAATCCTGCTGCCATACATACGGCCTACCATTGGCTACCCTTGTTATCCAGGGCTTGACTACAGTTAGCAACTCCACGAACAAAGCCCGAATTCCAATGCCAGGGTTCTTCAACACCTGTTCCTGCAGATTTGCGAGGAATTCTGCTGTACGAACGCAATCAGATCGTCTGCTAGGGATCTTTCTTCTTGCTACATCCTCGTAGTCACCATTGCAAGTCTCTAGTTCATGCCTGATTGTTTTTACTGTATTCAGGGAGCATTGGGCAGCAGTCGTAATATCCTTATTTTGATGGCGGGCACGAATCATCATGATACAAGTTATTCTCTTCCATGATTCAGGTGGGTTCCAGCTATCCATCCTTTCTGACATCTTGTATATGAATGAAGAAGGGTGCAAACTTTTAAATGAAGAGAAGTGTGTGTTAATACATGTAACTTACGGAAAAATATAATTAATTATAAATATGTCAAATTTATCCCGAACACCCTGTATTTTAGCTATTAGTTCAAATATGTCATTTTTTGTTTCCTCATCCAGATTTTGAATGGCTTCACTTGGGATGTACCGTATTTGCCAGCATATAAGATGCACCGGTTTTTTGTACACAATTTTTAGGAAAAAAACTTTATCACTGAATATTATAATGAATTTACAGTATTTCAAATATAAAGTAATAAGTAGGTCTACTTTTAACAAATACCTAATCTAACTAGGAAAGAGTACCCACCTTTTAATCTTCTTCATCAAAACCCAGAAATTCATCTCCAGAGCTAAATGAAGAGACACTTGAAACCTCTTCTAAATCAAAATCTGAGTCCTCATACAACAAATTGTCCTCTGTGCCATCCAGTGCATTACTAATGCCACACTTCTTAAATGATTTAACCACTGTCTCAGTTTTCACAGCATCCCATGAAGCTTTGACCCACTCACAAACTTGCAAAATGCTAAGCTTCTTCCCTCTTCCTGATGGCATAACCTCAAAATCTAAAGACTGCATCCAGCAGTCTTCTGGATGCAGTGTTCCACTTCTCCTTCATAAATCCCTGAAATGGTTTATTAATACAGACATTCAAAGGTTGAAGCTGACTAGTTAGACCTCCTGGAATTACAACTAACTGACTTTTCAATTCCTTGAGTTTATTTTTAACATCTTCTGTTCTGTGAGAACGAAACTGATCCCATAGTAGCAGGGCAGGCTTCTTCAACAGTCTGCCAGAGAGCTAGACAATGTTATCTATCCATAACTGGAATTCTAGAATGTATTACAGTAACTGGAATACATAACTAATGTAACTGGAATGCTCTCACACACCGCATGGAAGCAAGAAAGAAATCGCGTAACTCGGAACTGAGAAAATTTCCAGAAATGGAAGTAATAAAAAACTGAGTATCGGCGTATAAGACGCACCCTGTTTTTCAGACCTATTTTCAAAGAAAAAAAATGTGTCTTATACGGTGGCAAATACTAATTGATTCCTGGGCTTTTCTTCTGGCTTGAGTCTTGAAGTACTTTTTCAAACTCTTCTTTTATTATTGATGGTCCACTATTGTCTTCAACTTCTGTGTCATTTTCTTCCTGTTCTTCTCCTTGATACAGGTGTTGAAGATATTTTTTCCATTCTTGTAATATTTCTTCAGAATAAATTCAGCTACCATTTTCATCTATTAAGGCATTACTATGTGTGGCCTTTTTCAGTTTAGGAATTATAAACATGTTAACATAAGAATATTTTAATATTTGCCAAATATTTCAGTCTGAAACTAACAAACTATCTTCAGTGGCTACGTAGGAACAGTTTTTAGCAAGGTGGAATACCAACAATTGATCATTCAAAAGTAGAACGAGCTGCGTGATGTTACATTGCTAAGCATTAAAGAGAGGAAAAATTTCATCGCAGTGATGATTAAATTATAGGTATTAATTCACAATTTCATACAATAATCTTAATTTATAAATAACGTTAGCCTAATGTAGGAATTAAAAAAAAATTAATGTGTTATCCTGATTAAACTTTCCCATATTTTTGATATGGGAAACAATTGATCATTCAAAAGTAGAACGAGCTGCATGATGTTACATTGCTAAGCATTAAAGAGAGGAAAAATTTCATCACAGTGATGATTAAATTATAGGTATTAATTCAAAATTTCATATAATAATCTTAATTTATAAATAACATTAGACTAATGTAGGAATTAAAAAAAAATTAATGTTATCCTGATTAAACTTTCCCATATTTTTGATAAGGATATACAGTCATTTCAATTCAAGTTAGGGCGTTGAAGTAAGGCCTCAACACTCTCTTTGAATAGGCATTCAAATTTATAGTGACATCTGTGTAGAAGGCGAGTCTTGGACCAGAGGATGTTGTGGCTTGTCTCTATACCGTGCTGAGCCAATCCAGACATATCGGATTTTTTGTGAAAAATGTATGATTGATGTTCTTGAATTCTTTTTTCTACAGAGTGTCCTGTTTATCCAAAGTAGGACAGATTGCATTTACAAGGAACTTGATACACACCAGGCAACATAGTTGAGTTTATCTTTAGAAGAGGGGAAATAGGTGGATATTTTGTTAATAGGTATATAAGTGGCTGTTAAATGATATTTCTTCAGAATTCTTGAAATTGGTTCTGAAATCCCAGAAATATATGGAACTGGAACTCGACGTATTGATTCTTTTAATCAATATAATTTGGAATCTTGTGTAACCCAAGCTTTTTTGTTCCATTTCCAATTTCCAATAGACTGGCAGCATGGCTTTTAGATCCTTGAAGGCCCGTGGTGTCTGTGAATGGTACACCAACATTGGTTTAAGCTTCAAAGTTCCGGAGGCATTTGCACCCAACAAAAGCGTAAGTTTATCTTTTGCTACTTTAAAACCTGGAGTGGAACGTTCTTCATAGGAAATGAAGGTGCGTGATGGCAATTTTTTCCAGTAGAGCCCAGTCTCATCAACATTAAAAATGAGATCACGAGGATAACTTCCTTGTTCTACACAGTCTTGAAATTCTTTAGAAAAAGCAGCTGCTGCCGTAACATCTGCACTTGCCACCTCACCACATAATTTGACACTATGGCTTACTTCGAGACATAAATCTCATGAACCAACCTTTGCTTCCTAAAAATGTTTCTTCACCACCAAAAATAAAAAAAATTATTTTTGCTTTTTCAGTTATAACAGCCTCCATCAGAGGAATGTTTTTCTGATTCAAGTCATCCACCCATAATGATAATAATTTTTCCATTTTTTCATGAAGTTTACCCCTGCTATAACTTACATGTTTTGCATTTAGTACTGCCGTAGATTGTTGCGCAGACTGTTTTATTCTATCTGCATTTTTCATAATTGCAGTAGCAGTCGATGGAGGTTAGTTCATACTTCTACAGACATTAGCATGTGTCTGCCCATCTTCCATTCTTCGAATCACCTCCATCTTCTTTTCAAGTGTGATTGATTTCACCGCCATCTTAACAACAAGTTCTGCTAACTTTTCTACACTTCTTCTATCAGACATGGTATGTAATTACTTACTTTATCAATTTAAACACATATGTATGTAAAAAAAATTAAATAGAACAATTAGGTAGATTCAACAGTAAAACTAGGGTTGATACATATACGTTGTAGTAGCTTGGTAAACACTAGAGTGCCTGCTAGCGTCATTTCTCAGTCAGACCACACTGCAGTAAGAAAGTATGCACAGGCATCTGCAGTTGTGAATCGGCATAAATTGAACCATCGTAAACCGAGGGCTGCCTGTATTTCTTGTTTTTTTTATTATATATCTGATCCACACATGAAAGAACACAAGACCTATAGCATACCAGTGCAGCATGTTTGCAAGAGAAATAAAAGAAAGGAGGAATCTGTTCACATTTTGCTTGCACAGCTGAGGGTTGCATTCTTTGGAAAAGCAGAGTGAGGGAGACTGTTCCATAGGACAGAAGTAGATGGAATGAAAGGTGAGGCAGTTGAAGATGGTTTGGTGAGCTGAAATGGACTGTAAAAGGGTGTTGGTTAGCAGTGGCTCTTGTTTTAATAATTCTGGAGGAGAGTGGAGGAATAATAGTGACCAATTCAGTAGTGTACCATCGATGAAAATATCTGTATAAGAGACACAGATAGTGCCTCATTTGTGGAGGTGGGTTTGTGAGAGAAGGATCGTTAATTAGCTGGATTGCTCTCTTCTGAATAGAATCAAGCAATCTTAGAGAGGAATTTAGTGCACCACCCCAAATATGGGAATATTCCTAGTCAAGGTGTATTTAGGCTTTATATCAAGTTAGCAGCTGTGAAGGTGTGAAGTAGTACCTTGTGCAAAAAAGTATACCAAGTTTTTGGGTAGCTGCAGAGGCTATAACTGAAATGTGGTTGTGCCAAAAAAGATCAGAGGTGCAGGTCATTCCAAAAAGAAAAATCTAATCGTGTTTGGATATCACACTATTACTGAATATAAGGGGGAGAGAAGTGAGCTCTTTCTTGGGAGAGATCAGAGGGTTTTGGTGACATGAAAGCTTACAAGGTTGTCCTTACCCCACTGGGAATTAACTCGATCTAAGTTCAGGTCACTGGTTGTGATAAATCTTGAGGATTCTAATACTTGAAAACTACAAGGTTTGTTGAATGGACAGGATTGGAAGTCTGTGAGAGCAGGTCATTCATATACAAGAGAAGAGCGTGGGTGAAAGAACAGAACCCTGGAGTTCTCCTACATTGGTGGGGAAATCTGAGTAGAATAAAAACCATCCACCATGACATGTAGTGAGCGACCAGTGAGAAAGTTGGTGGTTCAGCTGCAGAGTGAGGAAGGCATAGGATGGCAGTTTGGTGTGTAGGCCCATGTGCCAAACCCAATCAAATGCCTTTGCAATGTTGAGGACAACCATGCGAGTTTCTCCTGAGTCCAAAGGTGGGCAGGTGGGTGGTAAAAGCAAGAAGATGAGCTGTAGATTGCAAGTGGTGGAATCCATACTGCTGGTCAATGATTAACTGGTATGTCTCTAGGTGGCTCAAGAGTTGGTTGTTGATGATCTCCATAATTTTAGAAAGAACAGAAGTGAGATCAATTGGACAGTAGTTTGTTGGTTGCATTTTAATACATTTCTTTGTGATGGCCTAGATGTGGACCTGTTTCCATGTTGTAAGGTAGATGCCAATTGAATAGGATAGATTGAAGAGGCAATATAGCAGTGTTATCTGGGGCACAATTTTTTGACATCTGGTCCCGATGGTATCCCAATAGATGGGATACTATCAGGACCAGATGCCTTGTTTGTGTTCAGTTTGTTAAGGATTCTTCGGAATTCCTTTTGTCAGAAGACTATGAGAGATGATGGGAGCCATTTTTGGTGGAGTGGAGGGAATTTTGCCCACATCATCAATGCAGGAATTGGAAGAGAAGAGTGATGCCAGTAAGTTGGCTTTATCTTTAGGTGAGGTAACTACAGTACCATTGGGATGTGAGAGAGTGGTGGAACCTGGGTGGGCAGAAAGTGTGGCATTGGCAAGGGACAACAAGGAGTGACTGTCCTTTGGGCAGGAGGCAAATCTGCAGCATTTGGCCCTTTTTATGTCTGCCTTGGATTTGGTGATGACTTTTGCAACTGTTGCGAGCTGCAGTATAGGCAGATTGCGCAGGTGGAGTTTTCATCTTGAGTTATTCGTGGTAAGCAGTGGTTTTTTTTCTTTTACAGCATTGGCACACTTTTATGAGAACACACACACATAAGGGTAGTCTGAAAAGTTCTTGGCCTCGACCATTGATGGCAACACTATCGGCATGATTTTTTTTTTTTTTCTAACTTGGTACATCTGTCATAAGTATCCATGTGAAATTGTAAGTCATTCTATCAAGTACAGGTAACCCTCGTATAACACGGTATTAATACAATGCAGTTTCAATATAACACCATCTACAAATTGTAGTAACCCTTCATCTTTTATATATTTTTCACCGTGTGACTTAAACACCAAATTTTATCTTCATTAAATTTGCATCTGCCCATATCGTGCATGTAGTTATAAGAAGCGAATTTATATTAGGAAAAATACCCTTTAGCACGCATGTATGTCAATTGTTTACCATATAAAGTGATTATTGTTGAAAATTGCCTTCGTGTTTTGCCAGGAAAGCGCATTAAAAATCATAACTGTATTAATCTCAAGCTGAGCACTATTTTCTGGTGAGTTACATACAATATGCAATGCTTTTTTTATGTAAAAATTTATTTTTATAATAATGGCCACTTAGAGGGCTTTTGCGATATGGTTGAAAACGAAATTAGTGAATTAATTAATGGGAAAACAGATTTAAATGAGAAGGAACCAGTACAATTAATAAATGATGTTGAACCAAATGGAGGAGAAAGTTCTGCCAAAGATTCTGATTGTAATGAATCCATTAAAGAATTCAATTTAAAGAAATTAGAAGAAGGATTGGACTTGGCAAGAAAGTTCAGAAGTTATTTTAAGCATAATAATCCCTGAATGGAGCTCTTCGGAAAATTCACGAGACAATTGGATATTTGTTTAGTTCCATATTATGAACTTAATAAAAAAATTGCAGCATAGTGGTAAGCATGCAAAGGTCTTATTGCTGACTTCTTGATAACTAAACTAGCCAAAGTGTGCAATGAGAATTATACTAATGATGTCCAAGAGATTTCAAATGATGATGACATCTGGACACTCATAAATAAAGAACATCTACGAAGTGTTAGTTTTGAAGACAGTGATGACGATTAAAATATGCACTTTATTTTATTCTGCCTAAAACATTTATGCATTATGTGCAATGAAGTTTACCTACAATTTGTAATTTTTATAAGTTTATACTGTACTACATATACTGTACTACATAGTTCATATGTTTTCTTAATTTACATGCATTACGTGAATTAAATAAAAATATTTTTTGTTGGATATGTCGTTGTTTATATAATAATAAAAAAAAATGATTTCAGAACATAACCCTAACTTTTCTATGTGATTTGGGTCTCGCATAACGCAATTTATATAATGCGCCAGTTCTATGGAACCTAACTTCCGCGTTATACGAGGGTTACCTGTAGCTTGTTTTATACAGCTGTCTGAAGCAAAAGTGTTGCCTGTATCCCTTGGATAAAATTGACTAACGTGCAGTTATAAAATTCTTTGTAAAAGAAGGATTAATGCCAAAAGAAATTCATTCTAAGTTCATAAAAGTTTATGGGCACTCTTCTCCTTCGTTTTTGACAATTAAGAAATGGGCTGCCAAGTTTAAATATGGATCATCTTCATGTTTAAACTCTGTAAATGCCTTTCCTTGAATAAATTCCAGGAAAGGCATTTACAGAAATTTTAAAGTAAATTACATTACAGTACCAGAACTCTATTGTAAAGTGCTGTAAAATGAATCAGAGATGATAAAGATGAGACGAAAACTGAAGATAAAGATACTCTAGATATCTGGAGTAATTATATTGAATGGCTTCTAAATGAAACAAGCAGTCATGGTGTAGAAAACTCCGACAGGAATGCAGTAAGGAAAACTTATCCATACTTGAACAGAAAAAGTCATCAAAATCCTTAAATTTGGAAAGGTAGCTGAAGTAGTCAAATTTGACCAGAAATGCTCAAATATGGAGGTATAACAATTTTATAATGGCTGCATTGCATAATTCAGAAGGCCTAGTTAGAGGGTCAAATTCTAGATAACTGGAGCAGAGTTCTCATAGAGTGCCCATCTATAAAAAGGGAAATAAAACTGAATGTGAGAATTACAAAAGTGTTTCCCCTAACGAATGTTCCTGGTAAGATTTATGTAAGCATACTTGAGAAACAGCTGACAAAAATTGTGGAAGGAAAGCTTGGTGAAGAAACAAGGAAAATTTATGATCGGAAGTTAGTAATGGAGTAACTTTTTCATGTAGTACTCAGGGCTGGTCCGAGAGTATCTGATGCCCCTATACATTGTCTCTCTATACATATTTTGTCATACTCACACAAGCACACGTACACCTACACATGTGGATATTTATAAAAATAATATCATTATGAACATTAAAAAACTTATTAATCAAAACCAATACATTTGTATACATATATGATTACTCCTAATATCTGTATAGCAAGAAAATTATTACATCTTAAACACAAAAATTATGAAAAATTAATCTTTCGGGCATTTGCTTTGGCAAAGTTTTGAATTAATTCATCTATATTGATTGTAGATGCAATTTCATGCTCTATAGATATTATTGCTAGACCAGTGAGTCATTCCTGAGCCATCATAGAGTGAGTGTAAGTTTTTGTACGTTTTAATTCCCCCCCCCCCAAAGCGATTGCCTAGGTTCACCTAATAATAAAATCGGCCCTGATTTTATAATTACAACATAATCTGTTGTAATTATGACGGTATATCAAATTTCTGATAATTCCTCAATCAAATTCCTGATATGTACACCCTGAGGATACATATCAGGATTTCATATATGATGATGATCACAATAATATTTTCCATAAAGAAGATAACTGAAGGCCATCAGATCTGTTTAAGTTTGGTTGGTGTATAAGGGCCTTAAAGTTGTCCTTATGTAATTGCTCTATAAGGAATCTAATTTTATGTAAGTTTAGTTTTCTTCTAATAGACTATGTTTAGTTAAGATGGCATGTTCTGCTAGGCCAAACTGCTCATGTTTAAGATACTGGATATAAGATTTATGTTCTTCATGATGTATAACTGCAAATATCTCAGGCTAAGTGGAGAAATCTATCTCTAGGTGGAGAAAAGAAGGTAGAAATCTTCACAATTCATGTGGAACACCTAGTGACTTTTCTCTTCTGGGATACTGCACCCCCCCCCCTCCCATACAAAACTTGCTGATACCTGAGAGACAGTTGCTTATCTATCTCACTAGTCTATTATCCTATCCCATAACTTCAGTTTAGTGACCAACTTTAATGTGGGAATCTCTCAAAAGCCTTTGCAAAATCTAAGTCTACCACTGTATATGAATCTCCCTTATACAACACCTTCATCACCTTGTTATAGCACATAAGCAGTTTGGTAAAACATGACCCACCTTTAATTAACCCATGCTGACAAGCACAAAGAATACCACTTATCAACTGAGTTTTGATTCCTATATCTTACCAACCACTTTCATACCTTACTTTTAACTCCAGATATACAGATCAGCCTATAACTTGTTCCCGTTGCCTTATCACCACCTTTACAAGTGGAACAATTTGCCTTCCTTTTACTCCTGTAAGACTTGTACTGTTGCAAGGCAGCCAGAGGAAAATCTTAAGTAAATTAATAGTATCTGTCAAAGGAATATTCATGAAGAGATATACTGTATCAAGACTAAATGTAATATCTAAAGGTTTTAAATGTAGATTATAAATTTTGTTTTAAAATCTAAGAAATTCTTGATGTGAGAAGGCAGATTTTCAAGTAAATAAGTATGCCTCATCCTTTAGCAGCTGGAGTTGTAAAACCTCTTAATATTGAAGTATCCTTTTCTACTTTCACACACACAGACACATTGTAGGCTATCCAAATCCAAGAAAGGACTTGACATTGTCGTGTATATTAATAAAGTGTTTTACTCAAAATCTCGATTTTTTAGTCATTAAATAAAAAAAAAAATTTAATATGTCAACAAATCGAGCAAACCTCCATTTTAATGATATATATATATATATATATATATATATATAAACGAATTGTGCTAATGTCAAGCCCTTTCTTGGATTTGGATAGCCTACAATGTGTCTGTCTGTATTGGTTCTTGTATGAGACTACTAATTTATTGTTATGTGCAGTATTTTTCACTTTGCAAAGCAGAGATGCCGTGCTATATACATTTCATTAGTGGAACTCAAGGATTAAAAGATGTGAAAGCTATAGGTGATAGTGGGAATGAAACTGAAATTTGGTGAATACATTATAAGAGTTGTCAAGATAACACAGCAGGCTACTGGAGTGACAGGAGGATATTAACAAGTAGAGATGAATAGAATGTTTTGAAAAAATGAAAGACAGAAACTTAAACTGGTGGGAAATAAATTTAATCACTGTAAAATTTTCATCTAAGTATCGTCTTCAGTACATTGACAACATTGGAACACAAAATAAATTACGATAAAAGAATCAATTTCAAAAAAATACCACTACAGTATCAGTAGAACAACAGTCAGAAATTCCCAATTATTAAAAAAAATTACAATAAAATAATCATCAGAAACTTGCATAAAATTGATATAATAATATTTCGTATAAAAGGGATAACCGAAGGTCATCAGAACTTCGGTTATCCGAAATTTTAAGTTCAGTCAATTTAGAAAGCCCCACAAACAACGCTCCTTATTATAACCACTCTATAATCTACTTTTTAAGTAAAAGTTTAGTTTTCTTTTAAAACACTGTGTTTAGTTGAGCTGTTCTGTTAGGCTAGACTGCTCAGGTTTAAGATACTGGATATAACATTTATGCTCTTCATGATGTATGGTTGCTGATCAGCCAGACTGTCCAAAGTAAAATAAACCACAGAAGTTTGGCATTATCTCAACTCTTGATCACCAAGCAAGAGCTTTGTTGTCAGACAAACAAGACCTTCAAAATGAACTCATACGCCTTCAAAATAGTTTCAAAAACAATGGATACTCGAGGAGTATTATAAATAGAATACTGTTTAAACGTCATCAACAACAACAACAAAATGAAGATAAAACTAATCCCAAAAGCTGCATTTCCTTACCTTATATTAGCTCTCTATCCCCAGTTTTGGCAAAAAATTTAAGGAAATACAATACCAAGACCTTTTTCACTACTTTACCTAAACTTTGTTCAATCTTAAGCTGTCCAAAGGATAGACATAATAATCTCCAATATTCTGGTGTCTACAGAGTCCTCTGCAAATGTGGCAAACTGTACTATGGTCAAACAGAAAAATCCATCAAACTCCATCTAGAAGAGCATAAAAGAGACACTTCCTACAACAGAACTCGAGCCAGTGCCTTGTCAAGCCATGTATTATTTTACTCTGGGATTTAACTAACAACGTTCACAGATCTTACGACGAATTAGAGAGATGGATTCTAGAATCTAAGGAAATAGTTCTTGATCCTGTCCACATAAATAGCAACCTTAGCTATAGTTTGCAGACTCTCAGAGCTCTGCCATTCAATACTGGAGATCACGAGATCTTACATGCATGCATTGCCATGTTGCTACAGCCAGAGTTCTTTCTCCCATTTAAAAGTTAACCTCTGTTGTTTTATGTTTCTGCTGTGTAGAAATCCAGTATTCATATGGTTTTCTCTGATTTTTTTGTCCTTTTTAGCTTGAGGACAGGCACCTGATGGAGTCTGTCCTCAGACGAAACTAGTCATGTATATTAATAAAGTTTTTTACTCAAAATCTCGGTTTTTTAGTCATTAAATTAAAAAAAAAATTAATGTATATATATATATATATATATATATATAAAGAGTTAACAGCATTTCGGGAGGAAATAATAGTTGGATGTCATTTGAGAAAAATAGCATGCTGCTGCACAGCAACATAGCAATCATAAGTTCTGCAGTTAAGAAAAGCTGCAGAAAGTAGCCAATGTCATTACAAAGAATAATTATACTATATCAATGACATAGAAAGGCACAGTGTAAAGTATTTCTGAAATACTAGATTAGAAAAGTAATTTTTTTAAACACACACACACACATATATATATATATATATATATAAACTACTGACTATGGCAGGATATATGAAGAAGAAGAATTTTCCATAAGGGGATAACTTTAGTCCATTGTTTCTATTCATACTGGGCTGATGAAATAAGGGCTCTCTCTCTGTTATTTTTTTTTTTTTTTTTTTTTTTTTTTTTTTTTTTTTTTTTTTATACAAACATTCCATGAGAAAACAACTTTTGTGTAGTACCTTAGTTTTCTTCCAACGGATCTGATGTTTGGCAGCTATGGCACATTCTGAAAGTTCAGATTGTTTAGGTTCATGGAATCTGATGTGTTCATCATGATGGACATCTCAACTACATGAGATTCTATGAGTCTGAGTGATCTGGAGTTAAGGAACATGCCATTATTGCATTTGTTGTGATGAATAACTTAATTACGTTGGATTCTGAGCCCATACAATCTGGACTTGCAGAACACACATAAATCTTCAAATATCTAGCCATAATCAGCAATTTTTATATAACTTGATTAAAAAAATTGTTACCATGCCTTTCTCTATATCATTTACATGTAACCAATGCATTCTTATTGTTGAATCATCATGGTCTTGTTTGATGTGAATTTCATGTTGATGATGTTAATTATTCTGCTTGATGATGTTAATTATTCTGCTTAATTCAGGTATGTTTACATAAGTTGAGTTGGTACTATTAAAATAACTTTTAAATAAGCTATTACTTAAAGAATAGTTTAAGGAGCAGCCTGACTATAATTAGAATATTATCACCACAACAAAAACAAAATAAATATTTACGACAGCGCTTAAAATAATAATGATTTTTTTATGATATGAAATAATGATATGAAATTTTCATATTCAAAAGGGAAAAAAAAAATGATGGTATAACATGACAAAATTTCATGCTGGCTGGGGCGTCGCCTGGTTAAACAAGGCCCCAGTTGTTTTCACCAGGGAACCAGGGCGAAATGCGAAAAGTCAGCTACTGGAACAAATCTGAAAACAAACCCCAACTCAACATCACCAGAGTTAAAGATCGGTACTATCAATATAAGCCTGAATGGCAAAGAAATGGAACTAGCTGAGGAATTAGATAAGTACCAGATCTACATAATAAGGGTGACTGAAACAAAAAAAGACACAAACTGGTGAGATCTTTCTGAGCAATAAATACAAAATGTTATATTCAGGCAATGATGACAATCAAGGAAAAGAAGGAGTAGCCATAGTATTCAACACAAAATATGAGGCTAATCTAGTTGAATGACAGTCAGTCTCAAGTAGAGTAATGTGGGCAAATATGAGAATGGGGAACTGGACAATGAGACTTATTTGTGCCTATGGTCCCACAGAAGGTTCTACTAAGGTAGAAGTGGAGGAATTTTTTGAGGCTTTCGAAAAAGCAACTGACACAATGAAAAAGGAAAAGTTGATCCTTGTTGGGGATCTAAATAGCAGAGTAGGAAATGATTGTGAGACATACAAAAATATTTTGGGAAAATTTGGAGAAAAGAGCCAAGCTAATAATAATGGCAAATATCTGTTGGATTTCTGCTCAGGACATGGACTGGTTATTACTAACACCATGTTCCAACATAAAAATGTGCACAAATTCACATGGAGAGAAGAGGCTAGGAATAAGAAAAGTTCTCATTGACTATGTTATTGTTGATAGTGATGTTTTCTCCCTGGTGTAGGACACCAGAGTGGACAGAGGATTTGAAATTGGAAGTGATCACTATTTAGTCTTGAGTAGGATAAAATTGAATTTCATATTGAAAAGAACAACATGTAAGAAAGTTTTAAAGCGAATGAAAGTTGAGCAGCTCTCAGATGTGAACTGCAGACTAAAATACACAAAGATTATTGAAGAAAAAATGAAAGCGTGTGAGAACAGGAATCAAATCTTGGGGATTCAGTGGCAAACTCTGAAGAAAACATTGATTCTGCCAGAGAGACATCTGGTGAGGTTGTCTATAAGGATAAAAAAATCAGAACTCCCTGGTGGACACAGGAAGTTAAAGAGGCAGTGAAGGAAAAGAAGAAAGCATATCAAAAGTTCCTGGCAAATAAGTCAGCTTGTGCTCTTAGAGAATATAGAGACAAATGCAAGAATGCTAAACACTGTGTAAAACTAGCTAAACAAAAGTCATGGGAGGACTTTGGCAAGAACATAGAAAATAAATATCAAGAATGTGGCAAAATATTCTGGAGGTTGTTGAAAAATCTTAGGAATGGAAGAAAGAGTGCTGTAAAAGGGGTTAGAGATGACATGAAAACGGGAGAAAAAGATATCCTTGAAGTATGGAGTAATTACTTTGAAAAACTGCTAAATGAAACAAGCAGTGATGACAGCATAGTGGTAAAAAAACACTGACCAGGCATGCAGTCAGGAATACATATCCATACTTGAAGTAGAAAAATGCATCAAAGGATTGAAATGTGGAAAGGCCACAGGAGTGATGGAATGCTGAAGTGTGGTGGTATAAGAGTCTTACAGTGGCTGTACTGCATAGTTCAGAAAGCCTGGACAGAGGGACAAATTCCCAGTGATTGGAGTAGAGCTCTCATAGTACCCATATATAAAAAGGGAAATAAAACTGAATGTGAGAATTACAGAGGTATTTCCCTACTGAATGTAGGGAAGTTCCTGAATGTTCCAGCTTGTTCTTCACCAAGCTTTTCTTCCTTTGTGGAAGAAAAGCTTGGAGAAGAACAAGCTGGATTCAGGCCAAATAGAGGCTGTCAGGATCAGATCTTCACTTTACGGCAAATAGTCGAGAAAGCATGGGAATATAACAAAGATCTATATTTAAGTTTTGTCGATTTGGAAAAGGCATATGACAAGGTGCCAAGTGAGAAGCTATTCAATATGCTGCAGTTATATGGTGTCAATGGGGCATTATATCAAGCAATACTTAGTCTTTATTTGAGTTGTAAGTTAGCAGTTAGAATTGAAGGAAGTACAGGAAGATGGTTTAATGTTAAATCTGGTGTGATACAAAGATGTACATTATCCCCTCTGTTATTTATTATCTATATGGATCACATTATGAAGGAAAGTGGTATTAAACATGATATCAAAATTGGAGATGTTAATGTCAGCTCTTTGCTTTATGGGGATGATGTTATATTTCTAAATAAATCCGCTACAAGTCTGCAAGATTCTCTGACTAAATTGAATAGCTGTTGTAATAGATATGGTATGAAGGTCAGCAATAAAAAGACAAAGACAATGAAAATAGGCAGAATCATTGAAAACGTCAACTGTGTTGTGAATGGAGAACCTGTGGAACAAGTAAAACATTTCAGCTACTTTGGCATGATTTTTACTGAAGATGGTAAATTAAATATAGAAATAGAAAACAGAATCAGCAAAGCTGGTATGGTGGGAAGTCAATTGAATAAATTCATATGGAATAAGAAAGAAATTAGTTGGAACACTAAATTAGCTGTATACAAGACAATGTTCAAACCAGTTTTGACTTATGGATCTGAGAGCTGGGTCAGAAGTAAAACACTTGACCAAAGACTACAGACCACAGATATGAGAGTCCTGAGAAAGATTATAGGCATGAACAGATGGTATCAATGGCAATATCATATTAAAAATGAGGATATTAGGAAAGAACTTGACATTGTCAGCATCCAGGAATGCGTTAGCAAAACTAATCTCAGGTGGTATGGTCACTTAAACAGAATGGTCGAGGAAAGATTAGCAAAGCAAGTGTTCTCTGCCAGGTTGGCAGCAAAACGACTCAGGGGAAGACCAAGATATAGGTGGATTGATACCGTATAAAGTGCCTTAGACAATAGAAATATAAGATCTGATAATGTTGGAGTTTTGACAATTTAACAGACTGATTTGGAGGAAAATTGTAGATAGGAAGTTAGTAATGATGTAATTTTTTTCATGCAGTACTATCATATCCTGTACACCCCTTGAGGGTACATGGCAGGAATTTGATGATGATGATGATGAATAAAATACAAATCTTCAAAATAAATAAATAAAAAAAACTGAAAGTATCTCTAATTTACTTTTATCAAAAAAAAAGCATACCATATTGTCATCAATAAGTCTGTAATCAAGATATTTAAGATTGGGAAGATAAGCTATGACTTGTAAATTATAGTCTTCATATTCTGCTAGAGGATTGCCAGTTAAATTAAGGCATTCCAAGCACTTGAAGCGTTGCAAAAAAAGCACCTATAAACAGAATACATGTTAAACAATTCTTTCAATCAAAATATTTATTAATAATAAACAATACATGCAGTTATATCTATTCTCCAGCAAACCAACCCTCACTTTAAGACTCTATGCAATAACTTCAACTCTTATTTCGTATATTGGCTACCATTAAGTGTTTTTGTTCTAATTTATCTGTAAGTAATCTCTAGCCTAACTTTCATTAATTTATTTGTTGGTAATTTCTAATTAAACAGATAACAGGACTCTAGGTTCGATGTAGTAAGGGTTTTTTTTTTCACCGGTGGTCAGGCCAGTAGTGTTAATGGTTGACCAAATTAGTGTACCTTTAGCATATTATGTATATTGTAATGCAGCTTGTTTCTGGTTTGTATATATGTATATACTCCAGATGATGATTTTGATGTGAAGGTCAAAATGCCGGCTGATCATTTTGGTTTATATCATCATTAATTTCCTCATATATATCCGCAAGGGATGTTCAAGTTACTATGACAGAACTATATGATTAAGTTTACATATTACTCATCTCCTATCCACAATTTTCCTCCAAATCAATCTATTACTTGTGCATTCCAATACTGTCATATCTAACATTTTGTGGTTCTAAGGCACTTCTGATGAAATCAATCCACCTAGACCTTGTCTTACTCTGGGTCTCTTTCCTGCCAACTTGACATCAAACACCTGATTTGCTAACCTTTCCTCGCCCATTCTAGTAGTCATACCACCTGATAAGCTCTGCTGACATATTCTTCAATGCTAATAATGTCAAGTTCCTTTCTAATATCTTCATTTTTAATATGATTCTGTCATTGATGTCATCGGTTCGCTCCCCTAATTCTTCTCAGAACCCTCATATCTGTTGTCTCTAGTCTTTCATCAAGCGGTTTATTTCTACTCAACTCTCAGATCCATAACTTAAAACTGGTCTAAACACTGTCTTGTATACTTCTAGTTTGGTATTTTGGCTAATTTCTCTCTTATTCCATATAAATTTATTCAGCTGGCTACCCACCAGACATACAGACATACCAGCTTTGCTTATTCTGTTGTCTATTTCTAGATTTAACTTGCCATCTTCACTAAAACTGTGCCTGGATAGCTGAAATATTTACTTGTTTTATAGGATCTCCATTCAGAATGTAGCTGAAGTTTTCTATGCTCTGCCTATTTTCATTGTTTTGGTGTTTTTATTGTGATCTTCATGCCAAATTTGTTAAAGGCCATCACCAGATTAGATCGCGCACTGAGGCAAACAATTAAATATCGCCCCTGATGGATTTTAAGACAAAAATATAAGAAAATCTCCAATTGCTATTTTGTTTTTATTACAAGAGAACATCAATGCAAAGCAATTACATAATAATATTAATTAAATGTTTGCTCTATAGGATATCGCACAATAAATCTGTTTTTAAGTTCTTCTAAATTTTAATTATAAGCTATGTCTGCCTCTATCAATATATTGAAAGTAGCTTGGTAGCCTGGTAGCTTGCTCCACCTTTGCCACGAGTTGCCTTGGTGTTGCACTACTTACTGGATAAGATAGTACAACACTATATTTAGTCCTGAAGATATTTTCAGGCGCAAACTTTGTTTGCTCTCACTGGGATAAAGGATTAAACTAAATCTATTATATCTATCAATATAGTTGCTAGACCAACCAATCTTTCTTGGGATAATTTTTAATCAGTTTAAGCTTGAAAAAACTTCTTTCCGCACTTGTTAAGCTAACAGGAATTGTTGGAGTAGCGACGGCGCCTACCGCAATATGGCTGAACGAGCACCCTCATTAAGCCACACCATGAGGCAGGCTGCCTCTATGCTACACCCTGTCGACAGTACTGTTTGTTACAGCTGTTATGCAATTTATTTAGAGAATCCCAGATGTATTCCTAAACACTAGATGTGTTTAGGAGTACGTCATCCACATACAAAGCAAAGAGCTAAGTTTGATATCTCCAATTCTAATATCAGGTTCAATGCTACTTTCTTCCATAATGTGATCAAGGGATAATGAATAAAAGTGGAGATAATGTAATTACCCCTGTCTTCATATCAAACCACCTTCCTGTATTTCCTTCAATTCTGACTGCTGAATTACAACTTAATTGAAGGAAATATAAGATGGTTTGATGTAAAATCTGGAGTTAATTTTGGTTTATATTATTTGCCAGCCTGGCTGGCCAAGTGGTTAGTGTATCTGCTCTCCAGCCAAAAGGCTGGGGTTCGAATCCCACCATGGGCATGGATGTTCGTGATTGTGGAAATACCAGTGGTGGTGGTGGTCGTTGGTAGATGGCGTTGGTGTAGTTGCAGTCAGTTGGTGAATTGAGTTGGTAGAGACAGAGTTGTAGAGTATGTGCCCTCCCTCAATGAGCCTATGGACTACCTGGAGGTGTCAAATAATAATAATAATATTAAACTAAAATTTTTTACTTTAACAGGATAGATGTCTCCATATTTCTTTTTTAAGAAATGAATACTGATCACTGTATAACTATGAAAGAAAAGTGACCGAAAAAAGGAACAGAAGTTGAAAAAGTGCATGCATAAATGCATCAAAATTGATCAAGATGAAAATGAAAACTGTAGAGAAATTTAAATAATACAAAGATGGACAAAGCTTAATAGGATGTGTTTGTCATTTTACTATCAGCAATGAATACAATTGTGAAGATCTGCCCATATAAAGGAACATGTAAAATCTCATGAAGGAGATACAAAGCAGTAGTAATCAGATGTATAAGGAATATGAAGTGCAGGTTAAAAAAAAAATGATAAAAATCTTTAAGAAAGAAAAAGTGCAGCATCAGAAGAGACTAGTCAGGCAAGCTAAAGATAACTCAAAAGAGTATTCTTTTGCTAAATGAAAAGCAAGAGGAAGAATAATTGTGGGAGGGTGCCTGACCAATAGGTATGGCAGCAGAGTGACCATAGCAATATGTGTAATGAAGTTATTTAATGAGAATTTTATCAATGTATATCATCATCATTAATTTTCTGAAATGCATGTCTTCTTCCCATAAAGGTTACTGGAAGAAGATGACTTAAAAATTCCTGAAGTTATATCCATAAAGGATGAGAACTGTTGGCTTATGTATTTGAAATGAAGCTGTATAGAAGGTGTTTTCAGGTCATGATGTTATGATATAAAGCAGTGGTCAGCTACCTTTTGGGAGTGAAGAGCCATTTTTTAAATTATATCTGTTAAAAAAAAATTAGGGAGCCGCACGCAGTGATGAGCAACAAATGGTCTGCAGGCTGCATGTGACCCTCTCAGGTGTTTTGTGCAGTCCACGGTGTTCGTTTTGTACAGCAGAATTAGTATATTTTAATTAAAAATCTATTTTATGAATGTCAATTTTTACATGTGGATTTATTTGTACAGGTTAAAAAATTAAAATATACCTAAATAATGGAAAATAAATTAATACTTTCTTATCAAAGAAAAAGAAAATATTCTTTATGCAGATCGAACGGAGTATTTGATTTACTATTTAACTGCTCATCACTGCTTTAAATTTAGAAATTACACTGAAAAATATTATAATTAAATTATTTATATAGTTCTTTTTTTTTTTTTACAGTAACACGTTATCATACTTAAAACACAGGGGTGGCATATCACATGAAATTATATGATATTTTTAAATATTAAATAATAAAAAAAAACTTTCCTCCTTATAAAAACATATGTATAAAATCCAATAGCATACCTATTTCTTTAATTTTTTTTTTATTTAAAATATCTTCTTAGTGTGACTTTTGCTGTTGAAATTCTTGGGATAGTTTCCCAATATGCACTGAATACACTGTAATTTTCATTTTCAAACATGACGAAATACTCACGTTGTTTAGTTGGTTTCTCAACTTACTATTAACAAAATTCATATTAGAAAATATTTGAATCAAATCAGGAAGATTATTTCTTTCCATTCCCGAAGACAAAACCTCTCTCACATAACATTTTATCTTCGCCAAAATGTTTTCTACGGGATTTCTAAGCATGTACGAATATGGTAAAAGTAATTTTAATTGGCATGAATAATTAAAAAAATATTTGACAAATCAGTGGGTTTATGATTCTTGCATTATCCATAATAATCCAAGATGAAGGATTATTATGTATGATTTCATACATAATAATGTATGGCAAAGAACAGTAGTACGTTTAATACTACTATTCTTTGTAGTAGTAGAATAATAGTATGTATGGCAAAGAAGGATTATTGCGTATGATTTCAAAGAGTTCAAACATGAAAGTATTAAATTTTTCAGCATCACATGTAATATTTTCAATTGTAAAATATCCGTGACTTAATTAAAATGTTCTTAATTTATTGCAAATGCTATATTTAGGGTTTTTAGTTTCTAACCTAATAAATAATATTCATTTTGCATTATTCAAAAATAGATTGTTTATTAATGAAAAGAGCCGCAATTATTCATTCAAAGAACCGCAGGTTGCCGACCCCTGATCTAAAGTGTATACTGGTGCTTGAATAGTTAAGTCATACTGACTTTGCCTGCACACACACACACATATATATACATTGTAAATTAAAGAATTTTCTTCTCGTTGAGTGCACACAATAACTTAAGAACTCAATCCCTTAATGAGTTAGTTCAGAAGATAAGTTATAAGTGTGATATCATCAGATATGGAAGGGTGTGCAGGTGGCAAGTGGAGTGTTACAGGGAGCATGTGTCATTACTTTATTTTTGAAATATTCATGATATGGTCACTCTCACCAATTGGTGAGAGTGACCATGAGGTGATTACCTGGGTGGTTGCAAGCAGTGTGAGGTCCTCTGTGAGAAAAGGGTATAGGTGGAACTACAAGGGGAGTGATTATGAAGAGCTCAGGAGACAGCTTGTGGGTGAAACATTAAATGAGGAGTTAGCAGGAAAAGAGATCAATGCAGTTTGGAGAATTTTCAAAAACTATCTAGTAAATGCAATGTCTAAATGTATTCCAAGGATGAGAAGATTAAATAAGGTAGGTGTCAGATGGATGAATAAAGAGATTAAGCATGCGATACAAGAAAGAGGGCATTGTGGAGGCAGCATAAGCGAAGTGGAAATAACCAATTCCATGAGGTCTACAAAGACCAGGCAAGGAGGGTGACTTGATTGGTGAGGGTAGCTAAAGAGAGGTATGAACAGCAGTTAGCTAATGAAGCCAAAAAGAATCCTAAGGAGTTCTTTCGATATGTAGCCACCAAAAGAAAGAATGATTATGGAAGGATGACATTGATAGGAGAAAATGGTATAAAGACAGCTGTTGCAGAATGTGTGGTAGAGATACTTAATGAGCAGTTCATAAGGGTCTTTCAATCTTGTGAATGTGACTACATGGAGAGATTGAGAGCAGTTCATGATGGGGAAGAGAGAGTGACAATGTGCCAGGGAGTTGACACCTGCCTTAACATATTTTTTAATATGAGTCTTGCTCAGTTGAGTTCCTAAGGAGTGGAAGGAGAGCAAGATTGTGCCACTTCATAAAGCAGGTGATCGAACTCAAGCATCAAATTATAGGCCTATCTGTGTGTCAGGTGTTGTGGTTAAGTTGTTGGAGAAGCATGTTAGAACTAGGATCCAGAGTTGGGTTGACAACAATGGTATCATCTTTGATGGGCAGCATGGATTTGATAAAGGGAGGTTATGTTTTAGTAATCTACTTACTTATTACAATAAAGTGACTGCTTCCTTTGACAGAGGAGAAGATCACAAAGTAATATACTTAGATTTCGCAAAGGCCTTTGATAAAGTACCTCATGATAAATTGATAGTCAAACTAGAGCAGATGGGGTTGGATATTACATTAGTGCATTGGATTGGAGATTGGCTATCTGATAGGTATCAACAAGTTGTGTATGGGGGAGCGATATCCAGGAAAATGAAAGTCACTAGTGGAGTGCCTCACAGGTCTGTTTTAGGGCCATTACTGTTTAACTTGTATATTAACAATACATGTGAAGATTTGGATGGAGATATTCAGTTGTTTGCAGATGATGCAAAGTTGGGATGAACCATGAAGATTAGTGAAGATGTTGTGGCCTTGCAGGAAGACTTGAATAAATTGAGTGATTGGGCATGGAAATGGGGATGTGAGTTCAATGTTGCAAAATGTAAGTTTTAAAATTTGGAAAACAAAGATTGGATGCAGAATTTATGCTTGGTGAGGATATATTGTTGGAGGTGGAAGAAATAAGAGATCTCGGGGTGATAGTGGATAAGGATCTAAAATTTAGGGGACACATCGCCAAAATTGTGAAGACAACACAAAGGCTTCTGGGAATGAAGCAGAGGACACTGACATGTAGAAGTAGGGAGATTCTTGTTCCATTGTATAAGGCTTTGATTAGGCTACACATGGATTATTGTGCCCAGATTTGGTCGCCTGGTTTTCAGAAGGATGAAGAGATTTTGGAAAGGGTCCAAAGGTGACTGACTAAGGTAGTTTCTAACCTCTGGAATGTCGAGTATGAGGAAAGATTGAGAAGATGCAATTTGCAGAGTCTGGTGGACAGGAGGAAGAGGGGAGATATGATAGAGACCTACAAGTTGGTAAGGCGTTGTTATAGGATCAATGCTAGAGAAGTTCTGCAGAAAATAGTGGGAGATCAGGGAAGAACCAGAGGCCATCCCTGGAAACTGTATAAAGGTGTGAGTAGGGGAGTGAGAGGCAGGTTTTTTTCATGCAGAGTTGTAAATGATTGGAATGCTTTGCCTAAAAGTGTGGTGTCTGCAGGGAGTTTGAATGTGTTCAAGGCACAGTATGATGAGCTGTGTATGTAATAAAAGGACCTTCCAGATGAGTCTTTGACTCCATGAGGTCTTGGGGTAATAATAATAATAACAATATTGTGATATTTATTAGAAGTATTGCTTGTTTTATTGGGTGTGTTAAGTTTGCAAGTCTTGTTAAATCTACATCGTTTAAAAAGTGTTTTTATGTGGCACCAGGAAAAATAAGAGCAATGGTGGTCAAGATATCCTTGTCAAAAAGTTTAACATGAGGAATTTAGTATGATGTGTGTGCGTGTACACACACACACATGCTCAATGTATCCATTGCCAAGGATGAATGGATTGTTATATGAAAATGAGAGTAAAGAGGTGTGTCTGAAAACATGTTTTGTAAGTGAGTGCATGAAATGAAAGACATGTCAAAACAGGAAAATGAAGTGATGAATGGTAATAATGTAAGGTGTGAAAGTGAGTCTGTAGAGAATGTAGTTGATAGTGAGTATAGCAGATAAAATATGAAGGAGAGTATGAAAGAAGTGGTTAAACATAATGTGAATGACAAGGTCAAAAGGGAGAAGAAATAGCACACTTATGTAAAGTTCTTCAAACGACAAAACAAGCAACTTGGGAAATATTTGCTGTGTGGCATGGCAGGAAGGAGAATGAAAGAAAAAGTGAATGGGCAGAGTATGAAAGAGCAAGAAACTGGGAATGATGGGAGGGAGAGAAAGAGAAAGAATACTGTATGGAGATTCTCTGAGGAAATGAAAAAACTCGTTTCCTGGGTACAAAGAGCAAGAAGTAGAAAAAGGCAGATCCATTTCCTTCCTAGATGTTATAATCTCAGTTAAAGATAATAGCAATCTTACTTTTGAAGTATACAGAAAGAAGTTCAATACAGGTCAATATCTATATGCTGGTTCCCACTACCACCCAGAAATGCAGTATCACCAAAACTGTCAAAGAGAGTTATTACGACATCTGGTGACAATGATAATAATAATAAAAAGAAAGAGTTAATGTATATTAAAGACATTTTTCTAAAAAATGGTTATATCATCAGAACTGCCAGTAACATCGTGAATGAACCATCTCATGCTTCATGACAACAATTGAAAAAATACAAAGATGATGTTTCCTAACATCAAAAAAATGTTACAGACAAAATAGCAAAAAATCCTACAACAATATAACTTAAAAGTTGCATTTCGACCACTACAAAAAAATATCCATGATGTTAAGAATGTCTGTGAAAATAGTGGTGGGGGGGTGTCAGCAGTAGATGGCGCTGGTGTAAATGATGAAGATAGTTGTGGTTAGTGGAGAGATGGAGAGTTGTAGAGCAGGTGCCCTCCCTCGATGAGTCTTTGGACTCCCTGGAGGTGTTATGTAATAATAATAAAAAAAAAAAACCTGATGCATATATGAAGAGACCAGGAATATACAAAATCTTTTGTAATAGCAGCATTTCTTAGGTTGAACAGATGGGTTAGTCTGGAGAAATCCATCATGAACATGTCAGAGATGTGGAGAGACAAACAGGCTCGTAAATGTGGACTAGCTTTTCACACCATGTAAGAAAACATCAAGTTAACTGGCAACTCACTAAAATGCCATACACAAAATTTAATAATTATGTACATAAATTTAGGGAGGCAAGTGAAATGATATGATGTCTGACCCAAAGTAATAAAAACCAGTTCTAATCTTAAATCTCTGGACAGCATACATAAAGAATCTACATACTCAAAGAATTAGGCTATATGATATCTTGTAACAATGAACTGCATGTCTGATATCTCATTTCTTATGTTCAACATCTGTCTCATACTGAATGATTTTAAAAAATGACAACTGTTAATTTAGAAATCTCTTTGTAAATAATACTTTCTTATTTATGTTCTGTTCCAATCTTAAGAAACACACTACAGCGATGTACAAAACTAGTAACTTATTTATTAAAATGCTTTATTTTATTATTTTTGATGTAGTTTTTGCCTGTAATTAACAAAACAAAAATCAAGAATGCCAGCGAAGCTACCAATATGCAGGGAGAAGAAGTGAAAGAGTTAATTAAATTGGCAGGATGATCTGAAAGAGAAATATGCAATGAGAGAAGATATGAAAGTTGCTGGAAGAAGCAAAAAAGAAGAATACAAGCATAAAGATGAGTCTGCTGTCATGGTATGACATGAATGAATCAAGAAAAAGGACCATGATTGCAAATGAGTCAGTGAGAAGCTTGCACAAGAGGAATGGTGTGCTGTGCAGTTGATATATGTATGGAGTGAACTCAATGGACAAAATAATGATTTTGGATTTAGATGCTTGGAGAAGATGTTATTTAGTAAGAGGTTGGAGGTGCAAAATCAGGTAAACCGGTGGTATTGGTGGATGCAATCAAGCATATGTTTAACTACTTCTGAGACAAATCAGCATGAGTGTAGAATGATCATGCAATGCCAAGTACAGTTTCCCAGGTTTCAAATCTGAATGAGTTAGTAATTACATTACACAAGGGTAGTTGTGAATCCAAGTAGATGTTGAAATACATGTATGCAGGAGGTATCAGAAATAAAGGGGAGGAGTTTTTGGCATTGGTCAACTCAACCAAATATTATATGCACAGATAGGCTTAGGTGTTGGTAGTTATTCATAACAGTGCTTCATGCTATAAACAACAAGGCAAGGGGATACTATTACCAGATCCAGCACTCTCAATCCCCTCACTCCTTCATACAGTTACTATGGGATAATTACTTGAAACAGCATGTGATGGAGGGAACCAGGATAGCATCAGGATAGCATCATTCATAACTGCATCTGATCAAAATGACCATACAGACTTGTTCTGGGAGACTGCTAAACATGGAATTGTCAGTTATAAAAGAGTATACATGAAACTACAAAAGCCAGAGATTATTACAAATTTAGAAAGCAGCCTAGGGCATTGTCATGTCATAAGAAGATATAAGGGAAGATTATTAATAGTGAAATGGAAATGGTCTGAGACTGTTTAAAGAAAGAAGTACTAAAGTGCATACGGCATAAAGCAGAGGATGCAAAAAAAAAAAAAAAAAAAAGAATGAAACCATTGGAGAAGGAATATAAAGAAAAGGTGATCAGCATGCATATGAGAAATACTAGCCACAGGCAATAAGCACTCCTTACCTTGCTGGTCAATGTGACTAAGCAGCAAGGTAAGGAGGCTAAATCAGATTTTTAGAGAAAATTAAATAAGTAGGCATAGGAAATCCTCAGAGTTCTTTTGCTATGTAGGAAGTAATAAAAAGAACGATTATGGAAGGATAACTTTAATCTATGCTGGCAGATTTTGCTATTTCCTATCAGAAATGGCTATTTCAGATTTTTCTTATCATAATTTAACAGTGTTGACAGATTATGACAGGAATAGCTGAGTTGCTAAGTGATCACTTTGCAGGCGTATATCATCTAGATGGAGATACAGAAATTGCCAATGAGTAGAGACTGATGTGAGAATCAACATAGACAATGTAGAAAAATAAATAACAATGTGAATACAGCAGTGGGTTTGGATGGTAATTTTCCAGTTCTCTTACACATTACTGGCAAGTAATGTGTAAGAGAAGTGGAAAATTAATCAAATTCTCAGTTCTGGCAAAATTCTGAAGGAGTGGAAAGAGGATCAAATAGTTCCATTACTAAAGAATGGTTCAAAAAAGAAACAGCAAATTACAGACCATAAAAGGCAGGTCTTGCCTTAGCAACATGTTCAATTTTATAACAGAGAAACAGCTGAATTTGATAAGGGGAAATGGCTATACCATGATACTGCTGGACTCTGCAAAGACATTTGACAAGCATATCGCATGTTTGCAATCATATGCCTGGGGAAGTTCGATTCCCATTGATGACATGAGGAGCTTAAAGATCTTCCTCAGCCATAGCCAAATAAGCCGGTCTTTGGTGTGGACAGCAGGGTTTTTCCCACCAGTTTATCTGGGGTTTTTCATCTCGCAAGCAGGCAAACCGGCCCCGTGAACACACACGGATCTACAGTCATAAATACTTAACCCCCCATGAGGGGGCTCGACTCGGCCCATTAGAGATGGGGGAGAAATAGGGAGGAAACTCCATACGAATAAATCGCTAAAAATTGTATAAGGAGGGTGTCAGCAGAGGAGTGAGGTCAGGTTCTTTGCATGGAGAGTGGTTGATGAGTGGAATGCATTGCTTGAGTGCATTGTGAATGTAGACACATTGAATCAGTTTAAAGCACGGTTGATGAGCATTGTTTGCAAAGTGTGTACCTCCCACAATGACTCTCTGACTCCATGGTGGTCAATGTTAATAATAATGGTTCTGATCAGAAGATGAGGAGACACAAATTAAAAACTTAAAAACTACTAGGTTAAGCAATAAAGTGAGCTTGTTATTCCATGAAACATTACTAATTCCATAATGCATGCTTAACACTTAAATTTTTAATTCTTGAAATAATAATTTAATCTTAGACTTCAAACTAATGATGTAAATAATCTGAATATAATAAAAATTCATACGTTGCTTGTATCTTTAATCCTGTTACATCCAACTGAAAATATCTGAAGGCCTTGTAATTCATCTAAATTTTCAAGTTTTGTAATCTTGTTGTGATACAAACTTAAATCCTTTATGTTTACTAGTTTCTCTAAGCCTTCAATGATTTCAATATTATTAAATGACAAATCTGAAAAAGAAGTGAGAATCTATGAACAAAGGAGATGTGCCTTTTCAAACTTGCAAAATTATTTAAATATATTACCATAAAAGCATACACAGTTGTGTCTCTTTAAATATCTCAACGATGTTTACCATACTTCTTGTAAGAAAACAATATAGCTACCATTATTCTGATTACTTTTGAAATGGTTTTTTTTTTTACTTATTGTTGTTTGGGTAAGAATTGCTATCCTCATCAAATTCCTGATATGTACCCTCAAGGGTACATATCAGGAATTTGATGTACAGGATACTATGACAATTAAATTTTCATTATTACTTAGCATCCTATACTGACAAATTATTTCCAAATTATTCTGCAGTTTTCCTTTGGCTCTCTCTCTCTCTCTTTCCTAACTCGGGTTTTTCATCCCAAATACAGACAAATCGGCCCTTCAGAACACACGCAATTTACACACAAAAAATACTAGCTGTGGTGGTGGTGGTGGGGATGATGGGCAGTAGATAGCAGTGATGTAGATGATTGGTAGTAGAGGTTCGGTGTAGAGGGGTGGAGATGGAGAGTTGTACAATAGGTGTCCTCCCGCGATAAGTCTTTAGACTCCTTGGAGGTGTCATGAAAATAATAATAAAACAAAATAATAATAATAATAATAAATACCTGTTGTGCTAACCTTTAAATATCTCAACCATCTTGCCTTTCCGCATGCTGTTTATGTTACTATACCATCTTAGATTAAAAGCCTCCATAGCTCATTTGGTTTCAATGATGCCCTTTGGCTGGAAAGACCTAGGCTCAAGTCTCGTCTAGAATATAAAGAACCTTTATTAGGGCTTCTCATCTGACAGTGAATAAGGTGAGCTACTAAAGAGCTGTCACTACGCAACATAAGCCTCTCACAGACAAGTCATCCCCACCGTCCAGCAGTATAGCCTGTTTTCACAAACAGAGCTCTGGTGAACATTACTGCAGCAAATGCAAATAGACCTCTAGGTGGTAGATGTCTTTCATCACCCGGTGAAATCCAACCACCTTGCTTATTAGAGACCTGAAGTGGCTGCAGCTATGTTTGGTCGCTAGAGTAAGGGTTCTGGTTTCTGTGCCCTGCACTCTTCCCACATGGAGTGAGAGTGATACCCTCAATGACATACCAATTCACTGTAGGGGGCCCCAGACTCTCCGACATTCGAGGGTACAGCAATAAAACAGTTCTGCAGGCCAGCCACTAGTTAGTGCATGTAACTGAACCATGTAGTAATAAACCTGGAGGCTTACAGATCAGCTAGCAACAAATCCTGCAACCATGTAATATTTTGCCAGTTCATGACTGGAGGGAGATCAAATACTGTGGCTGCAAGGGGAAACTGTTGAGGTCACATATGGATAGGAGACTGACTTCCCTCTGTGTGGGCAGTATGTTTGCGAATCTGTCACCTCTCACTGAAAGTCCCACTTCTTTTTTTATCTCTTCCTCACCAAACACAATGAACCACAACGGAAAGAAATTCGTTTCTACTGTAGATCTCAAAAATTCTTTCACACAAAATAGTTTTTAAAAAAAAAAAAAAAAATCTAACCAAACAACCCACCGACACTAATTCTTACCATAAAAAAGTTTCTATATTCACTTCGCCAACATTCATGGCCTAAACAGCAATATAAACAATGTGCACCACCATCTACAGTAATCTAAACCAGTACTATTCCTTTCAGAAACCAAACTGGCAACCTCAACTGCCCAAAGTACACATTACACAGCTCTTTCCACCAAAAGGGTGCTACTTGTGCATTCGTCAGAACTGATATACCATCCTAGAGACTGCAAATCCTTGAATATTCCACTGTTTGATTTGCTTTGACTCAAAATTTCTCTACCAAATCAGCCTTGGCCTTTTCATATGCTCCCACAATCGTGCTCCAAATTGCATCAACCACTCTCATCTCTTCAACTCTCTCTCTCTCTCTCTAAAGCTGGACTTTCTGTGTCTAAATATCCCAATTATGAGGTCATCCTTTTTGGGTATTTCAATGTCCACATCTCATATTGCCTCCCCTTCTCCAGTTTTGCTGATCAAGCAGGAAGGGATGCCGAGTTATTTGCCATCAGCAATGACCTAGCTCAGATCATAAATTTTCGTACCAGAATAACAGATGATCCCCACCAGCCCACCAACATACTTAGCTTCTTCCTAACAAGCTCCCTTTCCAGGTATACTATGGTTGTCAGTTCTATTCTTGGAAATTCAGACCACAACCTCATACAAGTCTTTTTTGGCCACAAAACAACCTTCACCCGCCAGTTTACAGTCTTGTGTCCTTTGAGACTAGAAGGGTGCCAACTGGGAAGACCTCCATAACTTCTATTCCTCCTTGCCTTTTCAATCTTGGCCTAACTACTGCTTCAGTTATTCTGATCCAAACCATGCTCAGACCGAATAACAGAAATCATCCTTACAGGAATGAACAGGTCAATCCCTTATTCCACTCCAAATTGTCAGTGACCACCTAAGCCTTGGTTCTCAAAAAAGTGTGCCAATGCTGTAAAAGAAAAAAAACCTGTGCTTACCATAATTGGCTAAGACCAAAACTCCAGCTTCCCATTCTGGAGCTCACAACAGCTGCAAAAGAATTATCACAAAATCAAGTCAGACTTAGAAAGGGCCAAATGCTGCAAACTCGCCTCCTGTCCAAATGGCAGTCGCTCCTTCTGGTCCTTGCCAAGGCCAATGGACACAACTTCTGCCCACCCAGATTTCCACCACTCTCACATCCCAATGGTACTGTAGTTACCTCACCTAAACACAAGGCCAACTTACTGGCATTGCTCTTCTTTTCCAGTTCCTGCAGTAATGACCTGGACAAAGTTCCCTCCAATCCACAATGAACGGCTCGATTCATGTCTCTCATAGTCTTCCAACAAAAAAAAATCTGAAGAATCCTTAATAACCTGAACACAAACAAGGCATTTGGTCCTGATGGTAGCCCACCTACTGTGTTAAAAAAATTGTGCCCCAGAACTAAACCTATCCTGTATTGCCTCTTCAACCTACCCTATTCAACTGGCATCTACCCGACAATATGGAAACAGGCCCATATCAATGCAATCCCAAAGAAAGGTGATAAAAGTCAACCAATGAACTACCATCCAATTGCTCTAACTTCTATTCTCTCAAAAATTAAGGAGAAGGTCATTAACAACCAACTCTTGAACCATATCAACTAATAAATGATCAGAAGTATGGATTCCGCCACTTGCGATCTACAGATGATCTTGCTTTCACCACCCACCTCTGCATTCAGGCTATGGAGAAATTAGAAGCTTAAACTCATGTAGTTGCCCTCAACATTTCAAAAGCATTTGATTGGGTTTGGCACATGGGCCTATTCACCAAAACTGCCATCCTATAATCTGCCTTCCTCACAATGAAACTGGATCATTAACTTTCTTACTGGTCTCTCACTATGTGTCATGAGGAATGGTTTACTCTCCTCAGATTTCCCCACCAATGCAGGAGTACCCAGGGTTCTTTTCTTTCACCCACTCGCTTCCTGTTGTACATAAATGACCAGCTCTCACAGACTTCCAATCCTATCCATAGTTTTGGTAACAGTACACTCCATTTCTCCTTCACATTTGATAAACCTTGTAATGCTCAAGTATTAGAATCCTCAAGATCTACCATGACCAGGGACCTGAACTCAGATCTTCTAGCTATATCCCAGTGGGTCAAGAACAACCTTGTAAACTTCAATGCCACCAAAATGCAATTCTGTCTGATCTTTCACAAGAAAGAGCTCGAATCCTTTCCCTCCTTACCTTCAGTACCGAGATATCCAAACATGATCAGATTTCTCGTTTTTGACTGACTTGCCTCTGATCATTCCTGGCACAAATATATTCCAACTATAGCTTCTGCAGCAGCCAGGAAAAGTTGGTGTACTTTTTCACAGAAGACACTACTTCACACCTGCTAACTCTATACAAAGTCGAAATCTGCCCTGCCATGGGATATTGCTCCCATATTTGGGTTGGTGCACCAAAATCCTCTCTATGATTGCTTGATTTTATTCAGAAGAGGACAATCAGCTAATTAATGATCCCTCTCTCACAGACTTTCAGTTTCTGCCTTGTGCTTCTTCTAAAGATATTTTCATGGATGGTGCTCTGCTGAATTGGTCACTATTATTCTTCCAGTCTCCTCCAAAATCATTAAAACAAGAGCCACTGCTAAACTACACCCTTTTACAGTCCATTTCAACTTACCAAACTATCTTCACTGCCTCTCCTTTCATTCTATCTGCTTCTGTCCTTTGGAACAGTCTTCCCCACTCTGTTTTCCCCAAAGATTGCAACCCTCAGCTGTTCAAGCAAAATGCAAACAGATTCCTCCTTTTTTCTATTTCTCTTGCCCATACCTAATGTGCTATAGGTCTTGTTGCCTTGTTTTGTGTGGAATGGATATTAAAAAAAAAGCCAGTCATATACAGAGGTGCCAGTTTTTTTTTACATTAGAAACCCAAGTTTCTAATCCCACAAAACTGGCATACCAGCCAAAAGAACACATAAAATATACAGACATGAGACTATGAAAATAAGGATTAATTACCCTATTGCATCAGATCATGTTTCAAAAGCCTAAATGGTGCATTGTGGTCTATGAGTAAAACAGAACAGAAAATTACCTTAGATTCACTCTACTCAAATTTCTAAATGCTGACTAGTCAAAATCATTCTAATATCATCATTTTTTAAAATGAGTCTGCCACTGAAGCTATCTGTTTACCTCTTCTTCTTACTCCTCCCCACCTCAATTTTTGTCAGAACAGTCATATCTATGTTCTCTAGTTAAATGCTTGAATTAACTGTTTTATTTCTAACTCAACTCTCAGATGAATAAAGTAAAATTAGTTTAAACAGTGTCTTATATACTACTATTTTGTGTTCTTCCATATTTTCTGGTGTTAATGGTTTAGTTTTAAACTATATTCTTTGTATTTTGTAATTCATACTTAGATCCTGAAAAACCTGCCAGCTATTAAATAACAAAACTTGTCAGTCACTTTATTATTTTTTAATTCTTTATAGTTTCCTTTTAAAGATATTAACATTCCAATGTTTCTGAATTATTCATGGTCAACTGGTGAAAAGATGTTTGGAGATACACTTAAGCCAGTGCCAGCCATTCTTACCGTCAACTTTTTTTTTTTTTTTTCAGACATCACAAAGTTAATAATAATGACAAATACCTGAGATATTTCTGTTCAGGGCATGAACTAGATCATGTTCTATACAAAAATGAGCTTCAAATCACATAGAGAAAGAGAGAAAAAGAGAGAGAGAGAGAGAGAGAGAGAATATACACAAAATAAGAAAATTATTATGCTATTAAGATAGTGATATCTACAGAATGCTTCAGGATGTAAGATCATACAGGAGATCTGAAACAGGCGTGATCATTTATTTTTCTCAAGGACAAAAATAAATGTCACACTGAAGGGGAAATTATCTATGAAAGCTTTAAAATGAATGAAAACTGAATATCTTTCAATAGTGAAGTGCAGCTTCACATTCCATTTCAGTAGTGAAATGGCAAATGTGAAAAACATTGAATGATTTAGATAGAGGCATGTGGTGAAATGGTCTGCAAGAATACAAACAATCAGAGCCCCTTCATTAATTCAAAATAGATGGTCATAGAAAAGAAGAAATTATACTGAAAGTTCTGGCATGGAAGTCAGCCTGTACCTTGTAGAGAAAAATATAACAAAAATATGTGTAAAAAGAGCTCAACAAAAGTCATGAAAAGACTGAGAAAAATACAGAAGATAAATATCATGAAAGCAGCAGAATGTTCTAGGGTCTACTTAAAGCTCAGCAGAAATAAGCAGCAAATACTGTAAAAGAAATCAGGTATGATAAAGATGAAATAAAAATTGACAACTACAAGGTTTTTCTGGATAATACATTATACTTGCCAAGAAATTATTATTATTATTATTATTATTATAATTACCCAAGACATGGAGTCAAAGACTAATCTAAGAGGTCTTTTTATCAAACACACAGCTCATCATGCCATGCTTTAAACACACTCAAATTCTCTGCAGACACCACATTCTCAGGCAAGGCATTCCAATATTCCAATCATTCATAACTCTGCATGAAAAAACCTGCTTCTCACTACCCCTACTCACACCCTCCTTATACAGCTTCCAGGGATGATCTCTGGTTCTCCCCTGATCTCCCACTATTTTCTATAGAGCCACTCCAGCATTGAACTTGTAGGTCTCTATCATATCTCCTCCTCCTCCTGTCCACCAGACTCTTCAAGTTGCATCTTCTCAAATATTCTTATTTAATCCTTCATCCAAGAGTAAGCAAGTAGCCACTATATACAAGTAGCTTAGTCATGAAGATTCTTCGAGCAAGCAAAGTTTGCTTATACTTTATTAAAAGATTAAACAAGAATATAATTTTTTGGCAAATATAATTTACTTTGTAACCAAGTGAAAAAAGAAAACTTTCTACAGCATTTTTACAATATGGGAGTACTGCACTTTAACAGTACTTTTTTTTTTACTACTTTAACATAGAAAGTATATGACTTCAATATTAATGCAATCTTAGTATCATCTTAGTCTGGCTCCCACTGATGACATTTTAATAATGTTCATCTTTGGGCCTGACTCCAGGGAGTAGAGTGGTTCTGTTTAGTAGGAGGCTTTTGCCTCTCACTAAGCAGAGCTATTAATGAGAGTTTAATGAGTTTAGTAGTGATCCTTTGGGGTCACTCTGTGAAATTTAGAGCAATCTAAATCACTCTAAATCATTCAATGTTTTTTGAGAGGTATCCCGGTACTTTAATAGTACCTCAATTTTTTTCACCATACAGTGGAGGGAAATATTTAATTGTAGTTAAAGATGTGGAAACAAGGGATAAACTATTACTGGGTTTTACATTCAAAGGAAGCACAGAAATTCCTGGAATGGTGAGAAGCTAGGTTAAAACAGTAAAAATCAAGAGATTTCCAATGGAATATACAGAGAACAGTAATAAAATTCTTCTAGACATTCTGAAAATTGGGTACAATCAGTAATATACAAAAGTGTATATCAGGTGAAGATCCAAACTGGTTTTCTAGTGAGGTCACCTTCATAATGGATACGATCACGACCTTACCAAATTTTAACATTGGTACAACTCAAGTTATGGTGCACTATCACAAAGTACAGAGGTAATCATTATTTCAAACCCTGTCAGAAATGAAAACGTTCTGAACATTGCATTAACACCTGTCCTTTCAGAACATTTGCTGAAAGAGTGGGAGCACTGATAGAACCAATTAGGCATATACATCAGAGAGGCATAAAGAAGACTTCCTGGATCTTCCAATTCAGTATAGTAAAGATGGTGCTTTCAAACAAACTATACTTGGTAAAATCACAAAAAGTACTCAATCAATTCAGCCAGAAATTAGTCCCAAAATTGCAGAACTGCAGGAGCCATTTTCCCAGTCAGTCAAATATGGATAGAACAACTTCTTCTTCTTGGCTTCACGTATTAGGCAATTGTTTTCCTGTAACGTTTTCAAGGGTTTAAAAAGTCTTCTGCCCATCTCCTCCTCCTCCTGGGGCTTCCTCTTGATCAGTGTCTCTTTGGTTTATATTTCCAAGCAATATTTGGCCATCTGTCCTCATTCATTCTTTCTATGTGGTTTTTCCAGTTCTTTCTATAGTTTGTGATGTCTTCTGTTATGTTAATTATGGATAACCATTTTCTTATTTCTTCATTTCTTATCTTGTCAACTCTTTTATAGCCTGCAAGCGGTCTTAGGAACTTCATTTCTGCAGCTTCCACTTTTCCTTTATCTTGCTCTCTCCAAGTCCATGTTTCATTGCCATATTTCAGAATTGGTTTAGCTATTATTTTATATAGTTTTATTTGGGTTGTTCTAGACATCTATTTACTGAAGTGTCTATTCAAAATTCCAATGACTGCTAGGAATTTTTGCTTTTCATATGCAATGTCAATTTCTCAATTGGGGCTTATGTAATTTCCTAGATATTTAAATTTGTTCACTTGTTCTATTACTTTGTTGTGGATGACTAGTTTGCATCTTTTAATTTCTTTACCTTGAAATGTCATTGATTTTGCTTTATTTATTGAGATTTTCATGTCATACTGTTCTATTGTTTTATTCAATACATGTAAATTTTTCTGTAATTGGTCTTCATTTTCAGCAAAAATAACTTGGGCGTCAGCATACAGAAGGCTGATTAATTCTTTATTTCCTCTTTTAATTCCTATGGTTTTGTTTTTCTTCTGTTCTCTTGAAATTTTTTCCATATACATGTACTGAAGAGTATTGGTGATAATCCACTTCCTTGAATGAGACTTCTATTGGTTTTAATTTTTTCAGTTGTTTCATTATTAATTTTGATTTTGATATAGCTTTCTTCCATTATATTTGCTATTGCTTTTATGGTTTGAGGTGGAGCTTTCAGTTCATACAGTATATATTGATTAATTTTATTCTGTTGATTTGATCATATGCTTTCTCATAATCTAGGAAGGCCATATATGTTGGCAGATTAAATTCTATTCTTTTTTCTACAATTTGTTTGAGTGTAAATGTGGGATCTTCCTTTCCTAAAGCCACATTGTTCTTCTCCAATAATTTCCTCGGCCCATGGTGTTAATTTACTTTTTCTTATATCTAGATATATTTTATAGCATGTATTTAATAAGGATATTCCTCTGTAGTTTCCACAATCCTTTCTGTTTCCTTTTTTGAATATGTTTATAACCATTAGTGTCTTCCATTCTTGTGGGATGTTTCCTTCTTCCCATATTCTGTTTAGAAATTTGATTAATTGTAATTGAAACAGTTTAGTGTTGCATTTGTATAGTTCTGAATTTATTCCATCTTCTCCTGTAGCTTTTCTATTTTTTAGTTTTTCCAATATTTTCTTTAGATCATTTAATTGTATTGGTTCTTCATTTGTTAGTTGACTTATTACTTGTTTTATTTCAATTTGATTATCATTGTTTAGAAGCTGGGTATAGTGACTGGTGAATTCTTTTGTGGAGAGGCCTTCTAATTGTGGATTATCCTTTGTTCTTGAGTCATTTTTTTTAATGATTTTATAGCTCTTTAGTTGAGGTCCATTTATATCATGCTCCAATCTTGATACAAATTTTTCCCAGTCTTGTCTTCTGATTTTCCTGGTTTCTCTTGTTATTGCTATGATTCTTTTATATTCACTATCGTTTAACCATTTTAGGTAATTTCTTTTTTTGTTCTAATTAAAGATTCTATTTCTGGGTTCCAGGTTCTTAGTCCTTTCCTTTTTCTTCACACTTTTGTTCCTATGGCTTCATATGGTGGTTGTTTTACTTTATTTAATGTTTTGTCATTCATTTTCCATATCTATATATCTTCATTTATTTTCTTTGTATGACTTGTAAGTCTTCTTTGATATATTTCTCTGATACCATCTTGCTGTAACAGTTCTATCTTAAATTGCTCCTGCTTTTGATTTGTTGTTCTTGTATTGTTTCTATTTCTCTGGTTTGGGATGTTAATAGTACTGATTAATAAATGGTGGTCTGAGTCAATATTGCATCCTCTGTATACTCTGCATTTCTTACCAACTTCTTTAGTTTTTCACCCACTATTATATAGCCAGAAGGCAAAGCTGGCTGTCTTCAATACAGTCTATGTCCCCATCCTCACCTATGGTCATGAGAGTTGGGTAATGACCGAAAGAATGCGGACACGAATCCAAGCGGCTGAAATGAGGTTCCTTCAAGGGGTTGTGGGGCTGACAAAACTCGACAGAGTCAGAAGCTCTGCAATTCGGGAAACCCTCAATACTCAACCGCTGCTTCTCCGTGTTGAGAGATCACAGTTGCACTGGTACGGGCACCTGGTCAGAATGCCACAAGAGAGGCTCCCTCAGCAGGCCCTCTTTGCCAAGCCAGAGGGTGGGAGGCCACATGGAAGGCCAAGGACTCGCTGGATAGATTATATCCAAAACCTTGGGTGGACACATTTGGGAATCCCACCAGAACACTTAAGCTTGGTGGCAGAGGATCGTGACCATTGGAAGTTCCTCTTGCAGCTGTTGCCCCCACAACCCAATTAGGAAGAGTGGGCCTTGAAGATGTATGTATGTACTATATAGCCAATGATGCTTTTATATCCTCTGGCTTCCCATGTATATTTATGTATATTCTTTATGTTTAAAGAAGCTGTTGGTGATTTTCAAACTATTATAGGCCAAATTCCCTGAATTCTCTTTATGGTGTTTTCTCCTTGATTACCTATTAAATCTTTAAATATATTTGATCCAATTCTGGCATTGAAATCACCTACAATGTTTAAGTAATCTTGTTTATTTGTATTCTAAATTACATTTTGGAGGTTTTTATAGAATTCTTCCGTTTCGATTTTTTTTTCCCTTCTTCGGGTGCATATATTCCTATGATTGTGATAAATTTTTTATTTAATTTAAGTCTAGCCATTATTATTCTTTCAGAGATCCAATTATGATTCAATTTTGTCCTTCCATTTATTGCTAATCATGAATAGCTATACCTGCAGCTGCTCATTTTTCGTTGGATACTCCACTGTATATTAAACTGTAGTCCTGAAGTTCTGTAGAGCCTTTTGATTTTTTCTTTGTTTCCAAAATTACTGCTATTTCTTTGAATGGAACAACATTAGTTGAAATCACCAATAATGAACCTAGTATAACAACTGAACAGATACAAGACAAAATACAAACAAACGAAACTGTTATACAAGGAGAAACTGGAGAAGAAACAGAAAAGTAAGACAATTGAAAGAACATAATATGAATACAAGATCATCAAAAAAGAAAACACGAATTATTAAAAAATTGAGGATAAACAAAAAAATAACAAGATACATATTAAAGAAAAGGAACTAAATCTAAAAGAAGAAGAAATAATAAAAAAATGTAAAGATGGAGATGATTGTGGATCATCAAATGAAGATTCCTCAGGCTCAGAAGAGTTTATGGAGTATGGGGGACCATCTCATGCTAATAAAGGGAAAGCAAGAGATACAATTAAAGAAAAAATAATAAATTGATGGAAGTTTTTTACTTGGTTATGTTACCAATTATATATTTGGTTTTATTCTTTATCCAAGTGTAAGCAAACAAAGTTTGCACCTGAAGTATTTTCAGGATTGGGGCAACTCGTGGAAAAGGTGGTATAAGTTCCCATCACTTGCCTTAGTATCTCCCATAATGCAAACCACATCTCCTTGCAGACACGTATAATGCTATGCATTAAGGAAAGGGCCATGACCCAGACCGGTTTCGACCTTTATTGAGGTCTCATTAGTGGGAGCAGACCCAGAGGTGGTGATACCAAGGTGGAAGTAATGGAGAAGTCATATTTATCTATACTAGTTGCCAAAAGGTGTAATGGAGGAAGTAATGGAGAAGTCATATTTACCTATACCAGTTGCCAAAAGGTGTTGCACATTATTAAAATTCTCTAGATTACAGATAAATTGATGGAGATACTGAGGCAAGTGATGAGAACTTATACCACCTTTACAATGAGTTGCCCCAGTCCTGAAAATACTTCAGCTAAAACATCTTGACATCAACATGTCAGATCATAATCCAGTTCCACTTAAATTCTACTTCATGAACAAGTAGAGATCAGTTCTGCAGCACGGAGACTTCTACCAAATTTTCTTTGATCTTTTCAACCAAATTTCAGGCCCATTGTTCAAACTAGAATAATGTTACCTGGAACTCAGATATGTAGTTAAAATTCAAACAAGCAGAAAAATAGAATATGATTGAATGGGGAAAGGAACAGCTTTCGTCAAAGGAAAAATGTGAAAGACCTATGTTTTAAGGATACTTGTGACATAATGACTGAATAATATAAGCACATAAACACAAGAAAGATATTTAATTAACCAAATATTTTGGTCTGGAAATAGCAGACCATCTTCAGTGGCACTGCAAGAACAGTTTAAAAAAAAAAAAATACACAGTGGAATACTAACAATAGATCATTTAAAAATAGAACAAGCTGCATGATGTTATATCACTAAATATTAAAGGGAATATTTTTAGACAGAGACATGATTGAAATAAATATATTAATTAATAATATTAAATAACATAAAATTAATATGAATTAATGAGTTATCCTGATTAGACTTTCCCAGATTTTTGATATAGATATACAGTCATTCCAATTCAGGTTAGGATGATGGAGTAAGGCCTCTACGCTTTCTTTGAATAAACATTCAAATTTATAACGGGATCTATGTAAGAGGCGAGTTTTTGACCAAAGGATGTTGTGGTTAGTTTCAATCCCGTGCTGGGCCAATCCAGATTTTTCAGGTTTGTTGTAATGAATGGAGGATTGATGTTCTTGGATTCTTTTTTCAAGAGAACATCCAGTTTGTCCAAAATAGGAGAGATCACAGTTGCAGGGAATTTGATAAATTCCAGGGACATAGTTCAGCGTTTGTCTTTAGGAGAAGGCAAATGGGAAGACAATTTGTTAATAGGTGAATACATAGCTGTTAACTCATATTTCTTCAGAATTCTTGCGATAGGTTCTGAAATCCTGGAGATGTATGGAATTGGAACTCGACGTATTTAATCTTTGTTGTTTAGTGGTGGATTATAAGAATCGAGAAGATGTTGTATACTCTTTTCGGAAAAGCTATGACGTTTCATGTGTTGTTGGATAGTAGAAAGTTCTTTCTGTAGAAAATTAGAAGTAGAACAATTAGTTTTGGCTCTTCTGATTAGACATTTTATGATTCCTGTTTTTTGACAAGGATGATGGGCTGATTCTTTAACTTTCTACTATCCAACAACACACGAAACTCAATGGCTTTTCCGAAAAGAGTACTCAACATCTTCTCGATTCTTATAATCCACCACAAAACAACAAAGATTCAATATGTCGAGTTCCAATTCCATACATCTCGGGATTTCAGAACCTATCACAAGAATTCTGAAGAAATATGAGTTAACAGCTACGTATTCACCTATTAACAAATTATCTTCCCATTTTCCTTCTCCTAAAGACAAACGCTCAATTATGTCTCTTCCTGGAGTTTATCAAATTCCCTGCAACTGTGATCTCTCCTATTTTGGACAAACTGGATGTTCTCTTGAAAAAAGAATTCATTATCACAACAAACCTGAAAAATCTGGATTGGTTCAGCATGGGATTGAAACTAACCACAACATCCTTTGGTCAAAAACTCACCTCTTACATAGATCCCGTTATAAATTTGAACATTTATTCAAAGAAAGTGTAGAGGTCTTACTCCATCATCCTAACCTGAATCGGAATGACTGTATATCTATATCAAAAATCTTGGAAAGTCTAATCAGGATAACTCATTAATTCATATTAATTTTATGTTATTTAATATTATTAATTAATATATTTATTTTTTCAATCATGTCTCTGCCTAAAAATATTCCCTTTAATACTTAGTGATATAACATCACGTGGCTTGTTCTATTTTTAAATGATCTATTGTTAGTATTCCACCTTGTATTTTTTTATTTTTTTTAAACTGTTCTTGTAGTGCCACTGAAGATGGTCTGCTATTTCCAGACCAAAATATTTGTTTAATTAAATATCTTTCTTGTGTTCATGTGCTTATATTATTCTGTGAAAGACCTGGATAAAGAGAGAAGTTGGTTTAAGCGTGTGGACAGACTTATGTGTTCGTCGAACATGTTGATTATTATTTTAACGGTATAATAGAACACAGAAACTAAGTAAATAATTAATTTATTAATTTGATGCTGATATTTCGCTGGTGTTATAACCAGCATCTTCAGAGCACAAAAACACTGTTTGTCACAATACGCGAGACTAAAACAACATGGTGTACTTAAACAAAATTGTAGCAGCAACACAAAGACTAGAGTCCTGATTTTGGTGCCCTCTATCTGAAAAAAAAAAAAAAAAAAAAAAAAAAAAAGGTATCATATATTACTAGAGTCCTAGAAAAGTGCTAGTTTTTTCTTAATATGACTGTCTCCCAGATCTTCGACAAGTTAATACAGCCATATTTGTTGAGATTTGGAGTGTGTTTTAAGGCTTCTGTCGCCTCTAAGAACAATCTCTCTGATTTATACGGGTTTCTGTGTAGTACTTTTGTGTTTTTCCAGTTGATCCTATGTGCAGGGGTATCCAGAGCATGGTCTGCTAGGTCCGACTTGATGGCTGTATTAACTTGCCGAAGATCTGGGAGACAGTCATATTAAGAAAAAACTAGCACTTTTCTAGGACTCTAGTAATATATGATAGTTTTTTTTTTTTTTTTTTTCAGATAGAGGGCGCCAAAATCAGGACTCTAGTCTTTGTGTTGCTGCTACAATTTTGTTTAAGTACACCATGTTGTTTTAGTCTCGCGTATTGTGACAAACAGTGTTTTTGTGCTCTGAAGATGGTGGTTATAACACCAGCGAAATATCAGCATCAAGTTAATAAATTAATTATTTACTTAGTTTCTGTGTTCTATTATACCGTTAAAATAATAATCAACAAGAGAAGTTGGTTTGTAGCAAACAAATGCAATGGCATAGAATGTAGCACCAATATTATTACACCCTCCATGGAGTCGGCAGACTCATCATGGGAGGTTCATTCAACTAACAACATATTTATCATATAGAATCTCAAAATCCTTAACATTCCTTGCATTAACAACCCATTCTGATAATGCATTCCATTCACTGACAATTCTCCATGTAAAAAAAAAAAAAAATATACTCTTCACCACACTTTTACATGACTTCCAAGGATGACCTCTGGTTCTTCCCCTCTCACCTTCTACTCTTTTTATAATCCCCTCTGGATTAATCCAATAAAATTCTCTCACTAACTTAAATGTCTCTATCATGTCACCTCTCTTCCTCCTATCCACCAAACTCTACAATCCAAATTTCTTCAACCTCCCTCCATAGCCAGCATTCCAAAGTCCTGATATTGTCTTAGTCACTCACCTCTGGACCCTCTCCAATGTCTCCACATCACACTGAAAACCAGGTGACTAGATCTGAGCACAACAGTCCAAGTGTCAACACTTCCTTATACTTACATGTTAGAGTACTTCTTATCATAGCAGAACTAAGATGTGCAACACTAGCAATATGCCCTCTAAACTTCAATCTACTGTCAACCATCACTCCCAAATCTCTAACTCATCCACTTCCTTCACAACGGTACCATCGATATAGTACACAGCCTTATATCTCTGCATTCCAAAATGCAACACCTTGCACTTATGATATTAAGACTACAATCCCACTCTTCCATCCAAGTAAAAAGGCTATTCAAATCTTCCTGAAAGGAATTAACATCAGCAGTGCTACTTATAATTCTTCTTAACTTTGTATCTTCAGCAAATAACTGAAGATCCCCAGTCAGTCCACATGATATATCATTTACAAACAAGTTAAACAGCAAGGGCCCAAGATCAGATTCACCCCCCCCACACACACACACACTGTTCATAATACTATTTAACAGTCAAGACCAGATTTCTCTTCTCAGACTGACATTTACTCCTAACTTTTGCTGGCACAAGCACATCATTTCCATAGCCTCAGCTTCAAAAAGAAACTTGACATCCTTTTTTCATTCAAGACATTACTGTCATCTGTTCAGCTATTAACACTACAGAGATGCCGTATCTGCCCTACCTTGGCATGGTAGAGCAGATACGGATGATACACCAAAACCTTCCCTAAATATTCTTGATTTTATTATTATTATTATTATTATTCAGGCCTCAATGGAGTCAAGAGACTCATCGTGGGAGGACCTTCCTAGGAAACACAAAATCTGTCATACTACTCCTTGAATTCACTGACCGTTCTTGCTCTCACCACTCAGGCAATGCATTCCACAGTTCAACCACTCTCCATGCAAAGAAACCACTCTTCATCCTCTTGCTCACAGCTTCTTTTCGTAACTTCCAGGGATTTTGTCCAGAAGAGTGAAGTTTGGCTAATCGGTCCTCTCTCAAGATGCTCCCAGCCATTGTCTCACAGATGGTCAGTTTCCTCGTGTCTCTTTTACAAATATATCTTTCTCTACGTCCTTGTCAACAGAACTGCATCCATCATGCCCCCCCCCCCCCCATTCTGTTAAATCTACAATAACACAAGCAACAGCTGTCCAACATCCCATTGCAGCTGAACTTCTGATTCACTGAACCTGCTGCTCCCATTCATTTTTAATTCCATTTACCCTGGTTCTGTGGAGACTTTCCCTACAAAGTGTTCTACAAAGACTGCAGCCTCTAGCTCTTCAGAAAGAATATCAGCAGTTTACTTTACTTTTCTCTTAACCCCTACTCACATATGACATTGATTTGCTATAGATATCACAGTTTCTTGTGTGCAAGAATGACACACACACACACACAAATAAATTAATTTAAAAAAAATTGCAATTTTGCCCATAGGAAGAAACCCCTGTATATCGTAGAAGGTAATGTAAAAAGCAACTTAACTGATTATATCAGACCCCAGGAAGTTTAAGATTTTTGATTTTTGTTTTACAGTAAGTTTTCACTTTTTGAAAATAAATTTTTAAAAAATTTCACAGCCCTGATAGGGTTCAAAAAGGAGCTTCCAATGATTATTATATTATATAAAATCCACCTCCATGTTTTCTATGAGATGGAGCATGAAATTCCTCAGAAATACTAGCTGATCGCAGTCTTCATGAAAGGTCCTTAATATGACGAGGGAAGACTGGAAAGTTCTGATAAATACCTAATACAAAAATGATATTAAAGCAACTGATATAACCACAAGAAAGAGCATACGAGGATATAAGAACATAAGAGCATAATATCAGAACTTTCCAGGCTGCCCTCATATTAGTTTTCTTTAGAATTGTAATAGTCTTCTAAAGATCAACAGTCAAATGACCTAAGGCATCGAATGCTTTTATTACAAACTTATTTGTGTTTCATGACAAAGTAAAAAAGATAATAGAAGTAGGCAACAATCAAAAAATTAATAATAATGAGTAAATGTGAATTTTAATAACATGCTTTTCATAAATACATACCAAGCCACACAAGATTAATCAACTCTTCCAGACCTTGAATTTTCTCAATGATATTGTTGCTCAGTTGCAATTTCTTTAAAGATTTAAATTGCCATAGATTTTCAATCTTGAGAATATCTAGCAATGAAACAAGATAATTAGAACAGATTTTACAAGTATTTAATGTTAACTTGATTGTATTTCAGGAAATATTTTTAAAATTCTACTGCTTCTCGTAATTACTTTATCACATTCTCTATGAGATAAATGTTTTGCTGTTTATATAAGATGACAGCAAAGGTAACAGTTTAATAAGATTAAACCACCTTTTTTTAAAAAAAATAGTAATTTTAATTATTAACAATTAAAAGGTTCATTGTCAGAGGTCAATCATGGTGAATGTCTAGAGAAGAGTAATTTAAGTATCTAATAAAATGTGAACATACATATTAGATCTCTTTTTATCTCTCAGTTTATTATGTAAATATAAATTATAAATATAAGGTCTTGAAATTTGGGATTCATTGATGGGAAACTTTAATACTCTATTGCTAGAACTTATACCAGAGGACATGGAGGAAACAATGGATCCTGGGGTGATGATCAATAGAAATTTGAAGTTTAAAGGACATATTGCAAAAGTGATGAGAGTAAACCCAGATCTGGTCACCAGGATTTGAAGAGGATAAATTAATCTTGGAGATAACAAAAATAATATCAGAACTATACAATGTTAGTTATGAGCTAAACTGAGCCATGTGGACTACAGGGTTTGATGGATAGAAGATGAAGAGGTGATGTGATGAGACATTTAAACTGCTGAGTAGTAGTAGTTCAAGGTTGAAAACACTGAGGAGATCTTTCATGTGGTAGAAAAGGAGGAAGGAACAAGGACAAGGGGCCATGCCTGTAAGCTTCAAATGAAAGTGGTGAGCAAGAAGATGAGAAGTGGCTAATTTTTTTGCATAGAGGATGGCTGGACCATGAAATGCTTGCCTGTTAGGGTAGTGAAAATGGTGAATGAGTGGTTACAACAGACTGTGTCGTCTAAGATGGGCCTTCCACAATGAGTCTTGTGACTCTGTGGAGATGTTGAATAATAATAATTATTATAACATAAGTTATTCTGGGAATCTAACTAGGTGGTGTTCATTGAAATTTGGTATTTGGAATCTTTAAAAAAAATATTTTCAAGCAATCTGAATTTTTCAAGAGGCCTAAAGAATGCACACTAAAGCAAGTTTAGTGTACAGCTACTGCTCTTGTTTCATTACATTTCATCTTGTTTCTATTGAGAATGTAGGTGAAATGATGGTTACTAGTTCAGTGAGCAATTACCATGGAAGTGCCTATACAGCTGAAAGAGCTGAAACAGTGCATGTGTGAGAGTGGTTGAAGTGAGTCGGTAGGGAGGGATCATATATCAAATCACTCTCCTCTAGACAGCATCAAGAGTTTTTATGAGAAGTTTTGGGTGCACCACTGCAAATATTCTAAGGATGGGAGAATTTAGGATATGTATAGCTAGTAGCTGGATGGATGAAAAGTAGCATCTTGAGCAGAAAAGAAAAGGTTTTAAGTTTTTTAGTAGCTGATGAAACTAATGATGTAATGTGTTTATGTCAAGAGAAGCCAGAAGTAAATGTTAGCTCAAGGAGCAAGAGCAGATCCTATGTGGATGGTTGTGGTCTCCCATGATGAGTCTTCAAACTCCATGGAGGCAGCCGTGCAATAATAATAATTTCGAAGAAAATTGTTGATAGGAAGCTGTTAATAATATAAACTTAAACATGGTAGGACTGTTATAGTATACAATAAAATTCATATAAATATCTTTACATGATTTTGTTTATGAAAGATTTTATTGTTGGTTCTGTTAATTAAATAATCGGAATAAAAGATGTATATAAATATTATTATGTTGATAAAATAATGTGCATCAAAATGATATTCTTTTGTAAGAAGATATAGCCCTATGCTTGCAGTATTTCTACCAATAGATGACCAATGAGGTGATTAAGATTAGCTGAGCCTTATGGTTAAACCCACCAATGGAAACAGTTCTTCGTTTAGCATCAACAAGGAGAATCAACCAGATGTACATATCTCATACATCAATGGATTTAAAATATATGTAGATATTTTCTACCAATTGCATGATATAGACAGAAGCATCATTTTAAATGCACCATGAATAAATGCATCCAGCTCGGCTTTAAACTGCTCTGTGCTGTTTGTGGTGCCCTGCTGTCAAGACATCATTCATGCAGTTACACATCATAGAGAATACAGAGTATGCTATGTTGTGCTAATGGATGGGAAAAGAATCACTAGAGAGCAAGAGAGAGAGAGAGAGATGTAGTAAAAAAAAAAAAAAGGAAACAGATACAGAAAAAAGCAGGAGTTGTGATGGAATCCCATAAGAAATAAGGAAAATAAACAGAAGGAATGAATGATGAATTTCTGTGGATTCCATAGAGAAATTAATGTATCTCTAGCATTTTTTTTTTTTTTTTTTTGTGATTGAAGATTGCAAAGAAAAGCATGCATTGTGTTTATGGAACTGACAGCTGCCAAATGAAAGCACAGTAATGTTCCAAATAGTTATTATTTTCTGATTCCTTGCTGGATAGTTGAAGCCTATTTAATAAATTGTGAAGGCTTTGGTTAACTGCTTAAAAATAGAAACAGAATATGTTTTCAATAAAGAATAGTTGAAGACACTTGCTTTTCTTGTGTATGAGTGTGCACATGCATGTGTGTAATTAAATACAAGAATATTTCTTTCTTTTAAGGTTACACGGTGGTCTGCATTCATAGTGAAGAATTTATGGAGATACAACACGTGTTAGAATAATTACTTTACTTTAGGAAAGTAACATTTGACATTTCGACTTCTGTATTGAGGTCATCAAGAATCTCTGATACCTTTTACAGCACTCTTTCCTCCATTTCTACGATTTTTTAACAGCTTCCAGAATATTTTACCATCTTCCTGATATTTCAGTGTTCTTACCAAGTCTTCTCATGACTTATGTTCAGCTAGGTTTACACAATGCTTCAATTTCTTACATTTTTCTCTGTATTTTATTTTCATAGATCTGCAAAAGTTTTGCATCTTGGTCTGTTATGCTCCAGGTTTCTGCTCCATATAAATCTATTTTAACACTGCTTGATAGAATTTTGGAAGATAATAAATGATGCAGAGATTGATAAGATCTACTAGAGGCATGTATAATAACTCATATTTCTATACTAATTTTATTATCTTGAGTGATCAATGATCCAAGATATTTAAAGGAAGTGGCATTTTCAAATTTCAGGTTATTGATGAGAAACTGATCATTTTCTCCTTGACTGTTGTTTCTACATAGATTAAAATATTCATTTTATCCTGAGTGATTGATAATCCTAGTTTTTCAGAAGTTTTAAGTTTTCTGAATGTTATTTTAATGTCTTCAGCATTTCCCCAGGCATATATCATCTTCTCTTCCATCTAAGATGGGTTGAGTCTTCTCTTGAGCAGGATCTTCCAGTCTTATCTATTCCTTGCTGTTCGAAAAAGTTCCTTATATGTTCTGTGTTCTGCATACCGAGATTTTCTTTATTAATTTCAGCCAGGTAATTCTTGGTCTTCCGGGTCTTCTTTTTTCAGTTGGAAAAGTATTGATTAGGACGTTAGGGAGTCTGTCTGCGTCCATGCATACAGTGTGGTCAAACCATCTCAGTTGTTGTTTTCTAATTTTTTCTATTATTGTCTTTTTATACAATAATTCTTGTCTGACTGTGCTGTTTGTTTTCTTTTCTAACCAACTTGTTCTATTTATTTTTCTTAAGCATTTCATTTCAAATGCCAGCAGTTTTTTCTCCTCTCTTTTCTTAAATGTCTATGCTTCTGCTCCATAGATGACTGTTGGTATAATTATTGATTCATATAATTTGATTTTGGCTTGCTTAGATATCTTGTTTGTTTTCCATATTTTCTGAAACGTGGTCGTCCATCCTATCACTATTCTGTGCTTGATTGTTTTGAGTTCATCTATTGTTTCTGTTAGTTTTGATCCAAGATATATGAAGTTGTCTACTTGTTCTCCATTTAGGGTGGTTGAGATGGTAGTTCTGTTCTTCCCTATTTTCATCACTTTTGTCTTTTGTATATTTATTGTCATGTCATATGTTTTACAGGTTTCGTTTAGCTTGTTTATCAACCTTTGTAGTTCATTTGGGGTTCTTGCAATAAGGACGATTACAACTATTTGAATGAAAGACTAATAGAAATTAGACTCAAGACATTAAGAGGCCACATAACAATAATTGGTGCATATGCACCAGAAGAGGGAAAAGAAGAAGACAGTAATATATTTTATAAAGAATTACAGAATGCCATAGATAAAACAAACAAAACTGACTATTTACTGCTAGCAGGAGATTTAAATGCCAGAATAGGAAACAAAAAATACAAAACAAACATAGGTAAATTTGGCAAAGATACATGTAATCAAAATGGTCGCAGATTGCACGATTTTGTGATTTATAATAATATGAGAATAATGAATTCAATGTTTAAACACAAGGAAATACATAAATATACTTGGTCAGCCAGAGGATACAAATCAGTAATTGACTACGTTATCACAAATTTTAAATTAGGGGAGTTAATTATAGACATAAGAGCATATCGAGGCTTTGAATTAAATTCTGATCATTATATGGTATCAGCAAAAATTCATTTTAAACCAAAGTGGCTAAAAACACATAGAATTGAAAATTCTTACAGCCAACATTTCTTCACACAAAATTTCTTCATTACAGGATCCTCAAGTTAGACTACAATATCAAAATGCACAAACTTAAAAACAGAAACCACACATGAATCAAGTGACATAGAAGATGAATGGGAAAATTTGAAACAAATTCTCACAAAAGCAGCAACAGAAACCTTAGGAATAAAGCACAAATGGATTAGAAAAAGAGGACTATGAGACTGGAACCAAGAAATAGAAAATATAATAAAAACCAAAAAGGACAGTTACCAGAAATGGCTAAATTCCAAAACAATAGAAGCAGAAATAGAGTATAAAAGAAATAATGCAATTGCAAAACGAGAAGTAAGGAAAAAACATAGAGAAAGATAGAACAATTTCGTAACAGAACTAGAAAAGGATTTATTTAAGCCACAACTCAAAACCTATAAAGTAATAAAATACACGAATATAGAAATAAAAGAAAAGATAAAAATACAAACAATAGATTTAGAAAAATGGGTGACCTATTTCCAAAATCTCTGGACAGATGAGAACAATGAATTAAAATTTTATAAGACAAAGAATGACCTAATAGAAAATATCACAATATTAGAACTGAAAAATATAATAAAGAAGATGAAAAATAGGAAAACGCCAGGAGAAGACAATATAAATATAGAACTATACAAAAATGCAGGTGAAAAATTTAATGAAAAACTTTTGAAATTTTTTAATATGGTTTGGATGTCCGGAAAAACCCCTAACTCTTGGAAAAAAGCACTGGTCATCCCACTCTATAAAAAAGGAAATAAAGACAATTGCAATAATTATAGGGGAATTAGCCTGCTGAATACAGGATATAAAATATATGCAGGAATATGAAAAGAGAAACTAAGCAGCATTGTAGAAAACAAATTACTAGAAGAACAAAGTGGCTTCCAAAAAAGCCGATCCTGCATAGATCCAATTTTTACTTTAAAATTATTAATAGAAAAGAGAAGAGAATTTCAAAAAGAAACACATGTGGTGTTTATTGATTATGAAAAAGCGTTTGACAAAATTAGTAGACAAAAATTGTTTAAAATATTAACCAATTTAAACATACCAAACCAACTTTTACAATCTATTCAAGAAATATATACAGGAAATAAAATAGCAGTTAAATTAGAACACACCTCAGAATGGAAAGATATATCAAGAGGAGTACGACAAGGATGTACCCTCTCACCTCTGCTTTTCAATATATATATAAATGAAATATTAACAATCTGGAAACAGAATAACCCATTTGGTATACAAATGACCCCGCAAATGAAGATAGATACACTACTATTTGCAGATGATCAAATAGTATTAGCTACATCAGAAGATGACTTACAAAGATCATTAAAATCATTAAATGATATCTCAAAGCAATATAATATGACAATATCCAAAGAAAAAACAAAAATAATGGCATTCAAAGGAGAAAACCCAATAAGAAGTAAAATAGGGATAGATAATAAAATACTAGAACAAGTAAACACTTTCAGATACTTGGGATGTGATCTATCATACGAAGAAGAAAAAGCCATAGACACTAAAATATCAAACTTTGTCAAAGTAAATGGCATAATAAATAATATATTTAGGCCATCCCTGGTACAAAAACACACTAGAATCAGACTATATAATGTCTTGTCAAAACCAACTCTACTATACGGAAGCAAAACATGGACCATGAAAAGGAAAGATGAAAAACGAATTCAAACAGCAGAAATGAAGTTCCTCAGAAAAACAGTTGGATATACCAAGTGGGACCACAAAACAAATGAAGAAATCTTACAATCCCTAAAAATAAAACCAATTAATTACTACATAAGACAGTATAAACAAAAATGGCTAGAACATTTAAATCGAATGGACAACAGCAGACTACCAAAAATATTATACAGATACAAAATAAGTGGAAAAAGAAGAATCGGAAGACCAAGAAAGAGATGGCATGAGACCGGAACAGGCCACATGGCCTATATTCCGTGTTAGGAAGAAGAAGAAGAAGCAATAAGGACGAGATCATCTGCACATCATCTGCATGTGTTAACTTTTACAGTTGCTCGAATACATTTTTTTAAAACTATATTAAATAGAATGGGTGAAAGGACAACTTCTTGCTTCAATCCAATCTTAATAGCAAAAGGTTCAGATCTAATTCCATTAGCCAATATCATGTTTCTACTCTCAGTGTTCAAATTTTGATTAAACATATTATTCTATGAGGTATTCCAAGTTCATTTAATATTCCCAAAAGACTTTCTCTATGAATGCCATCACATGCTATTCTAGAATCTATAAATAAAATAATATGGGCTTCCCAATTATATTTCCTTTTTTTTTTCTTTAGTATCTGTCTTAGTGTAAAGATCTGGTCAACTGTGAACTGTTTCTTCAGAATCCTGCTTGATATTTGCCTATATTTTCTTCAGCATGTGATGAGATTATTTTACTAAAATTTTGTAGCCTGCAGACAGCAGCTATATCCCTCAGTAATTTTCACTTTATTTCACGAGTTTATGTATTTCTGTGGTTAATTCATTACTGCTGTAAAACTCGATGTAGCTTGGAAGTACCAAAGAGCTTTACATCGATTTTTACCGAGATCAAGTCTCATGAGATTGTTATAAATATAACTTTGTATGTCTCTATATATTTTACGCTAAATATTAATGAAAATAACCCTGTGGGAATTGACTGTACTTACTGCTTTAACAAAGATTTCTAGAATGTAAAAAACAAAGGCAACTTTGCCACTGGAACTTTGTATGATAGCTATGTATAAGGGCACAAGAAAGTTGTTTATGATTTAAGTGTATAAGAAAGTTGTTTGCGAGTTCTGCGTATAAACACCTTCAAAGTTAAGTGCCAAAGAGATTGGCAAGTTTCAGACAAATTACCACTGCCCGACAAGATAGGATTAAAGGAGTGCACAGAGGAGAAGAAAGAACGGGTCGGTCTTAACAGAAGATCAAGGAGTCGTGTCGAATTCTTCGGGGGTTACAACCTTTCGTGCAAGATCCCAGAGAATGTGAAATAAAAAGGGACTGAGCCGAACATCATGGGCGGCAGAGAACCAGGGAGTTGGCAGTTTAAGGCTGAAATATCAGCAGTTAGAGGTAGAAGTTCCAGAAGTAGGATCCAGAAGACCGGACATTACGGCAAACCCACGCCAGAGGAGAAGAATGGGAATAATGAGAGAACAGCTGATGTAAATACCCGAGGCAGTGTCAGTTGGATGTCCTTTTGCCGTGGGAGGTCAATCAAAGCCAAAAGCCTCAGCGCGATCTTCAAGCCTGTATGCTGAAACCTCTTGACTGACTTTTCGAGTACTGGAAAACTGCAGTCCAAAGCCTGCCAATATCCTGACGAAACACCCCTGAAACAAGACTCTCCAGATGGAAGCCTAAGGCTCGAGATGAAAGGAAAAGCATAGGGACTTTAGTGCAGGACCTTTGGATGAGTGCGTGACATAGAGCCTCTGTAAGTTTGTTCCATCTTTTATTGTACATTCCTTTTGTAATCTAGGAGATTTATACCACCCTATTTACACTGCATGTCAATTCATTTGTGCCCACCATCACAATCATCTCATCCACCCTGCTTAATTGCCATAGCCACACATTCTATCATTCCTCCAGGCAAACCCTCTTCTGGTATCCTATCTTGAACACCACGGATCATTGAGTCTCCATACATCACACCTCTCACCACTCTCTGTTCCTTGATTGCTCACCTGCATCCCCACCCCCACTAGCTCTCTCTCTCTCTCCTCTAACACTTTCATAAAAATGTTCTTCATGTTCCCATACTTACCTGATGTCTTGGTATCTCTCTCTATCCCTAGTTCCAGCACTCCTTTCCATTCTTCTTTCTCCCTCTCCTACTGTTTCTACTCTCTCCTCTTCTATCATTCCCATAACTCTCTCTCATTCCCTTTCTTCTACCATTTCTATTCTCTCCTCTTCTATCATTCCCATAACTCTCTCTCATTCCCTCTCTTCTACTGTTTCTATTCTCTCCTCTTTATCATTCCCATAACTCTCTCTCATTCCCGCTCTTCTACCATTTCTATTCTCTGCTCTTCTATCAATCCCATAACTCTCTCTCACTCCTACTCTGATTCACCTTGCATTCATCTCTTCCATTTGCTTAATGTCATCTGTCTCAACTCATTCCCGAGACATCCACCGCTTCTTTCAGTTCATCTCTCTCTCTGCAAGCTACCCACTCTTGCTCACCATTCATCCTCCCAATTAAGACTATCTCCGAAAACTTCACAATTATTCAAACTTTCCACACCCCCACACTTACTTTTTCATTTATATTTTGCTCGTTATTCTCTCCTTCTATCACACTACTAGTTTCTCTAGGTCGATATTCTCCCACTTCTGATGCAACGCTGCTGAGATCGGTTAAGAGATTGATTATTAAGCCAGATATTTTTTTTTTTTTTTCTTTTCTCTCTCTTTTTTTAGCTTGCTCACATTCTTCATTAAACCATTTTTACACTGTATTTTAGTTTGAATTCTAAGTTTTCTACTGCTACTTTTATGCTATCCTTAATATGGATACAGCAATTTTCAATATTTTCCTTCTCTTTCAACTGTTGATTTTCAATTTTAGTTTTAACTCAATCTCATATTTTCTGCTCCTCTTTTGATCTAGTTATTATTATTATTATTATTATTCAGGCCTCCATGGAGTCAAAAGACTCATCGTGGGCGATCCTTCCTAAGAACATAAAGTCTGTCAAGACTCATCAAGGGGAGGTCGCCCCCCCAAGAAACACAAAGTCTATCACACCACTCCTTAAACTCGTTGACCGTTCTCGCTCTCACCACTCCATCAGGCATTGCGTTCCACAGCTCAACCACCCTCCATGCAAAGAAACCACTCCTCACCCTCTTGCTCACAGTTTCCTTTCGTAACTTTCAGGGATGGCCTCTTGTCATCACTCCTTCCCACTGTTCAACCATGCCAAAGAACTCCCCAGTGTCAACCCTGTAACCACCTCTCAACAGTTTAAAAGTCTCAATCATATCACCTCTCCTTCTATCCACCAAACTCTGCAGTCCACATTCCCTCAGCCGATCCTCATAACTATCCTTGTACAGTCCTGAAACCATCTTTGTCATCCATCTCTGTATCATTTCCGCAATTAATTTATCCCCTTCAAATCCTGGAGACCAAATCTGAGAACAATAGTCCAAGTGTGGTCTGATCACAGACTTATACAATGGAATGATAACCCTCTTATCTCTGCAGGTCAGTGTCCTTCTCATAATTGCAGCAACCTTTGCAATATGTCCCCTAAACTTCAGGTTTCTATCAACCATCAACCCCAGATCTCTCGTCTCCCCTACTTCCTCCACCATAACTCCTCCCATTCAGTATGCAGCATCCCATCGATGTTTCCCAAACCTCAAGACCTTACATTTTGCTGCATTAAACCGACACCCCCATTCATTTGCCCATCTATCTAGCTTATTCAAATCCTCTTGCAAGGCCACCACATCTGCACTATTACTAATAATCCTTCCCAGCTTCGCATCATCCGCAAACAACTGAATATCCCCTTGCAATCCACTGGCAATGTCATTGATATAAAGGTTAAACAATATAAGTCCTAGTACTGAACCCTGTGGGACCCCACTTGTAACCTTCTGCCTCCTTGAAACTGTTCCACCATACACAACTCTCTGATACCTATCAGACAGCCAATCCTGAATCCAGTTGACCAATCTGTCATCCAGAACCATGTGTTGCAACTTAAATATCAGCTTATCATGTGGCACCCTGTCAAATGCCTTTGCTAAGTCTAAGAAAATTGCAGTATATGCCTTTCCCTCATCTAATGTTCTTGTAACTTTATTATAAAAAGCTAGCATATTGCTAAAACAAGAGCACCCTTTCACAAATCCATGTTGACTCTCACAGATAACATTACCCTCATCTGCCCAATATCGTATATGGTCCCTCACTACCTTCTCCAAGATCTTAACAACTACCGATGACACACAGACTGGCCTATAATTAGATACTTCCAGTCTGTTACCACCCTTATGCAATGGCACTATCTTACCTTCCTTCCATTCCCTGGGCATCTTTGCCGAAGCCAGACTTTCATTGAAAAGCCAGGTTAAAGGCACTGTCAGTTCCCTGGCACATTCTCTCAAAACTCGTGGTGAAATACCATCCAGTCCCAAAGCTTTACTGACATCGAGAGTACTCAGTATCTGAAATACACTCTCCTCCTGTACCTCTAAACCTCGAACCAGCCCTATCCCTCTAGCATTAAAACTGACTCCTCTAGGATGAAATACTACAATAAAGTGTTCATTGAACAATTCCACTATGTCCTCTGCATCAGTCACTCTATTCCCATTTTTATCCCACAATATCATTCTTCCACAGTCATTTCTCCTCCTGCTGGCCACATAGCTAAAAAATTCCCTAGAATTTTCTTTGGATCTTAGGGCTAATCTCCTCTCATATTCCAGTTTCATCTTCCTTACCATACTAGTCACTCTTCTGGCCTGTGTCTTATACTCTTCATGCAGCTTCTCTTCTCCTATCTCCTTATATCTCTTCCACAGCCTCTTTTTTCGCATGCAATTCCTGTTTAATATTGTGTGTCATCCGCTTTCCTCCAAATTGTGTCCTCTTGTTCACTCGTGTTATACAACTTACCATTGCTGCTAACAAATATTCTTTCATAATTTCCCACGCACTAATGATATCCCAACCTTCCAATTCCTCCCTCCATGAAACTTCCCCAAGTTGACGTCTAAGACTATTATAATCACCTGCTTTATAATTCCACATAAGTTCCCGATACTGCTGCATGTCTATTCATTTTCCAAGTAAAACCATATGGTCACTCTCTCCAACTGGTGGGAGAGATGTCATCTCAGTTATTATGAACTCTTCTGATGCTATAACCAAATCCAAAACTCTTGAACCTCTTGTTCCCTCTGTTACATGTTGCCTAAGACATTTGTCCCTCAAGAATTCTAGAAATTCCATTCCCCTATTGCTACATGCATCTTCCTCTCTCCAATTTATACTACTGTAGTTAAAATCTCCTATAACAATCATTCTTCTTGCACTTGCCAAACTTAGCTGTCTAAACATCTCCTGGTCCCCATCCTCTGTGCTCCTGGGTCTGTAGCAACACCCCACTAAATATCCTGTCTTGCCTACCTCTACCTCACACCATATGCTCTCAAAATCATTTGTCTCACTTCCTTCCAAAGCCTCCACTCTTAGAGGACATAGGTCATCACTTATCATAAGCTGTACCCCACCACCAAGCTTTCCCCTCCTATCCTGATGAAAAATGCTATATCCAGCAACTTCTATTCCTGTAATTATATCCCCTTCTGTCAACCATGTCTCAGTGATCCCAATAATTTTTGGCCAGGCCGATGCTATCTGCGCCACCAATTCCTCTCCCTTATTCCGGATACTCCTGGAATTAGTATAAAGCATATAAATGCTAGTGTTTCTATACCCAGCATTATCCCTTCTAGACTCCACTGGGCTCAGTGTTACCTGACATCGTCTCCCTTCTCCCAAGTATCCATTCCCACAGGAGGCCACCCCTGCTATCATCCTCCCTGGGACACACTGACTCGTTCAGAACAGCAATCTCTCCAGATGCCTACGTCCTTCCTCATTCAAATGTAAGCTGTCTCTCGCATACAATTCCTCTCTTTCCTCAAACACACTCCAAGTATCCACAAATACCAGTCCTCTCTTGTCACACATTCTCGCTATTATGCCATTCAATATCACTGCTCTTCTGCTCAGTTCATCATTATCATACCTAGGCAACACACACACTATTTTTCCTCTCTCTGTCTTCTTCCGTACAGCCTCAAGCAAAAATCTCATATTTCTCCCTGCCCAACTTACATTACCACTCAAATCATTTGTTCCTACCATCACAATCATCTCATCCACCCTTTCACCTCTCTTAATTGCCATAGCCACCCTTTCTATTGTTCCTCCTGGCAAACACGCCTCATGCATCCTATCTTGAACACCACAGATCATTGAGTCGCCATACATTATACCTCTTACCATTCTCTCTCTCCTATTGTTTCCATTCTCTCCTCTTCTTTCATTCCCATAGGTCTTTCTGATTCCCTCTCTTCTAGCATTCCCATACCGCTCTCTCTCCTACTGTTTCCATTCTTCCCTCTTCTAGCACTCCCATACATCTCTCTCATTCCGTCTCTCCTACTGTTTCCAACCTGTCGTCTTCTATCATTCCCATATCTCTCTCTCTCATTCCATCTCTCCTACTGTTTCCATCCTCTCGTCTGCTAGCATTCCCATACCTCTTTCTCTCATTCATTCTCTTCTACTGTTTCCATTCTCTCCTCTTCTAGCACCCAGATACCTCTCACTCATTCCCTCTCTTCTGTTTCCTTTCTCTCCTCTTCTAACACTCCCAAATTTCTCTCTCTCTCCCCCACTCTGATTCGGCTTGCATTTATCTCTTCCATTCTCCTAATCTTATCTTTCATACTTCTGCTCTCATTCACAAGACATTCCACCTCCTCTTTCAGCTCATCTATCTCCCTCTGCAGGTCAGTCACTCTTAATCTAAATTCACTCTCCCAAACAAAACCATCTCCTTAACTTTCACAGTCACTCATGCCTTCCACACTATCAACTATTATTTTCTCATTCATATATATATATTTTTTAATTCTCTCCTATCACACTACTTGTCTTCCTACATTCATTCCCCATTCCTGGAGCAACAAGGTCGGATATTGATAATTCGACACTTATTTCCTCCCACTGCCTGCATTTTGCACACATACGCTCTCCGCTCTCTTTAACAAGCCATATATCTAATTCCCGAGACGCATACATGCTGCAAGTACTGCATGCCACAAAATCCCTTATGATATTTCTTATAATAGAGTTCTTAAATGGCAGAGGACTTGGCGATACGCCACTTGCAACTGCAGCTGAATCCGCCATCATTCCTTACTGCCAAGTAGCGTAATCGTTAATTATTCAATTAATAAATTCCATTAAATAAATAGAAAAAAAAGTACAAACAATTACAAGCAAAACAAAACATTTGAGTACACTAAATAAAATGAAATATAACTAAATATAGTAATGAAAACTTAGCTTCGTTTTATCTTCCACCGTTATGCATTCGATTCCGATGGTAACCAAAATATATTATATCGCGACAGCAACTAACTTCCAAAAAACAACCACTGAAGTATACTCGTATTCAGAGAAACAATTTAGCACTCAAAAACGTAGAAAAACGGGGGAAAAAACGGACTATTCACTGATTGTATCTCAGCTGACTCACATGTGCTGAAAAATATTTACTATAATTTTAAGAATAAACCTAAAGAATAGCATCAGTTAGAAACTCTGTATTACCAATATTAAAACACCTACTTCACTGTCTGTAGAAGTTTTCATATCTTCATTAGTTATTAAAGCATAACCTATTAAAATCCTTACATCTGTAATGGGACAATAGAATAGATCCTCCCTTGTAATTTGGTAAAATAAGTCTAGCATTTATAAAATGTTGTGTGTTTTGAATTCATTAAGTATAGCTCATGAACTATGATGCCTCTCAGTCTTTAGTCACAACTTGAATTTTTAAAAAATGAGAGAGAGAGATTATGGAGTTTCTGCAGTATGTTTTACAAAAACATAAACAGGCACATTGCAATATGATGTGAAGACTACACATCATATTGCTGATATAATATAAAGTACACTGATAAAAAGTTATACAGATAAGGTAGTGATGTAAGGTAAAGAGGTATTGATGCCTTTATATAAGGCTGGTCAGATCACATATGGACTATTGTGCTCAAATAGTTTTCATTTCATTGTAATGTGGAAACACTCACAAGGATCCAGAGACAAATAATCACAATGCTATTAGGAGTCTGGAATGGTGGCAATGCAGAATGGTTAAGGGAATGTAGATTGTTAGGTGAATGGAAGGAAAAGAGGTGATATGATAGAGACCTCTTCAAGTTAGTGAAAGGATTTTGCCAGATTAATACTGAAGGGATTATAAAAAGAGTTGAGGGTGAGAGGAATGAACAAGAGACCATTCCTGGAAGTTGTGTAAAGATACAGTGAAGAAGAATGTGAGGAATAGATTTTTTATGCAGTTAATGTGAAATGATTTCAAGATTCAATATGAGAAACATGTTGCTTGTTAAGTGGGGTCTCACATGATGAGCAGTTACTGTAATAATATTTTGAAACCACTAAATAAGAAATGACACAACAGAATCTACTCTATACTGTACCAACTGAAGTGGTATCATCTGGCAGTCCATCTAGAAATTGTTTGATTGCATCTTTGGGTCTACCACAGTGAGTCTTAGTAGCTTTAGGTAAGGTAGCTTTAGGAGTCCATTGTGGTGTTCATGCAATAATAATAATAATAATAATTTTGTATACTGTCTGTCTGTTCATAGATTGCATAATTCATTTTCTCATTATTGGTTTTATTCAAATTTTTTTGGCTATCTTGTATGTATTTCTATTCTCAGTTATTGGTTCTTTATGTTCAACACTTCTAATTATATACCATCTCAGCTCTGACAATCTTGTACCAATTATATGTCATTTTAATCTTCAAAAAATGCACACAGGTATGTCAAATTAATAATTCTTCCTAGTCATTATTCCACATAGGTTTAATATAATTTTCTTTTATATATTATGTTTATATTATATGCATTATGCCTAAAGAGAAAAGTTTTCAACCAATGCTAGCCTGGTTGGCTGAGTGGTTAGCATATCCACTCTCCATCAAAAGGCTGTGAGTTCAAATCCTGCCATGGGCATGGATGTTTGTGACTGTCTGTGGAAATACTGGTGGTGGGCGGTCGATGGCATTGGCGTAGTTGCAGTTGGTGGATTGAGTGGTGGAGGCAGAGAGATGTAGAGTAGGTGTCCTCCCTTGGTGAGTCTTTCGACTCCCTGGAGGTGCCACATAATAATAATACAGTGGTACCTCGACTTACGAACTTAATTCGTTCCTAACCACAGTTCGTATCTCGAAACCCAATTTTCCATTATATCTTATGGGAAATCAATTAATCCGTTCCAAGATTCAAAAATTCAAAAAAAAAATTCAAAAAAATAAAAACACTATTCTCAACTAAATGAAGAAAATGCAAAGAAATGGAGGAGGAGCATTTTTACACTAGAAATATGCATTTTGTATACCATTACATATTAATTTTTATTTATGAAATCTTTGGTTTTACATGATTAGTATGAAAACCATCTTCCATTAAATTGTAAAAAAAATCAATTTTCTTGTGGCTGGTTTTGTGGTTCAGGAGTTTTTTGATTTGTTGTCATCAGTTGCTTCTTTTTGTCTCTTAGGTGAGGGAGGTTTAAAAACCTATCCAACGTTCACTGAATCTGTCATTTCCTTAACACCCTTCCAAAGTGATTAATGACATTGTCATTGAAAAATATTGGTAGCTTTAGAAACAACAACTTGATTTGGATGCCACTTGTTAACCAATTCTTGCAACTTGCCCCAATGCTACAAGATTTTTTTTATGTCACTTGTTGAAATTGCTCCCTTTTTGTTGCTGTCTTCTTCATCCTCTGAAGACATTTGCTTTTCCTCCTTATCCCTTTCTTTTTTTCCTGCTCTCTTCTTAACTCCAGTAGCTCTTCAGTGGTCAGCTCAATGTTGTGCTCCTCTACATCTGCTTCATCAACTTCCAAATGCATGGTCTTGCCCAGGAGACAACTATATCTACAATGTCAATTTCACTTTCAGGTCCTTCCAATGCAGTTCCTCGGACACAGTCAGGCTACACCTTTTTCCAGGCTGATTTTATAGTTCTCACAGAAACATCTTCTCATGCCTGACTAATAAGATGCAAACAATGAAGAATATTGAAGTGATTCTTCCAGAATTTCCTGAGGATTAATTCTATGTCGGTGATAACTTCAAAACATCTTTGGAAAAAAACTTTTTGAATATACAGGGTGTCCCAAAATTCATGCAAGATTTAAATTTAGCACCATTTGTGCGGTAAAGTGTTGCCAATGAGAAAAAAAGACCGCGTGAGAGCTGACAGTTCAGGGTTATTAAAAATGGAGCGCTACACGAAAGAACAATGCATTTTTATTGTTGAGCAATATTTTATAAATAATGAAGGTTTGGCAGCTACAGTTTGCAATTTTCGTACAAAATATGGTCAGAATAGTGATTTAACTTCATCAACTGTGAAAAGCTTAATTAAAAAATTCAAGGAAACTGGATCAATTAGTGATCTTATACACTCTGGCCATCCTTCAACAAGTCGTTCAACAGAAAACATCGAAGCAGTTCGTGAGAGTGTTGCTGAGAGTCCAGGAACATCAATTTGGCACCGTGGTCTTGAATTGGACATTTCGAGAAGCTCTCTACAGCGTATTCTCACGAAAGATTTGCATCTTTATGCTTACAAAGTTCAATTGACTCAAGAACTGAAGCCTACTGACTACACACAGCAAAGAGAGGTCGTTGAATGGATTATGGAACAACAATAAGTGGATGCTTATTTTTTGAACAAAATCATCTTCAGCGATGAGGCTCATTTTCATCTTGATGGCTTCGTTAATCGACAAAATTGTCGCATTTGGGATTCAGAAAATCCACGAGTGATTGTTGAGAAACAAATGCATCCACAACGTGTCACTGTTTGGTGTGAATTTTGGGCTCGAGGCATCAGTCCATTCTTCTTCAAAAATGCGGCTGGTAAGGCAATAACAGTTAATGGTGCTCGCTATTGCAACATGATAATCCAGTTTTTTGTGCCTAAATTGATGTGGATATGGATGTGGACGACATGTGGTTTCAACAAGACTGTGCCACATGCCATACAGCTCGAGAAACAATCAATTACTGCATGAGTCATTTCGTGGTCGAGTAATTTCCCATTTTGGTGATCAGAATTGGCCGCCCAGATCATGGCTTAACGCCATTGGACTTTTTTCTTTGGGGTTTTTTGAAGTCTAAGGTTTATACCAACAAGCCCACGACCACCCATGCCTTGAAGGAGGAAATTGAGCACTGTATCAATGAAATTCAGCCACATTTATGCAAAATGGTCATGGAAAATTTCGACAAAAGAGTGCGTATGTGCCAGCAAAACCATGGAGGCTATTTACCCGATATGCTATTCCAAGCATAACCCTATACTGTATACTTTATGAATCAATAAGAAATTACAATTTTTAATTAAAAACCTGTGTTTTCTATCAAAATTACTTCTTGCGTGAATTTTGGGACACCCTATATAAAGCTTTTTGAAGTTGGAAATAACATATTGATTCATTGGTTGGAGGAGTGGTGTGGTATTAGGAGGCAAGAACTTAATTTTGATGAAACTAAACTCTTCAACCAAATCTTCTTCCAACTTTGGTGGATGTGCTGGAGCATTGTCCATTATAAGAAGAACTTTCTCAGGCAGACCCTTTTCTTGAAGATAGCGTTTCACTGGGGGAGCAAAGACCTCTGCCATCCACTCACAGAAGAATTGCCTGGTTATCCAAGCTCTGCTATTACCTCTCCACATAATGCTGAGTTTGTGCCTGCTAACTTTCTGCATTTTAAAGACTGGGATTTTCAGAGGTTTCATCTCCAGGTCATCACTGGCATTGGCACAAAAAAGCAAAGTTAGTCTGTCTTGGTGTGGTGTGGTATTAGGAGGCAAGAACTTAATTTTGATGAAACTAAACTCTTCAACCAAATCTTCTTCCAACTGTGGTGGATGTGCTGGAGCATTGTCTATTATAAGAAGAACTTTCTCAGGCAGACCCTTTTCTTGAAGATACCGTTTCACTGGGGGAGCAAAGACCTCTGCCATCCACTCACAGAAGAATTGCCTGGTTATCCAAGCTCTGCTATTACCTCTCCACATAATGCTGAGTTTGTGCCTACTAACTTTCTGCATTTTAAAGACTGGGATTTTCAGAGGTTTCATCTCCAGGTCATCACTGGCATTGGCACAAAAAAGCAAAGTTAGTCTGTCTTTCATTGACTTGTGTCCTGTCAATGAAATTTCCCCCTTAGTGATGAACATTCTCTTAGGCATTTTCTTCCAGAAAAGCCCAGTTTCATCACAGTTAAAAACTTGTTCTGGTCTGTAACTTTCTAACTCCATCAGTTTCTGAAATTCCTTCACGAACCTTTCAGCGGCTTCTTTGTCAGCACCTTCTCCATATCTAACAACACTATGGATACCAGTTCTATTCTTGAATTTCTCAAACCATCCTTTCTTAGCTTTAAACTCTTCTCCGATGTCTTTGCTACTACTAGTGGATGGCAAGTTCTGCAAAAGATCTTTGTAAATAGTTTGAACTTGTAAACAGATCATGTTTTGAGATACACTATCTCCTTTCAGTTGCATTCCATTAATCCAGACAAGTAGTAAAGTTTCCATTTCTTCTTCCATAACTTTATTTCTTTGAGATGACACAATAGATACTCCTTTGGCCACATCCAGTTCTTTATAAAAATCTGCTTTCCTGACAATTGTAGCTATGGTGGATTTGGACATCATACTGCTTGCACAGATCACTTTGCCTAACTCCTTTCTCATATTTTTCCACAATCTCTTACTTAATTTCTATTGTGATTTTCTTCTTCTCTTCTTTTTTAGTTTTCTTTGGCCCCCATGTTAAAAATAACATGCTGACCAGTGAAATTACGCTTATCTGGTAGATTATTCAGAAAATAAATATGAAGCTACAATAAAACACGTCACTTATAAAAAGAAATACATACAGTACACATAATAAATACAAACCTAAAAAAATCTTCATAAAGTGTATTGTTTGTTTACACAAATATCGAAATAGATATACACAAAAAAGCAAATACGTGCAGCATTTGTCATATTTCAGATAAATACGACGTAATAACAATAATCGTTACGCTAGAGACGGTTCAGCACATGCTCAGCTAAAGTCTGTAAAACAGGATTTAGTTCATTTGAAAAGAAAAGCATCACGGTTTATCTCGGGTATAGGTTCGTATCTAGAGGTCAAAATGGGATATGAAAAAAGTTTGTATCTTGAAAAGTTCATATGTTGAGTGGTTCGTATCGAGATAATAATGTATTCTTCCTATATTGACATATGGCCATAAAAATACAGACACTGAATGTAAAGAAAATTTAAAATTAAGAACAACACAATTTAGTATGGAAAGAAGTATGCTTCTTTCAATCACAAGACTAGATCACAAATAGAATACATAAATAAGAAATCAAACCAAAGTCTCAGACTTCGTAAGAAGACTGAAAAATCTGAAATGGCAGTGTTGTGGGCATACTTCTCGAAGACAAGATCAACGATGGAGAAAAAAAAGTACTGGACTGGATTCCATGAGAGAGGAAAATGACTATGATGCCAACCTAAATCACAGTGGATTGATGATATCATCAGTGACATGGGAAAGGAAAGCCATGGACAGATAGTTTTGGAGTCATCTTTGAAAGGCCTTCATCCAGCAGTAGATTGACAACAAATACTTTATTAATAAAATATATTATAAAAAGTATTTTTGTTGAAATTCATTTAAATGTCTAAAAAACTAAGTTTTCAAGTTTTTGGTATAGTGAAATCATGACAATTATAGTATAGTATAATCATGACAATTGTACACCAAATCTTGAGAGAGGGGAAAGATATTTACATTATATAACTTATTGTCCTGTTGTGGACTAAGCCACCTTACACAATAGCAGTACATTCATTAGGGATGGTGAGAAGAGAAAGGTGTTAGAAAATGAAATGAATGACTACATACTTTGAAGTATGAAAATTGGGAAAATAACTTTCTTAAAAGGGAAGATATATAGTGTGGAGGATCAGAGAGTCCTATGTGCCAAACCTCAGACCAGCTATTGCATATATAAGCAAGTCACATTAAGAGATGATTTTACAATGCCAAATGCAGTATTTCACAGGTTTCAAATCCTCCATGCTGAATGGGTTGGTAATGACTTCAAGCAAAAATAGCTGTGGATCCAAGGGGATGTCGAAATGCATGTACACGAATGCCAGAGGCATCAGAAATAAAGGAGAGGAAGTTACAACATTAGCCAGCTGTACTTGGCCAAAAATTATCATGAGAAAAAAGATTCTGGCTGACAGAAAATTATATAGTTACAAGGATAGTATGTAAGGGATATTGTATTTTCAGAGAGGACAGAGGGAAAAAGACAGGTAGAGGGATATTAATCATGACAATTGAAGAACTTTAACCAAATAAACTAGCAGATAAGGATGATTTTAAGTTTGAGAGAGAGATTTTCTAAAACCTTAGTTTCAGAAAATCCATATTTTATTTAATTTTATAATAAATAGAGATATAAAATATTATACTTACTTTTATATTCTAACTTTAAATCCTCAGTAGTTCCATAATCTATTCCATCTTCTTTAAACAGCTTACTGGCTTGTAGTCCTTTAGGCCCTTGGTCTAAAATAGCTTTGCGAAGGAGAGCATCATCAATTACTGTTGGTTCATTGGATATATATAACTTGGCACACATATTTCACTCTGAAAATGAAACTTAATCAATTAGAAATTCTGCAATGGAACAAATAAGAAAATTTTAAACAAGTGAAGAAATCAAAATACTAAATGTCTGTTGTAACTGAATGAGTTGACAGTTTTGTCCAGCTACTGTTCAAATAATACAAGAATTTAAATATAATCTGATCATATGATTAGAATTACCCAGAAAGTAAATTTAAGAAGTAAATTTTCATCTCACTTGCAATACCTTACCATCCTAACCAATTTTAGTTACTTTCTGGTGACCCATCAAAGCAAGGCAGTTATGTGCTTCCCTCCCTCCCTCCAACAGAACAGAGATAACATCTCTGAACCTTGTCCATTTGATGCTAAGAAAAGATTAATGAAAAAATGTTTTAAGCAAGAGAGAGAGAGAGAAGTAAAGCCATAGGCCAAATGAATGAGGACTTAATTAGCAATTTAATATGCAGTGAAAATGAGAAATGAATTAAAGAAATAAGCCAAAATGAATATATATGTAACTACAGTAACATCAATTAGTTTTATTTAAGTTTTTACTTCACCTAGTCATTCTCAGTCTTGTTTTGTAGCGCTAGAATAGTTCTAGATAGGACTATGTCTAAGATTTCCACTCCTTTCCATGGTCTCATTACTGTTTCCACTTTCTAATCAAAACACCTGCTCCAAACAAATAACAAAAATAATCCTTAGTTTTTCAAAGCTTGATCATCCAACAATATGCTACAGCAGATCAAGATCAAAATACAACTTATTTCAAGTAGCTCGAGTCAAAAACTCTAGCATCATACTTAGCTATATCGATAAAAAAAACACTGACAAATCTCAGCCTCTGAAAGGACTAAATGCAGAAAACTTGTTCCCTGCTCAAATGGCAAGCAAACATTTTGTCCTTTGCAAGTCTATGAAGCACAAAGACTCTTCCCCTTCTCTCACATTCATATGGTACAAGTGTAACATCACCAAAGATAAGGCTATCCTCATAGCACCAGTCTTTTCCTCCAGCTTTAGGAAAGACAATCAAGATGAAGAAACCACCAAGAACTGTTCACTGTGTCTCCTCTGATGTTTTGTCAGAATGATCAGAAAACCTTTCAGTGTGAAGAACCCCATGTAGGCTCATCTTGACATTTCAAGAGGCATTTGGTTGGTTCTGGCATAGAAGATTACAAACTACAGCCGTATGACCTGCCTTTCATGTGCAAATGAACAGATGGTTTCTTATAGTCATTAACTACATGTTATTTCACATTAATGAGGGGTGGGTACTTCATGGCTCTGTACTTTTTCCCATCAAACATGGTATGACCATACATAGTCATACCATGTATGACTATGTATGACTTTGCCTGTTCTGGGGGGTCCCCCCCCCAGAACAGGCAAACCGGCCCCATGAACACACATGGATTACAGTCATGAATAAGTCCCAGTCATATGCCAGTCCCGAGTTCTGGATAAAATTGAGGGGTTGAGGAAAGAAATGGTGAACTACCCTGTTCACCATTTCTTTTCTACTTGAATTGCCCACTTTGTGGGCAATGCAAGTCACCCACAGTCAGAAAATGACTGAAAGGGAAAAACCAGTAATAATTATAATTCGTCCATCAGTTAGCATAAATTTGAAAAAATTACAGTATAAGCTATATTAGAGGATAAAATCATCAAAGTTAATAAAAATCAGTTGCTTAAATTTTTATTTAATGTTTAAACATTTGATTGAGCTACTTTTTACAAAAAAATTGAGTAAAGATGTTTGAATACTGGTCGACTTTTTCATCTTGTCATGCAATTTGCGATATCTGGCAATTGCTTTATTAAGATTTCTGAGGACTTCGACGCTTCATTCCATATCAGGATCAGCATCAAACAAAATTTCCTTAGCATGCTCAATGTGATTGAAAACTAGTTCAAGTTCTTTTGTAGTTAACTTCTTAGTCGTGACATTCTCTTCTTGTTTGCACTCCTTATCTTCTTCATATGCACACTGTTCTTCAGTTGAAGGAGATCATTCTTGCTTAACTGTTTTGAATGGGAATCGAGCAAGTTTCTCACATCTTCATCCAGTTCATTAAATGCAAGTTGTTTTCCAATTGGGCTGATTTCTTCAATAAATGTTAGATCTTGGATTTTGAGCACCATAAACTAACATAGGCTTGAGTTTAAAGTTGCCTTCTGCATTGCCTCCTAATAAAAGTGTAAGACGATCTTTAGACACTTTGTATCCTGGTTGAGATGCTTCAGTTTTAGATAGGAAAGATTTTGTTGGCATACCCTTCCAAAAGAAACCAGTTGAATATTTGATGATCATCATAATCACCCTCCTGAATTATCCTTTGCAATTCTTCAGAAAACTTGGCTGCAGAATTTTTATACAGCATAAGCAGATTCCGCAGTTATTCTTACGTTATGTAGTCCAGCTTGATTTTTAAAAGGTCAAACCATCCTAAACTCGCAGTAAATCTTCCACATTCCTCTTGAAATTTGGTCTCTTTCAGTGATGTAAAAATATCGAGAGCTTTTGCCTGAATATTCTTTATGCTAAGAGGCATTCTTGTTTAGTTACAATCCTCAATCCAGAGTGATAGAAGATGTTCCATCACAATCATTAAATGACTTATATTTCGGGTGATCTGCATGCTTAAAGAAGCAGTAGAAACTTGTTCTTTGTATTCTTTGCTCTTATTTCATATAGTCCTAACTGTAGACTCGCTGTATTCCAGGTCTCACACAATCATTGTATTACTAGCACCACTTTCATGTATCTTAATGACCTCCTGCTTTTCGTCTAACGTAATTACTTTTCTTCTCTTTTTATTACTGCCGCTTTCTTTATCAGTCTTTCTCTTTTCCATATCAGGGGTGAATATAATAAAGCCTTATGATTGATTCTCTTCTATCAAGATGGGTTGAGTACTTCATGTGTCCATCTTCTCCACTCTTCTCTTAATGAAGTCTTTCCTGAAAGATCTTGAAGGTTGTTGTTCTTAATACTGAAGAACAGAATGAATCAACAGAGATTACCTTACATTGCCTACAGGGATGGAAAACCACTAAACAGACAAGGAGCAGACCAAGGATAAGCTGGATCACCAAAGCATTATTAGGTATCAAAATTAAAGCAAAATGAAGTAAAAGTGATTGAACAAGAGAACAGACTTTGCACATGCACTTGTGATGATAGTTTTGAGTCAACTGCTGAGTGTCACCAGCCACAGCACTGCCAGTGCCCACTACACTGACAAGTGCCACTGCTCGCTGCATATTGGCAATAAAGTTTCTCATAATGTAAAAAAATCACGCTAACTGATTAATCATTCACATAAAGCAGGAAATAGCATCATTTCACTCAATTACACTAACTGATTATCGTGCATTTCGAATTCGCATTAAGCGAGGTTTACCTGTATTAGCAAATGGTGAGGTGATATTAAACCTAATCATTATGTATGAACTTTTCGTATGGTTTCGTATGGATGCTTAGAAGTTTATTATCATTTATGCCAATGTTTACTGGAGAAAAAACACATTTAGAGATAATACTAAACTAAATTTATTTAGCTAAATAGATTATTAAACCAATATTTCTTTTGGTCACCAATGCATCTTCATGGATGCAAAGAAATATACTAAGTATATGCACAGAACACACCAACAGGAAGGCAAATGCAAACTGAGGGTGAAATGTGGAACTCTAGAGTCCTAACTGGTAACTTCTATGGGTGGGATGATAGAATCTTGAAGGTATTAATATGATAGACATCCATATTTTTTAGTAAGAGGCAGCTGAATTTGTTGAGATTTGAAAAATGTTGTAGTGCTGTGGCAGATTCTAAAAACTGAATCTGATTTATATCTGCTTCTAAATAAAAGGGAGGCTGCCCTATTGGTGATCCATATCCATGGCACAGTCCACCACTCCAGAACAGCTTTAATGCAGGTAATGGACATAGTTTGTGTTTCTCCAAATGAATGCTAGCTGTTCTTATTGCTTATCCAAAGTAAGATAGTTTACAGGAGCAAGGAATACTGTGGACCACAGGATAGTCTAGACGATGGAGAGGATTTTTAAGCTCAGCAGATAAGAGTAGATAATATTTGGTATGGCTTGAAGGAAGTCTATATGTCATTCCATTTTAAAACATGTGAATTTTTTTCTGAGATACCACAAATGTCGGGAATGTCAATGGATTTTCTTTGTTCTGGATTCTCGGGGAGGGGTGGAGAATCTAGATTTGGAAATAGGTACAGAGTTCTGTTGATTTTATTAAAGGAGGAACACCAATGGCTAAAAAAAAGTGTTCCAGATGTGATTGATTTCAATGGAGAGGCTAATAAAGTCAAAGCAGATAATTCTACCTCTATTTTACTAAGGGTTTGATAACATTATGCTCTTGGAAGGGGGGGGGTTGATGTGACAGATGATGGATGTAGCTTAAGGTAACAAGAGTCAAGGAAGGGCACAGTTATTGTGTCCTTTTCAACTGTGAAATGGATCCTTGGATGTTGAGGTGTGCTAAAAATGTTTCCAACATATCCCAGCCATGTGGTCAAATGGCGACCACATCACTCACATAGCATTAGCCATACTGTGGGTTTGAGAAGATCAGAGATTAAGGACATATTTTCAAAATGTTCCATGAAAAGATTGGTGGGAGAGGGGAAGGGAAGCCCATCACAATGAAAGAAAAACTTTTACGTTTTTCCCTGCCAAGTAAAATAGCTGGAGTATATAGCAAAAGTGAAAAAGATTGATATGAGGGAGAGTCGAAATGAATTCTGAGGGGTTTTTTAGAAGTATATTAGCGAATAGAAAGGCTATATTAAACTGACCATAATGCCAGTATCTTTGAGGAACAAGTCTAACAAGCAAGATCATGTCTCACTTAAAAAGCTATGCCGAAACCAGAATGTCATCAGAAAAATGTGAATAGGACAATGTAGTAGTACTTAATCTATCTGAATATGAGCAAAAAACATGAACTTACATAGAGATTGATCTATGTACTGCTTAAATGACACCAACCCTATACAAAATGCCAAAAAAAGCACTCACTCCAAAAAAAAATCATTAGACAAAGTTGTATCCTGGCTTCCTGAAATAATTCCAAAACTTAAACCATATGATCCCAGGCCTCCATATATGTATGGATCACCTAAAATACACAAACAGAACATGCCTTTGAAGCACATAGTGGACAGTATTTGTTTTCCAAATTTACAAAATAGACAAATCCCATCCCACATTAAAAACTCTGTGCACTTCAAATCTTGCATGTCAAACTTGATCGTCGAAAATTATTATTATTATTATTATTAAACAAGACCTCATGGAGTCAAAGACTCATCCAGGAGGTCCTTCTATCTCACACACATCTCATCATACAGGGTCTTAAACACATTCAAACTCCCTGCAGACACCACACTCTCAGGCAAGGCATTCCAATCATTCACAACTCTGCACGAAAAAAACCTGCCTCTCACTCCCCTACTCACACCCTCTTTATACAGTTTCCAGGGATGACCTCTGGTTCTCCCCTGATCTCCCACTATTCGCTGTAGAACTTCTCCACCATTGATCCTATAGCAACCCCTTACCAACTTGTAGGTCTCTATCATATCTCCCCTCTTCCTTCTCTCCACTAGTCTCTGCAAATTACATCTTTTCAATCTTTCCTCATACTTGACATTCCAGAGATCAGAAACTACCTTAGTCAGTCGCCTTTGGACCCTTTCCTGACATACTGACAAATACTGACATTATAGTCCATTTTGATATTGTCTCCCTATTCACTAATGTAACACTAAAAGAAAATTCAAAACTCATTCAGACTCTTCTCCCTGAGACCAACACCTGAGGATCTTCCCAACTATCTACCCTTCTTTGGCATTTCTGTTGCCAAACTATCCCAAAAGATCCTTATCTTTTCCCTGTCTACAGAAAACCTACTCCCACTGAAGATGCATCTATCATCTGTTACATCACCACTGCTTCCAGCAGTATGGTGTTACCAAAACCTCAGCAAATAGAGCTAAATAAATCTAAATAATCATATAGATAGATGCAATATAATAATTTTTTGTTAAACTGACTTCCAACGGTCTGCTCTGGCATTAAGCAGAGGTCAGGAATTGCAGATAATTTTTATGAGAAGGAGCTGCTTTTTTTTGAATTCAACTATTTTGTAATTTGATTCCTAATTAGGCTACACTTCCCAATTTTGGAAGCAAAACATCTACATTGATTTATTAGTTCTAGCTGATTACTATTACAGTATCGATACAAAATTAATAACGGAAAAAAACTCACGTACAAAGATTATTTAATAGTATAATTTTCGCCTGCGTGTCACAGGCATCTTCGTAAATTACCTTCCCTCAATCTCTTCTTATATCTGACATAATAATAATAATAATTATTATTAAAAATGACACACAGGCGAAAATTATACTATTAAATAATCTTTGTACGTGAGTTTTTTTTCCGTTATTAATTTTGTATCGATATGTCTACTCATGGTATACCTCTTTTAAAACTTATTACTATTACTGTAGTTAAGTGTGTATTTATCCTAATATGTCAAAGCATTAGGTCCAATGAAAGTATGTGTAAATTAAAGGGACAAGAAATCAACTCTTATTAAATCATGTAGGAGTTAAAACACTCATCAAGGGAAGTCTATATTCTCTCATGCCAAAAGATCATCAACATGCCTTGAACCCGTTCACAGTTTCCTCACTCCACACTTTCAGGCAATGTATTCCACTCACCAATCAAATAATCCAATTCTCATTTTCCTACTCACATGCCTACCTCTAATCTGAATATCTCTGAATATCTCCTCTATGTTAATCAGGTAATAACTCCCTCACCAACTTATGTCTCAATCCTATCCCCTCTTCTTCATCTATTCACAAGGATCTGTAAATTACCTTCCCTCAATCTCTCCTTATATCTGACATAATAATTATTATTATTATTAAAAAAGAATTAGCTGATTTTCTTCTTATTATTATTATTACAGGAGTCTGTAGACTAATCGAGAGAGGTCCTAAACATAATGTCAAGAACTATCCAACATTTGCACAGTATCTATCATATTTTGCTTTGAACTCATACACAGTGATAGCACCCACAACAGACCCTGGCAACGTATTCCACTCATTCACTACTCTCCAAGTGAAAAACCTGGTTCTAACATCTTTGCTAACTACATTTACTCAGTTTTCATAGATGGCCCCTAGTTCTCCCCCAACCAGACCTGTTTTGAAAAGTTTCCTCTGAATTAATTTTGTAAAAATCCCTCAGTAATTTGTTAGTCTCAATCATATCAGCCCTTTTCTGCCTATCAACCAGTTTCTGTAACCCACAAATCTTCAACCTGTTCTCGTACAGTACATTCCATAGATCTGCTACCATTTTGGTCACTCGTCTCTGGATTGTCTCTGGTCATCTGATCATCACTCGTCCCTGCACCTCCTCCTCATCATCAATAAACTAAAGTTACCTGGATTACTAGGTGATGAGATCTGCATGTAGTAGTCAAGATGGGGTCTTATCAAGGCTTGATAAAGAGGTATAATAACCTACTCATCTCTGCTCGTCAAAGTAGTCTTTCTTCAGTAACCAAGTAATCCGATGAGCTGCTTTTGCCCTTTTGATGTGTGCCCTCTAAACTTTAACAACTTATCCACTAACACTCCCAAAGCTCTAGCTTTGTAAATTTCTTGGATTACAGTTCCACTAATGTGGTATACAGCTGGTAATCTTTTCACCACAAAATGCATAACCTTACACTTTGCCACATTAAATTGACATCCATTCTCCTTTGCCCAGTCTGCCAATCTATCAAAATCATTCTGCAAAATTTTAACATCATCTGTATTAACTATTGCTGTACCCAATTTTGTATCATTGGCAAACAACTGAACATTTCCTCTCAGATCCTTTCCTATATCATTAACGTACAAATTAAACAGTAGCAGCCCAAGAACAGAGCCCTGAGGCACACCACTAGTCACAGGCCTTCTTCTGGACTCTACTCCTGCATAAACTACTCTCTGATATTGCTCCATCAACCACCCTCTTATCCACCTCACCAATCCTATATTATAATTATTATTTGATACCAAATATTATTTGAGGCCAAAGACTCACTGAGGGAGGGCACCTACTCTACAACTCTCCATCTCCACCAACTAAGCTGACTGCAACTACCATCATCATCTGCACCAGTATTTCTCAAAGTGTGGTACAAGTACCCCAGGGGGGTACGTGGCAATTTTCAGAATGATTTTAAAAGTATTCAATAAATTATATATATATATATATATTATGTATGATTTCTTATACTCAAATTGCGAGTTATTGTCACCAGGATGTGAATGTCATGGCGATAGTAACTCGCTCCCTGTGGCAAACAACACGACCTCCCCAACAGTGTCACTATACTGTTGAAAGAAACAAGTAGTTTTATTGTATCACTGAATAAGGTACAGAGACATTTGCAGTCTATGTAATATATTTCTCAACAACTGGTGCAATTAGAAGCAACTGGGATAAAAACGGCACTAATGAATCACATCTCTCCTCCAACAGAAACTGCTGTATAATCTCAAGCAAAACCATATGTTGCTTGAGATTATACAGCACATGGTTTTGCTTGACACCACTCCATCGAAAAATTAAGATATATATAGTGAATGTGTTTCAGATATTATGGAATTCGGTTGAAGAGAATTAGCATTTCAACTCAACTGTTGGCTTGCCTTTGTCTTTGGTTCACACAATCTTTTGTTAATACCACCCCAATCATATACACTTCTTCATAGCTGCTCTATCTCTACTGGCCTACCACTGCTCTCTATTTTGCGCTCTGCTTTTACTTCGCATTAGTCATTACTGAAGGTCATTATGTATCTCAAGTCTCGTAAATTATGGGTAATTTTTGCTTGAAATAATGGGAAAGAAGATGATGCTATTTGGGTAGATGACTTTTAACGATGCACACAAGGAAACTGTTCTCGAGGCCAAAAGTAGTGATGGTGAATAGGAGCTTCTTGGTAAGTCACACGATTTTCAGTTTTTTTCTCAAAACTTTAGTTTCAGAAAATCCCCGCATATATCTCACACCACGATGTTTTAGCTTTAATTTTGGGAAAAAAGTGCGAGTTATATTCAAGTAGGTATGGTAATGTTTTTAGCTTTCAAATTCTTGAGTATGGATCATTGGTTAAAGACTGAATTTATAAAACAGACAAAAGAGAGCAATATAGCAAATACAAGTAACTGTAAGCAACAAGAAAATGTTGATATTGTATCTGGATGAAATGAAATTGATAAGGGTGTGTTGTCTGATATCTCTAGAAAACCAACTAGGAAGAAGATGAAAAATCTTCGTAAGTATGACATGAATTACTTGAAACATAGATTTTCATGGACAGGAAATGAAGAGGAACCTATTCCAAATTTTGTTCTATTAAAAATAAATCATAATTTTTGTTTATATGAACATATAAATTCAAATAAAATAGACATTTTACAATGAAATATACTTTATTTATTTAAGTGGATATTAAATCCAACATCATTTCAAAGCCGAATACAGAAACTATAAAAGTTTCGTGCGGAGATGGACCAGAAACTAACGGGAATACACCGTTGCCATACTATGAGTTACCCTCGTCGAACCTAATAGGAAAGTACGGCTACTAAAGTGTACGTATATTGCTTTCTATTGGTTCATTATAAGGTTTTACTAGTCTGACAGCTGTTTCAAACTCATTGGTTTTCATCAGAGACTAGGTAGAAACCTAGAGAGCAAAAATTCTCTATGCTAACAACAACAACATTACTGGCTTGATGAGTGAAGCATAAAATGCTTTTTGTTTTTCCCTTTGTCTGTGTCGGGAAGCTCGATAGAGGGGGGGGTTGTGAGCTATATGCTCGCACTTTGTGAACTATGAGGTTAGCTCTTTTCTGCTAAGAGCAGGATTGCCTTGGGTCTTTTATGTTTGTGATAGTCATGTTCGCTGTAACTGGAAGCTTGTCTGATGAGTGGGTTGGGATGAGAGTGTGCCTTGCTGAAGAATGTTTCCGCATGATCGTGGAGGAGGGAATGGATGTCTGGGGTTCTGGTTTCTCTATAGATCTGCATGTTTCTGATGAACCATGGAGCATCCAGAATCATCCGCAGGCACTTGTTTTGTATCCTCTCTCTCTCTCTCTTTGCTAAGGAACTCGAAGCAAGAGGTGTATTTTCCATAAGCAAACTCTCGGTCGGTGCATAAAGTATTTATTAAAATAAAGAGCCAAAAGGCTTCATTACGGCGATGCAAAATGATCTAAATTAAGTGGATATTAAATCCAACATCATTTCAAAACCGAACACAGAAACTATAAATGTTTGGTGCAGAGATTGACCAGAGAGCAAATGGGAATACACCGTCGCCATACTATGAGTTACCCTCCCCGAACCTAATAGGAAAGCATGGAGTGAAGCCTTTTCATTCTTTATTTTAGTAAATACTTTACGCACTGACCGAGTTCGCTTACGGAAAATATACCTCTCCAACACTTTGAGTTCCTTAGCATAGAGAGTTTTTGCTCTCTAGGTTTCTACCTAGTCTCTGACGAAAACCAATGAGCTTGAAACAGCTGTCAGACTAATGAAACCTTATAATGAACCAATAGAAGGCAATATATGGATACATTATAGTGGCCATGCTTTCATATTTGATTCAGCGAGGGTAACTCATAGTATGGCGACGGTGTATTCCCGTTAGCTCTCTGGTCAATCTCCGCATGAAACTTTTAAAGTTTCTGTATTCAGCTTTGAAATGATGTTGAAATGAACAAACTTAACTTCCATGGATGTCCCTGTATTCTTTCCCCACCTTCCATATAATGCAAAATTTCATTAGACAATATCCTATAACACCCATTTAAAAGTTTATAAACCTCTATCATATCACTCTCTTTCTCCTGTTAACCAAAGTCTGCAATCCACATACTCACAATCTGTCCTCATAATCTAAATCCCAAAAACTGGATATAATCTTTGTAACTCTTCTTTGACCTTTCCACAGCTTCTTTATCCCCTTGGAACCCAGGAGACCAAATCTGCACACAATAATACAGGTGTGGTCATATCAAGACCTTATAAAGAGACAAAACGACTTCCTTATCCTTACATATCAAGGTTCACTTCAACATTGCAATTATCCTCTAAGTTGTATCTGAAACATTTTGTAAAAGGTGACCTTTGAACTTCAAATTCCTATACACCGTTATGCCAAAATCTCTAGCCTCATCAGTTTCTTGTAGCATAACCCCACTAATATAATATGTTGCCGGAAATCTCATCCAGCCAAAGTGCATAACTTTACACTTCTTCTTTTAAGCCATTTTCTGTTCACTGCTAGACGAAGACCTTCGCCAGTTCTCTCCACCTTTCTCTGTTCTTGGCAATGGTTGACCAATTTTCTCCAACAAAATTTGGAAATTCATCACTCCACCTTCTTTTAGGACATCCTCGGCCTCGTTTTTTTTTCTTCTTTTGGAATCCAGTTTGTTAGTATGGTGGTCCATCGCTCATCTTCTCTTCTGGATAGATGTCTGGCCCAATTCCACTTTAGTCGCTCATGGTGAAGAATGATGTCAGTGTTACAAGTCTGGCTTCTTATCCAGGTGTTTCACTTCTTATCTTTTAATGTGATGCCTAGCATCAATCTCTCCATTTTTCTTTAAGTTTTTGCTAGTTTATTTGCCAATGCTTTTGTTAGAGACCAAGTTTCACAACCATATGTGATGACTGGAATTATACACTGGTTAAACGTCTTCCTTTTTAAACAGAGTGGGACATCATTGTTTTGAAAAATGCTTTTCAATTTTCTGAATGTACTCCAGACAAGCTGAACTCTCCTATTTATTTCTTTTGGAGTCCACAGTTTAGATCAATGAGATGACCTAAGTATGTATATAAAGAGACTCTTTCCAAAAAATTGTTTTCTATTATTATGTTTTATGGTGTTGCAAAATGATTAAACATGATTTTAGTTTTTTCTCTGTTTATTTTTAGACCAACTTTTCTACTTTCATGATATAGGTCTTCTATCATTACATTAAGGTCTTCTGAAATGTTTGCAAAAATTATATCATCTGCATATCTTAGGTGTGTTAAGTTTCTGTTATTAATTTTTATACCAAGGTTTGTCCAGTTTATATTGTTAAATATTTCTTGAAGGACTGCTGTAAAGATTTTGGGTGATAGAGTGTCTCCTTGTCAGACACCTTTTTCAAATGATATTTTATTGCTACTCGTGTGAAGTTGGATTGTTGCAGTGCAGTATATTTCTTGAAGGAGGTTCATATATTCTCCAGGAACTCTGATTCTACAGTGCGTTGATTACTGCATTAGTTTAATGAAATCAAATTCTTTTTCATAATCAATAAAGGCTAAACAGAGAGGCAATTAGTTTTCTTCTGCTTTTTCTATTATTTGTTTTACTGCATGAATATGATCAATTGTGTTAAAGCCTTTACTTGTTCTACTGGTTGATTTGAGTCTAGAAGGGGGGGGGGTTAACCTGTTTGTTATTACTTATGTGAGAATTTTGTACATATTAGAGAGAATACTAATTGGTCTTAGTTCTTCACTTCTTCTTTGTCCCCCTTTATAAATAACAGTATCAGAGTAGCATATCATCCCCTCTACTAGGCATAGATTTAGTAAGTTTGTGACATGATAAAGTATGTTGTTTCCTCTCCATTTAATTAATTCTATGTGAATTAGGTCTTCACCAGGACATCTTCCATTTTTCATTTATTTTACTTCTTGTTTTATTTCATTCAAAGTGAATGGGGGGGGGGATGAATTCCACATGCAATGGACAAGAGTTATTTATATTTATCTATTGAAGGATCACTATAGAGCTCTTTATAAAATTCTTCTAGCCTGCTCAGGATTTGGTTCCTTATTGTAGTTCCATTCTTATCTTTTATTGCAGTTATTTGACTTTTGCCAAATGATAAATGTTTTCTTAGTATTTTCATATTTTTATTGTTTTCAATTGTTTCTTTTATTTTTGTAGTGTTATAAGATCTTATTTCATTTCTCATCTTTTTCCTTATTGTTTTGCATAGCTCTGCATATTCTATTTTAGAAGTTAAATTTTTGTCTTGTTTCATATTTTGTCTCTTTTTTAGTAGTTGTAAGGTTTCCTCTGAAAGTTTATCATCTTTTTGTTGTTTGTTGCTTTTGAATTCGTTGGCTGCTGAGATTTTTACTTCCATTAGGTTTTTGCTTATTTTATTTATGTCTTCTTCAAATATATCTATTAAGTCTAGTTTTTGATTGAGTTTTTCTTTGTAATCCTTCTTCTTTTCAATAGGTTTTAAGTCAAAACTTCTGATTTTTTTGTTGTTTAGTCATTTTATTCTTTCCAATTTGGGGTTTATTTTAATTTTGGTTCTCACCAGTTGATGGTCACTTTCTGTTTTTACTTGATTTTAGTACTGAGGTATTTTGAACTATTTCTTTATTATATATATAATCTATTTCATTTTTTATTTCTCCATTTGGACTTCTCCATGTCTATTTTCTTTCGAGGGCTTTCTTAAAAAATGTAAAGCTTGTTACTGATAGAGAACTCTGTAAGAGCCATTCCTGAGTTGCTGCTTGGGGGGTCCAAGTGGAGGCATGCTACTAAGCCTTCCTGGGTATGGCCCTCTAGACTTTACCAAAATATTGGCAGTGCATCTATATCAGTTCTATCAGGGTTTTTGACTGTGTTGTAGGTTGCCAGCCCACCACGGAAATCCATCCTAGGCTTAACTGTGCTCAACATCCTATAAGCATGACTGATGGCAAGTCAGCCAAGATCCTGGTAGGAGAACACAGCTAATCCTCCCCACTTACAAACATTAAACTGACAGCAATTTTCTTTTGCCTAAATTTCCAGCATATTCAAATCATTTTGTAAGTGCAGGATATCAGTAGCATCCCTGATTGTCCTGCCCATCTTTGCATCAGCAGTGAACAATTGCACATCACCTTTTAGACCCTTCCTGATGTCATTAATGTATAGATCGAACAACAATGGCCCAAGGACTGAATCCTGAGGAACACCACTGGTCACCTTGCTCCTTGCAGAGCTTGTGTCCACCCATTTCTGTATGCAAGTTCTTACCAACTTCTACTGATAAGTTAGTAGTTAGACACAGTATTATCATACATTCCTTCCATTCCTGTGGTAGAGGGTATCATTCCTGAGCTGAGACTCAAGTTATGCAAACAAGTGAAAGGCCTGGCTAATTTGGCTGAACATTCGTTTAGCAAACATGCTGATATCAATAACTGATACCATGGGACCAAGGATAGTATTCTCCTAAGTTTATCATAATTCCCAGCTTTGTAGTTCAACATGTAACCTGTTCTAATGGAAACATTAATATGATTAGATACTTCCCAAGAAAGCACAGCATGATCACTATCACCAATTCGTGGTAAAATAGTGATATTCTTGACAGAGATCCCCTTCTGATGCCATGAGCAAATCCAACACTCTTTGACTTCTTTCACAAGCTGCTGGAGAAAGTTGTCTCACAACAATTCAGCAAATTCCTCTTCCTTCTTATCATGAGACTTCTCTTCTACCCTATCAATGTTTGGATAATTAAAGTCACTCATAATGATCACTCATTTAGTACCCATAAGGTTAAATTGGTGATGCATTTCTTCATCCCCTGCAACTGAACCCCAGGTCTGTAGCCATACCACATATTTCATTCTGTTAGCCACCACTTCACACGAGAGCCTCAAACTCATCGCTACATGAGACATTGTTACTATCATTGTTTTCTTGCATTTCTACCTTAACTGGACTTAAGTCATGATATCATTAGTAGTATCCCCCCCCCCCAGAGGAATATGGTCCCTTGCTATCATATTACAGCCACACCCACCTTATAACAGCAGTTATAAGGTAGGTGGTGGTGTAACATGGAGGTTGACAGGAAGACATATTTAGTTGGCTGTTGCTATAACCCAAAAATATGGAGATGAACAAATTGAACAAAGGAAGGGTAATTATTATGGGTGATTTTAATTATGGTAGTATAGAGTAGAAGGAAGATACAGCATTTGGGAATAAGAAAAATGAATTCCTTGAGTTCTTCAGAGATGACTTCAGAGAAATTTTTCCCGGCCTGGTTGGCTGAGTGGTTCGATTCCTGTATCCACTCTCCAGCCAAAAGGCTGAGGTTCGAATCCTGCCATGGGAATGGATGGCTGTGATTGTCTGTGAAAATGTTAGTGGTAGTGTTTGACAGTAGATGATGCTGGTGAAGATGATGAAGATAGTTGCAGTTTGTTTTAGTTGGTGGACTGAATGCTGGAGACAGAGAGTTGTAGAGCAAATGCACTTCCTCAATGAGTCCATTGTCTCCCTGGAGGGTGTCACATACTACTACTAATAATAATAACTATCTCAGGTAGCACGTAAAGGAGGGCACGCAAGGATCGAGAGTTTTAGAGCTGATAATTTCATCAGAGAATATAATTGTGAGTGGAGTTTCACACTTTCCTCCATTTGGTGAGAATCATCATGAAGTGATCACATCATGGGTTGTGGCTAGCTACATGCAGACGTCTGTGAGGAAATGATATATGTGGAAGTACAGGACTGGTGATTATGACAAGCTTAGGAGATAGCTTGAAGCTGTCTTGGAGCTTAAGCATGAAATCGGGAAGAAAAAGGCTTTGGAGGCAGTACAAGATGATGGCAATAATCGGTTACATGAAGAGTATAAAAAACAAGCCAGGAGAGTGACTGAGTTAATAAGAAAAACAAAAGTGTAGTATGAGCAGAAAGTTGCAAATCAAGTGAAGAAAAACCTGCCATGTATCTTTTTAAGATATATGGCAAGTAGAAGGAGGAATGATTATGGTAATATGATGTTACTGGATGAAAATAGAAGAATGGAAACTGCTGCACAAGACATTGTTGAGGTATTCAGTGATCGGTTTAAAAGGGTGTTTCATCCTCATCAGGGTAGAATCATGAGGAACATAAGTGTAGAGAACATAGGAGGGGATGGCTTAACTGTGAGTGAGCAGGAGGAATTTGAGGAAATAAATAACCTTGGTGTCAATAAAGTGATAGGATTCGATGACATATCACAATGCATCTTAAAGGAATGTTCAAGGGAATTGCAGCAGCATTGGTAAGCCTGTTTAATAAGAGTCTTACAACAGCACAGGTTCCAAGGGAGTGGAAAGAGGGAAAATTGTTCCACTGCATAAAGGTGGTGATAAAGCTTCAAATTATAGGCTAATCTGTATATCTGGAGTTGTAGTGAAGGTATAGGAGAGATTGGTGAGAAGTAAGATACAGAAATGGGTTGATACAGGGGCGAATGCTGGTCTTGAAATTCATGCTTGCTCTTGTTATCATTCAGGGAGTGAGAGGTGTGATTGAAGTCTGATTAGCGGAATAATGAATTACTGACCATTTAAAACTATATATTTAGAAATTTATGTACATTTAATCATACAAATACAATATTTATTTTACAAATGATATTCTATATTTTCCAATTTAGCTACTTGAATACAAATTCTACCCTATAGTTCTTCTTTATGAACTGGTCAATAAAAAGTTGGTTGTAACTTAATTTTCCAGCAGCATGCACACTTGTAAATGCTGGCTGAAGCTCACTGGCTAGAGCTACGTTGACTGCGTATATCCTGTGTTTAAGCAACAGAGTGAGATGACGTGAAATGGCTATGCATGCGCATAAAATCACAGTGCTGCTGCGAGGACCTGGAAGCTCCTACAACCGAGCAAGCCAAGGTAGTTTTGACTAGACGAGCAAACATCGGCCTTCAATACACAATGCAAAGCTCAATTATTGCCGTGCAAGCTTAAGACGTCTTCTATCTACAAAAATAAAAGCCTAAATGGAATGCTTATAAATACATGCATTTATTAACAAATAAATATTACTTCTTTCTCAATTAATGAGCTTGTGCAGCAAGCTCATTAATTGAGAGAATACTGCTGTTATCAACCCAGGGGAGAATATAATTCTCTCCTGGGTTAATAATAGTAGTATTCTCTGTGGTTGATCAGCATGGGTTTGTTAAAGGGAGATCATGTTTTTACTAACTTACTTATGTACTATAAACAAGGTGACAAATACCTTGAAAAGGGGGAAGATGCATATACAGTGGTGTAATTGGATTTTGCAAAAGCTTTTGATAGATGATAAGCTGCCACATGATAAGCTGTTAAATAAACTGAAACAGATGGGATTGGATAACAGACTTCTGAGTTGGATCGATGACTGGCTGTCAGATATCAGAAAGTTGTATATGGGATGCAGTATCCCAAAAGAGGAAGGTCACTAATGGTGTACTGCAGGGGTCAGTTTGGGGCCCATTGTTGTTCAATTTGTATGTTAATGATATTGGGATGGGTTTAACTAGTGATATGTAGCTGTTTGCAGATGATGCAAAATTGAGGTGAGCAATGCAGAGTCAAGAAGATGTTACATAAGGAACTGAATAGATTGCATGAATGGGTAGGTAAGTAGAACTGTCAACTGAATGTTGCAAAGTGTAAGGTTTTGATATTTGGTAAGCAATGATGGGATGCAAAGTATACACTTGGTGGGGAAACTTTAAAGGAAGTAGAGTTGATGAGAGATCTAGGAGTGATGATGGATAAGTACCTGAAATTCAGGGGCCACACTGCACAAGTTGTGAAGACGTTACAGGAGGCATCTGGTGGCAATGATGTGGAGGAACCTGACATGCAGAAATCGAGTGGTATGATGCCACTGTATAAGGGCTTGATCAGGCCTCTTATGGATTATTGTGTACAGTTTTGGTCACCCGGTTTTCATGGTGATGAGGATATGTTTAAAAGGGACAGAGGAGATTCTCAAAGGTGATTAGTGGTCTATGGAATGTGATGTATGAGGACAGATTGAGAGAATGTAAGTTGCAAAGCCTCGTGAATAGGAGGAAGAGGGGGAGATATGATTAAGCGATATAAGTTAGTCAGGAGTTGTTATCAGGTTGACATAGAAGAGAGTTTTCTTAAAATGGGAGAGGGGATAGAATAAAAGGCCATTGCTGGAAACTGTATAAAGAGGGTGTGAGCAGAGGAGTGAGGAACAGGTTCTTCACATAGAGAGTGGTTGGTGAGTGGAATGTATTGCTTGAGTGTGTTGTGAATGTAGACACATTTAATCAGCCTAATGCATGGTTGGATGAGCAATGTGTGCAATGGTGTTTACCTCCGATGATGAGTTTCTGACTCCATGGAGGTCAGATGGTAATTATTATTATTATTATTACATGACACCTCCAGGAAGTCCAAAGACTCATCGAGAGAGGGCACTACTCCAAAATTCTCTGTCTCTATCAACTACTTTCATCATCTACACCAATGCCATCTACCTCCGACCACCACCACTAGTATTTTCATAGAAAATCACCAACATCCATGCCCACGGCGGGATTTGAACCTGCAGCCTTTTGGCTGGAGAGCGGATACGCTAACCACTCAGCCAGCCAGGCCGGTGGGATAATAATAATAATATTTTTCCATCCCTTTGAATTCATAATCACGTCTGCATACCATAGTTGAACTTTCAGCTATGGTATGCAGACACACATTTTTCCCATTCCTCCCTTGATGATCTAGTTTTCCTGACTCTCTCTCTCTCTCTCTCTAGATTAGGTCTCATACCAAGAAGTAATTATTCCAGGGTCCTGATACCAAATGAATTCAAGTGCAGGCTGTCCCTCTTATGCAAGTATTTTGTGCCATCAAACACACACCCTAGACATCTAGAAACCCACATCCACTTCTTCTACACAGCTTGCAGATAGAATCATTTGCTATTATTGCCCTCCTTCTTAACTCGGCACTGTCATATCTAAGCAGCAAACCTACAATTTTTACTTTCTCATATTTCTTTCTCGCTTCTTCCAACAGACCTTTCATATCTTCTCTCATACTATATTTGTCGCTACTTAAATTATTAGTTCCTAACAGAACTGTGATCGTTTTTACTTTTCTTTTTTTGTTTTTTAACTATGTTTCTCATATCTTTAATTTTTGTCCCTGGAAAACTAGAAGTAGTGACCCCTTGGCAAGTGCTAATTTTAAGATTGTACCACCATACCATATTACCTCTTTTTTCTTAGATTTTAATTGACTTACCTTGTTGTTATTAATACTATGATTACCAAGTTCAGTGCTTTCCTGACTCTTCTTGTTCAGATCCTTTTTCTTATCCTGCCTCAGTTTCATATGTTTTTCCACTTTTTCTAATTCTCTGGTTGATTTTCTAATAATTTCTTTTAATTGGGATATTTCCAATGTAAAGATTATCCTTGGATAAATAATCTTCATCACTGCATCACCACACATTGGGAAAAACGTTCTCCTCAGTAGTAACAACTTTAACTTGAGCTTAAGACAATGCCCTGTTATGATGAGTTTTCACCACAGTTCTTAAGAATAGTAAAAACTAATAATATTTCTACAATTATGTTATTAAATGCTGTAGTACAATAAATACACTAAAAGAACTAGAGTAATATACTAAAAATACACCAATAAATCTAAGAAAACACTCAATAAATCGACAAAAATAACCATCTCCCAGGATCTTACTAACAGCACATCTTTTCACCAGACAGCTTTCAACCCAATATAAGGTTTTCAAATTTGGAAAACAAAGATGGGATGTAGAATTTACTATTGGTGGGGATTTATTATTGGAGGTGGAGGCAATAAAAGATCATGGGGTGATGGTGGATAATGATCTAAAATTTAGAGGCCACACTGCCAAAATTGTGAGGATCACCCAACAAATTCTGGCAATGATGCAGAAGACACTGACTTGTAGAAATAAGGAGATTCCAGTTCCATTGTATAAGACCTTGATTCACCACATATGGACTACTGTGCACAGATTTGGTCACCTGGTTTTGAAAAGGATGAATAGATGTTGGAAAGGATCCAAAGGCAACTGACTAAGGTAGTTTCTGATCTCAGGAATGTTGAATATGTAGAAAGGTTGAGACAATGCAATTTAAAGAGCTGGTGGATAGGAGGAAGGGGTGGGGGGGGGATAATATGATAGAGAAGTACAAGTTGGTAGAGGGTTGTTAACGTTGAAGAGGTTTTTCATAAAATGATGGGAGATGGGAGGTCAAGAGGTCATCCTGGAAGCTGTATGAGAAAGGTGTGGACAAGGACATAAGAAGCAGGTTTTTTGCATGGAGATTTGTGAATGGAATGCATTGCCGTTAACAGAGAATTTGAATATGTTTAAGGCATGGTATGATGAGCTGTGTGTGTATAAGCAAGGACCTGTTAGATGAGTTTGACTCCATCGGGTCTTAGGATAATAATAATAAAATTTGGATGGTGAATTATTAATATGGGTCATGCACTTTTATGGAATTGATGGACTCATCATGGAGGGTGAATAACCTGCAAATTTGCCATCCTGGTTGGATGGCAAATTTGCAGGTTATTCACCTGCAAATTTGCATATCTGTTCATATCACTAGCAATTAGCATATCTGTTCTCCAACCAACAGGCTTCAGATTCAAATCCCAATGTGGGCACTGATGTTTGTATCTGCCTTTATATGAGGAATTCATCAGAGAAGGGTTTCCAAATTATGTAGAAAAAAAAAATATATATATATATATATATTTTAAAAAAATACAAAAAATATATAAAATTTATGATAATAACCATTCAACAGCTTAAATGTCTAAATCTTCCTCCCCCCTTTGTTTTCTATTGACCTTTTTGATCAATAGAAAATTTGGTCAATTTTCTATTGACCAAATTCTGCAGTTTGTGCCCTCAGCCTATTCTCATAATCAACATTGTACAGTCTTGATATCATTTATGTTATCTATCTATCTCTGCACCCTCTCCAAGGTTTTTTCTTCATTCTCTTAGATCCCTGTGACCAGAAATCCAAATGTCATCTGATCCAAGTTTTATACAACAGGACCACCACCCTTTTATCTCTTATGGTCAATGCCATCCTCAATATTACAGCAATTCTCTGAAATGTCTCACAACCTTGATGTCCTCTGAACTTCAAAATATCTATCTAAAATCACCCCAAGATCCCTTGCTTTTTCTCACTACTTCCAGTATAACCACAGCAAGTGAGTATGAAGCATCCGTCTATGGATCCCAGATTTCAAAACGATATATTTAATTACATTAAACTGATATCCCGATGATTAATTTGTCTAATATTCCAGATTATTAGTCTCCTCTTGAAGAGCCAAAACATCAGCACTACTACTAATAACCCTTCTAAGCTTTATATGATCTGCAAACTGAATTTCAACAAATCCATGCTGGCCTGCAGTTTCATGCCAATATCACTGACATAAAGATTGAACAATAATGGTCCTGGTACGGAAGCTGGTGGACCTCCACATGTAACCTTCCTACTCCCTGATACCACTCCTCCCTATATACCTCTCTGGTATCTAACAGAAAATCAATCCAATCCACTAACCGATATCCAAACCCATATGTTGCAACTTAAAAACCAGCATGTCATGTGGCACCCTGTCAAATCCTTTGTAAAATCCAAAAAAATGACAGTATGCCATACACTCATCCACTGCACTTCTTACTCTATTGTAAAAGGTAACCAGATTATTAAAACAAGAGCACCTTTAACTAATCCATGCTAACCTGAATAAATAATATTGCCCTCATCTGTCCATTTATGTATACGAGTTCTTACCAGTTTCTCCAAAATCTTAACACATACTGAATCCAGAATCTTAACACGAAAAAAAAAGAAACAACTCTGTTTCTTTCTTCAGTAGGTGTTAAGATTTCACCACTACCTTTATGCAATTGCATAAAGGTGGTGGTGGTGGAATTCCACTCTAAAGGAAACTGTCCTGTTGCAAGACTTTCCTTAAATAGCCAAGTTCATGGCACATGCTGCTCAGTTCCACAGCACATCCCCTTAAAACACGTGGTGAAATTCCATCTGGTTTTCCCTGCCTTACTGGCATTTTGCATATTCAGTATTTGGAATACATCCTCTTTATTCACTTCTAAAACTTTGCCCACCTTATCCTTCCACTGATGTACCAGGATGGAATAATCTAATAAAGTGATTATTAAATGGCTCAACTGTCATCTGCACTGGTCATTCGAGTCCCATTTCCATTCAACTAGGTAATACGTCCCCAATCGTTTTTCCTCCAACTCGCCACATAGTGGAAAAATTTCTTCGAATTCTTTTTGGATTGCAGCACTAGACTTTTCTCGTATTCTCATTTTTCTCTCCTTACAATACTAGTCACTCTCCTAGCCTGAACTTTATATTCCTCATGCATCTGTTCTCCACCTCTCTTTATATCTCTCTTTTTTTTTATCTGCAATTCCTTTTTAATTTACAGGAACTGCTATCAACACTTTTTTATAGTAGTAGTATGGGTGTCACTATGAACAATATCAAGATGTAGATAAGATAAGAAAACGTGACGTTATTGGTTGATAAGATCAGTGATGTCATTGGGCGATTAAATAAGTGACAATGCTTTTGGTTCGAGTATGAAATTCTGGGTGATGGTTGGATATAAGATAAGGTTCACATCTCTCTCTGTAACGTCACGTTGTATCTTTTGGTTCGAGCATGGAATTCTGGGTAATGGTTAGAGAGAAGATAAGGATAAGTGATGTCATTGAGCTGATGATGGTTGGAGTGTGAAATCCTTAGAATTTCCATGGGGCCCCATCCATCTGACGTCACGTTGTGTTTTTGGTTCGAGTGTGGAATTCTAGGTAATGGTTCGCGTATGGAATTCTGGGTGATGGTTAGAGATAAGATAAGTGACATTATTGATTTTTGTTTGTTTGCAGAGGTGGATTCTGGATAACTGTTCATGTATAGAATTCCGGGTGATGGTTAGAGTATGGAATTCTGGCTGATGGTCTGTTGAGCCCTTCAACTTCTTTTATGCATTGTATTGCTGAAAGCTGGTTTCTAAGCCTATGATAGTTGCCTGCCTTATAATTTCACATAAATTCCTTCTGCCTTGATACTTCTACATGCCTATCCATCCTCCAAGTCCAGAACACATGGTCACTCTCACTAAATATGAGCAAGTATGACATCTCAGTCACAATCAGATCCTTTTATGCAAGGACCAAAATCCCAAACTCTTAATATTTGTGTTCCCTCCACCACATGCTGCCTAAGACAGTTGTTCTTCAAAAAATCCGAAAATTCAGTTTCATTAATACTTTGGATTCTTCTCATGCTGCTTCTCTGCCCAGTTTATACTGCTTTAGTTAAAGTTCCCATTAATGATCACTCGCTTTGCACTTGCCAAACTAATTTGGCAAGTGAAAAGTGAGTGATCATCCATTTATGTATATTCCCTGGTCTATAGCAACATCTCACTGAATAATTTGTCTCATAAATGTCTATCTCACATTGTATACTCTCAAAGCTATTAGTGTTATTTCCACCCTGAGGAGACAATTCATCTCATATCATGAGTAACACTCTGCCACCACATTTATCTTCCTTATCCTGTCAAAATATGTTATATCCTTTGATTTTTATCCCTGTTAGAACATCCCCCTCAGTTAACAAAGTTTCATTTATACCAATAATATTTGGAGAGATAGAGAGTCATTCAATGCCACAAATTCTTTCCCATTATTCCTGATGATCCTAGCATATTATTATTATTATTTGACACCTCTGGGAGTCCAAAGACTCATCGAGGGAGGGCACTTGATGCACAACTCTGTCTCCACCAACGGCATCTACCGCTGACCACCATCACTAGTATTTCCACAGACAATCACAAACATCCATGCCCAAGGCGGGATTCAAATTCACAGCCTTTTGGCTCGAGAGCAGATACGCTAACCACTCGGCTAGCCAGGCTGGTCAGAATATGTACACAGAAAAACCAGTGCAATGCCAGTATTCTTATAATCATTATTACTCCCCTCATACTTCATCTGGCTCTGCAATATAGTGTATACCCTCTCATTTCTCAAGCCACTATCCCTGCATGAGGGCATCCATGCTAAGTTCCACCCTTCCATTTCTAGTTTTCCTGCCCTGATACGCTCACTCACCCAGAAAAACAACAGTCTCTCAAAATACCTGCATCATTCTACATTCAAATATAATCCATCTCTTGCATACAGCTCTCCTCTATCCTCAAATGTACTCCACACATCCATATATTCCAGACCTCTCTTTCTACACATTCTCACTATTATTTCATTGTTTATCACTGCTTTTCTCCTCAACTCTGCATTATCTTACCAGGGCAACATGTTCACACTCTTTCCTCAGACACATTTCTGCTGCACTATCCCTAACATCAACCTCAAATCTTATTCTACATGATTCACATTACCCTGAGATCATTTGTATCAACCATTACTATAATTTCCTCTACATTTTCATTCCTGTTCATTGCTACACTCTCTATCATTCTACCCAGCAAGCATTTCTCTGGCACTATGCTCTGCACACCCTGAATCATCAAAACTCCATATATGATACTCAACAGATTCATTCATCCTTCTCTCACTGGCATCCCTGACTCTTTCTGCTTCCAATCTCTCCTTTCTCTTCCACTTTTCTTTCTTCCTCTTACCTCTCTCTATTCCTTGCTTCCACACTCTCTCAACTTTCTCTAATTTCCTCTCTTCCCATTTCTCACCATCCTCTCTCCCACTTGCTCTCATTCTTCTTGCAAAAGCCAATATCTCCAGCCTCCTAATCTCTTCATTCATTCTCATCGACTGTCTTTATTTCTTCCATCTCCTTTCTCAGCAATTCTATTTCTCATTCTCTACAATTCCTGCTTTCAATTGACATTCATACACACACGATCATGGCCATCAAGACTCATAAAACTGGCAGTGATAAAATATCACTGCCAGTTTTATGAGTCTTCAATTCCAAGCAGTTTAAACATTCTTCAATTTCATTTTTTCTTCTAATCTATGTACCTAAACAGTAATAACTCCTTATCAACTAGTCTTTTAATTCATCTAACTGAAGCGCATCAATTCTTTGGCTTTTATTTATTATTTTTTTAAAATTTTTGATGAATACTTTGTTCATCACATAATTATATGATTCATAATGGTATCCTCATAAAAGGGTATTCTTTGTATTTTCTTAGCAAAATTATTTCCTAACAGAGTACGGGATTGATGCAAGGCATAATCAAGTCTTCCTCTATGGTAACACAACTCATTTTCATTACATTGAAAGTTTTTTTACTTGGTTAAACTATAAATTAAAGATGCCAAGAAATTATATTCTTGACCTAATCCTTTATCCGAGTGTAAGCAAACAAAGTTTGCACATGAAGTATCTTCACGACTGAATTACTGGTATATAAAGACTAATGACTTCATACCAATTGCCTTAGTATCCCATAATGCAAAGCACATATCTTTACAGATGTGTATAATACTATGCATCATGGGAAGGGCCAGGCCACTATCTAGACTTATTTCAACCTATACTGAGGTATGTCAAAGTGCAGAGATACCTCTCCCAAAAAAACTCTGAGTGATCTACAAGATCACATCCCACTGAGTGCTCATAACAGATCACTATTAAACTCATCACTCCTGACCTGAATTATTCCATGACAGGAAACTTGGAAGTGGTTCCACCAAGTGACAGGCAAAAAGCTCTCTACTTACTGGGAAACAAGCTACCATCAGTGGGAGCCAGACCCAGAAGGGATACCATGGTTAACTGTTCTAGCAAGGTAGACTGATTGGGCCTGTGTCCTTTATCCCTTTGTCAGATTTACAATGACGTATCTGGATTAAAGAATATTACTGAGTGCTTTGCTTGCCCATCCCATTGTGGGATACTGGCTACCAGTGATTTTTTTTTCTCTTTTCTCCTTAAAAAAAAAAAAATGACAAGCATTGGCTCGTCAAGGTTGAAGTAATGTGGAAACCATTTATTTCACATATACAAGCAGTGAAAAGGTGTATCACCTTATCGGTACTACCAACATAAGAAACCCGAATGGCATAGAAATGGAGCTAGCTGAGGAATTAGATAAGTACCAGATTGACATAATAGGGGTGACTGAAACAAAATAGACAAAAACTGGCAAGATCTTTCTGAGCAATAAATACAAAATGTTATATTCAGGCAATGACAAAGGAAAACATGGAGCAGCCATAGTATTCAACACAAAATAGGAGGCTAATCTTCTTGAATGGCAGGCAATTTCAAGTAGAGTGATGTGGGCAAATATCAGAATGGGGAACTGGACAATGAGAATTATTTGTGCCTATGGTCCCACAGAAGGTTCTCCTAAGGTAGAAGGAGGAAGTTTTTGAGGCGTTAGAAAAAGCAACTGACACGATGAAAAATTGGTCCTTGTTGGGATATCTAAATAGCACAGTACGAAACGACTGTCAGACATACAAAAATATTTTGGGAAAATTTGGAGAAAAGAACAAAGCTAATAATAATGGCAAATACGTGTTGAATTTCTGCTCGGGACATGGACTGGTTATTACTAACACCATGTTCCAACATACAAATGTGCACAAATTCACATGGAGAGAAGAGGCAAGGAATAAGAAAAGTCTCATTGACTATGTTATGGTTGACAGTGATATTTTCTCCCTGGTGCAGGACTCCAGAGTGTGCAGAGCATTTGAAATTGGAAGTGATCACTATTTAGTCTTGAGCAGGATAAAACTGAATTTCATATCGAAAACAATATGAAAAAAGAACATGTAAGAAAGTTTTAAAGAGAATAAAAGTTGAGCAGCTCTCAGATGTGAACTGTAGACTAAAATACACAGATTATTGAAGAAAAAATGAAATAGTTTGAGAACAGCAACCAAACCTTGGAGATTCAGTGGCAAGCCTTGAAAAAAACCCTGATTGATTCAGTCAGAGAGGCATATAGGGAAGTTGTCTGCAAGGATAGAAAAATCAGAACTCCATGGTGGACACAGGAAGTTAAAGAGGCAGTGAAGGAAAAGAAGAAAGCATATCAAAAGTTAGTGGCAAATATTTCACCTTGTGCCCTTAGAGAATACAGAGACAAAGGTATGAAATCTAAACACTGTGTAAAACTAGCTAAACAAAAGTCATGGGAAGAATTTGGCAAGAACATAGAAAATAAAAATCAAGAAGGTGGTAAGATATTCTGGAGGTTGTTGAGGAAGCTTAGAAATGGAAATAAGAATGCTGCAAAAGGAGTTAGAGATGATAAAGGTGACATGAAAACAGGAGAAAAAGATATCCTTGAAGTATGGAGTAATTACTTCGAAAAATTGCTAAATGAAACAGGCATACAGTCAGGAATACATATCCATACTTGAAGTAGAAAAAGCCATCAAAAGGGTGAAATGTGGAAAGACAGCAGGAGTAGATGATATTCGACCATAAATACTGAAGTATAGTGGTATAAAAGTCTTACAGTGGCTACACTGCATAGTTCAGAAAGCCTGGACAGAGGGACGAATTGACAATGACTGGAGTAGAGCTCTCATAGTACCCATATATGAAAAAGGGAAATAAAACTGAATGTGAGAATTACAGAAGTATTTCCCTATTGAGTGTTCCTGGCGAGATTTATGCAAGTATACTTGAGAAACGGTTGAGAAGAATTGTGGAAGAAAAGCTTGGTGAAGAACAAGCTGGATTCAGGCCAAATAGAGGCTGTCAGGATCAGATCTTCACTTGACGACAAATAGTTGAGAAATCATTGGAATATAACAAAGATCTGTACTTAAGTTTTGTAGATCTGGAAAAGGTATATGACAAGGTGCCAAGAGAGAAACTATTCAATACACTACAGTTATATGGTGTCAATAGGGCATTGTATCAAGCAATACTTAGTCTTTATTTGAGTTGTAAGTCAGCAGTTAGAATTGAAGTACAGGAAGATGGTTTAATGTTAAATCTGGTGTGAGACAAGGATGTACAAGATCCCCTCTGTTATTCATTATCTATATGGATCACATTATGAAGGAAAGTGGTATTAAACATGATATCAAAATTGGAGATGTTAATGTCAGCTCTTTATGCAGATGATGTTATACTTCTAAATAAATACGCTACAAGTCTGCAAGATTCTCTGACTAAATTGAATAACTGTTGTTATAGATGTGGTATGAGGGTCAGCAATAAAAAGACAAAGACAATGAAAATAGTCAGAATCGTTGAAAATGTCAGCTGCGTTGTGAATGGAGAACCTGTGGAACAAGTAAAACATTTCAGCTACTTAGGCACGATTTTTAGTGAAGATAGTAAATTAAATATGGAAATAGACAATAGAATCAACAAAGTTGGTATGGTAGGAAGTCAATTGAATAAATTCATATGGAATAAGAGAGAAATTAGTCGGAACACTAAATTAGCTGTATACAAGACAGTGTTCAAACCAGTTTTAACTTGGATCTGAAAGCTGGGTCAGAAGTAAAACACTTGACCAAAGACTACAGACCACAGATATGAGAGTCGTGAGAAAGATTACAGGCGTGAACAGATGGCATCAATGGCAATATCATATTAAAAACGAGGATATTAGGAAAGAACTTAACATTGTCAGCATCCAGGAATGCGATGGTATCTCAGGTGGTATGGTCACTTAAATAGAATGGGCAAGGAAAGATTAGTAAAACAAGTGTTCTCTGCTAGGTTGGCAGGAAAACGACCCAGAGGAAGACCAAGATATAGGTAGATTGATACTGTACAAAGTGCCTTAGACAATAGAAATATAAGATCTGATAATGTTGGAGTCTTGACAAGTAACAGACTGATTTGGAGGAAAATTGTAGATAGGAAGTTAGTAATGATATAAATTTTTCATGTAGTACTATATCATATTCAGTACACCCCTTGAGGGTATATGGCAGGAATTTGATGATGATGATTAGAGTATAAATTAAAGATGCCAAGAAATTATATTCTTGGTTTAATCTTTTATCCAAGTGTAAGCAAACAAAATCTGCACATAAAGGCAATCCTGCACAGATTCCGTTTGCTTACACTTGGATAAAAGATTAAATCAAGAATATAATTTCTTGGGATCTTTCATTTATAGTCTAACCAAGTGAAAAAACGTTCAATATCTATCTCTGATCCAGAGTATTTTAATAATAAGGTGTACCTTTTTTAACCACGTTGCTATCAATATGGCTAAAATACATCACTCCTCTACACTTCATATTCATCATATATTTCAATATATTATCAATGGTATTACAATTTTAATATGCACTTCACATCCATGGTAACCTGGACATATATATATATATATATATATATATATATAGTCTTGGCCGATTGGGTGATTAATAATAAGGTGTACCTTTTTCACATATGTAAGCAGTGAAAAGGATGCACCTTTTCACTGCTTGCATATGTGAAATATATGGTTTCTACATTACCTTCAACCAAGAATATAATTTCTTGGTTTATGAAATATATATTATTATTATTATTACATAACACCTCCAGGGAGTCCAAAGACTCATTGAGAGAGGATACCTACTCTACAACATTCCGTCTCCATCACTCCACCAACCTTCATCATCTACACCAACTACCACCAACCATCACCACTAGTATTTTCACAGACAAACATCCATGCCCATGGTGGGATTCGCACCCACAGCCTTTTGGCTGGAGAGCGGATACGCTAACCACTCAGCCAACATTTCATAAAAAAATAAAATGAAATACTGGAATAATTGCCAAAATACCTGTTGTAATCAAGTTACCAAAATAATTATTATTAAATTATTAAACAAGACCTCATGGAGTCAAAGACTCATCTCAGTACAAAGAATTTCAGTGTGAGAATTGAGTTTTATATTGTACTTTTCCCAGTGGATATGTTGCAAAAATTATTTTATATATTCATCAAAATTTTTGAAAGATTATAGATGAATGAGAGCATTAAGGAGCATGAAAGGTGTAATGATAAGACTGGAGAATTTGAAAAAATAGAATAACATGACTGAATGTAATCAAGAAACATCTGGAAGTGTTAGTAATGATAATAATGAAAGAGTTGGTGAAAATGAAGTGTGTGGAAGATGGAAGTGAATGTCTAAAGAAGCCAATTAGTTAAGATGAAGAAAATGTCAAAGGATGAATCATATGGGTTTCAATCATTAGAGCTGTGGTGCACCTGTAAAACATGTTTTCCAGGTGGTAAAGTGAAACAAATAACTAAGGCTTTGTATGGAAGAAATGAATCATCAGAGCTAGTGGTGGTCATGGACTAAACAATGAGGAAGGTGTAAAAAATGAATACCACAAGAGATTTAAGAAAGCTGTTGTGGAAAGTGGAGAATGATAGCAAGGCCAGGAAAGCAGTTAGTATGTTGCCTAGGTATGATAAAAGTGAGCTGAGAAAACAGCAGAGGTAAGAAAGAGTATAATAGCTGAGCTATTTCAGGCAAAGAGTGAGCAATTTATGAATGCAAAGACTGACTGAAGGAAAGCTGAGATGGTTTTAAGTGGACGGTCTGAATTGCAGTGCATCTGGTATCAGACCCATGGAGTCAAAGACTCACAAAAATAAAACAAAAATTACATTAAAAGTTATACAAAAATAAAATAAAAACAGAAACATGTGCACACCTGCTGAACAATGACTGACCCGTGCCAGCTTCCACGCTCCACATGTTTCTGTTTTAACTTTTAATTTTGTGTAATAGTTCCTACATATTCGATTTTTAGTTATGTAAGGATTTATATTTACTGGTTATTGTATATTTGTTTGTTCTTCCTAACCCAGACAAAGCCACTAGCACATGTGGCAAAACTAGTAGGTTTAATTAAATAACTATTACAACCAATAAACCCAGTATTAGTTATTTTTGTTAAAATTATATTCTTGTTTAATCCTTTATCCAAATGTAAGCAAACAAAATTTGAACATGAAGTTTCTTCACAACTAGGCTACTTGTATATAGAGGCTAATGATTTCACATTAACTGCTTTAGTATTCCATGATACAAAGTGCACATCAAGCACACTTTAAATTTGGTATCTTTTCTGGGTTTGGCTCCCATTAATGAGACCATAATAAAATTTGAAATCAGTATGGGTAGTGGCCCTTCCCATAATGCATAGCATTATACACACCCAAAAGGATGTGTGATATACATTATGGGATACTAAGGCAATTAATGTCAAGTCATGAAGAAACTTCATGTGTAAACTTTGTTCATTCACATTTGGATAAAGGATTAAACAATATAATTCTTGGCATTTTTAATTTATGAAATGAACTAAGTGACTTTTTTTCTTTTTTTTTTTTTTTTTTTGAGTTTCCCCGAAAGATAGTTATTTTAGATAGCATGTTATGGAAGCAACATGAATGAGTAAATAAGAGGAACAAGTGGAAATAGTGTGTAAATATTTAATGAACCGTACAGTAACTACAAGTGGGGGAAAAAAAAAAAAAAGCATATAAAAATGAAAAACATGAAGGTTATGGAATTTTTTTTAAATATGAATTCCAGCCATGAAAGAATGTTAGTTTGCGGTACAACAGTATCAATACCAAGAGTGAGTTGAGGATTAGATAATCTGAAAAGCTGCTCAAGACCAAATTTGAAACTTTCTTCACACCTCCAATAAGCTTGGGTTCTGGTGGTCTCATGATGAGCTATGAATAGAAGATATATCACTGAATAATTTTAGATAACATGCAAAAGGCTGTTTAATGGGAATTAACTAACCAGGTTGTTTAATGAGAATCTTACAAAGGGAGAGTCATTAAGAAGTAGAAAGAAGGCAAAATAATGCCAATACACAAAAATTGTACTGGGACAGTTTTCAATTGAAAGTTTGCATATTTGCATATATATATATATATATATATATATATATATATATGATTGTATGTATATATATCTATATATATATATCTATAAAAAGATAAGCCAAAATTTGAAACGTTTTTATGTCATGTTTTGAAACGTCCAATGTGTTTGCCTTCATGAGACAACAATTTGTTAAGCTAATAAGCCAAAGCCAATAAGTCAAAGGCTTAAAGATAAGCCAAAATTTGAAATGAAATTTGTCACATTTTTATGTCATGTCTTCATTGTTTTGAAATGTCCAACAATGTGTTTGCCTTCATCAGACAACAATATTATAGTTTCAGGATTACAACAATCAAAGTCATTGTCGACCATTAGAACAGTACATGTTAGTATTCATTACTGAAATGAGCATAACTCGCATGTCATGACTGATTATATAGTAAATATTTTATTTTCATTTCATGATTTTGAATAATTAAAGTGAGGTTCATAAAGAACAAGCCTACCAATCTGGAACTCAACCAATCTGGAACTCAGAGAGGGGTTGGGCACTGTAGGTGCCGGGGGGGGCATTTTCCCCCTAGTATATATATATATATGTGGTCAGCATGGGTTTGTGATATGTAGATCTTACTTTAACAATCTACTTGTATTTTTTATGATAAAATGACCACTAATGTATTTGACAGGACTCACAGTTATATTCTTGGGTGTAATGGCATCTGATAGACTGCTGCCTGCATGCTGTATAAACTGGGAAATATGATGACAGATAACAGATTGATCAGATGAATAGGAGACCAGTTCTCTGAATGATACTATCAAGTTGTGTGTATGGGGGAGGGGGGGGGGGGAAAGAAGAGTCCAGAAAAGGAAGATAACCAAGAAAAAAAGGTCTATGTCAAAGAGAGTGGAGTGAATTGGTGAGATATGTTTCATTAATCAACAAAACTGATCCCCTTTTGTACTACTGTGGTGAGTATTTTTAGAAAGTTCTTAAAGGGCACAGCTCTCAAATATGAGAAAGCATGCAGTAGTTGGACGGATTTACAAGCAAAATGTAAAACCTAACTTCTTGGATGCAGAGGTGATAATATTTATAACAGGTTTATACCAAGCAAGACTGGAGGATGGAGCTATATCTAGATGAGAAATCCCATCTTGTCTAGAGATTTGTGTATTGTCAAAACTAAGACTGGAAGAAAAGAATTATTTTTTCAAAATAAGCCAAGACTTATTTTACCATTACTAACAAGCTTATCAAAATCCATTAATAACAGATAAAAGAACAGAGCCAGCAAATGTAATATGCATTCAGACAGAAAGTTGGCAAACAATTGCAGAAGACAGAAGCTAAAACTATATGAAGGAAGTTCACTTAATAGGTCTTGGTGTATTTCACCCCAAAATTCTCCACTCTATTTTGTGGCATCTGTCCAAAAGTGGGTGGAATAAGCAAGAAGTCCCCTGCCCTACTGATCAGTGCCAAAATCTAGAGAATGCATGCAACACAAAGAACAAAAGAAAGGTGAAAGGACAGAGACTTGTAGAAAAGAACCCCAGCATTAGCTATAAAGATCTACCTAACATAACAAGAAAAATAAGACCACAGAAAGCCTATTAAGTAAGCTCCCATTACATTTCCTAAAAGAATTCGGAAACTGGCACCTAGTTGTAGAAGTTAGGAAAGACAACATAATGGGGGATTACTTAATAGGCCTTTCAGACAAACACACATAGTTAAATGCTTTGGATATATCAAGCACAAACACCTGACATTTCCAAACTTTTCCAGTTTTCATCCATAAATGGGTAACATAAGCAAAAAACTTACCATTGACTATTGCAAAATTCATACTGACAGTCATTCAACAAACCAGTCTGGGCAGTGATTTTCCATTAATGATTAGCATTATACATTAATTAATTAATTTCCATGTGATGATACAACGTAAGTTCCCTTTATAGGAATGTACGGCACCATCTAAGTCCCCCCAAATTTTATCCGGGCTCTGGAACCAGCATAGCTGACGAATCAGGCCTATGGCTGGGTCAGTATTCCTGACTGTAATCCATGTGTGTCTACGACTGGTTTGCTGCTTGAGGAATGAAAAACCACAGATAAACTGCAGGAAAAACCCTGCTGTCCGTGCCCAAGACCGACTAACTTGGCTATGGCTGAGGAAGTTCCTTTAGCTCCTCACATTGTCGACGGGAATCGAACCTAGGACACTCCTTCCCAAGTCATATGGTTGCAAAGCACAAAGCCACTAAGCGAACCACACGGACAGCATTATACATGACTGAAATGAAGTGTGACTTGCATTATGGGATACCAAGGCAATTGATTTCAAGTCATCAGCTTCTAAGAGGGAGGTCTGAAAAGTTCTTGGCCTAACAATGAAAAAACTAATTTATAATTTCAAAATTATTTTTATTTTTCAACATAATCTCCCTTAAGACTAATACATTTATTCAAGCACCATTATCCCATCCCTGCAGTGGTTCTCAGTAAGATATGCAAAATATCCCTCTACAGCTGCAATCACTTCTTGATTTGAAGAAAACTGCTGATCAGAGAGGAAGAGTTTTAGTTTTGGGAAGAGATAGAAGTCAGAGGGAGCCAAATCTGGGGAATACGGTGGATGTTCCAACAATTCATAGTGCAGATCCCTTAATTTTCCCATTGCCAAACTACTTTGTAGGCAGGTGCATTGTCCTGATGAAAGATAATTCTTTTCTTCTGCAAACCGGGTCTTTTTTCATGAATTTTTTCATCTAGTCTGGTTAACAGACTGGAATAATAGTCCCTGGTAATTGTTTTACCTTTTTCAAGATAATTAATAAACAAAATGCCTTTAGCATCCCAAAACACCGAGACCATGATCTTTCCTGCTGATGGAACCGACTTTCTCTTCTTTGGCGCTGATCCACTGTTTTTGACTGCTGTTTGGATTCTGGTGTGTAATGGTGAATCCAAGTCTCATCCATAATAATAATCAATGCAGAAAATAAGTTTTATTCTTTTTAAAATGCTCCAAGCACTGTTCAGAGATTTTCATGTGACTGCGTTTTTGATCTGCTGTGAGCACGCACAGCACCCATCTTGCGCAAGGCTTTTTCATTTGCAATTCTTTATGCAAAATATATCCTACATGTTCTTTTGAAATGCCTATAGTCTCAGCAATTTCATGCACTTTGACTCGCCAGGATTTCTAGTGCTGTTACACTTTTTGGACATCCTTCAGTGGATATCTTCAAGGCTGGTATGGCCACATTTAAACTCGGCAGCCCATTTCTTAATTGTCAAAAATGAAGGAGAAGAGTGCCCATAAACTTTTATGAATTTCGAATGAATTTCTTTTGCCATTAAACCTTCTTTTACAAAGAATTTTATAACCACACAATACTCAATTTTATCCGTTTCAAGGGATACAGACAACACTTTGGCTTCAGACAGCTGCATAAAACAAACTACTTGATAGAATGACTTGCAATTTCACCTGGTTGCTTATGACAGATGTACCAACTTAGAAAAAAAAAAATCTTGCTGATAATGTTGCCATCTATGGTTGAGGCCGAAAACTTTTCAGCCCACCCTTGTATATACAAGTGGTCTAGTCATGAAGATTATACTTCACATGCAAATTTTGTTTATTTGCCTTCCTTTGTGCAATCCTTCATTTGTTTACAAGCAAATGAAGGATTAAAAGATTAAACAAGAATATGTAACTCAGTGGATGTGGCGTTTGCACACCAAGGCGCTTGGCCGCACGAAGGAAGACTTGATTTCGAGTCTAGTCGGCAACTAGAGGAAATTTTTCTAAGCCTTTTTTCGACCAGTTCCTGAGTTAGTCGATCTCTGGCACGGGCAAGCAGATTTTCTTCTCCCGGAAACTCGGGTTTTTCGTCCAGTAAACTCAAGAAAAAATCGACCGTAGAACCCACATTATTTCAGACATTAAATATGAGTGTTAGGGACCACGAGATGGCAGCACTTGTTGAGCCGTCACTCTTCACTGCATGCCGCTTAATTAGTGATAGCCTTGGGCCAGCTATTTCTCTGATTGGATACCAGTGGAGATTGAACTGCCCACTCAGTCTCTGAAACGCTAGATAGGACTAAAAACGGCCTCACCTACTCCCCATATATATACAGGAATAAAAAGGCGTTAGCTGATTTCTTTCTGATTTCTGAACAAGAATAAGATTTCTTGGCAAGTATAATTTACTGTATAAAAGGTGTGGTAGAGTGGGGGGGAATGGAGAGAGAGAGGGGGGGATAGAAGCGGTAGGATGGCAAATGATGTTAATGTTGGATATGCAGCCATGGAAATAGAGGAGAATGAAATGGATATTAATAAAGAAATTGCTCACTTGAATGTTATCCATCAGAGGACAAAGTGCAAAATTGAAAAATGGAGAAGCAAATAAGTGATTAGAAGGGCTGAAAAGAGAAAGAAGCGGAAGGTCCGAAGGAATAATAAAAACTGACAGAACAAACAAGTTAAGGAGAAGATTATTTAGGGGAGTATTTAAAGAAAATATTTCTTTAAATACTCCCCTAAATGATCAGGGGAGTATTTAAAGAAAGTGTGACAAAATCATGTTTTCTGGGTGCAAAAATTCACGATATCAGCCTGCCCATCCAAATGCAAAAAAGTAAGTGAAAAGAAATTAGTCTCGGTTGGTACAAATGATTTGAGAGGCAAGAAGTATTCTATGAGGGAGGATGTAAAGGAGTTGTCACAAGAGGCAAAACTGAAGAGTAAGAAGGTGAAGACTGCACGTCTCCTACCACACTATGATAGAGGTGAACTGAGGAGGAGGAGGAAGACATTGATAGCCAATGAGTCTATATGTAGATTGTGCAGAAGGAATGATGTAGAATGTGTGGATCTATGGTCTGCATCTAAATGATTTTCGTGTTAGGTGTCGAAAGAGAGAGCTTTGTTCTTTGGGGATACTGAAGTGCAAATTCAGGAAAACTTAAGTAATTAGGGCGGAAGCAAATGAGTTTGTGTGAAGGCATCCATAAAGCGAGTGAGTGTGAAAGTGAGAAATCTAGTCTCTCAAGCAAAAATATTGAATGGGGTCATCAATTCAGAAAGTAAAGGTGGGTAGGGGCCTAAAGGGATGCGGCAGTTTCTATATACTAATGCCAGAAGTATCAGGAACAAGAAAAGTTTTCGGCATTGGTTAGTGCAACTTTGCCAAAAGTTATAGGCATTAGTGAGATTCAAAATAATCAAATACAAATAAGATTAAATCACGAGCTATCATATACGAGAGAGATAGACCCTCAGCAAGTCTTTTTAATATCTACTTAAATGAAATAATAATAAAATGGAATAAAAATTTACATCAAGGAATTAAACTTTCTCCTACAGTGAACTTAAACACTCTCCTTTTTGCCGATGACCAAATAATAATTACAAATTCTGAAGATAACTTACAGAAAGCTATTTTAGATCTAAATGAGATAGCCAAAGATTATGGTATGATAATATCAAAAGAAAAATCAAAAACTATGGCCTTTAAAAGACAAGATCCAGCAAGAACTAAAATATTCATCTCATCAGAGGACATAATTCATCTCATCAGAGGATATAATCATCAATGAGGTGTTAAATCATCCACTAATTGGTGCGAGTGACCATGAGGTGATTACATAGGTGGTTGCCAGCAGTGTGAGGACCTCTGTGAGAAGAGGGTATATGTGGAACTACAAGGGGGATGATTATGAAGAGCTCAGGAGACAGCTTGCGGGTGTAGCATGGAATGAGGAGTTATCTGGAAAAGAGATCAATGCAGCTTGCAGGATTTTCAAAAACTGTCTAGTAGATGTCTAAATGTATTACAAGGGTGAGAAGGTTAAATAAGGTAGGTGTGAGATGGCTTAATCTCTTTATTCATCCATCTCACACCAGAGAAAAAGGGCCAAAAAGCACTTTTTCTCTGCGATACAGAGAAAAAGGACATTGTGGAGACAGCATAAGAGAAGTGAAAATAACCAATTCCATGAGGTCTACAAAGACCAGGCAAGGAGTTGGTTGGTGACTTGGTTGGTGAGGATAGCTAAAGAGAGGTATGAACAGCAGTTAGCTAATGAAGCCAAAAAAAATCCTAAGGAGTCTTTTGATATGTAGTCAGCAAAAGAAAGAATGATTATGGAAGGATGACATTGATTGGAGAAAATGGCATAAAGACAGCTGTTGAGGAAAGTGTGGTCGAGATACTCAATGAGCAGTTCATAAAGGTCTTTCAATCTCGTGAATGTGACTTCAAGGAGAGATTGAGAGCAGTTGATGATGGGGAAGAGAGACTGACTGTAAGTGAGCAAGAGGTGTATAGGGAGTTGAGTAAACTAAATGTTAATAAGGATGTGGGACTTGATAATGTATCACTACATATTCTGAAGGAATGTGCAACGGAGTTGACGCTGGCCTCGACATATTTTTTTAATACGAGTCTTGAAATCGGTCAAGTTCCTAAGGAGTGGAAGGAGGGCAAGATTGTGCCACTTCATAAAGGAGGTGATAGAACTCAAGTATCAAAGTACAGGCCTATTTGTGTGTCAGGTGTTAGAGAAGCTTGTGAGAACTAGGATCCAGAATTGGGTTGACAACAATGGTATTATCTTTGATGGACAGCATTGATTTGCTAAAGAGAGATCATGTTTTAGTAATCTACATACTTATTATAATAAAGTGACTGCTTCCTTGGACAGAGGAGAAGGATACACAGTAATATACTTGGATTTCGCAAAGGCTTTTGATAGAGTACCTCATGATTTTAACTAGAGTAGGTATAAATTGGAGAGAGGAAGATGCATGTAGCAATAGGGGAATGGAATTTCTAGAATTCTTGAGGGACAAATGTCTTAGGCAACATGTAACAGAGGGAACAAGAGGTTCAAGAGTTTTGGATTTGGTTATAGCATCAGAAGAGTTCATAATAACTGAGATGACATCTCTCCCACCAGTTGGAGAGAGTGACCATATGGTTTTGACTTGGAAAATGAATAGATATGCAGGAGTATCAAAGAATCGAGAACTTATGTGGAATTATAAAGCAGGTGATTATAATAGTCTTAGACGTCAACTTCGGGAAGTTTCATGGAGGGAGGAATTGGAAGGCCAGGATATCATTAGTGTGTGGGAAATTGTGAAAGAATATTTGTTTGCAGCAATGGTAAGTTGTATACCACGAGTGAAGAAGAGGACACAATTTGGAGTAAAGTGGATGACAAACAATATTAAACAGGAATTGCATGCAAAAAAGAGGGTATGGAAGAGATATAAGGAGACAGGTGAAGAGAAGATACAGGCCAGAAGAGTGACTAGTGTGGTAAGGAAACCGATACTGGAATATGAGAGGAGATTGGCCCTAACATCCAAAGAAAATCCTAGGGAATTTTTTAGCTATGTGGCCAGTAAGAGGAGAAATGACTGTGGAAGAATGATATTGTGGGATAAAAATGAGAATAGTGACTGATGAAGCGGACATAGTAGAATTATTCAATGAACACTTTATTGGAGTATTTCATCCTGGAGTAGTCAGTTTTAATGCTAGAGGGATAGGGCAGGTTCAAGGTTTAGAGGTACAGGAGGAGAGTGTGTTTCAGATACTGAGTACTCTCGATGTCAGTAAAGCTTTGGGACTGGATGGTATTTCACCACGAGTTTTGAGAGAATGTGCTAAGGAACTGACAGTGCCTTTGACCTGGCTTTTCAATGAAAAATCTGGCTGCGGGAAAGGTGCCCAGGGAACGGAAGGAAGGTAAGATAGTGCAATTGCATAAGGGCGGTAACAGACTAGAAGTGTCTAATTATAGGCCAGTTTGTGTGTCATCAGTAGTTGTTAAGATCTTGGAGAAAGTAGTGAGGGACCGTATACAGCATTGGCAGATGAGGGTAATGTTATCTGTGAGAGTCAACATGGATTTGTGAATGGGTGCTCTTGTTTTAGCAATATGCTAGCTTTTTATAATAAAGTTACAAGAACATTAGATGAGGGAAAGGCATATACTGCAATTTTCTAAGACTTAGCGAAGGCATTTGACAGCGTGCAACATGATAAGCGGATATTTAAGTTACAGAACATGGGGCTGGATGTCAGAATGGTCAACTGGATTCAGGATTGGCTGTCTGATAGGTATCAGAGAGTTGTGTATGGTGGAGCAGTTTCAAGGAGGCAGAGGGTTACAAGTGGGGTCCCACAGGGCTCAATACTAGGACCTATATTGTTTAACCTTTATATCAATGACAATTGCCAGTGGATTGAAAGGGGATATTCAGTTGTTTGCGGATGATGTGGATGAGGGTTACCACATCTGCACTATTAGTAATAGTGCAGATGTGGTAGCCCTGCAAGAGGATTTGAATAAGCTAGATAGATGGGCAAATGAATGGGGGAAGGTGTCAGTTTAATGCAGCAAAATGTAAGGTCTTGAAGTTTGGGAAACATCGATGGGATGCTGCATACTCTATGGGAGGAGTTATACGGGAGAAAGTAGGGGAGACAAGAGATCTGGGGTTGATGATTGATAGAAACCTGAAATTTAGGGGACATAATGCAAAGGTGGTGAAGGTAACACAGAGGATTGCTGCAATTATCAGAAGGACACTGACTTGCAGAGATAAAAGGGTTATAATTCTGTTATATAAGTCTCTGATCAGACCACACTTAGACTATTGTTCTCAGATTTGGTCCCCAGGATTTGAAGGGGATAAATTAACTGTGAAAAGGGTACAAAGACGGATGACAAAGATGGTTTCAGGACTGTACAATTTTGGTTATGAGGATCAGCTGAGGGAATGTGGACTGCAAAGTTTGGTGGATACAAGAAGGAGAGGTGATATGATTGAGACTTTTAAACTGTTGAACGGTGGTTACAGGGTTGACACTGGGGAGTTCTTTCGCTTGGTTGAACAGCGGGAAGGAGTGATGACAAGAAGCCATCCCTGGAAGTTACGAAAGGAAACTGTGAGCAAGAGGGTGAGAAGCGGTTTCTTTGCATGGAGGGTGGTTGAACCGTGGAATGCATTGCCTGATGGAGTGGTAAGAGCGAGAACAGTCAATGAGTTTAAGGAGTGGTATGGTAGACTGTGTTTCTTAGGGGGGGGAACCTCCCCTCGATGAGTCTTGACAGACTTTATGTTCTTAGGAAGGACCTCCCACGATGAGTCTTTTGACTCCATGGAGGCCTGAATAATAATAATAATAATGATAAGTTAACAGTCAAACTAGAGTAGATGGGGTTGGATGTTAGATTAGTGCATTGGATTGGAGACTGGCTATCTGATAGGTATCAACAAGTTGTGTATGGGGGAGCAATATCAAGGAAAGGGAAAGTCACTAGTGGAGTGCCTCAGGGGTCTGTTTTAGGACCATTACTGTTTAACTTATAAATTAATGATATTGTTGAAGATTTGGATGGAGATATTCAGTTGTTTGCAGATGATGCAAAGTTGGGACAAGCCATGAAGAGTAGTGAAGATGTTGTGGCCTTGCAGGAAGACTTGAATAAATTGAGCGATTGGGCACAGAAATGGGGATGTGAGTTCAATGCTGCAAAATGTAAGTTTTAAAATTTGGAAAACAAAGATGGGATGCAAAATTTATGCTTAGTGAGGATATATTGTTGGAGGTGGAGGAAATAAGAGATCTGGGGGTGATAGTGGATAAGGATCTAAAATTTAGGGGACACATAGCCAAAATTATGAAGACAACACAAAGGCTTCTGGTAATGATGCGGAGGACACTCACATGTTGAAGTAGGAAGATTCTTGTTCTGTTGTACAAGGCTTTGATTAGGCTACACATGGACTATTGTGCCCAGATTTGGTTACTGGGTTTTCAGAAGGATGAAGAGATGTTGGAAAGGGTCCAAAGGCAACTGACTAAGGTAGTTTCTGTCCTCTGGAATGTTGAGTATGAGGAAAGATTGAGATGTAATTTGCCGAGTCTGGTGGACCGGAGGAAGAGGGGAGATATGATAGAGACCTACAAGTTGGTAAGGGGTTGTTACAGGATCAGTGTTGGAGTAGTTCTACAGAAAATAGTGGGAGATCAGGGGAGAACCAGAGGTCATCCCTGGAAACTTTATAAGGAGGGTGTGAGTAGGGGGAGTGAGAGGCAGGTTTTTTTCATACAGAGTTCTATATGATTGGAATGCCTTGCCTGAGAGTGTGGTGTCTGCAAGGAGTTTGGCTGTGTGTGTGTGTGTGAGATAAAGGGACCTCCCAGGTGAGTCTTTGACTGCATGAGGTCTTGGGGGTAATAATAATAATAATAACAAGATCTTAGATCAGGTGAATTCATTTAACTTGATGTTAAATGTATGATGACATATGAAAATGAAAAAGATATAAACGTAAAAATTGCAAAATATTTAAAAATAACAGGTGTAATTAACTCTACATTTAAACCAAACCTAGTTCAAAAACAAACCAGACTAAAAGTATACAGTACGTTAGCCCTACCAGTCTTAATGTATGGAAGCAAAATCTGGACAATAAAAAAAAAGACAAACAAAGATTAATAACATCAGAAATGAAGTTTATGAGAAAAACTGCAAAGTATACCCTATTTGATCACAAAAGAAATGAAGAAATTATGAAAGAATTAAACCAAGAACCAGTAATAGAAAAAATTTTAAAATAAATGGATGGAACACATTCAAAGAATGAAAACAAAAAGATTACCAAAACAAGCCTTAAAGTACAAGCCATTAGGAAAAAGAAAACCTTAGAAGTCCTCTTAACCGATAACCTAGCATGGCCTGTTCTAAGGTCGGAACAGGCCATGCTAGGCCTAAATCCTTGATACGCATGATGATGATGATGATGATGATTAGTGAGACTCGGTTAACAGCAGATGATGTAGTTACAGAGATAGAATGTGAAGGGTTTAGTATTTCTAGAGAAGATAAAAAAGATGGGATGGGAGAGGATGACAGCAGATGAATTGCAGCCAAAAAGAATAGGAGACAGGAGACAGTCTGATCTCACAGCAGACTGCTTCAAATGGCTGTTCATTTGAAGCAGTCTGCTGTGAGATCAATGCCAGTAAGACAAAACATACAGTTGTTGTTGCTATAGGCCAGGGAGTTCCGTAGATGATCTGGAAGACATGCATCACCATGATTAGTACAATGAGTACAGGTCAAGTGATTATTATGAGAGACTTCAGCTATGGAGATATAGACTGGAAGGAAGAAAGATCACATGATAGGAAGGAAATAGAATTTATACACCTACTAAGAGATAATTACTTAATGCAGCATGTGATGGAGGGGACTAGGGGTGGGAGAGCGTTTTGGACCTGGTCATAGGATCAGAAGAGCTATCCATAACCAAGGTGACTACATTGCCTCCAACTGGTGAAAGTGACCATGTGGTCTTGACTTGGGAAATTGTATACCTTAGGTATACAATTTCCCAAGTAACGCTCCATATACCTAAGGTAAACAGAGGGTTAATCAGATAGGAGTTGAATGGATGAGTAATATCATTAAGCACAAGTTGCAGAAAAAGAAGAGAATGATGTGGAGGGTATATAAAGTGAAAGGTGACCAGCAAACTCATGAACAGTACAAGGATCAGGCAAGAAAAGTGACCAGCATGGCAAGGAAGGCAAAATCAGATTATGAGAAGAATCTAGCCAAGCAGCCCAAAGGAAATCCCAGAGAGTTCTTTCATTAAGTATTATTTCCTCATGACCATCATCACTTATGATGGTCATGAGGAGACAGAAGCAGATAAAACAGTTGAGTTACTGAGTGACCACTTTGTAAGGGTATATCATCTTAGTGAGGTTACTGCTTTAACATATATGACAGACACTGTGGGAACAGAGGTGAATGAATTGGAGGTTCTTAGGATATTGCAGATACATCTGAGTTTGAAAAGGAAATGGCTACATGATGATTTTGCAAAGACATTTGACAGTATATCACATGGAACTCTGTTTTGCAAATTTGAACAAATGAGGATGGACATGACACTGGTTAAGTGGATAAGAGGGTGACTGCTGAAGAGATATCAAAAGTGGTTTATGGAGGGGCAGAACCGAGACGAAAACAAATAAAAATTAATTTGTACATAAATAATACAGGAAATAACCTGAAAGGAAATATTCATTTGTTTGTTGATGATGCAAAATTAGGTAGAGTAATAGTTAATCAATGTGATGTGGGGAGCTTGCAGGATGATTTAAATAGGCTATCAGTATGGGCAAAAGATAATAGTTATCAGTTTAATGTGGAGAAACGTAAAGTTCTGCATTTTGGGTAAAATATGAACTGTGTATCCTATTCGTGGCACTGTACTCCAGGAAATAGATGAAGCTAGAGATTAAGGGATTGTGGTAGACAGAGAGTTAAAGTTTAGAGAACATATTGCTAAGGTTGCCCATAAGATTACTTGGCTATTGAAAAACACATTAACATGTAGAGATAAGGAAGTTATTCAACTTTATAAGGCCTTGATATGCCCACATCAGTATCTTAAGTCTGGTTTTCTGGGTTTCTTAGGGATGAGGAAGCAGTGGAAAGGATTCAGAGGCAAGTGACCAAGATGATGAGTGGCATTTTCAATGTTCCCTATAGACTGAAAATGTGTGGGTTGTGTATGATATAACTTAATATCATACTAAACAGATCATCAGATAGATGTAGTATCTAGTTGGTTTCTTAAGACCTATGTCTTTATAAAATATCATTCTTGGTCTTAAAAAAAAAACCTTTAATGATGAGTTATTTAAATCAAAAAATATTTTGATAAGGATAGGCAGTCATTCTAATTCAAGTTAGAGCAGTGAAGCATGTCCTCAACATTCTCCTTAAATAGGCATTCAAATCTGTACTGACATCTATGTAGGAGGTGTGTTTAGAGACCAAAGAATGTTGTGGTCCACCTCTATTCCATGTTGAACTAATCCAGATATCAGATTTTTTGTGGAAAATATATGATTGATGTTCTTGTATTCTGTTTTCTTTTGAACGTCCACTTTTTCCGAAATAGGAAGGATGGCAGTCACATGGAACTCAGTATATATACACCTGGAAGAGGCACAGGAGAGCATTTATCTTAAGAAGAGGAGAAAAAATTTGAGAGTTTATTAACAGGAATAAAAGGCACTACTAAATCATATTTATTCAGAATTCTTGAAATCGGTTCTGAAATGTGGGAGATGTATTGGATTGGAACTTGATACTGATTCCTTGTTGTTTGGGTTAGGTTTGTAGAAGTCACACAGCTGTTGTGTAGTCCTTTCGGAGATGCCATTTAATTTCATATATTGTTTAAGAGATCCTACTGTAAATGATGGGAAGTTAAACAATTAGTCTTAGCTAATTGAATTAAACACTTTATGATTCCTGTCTTCTGAGAAAGATGATGTGCAGATTGCTGAAAAATGTAATGTACATTGAAAGTGTGTTTTCTATAAACTGATGTTGTTAAATTACCTGATGGTGAGCGGTTGAGAAGAATAATTCTCTTTCAATTTCCATACAGAATTTGATATGAGGATGTAAAGTATTTATAGTAGCTAAAAACGTTGGTAAGGTGAGGCCACATCGCAAAAATGTCGTCTATATATCTAATACAAAATGAAGGTTGAGGGTGTATAGATATAAAAAGGATACCTTCTCATCATCATCAAATTCTTGCCATTCAAGGGGTGTACAGGATATGATAGTGCTACATGAAAATTTACATCACTACTAACTTCCTATTTACAATTTTCCTCCAAATCAGCCTGTTACCTTTCAAGACTCCAACATTATCAGATTTCATATTTCTATCTTCTATCCACCTATATCTTGGTCTTCCTCCAGGTCTTTTTCATGCCAACCTGGCAGAGAACACTTGCTTTGCTAATTTTTCCTCTCCCATCCTGTTTAAGTGACCATACCACCTGAGATTAGCTCTGGTAACACATTCCTGGATGCTGACAACGTCAAATTCTTTTTTAATATCCTTGTTTTAATATGATATTGCCATTGATGCTCCTAATCTCTCTCTCTCAGGACTCTCATATCTGCAGTCTCTAATCTTTGGTCAAGAGTTTTACTTATCATCCAGTTCTCAGATTCATAAGTTAAAATTGGTCTGAACACTGTCTTGTATACAGCTATACTGTTTTGACTAATTTCTCTCTTATTCCATTTATATGGAATAAATTTATTCAATTAAAATAAATAAATTGAATAAATTTATTCAATTAACATCACCTGCATAAAGCAAAGAGCTGACATTAACATCTCCAATTTTGATATTAGGTTTAATACCACTTTCCTTCATAATGTGATCCATACAGATAATGAATAACAGAGGAGATAATGTACATCCTTGTCTGACACCAGATTCAACATTAAACCATCTACCTGTACTTCCTTCAATTCTAATTGCTGACTTACAACTCAAATAAAGACTAAGTATTGCTTGATATAATGTCCTATTGACAAAATATAACTGTAGTGTTTGAACAGCTTCTCTCTTGACACCTTGTCACATACCTTTTCCAGATCTACAAAACTTAAATACATATCTTTGTTATTTCCCATGATTTTTCAACTATTTGTTGTAAAGTGAAGATCTGATGCTGAGAGTCTGAATCCAGCTTGTTCTTCACCAAGCTTTTCTTCCACAATCCTTCTCAACCGTTTCTCAAGTATACTTGCATAAATCCTACCATGAACACTCAGTAGAGAAATACCTCTGTAATTCTCACAATCAGTTTTATTTCCCTTTTTTATATATGGGTACTATGAGAGCTCTACTCCAATCATCTGGAATTCATCCCTCTGTCCAGGCCTTCTGAACTATGCAGTGCAGCCACTGTAAGACTTTTATACCTCCCTACTTGAGCCTTTCTGGTCAAATATTATCTACTCCAGCTACCTTTCCCCATTTCAGATTTTTGATGGCTTTTTCTACTTCAAGTATGGATATGTATTCCTGAATGCATGCCTGGTCAACGTTTTTTTTTTTTTTTTTTGACAACTGTGCTGTCAGTGATTCTTTCGTTTAGCAATTTTTCGAAGTAATTATTCCATAAATAAATAAACAAAGCAAATACTTCATTTATTTAGATATTCTTGAAGTAAATACTTCAATGATATCTTTTTCTCCAGTTCATGTCACCTTTATCATCTCTAATTCCTTTTACAGATGCCTGAACTTCTTCTTCAACACTAAATCTGAGCTTCTTCAACAACCTCCAGAATATCTTACCATCTTCTTGATATTTATTTTCTATGTTCTTACCAAAAGTCTTCCCATGACTTTTGTTTAGCTAGTTTTACACAGTGTTTAGATTTCATACATATTTCTCTGTATTCTCTAAGGGCACAAGGTGAAATATTTGCCAGGAACTTTTAATATGCTTTCTTCTTTTCCTTCACTGCCTCTTTAACTTTCTGTGTCCACCATGGAGTTCTGATTTTTCGATCCTTGCAGACAACCTCACCACATGCCTTTCTGGCTGAATCAATCAATGTTTTATTATTATTATTATTATTCGTGACACCTCCAAGGAGTCCGAAGACTCATCGAAGGAGGACACCTATTGTACAACTCTCCATCTCCACCACTACACTGAACCTCCACTACCAATCATCTACACAAGCGCCATCTACTACCCACCACCACAACTAGTATTTTTTGTCTGTAAATTGCGTGTGTTCTGAAGGGTCGATTTGTCTGTATGCGAGATGAAAAATCCGAGTTTCCGTGAGGAAAAACCCTGCTACCTCCGTATGAGATCGGCTAACTCACCTTCGATTGAAAAATCCATATAAAGATTCTTCCCGTCATGACAAGACTCGAACTTAGGACTTTTCCAATTCAGGATTTGCCACTGAATCTCCAAGGTTTGGTTCCTATTCTCAAACTGTTTCATTTTTTCTTGAATAATGTTTGTCAGAGCTGCTCAACACATTCGTTAACATGTTCTTACATGTTCTTCTTTTCATAATTAAGAGAAGAACATGTAAGAAACCTGCTCAAGACTAAATGGTGATCACTTCCAATTTCAAATCCTCTGTACACTCTAATGTACTGTGCCATTATTATCAGGTATTTACCATTATTATTATTAGCTTTGCTCTTTTCTCCAAATTTTCCCAAAATATTTTTGTATGTCTGACAATCGTTTCCTACTCTGCTATTTAGATCCCCAACAAGGACCAACTTTTCCTTTTTCATTGTGTCAATTGCTTTCTTTAAACAAATAAGTCTCATTGTCCAGTTCCCCATTCTGATATTTGCCCACATCATATTGAGGTTGCCTGCCATTCAAAAAGATTAGCCTCATATTTAGTGTTGAATACTATGGCTACTCCTTGTTTTCCTTGATTGTCATTGCCTGTATATAGCATTTCGTATTTATTGCTCAGAAAGATCTCACCAGTTCTTGTCTTTTTTGTTTCAGTCATCCCTATTATGTCAATCTGGTACTTATCTAATTCCTCAGCTAGCTTGATTTCTTTGCCATTCAGGCTTTTTATGTTGATAGTACTGATCTTGAACTCTGGTGATGTTGAGTTAGGGTGTGTTTTAAGATTTGTTCCAATAGCTGACTTTTCACTGTTTGCCTTGGTTCCCTGGCAAAAACAATGGGGCCTTGTTTAACCAGGAGACATCCCAGCCGCCATGAAATTCTGTCATGTTGTGTACCATCATTTTATATTTTGGTTTAAGCTAATATGAATACAATTTGGTTGGCTAAATCCCAAATTCTCAGCCCGTTCTCGTGAAGCCCTGGTCGGTTCCCCACATTCCTTTAAAGGCCATGTGGAGGTCTCCTCTCAGTTATACAGTTTTGAGCCATAAGCACCTCTGGAATACCTTCTAAATGCTCTAAATAAAAGTAGGCTAAAGCAGCAGAGAGTGGACTTCCCATGGCAGTTCCTTCTACCTGGTTGCAGAATTTGTTTTGCAACCAAGTAGAAGAAACTGCCAACGGAAGTTCACTCTCTCCTGCTTTAGCCAACTTTTATCCAGTATCCAGACTGCATCACGAATTCAAACAGTTTTACTATATAATTACTATATTTTACTACATATTGGTTACTATATGTAGTAAAATATATGGTTGCGAAGCGCAAGGTATGCGCTTCGCAACCATATGCCTGGAGAAGGAGTGTCCTAGGTTCGATTCCCATCGGTGACGTGAGGAGCTAAAGGATCTTCCTCAGCATAGCCAAGTTAGCCAGTCTTGGGCATGGACAGCAGGGTTTTTTCCCCAGTTTATTCTGGGGTTTTTCATCCCGCAAAGCAGGCAAACTGGCCTTGAGAACCCAACACTACAGGCCATAGGATACACCGGGGAATAAGGCTGACCACCTTATCCTGTAAACGGAGTGAGGTCCGATGATCAATGGACCCTCGACACAGCAAGGTAAAAGATGGTATAAGGAAGATGATGAGATGATGATACTATATATTGTAAAGTGTCTTTGAGAGTTACGTTTATAAATAGGAATTCTACATCGAAGCTCATTATAAGGTCAGTAGATTGTATGGAGACATTTTTTAATTTGTTTAAGAAATCTATAGTTTTTTTTTAAAAAAAGGGCAAGACTTGTGTATATGTGATTTCAGTAAGTTTGCTAAATATTTGAGAGAAACTTGTGACATGAAATTAATAATTATCAATACGTTTGCACAAGATTATTTAATATATTGCCAAATATTTCAGTTTGAAAATAACAAACTATGATCAGTGGCTTGACAGGAAACAGTCTTTTGTTGTAGAGTCCATTGAAGAGCTTCCAGATATGACTGTGGATCTGTAGAACTGCTTTGGCAATCTGTTGAACTTAGATGGAGTAGAGCTTTCCTCTAGGATTGTCAATTTTCTGTAGAGCAATTGCTGGACAAGAATAAATATGGACAGGTGTTAGTTCAACTCCTGGACAGTTTTTGCATGTTTCATGGCTCCTATTACCGTCTAGCTGAATTTTCATGACATTAAACTGTTCTGTCCTTAGTCTGCCGATGATTGTGGTTATTTCTCTATTTTCATTACTTTCACGATTTCATTCTTCTTCTTGATAGTTTGCTTTACCAATCTTATTTTGGCGACAGAGTTAGCATCAGTTAGTGATAGCGGGCATAACTTTTGGGGTAAGTATCTTGCTTCTTTGGCTAGTCTGTCTGTTCTTTCATTGAAGGCAATGAAAGAGCAGAAATGAATTTCATTGCCGTCAATGATTTCATGGGCTGATATCCATTGCAGTGTGCAATTCTTATTTTTCAAATTTAAGGTAGGTAGTAGTTCATGAATTTCCTGTGTGAGATTTGTTTTTCCATTTGTCAATGCCTCAAGTGCAGATTTTGAGTCACCGTAGATGGTTATTCCTTCTGTAATGTTTATAACTGGATTTGAGAGATAGAATTTGAGAGCTGTTTGTATGGCTGTTAATTCACAAGTGAAATTTGAAGCTATTTTGCGGCTATGGTTTTGATTTGCATATCATCACCTCCAGGTAGAGTTAGAAAAACCCCTGAACCTCATTGGTTGAGTGCTTCATCAGATGATCCATTAGGTAATGATATGGTTAGGGTTGCTTAAGTGATGCATAGTGTCAAGTCCTTTTCTTTTATTTTCTTGCTGTGAATCCTTTGTTTGAACAAGGTTCGAGGAGATTTAAGTTTATCATTGAGCTTTTTTTTGGTAGAACAGAGAACAGTGGAAAAGAATGGCTCTTTGCTTATTTCAATGGATAGGTGTTATAAGTCAATCTGTTTTCTAATTTCATGATCATATTATAGCTTTAGTCTAGATTTTCTTGTCCAGGCATCGAAAATCCTGAGTGAGATGTGATCCTGTTGGTGGCTCCTGATTCTGTTAGTGTGATCCTGTTCTGATTCCTGAATTTAACTGTGGAGAGTTTTCTTCCGTCATCTAGTATATGAAGCCCACTCTCTTGTTGAGCTTTTAAATTATTTGTGCATGAGACTGCACCTATGATAATTTTTGCTGCTCTTGAATGTACTCTGCCAAGTTTTTCTTTTGAGCTAGTCGAAGGAGGAGCCCAGATTGATGAGGCATATTCCATAATGGGTCGTATGAGTGCCATATATGTAGTTTTGAGTGTCTTCGGTTTTGCACCCTACTTTGTTCCACAAAGCTTTTTGATGATATTAAGCTTTTTAAGAGCTTTATTGGATATATTTGTAATATGAGTTGTAAATCTCAGTTCAGTATCTAGGGTTAAGCCTAAGTATCTTGGAGATTCTGTTTTTCCTATTTTGATATTATATATTTTGATTTGGGTGATGTTATTATGTCTATTTTTTCTATCAGTGGAGAAGATGCTCAGTTTTGTTTTTTTCCTGGGTTTATCTGTAGTTTAAGTTCCTTTGCCCATTTTTCTGAGCCTTTTTATTGAATTATTTAGGACTTTTTCAGATTGTTGAGGATTACTGCTTGTTTGCCAGATTGACATATCATCTGCATAGCATGCTATTTTTGTGTCATTTATTATGTGAGGATGGATATTGTTCATATAGATGAGAAATAGGAGTGAGCTGAAAACAGAACCTTGTGGGACTCCAGCCCAAGTTCGATGCATGTTGAAATAAATTCCATTAACTTTTACTTTCATTTTTCTTCCTTGCATGAAATTTGAAATCAAAATTAATGCATTCCCCCTTATTCCTGTATCATATGCAATTTTTATTCATTTTTGTCTCCAGACACGATCATAAGCAGCTGCGAGATCCAAGATTATTGCTGTCATCAATTTTTATTCATTTTTGTCTTTAGACATGATCATAAGCAGCTGCAAGATCCAAGAATATTGCTGTCATCATCTTTGGTGGTTTTTCTTGAAAGTCATCTATGACTGATTGGCAAAGATAAAATAATTGATCTTCTGTACTGTGCTGAGACCTGTGTGAAGTTTGGTAGAAGGTGATCCTGTTGTTTTCTAAGAGCCAATTCCTAAGTCTGGTATGTATTATTATTTTGTTTAGTTTACGGAGAGTGCTAGTCAATGATATTGGTCTGTAGCTTTTAGTCACTAGGGTTTTTGTTAGTTTTAGTATGGGTATAATGACTCTTTTCCAGATTTTTGGTAGTTTACCTGCATTCCAGGAAATGTGTTAAATATCTTCAGAAGGCGGTATATGGCTATTTTCCCCATGTTTTTAATCATATGTCTACAATTCCAGGTGATTTGTCAGGGTCAATTTGACTGATTGTTATTTCTAATTCTGTGATTGTGAGGTCCCGAGTAAAGATGTCTTCAGAAAGATAGATTCTGGATTGTATTAGCAGATGGTTTGCAATTTTCCTACAATTTTTGTCTTCTTTGTTGTATTGCAGCTTGCTTGCATTAGAGTAAAGTTAGGCTAGTAAATTTGCAATCTATTTGTTTGTTGCTGCTGTATTGGTTCCTGAGGAGACTGTGTTTGAAGAGTGATCGGTATCCGCAAGCGTTGCGTTATTTAATAATATGATAATATTTCAGTGTTGTAAGTCTTTTCTTGGATCTAGTCTACTGCAGAATTCTTCCCACTTTTCTTATTTGCAGTTTGAAATTTCATTTTCTGCTTTGAGTTATTTCTATTAACTTCTTTCTGTTGTCTTCTCTGTTATTTTGTTTTAACTGTTCGTTGATAATATCTCTTTCGGTGATCATAACATTGATATTCTGATCTTTCCAAAATGGAACCCAATTGTTTTTTCTGAGCCCTCTGGAATTGAATTTTTTGCAGCTCTCTGTATGTTGTTAGTTAGTTCTAGTAGTTGCTGATCAAGTACTTTACTAGTGGGTGTGCTAGCGCAATATATTTCTAATAGTTGTGTGTATTTAGGCAAATTTACTTTTATGAAGTTCAAGGATCTCTTTGTCTGTGGTTTTCAGTCTAACCGCAAATTAATGGTTGTGATAATAGGTCTATGATTGCTGATGGCATTCTTTAGTATTTTCCACTGGGTAAGACGCGCAGTTTTATAATCTACTGCCGTGATGTCTAATGCTGATTCTGTGCCTGTTGTTTTTGACAGATATGTATTTTGCTTGTTGTTCATGATCTCAAGGTTTAGATCATCAATTATGTCTTCTATTTGTGCTCCTTTCCGATCTGGCTGTGGGGAGCCCCAAGTGGAGCTTTTGGCATTTAGATCTCCTAAAAGGATCTTTGTATCTGACATTGTTTGACTAAGTTGTTGAAGTAGTTCTGTATTTATATCTGTGTTATCTGGGTGATATGCATTGACTATTGTAATAATGCGTTCTGGTAGAAATATCTTGACTGCTTGAGCCTCTGTGTTACTCTTTATACTGATGTTTGTAGTTGATACAATTTCTTTATATTTAATGTATTTGGTCCGTAGGAGTATAGCTAGACCTCTGCCAGAACGATCTGGTCTGTCTTTCCTTATGTTGAATAGCCTTTGATTTGAAGCTTCAGATTCTGATTTAGTTTCATTTCTTGTAAGCATGCAATGTGGATGTTATTTTTGTATAAAATGTTTTTAAGTTCTTCCATCTTTTTTTGAGTGCCATTGATGATTAGCTGAAGTATGTTGAGAGTCCTCGTAGCATATTTCTCATCAAGATCCCAGACTGCAGTTCTCGACGCGTCGGCTACCCTGGACATGGTAGTAAGTCTGTGATCAGAAGACACGCTTCATGGAATTGGGTGTGCAAGAGCCCCGTTAGCCAGCAATTTTCAGGGTTCTCTGCATGGTTTGCTGTAACAATCCAAGTGAGAAAAAAAAAACGTGGTAACAGGATTTGACAAAAGAAAACTTTGATAAGATACTAGAAAGTTTTCTGGGTTTGATGTAACCATCCAACTCTTAAAAAAAAAATAATAATAAATAAATAAATTCCATGTTATAGTAATGGCACCTCACCCAAAGCAAACCCCTACTTCTTGCCACTTCCGCTTGCACATAGGCAAATGCCTTGGACATGGGGTTGGACTTCTGCAAGGCTAAACAGTCTTTTATAAGGTAGAATACAAACAATTGATCGTTTAAAATTAGAAGGAGCTGCGTGATGTTACATCGCTAATCACGATATCATTTCACTGGAGAAATGTAAACATAATAGTGCAGAAATAAATTACATGTATAGGTTCACAATGTCATACAAAAAAAAAATTAATTCATAAAAGCATATTAAAGATATCATTAGATAGATGTAGTATCTAGAGGTTATTACAAAAAAAAAAAAAATATATATATATATATATATATTAATGTGTTATTCGGATCAAACTTTCCCGTATTCCATGTGATTGCCATCGTTCTTATTTTGGACAAACCTGATGTTCTTATAGAAAATAAAATAAAAAATAAAAATACAAGAACATCAATCTTATATTCTTCACAACAAATCTGATAAGTCTGGATTGGCGCAACACGGAACAGAGACAAAACACAACATTCTCTGGTCTAAAACTCACCTTCTGCACAGATGCCGATATAAATTCGAATGTCTATTCAAAGAGAGCGCTGAAGCCTTATTATGAACCGAAATGACTGCATATCCTTGGCAAAATTATGGGAAAGTGTGATCCGAATAACACATTAATTTTTTTTGTAATAACCTCTAGATACTACATCTGTCTAATGATATCTTTAATATGATTTTATACATTAAGTTTTTTTGTATGACATTGTGAACTTATACATGTAATTTATTTCTGCACTCTTATGTTCACATTTTTTCAGTGAAATGATATTTGTGATTAGCAATGCAACATCATGTGGCTCGTTCTAATTTTAAATGATCAATTGTTTGTATTCTACCTTGTAAAAGATTATTTCCTGTCAAGCCAGTGATGATAGTTTGTTATTTTCAAACTGAAATATCTGGCAATATATTAAATAATCTTCTTGTGAAACATGTTGATAATTCTTGCTAAATATTTGGCTGTGTGATAGGTAGGTGAATCAATGCAATCTACAATGAGATGAAGAGAAATGTCTTTCTTATGGATCTTTGGTAGACCATAGAACCACGGTGTTGTTGCAAAATACATTTTGAACTTTTCTATGGTGTCTGCATTTCCTTTATCTTAGAGAAGTTTAGAATAATCTTCAGGTCATGACATTTTCCTGTCTCTAAGTGGGGCCACCACTGAGATTACGGCTCTTCTCAGTGGTGGGGTGAGCCTGCCATTGGGTAGAGCCACTGCTGAGGAGTCACCACAAGAAGGTGAGGATTGAACATTAGGTCAGAAGCCCCTCTTCGGTTCTCCATATTCCTTTAAAGGCTATGTGGAGGTCTCCTCTCAGTTATACAGCTTTGAGCCTTAAGCACTCCTGGGATACGTTCTAAATTCTCTAAATAACTCTAAATAAAAATGCCTGTCACTGATTGGAACCACCACTGAATAAAAATGATCCCTAAGGTTGCTCACACTTGCTGAGTTTAGTGTGACTGATCTGGGAGAATTACCTGAGTTTTTTGGAGACTTCCATTCACTTATATAGTGAAACCAGTCTGGTTAGTGACCCTTCCCATGATGCATAGCATTATACATGTCTGTCATTCGTGAATTTACTTCACGTGCAAACTTTGTTTGCTTACACTTGGATAAAAGATTAAACCAAGAATATAATTTCTTTACATCTTTAATTTATACTATAACCAAGTAGGAAAAACTTTCAATCCATGAGAAACTGCTAGAAAATCCTGTTATACTGAAGAACCAACATTCTCCATAAAAATATTCCACACCTAGTAAAGTCATCTGGCTCTCTCGCTCTGGCCATTTCTGTCATCAATCTCAAGCTAGATAGTCATGACCTTTACTTCAATGACTGTAACCAAGTCTATAATTTAATTTGAGTCTGACTTGCTCATTCCAAGCATGTTGTACCATCATGCGTATTATTATTATTATTATTATGTGACACCTCCAGGAAGTCCAAAGACTCATTGAGGGAGGGCACCGACTCTAAAATCTTATAAATTACTTTAATAACTTATTAACATTAACATTTGATCTCCATGGAGGCTGAGACTCATTGTGGGAGTTACACACTATTGCACATAGTGCTCATCCAACCGTGCCTTAAACTGTGTTAAGTGAATGACGAATTTTATGATTTATTCATGATCTAACATGTATTGTATTTCCTGAGCTAAGTTTGCTCCTACGTAAATTATAAATTAAACACTTACTGTTAAAATTTTATTGATATAATAATTGTTAATTTTTTTAATTATTTATTCTGTATAAATTCTTTATATAACTTGTAAATATATCCTATATCTTTCTGTATGGAAGAGTGATTTTATGTAATTCTTCTGATTAGATTTGATTGGCTGTTGTCAAGGAAACGGAGTTAATTTTAGATAGCGCGTGCGTGGAGCGTGAGCAACGGTATTCGAAGGGAGAAGGAGTTGATATAAGCTGGAGTGGTTAGAACCGGATTTTAGCAGGAAGAATGAAGGTATTTAATTGGAAAACAAAAGTAAAGAGAGGGAAGAAGCTTTGAGGACAGCAAGGAGTGAAGTAAAGGGTGGCAGTAAGAGGATATGGAAAACCTGTAAATAGATTAAGAAAGGACCGGGAAATTAATAGGTAATTTGGAATATTTCTACAGAATTCTAAAATTATGACGAATTCCAATTGTTTTGAGGAAGAATAGTGCAAAGTTGAATTTAATGCATAGAAGAAAATAAGGAATAAGTAGATTACCTAAAATGAGTGCATCAAGACTTATGAAACTCTATGTTTAACATTTCAGTTATTATAGTGAAGATTTCTTTGGAATAGTATTACTTCAAAGTAATAGTTAACTACAGTTTTAAGTGTGCCTAAAGTAAATCCAGTGTGTAAAAGGTGTAACCCAGTAAGAGCAGTCCTTTTTGTATTTCAGTTGAAGAAATAAGAGTTAGTTCCACCTGATATATCTTAACATTAACTGTGGTGTTCTACTAAAAATAGCCAAAGTATGAAGCTTTAGTGTTTCCCTGTTGACATGATAACTGTCTCATAATTAAATTAAGTGTTTGTTGACTAAGAGAGAATTAGAGAATTCTACCTTAAAAATAATTACTGTAAAATTCTGAAACATTGAACTGTGTGAACCATTTTCAATTATTTAGAAGAATATAGAATTGACAGCTGAATGTTTAATGCCTAATGTTTTATGTTTGTTATGAGTATTTGAACTAAGTAGATGTATAAAAGAATTGAATTATCTCATTGAATAGAGACAAGTTGTGATAATAGTATTAAAGCATTGGAGAATAAGATCTGTAAATTTAACTTCGATCTTTAAACCAAACCGAGAGGCTACTAGTGTCTCAGAGATATTTTGAATATTGTTCAATAGATTATCTTGCTTAGGAAATTATGCTTAAATGTACATGTTCTATAACCCTGTATTAATTGTTTATTTCATTGAATTCAATTTGTTGTTTGCCTGATTTTTCTTCATTGCACCGCTCATAAAACTTATTCGAACCTTGCAGAAGCCTTAAATGATAATATTAACCTCGACCTGTATAAAGTGAGATTGCAAAAGTTAGTTGATGATTGATTCCTCTATATTATATAGACTAATCTGAATATAGGGTGGTGCAGTATAATAAATCTCTAGTATAATAAAATAAATAAATCTCTCCCATTCTATGAAAAATTTCTATGTCGACCTGATAACAACCCCCTGACTAGCTTATATGTCTCAGTCATATCACCCCCCCCTTCCTCCTATTCACGAGGCTCTTTAACTTACATTCTCTCAATCTGTCCTCATACACCACATTCCAAAGACCACTGACTACCTTTGTGAATCTTCTCTGGACCCTTCCCAACATATCCTTGTCACCATGAAAACCTGGTGACCAAATCTGAGCACAATAATCCATGTGATGCCTGATCAAGGCCTTATACAATGGAATCATGAGGGTCCTCCACATCATTGCCATTATCTGATGTGATATCTTCAAAACTGGTGCAATGTGGCCCCTGAATTTCAGGTCCTTGTCCACCATCACTCCTAGATCTCTCATCTCCTCTTCTGTTAAAGTTTCCCCACTAAGTGTATACTTTGCATCCCATCGTTGCTTACCAAATCTCAAAACCTTACACTCTGCAACACTGAACTGACAGTTCCACTTACCTGCCCAATCATGCAATCTATTCAAGTCCTCTTGTAAGGCAATAACATCTGCTTGACTCTGCAATGCTCTCTCCAGTTCTGGATCATCTGCAAACAGTTGGATATCACTAATTAAACCCAACCCAATATCATTAACATACAAACTGAACAACAATGGCCCCAAAACTGACCCGTGGCACACTGCTAGTTACCTTTCTCTTTCGGGATACTGCACTCCAATATACAACTTTCTGATACCTATCTGACAGCCAGTCATTGATCCAACTCAGAAATCTCATATCCAATCCCATCTGTTTCAATTTATTTAAGAGTTTGTTGTGTGCAAAATCCAAGTACACCACTGTATATGCATATCCCCCGTTCAAGGTATTTGTCACTTTGTTATAGTATACAAGTAAGTTAGTGAAACAGGATCTCCCCCTTAACAAATCTATGCTGATATGATAACCACAGAGAATACTGCTATTATCAACCCATTTCTGTATCCTAATTCTCACCAATCTCTCCAGGACCTTCACCATACCTCCAGATATACACACTGGCCTAAAATTTGAAGTTACAACCTTATCGCCACTTTTATGCAGTGGAACAATTTTACCCTCCTTCCACTCCCTTGGAACTTGTGCTGTTGTAAGACTCATATTAAACAGAGACATGCTACTTCTCTTAAGATGTGTGGTGACATGTCATCAAATCCTATTGCCTTATTGACATAAAGTTTATATATTTCCTCAAATACCTTCTGCTCACTCACAATTAAGCCATCCTCTCCTATGTCCTCTACTCCTAAGTTCCTCATGATTCCACCCTGATGAGGATGTAACACGCTTATAAATTGAAATCTAGGGTTTTTGATGGAAGTTTTTTCAGTTGGCTATGCTACCAATTACATATTTGGTTTAATCCTTTATTCAAGTGTAAGCAAACAAAGTTTGTACCTGAAATATTTTCAGGACTGGGGAAACTCGTGGTAAAGGTGGTATAAGTTCTGATCACTTGCCTTAGTATCCTATAATGCAAAGCACATATCCTTATGGGTATGTAAAATGTTGTGCATTGTGGAAAGGATCACTACCCAGATCGGTTTCCCTGTTGAAGTGCAGGGTTACCTCTCCAAAAACTCGTGAGATCCCCCACCCTCAGGTTACCAAACAATGAGTGACCCAAAGGATCTAAAACTCAGCGTTGTTCCCCTCAGTAACAGGCTCACCCCATCACCGAGAAGAACTCTCAGTGTTTGGCTCTACCCGGTGGCAGGCTCACCCCACCAGTGAGCAGAACTGCTCATATTCCATCTGAGGGGTAACAGCAACAGCCGTGCCTCAGTTAACTTCATGGGCTACAGCATTACCCCCTCTACCTGGGTAACAGCAGCAACAGCAAGCCTCAGTTAGAACTTCATTGGCTACAGTATTGCCATCCATCACCCAAGCTTCCAACTGGTTTCAACCCTTAGGGATCTAGTCAGTGTCAGCCAGACCCAGAGGTGGTGATACTAAGGTGGAAGTAATGCAAAAGTCATATCACCAATATACCAGTTGCCAAAAGGTGTCAACACCTTATTATTAAAATTCTCTGGATTACACGTTGTTTATGGAAATTTTTTTCACTTCACTATGCTACCAATTACACATCTGGTTTAATCCTTTATCCAAGTGTAAGCAAACAAAGTTTGCACCTGAAATATTTTCAGGACTGGAGCAACTCGTGGTAAAGGTGTATAAGTTCTGATCACTTGCCTTAGTATCCCATAATGCAAAGCACATATCCTTATGGGTATGTAAAATGTTATGCATTATGGAAAGGACAGCTACCCAGACCAGTTTCGACCTTTATTGAGGTCTCGTCAGTGGGAGCTAGACCCAGAGGTGGTGATACTAAGGTGGAAGTAATGCAAAAGTTACATCACCATATATCAGTTGTCAAAAGGTGTCAACACCTTATTATTAAAATTCTCTGGATTAGATAGTTGATGGAAGTTTTTTCACTTGGCTATGCTACCAATCACATATTTGTAATTGGTAACATAGCCAAGTACTTTCTTCTTCCAGATTTCATGTTTAATTACATATTTGGTTTAATCCTTTATCCAAGTGTAAGCAAACAAAGTTTGCACCTGAAATATTTTCAGGACCGGGCAACTCGTGGACTTTTGCTTTACTTCTACCTTAGTATCACCACCTCTGGGTGTAGCTCCCACTGATGAGACCTCAATAAAGGTCGAAACCTGTTGATTGCTACCTGTCTGGGTAGCAATCCTTTCCATAATGCATAGCATTTTACATACCCATAAGGATATGTGCTTTGCATTATGATACTAAGGCAAGTGATCAGAACTTATACCACCTTTACCACAAGTTGCCCCCAGTCCTGAAAATATTTCAGGCACAAACTTTGTTTGCTTACACTTGGATAAAGGATTAAACCTTTATCCAAATATGTAATTGGTCTCTAGGTTTTTCTTTGCCTGATTTGCCAATTTCTGAAAATGGGTCACTCTCCTGGCTTGTTCTTTATACTCTTCATGTGACTGATTATTACCATTATTCATCTTGAACTTTCTTTTTCCAGATTTCATGTTTAAACTCCACATTCATCCATTTTACACCATTTATGAGCCTTCTGGCCTTCGGAATACAGTCGTACATTGATGCTGTTATGTATTTCTTTGTCAGTTCCCATGCAGCATTTATTTCCTTACCATTCAACTTCTAATTCCATGTTATAGCTCCAAGCTGTCTCCTAAGTTCATCATAATCACCAGCCTTATAATTCCACATATATCCTTTCCTCACAAAAGTCTGCATACGTCTAGCCATAACACAGGTGATTACTTCCTGATCTCTTTCACTAACTGGAGGTGAAACCATTTCATTACTGAAACCACTTCATCCCCTTTATTCTTGATACTTCTGGCATTTGTAAACAAACAGCAGTTCATTTTTAGGCCTATAGCCAGTCCTATCCAAGTCATGTGTTGGTTGTGATTTCTCCACTACATCTGTCCAATCACCTTCAACACCACTTACCACATACATCTCCCCAGTCTCAACTTCTCCACCCACATCGCAATATACTCCATCTTCATACACACATTCACTGCCACTTTCAACATTCACTCTCTCTATGCCACATCTCCCTGTCCACCTGAGCTCCCCCTGTTTCCCTGTTCCTCTTGTATTCCTGTTCTCTATTCCTCTCTCATGCTACTACTGTTTCCACTGTCAAGCACTTCTGTCTCTTCAGTACTATTTTCCTGATTTTTCTTTTCATCTCTTTCTTCTGAACTCTGGCATACATCACACACTATACTTTCAGCCAGCAACACTTTTTCCAGCACACTCACTCCAAACCCATTTAACTCAGTCCAATCCCACCTGTATAATTTCATTTTACCCTCAAACACATGCCATACATCCACAAACTCCACTCCCTTCTCCTCACACACCTCCGCTAGCATACCATTCATGATTTCAGTTCTCCATTGCAACTCATCATTGTCATATCTAGGTAACACACTGAAAACCTTTTCTAATACACTGTTATCTTTCACTCTTCTCAATAGTCTCCTGATATTCATTCTCACATCCTTCTTATGCCCACTTAGATCATTTGTTCCTACAATCACAACTAACTCTCTTGCTCATTTCTTCCTCATGTCCAACACCTTAACTATCATAGTCATTCTCTCACCCGGAGAGAAGACCTTATGGACCCTGTCAGTAACTAGTCCTCTAATTACAGAGTCTCCATATACTATCCTGGAATCACTTGTCACTTCCTTTACTCTTTTTTCTTTCATTCTGTTCTCTTGCACACTTTCATTAGTTTCCACTAGACGTCTAACATCACTCCACATATTCTTCATTTCATTTTTCATTTCCAAAACTGTTTCATTAAATCTTGCATTCTGATAATTTCACTCTCTATCTCGCTACCTCTCATTTGGCCGCACTTTACTTCCACTTCCTCATTCATACTTTCTTTCATTCTAGCTTAGATGAGTAAGTCAAACATGAATTAAACTATAGAGAATATATCATAGATATAATTCTTAAACTAATGACAAATAGTTGAGAAGTCATGGGAATATGTATTTAAGATTTGTGGAAAAGGCATACAACAACAACAAGGTGTCCAGAGAAAAATCTTTAAAAACACTACAATTATATGGGATAAAGAGAACATTATGCAGAGCAATACATATTCTGTATTTAAATTGTAAGTCAGCAGTTAGAATTGATGGGAATATAGAAAGATAGTTTGATGTAAAATCAGGTGTAAGACAAGAATGCACATTACCTCTACTCTTATTCATTATCTATATGGATCATATTATGAAAGATAGGTGGCACTGAACCTGATATTAGGTATATAGTACCTATGTAGTACAAGTCTCCAGGATTCTGCAACTGAATTGAATAATAGCTGTAACAAATTTGGCATGAAAATCAGCAATAAAAAGACCAAGACTACTAAAACAGGCTGAAACATTGAACACATCAACTACATTCTGAATGGAGACTCCATAGAACAAATAAAATATTTCAACTATTTAGGCACAGGTTAGTGAAGATGGCAAATTAAATTTGGAAACAAACAACAGACTAGACAAAGCTGGTATGTTGGGAAGCCAGCTAAATAAATTATATGGAATAAGAGACAAATTAGCCAAAACACTAAACGAGCATAATATAAGATGGTATTCAAACCAATTTTAAGTTATGTTGCGTTAGAAATAAAGCACTTGATCAAAGATTAGAGACCACAGGTATGAGAGTTCTGAGAAAGATTAGGAGTGAATAGATAGCAGCAAATGCATATTAAAAATGATATTAGAAAGGAATTCGAAACTATTAGCATTTAAGAATGTGTAAGCAGAGCTAATCTAAAGTGGTATGGCCACTTGAATGAGTAAGGAAAGGTTAGCAAAACAGGTGTTTGATACCAAGATGGCAGGAAAGAGACCCAGAGGAAGACCAAGGTCTAGGTGGATTGATTCAGTCAGTACCTTAGAAGAACAAAATGTTAGATATGACAATATTAAAATGCTGACAAATAATAGACTAATTTAAAGAAAAATTGTTGATAGGAAGATTAATTAATAATGTAAGCTTATTCATGTAGTGCTCATAGTAGCCTGAATACACCTTGAGGGTACATATCAGGAAATTGATAATGATGATTTGCTCATTTATTTTGTGTTCTGACCAGAATTTATTTTTTCTTAAGCATTTCATTTTGAATGGTTTAATTTTTTGCATTTCTTTCTGACTGAATCCTCATGCATCAACTACATATGTTAACATATGTATAATTATTATTATTATTAAGGACTCCATGGAATCAAAAGACTCATTGTGGGATGTTCTTCCTAGGAAACACAAAGTCTGTACCACTCCTTGAACTCATTGACCATTCTTGCTCTCACCACTCTATCAGGCAATGCATTCCATGGTTCAACCACCCTTCATACAAAGAAACCACTCCTCACCCTCTTGCTCACAGCTTCCTTTTGCAACTTCCAGGAATGGCCCCTTGTCATCGCTCCTTCCCGCTGTTCCACCAAGCAAAAGAACTCCCCAGTGTCAACCCTGTAACTACCTCTCAACAATTATTTTATAATTTAATAATATTATAATAATTTTTTGGCATTGGGTGGCTCATCCTGGCCAAAGGTTATTGGCATTAGTGAGACATGGCTAACAAAAGATAGACTTTTGTTAGTCATCGAGTCTTGATAGATTTTGTGTTTCTTAGGAAGGACCACCCACGATGAGTCTTTTGACTCCATGGAGGCCTGAATAATAATAATAATAATAATAATAATAATTAGTAGGATAAAATATGAAGGGTATAGTGTGTTCAGGGAGGAATAGAGAGGGGGAGGGAGGAGTATTATTGTTGATAGCCGATGAACTGCATCTAAAGAGAGTAAAAGTTCAACTGCAGGCCAGTGAAAATAGCACATTTTAGGCTATCTGGTGTGAGATAGATGCCAGTGGAACAAAATATAGAGTTGGATACTTCTATAGACCAGGGGATGGAAAAAGATGATGGAGATAGTATGTAACAGCAAATAGACTCAATGAGTGGAGGACAGCTAATTATTATGGGTGATTTCAACTATGGGACCACAGATTGGAAGGAGGAGAGGACACAAGAATTTATGCAGCTATTAAGAGATAATTACCTGAGACAGCATGTGATGGAATATACCAGGGGTTCAATAGTGCTCAATCCGGTAATTGCATCTGAGACTGTCTATAACAAATATGAACATGTTGCCACCAACTGGTGAGAGCGATCATATGGTCTTGACCTGGGAGGTGGCTAAATGTGTGGAATTTTCAGTTAAGACGGAGTATATGTGGAATGACAAGGCTGGTATGTATGACAAGCTTAGGAGATTGCTTTGATAAGTGCCATGCACTATCAACATCCAGCCCTTTCAGTTTTACATGCCATGTAAAACTGAAAGGTAATGGAACTGCATACCCAGTCAGAAGAGTAAATCAAGTGGGAGTTGAATGGATGAATATCATCATTAAGCTGGGGCTGCAAAAAAAAGAAACAACTGTGGAGGGAATTTAAGCAGAAAGGTGACAAGCAGGCACATGAACAGTATAAGACACAGGACAGAAGGGTAACTAGTGTGGTAAGAAAAGCCAAAGCAGATTATAAAAGGAAGTCAGCAATGCAGACTAAAGAGAATCCCAAATTGATTTTTCAATATGCTGCAAGTAAAAGAATGAATATATTTGGTAGTATGATTTTAATGAATGTCGATGGTAGGGAGGTAACTGAATCAGTCAAAATAGTAGTGATCGAAATAGTATATCATCCAGGTGGTGATATTGCAGGAACAAAAGAGCCAGAGGCTTATATGGGAACTGAGGTAAAGGAAACAGAGCTACATAGCATATTACAGAACCTTAATATGATACAGCTGCAGGAGTAGATGATATACCAGCTCAAGTTTTATGTAGAGTGGCGAGGGAATTGTCAGTGCCCTTGACCATATTGTCAAAGGTCAATTGTCAAAGAGGGAAAAATAGTTCCATTGCATAAAGGAGGCTCCAAGACCAATCTAGCAAATTACTGACCGATCAGCATATCAAGAGTTGTTGTCAAAGTATTAAAGAAGTTGGTCAAGAGCAAAATACAGGAATGAATAGATAGAAATGGGATACTGTATGGGGAGCAGAATAGTTTATTGAAAGGTTGGTTCTGTTTTAGGACTGCTACTGTTTATTTTGTTCATTAACAATATAGGAAAGGGCCTGAGAGGAACTGTTCAATTGTTTGCTGATGATGCAAAGTTGGGTAGAGCAATGGTTAATACAGGCGATGTCGAAATTTTGCAGGATGATTTGATTAGATTGGCAGACTGTGCAAAGGAGAATGGATGTCAGTTTAATGTGGCAAAGTGTAAAATCATGCATTTTGGGGTGAAAGGATTACCAGCCGTATACCATATTGATGGAACTGTAATCCAGGAAATTGAAGAAGCCAGAGCTTTGGGAGTGTTGGTGGATAAGTTGTTAAAGTTTAGAGGGCACACAGCAAAAGTCTCTAAAGGAGCTCATCAGATCACCAGGTTACTGAAGAATACTTTGGCAGGTTATTGTTCCTCTTTATCGAGCCTTGATAAGACCCCATCTTGACTACTGCATGCAGATCTAGGCACCAGGGTTTGTTGGTGATAAGGAGGAGGTGGAAAGGATCCAGAGGCAAGTGACCAAGTTGGTAACAGGTCTATAGAATGAACCTCACGAGAACAGGTCAAAGATTTGTGGGTTACAAAAACTGGTTGATAGGTGGAAAAGGGATGATATGATCGAGACATACAAATTACCGAAAGGTTTTTTACAAGATTAATTCAGAGGAAATTTTTCAGAACAGGTCTGGTGGTGGGAGAACTAGAGTCAATCCATGGAAACTGAGTAAGAGTGTAGTTAGCAAGGGTGTCAGAACTAAGTTTTTTGTTTAGAGAGTGGTGAATGAGTGGAATTGGTTGCAAGGTTCTGTTGTGGGTGCCATGACTGCGAATGAGTTCAATGCAGAGTATGATAGATTATTATTATTATTTTTATTATTATTTGACACCTCCAGGGAGTCCATAGACTCATCGAGGGAGGGCACCTACTCTACTAATCTCCATCTCCACCATTCAACCTCATCCGCATCATCTACACCAACGCCATCTACTGTTCACCACTAGTATTTTCACAGACAATCACAAACATCCATGCTCACGTCAGGATTCGAACCTGCAGCCTTTTGGCTGGAGAGTGGATATGCCAACTAGGCCGGCAAACCAGATACTGCACAAATGTTGGTTAGTTCCTAACATGATGTTTGGGCCTCCCTCAATAAGTCTAGAGACTACTTGGAGCTGCCCGTAATAATAATAATGATTTTATACAGTTTTAGTTTGAGAGGTTTTTGAAATGGTGTTATTTTTCCATATTTGTTTTAAATGTATTCATATTAAATCATCCAGTCTGTATTTCTTTGTTCTATGTTGTTGAGGTTATACATAATTAGACTGCCAAGACATGTAAATTCTTTACCTGTTCAAGTATGTGATTTTCTAAGTTTACTGACAATTTTTTTCCTCATCACTTTCTATTTTCATTGATTTTGTTTTGCTTAAATTGATTTTCATTCCAAACGTTTTTCAGTTTTAATTAATTTAAAATTTTTATTGTACTTTCTAACTGTGCTCTAGATTCTGTGAAAATAATATCATTTGCATATTTAATATGACTGACATTCATGAGACTAGGCAACCCTGCATAACTTCTTTTTCTGTTTAGAATTTGTCTATTTTTATTTTATTAAATTTAACAGTTCCTTTGGTATCTTTATAATAATTTGTAATCAAGATTTGCATTTGATTTTAAGATGATTAACATTTTATTGCTGTCAATGGAATGAAATGCTTCTTTTGAAGTCAATAAAACTGCACTATAAATAGGTAAGTTATATGTCCAGTACTTTTCAGCCATGCTATTAACTCTAAAAATATGGTCTATAGTAGGCCTTCTAAGTCTGAAGCTTCTCATGCTTCATTCATTAAAGTCTGAATTCTATTTTATACAACGCATGTGAAGATTTTATTACTGTGACTTAACAATGTTATGGGTCTATAATTTTAACACCTTCTTTCTTGAAAATTAGTATAACTAAGATTATCTTCCAGTCATCAGGAATTTCACCAATATATACTATTTTGTTAAAAAGTTCAAGAAAGCAACTGATGACTGCTATGCTACCAGAATTCCACAGTTCAATAAGAAGTTCATCAAAACCTAGTGATTTAGATAAGTTCATTTGGCTTATTGCGTTCAAAACTTCTTTTATTTTAGATGGTGCTCTTTCTTATTCTGCCTCTTTATTTGTGTTTTAACAGCCTTCTTCTATCTGGAATAGTATCTGGTAATATTCTTTCTTGGAATATTACCAGATGGACAGATAAAATAAATAATGAAGAGGTCTTAAAAAGAGTAGAGAAAGAAAAGAATCTGTTAAAAAGGATAAAAAGAAGAAAGGGAAATTGGATTGGACATATCCTGAGAGGAAATGGAATAATTAAAGATGTGTGAAGAAAAAATAGAAGGAAAAAGATCTAGAGAAAGAGTGAAGGAAACAATCCTAGATGACATGCTGAATGGAGACAGATACACAACCTTGAAAGAGAAGGCTAAGAACAGAAGAAAGTGGAAAGTTTTTGCTACTAAAAGAAGAACCTGCTTAATTGCAGAATACCTAAGAAGAAGAATATTCTTTCCAATTACACACACATACTGCTTGGAAATAAGTCAACAGACACTGTAGTGTAAGGAACAAACAGGCATGGTGCCCACCTTAGTAAGATGTAGGACTGCCTTTTGCTGCAATGACTGCAGCAATCCTATGGGTGTATACTTTCCACAAGCATATGATAGTGATCAATGGGAATTTTGGACCATTCTTCCTGTAGGAATATAATGAAGTCCTGGACTGTTGTAGGACAGACATCCCTTTACCTCACCCTTTGCTCCAGTTCATCCCACAGATGAACTGGAGTGTCAAGTGAGGTCAATAGGTTTGAGATTAGGTGTGGAGGCTAGTCAAGTGTGGTGAGGTTCGTGTCCAAAACCACACAATTACAGCAGCAGCAGCCGTATGACACAGTGCACTGTGTTGCTGAAATAGACAATGGTCCATTGATATGCCACAAAATAGGTAGCAGTGCATTGTCTAGAATGTGCTGATACATCTTGGAGTTCAGTGTTCATAGCACCACAAACAGAAGTCCAAAAGCCAGACCAGGAAAAACAGTATTATACCATTACACTGCCACCTCTGAATTTCATAGTTAGGTTTATGCACTCTGGTAAAATTGATCCATCACACCCATCCATCTGCTCGGTATATGGTGTAGCATGGTTCGTCATGCTACATACGACGAATGGCGGTTTTAAAATATTATTCTTGGTAACATCCCATGGTCAGGTTTGTTGAGTGTTATGGGTTTTCAAAGCTTCCACGTCCCACTGTACATGCCCTTTGCACCGCTGAAGATGACACCGCATGTTGGTTTACATAATGTGGCGTGTGTATATCACTGTCCTACCATGGAAAGCCGTGTTGTGAGCATTGATTCTAAATGTTTTTGTGCACATTTTTTGGAACTCCACATTGAACATGTCAGCTGACAAATGGCAGTTTTTACATTAGCACCCTATGATCACGTTCGGCAAATGTGGTGGGTCATCTGCTGCAGATAGTCAACTCCCTGTGTTTCCATCTCAGCATGGTATCACTGATAATTGATCTGGGATGATCTAATCTGTCACCTTTTTTTTTTTGAGCTTTATCAGTACCTTCACACAGTCTTTTCACCTGAACACAGTTGTACTGACTTGGAAGCATCATATTCCTCGATGCGCTCAAGAATAGTTTCTACAAAAACATGACTCATTACTTGGCGTGGGCAGGATGTACCTTATTCATGGGATCGGTAGTGCACTCAGGATTTAATCTTGGGGGAGGGGGCGGAATTGAGTAGACGATTTGAGATTATATACTACGCAGATACAACCTATGACTTAGCATCTGTAATGATTGCTAATTCATAAGTAGTACAGAAATAGAAGACACGACACGACATAAATAAAAAAATGAATTTTAATTATGAAAAAAAAATTTTGGAAAATTTTCTAGTGTTTTTTCCTTTTTCTTTGGGGGGGGACAGGGCCCCTTTCCCCCCTCTGGGTGCGCCACTGCATGGGGTGTCCATTGACTTCTTTTCAAGCAGTGTTGTGTGTGTGTGTGTGTGTATATATATATATATATGGGATGGCCCAAATAAAATGTTAATGTTTAAAGAATATAATTTAAAAATAGTGTCCCTATCTGCAAAATTGCAAAACGCTACTTTACAAAGACAAAGAACATCATTGGATGAGCCAATGGCACGTTTAAACCAATTTTAAATCATAGTTCATATCAATACTTGAAAGTTTATATTAGCAAATACATCCCCACCCCCTCCGAACATTGTTGAATATTTTTCAGTTCTGCGCCTCCAAGTGATTAGAAGTCTGAGAAACTGGTAGCTAATTTGTAAAACGTAGTAAATTTTAATGAATTATTAACGATTATACAAACTGAGTTCCACGTTTAGCTAACTCACTTATAATTCCATGTTCCATCGTGACCAACAGAGTAGCAGACGAAAAGGAGGGATTTTCAAAGTGTGATCCGAAAAACACAGTTCTTCATTAAAGAGTTCCTAATATATATATATATATATATATATATATATATATATATATATATATATTTTTTTTTTTTTTTTTTTTTGTCTTCTGGGATCATTGAGAATAACCCTTGTATCGAAATAATAGTTAAAAGTTTACATTCTTTCAAGTGGATAATATCTCGAAACAAGTACTTAAAAAAATTTAACATTCAAAAAGCCGATATCACAGTCTGCAAATAAACAGAATTCCAAATTCGGTACAAAGACGCCAATTTGCTGTTACAAAAGAAATATGCGAAAATTTACTTGAGCATATATCAAAGTTTGCATGTTTCATTCTGGAAGTAAAATGACAAGTAAACTTCGTTCGTTAAGATTAAAGAAAGAGTTTTATATAATATCAATAGACAGAATTAATAATATTTAACAATCAATAAAGAATATTCAAGTATTAAACATTGGTAACTTTCGCTTAGAGGAATAACAAATAACTATGAGTTGATGGGGAAGTGGGTGTATTATTATTATGTGACACCTCCAGGGAATCCAAAGGCTCATCGAGGGAGAGTGTGCCAACAGCATCGAACGATTGAGCTCCGTCCATCTACTAACCGCGCTTAAACTTGCTTAAGCCATTAGTAGCAGAGGCTCTACCAATCGACCAACCTTTGCTGGCATATGTAGGTCAAATTGCATCATGAAACTATCAACAGCATCTGCAGCCGGGATTATTAAGAATCTTTTCTGCTTCTCCATGACTGCACTGTGACACCTTGAGAAAAAAGTATGTGTGTGTGTGTGTATACACTGTTTGGAAAGAAGTCAACGGACACCATAGTGTGAGGAACAAGCAGCTATGGCGCCCATCTTAATAAGATGTAGGACCTATCGCTACGATTACTGCAGCAGTCCTAAGGGCATACTTTCCACAAGCGTATGATAGCGATCAATGAGAATTTTTGACATTCTTCCTAGATGCATATGAGGAAGTCTTTGACTGTTGTGGGCCTCACCTGACGCTCCAGTTCATCCTAACAGATGTTCAAGAGGGTTGAGATAACGGCACTGTGGAGACAGGTCAAGTGTGGGTGACGTTCATGTCCACAGACCACACAGTCACAGTAGAAGTCATATGGCATCGTGCATTGTCTTGCTTAACGGACAATACTCAGTTCCGCACAAGCGCAACAAAGTTCGAAGCATTGCATTATTCAGAATGTTCAGATACCTCTCGGGGTCAATATTATTGGCACTACACACAGAGGACTAAGGACAAATCAGGAAAAACAGGACCATACCATCACATCGCCAGGTCCGAATTTTACAATTGGGGTAACGCACTCTGGTAAGAGAAGTTCATTGGGCATCTGTCACATCCACAACCGTGCATCTGCTCATTCTTTGCTTCATAACAGAGCTTTCTAGACTTCGACGTCCTACTATCACGTTATTAACACCACTGAAAATTACGCTACACGTTGGTTCGGGTTATGTAGGGCTTGTATGTTCTGGTCCTAACATGACCCGAACCAACATTGTGCTATTCAGTTCTGGATGTTTTAGTGCAAATTCGATTTCAGTCAATTCACGGAACTCTGCGTAAAACGTGTCACCCGACGAATGGCGGTTTTAAAATATTATTCTTGCTAACACCCTATGGTCAAGTTCGATGAGTGTTGTGCGTCGTACACTGCAAATAGTGACTTCCTGCATTTCCATCTCAGTACAGTATCACTGATTGTTGACCTGGGATGTCCCAATATGTCAACAATTTGTGAACAGATAGGCCTGCAACATAGTATGCCTATCACAACGCCTCATCCAAACTGCATCAGTTTCCTTCTTACAGCTATTTCATGGGTCCACAATGCAATGACTTCGGAACATCATATTCCTTCAATTTATGCCACCTACAAGCACCTGATTCGTTACATCACACAGGCATGATGCACCTGGCCCTTGAGGACGTCCGTTGACTTTTTCTAAACAGTGTATATTGTGATTTAAGTGAAATATCAGAAGATGTTCTGTGGTGTCTCCTGCGCTTACACTATTGCTTGATAGTCTTCAACCCCTGTACCCTGTAGCCAGTATCATACGAACTATTCGGTACTAGAGAAGTTGCTAATGTTGCCAGTGGCAGGAAAATTTTCCGCAAAAAAAAACCTACATAGATAGGCTGATGACTTATTAATCCACCAAATAAATAGCTTTAAATAGCTCATTAGTACCATAATAACGCTCTGCCATTCAAAAAAAACCATTATCAGTTCGATTCTAATCGATGACTAGAGAAACCTTTTCTAACCCTTATTTTCGATCGGTTCCCAAGTCAGTCGATTATTTACGAATATTAGGTTTTCTCTCTCGATAACCCTGGTTTTTCTTCTCGTAAAGTGAAGAAAATCAACCTTAGAATACACAGTATGTCAGACAAAGAATATACTGTGTTAGTGTTTGGGACGATGAGATGACAGTACTTGTCATTCTGCCTCTCCTCACAGGGATTTACTTCACAATTAGTGATAGTCTTATCTCGGCTATCTCTGTTGGCTACTGGTGCAGATTTAACCTACCCCCACTCTCTAAAAGTTATGTAGCAGCTGAAATGGCCTCTATTCTTGAGACACAATTGTGACATTAAAATAAGAATTATAAAGTCGTTAACACAAGAATATTTTAATGTTTGCCAAATATTTCAGTCTGAAACTAACAGACTATCCTCAGTGGCTTGATAGCAACAATTTTTACGAGGTGGAATACAAACAATTGATCATTCAAATGTAGAACGAGCAGAGTGGTGTTGCATTGCTAAGCATTAAGAGAGGAAAATTTCATCAGAGTGTTGAATAAATTATAGTTATTAATTCACAATTTCATATAACAATCTTACTTTATAAATTCAGTTAAAGATAAAATTAGGACTAATGTAAGAATTAAAGGTCTCAAAATTCTTACATTAGTCTAATGTTATGTTTAATTAATTTTATAAATTAAGATTGTTACATGAAATTGTGAATTAACACCTATAATTTATTCATCACTCTGATGAACTTTAATGCTTAGCATTGTAACATCACTCAGTTCTACTTTTAGATGATCAATTGTTGTTGTATTCCACCTTGTAAAATCTGTTCCTATCAAGCCACTGAGGATAATCCGTTAGTTTCTGACTGAAATATTTGGCAAACATTAAAATATTCTTGTGATAACGTGTTTATAATTCTTAAAATGGTCTCGCTACTCTTTAATGCTAATTAAGACCATTAAAAGCCTTTAATGGCATTAATTACACTATACAAGTAATGCTGTAATAATATTAATTTGTATGTGACATAATAACAGTATTGCAGTTGTATATTGACAATATCATTCATTCCCGGGGCAGAGCTGACTACTACCGGGTGCGTCCCCAGGTGGCGGATCGGGGAACAGCCTTCAGATATGGAGGTTAGCTGCGATATAAGCAGAGCAATCTGGCGAATAAGCAGCCGTGGACCAACAGCGACTGAGCTATCAGAGCGTGGGGGAGCAGAAGTGGTAACTCTGTCTCACTTAAAACCTCACAAAGCCCAATGACAATTCGGTGACATGGTGAGTAGTGCCGCCATTAAATAAGTACCTACTGGGGTCACCGCCCCTGACATTGGGAAGCAGCATTGTCAGTACTGACACAAGGTTGAAGCCAAATGATGACGGAAAAACTTGTGATCAGAGATTTGCAGATGGCAATATGATTATATTGTGTACGTCTGTAATACTGCGGAGCAGAAAGCAAATGGAGAAACTACTGCTCTACCTTATCTCCAGAACAACCACCATGGCGAGCAAACCCTTACAATTGGCCCCAAGTTCCCGGCGTCCCTTAAATGGGACAGGGGTGCGAAGAATCTCCGGGCTCAAAATGGTGTCCACTTTTAAAATTGCAACTTGGAATGTCAGAACTCTCTATGAAGCTGGCAAATTAAGAAATGCCACAAGAGAAATTTTGGTAGGAAGAATTGGCAAAGGAACTAGAGGAAGAAAAAGAATATCATGGTTTGACAACATCAAGACGTGGACAGGAAAGAGCAGTGCACAACTGCTCAGATTAACACAAGAGCGCAGTTTGTTCGCCAAGATGGTCGCTGAACTTAGATAGAAGATAGCACAATAAGAAGAAGAAGAAGATTATTGTTATTAGTATTCTTAATTTCATCAATGGAAATGTAAACCATCTACTCAATATATATCACACCTCTCCTTGAACCTATTAACATACAATGCACTCACAATTACATCTGGTAATTACCACTCTCCAGGTGAAAAATCTACTCCTCACACCAATACTAACTACGCTATTACTCATCTTCCAGGGATGACATCTTTTGCTTCCTCAACTGCTCAAAATTGAGAATTCCTCTACAAAAAATCTTGTAAATCCCTTTAAGTAACTTAAATGTTTTATCATATACCTACTATTTCATATGTCAATCAATATCTTCAGCACACAAAACCTCATCTTTACTTCTTAATGTGTTCTCAACAACCAAGTAAAAAAGGAGATACCATGGCAACCTTTGCAATATGCCTTTAAACATCAACGCAGTATCTACTACCATCGCCAAATCCCTACTTTCATCTGTTTTCTAGAGCATAGTTCCATCAATGTAGTGCACCGCTTGTAAATTATTTATCCAAAAATACGTAACTCACATTTCTCCACATTGATCTGATATCCATTATCTTTTGCTCATACTGACAGCCAATTTATCTAAATCATCCTGCAAGCTCTCCACATCACCTTGATTAACTATTCCTCTAAAAAATATTGCATCATGAGCAACAGAATCTTTCCCTTCAGATTACTTCATATAATTTATGTACAGACTAAGGATTACCCCTAGCACAGAAACTTACACCAATATGCACCAGCTTCCCCTGGATTCTATTAATCCATAAAGAAATTGCAGTACCAGCCAAACAGACACCCTCATATCGACATATTATTATTATTATTATTATTATTATTATTATTATTATTATTATGTGACACCTCCAAGGAGTCCAAATACTCATCGAGGGAGAGTTTGCCAACAGCATCGAACGATTGATCCCTTCTAACTACTAACCGCGCTCAAATTTGCTTAACTTTTTGCAAGGCATTAGTAACAGAGGCTCTACTAATCGACCAAACTTTTCTGGCGACGTCATTTGTTCTAATTTGTGTAACAGAATTTCATGTGGTATTCTAAAATTCCCATGGAAAATCCATCAGAATCATGGTGTATTCATTCCATTGATCCAAATCACTCGTCACTATATTATAAAATGCTAATAAATTACTGAGACATGACAGACCCTTTGAAAGGCCATGTTGCCTCTTATAGAATATCATACTCTTATCCACTCATTCTGAAATACCGAATTATCTTCTTGAATAGCTTTCCCAGTAATGTTACCATCACTAGTGATATACTCATTGGTCTATAATTTGCTACTACAGGTCAGAGCCTCCCCTTATGAAAAAGAACTATTTTTTCCACTTTCCACTCAGAATTGACGCTTCAATCAATGAGCCTATTCAGAGACATTTTCAGAGTTCTTGCCTTCTCGTAACACGTTAGCTGATATCCCAGCTAACTTCACAGCTCTATTTACATAGAGATTCTACATTATCCGAAGACTCTCAATTCATCCACCTCTGTTACCATACCAGTCCCTGTCACATATGTAACAGCAGTAACCTCACTCGGATGATATTCTTATTACTAAGATAGACGACCTCTGGAGTCTCAGGTACTCATCGATGGAAGCCACATAGCACGCACCAGCTATCATACTTGTTCTTGAATTCATTCACACTGTTTACACACACACACAACATCCAATGATAATTCATTACTATCACGCGCCAACCTCTAAGAGAAAAATTAAGCCCTATTTCCCTTCTTAGCGGCATTCATTCTCAGCTTCCAAGAATGCCCTCTTTTCCTTCCCCACCTCCATAAGTCGCAAAATTCCAATCTTAATCATATCACCCTCTCTTCCTCCTGCTTGAGGGTCTGCAGTTTTCATATTCTCAATACCTCTTCATAATGAGCATTTCACAATTCTGATATCATTTTTAAAACTCACCTTTGCATGCTCTTCAACATATCAGAAACACAACGGAAACCAGGAGACCAGATCTGCGCAAAATAATCCAAGTGGGGTCTTATCAAGGCAATTATCTTTTGAGTTGTATTTGCAGTCGTTGCTACATGGCCTCGGAACTTCAACTTCCGATCTACTAACGCTCCAAGATCCCTAGCCTCATCAGTTTCTTCAAGCATAATCCTAACAATATAATACGATTTTGGATATCAATCACGCCGAAGGAAATGATTTTACACTTGCTAACAATGAACTGACATCCATTTTTACCATGCCCATAGTTCCGATCCATTCAAATCATTCTACAATAACTGAATATCATCAGCATTCCTGATTACCCTACCTATCTCTACATCATCATCATCATGATATGAATAAAAAATTAAAGCTGTATGTCGCTTTTACTGCAATATGGATATAATAAAAAAAGTACTAGAAGGATTTATTCTAGCCACTTAAAAAAAGGCATTACAAACTACTGCAACCAAAGCAATGATTTTGAAGCATCAGTAATAACAGCAAATACAGATCATACGATCACAGAAATTAGACTGTGGAGTGTCTAATCAGTGCCTGCAGCAAGATAGCTCAAACTGTTTATAAATGCCACCATGATCAAGTGGCGAAAATAATTCATTAGCATGTATGAAAAAAATTTGGTTTTTATACTTCTGATAAGTGGTAACAGCATAAAATGAAAACAGTATTAGAAAAAGAAGTAGCAATAATTCACTGAGACTTTACAATGTAAACTGATGTGGCCTTTGGAACAGCATAGACCTAATATCACAATTCTTGAACATCCACAAGTTTGAATTATTTACATCTGACTGCTAAGTGAAAAGATCATCAAGAAAGAAAGGGAAAAGTTACTAAATATCGAAATCTCGCAATAGAGGTGGCCTGGCTGTGGCTTAAACACACGAAAGACACTGCAACAGTTATCGGTGCAGTTTCAATGAAGCTATCCAGTTATTTACAAGTATTGAACATAAAAAAAAAATAATAAATAATAAAAATAAAAAACTAACGCATTTTTGTTCCCTATAGGGAGTAGATGAGGACATTTTTAAGCCCTCTCTAACTTTTGGAGACTGAGTGGGCAGTTCAATCTCCACTGGTAGCCAATCAGAGATAGCTTGCCCAAGGCTATCACTAATTAAGAGGCACGCAGTGAAGAAGAGCGGCTAGTAAGTGCCGCAATCTGGTGGTCCCTGACCCTAATATAATATATTTAATGTCCGAAAATAGTGTGGATTCGGCGGCCGATTTTCTTGAGTTTACGTGAAGGAAGGTCTGCTAGCCCGTGCAAGGGATCGACTAACTCTGGAACCGGTCGAGAAAAGGCCTAGAAAAAGTTCCTCTAGTCGGCGACTAGATTCGAACGCCTTTCGTGGAGCAATCAAGCGCTGTAGAGTGCAAACGCCACTTCTACTGATTAAAGAGCTTGAAACTGATTGAAGGGCCAAAACGCCCTTTCCTTAATGCAGATGGTCAAGAATTGAACATAAACTAACTAATTCTATAAAATCTATAAAACTCACCCAACGGCAATTGTTGAACATAAACTAAGTGATTATATGTAATCTATAAAACGGCCTTAGAGAAAGATGTTGGAAGTTTTTCCCACTTGGTTAGATTATAATAAATTTGCATCTCACTACTAAGTGACAACATCATCAAGAAAGAAAGGGAAAAGTTACTAAATATCGAAATCTATTGAAATACTGAGACAAGGAGGGATGAGAGCTTGGTTCACCTTTACCACTAGTTGCCTCAGTCCTGAAGATACTTCAGGTGCACACTTTTTTTGCTTACACTTGGATAAAAGATTAAACTAAATCCTTTATAAATTATAGTCTGACCAAGTGGAAAAAATTTCCAACAACTTTTTCTAAATCCAGAGTAATTTATTAATAAGCTGGTACACCTATTGGCAACTCTTACAGGTAAATATGACTTCTCCATTGCTTCTGCCTTAGTATCACCACTTCTGGGTCTGGCTCCCCCTGATGAGACCTCGATAAAGATCGAAACCAGTCTGGGTAGTGGGTCTTCCCTTAATGCACAGCATTAAACATGTCTGCTAAGAGATGTGCTTTGCATTATGGGAGATACTGAGACAAGGAGTGATGAGAGTTTGGTCCACCTTTACCACGAGTTGCCTCAGTCCAGAAGATACTTCAGATGCAAAATCCTTTATCCAAGCTTACACTTTGATAAAGGATTAAACCAAATTTATTATAAAACGGCCTCACTTGGAGCTGCCTGTGTTTTACGACGAAACCTGACAGACCATTCTTAGATTTTTGGGTAGAATCTTAATTACTCTGTCAGGTATTGTCGTAAAATATGGACTGCTCCAAATAATGTAGTTTATGTTCAACAATTGCCGTTGGGAGTAATAATGATAGTTTCTAATATGGCACAATGTTAACACTATATGTTGAATCAATGAACTCAAACCACTAAATTTATCAGCAAAATTTCTAATATGATATGGACAAGATTTTAAAAAACATGAAAGAAATATTAATGATAGATTAATAGACTTTTTGATGTAATCATTGTTGCTTCACACGTGATGACTTGTTTGTTAATCACTTTGTCAATTAATGTAAAAAAAAACGTCCTCCAATGCCTCTTCATTCCTCAAAGAGATTATAAATTCGAAATACTCGGCTGCTATCATCACCCTTCGTCATTATTGTTACTAATGTGTGAAATAGTGATTCTCTTGCTGAGTTTTTTTTTTTTTTTTTTTTTTGTAGTTCGAAGCTAAAAACTCATGGTTACTAAGCATAAATATAATATAATATAAATCGGATAACGGTTGTTTTCCTTATTGGGAGTAAACAAGGCAGTTCTGTAAGCCTAGTTTGACGAAGTGCCGGAATCAGGAATCACGATCTACTATAATTGACAACCAGGATAGAGCATCATGTAATTTATCTGAGCAGTATCTAGACTTCCATTAAGTATAAAATAATTAAAATTATTCATTCACAGCAGATTCACAACATAAAATTAAAATCATACTTGCTTTTAGTTTTATTGGAGTTTCCACAGCTCAGGGATTGCATTGTAATCGTATTTTTCATCATCCATCGCTAGACTATGCTATTAAGAATTGAATAAAGGAGTCATTGGTATCAATAAAAATCAAATTTGTTTCCTGCACTTTGACAATTTTTGTGATCTGTATTATGGCGAAAACATTATCAGAACAGGACGTTCAAGCCAGCCTGACTTCCTAGACGAGCTGAATTATCATTCCATGACCTTCGCCCAGGCCTTTTCCAAAAAGTGACCCACTGTCTCCATTACGTTTAGGCCACCATCTATATTTATCTCAACATATTCCTTGACATTCTTTGTGAGAAATTTCTTCAAATATTTCACTCAGACAGTCATAGCAGTAAACCGCATTAGAAGTGAAATATGGTTTGATGTTCTAATACATCTGTTTGTCTCATATACTTGGGCTGATCACTTATATTCTAATGATTGATTAACCTCCGAACAGCTGTTCCAAGAATATTCCTTGTATTTTGGTAAAATATTCCCCACATTCCTCTACTTGGTACTTTTCTCGATCCTTTTGTCTTCCAGAACTAAGCCAAAGTTTCCTTCTCCTCTTTGACAATTTCAGCAGCTTCTTCTGTAAATATTATGAATACTTATTTGTTCTTGGGTTCAATTTTATAATAATAATAATAATAATAATAATAATAATAATAATAATAATAATAATAATAATAATAATAATAATATATTTTTTTATTATTATTATTATTTCTCAGATAAATTACATACATTATATGAACATTATTATGCATAACAAATACTTTCTCGTACATAAAGTTTTTTTAAATAATAACAATAACAATAACTGTTTAAAATGTATATTATTATAATATTCAGAATGATGATTATTACGTTTTTTTAATTATTAATTAACATTTTTTTAACATTTTATTATTTATTTTTATTTTTATTTATTTATTTTTATTTTTTAAGTTTGAGAAAGAATGATTATACATACACATTTCTGCAATTGCTTATAAGGATTACTTGTAGATGAGTGAGGCAAGTTAATCCCACTTACTTCGAAACTTGGGTTAGCTTTTATGAAGAGAGTGGGATTTATCCTTCACTATTTGTGTTGTTGCTACTGTTTATGTATGGGATGTAGGCATTGGATGCTAGTGATTTGTGATGATGTGTATATTAGTGTTAATGGTTTCTTAACTTTGTTAGTATATTTTCCAGAGTTCGTTTTTTAATGTTCTGTAGTTATCTACGTGTTTTATCTTTCTTGGTAGGTTGTTGAGTTGCGTGGGTATCTGATGTGATCTCACAAAAGAACCGTATGAGTTATTGAAGGGTGTGGGGATGTAGGGAGTTGTTGTAGGTCGTGTTATACGATATGTGTCACTGTTGTTTCGACAGATGATGTTGAAGTAATTCCTTGTTAATGTCATGTAGTGTTTCGGGTTTTTAATGCTCAGAATTCTGTGTATCGCCATGTGCTTGTCGGATATTGGTTGTTACGTGTAAGGCGTCCAGATCACTGTTGACACGATTTTCCTGTGTAGTGTTTCTAATTTTGTTAGGTGGCTGTTTGATGTATTTGTATAGACTGTTATTCCGTTTCTGAGTAGGGATTCGCTGACCGTGATATAGAAGTTTTTTTTATGTTGGGTGGAATAATGTCTTTAACTTGGAAGAGTTTTGCTGCGATGATCCGGAGTTCGGTGTATAGGTATTCTATATGTTTTGTCCATTTAAGGTGCGAATCTATATACAGACCGAGGTATTTTGCGTGTGTTACAGGTTTGATTTCGGAACATTGGCAGATATTTTTGTTGATAATGCAGCGGTATGTGTGACAATGTATCGATAGTGATGCGGGGCGTATGATTCTTCGGTTGTGTATTATCAGCATCTGTGTTTTGGTGCCGTTGATTAGAATTACGTTTTGGTGGAAGTATGTTGTGATTTTGTTTAGGTCTTGTTGTGCTTTGCAGAGATCTATGTTAATGTCTGTGTGGATTGCTAGCAGTGCAGTGTCAACTGCGTATTGAAATATTTGACTTCTTATGGATATGTTATGAACATCGTTAATGTATATGTTGAATAGAGTGGGTGATAAAATGGCACCTTGAGGTACACCGTGTTTTACTTGTATACTGCGACTGTGACATGTACCTATTTTTGTTACTTGTGTTCTGTTTGAGAGGTAGGTCTTGAACCATGTATGTAGTGTTCTTCTTATACCTATTGAGTATAGTTTGGTGAGTAGTATGTCATGTTCAAGTGTGTCAAATGCTTTGGTTAGGTCCATCAGTATAAGGACTGCGTACTTGTTTTTGTCGAGAGCTTTGTTTATTGCGCCGGCGATGTCTACTAATAAAGTAATGGTGCTTTTTGTTTTCTGAAAGCCGTATTGGTTTTGTGAGATGATGTTGTACTTCTGTAAATAGTTCTGTAGTCTGGTGTGCGTTATTTTGTCTAGGATTTTTGAGATGACTGGTAGTATAGCTATTGGTCTGTAGTTCTGAGTATCGTTTCTTTTGCCGGGTTTGTATATTGGCGTAATTACTGCAGTTTTTAGTTTTGTGGAATAATGCCTGTGTCGAATATTATGTTCACGAGTTTCAAGAGTATTGGATTTATTTGTTCAAAGTGTGTTATAAGGCTGTGAGTGTTATTTTATCTATTCCTGGATTGGTCTTTGGTTATAGTTTTAGAAGTGCTTCTTTCAGTTCCTGTTTTGTTATGGGTGGAAAATACATAATTTGTTGTTGACTTTGTGTTGGTAGTTTTTTGTTGATCGTTGGTAGATTGTCTTTTTTGAGTTGCGTGATGTTGTTTGTGAAAGCATGGTTGAATGAGTCTGCTAATTCCTCTTGGTTTGTGTCCTGACCGAAGCTTTTTGCAATAAAATCTTTCGCTGAAGTTTTCTTTTTTCGGGTTACTAATTCGTTGAGTGTAGCTCATGTTTGCTTAATGTTGTCGTTATATTCCATGAATTTTTGGAAGTAGTAGCGTCTTTTTGCCCTGAGAATTTTTGTTGTTAGTTGATTTCTTGTGTTTTTGTATAAGGTTTATAAATGTGTGTTACTGGGTGACTTTTTAAGTTTTTTCCATAGATTTTCTTTTACAGTAATACTATTTAGTATGTCGTCATTTATCCATGGATTGTTGTCTGTTTGTCGCCTCGTTTGTGTAGGTTTTGTTGCTTTTTTGTATAATTCTGTGAACTTTAGTTGAAAATTCTCGTATAATGTTACAGGATCGTTTCTTTTAAGTAGGGAATTCCAGTTTGTATTTTTTACTTGGTTATCGACAATGCTCTTTAGTATGATCGAGTTTTGTCGACTTTTGTGGTGGTGGGAGGGGGGATAGGAAAGGTAATAAAACGAAGTTGAGACAAAGTAGTGATCGGCAATTTTTACGTTAATTACTGATGATGTATATGTACGGATGGGAGCCCGTATATTGAAGTGATCAATGCATAATTGTGTTAGTGAGTTATTGAGTATTTCTTCTCTTGTTGGGGAGTTAATGGTAGGGTTTATGTTGTACTGACTTAGTATATCAAGATATGTGTTAGTGGTTGAAGAAGCGCGGTCAAGAGTATTTATGTTAATGTCTCCTATTAGGATGAGCCTGTGTGTTGTACGCGGTTCGATGCCACTTAGCCATGTTTCTAACTCGTGAAGAAAACTGAGTGGATTATTATCTGGGAGTCTGTATATTGTGTTTATTGTGTATTTGATATTATTGTGGCTATTTGTGAGTTTCAAAATTAGTGTTTCCGCATGTTCGAAATGAGTTTGTTTTTCTGTCACATTGTATTTTTCTTTGATAAATGCCATAACGCTTCCTCCTCTTTTGTTTGGTCTGCATAAGTGGTAGGTTTGATAATTATTTATGTTGTACGTAAATTTCTGTGTCGTTTATTGCAACTTCGGTCAGCATTAACGCATCTATGTTTATCATGGTATAATTGAGCTGTATTATCAATGTAAGCCAGTGCTTTTTTATACTTCTTATGTTTGTGTATATGATTGTGAAGTTGGTGTTGGTGGAAATGTTGTCTGACCATTCCTTCAAAGAGTCAAAAACCTTGAAGTTTATGTTGTCTGACTGGATATGTTCGCCTGTGTTTGATATCTCATTATATAGTTTTAAATGAAGGTTAGTTAGGATCGTTGTTGTCGGCCTTGTTTTCTTGCTTGCTGTAAGAATGGTGTCTCTCAGATTTCTATTGGTAAAACGAGCGATGCTAGGTGGCGGTCTCTCTTTATTTTTTTGTGGCCCTCGGTTGGTATAGGTGATATCTGTGGTTGCGATTTTAATTCCAATTTTGCTGCCGATCAGTTGCATTATGTTGCTTAGGTCTTCTGTATTTTCTTTCGTTATTTCCTCTATTTGAAGTTCTTTTTTTCTTTCTTTTTGTAGCATGTGTTCCATTTGACACGTGAGTGTGTTTACTTCTTTCCGCAATTCTTGATTTTCGCGTTGGAGTGTTTCTTGCGTTTCTATCGCTACCGTTAATTTCGTCTTTATTTCTCGCACGGTTCCCAACATTTCTTCAAAGGTCTCGTTATTGAACCGTATGTAATGTTCATACTCCTCGAATTTTTTGTTAATTTGTTCCATGTGGGCATTTAATAAGTCTTTCACCATGAGTTTAAATGAATCAAAGTTATTTATGATTTTTGGATCCAGAAGCGGCTTACCTTGAAGTGCCTCATTACTTTTCTTTGTTGTCTGGTCTTTGTTCTTCGTTTTCTCACGGCACTGTTGACATTGCCATTCTGTCCGTTTCACAGCTCCTTTTGCTTTCCACGTGCTTCCTGAGATCTCTGAACAGTGGAAGTCTTGATTTTTGTTACATCCGGAACACTGCGGCCTGTCCCCTTCATCGCTTAATGGCTTATTGCATTTGTTGCAGCTCATTTTGCTTGAACTTCGCTGTCTCGGTGACCTTTAGCCTTTCTTCCCGTTAGCGACTGGAGTGCGACTTTTAAAATGGCGACGTCCTTTGTTCTTCGTTGGCTGGTGAATTTGAATCTTACTTATCCGATTTTGGTAATTTGAACGTCCCTGTCTTCAACGTGACTAGTAGAATGAAATAGTAGCACTTTCAAGTTAGAAACATGAGTTAATTAACACTTTAAACCCTATAAAACCAGGAAGAGCGATACAGCGTACATACATCTGTCTGCCTACACAGCGCCCTCTATAAAATAATAATAAATAATATATATATATATTATTTTATATATATATATATATATATATATATTATATATATATATTTATATATATATATATATATATATATATATATATATATATATATATATATATATATATATATATATATATATATATATATGGTCCAAGGTAATTTCTTTTGACTCGACAATGCGGCACTCTACTTCATCATGGCAGATGTGTAGGTTTGAAGTAGGTGTCCAGTTTATTTCATGTTGGTGGCTTTCGTTGTTCGTGTTTATTGAAAACAGGACATGGCTTGATGAAGTAGAGCGCCGCATTGTCGAGTCAAAAGAAATCACCTTGGACCCTTTTCACATGAATAACAATCTTAGCTATAATCTGCCTGACTCTTTCAACTCTACTATTAGATACTGGAGATCGCGTGATTCCACACACGCACAGGTGTACAACAATAGAAGTTTAACTCGGACTGTAGTTCAAGCTCATAATAACTGTAATTTACAGTCGAATATAATGGCTTTATAATTGTATAGCTTTAGAGTGTGTCAATGTTAATTTCGTGTCTTTTAATATCTTTCTATGTTCTTATCGCCTGATGAAGTCATTCTTGATGAAACATGTTGCGTTTTTTCAAATAAATGTCATTGTGTTATAATTCTTGGGTTTTAACTCAGTTAATTTAGAAAAATGAACATATCCCAACCCCGAGTTAATAGTACGAATCATATATATATATATATATATATATATATATAATATATATATCAAAAAAAAAAAAAAAAATCAATCAGCTAACGCCTTTTTATTCCCGTATATACGGGAGTAGGCGAGGCCATTTAGCCCTATCTAACTTTTGGAGACTGAGTGGGCAGTTCAATCTCCACTGGTACCCAATCAGAGACAGATGGCCCAAGGCTATCACTAATTAAGTGGTACGCAGTGAAGAGAGACGGCTCAAATGTGCCGCCATCTCGTGGTCTCTAACCCTAACACAATATATTTTTTAATGTCTGAAATAATGTGGGTTCTACGGTCGATTTTCTTGAGTTTACAGGACGAAAAACCCGAGTTTCCGGGAGGAAAAACCTGCTTGCCCGTGCCAGAGATCGACTAACTCGGGAACCGGTCGAAAAAAGGCTTAGAAAAATTTCCTACTGTATAAATAATAAAAATAAATAATAATAATAATAATAATAGTAATAATAAATAAATAATGTAACACCTTGCCTTTTATTCTCGTATTGGAAGTAGGCGAGGGCTTTTTAGTCATATCTAAGTTAAAAAAAAAAATCAGCTAACGCCTTTTCATTCCTGTATACGGGGAGTAGGCGAGGCCATTTAGTCATATCTAACTTTTGGAGACTGAGTGGGCAGCTCAATCTCCACTGGTACCCAATCAGAGATAGATGGCCCAATGCTGTCACTAATTAAGCGGTACACAGTAAAGAGAAACGGCTCAAATGTGCCGCCATCTCGTGTTCCCTAACCCTAACACAATATATTTGATGTCTGAAATAATGTGGGTTCTAGGGTCGATTTTCTTGAGTTTACGGGACGAAAAACCCGAGTTTCCGGGAGGAAAAATCCGCTCGCCCGTGCCAGAAATCGACTAAATCGGTAACCGGTCGAATAAAGGCTTAGAAAAATTTCCTCTAGTCGCTGACTAGACTCGAAACCAAGTCTTCCATCGTGCGGCCAAGCGCGCTGGTGTGCAAACGCCACATCACCTGAGCTACACATTCTTCGATTCGATAATCAAATGTAACGAACGCGGCGTCGCCGCGTTCGCTTCTCAGAGTTTCGATTGCAGCGCAGTCGGGGGTACTAAGTTTTGCAGACTAAAGGGACAGTTCAATCTCCACTGGTAGCCAATCAGAAACAGCTGGTCCAAGGCTATAATAATAATAATAATAATAATAATAATAATAATAATAATAATAATAATAATTTTTTTTTTTTTTTATTATGTCTCAGTATAAATTACATACAATAATAATATTTACAATATTTAAAATAAGGTTTATACAGAATTTTTGAATTTAGAATATAATAATAATAATTTTTTTTTTTTTTTATTATAAACGACTTATTTGTTTTTGTTTTTACAATGAAAGTGATAAGGTTTACTATCACACAGAGTATCTGCACACACACAATGAAAAACATATTATCTTTTTTGTACAGTACGAAAATTTGATATACAAAATGCAGTGTACATTTTATAAATATGAGTATACATTTTTTTTTTAAACTAGCTAAATATGGATTGGCATCAATGTGCACTCAATTCACGATACAATGCAGTAATGCAGCGTACACTCACAATTCAATAGTAATAATAATACTTTTTTTTTTTACATTTCATTATGTCTCAGTATAAGTTACATACAATAATAATATTTACAGTATTTACAATATGGATTATATACATTTTTTTTTTTTTTTTTTTTTTTTTTTTTTTTTTATGTCTCAGATGAATTGCATACATAGTTGCTGTAGTAATTATATGTATATAATATTTATAACGCATTACAAGTGTATAACAGATACTTGCAAGTTAGTAATTTTCTTCCTCGAAGCTTAGCAGAGCTTATCTGAGGAAGATAATAGATGACAGAGGGTGGTGGTTTTATGGTTGTGTTCCTATAGTGGTCACAAGCCAGGTGTTGATTTTACTGTTTGCTGGTACATGCTTAAGACTTCGACTGCTATTACAGTTTAACTTTTTTTTTTTTTTTTGTGAAAATAGGGTTGGATTTAGACATGGTGTGTTTGTTGCTTTGTGTTCTTGTAGTGATAGTTTTTGGAGAGGGGGGGGTTTGTCATAGGTTTTTTTTGTGTGTGTGTGTGTGTGTGTGTGTGTGTGTGTGTGTGTGTGTGTGTGTGTGTGTGTGTGTGTGTGTGTGTGTGTGTGTGTGTGTGTGTGTGTGTGTGTGTGTGTGTGTGTGTGTGTGTGTGTGTGTGGTGGGGGAGAGAGAAACAGGAATTGCTCTAATTTTCATTCTCACTATAATATTTATATAGTGCCTGTTTCAGCTCTCTGTATGTTCCTAGGTTTCTGTTGTCGAATGGCAGTTTGTTTATCATGTCAGGCACGTAGAAGTTTCGGGTGGCTTTGCCGTGGTGATTGTTGTACTTATATGTTATGTAGTTTGTTGACTGTGGTCTTGTTATTTGATATGTTGTTCTGGTTACTCTATATGTTGGACTGTAGTAGTGTTTTAACATGACTGTGTAGTGGCGTAATTGTTTCACCTTAAATATTTTGTGTTTTGTCCGTGCTTCGTGCATAAGAGTGGGTTGTTCCCAGAATATCAGTTTTATCATTTTATCTTGCAACCATTGTAGCCTGTTAAGTCTGTAGTCTGCGCAGAATGCGTATGATGTGATTGCATATCTTAAAATGTTTTCACATAATGCTTTATAGATTAGTATTTTTATGTGGGTTGGGGCAATGTCTTTTAATCTGTATAGTTTGCTTGCTATTATCCTAAGCTTGGTATGTAGGTAGTTTGTATGGCTATTCCAACTTTGATCTGCATCGAAGTGAAGTCCAAGGTAGCGTGTTGTTTTCACCTGTGTGATGGTTGTGATTTTAGGTTCTGCACTTTGTGTATAGGAGGATGAATGTTTGATAGTGAGATATTTTGTTTCTATGGGCAGGGTTTGGGGGTTTTTGAATATCATTAGCTTTGTTTTTCCAGGGTTTATATATATGCCGTTTTCGGTTAACCAGTTAGTGATTTGATTGATGTCGTGTTGCATATTTTTGTAAGCGATATTTGCAGTGTTGTGAATGGATACTATGGCAGTGTCGTCTGCATACTGGAAGATTTTACTTTTTAGGGGGAGTTGGCTTATGTCGTGTGTGTATATGTTAAATAGAATGGGAGATAGGACAGCTCCTTGCGGTACTCCACAGGTTACTTGTACCTCTTTGCTGTGTGCTGATCCTATACGTGTGATGTGCTTTCTGTTTTTCGTGTATGCTTTAAACCACTGGAGTAGACGGCCTCCAATTCCGATATGGGTAAGTTTCGTTAACAAGGTTTTATGTGTTAGTGTGTCAAATGCTTTTGTTAGGTCAATGAATACCACTAATGTTATTCTGTTTTTATCCAATGCAGAGTTTATTAGATCTGTGAAATCTTCCAGGAGTGTTGCTGTTCCTTTATTTTTTTGAAAGCCATATTGTGTTTTGGGTATGATTTGAAATTTTTCAACGTATGTGGAGAGTTTCTGATGTACAATGCGCTCCATGATTTGGTTGATTACAGGCAGCGTGGCGATAGGTCTGTAATTACTTATTGTTTCTTTTTCCCTGTTTGTGTATGGGTGTGATTAGTGCAGTCTTCAGTGTTTCAGGTATGTGTCCCGTTTCGAAGATTTTATTTAACAGTTTTTGTATAACTGGGAGTAGGTCGGTTGAGTGTTTCTTGATGTCTTTTGGTCTGATTCCGTCTATCCCCGATCCTTTGTTAGGATTAATTTGTTGAGTTGCCAGTGATAGTTCTTCTTTTGTTACTGTGGGGAACCACATCGACTGGGTTGCTCGTGGACCTAGTGGAGAATGTTCGTGTGTGTGAGGAAAGGTTGTTTCTTGTAGCTTTTGGACAGAGTTCACGAAGTGCTGATTAAAGTTGTTTGCCAACTGTTTGAGGGATTTGGGGTCGCAGGCAAAGCTGTGTTTTATTGTTTCTGTGGCAGTGGTTCTGTGTATATTGTCCAGCATTTCATTAATCAGGTGCCAGGTTTCCTTTATGTCGTTCTGTGCTGTTGTTAATTTGTTGCTGTAATAGTTTCTTTTTGCCGTTCGAATCTGGGTTGTTAGGAGATTCCGTTTTCTTTTGTATTCAGTTTTTAAAGCGATATTGTTCGGTGACTTCTTAAGTTGTTTCCATAGGGCATCTTTTCTTTGTATGTCTGTTAGTATGTTGTCTGTTATCCATGGATTTTGTTTCGTTTGGGGGCGTATTTTTATTTTTGTTAATGCTTTGTTGTATATTTTGTTAAATGCAAGTTTAAGATTATTATATACAGCTTCAGCAGAGTCTAAAGATGCTATCTGCATCCAGTCTGTTTTTCTGATTTCATCGTTCACTATTGCTTCGTTTACAATGCTATGATACTGTTTTGTAGTCTCAGTGATTTTTATGGGTTCTGGTTCAGTGTGTAACTGCAATGCTGTGAAATAATGGTCTGCTAGTTTGCATGTTATGACGGCTGCTGTGTGGCTGTTTGGAGGGGCCCTTATATTTATATGATCAATGCAGGTTGAGGTTGTTGTGTTTCCGACTATCTCTTCTCGTGTATACGACTGTATGGATGGGGTTATGTTGTATGCCGATAATAGGTCTAGGTATTGTTCTGTGTTGTTATTTATGTTCCTAATGTTTATATTAATGTCTCCTATTATTATCAAATATTTTGAGATGCCTACTTTCGTGGCTGAAAGCCATCTGTTTAGTTCTTCTAGGAATTTTGTGGTGCTTAAGTTGGGTGGTCTGTATATTGCGTTTAATATCACGGAGTTTTCTTGTTTGATGTTTTTAATTTCGATGCATATGTTTTCTGCGTATTCTAATTTATAGTTTATTTCTGTTACTTCTAGTTTATGTTTGGTAAATATTATTATACCACCGCCTCGTTTTGTTTGTCTGCAGTGTTTGTGTTGTTGGAAGTGTGGCATTTGGTAGGAGGATGCCTCTTCGTTTGTCGTAGATACTTCAGTCAGTATTAAAATGTCTATTTCGTCTATATCTTCCTTCAGATAAGCTTGCAGGGTCAGCCAGTATTTTTGAATGCTTCTGATGTTGATGTGGAGAATAGATAGTCCTTTTTTGGGGATTGTCAGTTGTTTCCATTCTGATATTGATTTCAGAATGTGGCAATTATCATGTTCCGGGGTGATTTCGTCTGCTTGATGGTGTGCATTCATGTTGGTTGGGGTGCTGGTCCTTCTTTACGAGTTGTCGATATTCCTTTCAATGTGACAGCCTGTTGAGGTCATCTACGGATTTTATTTCGATTGGTTTTGAGTCTTGTGTCTTTCTAAGGAATATTTTGCTGTCTCTTATCCATATAAACTGGTAATTGTTTTCTGTTTTTACTTTCCTTGCTTGGTAGAATATTTTCTGATAGTGTGGAGTAAGGTATTCAGACAAGTATATTGGGGTGTTGTCGTGGTCTCCTTTCAGATCCTTTACTACTGGATTTTTAATCTTGCTAGCTTTTATAAGCGTAGTTTTTGTTAGGCTGTTGGTGAGTCGCACTACGACGGGAGGTGGACGGGTATTATTTTCTCTTTTCCTTTTTTGTGGTAACCGATGCACTGACTGGATGTCTCTTGGTTCAATGGGGGAGCCGATTTTTTGGCTTAGTTGTATTACAGTGTCTCTTAGAGGTTCCATAGCTATTTCTGGGAGACCATTTATGAGGAGGTCATTTTTGTGCTGCTGTTGGTTTGAGAGCTCGTACTGTTGCTTTAGAGAGTTTAGTTCTTGCCGTAGGTCCGTTGTTTCTTTAATTAAATTATGCTGTCTTTCAGTTAGCTCTTTGATGCAGTTTTTAATTTCTCTAACGGTCTGTAACATATCTTCTATCGAGTTATTATTAAATTTAATAAATGCCTCGTATTGGTTAAATTTTTCTGTAATTTGCGCGGTATGTTTTTTAAATAGTTCTCCAACAAAATCGATTAAACAGTCTTTTAGGTTTTGTAATCTATTTTCGAGTAATGCATTTAAAGATGGCTCACCTGGGTTTCCGTTGTTGATTTCTTTGTTTTTAATTCCCTCTGTTGTTGATAGCTGTTTACTGCCTGCGGTTGTTTTCTGCGTTGGCTGTTTTCCGCCTGCGGTCGAAGGCGAGGTTCCTTTGTTATCTCTGCAATGGGGACACTTCCACTCGTCACGATTCTTGTTTGATTTTCGCTGCCAGGTAGTCTCGGACAATCCTGAACATAAAAAATGCATGTTTCTTTGGCAGTTCCTACATGTTACGTGGTTTTCTTCGCCCGTTAGGTCTTCTTGGCATTTGTAGCACTTCATACTTCTTGTTTGACGATCTTGCTGTATTTTCTAATATGGCGTCCTCCTTTGTTCTCTTCTCGCGTAGTTGACCAACGTATACTTCGAACTTTGAATACTTATATTTTACTTATTACTTAACAGATACTTACAGTTTTTACATCTATATGTTCGTCTTGAAGAACGGCGTTCACTGATGTGCTTTAAATTTTAATTCACAAGAAAAGATCTACTTTGCAACTTAAAATATGGGAGCATCGAAATAACGTGCTTGCGACTGCTTGCTGCTAAAGCGCCCTCTAATAATAATAATAATAATAATAATAATAATAATTTATTAGTATTAAAAAGGCGGTTGCATAACTTAACATAAATTAATAATAAGGCGGTTGCATAACTGCCAGCAGGGCCTCCCTTGTCAGACAGGTCTCAACTGAGCAGCCAGATAAACAGTTTTCCATCCCCCATCTTAATTTTGAAAAGGAAGAAAAGATCCATACCGGATCAGTCGACGCCCGTGTCAACATGGTCTGCGTCAAATGATGGGGATCATGAGCATCAGGCGACGAGTGGGCTACAGGACCCAGCTCTCCTTGCTGGTCAATCACGGCAGGAAGCTGAAAAGCGACTGGAAGAAACCAAACGTAAAAAATGGACTGTAGAAGAAAACATAGAAATTATGAAATATTTTTACAGATCAACACCAGAAAAACGAGGTTTCAGAAAGTGTATGCATTTAATTTGGAAACAAAAATTCCCAGAATCTTCAATATCAGAACACAAACTTATGGACCAAAAGAATTTGATTTTCCGTAACAAAATATTTACTGAACTTGAGCTGCAAGAGTTACGTAATAAACCAACAACTCCAGTTACAGAAAATCATCAGGAGGTAGCTCTATCAAACTTTGGAATTCAACTCAGTAAACATCAAGCTGACAACATACCTCAGAATGTTTTGACAGAAGGGCAGTGTAAAATGAAATCAGGGATATTGAACATATGGACTCCATAGATGACCGTATAAGACTATCACCATTAAAAGATTTTCAACAATCTAAGCTAAAACAGCTCCTTTTAGACGCAAATGCTGTAATTGAAACCATCACAACTAACAGTATAAATCAGCTCATCTACAGCACAGCCTATATCATTTCAGTGAAGCTTGGTTGCAAACCGAAAGAGCAAAGGCCGACTATGAAACAATCTGCATCATGGAAAATCCGTTAGAACGAAAGGTCAACAGGCTTCGAGCTGATCTAAGCAAGTTAAAGTGTTTTAAAGAAGGACGGTTGAAAAATAATAATATCAAAAACAAACTGATTAACACATATAATTTGGCCAACAAAACAATTGCTGAAGTTACAGAAGAGCTAAAACAAAGAATTAGAGCAACTGCACAGAATATTAAAAGATATGAAGAAAAAAGAAACCAACATGTACAAAATATGCAATTTCAACAGAACCAAAATCAGTTCTTTCAGTCTCTCCAGAGAAATACAAATGCAACCATCATTCACCAGGAAAAGAAGAAACACTAAAATTTTGGAAGTCAATCTGGGATAATCCTATTGAAGACAATAAAGCTGCTTCATGGATTAAGGAAATAGAATCAGAAATGAAACAAAAACAAATGCAAAATGTCATTATCACTAAAGAAATGATCAGTGCTCCAGCTAGAAAATTAAAAAACTAGAGTGCACCTGACAAAGACGAACTACATGGATTTTGGTTATCTAACCAGCCTACATGATCGAATGACAGAACAATTTAATTATTTGTTGCAGTCAGGCGCAGTGGAAGACTGGATGATATTTGGGCACACTTTTCTCTTCATTAAAGCAAGTGCAGACCCAAGTAACTATCGTCCAATAACATGCCTACCCACTATGCTTAAGCTGTTCACTGCAATCATAGGAAATTCCATATAGCACTACTAATCAGATAATCAGATTTATCCGATTGAACAAAAAGGCAATTTTCAAAAATCTAGACGAAAAAAAGACAAGATCCTTATTAATAAAATGATTCTCAGAAACTGAAAAAGACGAAAAACTAATTTAAACATGGCATGGATAGATTACAAGAAAGCATTGAATTCCCTCCGACACTCCTGGATCCTAAAATCACTAAATATATTTGGAATTAGCAAAAAACATATGTATCGTTTTTGGCTACTGCTATGAAATCATGGAAAACAACATTAATAGTGAATAATGAACGATTTGGAGATATCAGCATTAGACGTGGAATTTTCCAAGACGATTCCTTGTCACCATTGCATTTCAACATATCTTTGAACCCTTTGTCTATGATTCTAAAGAAAAAAAAACTTAGATATGAAATTCCTAAATATAATATTAAAATATCCCGTCTGTTGTATATGGATAACTTGAAGCTATATGGAAATATCGGCTCAGCAAATCGACTATTTACTGAACACAGTTCGTATTTTCAGTCAGGATATCAAAAGGGAATTTGATTTAGGTAAATGCGCAATTTTATTTATTAAACAAGGAAAAATTAATGAAACTAGCAATTTTAATTTTGATCAAGAGAAATATATAAAAGCAATTTCAGCTGACGAACACTATAAATACCTTGGAATATTAGAACCCAATGATTTTCTTCACTCGAAAGTTAAACAACAAGCAGCATCAGAATACATCAAAAGAGTTAGAAATATTATGAAAACAAAACTAAATGGATTAAACACAATTAGAGCAATGAATTCTTGGGCTATACCAGTGATCCGATTCCGATACACAGCTAGCATAATAAATTGGACAAAAGAAGACCTGCACAAACTAGACCACAAAACTAGAAAACTAATGATTATGTTTCATGCATTACATCCACGAGTTGATGTTGACCGGTTGTAACTACCGAGGAGAATAGGTAGACGGACTCTGCTACAAGTGAGAGAGATTGTGGAAGAAAAAGAAGAAATTGGTTTAAGAAATTACACCAACAATATTTCTCAGCCAATGCTTCAAGCAATTACACAAGAGGGCCTTCTAAAAGCAACAGGAAACAAATCCGTTTACAAAAAGGAACAACAAAATATCCGATATGTGCGCTGGAAATATAAACCCTTGCATGGCATATTTCTTCGAGGTACTGAGAAAAAAATTGACGTGAACAAGACATGGCAATGGCTACAATACGGATACATTAAAAAAGAAATAAAAGGATTTATACTAGCAGCTGAAGAACAGGCATTACAAACTAATGCAATTAAAGCAAAAATTTTCAACATCAATAATAACAGCAAATGCAGATTATGCGATCAGAAAGATGAGAGTGTAGAACATCTAATCAGTGCCTGCAGCAAAATAGCTCAAACTGACTATAAATACCGCCATGATCAAGTGGCCAAAATAGTTCATTCGCATGTATGCAAAAAATATGGCTTTCCTACTTCTGATAACTGGTGGTAGCATAAAATAGAGACTGTATTGGAAAACGAAACAGCAAAAATTCTCTGGGACTTTAGAATACAAACGGATCCGCATTTGGAACACAGTAGACCTGACATCACAATTATCGAACATCGACAGGTTTGGATTATCGATATTGCAGTACGCAGTGATAACAATATCGACAGCAAAGAACTGGAAAAAATTACTAAATATCGAGATCTGGCAATCGAAATTGTTCGACTGTGGCTTAAACACACCGAAGTCATTCCAATAGTTATCAGTGCATTTGGTGCAACTTCAAAGAAGTTGTCCAATTATTTACAGCAATTAAAAATCAGTGAAGTGACCCCATGTGACCTACAAAAAACAGCATTACTTGGAACTGTCCATATTTTACGACGCTACCTGAGGGACTATATTTAGATTCTTGGGTAGAATCTGAATTGTTCTGTATCATCAGTCAAATTTTTATTTATATGATATCTTGTTTTGACTGAGTATCAATTATGTGAATATAATAATAATAATAATAATAATAATAATAATAATAATAATAATAATAATAATAATAATAATAATAATAATAATAATAATAATAATAATAATGGATGACTTGATGTTACATGGAAAATCTGCGCAGCAAACAGACTCTTTATTGAACACCGTTCGTATTTTCAGTTAGGACAGCAGAATGGAATTTGGTATAGAGAAATACGCAATTTTATCTATTAAACAAGGAAAAATTAATTATACCAGTAATTTTAATTTAGATCAAGAGAAATATATAAAAGCACTTTCAGCTGACGAACACTATAAATACCTAGGAATTTTAGAAGCCACTGACATTCTCCTCTCGAAACAGGCAGCAGCATAATAGACCAAAAGAGTTAGAAACATTCTGAAAACAAAATTTCTTCTTCTTTGAGTGCCATCTCCTATCGGAGGTCGCCGACTATCTTGGCAAAGTTTGAGCGATCCTCAGCCACTCTAAACAGTCCATCAGAGCTCATGCCAGTCCACTGTCTGATTCTGCCAGCCAAGATTTTCTTCGTCTTCCTTGTCCTCCTCTTCCATTTATATTCCACTTTATAAGCAATTGAAGTATTTTATATTTTAAATTACTAAGTAGGTGACCAAGATATGCAGTTTTCCTTCCTTTTATGGCATCTAAATGTTCACGAGATTTTTCCATTTTCCAGTACTTCCTGATTGGACGTTTTATTTTTGCTGTCCATGGGATTTTTAACATTCGTCTGTATAACCAAATCTCAGAGGCTTCAAGTTTTTTTATTGATGTTGTCTTTAAGGTCCAAGTTTCTGCATCGTACAGCAGTATAGTTCATACATAGCATTTAACCATGCATACTCTAAGCTCTACGTTTAAGTTGCAGTTACACAGTGTTGATTTCATCAGGAGAACATTTTTCTTGTCACTTCAATTCTAACTGTTATTTCCATTTCTGGATTGCATTCTTTATTTAACCAGCATCAGAGAGATTTAAACTTTGTCATTCTTTCTATTTGTTTCCCATTTAAAGAAAGTGATGAATTAAGAATTTGTTTCTTGCTTATGACCATGAGTTTAGTTTTGGTGATATTTATTTTTAATCCAATTTTTTCACTCTCTTCATTCACTAGTTCGAGAAGATTTTGAAGATCTGAATATTTTCAGCCAGGAGAGTTGTGTCATCAGCATATCGGATGTTACTGATGATTTCGCCATTTACATTAATCCATTCCTCTCTTTCTTTTAAGATTTTTTAAAATATGGCTTCTGAGTTTATATCAAAAAGAAGAGGTGACAGCACACATCCTTGCCTTACTCCTCGTTTGATGCTAATAGGAACTGTAACAATGACATCAACTTGAACAGATGCCTTTTGGTTCCAATATAAGTTTTGAATGATCCTGATGTCTTTATCATCTAATCCAATTCTCTTTAATAGTGCAATCATTTTGGTATATTGGACTTTATCAAATGCTTTCTCAAAGTCAATGAAGCAAATGAATACTTCCTTGTTTTGATCAATATATTTTTGGAATAAGATTTGAGAGCAGAAAAGAGCCTCTCATCTTCTCAAACCGTTACTAAAGTCGAACTGGTTATCACTGATGGCGTCTTCACATTTTCTGTATATTCGTTTTTGAATTATTTTCAAGAAAAGTTTGAGAACATGACTCATTAGTCTGATCATTCTATAATCATTACAAGTTTTCGCATTTGCTTTTTAAGGTAACATGATGAAGGTCGACTGTAAGCAGTCTTGTGGGAATATTCCTGTATCGTAGACCTTATTAAATAGCTCTACTAATATAGCAATGTTGTCACCTTCTAATAACTTTACTATTTCTGCTGGTATTCAATCAGGGCCTAAGGCTTTACCATTTTTTGCAGAGCACATTCTGCCGCTGATCTTAGAATGAATGGACCGTCCATCTGTTCATAAGTATTTTCTGTATTCTATCAGAAAAGAGTACTTCTACATATTTCACTCATTCCTGTATTTGGTCATCTTTTTCAGATATTATTTCTCCCTTTTTGTTTCGAAGGACACAGTTTTTTTTTCCTTAAATATACCTGAGGTCTCTTTCAGCTTTTTGTGTAGATTAAAACTTTCATGCTTTTCTTGTAGAATTTCGATTTCTCTACATTTCGTATTCATCCAGATTTCATTTGCTTCTTTGATCTTGCCTTTAATAATTTTTTGAACATCTTTACATTTTGTTGGATAGTGATTTTTAAGTGATCTGCATTGATCTATGAGAGAAAGAATTTCGTCAGTTATGCAATCTTTCTTTTTTACTGCTCTATCAGGATATAAGGTATTGGTACATTTCTCTATGAAGACAGATTTTAATTTGTCCCATGATTCATCAACCCTCATGAGGGTTGATGAATCAATCCTCATGATGTCATCATTCTTGATAAGTACTAGAACAATACTAAATGGATTAAACACAATTAGAGCAATGTATTCCGGGGTTATACCAGTGATCCAATACACAGCTGGCATAGTAGATTTGACAAAAGAAAACCTGGGCAAACTGAGCCGCAAATCTAGAAACGTAATGACTATAAATCATGCATTACATCCACGAAGTGATGTTGACCGGTTGTACCTACCAAGGAGAATAGGTGGACAGGATCTGCTGCAAGTGAGACAGACTGTGAAAGAAGAAGAAATTAGTTCAAGAAATTACATGGACAATATATCTGATCCAAAGCATCAAGCAATTACAAAAGAGTGGCCTTCTAAAAGCAACAGGAAACAAATCCAATTACAAAAAGGAAAACCAAAATAACCCATACGTGCCCTGGAAAAATAAACCCTTGCATGGCCAATTTATTATTATTATTATTATTATTATTATTATTATTATTTTAACGGTGTCTCCATGGAGTCAAAAGACTCATCGCGGGAGACCCGACATTGACACACTAACCATTATTTACACAATACCTGTCATACCTCTCCTTAAATTCATTCACAGTTGAAGCATTCACAACCAGTTCTGGCAAAGCATTCCACCCATTCACAACCCTCCAAGTAAAAAATCTAGTCCTAACACCCTTGTTAACCACACTCTTACACAATCTCCAGGGATGACCCCTCGTTCTCTCACATCCTGCATTGGTCTTAAGAATATCATCAGTATCAATCCTGTAAAATCCCTTTAACAATTTAAATACCTCTATCATATCTCCTCTCCTACGTCTATCAGCTAGTTTTTGGAGCCCACAGATCATCAATCTATCTATCTATTTCTTCAAGATACTCAGGACAATATCGACGTGAACAAGACGTGGCAATGGCTGCAATATGGATACATTAAAAAGAACCAGAAGTATTTAATTTAACAGCTCAAGAACAGGTATTACAAACTAATGCAATGAAAGCAAAAATTTTGAACATCAATGATAACAGCAAATGAAGATTATTATTATTATTATTATTACCGGCGACTCCAGGGAGTCCTTAGATTCACCGAGGGAAGCCCTAAACATCATGTCCACACAACTATACGACATTCTCGCAGTATCTATCATACCTTGCCTTGAACACACTCACCGTCATGGCAGCTTAATTTACCATTCTAAAAGTAAAGAAAACAGCTCTAACACCCTTGCTAACCACACTCTCGCCCAGCTTCCATAGATGTCCCCTAGTTCTCCTACCACCAGTTCTGATCTCAAAAATATCCTCTGAATTAATCTATAGAAACCCTTTAGCAATTTGAATGTCTCAATCATATTTTCCCTTTTCCGCCTATCAACTAATTTCTGCAACCCACAAATCTGCAACCTGTTCTCATAAGGTTCATTCCATACACCTGTTCTCATATTGGTCACTCGCCTCTGGATCCTCTCCACCTCCTCCCCATCAAGAAGAAACCTAGGTGACAACATCTGGGGACAGTAGTCGAGATGAGGTCTTATCATGACTCGGTACAGAGGTACAATAACTTGCTTGACTCTGCTCGTAAAAGTATTTTTCAACAACCAAGAATGCATGGATTATGTGATCATAAAGATGAGATGTAAAACATCTAATCAGTGCTTGCAGCAAAATAGCTGAAACTGATCATAAATACCGCCATGATCAAGTGCCCAAAATAATTCATTGGCATGTATTCAAAAAATATGCTTTTCCTAATTCTGACTACTGCTGGCAGCATAAAATAGAGACAGTATGGGATAACGAAACAGCAAACATTCCTTGGGACTTTAGAATACAAACCGATCGGGATTTGGAACACAGTAGACCTGACATCACAATTATCAAACATCGACAGGTTGTATTACTCATATCGCTGTACCCAGTGATAAGAATATGTATATCATTATTATTATTATCAAAAAAAAAAATCAGCTAACGCCTTTTTATTCCCGTATATACGGGAGTAGGCGAGGCCCTTTAGCCCTATCTAACTTTTGGAGACTGAGTGGGCAGTTCAATCTCCACTGGTACCCAATCAGAGACAGATGGCCCAAGGCTATCACTAATTAAGCGGTACGCAGTGAAGAGAGACGGCTCAAATGTGCCGCCATCTCGTGGTCTCTAACCCTAACACAATATATTTAATGTCTGAAATAATGTGGGTTCTACGGTCGATTTTCTTGAGTTTACAGGACGAAAAACCCGAGTTTCCGGGAGGAAAAACCTGCTTGCCCGTGCCAGAGATCGACTAACTCGGGAACCGGTCGAAAAAAGGCTTAGAAAAATTTCCTCTAGTCGCCGACTAGACTCGAAACCAAGACTTCCTTCGTGCGGCCTAGCGCGATGGTGTGCAAACGCCACATCCACTGAGCTACACAGGCTCTATTATTATTATTATTATTATTATTATTATTATTATTATTATTATTATTATTATTATTATTATTATTATTATTATTATTATTATTATTATTATTATTATTATTATTATTATTATTATTATTATTATTATTATTATTATTTGACACCTCCAGGGAGTCCAAAGACTCATCGAGGGAGAGTGTGCCAAAAACATCGAACGATTGGTGTCCTTCCAACTACTAACCGCGCTCAATAACAAATAACTGGAAAAATTACTAAATATCGAGATCTGGCAATCGAAGTTGGCCGACTGTGGCTTAAACATGCCAAAATCATTCCAATAGTTATCGTTGCACTTGATGCCACTTCAAAGAAACTATCCAACTATTTACAGCAATTAAACATCAACGAAGTGACCCCCATATGACCTACAAAAAACAACATTACTTGTAACAGTCCACATTTTACGAGACGGACTATTGTTAGATTCTTGGGTAGAATCTGAATTGTTCTCTATCACCATTCAAATTTTTTGTTTATATGATATCTTGTTTGACTGTGTATCAATTATGTAAATAATAATAATAATAATAATAAACAAGATCCTGTGTAACTCAGTGGAGGTTACGTTTGCACTGCACAGCATTTAACCACATGAATGAAGACTTGGGTTCAAGTCTATCTTAGAAAAATCTTCCATAGTCGGCGACCTGAGGAACATTTTCTAAGCCTGTTTTCGACCGGTTCCCGAGTAAGTCAATCTCCAGCACGGGCAAGCGGGATTTTTCGCTAGAAAACTCGGGTTTTTCGTCCCGTAAAATGAAGAAAATCGATTGTCGAACCCACACTATTTTCAGACATTAAAAATATTGTGGTAGGGATGACGAGGTAGCAGCACTTATTAGCCGTCTCTTTAATACGTGGCGATTAACTTAGGTATTGCCCTGGGCTAGTTATCTCTGATTGGCTGCCAGTGGTCACTGAACTGTCCAGTCTCCAAAAGGTAGGTAGGGATAAAACGGCCTCGCCTACTGTCTATACGGGGATGAAAGTTGTTAGTTGATTTTATTGATAATAATAACAATAACTCGAAGGCTTGTGTATCTCACTGGAAGAGAAGCTTGCATTCTCTGTACTAGGACTCCTGATGGTCGATTTAAGTTCATGTCTATTCGCCCAATGGAAGAATTTTTTGTAAGCCTATCTTCGACCGGTTTACAGAGTTAGTCGCCCTCTAGCATGGGCAAGCGGATTTTTTCTTCCGAAAGTCTGGTTTTTTGTACTGTAACCTTAAGAAAATTGAACCCATATTATTTCAGACAGCAATGTCCTGTTAGTGTTAGATACCAAGACGTGGGCAGCAGTTGTTTGCTCATCTCTTCATCAGTGCCGCCTATAATTAGTGATAGACCTGGGGTGGCTATCTCTGATTGGCTATTGGTGGAGATTGAACTCCTCAATTCGTCTTCAAAAGATAAATAGGGTTTAAAGGCCTTGCTTACTATCTATATGAGAATAAAAGGAGTTATGGTTTTTCGACATTTTTATATATCAAAATATTACATATATATGATTTCTATATTACGATATATCAGAAATAGCTTGTCCAATACTATCGCTGATTATACATGGCACCTGGCAAAGAGAGGCTGCTCACAAGTGCCACCATCGCGTTCCCTAATACTAACACAAAGTTTTCTTCCTGAAAATACTGTGGGTATTACTGTCGTATTTCTTGAGCATACGGGATGAAAACCTTAGTTTCCTGAAGGAAAAAACTTCTTTTCCATGCTAGAGATCAACTAACTCTAGAAACGGTTGAAAAAAAGGCTCAGGAAAAGTTATTCTAATCGACGACTAGAAGTGATCTTTCACTTCTAATGATAGTCTTTCTTTGAAAGATCTAGTGCCGTTGAAGCTACTTCCATTGAGCACAGCCGTTCTAAGTTAAGAAAAATCAGCTAATCTCTTTTAGCCTTATCTAAATTTTGGAGACCGAGTAGGCTGTTCAATTTCCACTGGTAGCCAGCGATAGCTCGCCCAAGGCTATCACTATTTTAGCAGCACACAACGAAGAAACGGCTAATAAGTGGCACCATCTTGTGATCCCTTATCCAAACACAACATTTTTAATGTGTGACATAGTGCGGATTCTACGGTCGATGTTGTTAGGTTATTGGGACGAAAAACCCGAGTTTCTGGGAGAAAAAACCCGCCTGTGCCTGAGATTGACTAATTTGGGAACCCGGCGAATAAGTAAAAGTTCCTCTAGTTGGTGACTGGAATGGAACTCGCCTAGCCCTTTCTTCTCGCGGTCTGATGCTTAGGAGTGTGAACATCGCTTCCACCGATCTATACAATCTCGACACGCTATTAGTTTAAAGTAATAATAATAAAATGACAACAACAACATTTTAGCACGATCATTTTCTATATCCTAATTAAAGGATTCGTCAGTTATCCAATCTTTCTTTTTTACTGCTCTAGGACATAAGGTATTGGTACATTTCTCTATGAAGCCAGATTTTAATTTGTCCCATGATTCATCAACCCTCATGACGTCATCATTCTTGATAAGTGCTAGCACAAAATGATAGCACAAACTAAGTGGATTAATCCATTTAGCTTTGTGCTATCATTTTAATCCCCAAGTTCTATAAGCTGTTGCACATCTTTTCTTTTTCCCTCCATCATTTCCCTCAATACTCCAGACACTCAGCTTTCACCTGATAAGGTAGCGAGCTTTCTTGTATGCATCTGAAGGATAATTATGGAATAAAGTTGTATTCTGTAGTAGTTGTAGTGTGTTGCCCAAAGAAAAACCATTCTAAGCTCGATTGTCGTTGGTCACTAGAAGAACTTTAAACTTAGCCCTAAGACCGTTTTCCGAATTTATCCTTCTGTCGTGTTGTGAAGCGATTTTTTCACTGAGAAACCTCGGGTTTCTTCCCATCAAGTTAATCAATAAAATCCACCGTAGTTTCCACGTAATTTCAGAAAAAATATATTGCGTTCTGGTTGGTGACGATATGATGGCTACACTTGTCTGTTGCTCTTCATCAGATGCTGCTTACATCTAGTGATAATTTTGAGCTAATTTATTTATATATGACTAGCTATAGTGAAGGTTCTCTTCCCCTCATGTTCCAAAAGTTGGGTATAAAACTGCTTAGCCTATTCCATTAGGTTTTATTGGGGGAATTAAATTGAATACAATGAACACTACAACTTCTCTTATTCTACCTAGGTAGTAGGTGCAACTCCTTTAGTCCAAAGGAGTAGCACCTACTTTGGACTAAAGTTGCTTGTTTAAAGCTACTGCCTTTCATTCCCTATCGAAAGTAGGCAAGGCAGTTTCAGCTCTAAATTTTGGAGACTGAGTGCAAGTATAATCCTCACAAATAGCCAGTCAGAGATATCTGTCCCAGACTATCACTAATTATAAACGGCAACTGTGAAGAGATGCAGACAGACAAGTGCTGCCATCTTGTAGTTCTGAAGCTTGACACAATATAGCATCTTACTGAAGTAGTGTGATTCTACAGTATATTCCTGAATTTACGATTGAAAAATGACTCTCCTAGATGAAAAACTGTCTTTGCCATGGAGGGGGATTACTAACTCGGAAATTTTCAAAGAAACGCTTAGGAAAATATCCTCCAATTGTCGACTAGAATCGAATTTAGGTCCATCTTCGAACAGTCTTTTTACACAGTATGGATGTCAATGTCACGTCCCCTGAGCCACATCGGCCATGTTATTATGAAATTATTGTCTGTTTAACTTAGGTTATCTAGCTTGTAAACTGTGTCTATTATTTTGGAGTATTCCACGACTCCTGGAAAGAAAACTCCTTAGCATCCATTTGAAACCATGTACAGGGTGTTCGGGATAAATTTGACAATTTCGTAAGGAAAAAGAAAATCTTCTTTGTATCTATTAAATTTAATGAATTGACAAAAAAACATTACAGGCAGAGTTAATTACAATACTATCAACAAGATTTACTCAAAATAACCACCATTAGCATCGATCACAGCTTCAATTCTGCTTCGGAACCTCGAACAAGCTGATGCTACAGTCTCCCTGGGAAGGGCCGCAAAAACTGTTTTAATTTTATCCATTAACTGGGCTTTTGTATTACTGGAAGTGCGATTGGTGTCTTTTTCAACTGCGCCCCATACAAAATAATCCATGGGGTTAAGGTCTGGGGAGTTTGGAGGCCAAACATTTGGACTGGTGAAGTCGTAGAAATTTTCAGACAACCATTTTTGACTTTTCCCAGAGGTGTGGCAAGGGGCCGAATCCTGCTGCCATACATACGGCCTACCATTGGCTACCCTTGTTATCCAGGGCTTGACTACAGTTAGCAACTCCACGAACAAAGCCCGAATTCCAATGCCAGGGTTCTTCAACACCTGTTCCTGCAGATTTGCGAGGAATTCTGCTGTACGAACGCAATCAGATCGTCTGCTAGGGATCTTTCTTCTTGCTACATCCTCGTAGTCACCATTGCAAGTCTCTAGTTCATGCCTGATTGTTTTTACTGTATTCAGGGAGCATTGGGCAGCAGTCGTAATATCCTTATTTTGATGGCGGGCACGAATCATCATGATACAAGTTATTCTCTTCCATGATTCAGGTGGGTTCCAGCTATCCATCCTTTCTGACATCTTGTATATGAATGAAGAAGGGTCCAAACTTTTAAATGAAGAGAAGTGTGTGTTAATACATGTAACTTACGGAAAAATATAATTAATTATAAATATGTCAAATTTATCCCGAACACCCTGTACCTCATCAGTTTAAAAGTCTTTACAAATGTTCCTCAATTAGTAAATGGAAAATCCCACCCAGGTCCTTCGATCTGAAGGCAACTATCACAAATGCTGCGATTTCGAAACTCTTTCTTTTATAATATTCCCGCCGACAAAGATTGTACACATATAGGATATTAATACTATGAGTGGATGAAGGATTACATCTATTGGGAGCCATGTTCTTTTATGCTGTATATTTTAAAAATAGGACCCGTTTCTATTAAGGAGAGAGACGGTCTCACCATATGCAATGAAAATCATCTATTACGAATTGGGATGCAAAATCAAAACTATAATTTGATTCAAAGTTATTTGAATTTCTATACCATTCACTTCGCCATCCTGACCAGCAAATAACATTATTTTATTTTGACAGTGGATGATTTCGATTTAGGGGAGTTTTCAGTTAAGAAATCATATGCCCTTTAATACTAATAATAAGAAGAATTTATTCTCGAGACGTACAAGAAACTATGACACTAGATACTATTACTATTAGTTTCTGTACAATGATTTTATTTCACTCTCACTGTTAATTGTGAGGTCTACAATTTTGTGAAATCACACGTTTCAGTTTCCTTAATACAACTAAATTCGTCAGTTCACTGTGTTAGGTCTTTTCCTCTGCCATTCTAGCAAAAAGAGATTTATTATTATTATTATTATTATTATTATTATTATTATTATTATTATTATTATTATTATTATTACTTGCATTTGCACATAAACTTGCATTTAACAAAATATACAACAAAGCACTAACAAAAATAAAAACACGCCCCCAAACGAAACAAAATCCATGGACAACAGACAACATACTAACAGACATACAAAGAAAAGATGCCCTATGGAAACAACTTAAGAAGTCACCGAACAATATCGCTTTAAAAGCTGAATACAAAAGAAAACGGAATCTCCTAACAACCTAGATTCGAACGGCAAATAGAAACTATTATAGCAACAAATTAACAACAGCACAGAATGACATAAAGGAAACCTGGCACCTGATTAATGAAATGCTGGACAATATACACAGAACCACTGCCACAGAAACAATAAAACACATCTTTGCCTGCGACCCCAAATCCCTCAAACAGTTGGCAAACAACTTTAATCAGCACTTCGTGAACTCTGTCCAAAAGCTACAAGAAACAACCTTTCCTCATACATACGAACATTCTCCACTAGGTCCACGAGCAACCCAGTCGATGTGGTTCCCCACAGTAACAAAAGAAGAACTATCACTGGCAATTCAACAAATTAATCCTAACAAAGGACTGGGGATGGGTGGGGGGGGGGGGGGGTGGGGGGGGGGGGGGGTGGGGGGGGGGGGGGGTGGGGGGGGGGGGGGGTGGGGGGGGGGGGGGGTGGGGGGGGGGGGGGGTGGGGGGGGGGGGGGGTGGGGGGGGGGGGGGGTGGGGGGGGGGGGGGGTGGGGGGGGGGGGGGGTGGGGGGGGGGGGGGGTGGGGGGGGGGGGGGGTGGGGGGGGGGGGGGGTGGGGGGGGGGGGGGGTGGGGGGGGGGGGGGGTGGGGGGGGGGGGGGGTGGGGGGGGGGGGGGGTGGGGGGGGGGGGGGGTGGGGGGGGGGGGGGGTGGGGGGGGGGGGGGGTGGGGGGGGGGGGGGGTGGGGGGGGGGGGGGGTGGGGGGGGGGGGGGGTGGGGGGGGGGGGGGGTGGGGGGGGGGGGGGGTGGGGGGGGGGGGGGGTGGGGGGGGGGGGGGGTGGGGGGGGGGGGGGGTGGGGGGGGGGGGGGGTGGGGGGGGGGGGGGGTGGGGGGGGGGGGGGGTCCTTTGTTATCTCTGCAATGGGGACACTTCCACTCGTCACGATTCTTGTTTGATTTTCGCTGCCAGGTAGTCTCGGACAATCCTGAACATAAAAAATGCATGTTTCTTTGGCAGTTCCTACATGTTACGTGGTTTTCTTCGCCCGTTAGGTCTTCTTGGCATTTGTAGCACTTCATACTTCTTGTTTGACGATCTTGCTGTATTTTCTAATATGGCGTCCTCCTTTGTTCTCTTCTCGCGTAGTTGACCAACGTATACTTCGAACTTTGAATACTTATATTTTACTTATTACTTAACAGATACTTACAGTTTTTACATCTATATGTTCGTCTTGAAGAACGGCGTTCACTGATGTGCTTTAAATTTTAATTCACAAGAAAAGATCTACTTTGCAACTTAAAATATGGGAGCATCGAAATAACGTGCTTGCGACTGCTTGCTGCTAAAGCGCCCTCTAATAATAATAATAATAATAATAATAATAATAATTTATTAGTATTAAAAAGGCGGTTGCATAACTTAACATAAATTAATAATAAGGCGGTTGCATAACTGCCAGCAGGGCCTCCCTTGTCAGACAGGTCTCAACTGAGCAGCCAGATAAACAGTTTTCCATCCCCCATCTTAATTTTGAAAAGGAAGAAAAGATCCATACCGGATCAGTCGACGCCCGTGTCAACATGGTCTGCGTCAAATGATGGGGATCATGAGCATCAGGCGACGAGTGGGCTACAGGACCCAGCTCTCCTTGCTGGTCAATCACGGCAGGAAGCTGAAAAGCGACTGGAAGAAACCAAACGTAAAAAATGGACTGTAGAAGAAAACATAGAAATTATGAAATATTTTTACAGATCAACACCAGAAAAACGAGGTTTCAGAAAGTGTATGCATTTAATTTGGAAACAAAAATTCCCAGAATCTTCAATATCAGAACACAAACTTATGGACCAAAAGAATTTGATTTTCCGTAACAAAATATTTACTGAACTTGAGCTGCAAGAGTTACGTAATAAACCAACAACTCCAGTTACAGAAAATCATCAGGAGGTAGCTCTATCAAACTTTGGAATTCAACTCAGTAAACATCAAGCTGACAACATACCTCAGAATGTTTTGACAGAAGGGCAGTGTAAAATGAAATCAGGGATATTGAACATATGGACTCCATAGATGACCGTATAAGACTATCACCATTAAAAGATTTTCAACAATCTAAGCTAAAACAGCTCCTTTTAGACGCAAATGCTGTAATTGAAACCATCACAACTAACAGTATAAATCAGCTCATCTACAGCACAGCCTATATCATTTCAGTGAAGCTTGGTTGCAAACCGAAAGAGCAAAGGCCGACTATGAAACAATCTGCATCATGGAAAATCCGTTAGAACGAAAGGTCAACAGGCTTCGAGCTGATCTAAGCAAGTTAAAGTGTTTTAAAGAAGGACGGTTGAAAAATAATAATATCAAAAACAAACTGATTAACACATATAATTTGGCCAACAAAACAATTGCTGAAGTTACAGAAGAGCTAAAACAAAGAATTAGAGCAACTGCACAGAATATTAAAAGATATGAAGAAAAAAGAAACCAACATGTACAAAATATGCAATTTCAACAGAACCAAAATCAGTTCTTTCAGTCTCTCCAGAGAAATACAAAATGCAACCATCATTCACCAGGAAAAGAAGAAACACTAAAATTTTGGAAGTCAATCTGGGATAATCCTATTGAAGACAATAAAGCTGCTTCATGGATTAAGGAAATAGAATCAGAAATGAAACAAAAACAAATGCAAAATGTCATTATCACTAAAGAAATGATCAGTGCTCCAGCTAGAAAATTAAAAAACTAGAGTGCACCTGACAAAGACGAACTACATGGATTTTGGTTATCTAACCAGCCTACATGATCGAATGACAGAACAAATTTAATTATTTGTTGCAGTCAGGCGCAGTGGAAGACTGGATGATATTTGGGCACACTTTTCTCTTCATTAAAGCAAGTGCAGACCCAAGTAACTATCGTCCAATAACATGCCTACCCACTATGCTTTAAGCTGTTCACTGCAATCATAGGAAATTCCATATAGCACTACTAATCAGATAATCAGATTTATCCGAATTGAACAAAAAGGCAATTTTCAAAAATCTAGACGAAAAAAAGACAAGATCCTTATTAATAAAATGATTCTCAGAAACTGAAAAAGACGAAAAACTAATTTAAACATGGCATGGATAGATTACAAGAAAGCATTGAATTCCCTCCGACACTCCTGGATCCTAAAATCACTAAATATATTTGGAATTAGCAAAAACAACATATGTATCGTTTTTGGGCTACTGCTATGAAATCATGGAAAACAACATTAATAGTGAATAATGAACGATTTGGAGATATCAGCATTAGACGTGGAATTTTCCAAGACGATTCCTTGTCACCATTGCATTTCAACATATCTTTGAACCCTTTGTCTATGATTCTAAAGAAAAAAAAACTTAGATATGAAAATTCCTAAATATAATATTAAAATATCCCGTCTGTTGTATATGGATAACTTGAAGCTATATGGAAATATCGGCTCAGCAAATCGACTATTTACTGAACACAGTTCGTATTTTCAGTCAGGATATCAAAAAGGGAATTTGATTTAGGTAAATGCGCAATTTTATTTATTAAACAAGGAAAAATTAATGAAACTAGCAATTTTAATTTTGATCAAGAGAAATATATATAAAGCAATTTTCAGCTGACGAACACTATAAATACCTTGGAATATTAGAACCCAATGATTTTCTTCACTCGAAAGTTAAACAACAAGCAGCATCAGAATACATCAAAAGAGTTAGAAATATTATGAAAACAAAACTAAATGGATTAAACACAATTAGAGCAATGAATTCTTGGGCCTATACCAGTGATCCGATTCCGATACACAGCTAGCATAATAAATTGGACAAAAGAAGACCTGCACAAACTAGACCACAAAACTAGAAAACTAAATGATTATGTTTCATGCATTACATCCACGAGTTGATGTTGACCGGTTGTAACTACCGAGGAGAATAGGTAGACGGACTCTGCTACAAGTGAGAGAGATTGTGGAAGAAAAAGAAGAAATTGGTTTAAGAAATTACACCAACAATATTTCTCAGCCAATGCTTCAAGCAATTACACAAGAGGGCCTTCTAAAAGCAACAGGAAACAAATCCGTTTACAAAAAGGAACAACAAAATATCCGATATGTGCGCTGGAAATATAAACCCTTGCATGGCATATTTCTTCGAAGGTACTGAGAAAAAAATTGACGTGAACAAGACATGGCAATGGCTACAATACGGATACATTAAAAAAGAAATAAAAGGATTTATACTAGCAGCTGAAGAAACAGGCATTACAAACTAATGCAATTAAAGCAAAAAATTTTCAACATCAATAATAACAGCAAATGCAGATTATGCGATCAGAAAGATGAGAGTGTAGAAACATCTAATCAGTGCCTGCAGCAAAATAGCTCAAACTGACTATAAATATACCGCCATGATCAAGTGGCCAAAATAGTTCATTCGCATGTATGCAAAAAATATGGCTTTCCTACTTCTGATAACTGGTGGTAGCATAAAAATAGAGACTGTATTGGAAAACGAAACAGCAAAAATTCTCTGGGACTTTAGAATACAAACGGATCCGCATTTGGAACACAGTAGACCTGACATCACAATTATCGAACATCGACAGGTTTGGATTATCGATATTGCAGTACGCAGTGATAACAATATCGACAGCAAAGAACTGGAAAAAATTACTAAATATCGAGATCTGGCAATCGAAATTGTTCGACTGTGGCTTAAACACACCGAAGTCATTCCAATAGTTATCAGTGCATTTGGTGCAACTTCAAAGAAGTTGTCCAATTATTTACAGCAATTAAAAATCAGTGAAGTGACCCCATGTGACCTACAAAAAACAGCATTACTTGGAACTGTCCATATTTTACGACGCTACCTGAGGGACTATATTTAGATTCTTGGGTAGAATCTGAATTGTTCTGTATCATCAGTCAAATTTTTATTTATATGATATCTTGTTTTGACTGACTGAGTATCAATTATGTGAATATAATAATAATAATAATAATAATAATAATAAATAATAATAATAATAATAATAATAATAATAATAATAATACATAATAATAATAATAATAATAATGGATGACTTGATGTTACATGGAAAATCTGCGCAGCAAACAGACTCTTTATTGAACACCGTTCGTATTTTCAGTTAGGACAGCAGAATGGAATTTGGTATAGAGAAATACGCAATTTTATCTATTAAACAAGGAAAAATTAATTATACCAGTAATTTTAATTTAGATCAAGAGAAATATATAAAAGCACTTTCAGCTGACGAACACTATAAATACCTAGGAATTTTAGAAGCCACTGACATTCTCCTCTCGAAACAGGCAGCAGCATAATAGACCAAAAGAGTTAGAAACATTCTGAGAAACAAAATTTCTTCTTCTTTGAGTGCCATCTCCTATCGGAGGTCGCCGACTATCTTGGCAAAGTTTGAGCGATCCTCAGCCACTCTAAACAGTCCATCAGAGCTCATGCCAGTCCACTGTCTGATTCTGCCAGCCAAGATTTTCTTCGTCTTCCTTGTCCTCCTCTTCCATTTATATTCCACTTTATAAGCAATTGAAGTATTTTATATTTTAAATTACTAAGTAGGTGACCAAGATATGCAGTTTTCCTTCCTTTTATGGCATCTAAATGTTCACGAGATTTTTTCCATTTTCCAGTACTTCCTGATTGGACGTTTTATTTTTGCTGTCCATGGGATTTTTAACATTCGTCTGTATAACCAAATCTCAGAGGCTTCAAGTTTTTTTATTGATGTTGTCTTTAAGGTCCAAGTTTCTGCATCGTACAGCAGTATAGTTCATACATAGCATTTAACCATGCATACTCTAAGCTCTACGTTTTAAGTTGCAGTTACACAGTGTTGATTTCATCAGGAGAACATTTTTCTTGTCACTTCAATTCTAACTGTTATTTCCATTTCTGGATTGCATTCTTTATTTAACCAGCATCAGAGAGATTTAAACTTTGTCATTCTTTCTATTTGTTTCCCATTTAAAGAAAGTGATGAATTAAGAATTTGTTTCTTGCTTATGACCATGAGTTTAGTTTTGGTGATGATTTATTTTTAATCCAATTTTTTCACTCTCTTCATTCACTAGTTCGAGAAGATTTTGAAGATCTGAATATTTTCAGCCAGGAGAGTTGTGTCATCAGCATATCGGATGTTACTGATGATTTCGCCATTTACATTAATCCATTCTCCTCTCTTTCTTTTTAAGATTTTTTAAAATATGGCTTCTGAGTTTATATCAAAAAGAAGAGGTGACAGCACACATCCTTGCCTTACTCCTCGTTTGATGCTAATAGGAACTGTAACAATGACATCAACTTGAACAGATGCCTTTTGGTTCTCAATATAAGTTTTGAATGATCCTGATGTCTTTATCATCTAATCCAATTCTCTTTAATAGTGCAATCATTTTGGTATATTGGACTTTATCAAATGCTTTCTCAAAGTCAATGAAGCAAATGAATACTTCCTTGTTTTGATCAATATATTTTTGGAATAAGATTTGAGAGCAGAAAAGAGCCTCTCATCTTCTCAAACCGTTACTAAAGTCGAACTGGTTATCACTGATGGCGTCTTCACATTTTCTGTATATTCGTTTTTGAATTATTTTCAAGAAAAGTTTGAGAACATGACTCATTAGTCTGATCATTCTATAATCATTACAAGTTTTCGCATTTGCTTTTTAAGGTAACATGATGAAGGTCGACTGTAAGCAGTCTTGTGGGAATATTCCTGTATCGTAGACCTTATTAAATAGCTCTACTAATATAGCAATGTTGTCACCTTCTAATAACTTTACTATTTCTGCTGGTATTCAATCAGGGCCTAAGGCTTTACCATTTTTTGCAGAGCACATTCTGCCGCTGATCTTAGAATGAATGGACCGTCCATCTGTTCATAAGTATTTTCTGTATTCTATCAGAAAAGAGTACTTCTACATATTTCACTCATTCCTGTATTTGGTCATCTTTTTCAGATATTATTTCTCCCTTTTTGTTTCGAAGGACACAGTTTTTTTTTCCTTAAATATACCTGAGGTCTCTTTCAGCTTTTTGTGTAGATTAAAACTTTCATGCTTTTCTTGTAGAATTTCGATTTCTCTACATTTCGTATTCATCCAGATTTCATTTGCTTCTTTGATCTTGCCTTTAATAATTTTTTGAACATCTTTACATTTTGTTGGATAGTGATTTTTAAGTGATCTGCATTGATCTATGAGAGAAAGAATTTCGTCAGTTATGCAATCTTTCTTTTTTACTGCTCTATCAGGATATAAGGTATTGGTACATTTCTCTATGAAGACAGATTTTAATTTGTCCCATGATTCATCAACCCTCATGAGGGTTGATGAATCAATCCTCATGATGTCATCATTCTTGATAAGTACTAGAACAATACTAAATGGATTAAACACAATTAGAGCAATGTATTCCGGGGTTATACCAGTGATCCAATACACAGCTGGCATAGTAGATTTGACAAAAGAAAACCTGGGCAAACTGAGCCGCAAATCTAGAAACGTAATGACTATAAATCATGCATTACATCCACGAAGTGATGTTGACCGGTTGTACCTACCAAGGAGAATAGGTGGACAGGATCTGCTGCAAGTGAGACAGACTGTGAAAGAAGAAGAAATTAGTTCAAGAAATTACATGGACAATATATCTGATCCAAAGCATCAAGCAATTACAAAAGAGTGGCCTTCTAAAAGCAACAGGAAACAAATCCAATTACAAAAAGGAAAACCAAAATAACCCATACGTGCCCTGGAAAAATAAACCCTTGCATGGCCAATTTATTATTATTATTATTATTATTATTATTATTATTATTTTAACGGTGTCTCCATGGAGTCAAAAGACTCATCGCGGGAGACCCGACATTGACACACTAACCATTATTTACACAATACCTGTCATACCTCTCCTTAAATTCATTCACAGTTGAAGCATTCACAACCAGTTTCTGGCAAAGCATTCCACCCATTCACAACCCTCCAAGTAAAAAATCTAGTCCTAACACCCTTGTTAACCACACTCTTACACAATCTCCAGGGATGACCCCTCGTTCTCTCACATCCTGCATTGGTCTTAAGAATATCATCAGTATCAATCCTGTAAAATCCCTTTAACAATTTAAATACCTCTATCATATCTCCTCTCCTACGTCTATCAGCTAGTTTTTGGAGCCCACAGATCATCAATCTATCTATCTATTTCTTCAAGATACTCAGGACAATATCGACGTGAACAAGACGTGGCAATGGCTGCAATATGGATACATTAAAAAGAACCAGAAGTATTTAATTTAACAGCTCAAGAACAGGTATTACAAACTAATGCAATGAAAGCAAAAATTTTGAACATCAATGATAACAGCAAATGAAGATTATTATTATTATTATTATTACCGGCGACTCCAGGGAGTCCTTAGATTCACCGAGGGAAGCCCTAAACATCATGTCCACACAACTATACGACATTCTCGCAGTATCTATCATACCTTGCCTTGAACACACTCACCGTCATGGCAGCTTAATTTACCATTCTAAAAGTAAAGAAAACAGCTCTAACACCCTTGCTAACCACACTCTCGCCCAGCTTCCATAGATGTCCCCTAGTTCTCCTACCACCAGTTCTGATCTCAAAAATATCCTCTGAATTAATCTATAGAAACCCTTTAGCAATTTGAATGTCTCAATCATATTTTCCCTTTTCCGCCTATCAACTAATTTCTGCAACCCACAAATCTGCAACCTGTTCTCATAAGGTTCATTCCATACACCTGTTCTCATATTGGTCACTCGCCTCTGGATCCTCTCCACCTCCTCCCCATCAAGAAGAAACCTAGGTGACAACATCTGGGGACAGTAGTCGAGATGAGGTCTTATCATGACTCGGTACAGAGGTACAATAACTTGCTTGACTCTGCTCGTAAAAGTATTTTTCAACAACCAAGAATGCATGGATTATGTGATCATAAAGATGAGATGTAAAACATCTAATCAGTGCTTGCAGCAAAATAGCTGAAACTGATCATAAATACCGCCATGATCAAGTGCCCAAAATAATTCATTGGCATGTATTCAAAAAATATGCTTTTCCTAATTCTGACTACTGCTGGCAGCATAAAATAGAGACAGTATGGGATAACGAAACAGCAAACATTCCTTGGGACTTTAGAATACAAACCGATCGGGATTTGGAACACAGTAGACCTGACATCACAATTATCAAACATCGACAGGTTGTATTACTCATATCGCTGTACCCAGTGATAAGAATATGTATATCATTATTATTATTATCAAAAAAAAAAATCAGCTAACGCCTTTTTATTCCCGTATATACGGGAGTAGGCGAGGCCCTTTAGCCCTATCTAACTTTTGGAGACTGAGTGGGCAGTTCAATCTCCACTGGTACCCAATCAGAGACAGATGGCCCAAGGCTATCACTAATTAAGCGGTACGCAGTGAAGAGAGACGGCTCAAATGTGCCGCCATCTCGTGGTCTCTAACCCTAACACAATATATTTAATGTCTGAAATAATGTGGGTTCTACGGTCGATTTTCTTGAGTTTACAGGACGAAAAACCCGAGTTTCCGGGAGGAAAAACCTGCTTGCCCGTGCCAGAGATCGACTAACTCGGGAACCGGTCGAAAAAAAGGCTTAGAAAAATTTCCTCTAGTCGCCGACTAGACTCGAAACCAAGACTTCCTTCGTGCGGCCTAGCGCGATGGTGTGCAAACGCCACATCCACTGAGCTACACAGGCTCTATTATTATTATTATTATTATTATTATTATTATTATTATTATTATTATTATTATTATTATTATTATTATTATTATTATTATTATTATTATTATTATTATTATTATTATTATTATTATTATTATTATTATTATTATTATTTGACACCTCCAGGGAGTCCAAAGACTCATCGAGGGAGAGTGTGCCAAAAACATCGAACGATTGGTGTCCTTCCAACTACTAACCGCGCTCAATAACAAATAACTGGAAAAATTACTAAATATCGAGATCTGGCAATCGAAGTTGGCCGACTGTGGCTTAAACATGCCAAAATCATTCCAATAGTTATCGTTGCACTTGATGCCACTTCAAAGAAACTATCCAACTATTTACAGCAATTAAACATCAACGAAGTGACCCCCATATGACCTACAAAAAACAACATTACTTGTAACAGTCCACATTTTACGAGACGGACTATTGTTAGATTCTTGGGTAGAATCTGAATTGTTCTCTATCACCATTCAAATTTTTTGTTTATATGATATCTTGTTTGACTGTGTATCAATTATGTAAATAATAATAATAATAATAATAAACAAGATCCTGTGTAACTCAGTGGAGGTTACGTTTGCACTGCACAGCATTTAACCACATGAATGAAGACTTGGGTTCAAGTCTATCTTAGAAAAATCTTCCATAGTCGGCGACCTGAGGAACATTTTCTAAGCCTGTTTTCGACCGGTTCCCGAGTAAGTCAATCTCCAGCACGGGCAAGCGGGATTTTTCGCTAGAAAACTCGGGTTTTTCGTCCCGTAAAATGAAGAAAATCGATTGTCGAACCCACACTATTTTCAGACATTAAAAATATTGTGGTAGGGATGACGAGGTAGCAGCACTTATTAGCCGTCTCTTTAATACGTGGCGATTAACTTAGGTATTGCCCTGGGCTAGTTATCTCTGATTGGCTGCCAGTGGTCACTGAACTGTCCAGTCTCCAAAAGGTAGGTAGGGATAAAACGGCCTCGCCTACTGTCTATACGGGGATGAAAGTTGTTAGTTGATTTTATTGATAATAATAACAATAACTCGAAGGCTTGTGTATCTCACTGGAAGAGAAGCTTGCATTCTCTGTACTAGGACTCCTGATGGTCGATTTAAGTTCATGTCTATTCGCCCAATGGAAGAATTTTTTGTAAGCCTATCTTCGACCGGTTTACAGAGTTAGTCGCCCTCTAGCATGGGCAAGCGGATTTTTTCTTCCGAAAGTCTGGTTTTTTGTACTGTAACCTTAAGAAAATTGAACCCATATTATTTCAGACAGCAATGTCCTGTTAGTGTTAGATACCAAGACGTGGGCAGCAGTTGTTTGCTCATCTCTTCATCAGTGCCGCCTATAATTAGTGATAGACCTGGGGTGGCTATCTCTGATTGGCTATTGGTGGAGATTGAACTCCTCAATTCGTCTTCAAAAGATAAATAGGGTTTAAAGGCCTTGCTTACTATCTATATGAGAATAAAAGGAGTTATGGTTTTTCGACATTTTTATATATCAAAATATTACATATATATGATTTCTATATTACGATATATCAGAAATAGCTTGTCCAATACTATCGCTGATTATACATGGCACCTGGCAAAGAGAGGCTGCTCACAAGTGCCACCATCGCGTTCCCTAATACTAACACAAAGTTTTCTTCCTGAAAATACTGTGGGTATTACTGTCGTATTTCTTGAGCATACGGGATGAAAACCTTAGTTTCCTGAAGGAAAAAACTTCTTTTCCATGCTAGAGATCAACTAACTCTAGAAACGGTTGAAAAAAAGGCTCAGGAAAAGTTATTCTAATCGACGACTAGAAGTGATCTTTCACTTCTAATGATAGTCTTTCTTTGAAAGATCTAGTGCCGTTGAAGCTACTTCCATTGAGCACAGCCGTTCTAAGTTAAGAAAAATCAGCTAATCTCTTTTAGCCTTATCTAAATTTTGGAGACCGAGTAGGCTGTTCAATTTCCACTGGTAGCCAGCGATAGCTCGCCCAAGGCTATCACTATTTTAGCAGCACACAACGAAGAAACGGCTAATAAGTGGCACCATCTTGTGATCCCTTATCCAAACACAACATTTTTAATGTGTGACATAGTGCGGATTCTACGGTCGATGTTGTTAGGTTATTGGGACGAAAAACCCGAGTTTCTGGGAGAAAAAACCCGCCTGTGCCTGAGATTGACTAATTTGGGAACCCGGCGAATAAGTAAAAGTTCCTCTAGTTGGTGACTGGAATGGAACTCGCCTAGCCCTTTCTTCTCGCGGTCTGATGCTTAGGAGTGTGAACATCGCTTCCACCGATCTATACAATCTCGACACGCTATTAGTTTAAAGTAATAATAATAAAATGACAACAACAACATTTTAGCACGATCATTTTCTATATCCTAATTAAAGGATTCGTCAGTTATCCAATCTTTCTTTTTTACTGCTCTAGGACATAAGGTATTGGTACATTTCTCTATGAAGCCAGATTTTAATTTGTCCCATGATTCATCAACCCTCATGACGTCATCATTCTTGATAAGTGCTAGCACAAAATGATAGCACAAACTAAGTGGATTAATCCATTTAGCTTTGTGCTATCATTTTAATCCCCAAGTTCTATAAGCTGTTGCACATCTTTTCTTTTTCCCTCCATCATTTCCCTCAATACTCCAGACACTCAGCTTTCACCTGATAAGGTAGCGAGCTTTCTTGTATGCATCTGAAGGATAATTATGGAATAAAGTTGTATTCTGTAGTAGTTGTAGTGTGTTGCCCAAAGAAAAACCATTCTAAGCTCGATTGTCGTTGGTCACTAGAAGAACTTTAAACTTAGCCCTAAGACCGTTTTCCGAATTTATCCTTCTGTCGTGTTGTGAAGCGATTTTTTCACTGAGAAACCTCGGGTTTCTTCCCATCAAGTTAATCAATAAAATCCACCGTAGTTTCCACGTAATTTCAGAAAAAATATATTGCGTTCTGGTTGGTGACGATATGATGGCTACACTTGTCTGTTGCTCTTCATCAGATGCTGCTTACATCTAGTGATAATTTTGAGCTAATTTATTTATATATGACTAGCTATAGTGAAGGTTCTCTTCCCCTCATGTTCCAAAAGTTGGGTATAAAACTGCTTAGCCTATTCCATTAGGTTTTATTGGGGGAATTAAATTGAATACAATGAACACTACAACTTCTCTTATTCTACCTAGGTAGTAGGTGCAACTCCTTTAGTCCAAAGGAGTAGCACCTACTTTGGACTAAAGTTGCTTGTTTAAAGCTACTGCCTTTCATTCCCTATCGAAAGTAGGCAAGGCAGTTTCAGCTCTAAATTTTGGAGACTGAGTGCAAGTATAATCCTCACAAATAGCCAGTCAGAGATATCTGTCCCAGACTATCACTAATTATAAACGGCAACTGTGAAGAGATGCAGACAGACAAGTGCTGCCATCTTGTAGTTCTGAAGCTTGACACAATATAGCATCTTACTGAAGTAGTGTGATTCTACAGTATATTCCTGAATTTACGATTGAAAAATGACTCTCCTAGATGAAAAACTGTCTTTGCCATGGAGGGGGATTACTAACTCGGAAATTTTCAAAGAAACGCTTAGGAAAATATCCTCCAATTGTCGACTAGAATCGAATTTAGGTCCATCTTCGAACAGTCTTTTTACACAGTATGGATGTCAATGTCACGTCCCCTGAGCCACATCGGCCATGTTATTATGAAATTATTGTCTGTTTAACTTAGGTTATCTAGCTTGTAAACTGTGTCTATTATTTTGGAGTATTCCACGACTCCTGGAAAGAAAACTCCTTAGCATCCATTTGAAACCATGTACAGGGTGTTCGGGATAAATTTGACAATTTCGTAAGGAAAAAGAAAATCTTCTTTGTATCTATTAAATTTAATGAATTGACAAAAAAACATTACAGGCAGAGTTAATTACAATACTATCAACAAGATTTACTCAAAATAACCACCATTAGCATCGATCACAGCTTCAATTCTGCTTCGGAACCTCGAACAAGCTGATGCTACAGTCTCCCTGGGAAGGGCCGCAAAAACTGTTTTAATTTTATCCATTAACTGGGCTTTTGTATTACTGGAAGTGCGATTGGTGTCTTTTTCAACTGCGCCCCATACAAAATAATCCATGGGGTTAAGGTCTGGGGAGTTTGGAGGCCAAACATTTGGACTGGTGAAGTCGTAGAAATTTTCAGACAACCATTTTTGACTTTTCCCAGAGGTGTGGCAAGGGGCCGAATCCTGCTGCCATACATACGGCCTACCATTGGCTACCCTTGTTATCCAGGGCTTGACTACAGTTAGCAACTCCACGAACAAAGCCCGAATTCCAATGCCAGGGTTCTTCAACACCTGTTCCTGCAGATTTGCGAGGAATTCTGCTGTACGAACGCAATCAGATCGTCTGCTAGGGATCTTTCTTCTTGCTACATCCTCGTAGTCACCATTGCAAGTCTCTAGTTCATGCCTGATTGTTTTTACTGTATTCAGGGAGCATTGGGCAGCAGTCGTAATATCCTTATTTTGATGGCGGGCACGAATCATCATGATACAAGTTATTCTCTTCCATGATTCAGGTGGGTTCCAGCTATCCATCCTTTCTGACATCTTGTATATGAATGAAGAAGGGTCCAAACTTTTAAATGAAGAGAAGTGTGTGTTAATACATGTAACTTACGGAAAAATATAATTAATTATAAATATGTCAAATTTATCCCGAACACCCTGTACCTCATCAGTTTAAAAGTCTTTACAAATGTTCCTCAATTAGTAAATGGAAAATCCCACCCAGGTCCTTCGATCTGAAGGCAACTATCACAAATGCTGCGATTTCGAAACTCTTTCTTTTATAATATTCCCGCCGACAAAGATTGTACACATATAGGATATTAATACTATGAGTGGATGAAGGATTACATCTATTGGGAGCCATGTTCTTTTATGCTGTATATTTTAAAAATAGGACCCGTTTCTATTAAGGAGAGAGACGGTCTCACCATATGCAATGAAAATCATCTATTACGAATTGGGATGCAAAATCAAAACTATAATTTGATTCAAAGTTATTTGAATTTCTATACCATTCACTTCGCCATCCTGACCAGCAAATAACATTATTTTATTTTGACAGTGGATGATTTCGATTTAGGGGAGTTTTCAGTTAAGAAATCATATGCCCTTTAATACTAATAATAAGAAGAATTTATTCTCGAGACGTACAAGAAACTATGACACTAGATACTATTACTATTAGTTTCTGTACAATGATTTTATTTCACTCTCACTGTTAATTGTGAGGTCTACAATTTTGTGAAATCACACGTTTCAGTTTCCTTAATACAACTAAATTCGTCAGTTCACTGTGTTAGGTCTTTTCCTCTGCCATTCTAGCAAAAAGAGATTTATTATTATTATTATTATTATTATTATTATTATTATTATTATTATTATTATTATTATTATTACTTGCATTTGCACATAAACTTGCATTTAACAAAATATACAACAAAGCACTAACAAAAATAAAAACACGCCCCCAAACGAAACAAAATCCATGGACAACAGACAACATACTAACAGACATACAAAGAAAAGATGCCCTATGGAAACAACTTAAGAAGTCACCGAACAATATCGCTTTAAAAGCTGAATACAAAAGAAAACGGAATCTCCTAACAACCTAGATTCGAACGGCAAATAGAAACTATTATAGCAACAAATTAACAACAGCACAGAATGACATAAAGGAAACCTGGCACCTGATTAATGAAATGCTGGACAATATACACAGAACCACTGCCACAGAAACAATAAAACACATCTTTGCCTGCGACCCCAAATCCCTCAAACAGTTGGCAAACAACTTTAATCAGCACTTCGTGAACTCTGTCCAAAAGCTACAAGAAACAACCTTTCCTCATACATACGAACATTCTCCACTAGGTCCACGAGCAACCCAGTCGATGTGGTTCCCCACAGTAACAAAAGAAGAACTATCACTGGCAATTCAACAAATTAATCCTAACAAAGGACTGGGGATAGACAGAATCAGACCAAAAGACATCAAGAAACACTGAACCGACCTACTTCCAGTTATACAAAAACTGTTAAATAAAATCTTCGAAACGGGACACATACCTGAAACACTGAAGACTGCATTAATCACACCCATACACAAACAGGGAAAAAGAAACATAATAAGTAATTACAGACCTATCGCCACGCTGCCTGTAATCAACCAAATCATGGAGCACATTGTACATCAGAAACTTTACACATGCGTTGAAAAATTTCAAATCATAACCAAAACACAATATGGCTTTCAAAAAAATAAAGGAACAGCAACACTCCTGGAAGATTTCACAGATCTAATAAACGCTGCATTGGATAAAAACAGAATTACATTAGTGGTATTCATTGTCCTAACAAAAGCATTTGACACACTAACACATAAAACCTTGTTAACAAAACTTACCCATATCGGAATTGGAGGTCGTCTACTACAGTGGTTTAAAGCGTACACGAAAAACAGAAACCACAACACACGTATAGGATCAGCACACAGCAAAGAGGTACATGTAACCTGTGGAGTACCGCAAGGAGCTGTCCTATCTCCCATTCTATTTAACATATACACACACGACATGAGCCAACTCCCCCTAAAAAGTAAAATCTTCCAGTATGCAGACGACACTGCCATAGTATCCATTCATAAAAATGCAAATATCGCTTACAAAAATATGCAACACGACATCAATCAAATCACTAACTGGCTAACCAAAAACGGCATATATATAAACCCTGGAAAAACAAAACTAATGATATTCAAAAACCCCCAAACCCTGCCCATAGAAACAAAATATCTCACTATCAAACATTCATCCTCCTATACACCAAGTGCAGAAACTAAAATCACAACCATCATACTGGTGAAAACAACACGCTACCTTGGACTTCACTTCGATGCTGATCAAAGTTGGAATAGCCATACAAACTACCTACATACCAAGCTTAGGATAATAGCAAGCAAACTATACAGATTAAAAGACATTGCCCCAACCCACATAAAAATTCTAATCTATAAAGCATTATGTGAAAACATTTTAAGATATGCAATCACATCATACGCATTCTGCGCAGACTACAGACTTAACAGGCTACAATGGTTGCAAGATAAATGATAAAACTGATATTCTGGGAACAACCCACTCTTATGCAGGAAGCACGGACAAAACACAAAATATTTAAGGTGAAACACTTACGCCCTACACAGTCATGTTAAAACACTACTACAGCCCAACATATAGAGTAACCAGAACAACATATCAAATAACAAGGCCACAGTCAACAAACTACATAACATATAAGTACAACAATCAAACGGCAAAGCCACCCGAAACTTCTACGTACCTGACATGATAAACAAACTGCCGTTCGACAACAGAAACCTAGGAACATACAGAGAGCTGAAACAGGCACTATATAAATATTATAGCGAGAATGAAAATTAGAGCAATTCCTGTTTCTCTTTCCCCCACCACACATAAACACACGCACCTATGACAACCCCCCCCTCTCAAAAACTATCACTAGAAGAACACATAGAAACAAACACACCATGTTTAAATCCAACCCTATTTGCACAAAAAAAAAAGTTAAACTGTAATAGCAATCGAAGTCTTTCAAGCACCTACCAACAAACAGTAAAATCAACACCTGGCTTGTGACCAGTATAGGAACACAACCATGAAACCACCACCCTCTGTCATCTATTATCTTCCTCAGATAAGCTCTGCTAAGCTTCGAGGAAGAAAATTACTAACTTGCAAGTATCTGTTATACACACTTGTAATGCGTTATAAATATTATATATATATAATTACTACAAGAACTATGTATGCAATTCATCTGAGACATAAAAAAAAATTCTGTATAATCCTTATTGTAAATACTGTAAATATTATTATTGTATGTAACTTATACTGAGACATAATAAAATGTTTTTAAAAAAATTATTATTATTATTATTATTATTATTATTATTATTATTACATGACTATAGCTTTCTGTCTCCACTAACTACAACGAACCACTATCTATACCAACGCCATCTACGCACCAACGCAATCTTTCCTCTCATATTTCTGAATGCAAACAAAGTCATTTTCCTCTGAGATATCTTGATTTCTAATAGAAGCTGGGCAATGCTATCTGTTCACTTCATGTTTTGCCGAAAAACGTCATATCTGTTAACTTATTTTCTGAGATCAATTACTGTGCTTGTAATATTGAAGTGCAGTGCAGGAAATTATGACTACGTGAGGAGTATGCTGGGTTCATGTTATCAGTTGTTTGATAGGAAGAATATTGACAGTACGTGGGAAGTGTTTAAAAATACTACAATGATCCGATATTAGAATGTGTCCCAAGAGTTCGAAGAAAAAATAAAGTAAGAGTGAAATGAATATACAATCTAATTAAGCAAGAAATTCGAAAGAAAAAATGATATGGAAGGAATTCCCTGTGCATGAGAATGGTGTCAGTTATTATTATTACGTGACCCCTCCAAGGAGTATCCAAAGACTCATCAAGGTGTGATAATTATAATCAGCCGGGCAGAAGAGGCGTTAGTGTTATGCGGAAAGCTAAGTCTGAGCATGTAAAGAAACTGGTTCTGCAATTCAAAGACAACCCAAAATAATTCTATCCTTATGCTGCAAGTGAAAGAAAAAATGAATTTGAAAGAACAACTCTACTGAATGCAGATGGTATGCGGATGACTGATGCAAAAATCATTGTTCAACTGAGTTGTCATTCTTCTAAAAGCTATCAACCTGTATATGCAACACTGAACTCATCACTACCTCTTCACTGGCTGAGAAAACTCGTGTATTAGGAAGAAGTACTTAGGGCTGTTGCTCAAAGTGAATAAGAACTCTGCAATAGGAGCTGAGGAAATATCAGCATGGATGGTAAATCAGTGTTAAGCAGAACTGGCTACTCATTTGACGTTGCTATATAATTTGAGTCTCAGAACAGAAAAGATTCCAGAGGACTGGAAAGAAAGAAAGGGGTGAGTATTTTGGAAAAATTAATTAGGGTTCGCGTTCTAAAAGGGGTTTACAGAGAATCAGCACTGCAACCAACAGCATGGGTTTACAAAGGGAATGTCGTATTTTAGCAAATTGCTCATATTCTATAATAATGTTACTACTGATTTGAACAAGGGGAATAGATACACCAATGTAATATTGGATTTTGCTAAAGCTTTTGACAGAGTCCAGCATGGACATCTGTTGCATAAGTTGGAGAGTATGTGATTGGATCGTAACTATTGGCATAGTTAAGAGGATGGCTCACTGACAGATATAAAAATGTGGTATATGCAGGGTGTGAATATGTATGATTCAAGGTAACCAGTCGTGTGCGTCAAGGATCAGTCCTTGTTTCATTCTTATTCAATCTGTACATTACTGAAATTGGGGAGTATTTAACATGCGAAATACAGCTACTTCCTGATTATGCAAAGATATGTAGGGTAATTAGGAGTGTTGCTGATATGCAGTACCTGCAGAATTATTTGAATACGATGGCATTGTAGGAATGAGAAAATGGCTGTCCGTTCAGTGTAATAATTGTAAGGTCATGCATTTGATGCGATTAGTTATCCCGCATCTTGTGATATTGGTGGGATTATTATGCTAAAAGAAGCTGATCAGGCTAGGGATCTTGGAGTTTTAGTAGATAGGAAGTTGAAGTTCAAGGGTGATCTAGCAAAAGTTGTAGATACATCTCATAAAATAATTGCAATACTGAGACATACCTTGACATGTAAAGATAAGGAAGTCATTTTGCCTCTTTACAAAGCCTCGATAAGTCCTCAGTTGGACTATTGGGTACACATCTGGTATCCCGGTTTCTGTCTTGATTCTGATATAGTGGCGGGAGTGCAAAGGAGAGCATTAAAATGATATCTGGATTGTGGATATGGATTATGAAGATCGATTGAGAATGTATAGGCTTCAGACACTAGTAAATAGGAAAAACAGGGAATGATATGATTGAGACATACAAACTTTTGAAAGGGGTTATACATAATTTCAGGAAAATTCATTTTATGCAGTTGGGGGAGAAGGATGCGAAGGCATCCTTGAAATTGAGAATGTATGCTGTCAAGAAGGGGATGAGGGTTAAATTTTTCTCTCGTAGAGTGTTACGTGATTGGAATGGATTGCCATTGGTTTGTGTGTGTGTGTGTGTGTGTGTGTGTGTGTGTGTGTGTGTGTGTGTGTGTGTGTGTGTGTGTGTGTGTGTGTGTGTGTGTGTGTGTGTGTGTGTGTGTGTGTGTGTGTGTGTGTGTGTGTGTGTGTGTGTGTGTGTGTGTGTGTGTGTGTGTGTGTGTGTGTGTGTGTGTGAATGAATTGAATAACAGGTATGACAGCTGGTGCGAATAGTAAGGCCTCCCTCAATGAGTGCCTGACTCCCTGTAGGTCTCTCTTAATAATAATAATAATAATAATAATAATAATAATAATAATAATAATAATAAATAATCTGACTTTCAGCTCCCATCAACAGTTTGCACAGGCCTATAAAGAAATTCTACAACTTCTCTTCATTCGTCAAATCGTCAAAAGGAGTTGGCGGCAATTCTCTTAGCTGTATTTCTTCAGAAATCGGTGTGAATTTACATGACGTTATAAAATTTTTAGAATTGCAGAAATTCTGGGTTTTCGAATTTACATTTCTGTTTAAGCCCCTACCCATTTCGGATAGCCTTAATTTTAATTTTTAGCTCAATAATACAACTACTAATTGTATTGAGTTGTATACGCCAAAGAAATAATTGTATAGTGTATATGTTTCCAGTTTCACCTGCACTGAAAATTGTCTATTATTATGATTATTATTCCAAAAATTTAATTCAATTACTATCTTTGTAGTTATTTTCAACAACTGTGGGGCTTTCCCATCCCCCACCTTAATTTTTTTTTTTTTTTTTTTTAAATTAGAGTTTAGGATTCACCAGCTGCTGTTTACCGGTGTTTGCAATTATTTGGTACTGATGTTCTCACGTGATGCGAGCGAGCTTCTGTTGTATATTTTGTGGTATTTGTTGTACGTAATCGCATAAACAACATTACTACCATGAAAATGTGTGATTGTAAATTCATCATGTAGTGTACACAAAATCGCAATGACTCTTAATAAAAAAGATAAGAAAATCAGTTCTTTTGGTGATACCTTTGACAGTTTTTTTCATAGAAATCGTGCATTTAGTACAAAGTGGCACGTTGCTAAACCTAAATTCCTGAAATTAGGCAATTATATGTGAAATATTTCGCGGAACTTATTTTCAGTTTTTGTAATAATACATATATGCTCATAGTAAAAAAAAAAGACAATTGTTCTTCATAAAAGCATTTTTGTTGATTTCCCAAGTTTAAAAGAAGAAGAATGGCTGGTATACTTGCACAATTAGGAAGTAATCCTTTCAGTACTGTTGTTGGCCAAAAAATTGGTAAGTTTTTAGCAGGTGTATTTCATAGCTTTTTAATATGATTGTTTAAAGTTTTGTGTATTTCTCCCTTTGCTGTGATCGAAATATTAAACGCGTATTAAACGTTAATGAAAACAACTGTTTGGTAATTGCAGAAGTTTCTTTTGCATATTATAGATGGGCTGTTTATAGCCTGGGAAGGGGAATATTTTAACATAAGTGAAAACATTTCCTTCCCTGCCTGCAGGGCATTTATTATTTATTATGTTTTTTTAATGTTAATGAATCGGCATCTGTCGTAGCGCCAAAGGTTTTAAGAATTACGTATTAGTTGGAATGAATCAGGACTGCCAATACCCTCCTTTCAAACATAACCAATTGTTGGCTTCCCACACTAGTCGAAGTGGGCTTGCTATAGTTTTATATTTTACCATCTTCAAGAAAATAACACCGAAAGAAAAAAAAATAAATAAAAACAAAAGGCTTTCATTATGCAAGGAAGGAAGGACTTATGCAAGGCTGATGTTTTCATTTTCTTTATATAAATCCATCTAAGTTTCCAAACTCTCAATGAACATTTTTTAAGAAATATTTCTCCATTGTCTCCATTCCAATATTACTCTAACCCATTCCAACTTTATACACTCTAATTAGTTATTTTTACCGTGTGGACCACTGGCATCAAGTATCAGAGGCATATTTGTTTAGAATGGTTACTGCCTAGACACTACTTTCAAACGAACTAGTTAAGTTGGTGATGAATTTTTGTAACTACATGGATTTAATCAAATTAATTTAGTGCTAGCAATTTTACAAGTTATAGCTAGATCGAAAAAAAAAAAGGGACAACATAGATATCAATATTATTACATTAGTGATTACTTCAAAATGTCACTGTTGAAGTTAAAGCAGAGATGAGCTGCAAATTCATCTCAACTTGAAAGAAGCTAGTCAACTTTAAATGAATTAAGTTTAAATGTGACACCATCTTTTAAGAAAGATGATGTCACAAATTTTAGGCATGTCAAATTAAGAGTTTTGGGACTTTAGACTTGCTGTTATGAGGAGAGGCTTAGACACACATTGAGTCTCAGATTGGAAACTTGTGCACACCTGGGCAGCCAAAAATTAGAAGCAACATTGTTTGGAAGCAATTGCAGTTTTGTGGACATATGCAAAGTTGGCCAGAACAGCACATCAAATTATGCAGTTGTTGAACACACTGATAAAGGTCATTATTTCCCTTTATGAAGCTTTAATAATACCACATCTGGACTGCTGTATGCAGATCCGATCACTTGGATTCCATGAGGAGGCATGGATCCAGAAGTGATTGATGAAGATAGTGTCAGGTCATGTTAGAGGTTTAGTGGAGTATAAACAGCACTAGAAAAGGATTAATCACTTAAAATTTTCCAGTCACAGACACATCTTCAGGGAGTACAAACTAACATTTGTAACACACACACACAAAGGCAACACAGAACTAAATGAAACACATAGATGCAAGAGTCAAGGAAGGACGTAGGTATCTGGAGAGATTGCTGTTCTGAAAAAGTCAGTGTGTCCCAGGGAGGATGGTAGCAGGGGTGGCCTCTTGTAGGAATGGGTACTTGGGAGAAGAGGGACGACATCATGTAAAGCTGAGCCCAGTTGAGTCTAGAGGGGATAATGCTGGGTATAGAAACAACGGCATTTATATGCTATATACTAATGCCAGGAGTATCCGGAATAAGGGAGAGGAATTGGTGGTGCAGATAGCATCAGCCTGACCAAAAATTATATGGATCACTGAGACGTGGTTGACAGATGAGGATATAATAACAGGAATAGAAGTCGCTGGGTACAGCATTTTTCGGCAGGATAGCAAGGGAAAGTGTGGTAGTGGAGTACTGCTTATGATAAGTGATGACCTATGTCCTCTAAGAGTGGAGACTTTGGAAGGCGATTTTGAAAGCATATGGCATGAGGTAGAGGTTGGCAAGACAGGATATTTAGTGGGGTGTTGCTACAGACCCAGGAGTACAGAGGGTGGGGACAGGAAATGTTTAAGACAGTTGAGTTTGGCAAGCGCAAGAAGAATGATTGTTATGGGAGATTTTAACTACAGTAGTATAAACTGGGGAGAGGGAGATGCATGTAGCAATAAGGGAATGGAATTTCTAGAATTCTTCAGGGACAAATGTCTTAGGCAACATGTAATAGAGGGAACAAGAGGTTCAAGAGTTTTGGATTTGGTTATAGCATCAGAAGAGTTGATAATAACTGAGATGACATCTCTCCCACCAGTTGGAGAGAGTGACCATATGGTTTTGACTTGGAAAATGAATAGACATGCAGGAGTATCAAAGAGACAGGAACGTATGTGGAATTATAAGGCAGGTGATTATAATTGTCTAAGACGTCAACTTGGGGAAGTTTCATGGAGGGAGGAATTGGAAGGTTGGGATATCATTAGTGCGTGGGAAATTATGAAAGAATATTTGTTAGCAGCAATGGTAAGTTGTATAACACGAGTGAACAAGAGGACATAATTTGGAGTAAAGCAGATGACACACAATCTTAAACAGGAATTGCATGCGTAAAAGAGGCAGTGGAAGAGATATAAGGAGATAGGAGAAGAGAAGCTGCATGAAGAGTATAAGACACAGTGACTAGTATGGTAAGGAAGACGAAACTGGAATATGAGAGGAAATTAGCCCTAAGATCCAAAGAAAATTCTAGGGAATTTTTTAGATATGTGGCCAGTAGGAGGAGAAATGACTGTGGAAGAATGATATTGAGGAATAAAAATGTGAATAGTGACTGATGAAGCGGACATAGTAAAATTATTCAATGAACACTTTATTGGAGTATTTCATCCTGGAGTAGTCAGTTTTAATGCTGGAGGGATAGGGGCAGGTTCAAGGTTTAGAGGTACAGGAGGAGAGTGTGTTTCAAATACTGAGTACTCTGGATGTCAGTAAAGCTGTGGGACTGGATGGTATTTCACCATGAGTTTTGAGAGAATGTGCTAGGGAACTGACGGTGCCTTTGACCTGGCTTTTCAATGAAAGTCTGGCTGCTGGAAAGGTGCCCATGGAATGGAAGGAAGGTAAGATAGTGCCATTGCATAAGGGCAGTAGCAGACTGGAAGTGTCTAATTATAAGTCAGTTTGTGTGTCATCAGTAGTTAGTAAGATCTTGGAGAAAGTAGTGGAGGACCATATACAGCATTGGGCAGATGAGGGTAATGTTATCTGTGAGAGTCAACATGGATTTGTGAAGGGGCGTTCTTGTTTTAGTAATATGCTAGCCTTTTGTGATAAAGTTACAAGAGCATTAGATGAGGGAAAGGCATATACTGCCAATTTCTTAGACTTAGCAAAGGCATTTGACAGGGTGCCACATGATAAGATGATATTTAAGTTGCAGCACATGGGTCTGGATGTCAGATTGGTCAACTGGATTCAGGATTGGCTGTCCAATAGGTATCAGAGAGTTGTGTATGGTGGGGCAGTTTCAAGGAAGCAGAGGGTTACAAGTGGGGTCCCACAGGGCTCAGTACTGGGACCTATATTGTTTAACCTTTATATCAATGACATTGTCAATGGATTGCAAGGGGATATTCAGTTGTTTGCAGATGATGCGAAGCTGGGAAGGATTATTAGTAATAGTGCAGATGCGGCAGCCCTGCAAGAGGATTTGAATAAGCTAAATAGATGGGCAAATGAATGGGGGTGTTAGTTTAATGCAGCAAAATGTAAGGTCTTGAGGTTTGGGCAACATCGTTGGGATACTGTATACTCTGTGGGAGGAGTTATACTGGAGGAAGTAGGGGAGACAAAAGATCTGGGATTGATGATTGATAGAAACCTGAAATTTAGGGGACATATTGCAAATGTGGTGAAAGTAACACAGAGGATTGCTGCAATAAGAGAAGGACACTGACCTGCAGAGATAAAACAGTTATCATTCCATTGTATAAGACCCTGATCAGACCACACTTGGACTATTGTTCTCAGATTTGGTCCCCAGGATTTGAAGGGGATAAATTAACTGTGGAAAGGGTACAAAGGCGGATAACAAAGATAGTTTCAGGACTGTGCAATGATAGTTATGAGGATCGGCTGAGGAAATGTGGACTGCAGAGTTTGGTGGATAGAAGAAGGAGAGGTGATATGATTGAGACTTTTAAACTGTTGAGAGGTGGTTACAGAGTTGACACTGGGGCGTTCATTCGCTTGGTTGAACAGCAAGAAGGAGTGATGACAAGAGGCCATCCCTGGAAGTTATGAAAGGAAACTGTGAGCAAGAGGGTGAGGAGTGGTTTCTTTGCATGGAGGTGGTTGAACCATGGAATGCATTGCCTGATGGAGTGGTGAGAGCGAGAATGGTCAGTGAGTTCAAGGAGTGGTATGATAGACTGTGTTTCTTAGGTGGGGACCTCCCTTCGATGAGTCTTAATAGACTTTTTTCTTAAGAAGGACCTCCCATGATGAGTCTTTTGACTCCATGGAGGCCTGAATAATAATAATAATAATAATAAAAGAAAGAAAAGAAATAGGAGCAAATTACTGAAGAATGAGCTTTTTTTTTTATGTTCATTTGTAATTTTTTATAAATACTATAAATTTTCTACCAAAAAAATTAACTAAATTATATAAAAAAAATTAGATGTTTATTAACTGGTTTATGTTTCACTGGATTTCAAACTTTCTTCAGAGCACACTGTAACATCTAACAGTTTACAAGTGACAATGAGTAAGCGGAACAATTCAAATTGTAATGGACAAAAGATCTAAACTCCAAATGGATATCTGTATATGTAGCAACATATGCTATTATTATGTGATACATTAAAATATCAAACAGAAATCAAAATTTAAAAAAAAAAAAAAGTAAAAAGAAATAGGAGCAAATTACTGAAGAATGAGCTTTTATTTATTTATTTTTTTAATGTTCATTTGTTATTCATAAATGCCATAATTTTTTTGCCAAATATTCTCAGTTTTCCATAACTTATTTTAATGGCATTACAACACCAAACTAACTAAATGATCAAAAAATAAGATGTTTATTAACTGGTTTATGTTTCACTGGATTTCCCACTATCTAGAGAGCACACTATAACATGTGACAGTTTATATTGAAAGTTTATTTTTCATTTGGTTAGACTATAGTAAATTTAGTTTAATCCTTTATTCAAGTGTGAGCAAACAAAGTTTGTGCTAAAGTTTGTGTTTGGGAGCCAGGTCCAGAGGTGGAGATACCAGGCAGAAGCAATTACAGGTCATCTTTAAACTAAATTTATTATTGACAGTTTATATATAACAATGAGTAAGCAAAACAATTGAGCACTTATGCTGAGATGTTTTAAGAAAATTAATGATAAAGCTCTTGCTCTTTTAGGAAGAAGTAAATATTCCTAGAAAGTCCTTTATCAGGACATACCCTTTCTTTTTTGGAGTTGACACTTGCCTTGACATATTTTTTTAATGAGTCTTGCAGTCGGTCAAGTTCCTAAGGAGTGGAAGAAGGGCAAGATTGTGCCACTTCGTAAAGGAGGTGATCGAATTCAAGCATCAAACTATAGACCTATCTGTGTGTCAGGTGTTGTGGTTAAGTTGTTGGAGAAGCTTGTGAGAACTTGGATACAGAGGTGGGTTGATGACAATGGCATTATCTTTGATGGACAGCATGGATTTGCTAAAGGGAGGTCATGTTTTAGTGATTTACTTGCTTATTACAATAAAGTGACTGCTTCCTTGGACAGAGGAAAAGGATACACAGTAATATACTTGGATTTCGCAAAGGCTTTTGATAGAGTACCTCATGATAGGTTGACAGTCAAACTAGAGCAGATGGGGTTGGATATTAGATTGGTGCATTGGATTGGAGACTGGCTATCTGATAGGTATCAACAAGTTGTGTATGGGGGAGTGATATCCAGGAAAAAGAAAGTCACTAGTGGAGTGCCTCGGGGTCTGTTTTAGGTCCAATACTGTTTAACTTGTATATTAATGATATAGGTGAAGATTTGGATGGAGATATTCAGTTGTTTGCAGATGATGCAAAGTTGGGACGAACCATGAAGTGTAGTGAAGATGTTGTGGCCTTACAGGAAGACTTGAAAAGATTCAGTGATTGGGCACAGAAATGGCGATGTGAGTTCAATGTTGCAAAATGTAAGGTTTTAAAATTTGGAAAACAAAGATGAGATGCAGAATTTATGCTTGGTAAGAATATATTGTTGGAGGTAGAGGAAATAAGAGATCTGGGGTTGATAGTGGATAAGGATCTAAAATTTAGGGGACACATCGCCAAAATTGTGAAGACAACACAAAGGTGTCTGGGAATGATGCGGAGGACACTCACATGTAGAAGTAGGAAGATTCTTGTTCCGTTGTATGAGGCTTTGATTAGGCCACACATGGACTATTATGTGCCCAGATTTGGTCACCGGGTTTTCTGAAGGATGAAGAGTTGTTGGGAAGTGTCCAAAGGAGACTGATTCCCCAGTTTCTGACCTCTGGAATGTCGAGTATGAGGAAAAATTGAGAAGATGTAATTTGCAGAGTCTGGTGGACAGGAGGAAGAGGGGTGATATGATAGAGACCTACAAGTTGGTAAGGGGTTGTTATAGGATCAATGCTGGAGAAGTTTTACAGAGAATAGTGGGAGATCAGGGGAGAACCATAGGTCATCCCTGGAAACTGTATAAGGAGGGTGTGAGTAGGGGAGTGAGAGGCAGGTTTTTTTCGTGCAGAGTTGTGAATGATTGGAATGCCCTGCCTGAGAATGTGGTGTCTGCAAAGATTTTGAATGTGTTTAAAATGTGGTATGACGAGCTGTGTGTGTGTGATAAAAGGACCTCCCAGATGAGTCTTTGACTCATGAGGTCTTGGGGTGGTAATAATAATAATAATTCAAATGTAATGGACAAAAGATCTAAAGTCCTAATTTGGCACCTGCTAATGTTCTTAAAAAGAAGTATTATAGCAATGTATGAGTTGATCTTAAGATAACAGTCTCCCAAATTTTTGGCCATTAATGCAATTAATGGCCATACTTATTCAGATTAGGAGAATGCTTCTTGGCCATGGCTGACTCCAAAAAAAATCTTTCTGACCAGTGACAATTTTTGTAAAGCACGTTCATCTTCTTCCATCTAATCCTGTGTGAAGAGGTGTCTAAAATGGGATCTGCCAGTCCGGATTTGCCCATAATAATGGTAGCGAATGTATTTTATTATTATTATTATTTTTTTTTTTTTCAAGGTGAATGTTAACAGATCTTCTTGTCTGTCCATAGTAAGCAAGGTCACAGTCACATGGAACTTCACACTCTGGGTATGCCAGGGGGATGGAGTTTATTCTTAGTAGAGCAGTTCAGAGTTGCTAATTTAACATAAATTAAAGATGCTGAGAAATTATATTCTTGATTTAATACTTTATCCAAGTGTAAGCAAATAAAGTTTTGCATGCAGTAACTTCATGACTGGACAACTTGTATATAGAAATTAATGACTTTACATCACTTGTCTTAGTATCTCATAATGCAAAGCACATATCCTTATGGAGATGTATAATGCTATGCATTATGGGAAGGGTCACTACCCAGACCAGTTTCGATCTTTATCGAGGTCCTATCAGTGGGAGCCAGACCCAGAAGTGATACCAAGGCTGAAGTAATTAATGAAGTAATGTATAATGCTATGCATTATGGGAAGGGTCACTACCCAGACCAGTTTCGATCTTTATCGAGGTCCTATCAGTGGGAGCCAGACCCAGAAGTGATACCAAGGCTGAAGTAATTCAGAAGTCATGTTTTCATATGCAAGTAGCCAAAAGGTGTCATGCCTTATTATTATTATTATTATTATTATTATTCCTGATACCTCCAAGGAGTCCGAAGACTCATTGCGGGAGGACACCTACAACTGTCTCTACACCTAACCTCTACTACGAATCATCTCCATCAACGCCATCTACCGCCCACCTCCAACACCACCACAACTTTTTATTACTAAAACTCTCTGGATTAGAGATAGATGTTGAAAATTTTTCCACTTGACTACACTATAAATTAACATCTATCTAACATCTATAAACTAACGTCTATTTCAAAATCTGTCTGTAATCCAGAATATTTTAGTAATAAGGCATGATACCTTTTGGTTACTTTTCTGTGGAAAAGGCACTTCTGCATTACTTCAATCAAACTTGGTATCATTTCTGGGTCTGGCTCCCACTGATGAGGCATCAATAAAACTTGAAACTGGTCTAGGTAATGACCCTTCCAATAATGCATAGCATTAGACTTGTCTGTAAGGATATGTGCTTTGTATTATGGGATACTAAGGCAAGTGATGTGAAGTCATTATCCTCTATGTAAGAGTTGCCCAGTCGTGAAGTCACTTCACCCGCAAACTTTGTTTGCTTACACTTGGATAAAATATTAAACCAATATAATTTCTTGGCATCTTTAATTTATAGTATAATCAAGTGGACAGCTAATTTAACATGTAGTTTGATATGGTGTAACAGTTATATTTTATTAGTACTTTGACCATCTTTTCAGATGTACCTTGGATATAGGGAATAGGAATAGTGGTATTTTGTTCTTCTCTGTTTGAGGAGGGGCAAGTAAGAGGACCATTTAGTATTTTATCTATTTTGTAAGAATTGTAGCCATTGACCAACAGAGAATGGCAAAGATAAACAGGAGTTCAGGTTCATTAAAAGTTGGATTAAAACAAATAGCCCTAGCCCTGTATATAAGTGTTTTAAGAATACCATGCTGTTGGACTGGCTGATGATGTGACTATTTATGTAGATATCTTCCTGTGTATGTTGGTTTGCTATGAATGGAAAAAAGATAGTGAACCATCTGAAAGTCAGGTGAGTAATGTTTGAAGAAAAGGCAAACAGTTATTAGATTCTTTTTCTACTGTGAAGTGAATTTTAAGGTATTGGCTGTTTGGGTAGGTAAAAAAAGAATCCAAGGTTTCTTGTCCATGTGGCCAAATGGCAAACACATCATCAACAAAGTGTAACTACACTAAGAGCTTTTACGTTGCTTGGTAATTATTTTGTTTTCAAAATGTTCCATGTAAAAGTTGGCTGAAGGGGGAGGGGGATCCATAGTAGTACCATTAGTCTCTTTTTAGATTTTCCTTGCCATGTAAAGTAACCTGCATACGTAATAGATTTGAATAATTAGAAGATATCAGGAGGAATATAGTCTATTATTCTAGAGTCTCTATTAGTGGTACGTTAGTAAATAAAGATGTGACATTGGAACTAATCATCGTCTGTATTTTTAAGGATGTGATTTTTAACTACTGATTTGAAATGGACAGAATTTTTTATAAAAGTAAAGAAGTTGTCTGTAAGAGGAGCAAGCTTCACATCAATACAGTAGGACAATATATGCTATCAACTATAGGACATAGGGGAATATTAGATTTGTGGAGTTTAGGTCCCCAAAAAATATGAAGTGATTTAACATAAATAGGTTTTATATTGTTGATGATTTCTTTGTGCCAAAAAGTCTCTTTTTTTTCCAAATAATTTACTGACTTTTTTCTTTTGAGACGTGGAGTCTCAATCAATAATCTGGTAAATAGAATTGTCACTTAGATCCTGCATTTTTTTGTTGTAATCCTCTTCATTCACGATAACTGTAGCATTACTCTTATCAGCTGTAGTAATCACAATATTTTTATTCTTATATAGCCTTTTTAAAGTAGCTATTTCATTCTGTAGTATATTGCTTTTAGGTAGTTTAGATTTGTTTAAGATGCTAGCTATGTCTAAATGCACATTATTGGCTACTGAAGGTGGAAGATTGTAGATTCCTTGTTCTATGAATTAAAGATGCCAAGAAATTATATTCTTGGTTTCATCCTTCATCCAAGTTTGCGCATGAAGTAATTTCACGACTGGGCTACTCGCATGTAGAGGCTAATGACTTCACATCAGTTGCCTTAGTATCCCATAATGAGATAGATAGATGTTGAAAGTTTTTTCACTTGGTTATGCTATACCATACTGTCTCGTCTCATCTCATCTTCATCTCTAATCTAGAGTATTTTAGTAATAAGATGTGACACCTTTTGACTACTTATATATGAAAATATCACTTCTGCATTACTTCAACCTTGGTATCGCTTCTGGGTTTATTGAAACCAGTCTGGGTTGTGCACCTTCCCATAATGCAGAGCATTATACAGGTCCATAAGGATATGTGCATTGTTATTATGGAATACTAAGGCAACTGATGTGAAGTCATTAGCCTCTTCATGCGAGTAGCCCAGTCGTGAAATTACTTCACGTGCAAACTTTGTTTGCTTACACTTGGATAAAAGATAAAACTAAGAATATAATTTCATGGCATCTTTAATTTATAGTATAACCAAGTGAAAAAACTTTCAACACCTTGTTCTATGTTCATATAATTTCTGGTTTTGGAACTTGTTTAGGTGAAACAGGAGAAGTTATGTCTATGACTGAGAGCGTTGTTAGCTTCTTCTGTAAGTGGCGGTGACAAATTTATGACCATGTGATCTCATTGAAGTACGTTGGCTCAGTTGTAGGATTTCAAATTTCTTCATGTGCCTGCTTTTTTACTTTTGTGAATTCTTTTTTTGCCAAAACTTCGGAGGTGTGATATAGGATGGTTCACAGTTCAAGATTTAAAACATCAAATAGTTCATGTTGGGCTGTTATCCTCAGATTGGTACAGTTTATCTTGATATTTCAGCACAATTAAGATTTAATTCATAGTTTCCTGCCAAGATTTGCCTTCTAAATTGATCTTTGTTAGGTTCTGCTAGAATGTAAAGAATTATATGAGCTCAGCGAACTCGCAGTGAATTAGCTGAGCTCAGTGGCGCACTCATGATTTAATCTTGGAGGGGGCCGAGCACTCAAGATTTAATTTTTTTTGGGGGGGGGGGGAGAGTTGAGTAGATGATTTAAGAATACACACTACGCATTTTTTTTTTTTTTTTTAAATAACGAAACCTGTGATGCTATCATAATTAAAAGAAACACTTATTAACCACAGTGAAAATTATTTAATTGTAAATATTTCATCCTAAGTATCTTAGGACATCATCAGTACAGTAGTTTTAAACATTAATAGGAATAACATACAGTTAAGGCACATAATTACAATAGAATCTCATTAAATGTGCATAACGTGCTACAGTAGTACAAAAAAAAAAAAAATAATAATTATTTAACACAATTTTGTATGACAATTTCCCGTACTTTAGGAATAGTAAGAACGTCGTTGCGGTTTAAGTTTGGTCTGTGTAGTAGGGCTTCAGAACTTTCTTTGTATAAACGTTCATGTTTAAATATAGATCTATGTAAAAGTTTAGCCTTTTCCCAATGGATCCTATGGTTTGGATTTTCAATTCCGTGTTGAGAGAGGCCAGATTTCTACAGTTTGAAAAGACGAATGTGGTCTTGATGTTCCGAGATGTGTTTCTGAACAGACCTACCTGTCTGTCCAAAGTAAGATAATTTGCATGAGCATGGAATCTCATAAACGCCAGGCAACATCAAAGGTGAGAGTTTGTCCTTAGGAGAAGGTAACAAGTTGTAAATTTGGTTGATAGGTTTGTAAGTAGTGGCAAAATTGTATTTCTTCATAATTTTAGAAAGACGTTCTGAGATGCCTTTAACGTAAGGTATGGGAATCCTATGGACTTCTTCCTGTCTGGTTTGATGTATAGAGAAGTGACTACTGATGATTTTTTGAGTTGTTTTAGGATTATATCCATTTAGGATGGCTGTATTTTTGATTACTTCTAATTCCTGGTCTGGGATCATCCCGAACATGAATTACAACTGTTTCTAGATAAAATTAACCTTCTTCATCATCGCATCAACTTTACGTTAGAAAAAGAATCTCCACAGGGTATCTCCTTTTTGGATTTACACATCCAAAGAAAAGAAGACGGTTCTATCGCCACGTCTGTCTTTCGCAAGCCTACATTCTCAGGTCGCTACATTCACAATTTTTCTGCTCATCATCCATCTCAGAAATCTGGCATTATTAAATCACTAGTTTCCAGAGCACACAAATTCTGCTCCTCTGAAGAATCTTTAAACCAGGAATTAGAAGTAATCAAAAATACAGCCATCCTAAATGGATATAATCCTAAAACAACTCAAAAAATCATTAGTAGTCACTTCTCCATACATCAAACCAGACAGGAAGAAGTCCATAGGATTCCCATACCTTATGTTAAAGGCATCTCAGAACGTCTTTCTAAAATTATGAAGAAATACAATTTTGCCACTACTTACAAACCTATCAACCAAATTTACAACTTGTTGCCTGCCATTTATGAGATTCCACGCTCATGCAAATTATCTTACTTTGGACAGACAGGTAGGTCTGTTCAGAAACACATCTCGGAACATCAAGACCACATTCGTCTTTTTAAACCGCAGAAATCTGGCCTCTCTCAACACGGAATTGAAAATCCAAACCATAGGATCCATTGGGAAAAGTCTAAACTTTTACATAGATCTTTATATACGTTTATACAAAGAAAGTTCTGAAACCCTACTACACAGACCAAACTTAAACCGCAATGACGTTCTTACTATTCCTAAAGTATGGGAAATTGTCATACAAAATTGTGTTAAATAATTATTTATTATTATTTTTTTTTTGTCCTACTGTAGCACGTTAGCCACGTTTAATGAGATTCTATTGTAATCATGCACCCTAAGATACTTAGAATGAAATATTTACAATTAAATAATTTTCACTGTGGTTAATACATGTTTCTTTTAATTAACACTACGCATTGCATATGAGCTATGACTGAGCATCTGCAGTGATTGGCAATATATGATACCAGTGATCTCCTCTGGCTGGCTCGAGCGAACGAAGTAGTGCCCGAGCACTACTTCGTTCGCCTTGCGTTCACAGTGGCCAGGATTGCCGAGCGCTATAGGGTATTACCATCTTATGTGACTGCTAATTCATAAGTAGCATAGAAGACACGACACAACATACATTTTTTAAAAAAAATGAATTTTAATTAGGAAAAGATTTTTGGAAATTTTTCTAGTGTTTTTTTTTTCTTTTGGGGAGGGGGGGCAGGGCCCCTTGGCCCTCCCTGGGTGCGCCAATGTCTGAGCTCATATAAAGGTATGGTTTTTTTCATCCTACTAAATAGGATGAAAAACCTATTTACACTATTGGCATCATGGCTTTGGCTGTAATTCCAACTAGAATTTTTTCCATAATGGTACTAACTGCATTATTCCATCTGTAATTTTATGTTCATTATGATCTTTTAATTTCTGCCTTTGCTTCACTCACTCACACATTATCGAAATAATAATGTTATTTTTATTTTTTTATTTTTATATAGTTTCTGTGATTATTGTCATAATATGAAGGAATGTGCCAGAGCGTTGACACCTGCCGTGACGTATTTTTTTAATACGAGTCTTGCACTTGGTCAAGTTCCTAAAGAGTGGAAGGAGGGCAAGATTGTGCCACTTCATAAAGGAGGTGATCGAACTCAAGCATCAAACTATAGGCCTATCTCTGTGTCAGGTGTTGTGGTTAAGTTGTTGGAGAAGCTTGTGAGAACTGGGATCCAGAGTTGGGTTGACAACAATGGTATAATCTTTGATGGACAGCATGGATTTGCTAAAGGGAGGTCATGTTTTAGTAATCTACTTACTTATTACAATAAAGTGACTGCTTACTTGGACAGAGGAGAAGGATACACAGTAATATACTTGGATTTCTCAAAAGCTTTTGATAGAGTACCTCATGATAAGTTGACAGGTTTTCAGAAGAATGAAGAGATGTTGGAAAGGGTCCAAAGGCGACTGATTAAGGTAGTTTCTGACCTCTGGAATGTTGAGTATGAGGAAAGATTGAGAAGATGTAATTTGCAGAGTCTAGTGGAGAGAAGGAAGAGGGGAGATATGATAGAGACCTACAAGTTGGTAAGGGGTTGTTATAAGATCAATGGTGGAGAAGTTCTACAGAGAATAGTGGGAGATCAGGGGAGAACCATAGGTCATCCCTGGAAACTGTATAAAGAGGGTGTGAGTAGGGGAGTGAGAGGCAGGTTTTTTTCATGCAGAGTTGTGAATGATTGGAATGCCTTGCCTGAGAGTGTGGTGTCTGCAAGGAGTTTGAGTGTGTTTAAGACACGGTATGATGAGATGTATGTGTGATAAAAGGACCTCCCAGATGAGTCTTTGACTCCATGAGGTCTTGTTTAATAATAATAATATACCGTAGTGCATATTACCAGTTTGGTGTTTCTTTTGGCTATTTTCTTTCTTCCATATGATTTGATTCATCTAGCTCTCTTCTACTAGGGAAGTATATGATCACTGCACTTAACCTATGGTGAAAGTCACAGGGTTTTGAGACAATGGAGTTCTGTATCAGGTTCTAGTATACTGAGGCAAATCAGCCTTGGTAGTAAATATTAAAGGAAATTCTTTCTTTCTTATTTAATAAGAAATAAGAAAGATTACATGCAGTGCGGAAGGTTTTGAATCCTGCAACTGTACTATGTGACTCTGCTATGCTGGTGATTTGGTTAAAGAGTTCTAAAGGTTTATTTAAGCTAAGAACAGTGTCAGAGAGTAAAGAATGGTACGTAAATATTAACGTTTACTACTGTTTTTTTTTTTTTTTAATTGTTTGTATAAATTATAAATAAGAGGTGAGATAATGTAAAATCATGCCCTGCACCTACTTTAATAACAATCCATCTTCTGGTCCATTTTTCAAAGTGCTGATTTAGGTATTAGTATTTTAATTAAGTATTAGCACTTAAATTTTAAATTATAGTAATATTAAGATTAGTTAAATATTAGCATTTTAGTTATTGTAATTAAGATCTGGAATATGGGTAATTGAGGTTTGCAATATGTGCATGTATGGAGTACATTTGAGGATAGAGGAGAGCTGTGTTTAAGAGATCGATTGCATTTGAATGCAGAAGGACACAGTCATTAGGAGGGACTGTTGTTTTCTGGGCAAGTTGAGTGTGTTAGGTTAGGAAATCTAGAATTGCAAAGGTGGAATATAGCAAGGATGGCCTTGTGTGAGGGATAGTGGCTTGAGAAATGAGAGGATGTACACTATATTACAGAGCTAGGTGGAGTATGAGGGGAGTAATCATGATTTTCAGAATACTGGCAATGCACTGTATACACATGCTAGGATTTTTAGAAATAAAAGGTATGATTTTGTGGCACTGACTGATTTGCTCTCTCCAAAGATAGTTGGTATAAATGAAACTTAGTTAACTGAGGAGGATGTTCTAACAGTGATAGGTATTGAAGGGTATAGCATATTTTGTTAAGATAAGGAAAGTAAATGTGATGTGCTGAGTGTTACTCATGATAACTGAATTCTACCCTTCAGGGTAGAAATAACACTAATGGCTTTGAGAGTATATGGTGTGAGATAGATGTTTATAAGGCAAAATATTTAGTGGAGTGTTGCTATAGAACAGGGAATATAGATGGTGATGAGCAGAAAATGTTTAGGCAAATTAGTTTGGCAAGTGGAATGCAACTGATCATCGTGGGGGGACTTCAACTATAGCAATATGAACTGGACAGAGGAGGCATGCAGTATTAGGAAATGAATTTTTGGATTTCCTGAGGGACAACTATCTTAGGTAACATGTGGTGGAGGAAACTCTAAAATATGGAGTTTCAGATTTGGATCAAGAGGATCAGATTTGGTCACAGCATCAGAGGATCTGATTGTGACTGATATATCATACATGTCCCCATTTTATGAGCTTAATCATGTTGGAGGAAGTATCCAGACAAAAAGAATTTGTGGAATTATTATTATTATTTGTCGCCTCCAGGGAGTCCAAAGACTAATCAAAGTAGGGCATCTACAACTCTGCTTCCACCACTCACAATCCACCAACTGACTGCAACTACACCAATGCCATCTACTGCCAACCACCACTAGTATTTCCACCGACAATCACAAACGTCCATGCCCACGGCAGGATTCGAACCTGCAGCCTCTTGACTGGAGAGTGGACATGCTAACCACTCAGCCAGCCAGGCTGGCATTATAAGGTAGACATGTATCATAGACTAAGAAACCAGTTTTCATCAGTACAATTTCATCACTACTCAGGTAGTGATGAAATTGTACCTCATGTTGTACCTGATGAAATTTATACCTCAGGTAATTTTGATAAAGAGATTTAGAGTCAAATGGATATCAAGAAAAATTAAAGATGCATTACCAATGAAAAAGAAATTATGGAAGATATAAAGAAAGAGAGGTACAGAACAGATGCATGAGTGACTAGTATTGTAGGGAGTGAAAAATTAGAATATGAAAGGACACTAGTGGTGCAATCCAAGGAGAATTCCAAAGAGTTTTTTCACTATGTGATGAGTTAGAGGAAAAATTACTGTTGACGGATTACCTTGCTGGATAGCAGTGGGACTCAGGCGACTAATGAAAATGACATAGTTGAGTTGTTTAATGATCGCTTTCATAAATTCTTTCATTGTAGTACAGCAGGCTTAATTCCTAGAGGGATATAAGGAGTGGTGAAGTGTTGGAAGTGGATGGAGAGGACTTATTCTGAATACCGAGTAAGCTAAATGCTAGTAATGCAGGAGAGGACTAGACAGAATTTTACCATGTGTTTCCATGGATTATGCTGTGAACCTGACTATGCAACTTGGCTGTTTAATGCAAGTCTTGGGACAGGTTCTTGGAGAGTGGAAGGAGAGTAAGATGGTGCCATTACATAAAGTGGTGGTGGAAATGTAGGTATCAAACTATAAGACCTGTTTGTATTTCTTCTGTAGTTAAGATTTCGGAGAAATTAGTAAGAACTTGTATACAGAAATGGGCAGATGAGGGCAACCTTATTTATGCAGACCAGTATGGATTAGTTAAAGGAGCTTGTTTTAATAATCTGGTTACCTTTTACTTCAGAGTAACAAGAGCTATGGATGAGGATAAGATATACATTGTCATGTCAAGGCATTTGACAAGGTTACACATGACAAGTTGGTTTTTTTTTAAGTTGCAACATGTGGATTTGGATATCAGGTTAGTGGATTGGATTTGGAGTTTTATATAGGGTGGGAAATAGTATCAAAGAGTAGGAAGGTTATAAGTGGAGTTCCAACAGGGATCAGTACTGGGAATCGATACAAAATTAATAACGGAAAAAACTCACGTACAAAGATTATTTAATAGTATAATTTTCGCCTGTGTGTCAGATAATTTTCGCCTATGTACAGGCATCTTCAGTACATTAAGCTCAAATTAAACAATAACTGACAATTCCAAAAAGTGCCACCTAAGTAGCTGGTGTAAGATAACTAAAAAGGTCAATAACTTTTCTAAAAATAAATAAATAAATAAAAAATAATAAAAAAAAATAAAAAAAATAAAAAATAAATAAAAAAAAATCAATACAATAAAAAGTTAGGAAAGATTAGCTGATTTGTAAAGTACTATCTCCCATAAAGGGGATAGACGTAAGCCGTCGGATCTGTTTAAGTTAAGAGAATGAAGTAGAGTTTCATATGTTTCTTTATAAAGGCGTTCCATGAGAAACTGACTTTTGTGAAGAACTCTTGTCTTTCTCCAGTGAACTCTGTGTCTAGTGAAGATAGCATGTTCTGCAAGTCCAGACTTTTCAGGTTTAAAGTATTCAATATAAGATTGGTGTTCTTCTAGCCGAATAGAGGCAGATCTTCCCGTTTGTCCGAAATAAGATAATCCACAAGAGCCCAGAATCTGGTAGACACCTGGATGATTAAGATGTGGAAGCTTGTCCTTAGGAGAAGTGAGAAAGGTGGAGATTTTTCTATGGTGGATAGGAATCTAAAATTGTAAGGACATGATGCAGAGGACATTGATTTGTAGAAGTAAGATATTGGTTCCATTTTATAAGGTCTTGATTAGGTCGAATATGGACAGCTGTGCACAGATTTGTTATCTGATTTTCAAAAGAATGAGGATATATTTGAAAAGGTCCAGAGGTGATTGATTAAGATGGTTTTTGGTCTCTGGAATGTTGAGTATGAAAAATGGTTGAGAAGATGCAGTTTACAGAATCAAGAAGGGATGATATTAAGGAGATGTATAAGTTGGTACGGAATTCTTATCAAATTAATGTTGCAGAGGTTTTTCATAGAATGCTGTGAGATGGGCTAAGAACAATTCATCCTGAGAAGAATGAAAATGCATTTATTGAGCTGGTGTGGGACAACTTCCTCAAGCAGCATGTGACAGAAGGAACTCGAGGTCAAAGAGTGTTAGATTTGATTATAGTGCCAGAGGGCATTTCAGTTAAAGACATAACTATTCTCCCTCCAGTTGGTGACAGTGATCATGCAGTACTCACTTGGGAAGTGACTAAGTTCATGAATGTTCCATTCAGAAAAGGTTACATGCTGAACTACAAAGTAGGAAATTATGACCTACTAAGGAGTATACTGAGTACAGTGGAATGAGATCAGTTGCTGGATGGAAAGAATATCGACAGTGCATGGGAATCATTTAAACAATACCTAAATGATGTGATATCAGAATGTGTCCCAAGAGTTCGAAGAATAAATACTCGGAGACAAATGGATGTGTAATCTTATTAAGCAAGAGATTCGTAAGAAAAGGACAATGTGGAAGGAATACCGTTTGCATAAGGATGACATCCATTATGAACGTTATAAGCAGCAGGCTAGAATAGTCACAACTGTTGTACGGAAAGCAAAGTCTGATTATGAAAAGAAACTGGCTTTGCGTGCTAAAGACAACCCACAAGAATTCTATCGATATGATGCAAGTAAAAGAAAGAACAAATATGAAAGAATAACCGTTCTAAATCCAGATGGCATGAGGGTTACAGATGCAGAAGAGATTGTTCAGTTAATGAGTGCCCATTTTGTTAAAAGCTATCAACCTGGTGAATGCCACATTAGCTCACTGTTACCTCTTCACTAGATGAAGAAACACAGGTGTGTGAGGCCAAGGTATTAGAGCTGTTGCACGAACTGAATAAGAATTCAACAATGATGGAATATCAGCACGTGTGCTAAAAGGGTGTTTAGCTGAACTGGCCAGTCCTTTGACCAAGATATTTAATATGCATCTCAGAACAGGGAAGATTCTGTAGGAATGAAAGAAATATATGGTAATTCCATTGTACAAGGGTCGTGCAAAGACCAATGTATCCAACTATCAAACAATTAGTATCTCAGGAGTGGTGGTGAAGAATTTGGAAAAATTGGTTAGGGTCCACATTCAGAAATGCGTTGACAGTGAATCTCTACTTTGCAATAAACAACATGGGTTTACTAAGGGAAGGTCATGTTTTAGCAACTTGCTCACATTCTATAACAATGTTACCATTGAACTAGACAAGGGGAATGGATACACCATGATACTTTTGCATTTTGCTAAGGCTTTTGACAGAATACAGCATGGCAGACTGCTGCATAAATTGGAGAAAATGGGTTTGGATTATACAATATTAGCATGGATAAGAGGATGACTGACTGACAGATATCAAAAAGTGGTATTGGGGGCTCCGAGTCTGCAAGGTTTAAGGTAACAAGTGGTGTACCACAAGGATCAGTGCATGGTCCACTGTTATTCAATCTGTACATTAATGATATTGGGAAAGATTTGACGAGTGACATACAGTTATTTGCTGATGATGCAAAGATAGGTAGGGTAATCAGGAATGTTGCTGATATGCAGTTTGCAGAATGATTTGAATAGGCTGGAATTGTGGGCATGGGAAAATGGGTGTCAGTTCAATGTCAGTAAATGTAAAGTCATTCACTTCGACATGATTAGATATCCAGTGTCGCTAGGGATCTTGGAGTGTTAATAGATAAGGAAGTTGAAGTTTAGGGGCCATGTGGCAAAGATTGCAAATACAACTCCAAAGATAATTGCAATGTTGTAACGAATGTTCACATGTAAAGATAAGGATGTTATTTTGCCTCTTTACAAGACCTTGATAAGACCTCGCTTGGACTATTGTGCGCAGGTCTGGTCTCCTGGTTTCTGTTGTGATTCTGATATATCGAAGAGAGTACAAAGGGGAGTGTTAAAAATGATATCAGGATTGTGGAATACTGATTATGAAGACAGATTGAGAATTTGTAGACTGCAAACAGGAGAAAGAGGGGGTGATATGATTGAGACTTACAAACTTCTGAAAGGGTCATACAGGATTTTAAGTGATGGAATTTTTCAATTTATGGAGGGCGGGGAAAGGATTAGAGGGCATTCTTGGAAGCTGAGAATGAAGACCTCCAAGAAGGGTGTGAGGGCTAGATTTTTCTCTCAGAGGGTGGCTGATTGGAATGGATTGCCATTGGATATTGTGAGTGCAAGCGGTGTGAATCAATTCAAGAATAAGTATGATAGCTGGTGTGTGTAGTATGTGGCCTCCCTCGATGAGTCGCTGATTCCCTGAAGTTCTCTCTTAATAATAATAATAATAAATCCTTGGAACCTGTATAAGGAGGTTGTGAGCAAAAGAGTGAGAAACAGGTTTTTTGCATGGAGAGTGATGAATGATTGGAATCCATTGCCTGAGAGTGTGGTGTCTGCAGTGAATGTATTTAAGCATGTTGTGATTAGCTGGTTATGACAGAGTGACCCCCTCCATGATGAGTCTGACTCCATTGGGGTCTAGGGATGATAATAATAATAATCTGTTATTGATATTGTCACTCGACTACAATGGAATATTCAGTTGTTTGCAAATGGTGTGATGCGTTAAAGGGTTATTAGTGCAGATGTTTTGGCTCTTGAAGAGGGTTAGAATAAACTGGAGAGGTGGTGAAATCAGTTTAATGCAACTTAATGTGCGGTTTTGAAATTTCGGATTTACAGATAGGATGCTTTATACTCACTTAGCAGAGTTATACTGGAAGATGTGGAGGAAGCAAGGGATCTTGGGGTGATTGCAGTCACACATTTGAAGTTCATAGGATATATTGCAAAGGTTATGAAGACAATTCAGAGAATTGCTGCGATATTTAGGTGGATGTTGACTACGAGAGATAAAAGGCTTTGATCAGATGACATCTGAATTTCTGTGCTCAGATCTGTCTGAGCACAAAAAGAAGGTCAATGAAGTACTTTGAAGAGGCTGTAGAGAAAACAAAAATGATATCAGGAATGTAAAATGTCGATTATGAGGATAAACATAGTTAGGTGGATAGAAAAAAAAGGGAGGTGGAGAAGGATATGATTGAGACATTTAAGCCATTGAAGAGTTATTATCGGATTAACATTTGGGAGATTTTTCATGTGATAGAATGAGCTCAGAAAGGGAAAAGGGGCCATCCCTGGAAGTTGCAAAAGGAGGTAGTGAGTAAGCAACACGTCATCACAGGAAAATTCTTTGCAAGATAATCGAAATAATATTTTAGTGATGCACCTATTTGAATAACAAATGCAAAACAAGAAATATTCTAGAAAATATTTTTTCTGTATTATTTATTTAATTAGATTTTCTTTGGCTTTTTGTAATAATATTTTTATTTTTCTTGTTGAGAGGCTTATACGCTGGTTAAACATGATAACTAATATTTAAGGAATTGACAGCGTATACTAGAAATATAGATTAAATAAACTTTAATATATACTTTCCGATATTTCGGCGAACGTCACGTTGCCATCTTCTTGGGAACTTACAATAAAGACACGTGCACACAAGTGTGCACGTGTTTCTAGTATATGCTGTCAATATTAGTTATAATATTTTTATTTGTATAAAGTGAAATTAATAATTACTTTACGGATTGGTGAGTTCCCTAATTTTTGTTTATTTTTTTAAATTTTAATCCTTTTTTTCTTACTTGGATATTACAGGCTCTGTAGATAGATATTAATTTTTAAACAAAGCTGTGATAGGATAATAAGAGAGTAAGAGCACCAAATTTAAGAATGTTTGTTTATTTTTGTAACCTTTCACTGTTTTTCTGTACACTTAAGACACCCATCCAGATGTGATATTATTTATTTATTTATTTAACCGAACTAATGAGAAGATGAGGTGCTTTCAATTATGGGATACCCATGAATTTTGGAACTAAACCCACTTTTGTTGCATAGTAATGAGATTTTGAAGGCTATTATGACGTTCATCAAAACTGCTCAGGAAAGGAGGAAAATGAAGGCCACAGGAAATTTGCAGGAAGTATGGTATTTGAATGCAGAATTTCAACAACAAGCCAGAAGAGACAAGGTAAAATACTTTAACCAGGAATGCCAACAAATAGATGACTAAAGCAAGAGGGGGAAAAACAAGATCTTTTCAAAAAGATCAGGGAACTGACAGGGAAGTTCAGCGCCAAGGTGACAAGATTGAAAAGTAAACACAAAGGATATCTTACAGAAGCTGTAGACATCAAAGAAGGATGGAAAGAATATACAGAAGCTCTTTACAGAAATGACTCCAAAATTACTGAGAAATTTAAAGAGCAGGATTATACACAGGAGCCAGTACCAGTGGAGAGTTGAAGTGAGGTAGGCACTGCAACAGCCTATCCAATAAAAAAAGGAACCAGGAGGGGATGGAATACCTATTGAGCTGCTCTTCTTGTGTAGAGGCTTAAGTGCTGTGAGGACATTATGTTGGAGGTTTAATGGATTTTTTACAACACTCAAAAAGAATTAAAATAGAATTTAATACTTCCTATATTTCGTCCTAGTCACTAGGACATCTACGGGGATTACAAAGACAATTAATGTAACATGCACACAAAAACTTACAATAACTAAGCCCAACCACGTGGGTGACAATAAAGTCCTATCTAGGTGGAGCGCCCTCTAAGGGCAGTTGTAGGTGGCCTGGAATGTAAGGTGGGACCTCTGGTGATGACTGTTTCCCAAATCTTCGGAAGTTAAAATAGAACTTCTGCTTTTGGAATAGACCAACTTTTGGAGCAATTCAGTAAGTAATTTTCTGACTTCAGTGACATGTGGCCACAACTGACATTATTTAACAACCCAATGAAATGCAACATTTCAGAGCAGCATGATACTATTCAATTGGAGTTGTGTGACCTTCAAAGTGAACCCTTTTTCCAATCAAGGGTGGAGATAGGCATTGACCTTTTGGAAACTGGTACCAAGGGAAAAATATCCTGCATTGAGTGATTTCAGCTTGAGAATAACATCTATGTTTGGAAGCACATATATATGTGAATGCACTTTTTCAACAATGAGGGGTGGTTAAATCGTCACAAAGTAGCCGACTAATTGATGACCATCTTCAGGATTTGTTACGAGTATTGTCATCATTGTTGAAAATCAACTCTGATGAACTTGTTGCTGCACATAAATATCCACAGTGTTCTCATTAAGTTGTGTTACATGTAAAAAAAAAAAAACAGAAATATGTAATTAAATTGAATTTAACAACTTATATTTAAATCAATCAAGTAATTTATATTGTTCTCCCAGTTGTAAAATGATTTAAGTCCAGAGGGTGGTGAATGAGTGGAATTCATTGCCTGACTTAGTTGTGAGCTCTTCGTCTGTAAATGAATTCAAGAAGAGATATGACATATTGTTTTGCTAGTTTGGGTCTCCCGCGATGAGTTTACTGACTCCATGGAGATACCTGTAATAATAATAATAATTATGGGATACAAAGGCAATTGATGTGAAGTCATTAGCCTCTATTTACAAGTAGCGTAATCATTAGATACCTCATACACAAACTTTGTTTGTTTACACTTGGATAAAGGATTAAACCAAGAATATAATTTCTTGGAATCTTTAAATTTCAGATTTATATATACAAAAATCTTCCATTTATCCAACCCTTCAGTTTTTATGAATGTTGAGTTTGAATAATTGAAGTACTGTTACATGGTACTCTACAGAGAAGTCCGTCAACATGCAAGGGTTATAGTTTTGTAACAGTAGATTACCGTATGTATTAATCATACACATAGAAGTTGTGAGACTTACAACACATCGATGATATATGAGAGTAAGCTGAAAATTTAAATTTATTTTGTGTTGGAAGCACTGAAATTATTATTATGTGACACCTTCAAGTAGTTCAAAGACTCACAGAGGGAGGACACCCACTCTACAACTCTCCATCTCCACTACCACCAACTACAGTGAACCGCATCATCTACACCAACACCATCTACTGCCCACTACCATCACTAGTATTTTCACAGACAATCACAAACATCCATGCCCACAGCACAATTCAAACCTGCAGTTAACCACTTGGTTAACCAGGCCAACAACAGTATTGTTAAGTCCAGAAACATTAAGAACATTATATATATATATATATGTGTGTGTGTGTATGTATATATATATATATATATATATATATAAAATTTTAAAAAATTATTTGGAGCATAACAAGTGCATGAAAATGTTAAGTTTGTTTTATACTGCAACTAAACTTTTTGGCTTGGTTGTTCTTGCTGTTTACGATTACATGAGACAGCTAAGGTCATAAAGCTTCTACATTATTTCCACTTGCATATACTTTCTGGCTATTAATGAGAGGAATGCATTATTTTGGAAAACAAAGCAAAATAGAGAGAGAGAGAGAGAGACCATGTTTGTGAACAGCTGAATTCATTGCTAAATTGATGATGATGATGAAATTTATTGTACCCGATCCTAATTGTGTGACATGAATATCTAATAATTCTCATTTAGATATATCACAAATTTGAATAGCTTATAAATATTTAGTCTTAGTAGTCCAGTCTCATCAAGGTAATAGCATGTAATCTTTAAATCCCAAACACTTTCCACTTTGTATCTGATGATAGCCCTCTTCAAATCAGCCTATTCAAATCATTCTGTAGGAATTCAATATCATCTTTATTAACTATTGCCTTCTTCTCATTTAGCATTATCAACAAGCAGCTGGATATTGCTCTTCAGATCATTCCTTATCATAAATATTAATAATATTAAAGTTAAAAGTATTATATTTTTTTATTAAATTATATATCATTTATATTAATACCTTAAAATGAATGCATTAATATTAAATTTGGTTTAATTAAACTACTATTTAATTAAACAGTAGTTCCCCAAGTTTTCAGCTGTTTCCTCAGTTAGTTGATCTTTTATCACAGACAAGTAGGTTTTTTCCTCCTGGAAACTTGAGTTCTTAATCCCCATACTTTAAATTTATTGGCTTTCAGACAGTAATGCCGGTTAAGATTAGGAACATGTGATGTCAGCAGTAGGGGTGATGAGAGTACAGTAGAAGTCACAATTTTTGCTCTATTCTTATTATCATCATAAGCCTATAAGTCAGTAGAACTGAACTTAATTATCTGTCATGCTAGGGTTTGAGACTGACGACTAATTGTTTACCAAAAATTTTAGTTAAAAGAGTATGCCTAAAAAGATAAATAATTAGAATTTTATATATCGATTTATCATCAACAGAAATACATGCCAAACTTGAGGCATCACTTTTCAGAAATTTGCTGTAGCGTAAGCCTTTAAATTGATAAATAACCATTTCTTGCCAAATGTAACAGAACTTCGTGAATGTTATTTGCACTTTAGCGTAAAGAACTAACTAAAACTAAATTTAGTTATAAAAAAAATAAAAAAGTTATACAAATTTTAGTTTCAAAACTGAATTTTCAGTTTAGTTTTAGAACTAAAATTTCAGGTTAGTTTTGCAGCTAGCAACATTGCTTGACCATGGATTCTACTATTCTATTATTCCTACACTTTAAGAGCAAGCTATGCTCCCATAGGCCACTTTACTTACTGTCTGATGAAGATATTCTAATAATTTTGGTCATATGACTCTCATCATAATCAGTGATATCACATTTTAGAACAGAAAACAATGAAGACAAAGTTGCATTCCTTGATATAATGATAACAGTGGCATCTCATTGAACTACTGTAGAAGCCTACACAAAGGTATATAAACTGCAAAATTGATAAATGAAATGCTGAATATAAGGTGGCACCAAAAGAAAGGAATCACTTAACCACTTGTTCAGACAATTGACCCTTGATGCACACTACATAAAAACACCATATGATATTATAGGTGATGGACAGAATGTTTGCAATCTCCATACTCAGTGGACTTCATCAGAGATATAGCTGATTGTGTTGCTGGTGTCATGCTGCCACTACTGTGACAGTCAGAAATAGGTGATAGATTGTATGGACACTATCAGTATTAAGTTGGTCGGAATTCTTGGTATTAGCAGGGAATCCTAGAGAGCTTGTATGAATGCACCATGCATCACCAGACAGTCACCCAAATGAACCATAGCAGCAGATGACACTGCAGGATATTTTGCCTGTAAAATAAAAACAAGCAGCTACAGTAAGGTGGGAAAAGTAACATGAGCATTGGAATATCAGGGAACTGAAAGAAGGTTGGAAGGTATGAAGAAAGATCAAACTAACAGATAAGCTTAGGTGTCGATGGTTATTCATGACTTAAGTTTTTAATGGTATTAAAAACAATTTAATACCATTAAATTGTTTTTAATGGTATTAAATCGTTTTAATACCACTAAAACAATTTAATCAAAAGATGTTTTATTAACTGCTTATATTTCACTGAATTTCAAATCAGCATCATCAGACCACAACACACTTGTACCCACGACAGTGAGTAAGCAAAACAATAAAATTGCAGTGTACAAAAGATCTAAAGTCCTATTTATGGTGCTCTCTAATGTTGAAAAAAAAGCATTACAGCTATGTGAGAATTGCTCTTAGGATGACAGTCTCCCAAATTTTTGGCAAATTAATGCAACCATGCTTGTTCAGGTTAGGAGAATTCTTCAAAGCCATTGCTGACTCAAAAAATAATCTTTCAGATCTGTAACAATTCCTAAATAGCACATTTGTTTTCTTCCATCTAATCCTGTGTGAAGGAGTATCCAAAGCATGGTCTGCCAGTCCTGACCTGCCATAGTAATAGTAGTGAATGTATTTTTTATGTTCTTCTAGGTGGATGTTAACTGATCTTCCTGTTTGTCCATAGTAGGCCATGTCACAGTCACAGGGAACTTCATAAACTCCTGGGTGTGCTAAAGGGTAAAGTTTGTTCTTAGGTGGGCGGATCAGAGTTGCTAGTTTTACATGTGGTTTGAAAGTGGTGCAAAGGCCATGTTTCATCAGTACTTTGGCTATCTTTTCTGATGTATCTCTGACATAAGGAATAGAGATGGTCATGTTGTGTTCCTGTGTATTAGGGGAGAGAGGAGTAATGGGGATGTGTAGTATTTTATCTCTTTTGTAGAGATTGTAGCCGTTGGCTAAGAACGTATGGCGCAAATATTTGAGTTCTGTGGTCAGAACTGTATTGTTCGAACAAATGGCTCTGGCTCTATGTTTGAGTGTTTTTAAAATGCCATACTGTTGGATTGGATGATGATGTGATTGTTTATGTAGGTATCTTCCTGTGTGTGTTGGCTTTCTGTAAATGGAAAAAGATAGTGATCCATCTGAAAGGCAGGTGACTAATGTGTCAAGAAATGATAATAACATAATGGTTAGTTTTGATGTCACCTCTTTATTTACTAATGTACCACTTATAGACACTCTGGATTTGATCAAGGCTAAATTTTTGAATTATTCAAATTTACTATGTATGCTGGTTACTTTACATGGGGAGGAAAACATCTACAAACAGATAATGGTACTGCTATGGGTCCCCCCCCCCAACCCCGCCTTAGCAAACTTTTACATGGAACACTTTGAAAACAAAGTACTTACCACAGCTACATACAAGCCACTAGTTTGGTTACACTATGGTAGATGATGTGTTTGCCATTTGGCCCCATGGACAAAGACACTTTGGATGCATTTGTCACCTACCTAAACAGTCAACACCCCAAAATCCACTTCACGATAGAAAAAGAATCTAACAATTACTGTTTACCATTTCTTGACACATTAGTCACCAGCTTTTCAGATGGATCACTATCTTTTTCCATTTACAGAAAGCCAACAACACACAAGAAGATATCTACATAAACAATCACATCGTCATCCAGTCCAACAATATGGCATTTTAAAAACACTCGCACACAGAGCCAGAGCCATTTGTTCTAACGATACAGCTCTGACCACAGAACTCAAATATCTGCATCATACGTTCTTAGCCAACGGCTACAATCCCTACAAAATAGATAAAATACTACACAACCCCATTACTCCTCCCCCCTCTAATACACAGGAACACAACATGGCTATCTCTATTCCCTATGTCAGAGGTACAACAGAAAAGATAGCCAAAGCATTGATGAAACATGGCCTTCGCATCACTTTCAAACCACATGAAACTAGCAACTCTGATCCACTTGCCTAAGGATAAACGTCACACTTTAGCACACCCAGGAGTTTGACTGTGACTTGGCCTACTATGGACAAACAGGAAGATCAGTTAACATCTGCCTGGAAGAATATAAAAAATACATTCACTACTATTACTATGGCAAGTCAGGACTGGCAGACCACACTTTGGATACTCCTTCACACAGGATTAGATGGAAGAAAACAAATGTGCTATTTAGGAGTTGTTACAGATCTGAAAGATTATTTTTTGAGTCAGCAATGGCTTTGAAGAATTCTCCTAACCTGAACAAGCATGGTTGCATTAATTTGCCAAAAATTTGGGAGACTGTCATCCTAAGAGCAACTCCTACATAGCTGTAATGCTTGTTTTTTTTTTTCAACATTAGAGGGCACCATAAATAGGACTTTAGCTCTTTTGTACTCTGCAATTTTGTTTTACTTACTCACTGTCACAGGTACAAGTGTGTTGTGGTCTGATGATGCTGATTTGAAATTCAGCGAAATATAAACAGTTAGTAAAACATCTTTTGATTAAATTGTTTGGTGTTTTTTAATACCATTAAAAAGTTAAGTCATGTAGGAGAAAGAGATGAATCTTAGTTCCTCTTATTTCGTAGGAATGAAATTCAAGGGTATGGTGATAACAGTGCAATACACATTCATGTTAATCATTTACCTTACATGTGGTGTGCACTTTCATCAGGATAATGTGTCATGTCATTGAGTATATCAAGAAGTATCGATAAAACATAATAGTGAGTTGATCTTAATTGATTTGCCCTTTTCACTATTTGAAATGTGATGGAACTAGATGTTCATCACATAATCCACCAGCAGCAAGTCTGATAATACTGCAGTGATCAGTCATGTCTGCCTACAGTAAGATACTTTGGAAGTTCCTGTAACACTATGGCACCGATGTCCTTGCTTATCAGAACCATCTATTAGGCGGATTGAGCTATGCACAACAGTTGAGCATGTCTTTACATATTTGCAACCTTCCAACAAGAAAGGATAATGGTTACAGTATACTGGACAAAAAAAAAATAGAGAGAGAAAGTGCATTTTCGCCAAGCCAGGCAGGACAAATTGTTGGAAGTTCACAGTGAGGACAGTCGAAGTGACAGATAGCAGAAAGGCCTGAATTAAATGAACATTTCATATGCATTAAAATTTGGGTCATACCATGAACTGGACAATAGGAACTATGCTTTTGTTGCATGGTCATCTACTAGGAAAGACTTTCCCCTATACAATAGTACAATTCCCATAAAAGTGGGAACTGCATGATGTTTGGAAATCCTTAATCTGGGACTTTACTATACTTCACACCTCAGATACAATAGAAAACATGTTAACACTTTCAAGTCACCAGCATCATATATGGTTATGATGCAACAGTGTATAAATGGTTGTCTGTTATGCCTCTTCATTACTATATGAGTCAGCTTCTACGAGAGTGGTCTGAAAAGTTCTCGGCCTAATATTGAAAAAACACATTTAAATTTCAAAATTATTTTTCAATTTTCAATATTCTACACGTTCTTTTGAAATGCCTTGAGTCTCAGCAATTTCGTGCACTTTGACTCACCGGTCATCCAATACCATATTGTGCACTTGATCAATCCACAAATTGACAAATACACTTTTTGGACGTCCTTCACGTGGATCATCTTCAAGGCTGATACGGCGATGTTTAAACTCGGCAGGCCATTTTTTAATTGTCAAAAACGAAGGAGAAGAGTGCCCATAAACTTTTATGAACTGCGAATGAATTTCTTTTGGTGTTAAACCTTCTTTTACAAAGAATTTTATAACCGCACGATACTCAATTTTATCCATTTCAAGGGATGCAGACAACACTTTTGCTTCAGACAGGTATCAAGTAGTTTGTATAAAACAAACTACTTGATAGAATGACTTGCAATTTCACGTGGATGCTTATGACAGATGCACCAACTTCTAAAAAAAAAAATTCGTGCCGATAGTTTCCCATCTATGGTCGAAGCCGAGAACTTTTCAGATCACCGTTGTATTTGTGACAGAAACAAGTTGTAGCTCTGGTGATGCAACAGAAGTACGGTGATGAAATATTTCTTTATGGCAATTAGCAAAAAGCAAAGAGAAGCAAGTGTTGGTACACTTAACAATACAGCCTTTTTTATATAAAACCTTAAGTGAACATTTTCATAATTAAAAATTTTGTGTCCCTGAACAGAAACTTCAAGAAATATATATAATATATCTTTATAAATTTCAATTTTCATAACACTGAGTTAAATTATCCATTGCAGTATCTTTTATTTAAACTTAAGTAGTGCTAAATTATGAAAATATTTTTTTTCTCTCTCTCTCTCTCCCCTTTTTTTCAGAACAAGCAACGGATGCTTCTTTGGCATCTGAAAACTGGGCTCTCAATATGGAAATTTGTGATATTATAAATGAAACTGATGATGGGTAAGTATTTTTCTAATTTAAAGTATTAATTTAGAATAAGATTCAGTCCAGTGAATAATTATGTACAAAGCCAAAGGCTGAAGAAAAAATCTTGCCAACAAGTTTTTATTATTATTATTATTATTTTCACGTACTTATAATTTATATTTCGTCAGTATAATCACTGCTTATTTGAATAAACTTTTCTCACATCAGATTATTTTTGCATCAGATTGCCATAACCAAGACATCCCCATTTACAAGTCTTCATCATTGTGAAATATTTGTGCTAAAAATGCCAGAGAAGTTATTTCATTATATTGAAAAGGTCTTATATTAAGGGAGTATGATTGATATTTGCTGTGTTTCTCAGCTTCATCAGTAGTTCACTTCTTTCATCATCATCATACAACACAATGAATGTAGCATCTGATATACATCTTAGTTTGCAACTCACAATTTAGTTGATGCTCATTCATCAAGTATTTTTCTTTTATGGAAGCAGTAAGGCATTCTGTCACAGTTGCTTTAAAAGGGTCATTGGTACATGCAAGTTCCTCACCACAACCAGGGGCGTGCCAGCCATATGTGCAATGCACAAGTGCCAGGATAGTAAAGGCTCCAAAGAGGAGGAAATACTTAAAAAAAAAAAAAAACGTTTTTTTTAAAGTGATTTTTTTATTGGAGGAGGGGATAGGGGCGCCAACTAAAGTTTTGCACACAGGCGCCGGACACTACTGGCATGCCCCTGACCACAACGAGATGGAGATACCATCAAGGAGGCATTATCATCTTGGATAAATGCCTTCCCTTTGCCTGGGAAAGAAGTGCACACACTAACGACATAGATATCCAGCAAAACTTGTCTATGTGCACAATTAGTGGGACACTGAAAAGCATCCCCTCTATCCTGGCTGCCTGTCCTATCCAACATTGCTCCACCAAATATAAGGAGAAGACAAGCCTTGATTAAAGAATTTAATAAAGTAATGAGAAACCTGCTCTTGCCCCTGCACTGCCTAAAATCTTCACCTAAAATCAAGAAACCCCTTTCTGGTCCATGGACGAACTCTCTTCAGCAGCCTTATCATCAACATCTCGCACGTCGAGAGAACACCGTTCCAACATTCTCCCAACAAATGACTTCCTGGTTGAAGATACCTGTACTCTGCAGTCTGGTTTTGCTCTTCCTAGGAAGATTTGGTCATCTGTCAACAGGATCAGAACTAACCAGTGCATATGTGGCTACTTACTACACAAATGGAAACTGTCAAACCACCCTTATTGTGACTGTTCCCCAATAGATCATTCATATTGTGAATGACTGCCCAAAGCGCTAATTTCATGGTAATCTCCAAGACATTGGCGAGATGACGGTTGAGGCCCTGGATTGGCTTTCTGGACTAGACATTGACTAGTGTTATTACTTTTCTTATATTATTTACTTTCTCTACTTATTTGTTATAATACGTTTGTACTCTAATCATTTAGATTAACTTCTATTGTTTTATATCTTTCTTTATCCTACCAGCTTTGCCATTTATGTTGTGACTTTTTCTTATCCTTTGTCTTTACTATCCTCTCGACTCCGTCATTTATGTTATTGCCCTTTTCTTATCTTGTTTGCTTTTTCTTTACTTAATTAGTTATTTACCCTTTATCTACCTTTTCTTAACTAATCCAATATTCCATCTTTCTTAAATTCAAAACTCGTCTAACACTGTACCTTATTTATACACATTTATCCCTTATAATTTAAACTCTACAGTCAAATATTCTCTCCTTCAGTGCTTTGCAGTCCTATTGGCATCTCTATGTCCTAAACAAACAATCTGAAGAAGTTCACCCTATAAGTATTAACACATTTATATTTATGCTGCTCCAGCTAATACCTAGGTAGAAAGGATTCTTGTTCAGGGTGAGAATTAATGATTATTTGATCAAGCAAAAATTTATCTCCCCTTCGCTTGTCCTTTTCCTTCTTACAGTCGCGTCTTACTTATTGCATTAGTATTCATGAGTTTATCCCGCTTGGTTCGATGTTAATTTTATGAGCGGTAGTTTTGTATTCATATAATATAGGCAGATCAGGCAAGTACATGAATGAAACAATTTAATTAGCTTTAAGGTGATACACTATAATACATTTCAAAACAGGATAATATGGTTGCACTCAACTCAGATCAAAAGCTCTAATTAACTTGTACTTATCACACATACTAAATCTTAATAACCTTAAATACAATCATAAAGTACAATTCATAGATTATCATTAAGCCATTCGGATACACGTGGCTATCAGTGAACACATCAGCACAATTACACTTTTAGTTTAACATAATCTTGTATCTATTCGGCCTCTTGGGCAAACAATTCTTAACTCTGTCTCGGACACGTATCTAGTTGTAGGCCACTCTTACAGTTCTCTAAGTTCAGTCCAATTTAAACGTTCACACAGGAAATACACTCTCTTCTTACAACTGGAATTAGTATTTCAAAAGTCTACATTACCATTTCTGTCCTTGAACTCTTAAAACTTGTTCCCGCATTGTCTAATTATCAAGGCCTTCAAATGTAATCGCTTTGGAGGATATCTTCCATAGATCTGTGCGAATAGAATCTCCGAGGGAAACATGGGAGGTGGCACGGTAACGTCGCCTTGAATGGACGGCTCAATTTAGTTCCTCTGTCGTGCGACAACATCACAGCTATCCTAGAACACGGACATAGCTTGGCCCAATACAAACGCTACGACGGACGAACTAAGTGCCTTCCACGACTGGCCAGGAACTTCCCTCCTACGACGAGCAGGACCACTCCGAGAGATCAGGAATCCAGGAAGAAAAAAGATAAGAGAGCTCGAATCTTCATGCAAGGCCTTTTTGTTCAATTTTCTCCTCTTGTTAAATCTCGATATTTGCGATACGCGCCAACTCGGTCACGTGTGTCCACGTCAATCTCATTAGCTCCCTCTATTATTTCTTTCGCACGTGTGTCTGCCTCCTATTCCTGGAAGACGCTTAGGTTTCCCTTTCCAGTACTTTCATAATGCAGGACGGTAAAAGTGACCCTTGAACCCTGACTCACAGGCTTTACTATGCCTGTGCAAGAGGCTGGTTTTTACAAAATGGATTTTGCCAGCTTACATGGATTTCTATTATCAGGCCCACACTTAATACAGATTATATTTAAACACTTTATACAATTTTATACAATTCCTTAGACTTTATCCTGACTTGTATTCACAAACAACTTAATTTTTTTATTGCCAACGTTCCATGTTCTCTGCCTGAGTAGAATTAATGTTGTGACTTGAATATTTTAATATAAACCTTTTTAATGCTTATTCAGGACACTAGACAGCTGCATTTTATTCTTTTCACCAAAAGAATAAAAGAAATATGTTTTCCGTATTGCACTCACAAATGGATGAACACATGGGTCCAGGACCTTGTCTCTATAAGTTATAGTATTCATGATTCTGCTGGGAAGCACATATAAATAAGTGATCCACCTAATGAGATGGATATCTCTACCATAAGTGTGCCTTTCACGGATAATAGAGGGATGATAATTTATTCCTGGTGGAGCATGCCTGATATTGCTTTGGGAAGCAAATTGGGACTCATGTAAACAATACCAATCCCATTGACTTTGTGACCAGTTGACATGGAGCTGGCCCATTTCAAGCATTCTCTCCTGTGGTGTGGGGATAAGGGGGGGGGCATGCAGACTTCTGCTCATCTAGCATACAGATCACCTTCATGAAACATGCACACAGTGGAAGCAGATGCCAGGTCAGATCAACTAGAATTCCTGTTTTTGCCATCAGATAATTGGAGATATTGGTCACCCACTGCAGTTGTAGCCCATGGCCTTCCTTCACTATTTCTGGGATGCTGTTTATGACTGTTGGAATTGGTTCCACAGTCTGTAAACCACTGAATGACCGCATTCATTCATCTGGCTACCTATTCCTGACTTTGGCAGACCTCTCGTCTTGTGATAGCGTGCCACTCGAATTCTTCGTTAAATGATGTCTTGTAGCACACCCAAGAATTTTGTTATCACAAAATTTGAAACCACTCCAAAACATTTGCTTTTATGACATGGCTCATTTGCATATACTGCTCACAGCACCACTCATTTTGTATATTATAACCAGGCTCAGCATCGCTTTTTACTTAACATGCATCATTTTTGTATTGTATCTCCCCCCCCCCCAAGTTAATGGAATTTTTTCTTTGTTCCATAATTTATGGAAACCAGTGTACTATGCTTCACCACCTTAAATATAAAGTTGAAAGGGTTTTTTTTGATTGAGGAAGGAGAAAAAACAACATCAAAATCTAAATAAATAGTTATGTGAAACTTTCCGAGATTTGGGAAAGAGTAATTCTTAGATATCTCACCCAACAGTTAAGGCACCCATAGAGGATACCCCCTCTCAGGGCTTCAGGCTTTTAGTCTAACATCTTCCATTTATCATTTGTGTGTTATTTAATGCTGTTTTCATTCCATTAAACCTGAAGATGAGCATGACTTATATTATGCCTTAATCAAATTTGAAAAAACCCAGGTTCAAATAATTCCTCCCATAATACTTTACTTCCACTCTCCCAAAAAACCCTATATGTGACCTCTGAACTTCAGATCCTTGTCCACCACTACTCCAGTGTGTCTTATCTCCTCAGTTTCTTCCAAAATTTCCCTACCAAGTGCATACTTTGCATCACATTGTTCTCTACCAAATTTCGCGACCTTACACTGTGCAGCATTGAATTGATAGTTCCATACTGTTGCACACTCATGCAATCTGTTCAAGTCCTCCTTGTAAGGCCATATGTGCTTGATTCCTTATCACTCTCAGTTTTGCATCAGCTGCAAAATCATCATCTGCAAGTTGTATATCACCAATTACAAATCAAACAGTTGTATATCATCTATTCCAATATCATTAATATACAAATTAAATAAAAATGATCCCAAAACACGCCCCTAGTGACTTATCTCGTTTGAGATAGTGTTTCCCCCCCTCCCATAATTTTTAAAAATTTTTAAAAATAAATAAAAATCCTCTGAAATCCTGTCGACTACACCATTGTTAATAATTGGTGGATTTTCATATGAAAGATATTCATAGATATTATCATAATATTAATCCTACCATAGAGATGATCTCTGTTTCTAACAATTATTTTTTTATTTTCGAGTGTACCTATATATGCACAAGGGTTCACTCCAATTGGTGCAATGATCTTAACTCTTTCTTTCAGAATTCAAATAATCACTGACTCAAGACCAAAATAAACACATTTAATAAAACAATATATATATATACAGTTCAAACAAATATTGCATAACTAACTACAAATTAATTGGATCCAAGGCCTTTTAAAATTAAACTTACACTTAAGACTAGACTAAACACTGTTTGCACAATCACAAAATGTTCATAGTCAGTTTCTTTCTCTGTCAAGGCCCTTTTCAGAAGATATATGATTCTATTCTTCATTTTTACAGGATCCTTTTTCATCACTCATGTAGTACACATAAAATCTTCCTCACTTAATTCTGTCTCTTTTCTTCAGTAGAAATAATAGTTAGATTCGGCGTCCTTAATACAGATGAAACTTCCTAATCAGAGTTTTCTCGAACATTCCTTTAGAACGTAAATAGCAAATTTTTCTTTTATTCACTAAATGCTTATTGACAGTCTTAACTCTTCCAATAAAAAAAAAACTTACAGTTCTACGATTCCCTTTTCGGAATATACTAATAATTTTCTTCCGACTGTCACAAAAAAAACTCAAGTTCCTCTGAATCTAAATATCTGCCTGGCCTGTGTTTTCAATTCCTTCCGAACGCTCTCCTCGTTTACTCTCTCGTTACTCAGATACCGAAAGCTTTCCTTGTCAGCTATCAATCACACATCAAACTTCTCGGCGAGCATGCGCATTCTGTGGCAAGCGAGAAACTAAGTACTGTATAATGGCTGACACGTTGTCTCCGTTAGCGACAAGAGAATGTCTTCATAAAACACAACTTTTGATAATTTTAAATCGCAATAAAATTCTTGTAAGTAACACAAATATCAAATCCAGTAAGTACATACATTTTTAACTACTTTGCATATCATTTTTGACAAAACAATTTCAATAACGGGCACATCGTAAGTGCAGACAATGCGTGTTATGAAAACAAAACTAATAAACATTTTAACATAAACAATACGTAAAAATATTCAGAATTTTAAATTATGATTATTTTTACAGTATATCACCTATTCCAATATCATTAATATACAAATTAAATAAAAATGGTCCCAAAACTCGCCACTAGTGACTTATCTCCTTTGAGATAGTGTTTCCCCTCCCTCCCATACACAACTTGCTGATACCTATCTGATAGCCATTCTCCTATCCAACTCACTAGCTTATCATCCAATCCCATCTGCTTCAGTTTAGTGACCAACTTGTGGTATGGCAATCTATCAAAAGCCTTTGCAAAATCTAAGTATACCACTGTATATACATTTACCTTGTCCAGTACATTCGTCACCCTGTTATAGTACATAAGCAAACATGACCTGTGATCATTGGAAAAAAGTAGGGGATGAGTGTGCATCACTAATATAGATTTGCTATCACAGAAAATGTATCAATTTCTCCAAACACAGCCCTCAAATTTTTTAACGCTTCCTTGATGGATTCTTTTCTAGCCAGCAATATCTGCTAAATTATTTCTTTAGATATCCTGTCATGGACTTTCTAAACATCATTTGCAATTAAAACAGCACAGTTAGGTTATGTGGCCACTGTGTTATGATTGTTAATTGTGTGTGTTTTTCTGACTGATTTGCCTGTTTTGTGGGAGAAGATCCCTGTCACCCGTTTTAAGAGACTGGTTAAATCATCTTCAGCTGAAAGCCTTTATAAAGATTTTTCGCATCATTGGTAAAATTTGAACCTAGATATTAGGATGACATGCATCAGCAAAGATTGGCACAATGAATGCAAGCCAAGTAATTATCATGGGAGATTTCAACCATGGCAATATAGATTGGAAGGAGAAAAAGGCATGGCAAAATGGAAATGGAATTTATACAGTTACTAAGGGATAATTGCCTGAATTAGTATATGATATTCTGCTATTATTTCATCCATGTTAGTCTTTTTGATTATCATCACTCTTATGTTGTACATTATGTAATGTACAACATTATGTAAAACCCCAGGTTACATCTGAATTATGTAACCTGGGGTTTCTAGAATTTCTTGCATTATTAGGTTTTGTTTTACCAGAATTTAATTTTCTCCTTTCCTGTGTATTTGAAATATGAGGTTTGAAACTATTTCCTTTCGTACCGTCTGATTGTGAATGAGAGATGCACAATTAGTATCAGGAAAACAACCCTCATCTTTCAGTATTTTATTCATATTGTCTCCTAACATAATTACATTTCTACTCCCTAAAATGTACCTTTTTTAATCTATTAGAGTGTTATACTTATAATTTTACTAGGATTTCTGACATCTAGAATCCTAAAATTCACAGGAGAAAATTGGTCTAAAATTCTAAGTGGACTCGATGCTTTCTTTCCTAATTTCCCTAGCCTTTTTATACTAGATTTATCATCTAACAATACTAAATCTCCTGGTGCAAATGACTTATACTTTCTAAACGATTAATATACTGTCTGGTTTTCTGTGAACTTGGTTCTTTATTCATCTTATGAATAACATGAATTTTAGATTTCTCTTCATCTTGATTCAAATGGTTATCACTAGATGATTTATCATCATCAGATCCTAGAGATCTAGATAAGTAATCAGCTACTATATTTCTTTTTCCTGGAATATAAGCCATATCAATATTATTATTATTATTACTACCCTAAGACCTCATGGAGTCAAAGACTCATCTGGGAGGTCCTTTTATCACACACGCATCTCATCATACCGTGTCTTAAACACACTCAAACTCCTTGCAGACACCACACTCTCAGGCAAGGCATTCCAATCTTTCACAACTCTGCATGAAAAAAAACTTGCCTCTCACACCCTCTTTATACAGTTTCCAGGGATGACCTCTGGTTCTCTCCCCTATCTCCCACTATTTTATGTAGAACTTCTCCAGCATTGATCCTATAACAACCCCTTACCAACTTGTAGGTCTCTGTCATATCTCCCCTAATCCTCCTGTCCACCAGACTCTGCAAATTACATCTTCTCAATCTTTCCTCATACTCGACATTCCAGAGGTGAGAAACTACCTTAGTCAGTCGCCTTTGGACCCTTTCCAATTCTGAAAACCTGGTGACCAAATCTAGGCACAATGGTCCATGTGTGGCCTTATCAAAGCCTTATACAACGGAATAAGAATCTCCCTACTCCTACACGTCAGTGTCCTCCGCATCATTCCCAGAAGCCTTTCTGTTGTCTTCACAATTTTGGTAATGTGTCCCATAAATTTTAGATCCTTATCCACTATCACCCCCAGATCTCTTATTTCTTCTACCTCCAACAATATATTCTCACCAAGCATAAATTCTGCTTCTCATCTTTGTTTTCCAAATTTTAAAACCTTACATTTTGCAACATTGAACTCACATCCCGATTTCCGTGCCCAATCACTCAATTTATTCATGTCTTCTTGCAAGGCTACAACATCTTCACTACTCTTTATGGTTGGTCCCAACTTTGCATCATCTGCAAACAACTGAATATCTCCATCCAAATCTTCACCAATATCATTAATATACAAGTTAAACAGTAATGGCCCTAAAACATACCCCTGAGGCACTCCACTAGTGACTTTCCTTTTCCTGTATATTGCACCCCCATACACAACTTGTTGATACCTATCAGATAGCCAGTCTCCAATTCAATGCACTAATCTAATATCCAACCATATCTGCTCTAGTTTGACTGTCAACTTATCATGAGGTACTCTATCAAAAGCTTTTGCGAAATCCAAGTATATTACTGTGTATCCTTCTCCTCTGTCCAAGGAAGCAGTCACTTTATTGTAATAAGTAAGTAGATTACTAAAACATGACCTCCCTTTAGCAAATCCATGCTGTCCATCAAAGATAATACCATTGTTGTCAACCCAACTCTGGATCCTAGTTCTTACAAGCTTCTCCAACAACTTAACCACAACACCTGACACACAGATAGGCCTATAGTTTGATGCTTGAGTTCGATCACCTCCTTTATGAAGTGTCACAATCTTGCCTTCCTTCCACTCCTTAGAAACTTGACCAAGTGCGAGACTTGTATTAAAAAAATATGTCAAGGCAGGTGTCAACTCCCTAGCACATTCCTTCAGAATACGCGGTGATATATTATCAAGTCCCACAGCCTTATTTACATCTAGTTTACTCAACTCCCCAAACACCTCTTGCTCACTTACAGTCAGTCTCTCCTCCCCATCATCAACTGCTTTCAATCTCTCTGTGAAGTCTCATTCATAAGATTGAAAGATCTTTATGAACTGCTCATTAAGTATCTCCACCACACATTCTGCAACTGCTGTCTTTATACCATTTTCTCCAGTCAATGTCATCCTTCCATAATCATTCTTTCTTTTGCTGGCTACATATCGAAGAACTCCCTAGGATTCTTTTTGGCTTCATTAGCTAACTGCTGTTCATACCTCTCTTTAGCTACTCTCACCAACCAAGTCACCCTCCTTGCCTGGTCTTTGTAGACCTCATGAAATTGATTATTTCCACTTCTCTTATGCTGCCTCCACAATGCCCTTTTTTTCTGTATCGCATGCTTAATCTCTTTATTCATCCATCTCACACCTACCTTATTTAACCTTCTCCCCCTTGGAATACATTTAGACATTGCATCTACTAGATAGTTTTTGAAAATTCCCCAAGCTGCATTGATCTCTTTTCCAGCTAACTCCTCGTTCCACGCTACACCTGCAAGCTGTCTCCTGAGGTCTTCATAATCATCCCCCTTGTAGCTCCACATATATACCCTTTTCTCACAGGGTTCCTCACTTTGCTGGCAACCACCCAGGTAATCACCTCATGGTCACTCTCACCAATGGGTGGATGATTTGACACCTCATTTATAATTACATCTTCTGATGAGATGACCAAATCCAAGACCCTTAATCCTTGTGTGACCTCTGTTAACATACTGTCTAAGGTAGTTGTCCCTCAGAAACTCAAGAAACTCATTTTCTTTACTTCCAGTTGCTATCTCATCATTCCAGTCTATATGTCCATCATTAAAATCGTCCATAATGATCACCCTTTTCTTATTTGCTTGGCTAATTTGACTATACATTTCACTATCACCACCATCCACATTACCTGGTCTATAACAACATCCCACCAAGTATTTGATTCCATTCACCTCTATCTCACACCATACTGCCTCAAAACCACTGGCACTATTTCTGTGTTGCAATTCTACTTTGTATGGATATAACTCTTTCTCTATCATCAATAGCACTCTCCCCCCTCCCTTTTTACCCCTTCTATCCTCATGAAACACATCATACTCTTCCATCTCTATTCCTGTCAGGATGTCATCCTCTTCCAACCATGTCTCACTTATTTCGACAATCTTTGGGTGAACAGACGCAATTACTGCAACCATTTCATCTGCCTTGTTTCTTATACTTCTAGCATTGGTATACAAACACAACAGCTCATTTCTGGATCTACAGCTGGTTCCGCTGATACCACTCACGCGATGTGATCTCTCCATGCTCAACTGGGGCCATTTCCCTTTCTGCTTCTTCATTTTAAAACCCTTTTCTATTCCAACTGTTTCCTCTTGATCCCTGGTCATCCCATTCCATTCCTGCCTACACATGCTCACCTCCTCTTGGAGCATCCACCTTTCTCATGCTGTGTACCCCTGTCCACCCCGAGCCTCCCCATTTCCCTGCTCCTCTTGCACACCCATTCTCTCATTTTCTATATTCATGCCACTCGCTTCCTCATTCATATCCACTTCTTCAATCTCTCCTGTCTTACTCTCCTGCTCTTTTACATCACTCCCCCTCTCGATCTGATTCATTCTCTCTATTCACTTCTCTACCTTACAGCTGCAGTCTCTCCAAGCGACTCACACCATAACCACTCAAATGCAGTCCATCGCTCCCATACAGCTCACTTCGTCCCTCAAACTCATTCCACACGTTAACAAACTATTCTCCCATCTCCTCACACATTTCAGCCAGCATATCATTCATAATCCTTGCTCTCTGCCTCATTTCACCACAGTCATACCTAGGCAACACACTGACTACCCTTCCTGTCACACTATTCTCTTTTATCCTTCCAAGCAGCCTCCTGATATACATTCTGACACGTTCTTTGTCCTCTCTCAAATCATTTTACCAATACTATTAACTCTTTTGCTCGCTCCCGCCTCATATCCAATGCCTAATACGCTGATTATATTCCTGCAGTTCCAGTGCCCACCTAATTATACACTGATTTTTATTCTTCATGGCACTTAGGAATGAGGCTGATGATCAGATCTTATTTTAATAGGTTGTCCTAAAAGTATCTAAATTTTCTCAAGGGAAAGGTTATTGCTAGTGCTTCCTTTTCTAAGGTTGAATAGTTCAATTTGACCTGATAATTTCCTACTAATAAAAACTACTGGCTTAAAATCTTCTCCTTCTTTCTGTTCTAATACAGCAGCAACGCTGTCATTTGTAGCATCAGTAGAAAGATAAAATATTTCACCAAATTTAGGATAAATGAAAACTGGAGCTTTAGTTAATGCCAGTTTTAGGTTATCAAATGCTTCTTGTTGAGCTTTACCCCAATTGAATCTAACACCTTTCTTTTTCACGTATATTATGGGACTCAATAGCTGTGAACACTTAGGAATAAATTTTCTATAGAAATTTAACATGCCAACTACGAACTTGCCTAACTGTTTTTGGAGGTTTGGCTGATAATATATCTTCTACATTAGACTGAGTTGGCATAATTCCTTTGTTGCTGATTTTATGACCTAAATACTCAACTTCTTTTAAGAAAAATTGGCATTTAGAGCACTTTAAAGATAGATTTGGTTCATCTAATCATTTAAAACATTCCACAGCATTTTACAGTGGTTATCTATATCCTTTTAATAAATTAGAAGATCATTCTGAAAACAGATGACTCCATTTCCCAACATACGAGGGTGGTCTGAAAAGTTCTTGGCCTAACAATGAAAAACCGAATTTATAATTTCAAAATTATTTTTATTTTTCAACATAATCTCCCTTAAGACTAATACATTTATTCCAACACCATTATCCCTTCCATGTAGTGGTTCTAATAAAAATTCATATTTTATGAACTTCAAATGAATTTCTTTTGGCATTAAACCTTCTTTTACAAAGAATTTTATAACTGCACGATACTCAATTTCATCCATTTCAAGGGATACAGACAACACTTTTGCTTCAGACAGCTGTATAAAACAAACTACTTGATAGAATGACTTGCAGTTTCACATGGTTGCTTATGACAGATGTACCAACTTAGAAAAAAAAAATCTTGCCAATAGTGTTGCCATCTATGGTCAAGGCCAAGAACTTTTCAGACCACCCTCATATCTGATAACACAGAATTCATTGAAGACTGGAATGACATGGCAGAATTTTATGCACCTTGTGGTAATCTAGATAGTTGATATTTCTGCCATCTTCTTTCTTTAAAGGGCTCTGAAAGTAGCCAGAATTTAAATCCAATTTTGTAAAATATTGTGCTTTTTCCAAACAGATCAATAATTCTTCAAACTTACACAGAGGAAAATCAATAGGCTTTGTAACCTTATCGATGGCTCTCAGGTCTAAGACAAACCCTAGTCTTCCATTTGGTTTTTCAATTAAGATGAATGGGAATTTGACTTCTCAATTATTCTTGCCCTTTCATATTCCTGCAGTAGTTTCTGAAAACGCTCCATATATTTCAGTGGAGTCTGATATTGCCTAATGTAAATAGGAGATTGAGTACAAATCTGCACCTAGTGTTCTACTGCATTATTGCAAGATACTGAAACAATATCCTCTGTGAAAACACCAGAGAAAAATTCAAGGCAGATTTAAAGAATTTCAGAATTCGATTCCATTCTTCACTAGTGTTTGCTAATTTTGTTGAATTCTGCACTAGGTTCTCTTTATTTCCTGAATGCTTTCCTTCTCATCTTTCTTTAGAGTCTCAATATTAAACACTTGATCATTATCATCAGTGTGTGTAAAAACTTCAGGAGACTGCTTTAATTTTCCTTTGTCACCTGATGTCCTGTCCAAACAGTATTCTAGTCCATATAAAAACACTGTACCATCAACTAAATTACATGCAAAAGCATGACATTTCAGAAAATCAGTTCCAAATATTACTTGTACATTTGGATTAGAAGATTCAGGAAGAACTATTAATGGATGATAAATTTTCAAAGGAAAACAAGGAATTAAAATTAAAGCACTTATTTGCTTATCAGGTGAAATTTCTAATTCAAATATGCCCTTTAGCTTAATTGGATAACTTAAAACTGAAATGTCATTTGGAATTAAAGTTTTAATTTTGTTAAACAAACTATAAGAAATGAGTGAAATATGTGCACCTGTGTCAAGTAAGATTTCACAAGGCACATTCAATAAATCCTTGTATAACTGTCAAAGGATTATCTCTATTAGAGATAATCCTTATCATTACTGATAAGGAGCTAATGCAACATCAAACTCTCTTTCAGGGTTGAGCTGTCTTTAGCTTTACCCATGTCTAATGAATGGTTTGACATTTTTTTTCTTGCCAATATGATAATTGAATAATAATTATTTTAAAAATTTCTATATTCTCAGATTTTTCATGTTGAAAATACAATTTATCCCTAACATAACAGTCTTTAGCAAAATGACCTGGTTTATTGCATCTAAAACATTTTGGAACATATCTCCTTTGAAATGTTTTATTCCTGTCAATACCATTTGATTTACAAGAGGAAGATTCATTATCTGTAGGATTCTTGGATATTGTTAAATCAGATATCATTTTAAACAGAAGGTCCTGTTCCTTCACTATTGGTCTCTGCTGTCTTTCTATTTCTTCACTAAGAAATGTTTTCAGTTCCTCTCTTTTCCCCAAATCATGTGATTGTACTGAAAGTTTATTTTTCACTTGGTTAGAGTATAATAAATTTAGTTTAATCCTTTATCCAAGTGTGAGCAAACAAAGTTTGCACCTGAAAGTATCTTCAGGACTGGGGGTAAGGTGGTACAACACCAGGCAACTCGTTGCAAAGGTAGAGCAAGCTGACATCACTCCTATCTCAGTATCTTCCATAATGCAAAACACATCTCCTTGCGGATATGTCTAATATTATGCATTAAGGGAAGGGCCACTACCCAGACTAGTTTCGACCTTTATTGAGGTCGAATGGGAGTTCATGTCTCTCATCATCGGCCTTTGGAGAATAAAGCATGCTGAGGGTCAGCGAACAGTAAGAGAGGAGAATAATGAAAGATAGAGTAGGACAGTAGGAGGTAAAAGAGTCCTCAGTCAACCTGTTTAGCCTTATATGGCTAATTGGTCTGTGACACATATTCTCAATTTATCTGTTAAAAAAAAAAGAAAATTTAACCATAAAAATTTTGACTAATAGTTCACTTATAAATTTATCCTTAATAATTTCGTCAGTTATCTATGAAGGAGATCCATTGACCTGTTTTGAAAACAATAATTTCAGTTAGAACTTTTTTTTTTTTTTTTTTTAAATTACATAAAAATCAAAGGACTTAAGGTCCAGTCAGTTGAACTGAAAGGAAACAAAATAAGGAACTTGCAAACCTGGTACCACTGGGACTTAGAATGGGGTAGAAGACTGGCCCGGGAGATGCCGCTCACAAGGAGCAGCACCGTCTCGCAGTAAGCCTTCGCAGCCCGGGTTCTCAGATCTACCCCCCCTTATTTGGAGTAAAGGAAACCGTGCCAGCGAAAGCTTTGTGGCGAGGAAGAACAGAGTGGTTGTTACTTTTCCTAAGGAGAGTTAGGTGGAGTTTTGGAGATACTAAAGAAATATACAGGGCTTGATGCGTCCCTATATAAGAAAGCATATTTTCGGTGGTTTGCAGTATTTGTTCACAAATTTAAAGTCGCCTAGTAGATGTCTCTCTTGCGCAAGAAATTTAGGAAGGTAAAAAAAGAAACCTTTCCTTATTCCTGCGTACATTAAATTTGAGTCCCATACCTGGGATTTTTTCCGTACCTTCCAGATGTGATACTTTAAGACGTTAATTAAAAAAATGGCGAATTTTTGGGTCTTGTTGACTGGTGGCGGGAATTGCAGGTATATGACCTCTTCTAGTGATAGCATCGGGATTCCCAGTGCTGTGCTCAGTCTTTGCCAGACGCGTTGGGCTGGTGGGCAAAGATAAAAGAAATGCTCCACCGTTTCCACGCCCCGGCAGACATCACAAAAGGGATCACACGGACTGGGTACGTACCTAGATTTAACCTGTTTCACCGGGAGCCGCCCATAAGCTATTTGCCAGGCTAGATCCCGATGAAAAGGCTGTCCCCAGCTATTCTTGATGTTTTTAAAGAGAATTTCATTGTTTGTCCCGAGGTTTGGTGTATCACGCCTGGAGAGTTGGAAGAAATCCCAGTATACTGCTTTCGGTTTGTGTGTGAGGATTTCTGTTCCCCTGTCTCTAAGTACTGTGAGTGATTTTACTAGTGTGCGGTACCACTTGGGCACAACCCTTGCACGGGGTCCAGCATAGTCCGTGGTTCCAAAGAGGGGGAGGAAAAGTCCTATAAAATATCTAATTAGGAGGCCTGAAATATGGTTTGAGTTTAAGGCCTTCCGTACGGTTTTGAATGTATTTGCATAAAGCAAGCTTTTGAGATCAGGCAGAGCGTACCCCCCTTCTTCATGTTTTAGTTGCAGGTATTGTTTTTTAACCTCATGTTTTTTTTCATTCCAGAAGAAATCTATGAGTTTTTTGGCTAATTGGTTTTCTTGTAGCAGTGTGATGCCTGTGATATTGACTGTGTGCATCAGCATTGGGGTAATGATTGTTTTTATCACTGTGGCTCTGCCATAAAAGGAGAAAAAGGTCGGTTTGAATAGACTTATCTTTTCCGTACTTATTTCCTGTAATTTTTTAACTGGTAAAGCTAGCGACTCAGAAAAGGGAACTCCTAGTATTGTTAGCGGCTGCATATGCAGCGCTAAACCGTAGGGAAGTCCGGTGTTATGGAAATTTCCAAAATTTTTGATTTTGGTTTTTTGTGCATTAACTCGGAGACCACTGACTATGCTGAAGTTTTGCAGTATGTCAAGATAGATGCAGATAGACTCAGAGTCTCTGAGTGTGGCCACTACATCATCTGCATATGCTACTATTTTGCACTGTCTGGAAACTTGGGGCAGTGGAATACCATTAATTGCAGGGGTGTTCTCTATTCTTTTGATGAGGGGTTCTAATGCTAGGGAAAAGAGAAGGGGGCTTAGTGGGCAGCCTTGCCTAACCCCTCTCTTTATACGGATTGGTTCTGTCAGAAACCCATTAATAGACAGTTGTGTCGAGGCCTCCGCGTACATATGTTTAATTGTACGCCGAAGTCTCGGGCCTATGCCCACTTTTTTTAGGGTGTCCTGTAAGTACGTGTGGCTGCCGCTGTCGAACGCTTTTTCCAGGTCGGTGGAGAGAAGTGCCAGGGGTTATTTTTTTTCCTTGGCCAGTCTGATTAGGTCTCTTAGCAGGAAGAGATTAAATTCCATAGATCTACCTGGGATTCCATAGACCTGTGAACTTGTTATTATGTTTTCTATTCTGCCCTTAATGCGTGTACAGATAATTTTTGCGAAAAGTTTATAGTCTAGGTTAGTTAAGGAGATGGGACGCCAGTTATTTGACAAAGTCCGATCTCGGTCTTTTTTGGGGATAAAGATTGTATAGCTCTTAGCGAATTCCTCGGGGATGTTTCCCGAAGTGAGGAATTCGTTAAAGATCTTTACTAGTGCTGGCAGTACAAGGTCCCAGATAGATCTATAGAATTCTATCCCGAGTCCGTCTGGCCCTGTGGTCCTTTTTGTCTTCATCGTTTTGCACATGGCTTTTATTTCAGCTGCAGTTATCGGCCTGTCATGCAGGGCGCTAAGATGCTCGGGAAAACGTTTGACGTCCCACTCACTGAAGTCATCCGTGCCCTGCTGGTCAGCGAAGATGCCGAGATACTGCTGGTGAAAGTGACGGAGTATTTCATGGGTGGAATTTAGAATCTGGCCTTTCTCCTCGATCTGGTAAATCGTTCTTTCATCGTTTGCTGCCACCCGTTGTTGATTGTAGAATGCGGCGGAGGGTGTTTCCAAATTTCTGAGATAGAGTCTCGTGCAAAAGTCGAGGTCATCGACTCTACTCTGCCGCTCTTGCTGCAGCTCTATTTCTACCTGTCTGATAAGATGTCCGTAGGGAACTCCGCTCCGTTCGCTTGACCGGTACCAGCCGAGTTCCCTGTAGAGATCCCTCAGCCGTTTACGTTGTTGGTAGACCCTTTCGCGCCCACATTTTTGAAACAGTTCCTTAGCCTGCCACTTGAAGTGCAGCCAGTTTTCCCAGTCCCAGTTGATGTTTGTCCATTCATCACAGAGTTTCTGTAGCTGGTTGCTAAAAAGACTGGGAAAGGTAGGAGGAAGCCTCCAAGGACCTCTGGCTGTTTCCATAACCTCTGGGAGTGTAATTTTTAAAATGACCAATTTGTGGTCTGTTGACATGTTGTGTGCTGTGGTGTGACGTGTCCTTTGAACATACTGTTCCAAGTTTTGGGACACGTACACCCTATCTAGTCTCGTCAATATCTGGCCACGGCACCACGTTGTTTCTACCTTCGATGGGTTATTCCTCCTCCAGACATCGACGAGATCAAAATTTACACAGCATCTTTTTAGAGCGGCGGTTCCGGAGTTTGCGTTCCCGCCTACTTTGTCCAAACGTGTGTCTTCCACACAATTCCAGTCCCCGGCTACTATTAGGTGTTCTGCTCCCAGGAGGTAGTTTTCAAGGGCAGAGAAGAAACCGCTTCTGTGGTATGGGCTGTTCGGGGCGTATACTGCAACAAGCTGGATGGTACGGCCACCGTACTTCCAGTCTACCGTTATTAGACGTCCCATGGCGTCCTTCTGGACGTTGAAGAACCCCTCGCGAGTGAGCATCCCCAAAGCACCAGTAGCTGGTAACTGGGTAGCTTCTCGAGAAGTTCTCCACGTCCCAATGCTTATAAAAATGGGTTTCTTGAATCAGGAGGATATTAATTTTGTACCTTAACATTAGCTTCCAGACAGTGCTTTGTGCGAAGGGGTTGCGTAAACCGTTGGTGTTTAAAGTGGCAATTTTAAAATCCATGTTGGTATTTGGAGGAAGGGGGGGTGTTGTCTGTTTGTTGCTCTACATGTTCCACCTGTGATTCATTATCGGAGCTGTTTGGAATATCCATAACGAGGTCGTTTTGAAATTCCATTTCTGTGATGCTATAAATGTCCGTGCTGTAGATATGTGAATGGGGTTCTGCAGGTTGGTCTGCTACTGGGGATAGGTTTCCTGTCTTTGTTACCGCCTCCTCAAGGGGCTGGGTGCCTTCGCGTTGGCTTGTAGTTTGGATGTTGTCCATTTCATCTTCTGACGAGAGTAGGCTGCTTTGTTTAGCCTTTTTTTTCTCTTCTGTTTCTGCCTCTCTTGTGCGCTTTATTGGGGCACTGGTTGTTATGACTTCTTCCTCTTTGCTGCGGGTTTCGAAGTTGGCTGTTATTTCCTTGATGTGGCGAGTTGCCCTGGGTGTCTTACCCGTTACGGGTTTCATGGAGGTTGTGTTTTCTGCTAGTGTTTCTTTTTCGGTCTGTTGCCGGAGCTCTGGAAAATCGCTCCCTGATGATACCTCAGGTTTACCGAGGGGTATAGCCCTGATCGGTGTTATGGTCCCTCCAGTTGCTTCTGAGACTGTTCTGTGTGAGCACGTGTCCACTTTATGGGTCAAGTCCCCACATTTAAGACAAGCTTCTGTGCAGTTTACTATTTTGTGCTCTGTTGATTTGCAATTTCTGCACTGTAGTTTTGGGCATTCTGCCCCTAGGTGACCCTCAGAGTTACATCGGAAACACAATCTTTTAACACCCGGGTAGTTAACCATGACCCTTGTTTGGCCCACTAAAATGAAGTTGGGAACTTCCTTTTTCATATCCATTTGTATTTCAACGTCGCCTGTTTTCCAGCCTTTGTAATCTGGATGTTCAAATGCTTTGATACTAATAATATCGCCCCATTGGCTAAAAAATTTCTTGACGTTGTCTTCATTCTCCAGGTATTCCAAGGGAAATCTAGTTATTCTTAAGGTTTTCTGTAAACTCCCTATTAAATAAGGTGTGATCGTTTGTCCCGCACAGGGGAAACCCTCTAATAATTTGCTTCTTGTTTGGTCATTTTTTACTACAATTTGGAATCTTTCTTTTGAGTACGGTGTGAAACCGTATATGTTTTCTGCCCCTACTGTATCAATCGGAGCTTTCACTAACGTCCGCTCATCTGGGAGCCGCTTGACTTCGATGCCAAGTGTTCTAGTTCTGGGTAAGAATAAAGGCATTGTTGGGGGAAGACCTAACTACTGGCTGTAGCAGGGGGGAAGTAAAGGAGGGCGAAGTCGGGGAATGCCCGGTGTCCCTCACAACAAGCGAAGAGATACCAGAAGGAATGGGTAAAAGAGCCAATAATAAGAAAAAAGATCTTACCAACACTGAGGTACTTCTGCAGAAAATGAGCATGAAGCTCTCTCTTCGGGCCGCGGGAACTGGATCCTCTTTTGGACTGGTAGGCACAGGTGCTTTCTTCTTCGAACTGGAGCTGTCTTTCACGTCTTGGCGAATAAGGTCTCTTCAGTGGGAGCCAGGCCCAAGTGGAGATACCAAGCAGAAGCATTAGCAGGTCATCTCCACCTATAGGAGTTGCCAAATGGTGTGCCACCCTTTTTAATAAATTACTCTGGATTTAGAGAAAGATGTTGAAAGTTTATTTTTCACTTGGTTAGAGTATAATAAATTTAATTTAATCCTTTATCCAAGTGTGAGCAAACAAAGTTTGTGCCTGAAAGTATCTTCAGGACTGGGGTAAGGTGGTACAACACCAAGGCAACTCCTTGCAAAGGTGGAGCAAGCTTATTAAAAAGGGTAGCAGCAGAATTGGATAAAGGAAATAGTTACATCATGATGCTGCTGGACTTTGCAAAGATATTCAACAGTATACCCTATGGGAAAACTATTTCATAAGTTGGATTACAAAGCAGATGGGAATGGATATGGACTGATAGCATGGATAGGGGAGTGGCTGATAGATAGACACTAGAGGGTAGTGTATGGTGGAGTGAACTCAAGGTGAATGAGGGTGAGCAGTGGAATGCCCAGGGGTTTGTACTAGGACCACTATTTAATTTGTACATTAATGATATACAGTGGAAGATTTGAAGGTAGATATTCAGTTGTTTGCTGATGATGCAAAACTAGAGAGGGCAGTACTTAATAAAGGTGATGTAGATATCTTACAGGATGATTTAAATAAATGTGCAGTGTGGGCAAAGGACAATGGTTGTCAATTCAGTGTTGTAAAATTGTAAGGTAATGCACTTTGGGATGAAAAGATTACATCCTTCATATCATATTGATGGTACTAGTTTAAATTGATGAAGCATCTTGGAGTGATGGTGGATAGAGATTTGAAATTCAGAGGACATATTGCAAGAGTTGGCAAAACAGCTCAGAGGATTACTTGGATCCCGAAGAACACATTAACAAGTAAAGATAGGAAGGTTATTATACCTCTTTATAAGGCTATGATTTGGCCACATGTTGACTACTGTGCACAGATTTGGTCACCTATGTTTCTTGGGGATCAGAAGTGTTGGAGAGGATTCAGAGATGGGTGACCAAACTGGTGACAGGTCTGTGGAATGTTTCATATGAGGATAGATTGAGTGTGTGGGGGTTGCAGAGTTTAGCTGACAGGCAGTGGAGAGGGGTATGATAGAAACTTTAAGTTACTAAAGGGATTCTATAAGATTGGCACAAAAGAATTTTTCAATGCATGGGGGGGGGTAGGGGAAAACAAGGGGTCACACTTGGAGTCGTCTAAGAGTGTGGTTGGTAAGGGTGTGTGGACTAGGTTCTTTACTTGGATAGTGGTGGATGGGTGGAATATATTGCCAGAGGATGTTGTGAGTGTAAAACAGTGAATAGGTTTAATGATATGTATGATAGATATTATGTTAATGGATAGAGTGATTCTCCAGTGATGAGTCTTTTGACTTCATGGAGTACCATAACAATAATATTTGATAACAGAGGGCATCATTGATAATAACTGAGCTGTAGATGTTCCAAGTCAGTAAAAATCATATGTAAATCCATTCTTCTTTGTCTCAAGTTTTCTTTCAATTACTTGACATTAAGTATTGTGTCTGCTGCTGACTTCTAGTTATTTAAAAAAATTCATTGTATGACTCAATCATTTAATTGAGTCATTCTTATAGATTGGTACTAGGAAATTCTTTCTCTGTATTATATCAGATATTTTATATTTCATTAAATAACCTGGTTAACAATTTAGTACTCACGTTGCAAATTGGTCTTAGTTTCCATCTTGGCTGTCTCGAGAATACACTGTTTTACAAAATTAATAGAATAAAATGTGTTTTTGTGAATATTTTATTTTTCAGAATATCTCTAAAAGGAGAATGTTTGATATAATAGGCATTCTGACATAAAAATTTTGAGTATCTAATAGAAATTGATCTACCATTTAACAGTCCCTCACACAATTGCAAAAACACTCACGCCTGTAAAAACATGGGTAGTAACCACATCATTCCTGTGTTTTTTTTGGCTTGCTCAGTGGTTAGTCACCTCTCCAGTACCTTCAGGATGGTAAGTCATTATGTTGTTCTAGTTAATTTAGGTTCTGTTACTAGTTTTCACAGTTTAAAGTATTGATTGTCTACACGGGTCACTTAAGGGTCAAAGCTAGATAACTGGGGGTTGGGGAGAGACATCCACATGGCTCTCTGAACTAATGTCCAATTTCTCAGCTTTTTGTAGTGTGTACAGCATTAAGGAAATAGACAGAATAAATAAAACTGGTATGGTGGTGCATAAGTTGAATAAATTTATATGGAATAAGAGAGAAATTAGTCAAAACATTAAAGTAGCTGTATACAAGATAGTGTTCAAACCAATTTTAACTTATGGATGTGAGAGCTGGGTTAGAAATAAATATATATATACACATACACACTATCTGCCAATAATTGTCTGGACACCCCTGTTATATGAAGTTATGGAACATTCCAGGTTTGTTAATAACATAAAAACCGGTGTACAGATAGTATTTCATTATTTAAGTTGAATACAGGTGGTATGGCAACACAACGTGAACTCATTGACTTTGAGAGAGGTGTCATTGTGAGTCGTCACATTGTTATGTGCCATTGCCGCTCAGCTGGAGCATCCAAAATCAATGGTTGGCGGTGATCAACAAATTGAGACTTTCTGGCATCACTAGTGCAGGAAAACACCCCGGGCAGCCACTGAAAATGACTCACAGGGACAGAAGGGTGTTAAAATGGGTGGCACACAAAAACTGGCTACAATTGGCACAGACCATCTATGATGAGTTCCAGAGCACCTGTAACACCATTGTGAGCACTAATACTGTATCTCCATTTACTGGGTTTCCATTGAAGAGCAGCAGCAGCACACAAGCTGACATAACAACGAACAAGGCAGCTCATCTGGCCTGGTGGAAAGAGTATGTGAACTGGACAATTGACCAGTGGAAAACAGTACTCTGGAGTGATGAATCAAGGTTCACCTGTTTCCAGTCTGATGACAGGGTATTGAGGCAGCCTAGCCTGGTGAATACTTATTACCACAGATTGTTGTTCCCACAATAAAGTTTGGTGGTGGAGGAGTAATGGTACAGGGTGCATTCATCTGGTTTGGAGTGGGACCACTGGTCATAGTCCATTGTTCCACAAAGTCACCTTAGTACCTTGATATTCTAGATAATCAGGTGTTGCCAACACTGTGGAGTTTTTATGGAATGGATTCATGTTGCTATCAAGATGGCAATGTCCCATGCCACAAAGCTGCAGCTGTTATTGAATGGTATGAAGAGATCTTTGTTAAACAACTGCCCTGGCATGCACAGAGTCTGGATCCCAAACTCCATCGAATACCTGCAAGATGAATTAGAGTGGTGGAGGAATGGAGACAATTTTCACCTGACCTGCAAGATGAATTAGAGTGGTGGAGGAATGGAGACAATTTTCACCTGATGTCTGCTGCACATTGGTGGAAAGCCTCCCTCGAAGGGTGCAGGTGATCAAAACCAAACGTGGTCATACCCGATATTAGGCGTCTCCTGCTGGTATCAATTGTAAATTGCTAAAGTGTCCGAACAATTATTTGTTGTGTGTGTGTGTGTCAATATATTAGGAATGAACTTGACATTGTTATCATTGAAGATTGTAAGTAAGCAGAGGTAATCTTAGGTGGTCACTTAAACAGAATGGGAGAGTCAAGTTTAGCAAAAATGATGTATTTGATATCATCTGCTGTGGCAGAAAAGAGACCCAAAGGAAAACCAAGAACTAGATTGATTGATATAGTTATAAATACTTTAGATGACCAAATTATTAAATCTATACTTTCTATTAAATCTATACTAATCTTTACTATATTTTCATATAGTACTGTCATAGTATTCCATACACCTCTCGAGGATACTTATTGAATTTGATGATGTTGACTGTATATAAACCCTTTCTCTGAATGTGGTCATAACAAAAGGAAGGCAAGGGTTATTGATAATTTCAGTTTTTTTTTTTTTTTTTTAAATAATCATCTGGAAATAAACAGATATGCATATGTTTCTTAAATAGTATTTTACCTAAGTCTCACCTGCAAAAGGTTTACAAATATTGTACATTTATCACTCTAGGAAGACTGATTATGCTGGCCTCTATGTTGTCTTATCTCCCATTCCTCACATGAACTACAAATGAAAGATGGAAACAAAGATTTCCAGAAATGTTGGAAGTGCTGATCTTCCTGTTTTTCAGAAATATGTATTTCAGTCAGAGTGCTTTTCTGCTTAGTTATCAGTGCTTTGGCCTTACAAGTAAATATATTAAATATTAATTACCACCAGATTTCATATTTTGATTTCAAAGTGAATGTACTGTCTTTCTGTAGACCTAAAGATGCTGTTAAAGCAATAAGAAAGCGGCTACAACAGAATGTTGGAAAGAATTATACTGTTGTGATGTATACATTAACTGTAAGTATTTCTTTAAAAAAAAAACGTTTCAGCACTAATTTAGAAATATAACAGGCTTGTTTGTTGTTTATTTATTGATGTAATTTTTCAGCATTATATATATATATATTTTATTTATTATTTTTTTTTCATTCATTCATATATATATATATATATATATGAATGAAGGGCTCCAGAAATGCAACTTAAATATACTAGCTACAAAAACTATTACTTGTCCAAGGTATCATTTTAAAAACTTTATAAAAATATTGTTATAAGTGATGTTTTAAAAAACTAAATATTATGATGACAAAATTAAGTAATACATTATTGAATTCTTGCTACACATTATACATAATTATATAAGCATTCTTTCCTTTAAGTGTAAGTTTAAAATGTGTGCCACCAACCCTTGCTGTTCATTTACATAAAAGTTTCATATGTCTTGTAGAGAGGGCCATTCATGTGTATAATCAGTAAAATCATTCAGAGTATTTACATATAGATAAGATTACAACAAATGTTATTACAGCAGTACATGCGGTTTGAAATGTAATGCTTGTCTTGTATTTTATGTATGCTCCAGATGATGATCTTGATATGAAGATCAAAACGTCGGGATAATAAAAGAGTTATTTTAACACGGTTGTAGAATCCATAATTTCAAAAATGAATGCTGATCACCGTGTAACACTTAAGGAAAAAAAAATGAATTCAGAGTAGAGAGATTTGTAGATGACCTTAACTTCCCTTTTATCAGAGTCATTTGATTAAAACCTCATTCACATGATGATGTACTTGATGGTATAAAACTTCAAACAGTTTTGAGAGAAATGGTAACCTTTCTTATTACTCATTGTTCTTCCATAAAAATCTTCTTTGCCAAAATTCTTCTCTACAACTTTGAACTCATTACCACTTGTTCACCAAATTTACTGAAACTGTTTCTCCATATTACCAAAATATTTGCTCAAATATTTACCCAAAATCTTATTTTCTTCTTCCTCAAAATCTTCATGCTAGGTAAATTTAAAACAGGTTTTAAATGTATATTCCTTCATGTATTAGATTTTTTATTTCAATGTATTACCTCTCTTCATGCATTATCTGAATACTGTCATATGTCTTCATTTCTTTAACAAGTCTTTTAATGTTGTAGCATCATCCCTTTTCCATTGCCTGTTTCCTCCAGATGTTAATAAGTGCAGCCAATGTCTCTACTTGACTGAATGCCAGTACTTGAACTTCATTATTTTTGTTTATAACTTGGCTGATACTTTCCCAATTCTTTCAATATTTTTCATGAATTCTGATAAGTTATATAACTTTTTTTTTAGTACTGTTTCAGTACCAAAGGGAACATCTTTAATAGAACTTAAAACTGCCAGATTCAGATTATTTGCAATACAGAGTGTTGATTTAGCATCTGACACATCTATCTTTAATTTTGCCATCAGCCCATTATTTTTTTACCAGCGTGTTACATGCTGCATTTGTTCCAATGCCTACTAGCCAATTATAGGTTCTTCGTGAGCAAACAAACAATGGTATCTTTATGACTAGGCTAATTGTATATAGATGTTGTTGAATTTACATCATTAGCTCAGTTGTGAAATTACTTCACATGCAGATTTTGTTTCCTGGTCTGAAAGAGAGTGTGTTCTGCAGCTTTCAGCAGAATTACAGTAATAAATAACTCTATCAGTTTCTGATTGTTATCTATGTATCTTATATAATTATTATTATTATTTATAAAATAATTTATATTTATATTTAAATTATTATTTATATGTATAAAATTAGTTAAATAAAAGTCTTGGTTTGGTTTATAGTTTATTTGGCACAAAAACAACAAAGTTTATACTGCACCTGCACCATAATTAAGGTTACAGCTTTACATAAACAGTTAAAGAAAATTGTAAACAATATGCATGTAAAAAAATTAAGTTCCACAATGCAGCATGTACATATAAACAGAATTACTGCAGAGGGCACAGCAACACAGAAGATCAAAAGTTAGTGCAGTACATAAATAGTCAACAATACAAGTTAATAAACAAAATGCATATACAGAACCAAGCCAAGGAATGCGGTATCTACATATAGATAAGATTACAACAAATGTTATTATTACAGCATTACATAAATAGTCAAAAAGGAATTATTATACAATATGTATACATAAAAATTAAGTTTAGCAATGTGGTATCTACATATAAACAAAATTACAGCAAGATTACACAAATATACAAGATGTCCGACTGCAGTACTAATTAATCAAAACATAAACTAGTAAATAATATGTATACACAAAAGTTAAGTTAACAATGCAGTTTCTACATATAAACAAAATTATTGCAGAGGTCACAGCAACACACAATGTCAAAAGTTACAGCAGTATATAAATTGTCAACAGTACAAGTTAATGAACAAAATGAATGTACAAAACCAAGCCAAGAAATGCAGTATCTACATATAGATAAGATTACAACAAATGTTATTAATTTTTCAACATAATCTCCCTTAAGATTAATACATTTATTCCAGTGATGTTCCAACGCCATTATCCCGCCACTGTAGTAGTTCTTAGTAAGATCTGCAAAATACCCCTCTACAGCTGCAATCACCTCTTGATCTGAAGAAAAATGCTGACCAGTGAGGAAGAGATAGAAGTCGAAGGGAGACAAATCTAGGGAATAGGGTGGATGTTCCAACAATTCATAGTGCAGATCCGTTAATTTTCACATTGCCAAAACACCTTTGTGGGCAGGTGCATTGTCCTGATGAAAGATGATTTTTTTTCTTCTGCAAACTGGGTCTTTTCTCACGAATTTTTTCGTCTAGTCTGGTTAAAAGATAGGAATAATATTCCCCGGCTATTTTTTTACCCTTTTCAAGATAATTAATAAACAAAATGTCTTTAGTATCCCAAAACACCAATGCCATGACCTTTCCTGCTAATGGAACCGACTTTATCTTCTTCTTTGGCGCTTAACAACTGGCTTCTGTCCACTGTATGGATTTTGGTGTGTAATGGTGAATCCAAGTCTCATCAATAGTAATAAATTGACACACAAAATCAGTTTTATTCTTGTTAAAATGCTCCAAGCACTGTTCAGAGATGTGAGTGCATTTTTGATCTGCTGTGAGCAAGCGTGGCACCCATCTTGTGCAAAGCTTTTTCATTTGCAATTCTTCATGCAAAATATATCCTACACGTTCTTTTGAAATGCCTGTCGTCTTAGCAATTTCACGCACTTTGACTCGCCGGTCATCCAACACCATATCGTGCACTCGATCAATGATTTCTGGTGGTGTTACACTTTTTGGACGTCCTTCACGTGGATCATCTTCAAGGCTGGTATGGCCATGTTTAAACTCAGCAGCCCATTTCTTAATTGTCAAAAATGAAGGAGAAGAGTGCCCATAAACTTTTATGAACTTAGAATGAATTTCTTTTGGCGTTAAACCTTCTTTTATAAAGAATTGTATAACTGCACGATACAATTTTATCCATTTCAAGGGATACAGACAACACTTTTGCTTCAGACAGCTGTATAAAACAAACTACTTGATAGAATGACTTTCAATTTCACATCGATGCTTATGACAGATGTACCAACTTAGAAAAAAAAATCTTGTCGATAATGCTGCCACTATGGTCGAGGCTGAGAACTTTTCTGACCACCCTCGTAAATAGTCAAAAACGAATTATTATACAATATACATGCATAAAAATTAAGTTTATCAATGTGGTATCTACACAAAAACAAAAATGACAAGGTTTCATAAATATACAAGATCAAAGGCTACAGCAGTTCATGATTAGTCAAAAAATAAACTAATAAATAATACATATGTACAAAAGTTAAGTAATACAGTATTTACATATAAACCAAATTACAGTCAAATGTGTTTGTACAAATTAATTCTTTGTAAAAAATTAAAAACATCATGCAATCTGACTGAGTGTTTATGACTTGGCTAGAGAGATGAAAATTTTTTCCTCTCTCATGTAAAGTGCTGGCATTCCACCAGAATATGACAAATAGAGAGACGTATTGCATTTTTCATACACATGGGAGGGTCATCAGCCCTCAGTAAATAAGAATGTGTAAGATGACTGTGACCTATGCAGAGCCTAGCAAGAACAACTTTCTCTCTTCTGTTTATACGTTGACTAGAATGCCAATGCTTAATTTCATATAATTTGTTTGTCAATGCTTCCTACCATGATGACTGCCATTGAGCAATTACCTTTGATCTTATAAACTGTCTGTATGTGGCTGGAATCCAGCACAACTGAACATCCAAATTAAGGATTTTCATTTTGTATAACAGGTGTAACACTTTATAAAGCATTGGATGTGGATAGGAGAGGAGATATCCTGTAAAGAGCTCAATGAGTCTGTATAAATTATACACTTTTGGTGGCAGTTTTATTTTATATGCACAAGTGCAAGCTGAATGGCATGTATCTCTGCTGTATAATTGCTGCAATCATCTGGGATCTGGTTGGAGATAATGTCAGGAAGCACAGCCAACAGAGGTATCACTTCTTGAACCATCAGTATAAGATGGGCAAGAAATCAGAGTGTGCTGCTCTGTGTGCATTAAACAGTTGTAGGTAGACAGATGATGATGATGGAGTATGGACTTCTGTAGCTGACGAAGTGAGAGGTTGCAGGATGGAGTGCAAACCTGCCATGGAGGAATGCTGTTGTGTTTAGTGTAGGCAATGTTGTCAACATTCATACCAACAGCTTGCACAGTTTCTTTAACATACCAGAAGGACATATGGTAGTCTGAAGTGTGTGATATTGAGCTTTCCAATGCAGAGAAAAGAGACTAGTCCATGTAGGATGATCTGGAAGAGACTTTATCTTTAGGGCATAATTAAGAGACATTGCTTCAACATAGACTTTGAGTGAGCGATGTGCAAAAGACGCTAGTAGCTATCCATATACCCTGATGATTGATGGAATCCAAGCATCGCAGGTTACTTTGTCTTGCAGAACCATAGACTTGAGACCCATAATCTAGCTTTGAACATATAAGTGCACGATAAGGATGGAGCAATGAAGATCAATCAGCACCCCACTCAGTAGAGGATAGAGTGCGAAGGGGGTTCAATGCTCCCTTGCACTTTTCTCTTAGTTGATGAATGTGTGCTAGAAATATAAGTTTTGTGTCAAAGATGAGTCCCAAGAACTTGGCTTCTGTAGTTACTGGAATAACAATTCATCCCATTCTTAATTCACGATCTGGGTGAAGTGTGCATTTTTGACAGAAGTGTACACAGACACTTTTTTCTGTTGAAAACCTAAATCCGTTACTAAGAGCCCCACAGTGAAAGATGATCAGTTGCTTGCTGAAGTTGTCTTTCAGTCACCCTCATGTTACGAGAATGACATTGAATTGTGAAGTCATCGACATATAGAGCATTGTCTACAGTGAGAGGAAGCTGTTTAGTGATTGAGTTAACTTTAATAGCAAAAAGTGTCACACTTAAGACAGAGCCTTGGGAAACTCTGTTCTTGATGATATGGTCGAGATAGCGTACTTCCCAGTCTGACTTGGAAAGCTTGCCTGGGCAGAAAGTTTTTAATAAATACAGGAAGGTATCCTTTGAGATCCAGGTTATAGTGTTCTGGAGTCTGGAGATATGGCATATTAAAAAATATGCCATATCTCCAGGCTGTGTCATAAGCTCTTATACAAGTTTCTAAACGAACCAAATGGTCTAAAGTTAAACGATGTCTACAGAACCCACATTGTGTATTGGAGAGAAGATCATTACTTTCTAAATGCCAGCGAAGTCTGGCATTAACCATTTTCTTTAGTATCTTACAAAGACAGCTGGTCAGAGCAATAGGTCAATAATTATTTGCTTGTGTTGGATCCTTTCCTAGTTTTGGGATTGCAATGACAACTGATTTATGCCAAGAATCTGGAAACTCTTCCTCTGCAAGTATTCTGTTGTACTGTATATTAAGATAAGGGAATCCATAGAAGATTATGGTAGATGTTTAATCATTTAATAATGGATATAATCAGGCCCTACTGCACTACAGTGAGACAGCAGAAGAGCTCTTTTTAGTTCCACCTTAACAAATGGTTGATTTTGGTAGAAAAATTTAGCCTTTGTTTCTCTTGCTGTTCTTTCAGTATTAAAAATTCAGGAGGATATGAAGCTGTTGCTGAGATTCTGGAAAAATTTTCTCCCAAAGTGTGTGCAATAGTTTTGGGATCAGCAATAACACTTCCATTATTGCCTAAGGTAAACAAATGGTGTGTTCTATATCTACCTTTCATTTTCTGGATTTTTCTCCCATACCATTTTTTGGACTGGTCATTTGATTAACATGTTCACTGCCAACTACGAGTATACTCGTAGTTGGTATATGAGCCTCACAAGCCAACTACGAATATACTCGTGTGTCGATCACCATGCGGCTACGAGATTACTCGTACTGACCTTGAAGTGAAAGTGCTTGGCATGTGATAACAAACTATGCCCGAGGAGCATGGCAGCGAACATGTTAATTGATGTAGTAAATTGGATCCATGATTGTTTTTGACTCTGACATCTCACATAACATGCTTTGGCCTGAGCATGCTTAAAAGCTATTAAGTTTAATGTGGTGGGGTATCTATGAAATATACCCCATGCTCTATGTTGATTTTTTTAGGTTGTCTGGCATTCTGGGTTCCACCAAGGCTTTGGATAGAGCCTCCATCCCGAAACAGATGATGTTTTCGGGATGGAGGCTGTTGCTTCCTGAACAGTGCACTCTGTTATATTCTTTACTGCTCCATTGATAGGTGTTTGACTAACAGTATCAGCATTAAAATTTTCAAGATGAGAAAGTGTTCCAATCAGCCTAGTCCATTTTCCATATCTGTGTGGTGAACATAGTTCCTGTGAAGACAGTGTGCAAAGAACAGGAAAGTGATCATTTCCATGTATATTCTCTTAAAACAATGTCCCACTTGAGTAGTGGAAGAATGGAAGGGGAGCAGAATGTAAGATCAATTGCAGAATATAAGCAGGTAAGCATATGGAAGAAAGTATTGAGTTTATTATTCAGAAGGGGACAGGTCATTATTATCAAGGTTTCTTTCAATGAATCGACCTCATCTGTTAGTGTTAACACTACCTGCAGAATATTGTGGCCATTAAAGTCTCCCATCGAAAGTATGGGTTCAGGCAGTTACAAGATAAGGTTGTCAAGATCAATTTCATTTAACTCAGTACTCGGTGGTAAATAAATTGAACATACTGCAATAAGAAATCCCAAGAAGAGGCGAATCACTACTTCTTCCAGAGCAGTATTAAGTTGGACATGATGGAAAGGGATATGACTGCCGATTAGTATAGCTACTCCTCCATGAGCAGGACCACCTCCAGTTCTTTGCGTACAACTGTGAAATTCCTAAAGATAGGATCCTCATTGGTCTTAAGTACGTTTCCTGTAGACAGAAACAGAAAGGTTTGTGTTTTTGCAACAAAATCTTGATATCATCGATATTCTTGAGAAATCCACAACAGTTCCATTGTAAAAATTTTTCTGTTATTTTGGCTTTATAGACTTGCCTGGTTTTTGGGAGGTTGAAGGCTTGCCTTTGTCAGGTTTATATCAATTGTTTTTGGGAAGTATGGATGGCCAGTGTCCATCTCTTTTTCTGGTAACGTATTCAATATGTCTGGTGTGTTAGGGTCAGTTGGTAAGTTTCAGTTACATTCAGTGGATATCGAAGTATCTATTTTTTCTGTGGGAATGTCTGGTGGCTTATCTTTAAGTGATATCTTTGCTATAATTTTTTTGACAAGTGGGTTCTCATCGAATGGGACCATTTTTGGAGTTGTCTCTGGAGTAAGGCCATAGGCCATGTGATTGAGCTCAATAGAGAAGCACTCATGATCATAAAGTTTAGGTATGGTGCAATTATCAGATGGTAGAACAGACATACAAGTTTGAGTTGCTGTTGGCACTTTCTTAATTGTTACCTTCTCGGCATAAGAGGATCTCAGAGCAGGTGTGATGGTGGCTAGCTTTCTTTTTGCATCCTGATATGTTATGTTTTGCTCTGTTTTCATTTTTTGTATTTCTCCTTGACAGTTGACGCATTTAGCTTTTTTTGCACAGCAGAATTTGTTATCATGCTCTTTACTACCACATCGGTCATGGGCAGTAGAACCACGACAGGTAGTTTGGACATGCCCATATTTTTGACATTTAAAGCATCTTAGCAGATTAGGGATGTTCATTCTAACAGGACTGCTGAGATACCTTGCTTTTACAGGTTTTGGAGGCTTAGGTGTATCAGAAGTAAGGACAATGTTCCTGGTTGAAAACAGGTTACCATCCCTACGTATCAGGATGCACCTCACATCCATCACTCTCCTATCTTTAAGTTCTGAACATATCTCCTCATCAAGAACATCAAGGAGATCCAATTCTGATATTACTTCTCTACAGGAATTGAGTGTTTTATGAGGTGTCACTGTGATTGGTATTCCACCCGTTGTCGTTGCTCTCAGTAGTTTCACAGAATGATGCTGCTGACACAATATTTCCACTTGGATATCAAGCATGCAATTTCGTAACAGTTTTGAGAGGTCCTGCCAGGCCTTCTAAACCCTTTTGAATAAAGAAGTGTGATATTTTCTCTTTTAACTTTATGGTATCAGTACTTGATTGGGACTTTGCTAGGGTCCCCAAAACGTTTGAGGATGAAGAATTCATGCTCGAAGAGTTTTTGGTTCCGATCCAGAACTCCCCACCCACCACGGAGTCGCACTTGGATGCCCACTCACTGGTAAGCAATGACTGTGCTCAGGAGTGGAATGCCAGGGCTACCCTGAACGCTATACAGGCACTACAGCAAGCCTAGGATTCTGACCCCGGACCATGGAGCGAGAGATTTATTGCAACACAGTTGACCCTTGCAGGCAAGCCCACTAGCCAATTGATTCTGGCTCTGCCATCCAGGACCACCCATCTTGCCAAAGCAGAGGCCAAATTAGTGCAAGACTAGCAGGATTCCCCTTTCCAGATGTACACGGGTTGCACCCCACGGCAAACACGACAGCAAGGCGTTCAGTCCCAGTGATGGTGGTCTGGAAAAAAGGATAGTAAAAAAACTCAGGAGAAGTAGTGCAAAGAATACAGGAAGAAAAGTAAAGAAAAAGAGGAAAATGAAAAGGTCCAGTACCATCACTGGACCTTTTCATGGGAGGTCTCCTACACTATGAACAGGTGCTCCATATGGAGGAAAAAGTCATGGAAAGAACTTGGTAAGAACATTGAAAATAAATATCAGGAAGGTGATAAAAGATTCTGGAGGCTGTTGTGAAAGCTCAGAAATAGAGGAAAGAGTATTATGAAAGGAATTAGAAATGCAACAATATAGAACAGTACTATGGAGAGCATAAAACAAGGGAGGTATACAAAATGATCAGAACCATTAATAGAAAGTGGCAACCAAAACAGACTACAATTAAAGATAAAAAAGGCAAAGTATTGATGAATAAAGAAAAAATTGTACAGCGGTGGTGAGTTATATGAAGAAAAACTAGATTCAGATAGCATTAGGAAACTGATTGAAGAATTGAAGCAAATATCACCACCAAGTAATGAGCATGATATGGACATTTTAAGAGGAGAGGTAGAAAAAGCAATAGGACGGCTAAAACACAACAAGAGGCCTGGTAATGATAACATTATTGGAGAAATGATTAAATATGGTGGTGAAAGTATGGTTACAGAAATGCACCAACTATGCAATATGGTATGGAAAGAAGGGAAAATGCCAGAGGAGTGGGTGAAATCAATATTAGTGACACTATACAAGAAAGGAAATAAGCTAGAATGTAAAAATTATAGAACAATTGCCTTGATAAGTCACCTTGGTAAAGTGATGATGATCATATTGACAGAAAGATTGAGAACACAATTGGAAGCATACCTTGCAGACGAGCAAGCAGGATTTAGGAAGGATAGAACTACAATTCAACAGATTTTGACAATGAGGTTAATAGCAGAGAAAGCTAGGAGAAAAAACAAAAACATATATACTTGCTTTGTTGATTTTCAGAAAGCATTTGACAGTATTGACCAGAAAGTGACATTAGCAGTTCTGGAATCCTATGGAATTGATAAAAAAACTAATAGCTATATTAAAAAATGTTTATCAGAATGCAGTTGCAGCAGTTAGAATAAGTGATGATTTGGGGAAATGGTTTAAAACAAACAGAGGTACTAGACAAGGAGACCCAATATCACCTAGCATTTTCATTGCATATTTAGAAAGAGCAATGGATAAAATGAAAGAAGATGCCAAAGGAATATCTGTACACAGAATGAGAATTAACAATCTGAGATTTGAAGATGACATTGTTATTATTGAAGAAGACGAAAGAGAACTACAAAAAACACTGCAACTATTGAATGAGGAAGGGAAGAGATTTGGACTTGTTATGAACTTGGAAAAAACAAAGACAATGGTATTTGGTGAGAAGAACATTGAAACAAAAGATACAAGTGGATGGAACTGATATAGAAAATGTAGAACAATTCACATATTTGGGAAGTAAACTGACATATGATTTGGACTGTAAATCAGGATTGCAAAGGGAAGAACAAATCTGAAGGCCATGGATAACATCTGGAAAAGTAAAATGATCAGTCTGCAAACAAAACTAAGATCACTGGAAACATGCATCTTCAGCAGTGTACTGTACGGATCTGAAACGTGGGTAATAAATAAAGAATCAAGAAAAAGAATTTTGGCATTTGAAAGAACTTGTTACAGGAAGATTCTAAGAATAGGATGAGTACAGAAAATCACCAATGAAAAGCTCTATCAGAAGATACAACCAAAAGAGAATCTAATGCAGAAGATTATAAAACGGAAGCTACAATTATTTGGACACATCTGTAGAATGAGTGAGGACCGGAAGATAAAGACATTTATGTTTGGTATTTTGGATGGTTTCAACAGAAGAGGTAGACCATACAGAGAATGGATAGACGATATAAAAGACTGGTGTGGAATGGGTGTACAAAAACTGCAACACTGTGCACTGGACAAAGAAAGGTGGAAGAAGATAGTGAAGCAGGCATCAGACATAAACGGGCAGTGAGCCCATGGTTCGTGATGATGATGATGATGATAAAAGATTCTGGAGGCTGTTGTGAAAGCTCAGAAATAGAGGAAAGAGTATTTTGAAAGGAATTAGAGATGTTAAAGGGGACATGAAAACTGAGGATAAAGATATTCTTGATGTATGGAGTAATTTGAAAGATTGCTAAATGAAACAAGCAGTGACATCGTTGTGGAAGAAAATGCTCCACAGGAATGCCATCTGGAATAGATTTCTGTACTTGAAGTAGAAAAAGCTTTCACCTGAAATGTGGGAAGGCAGTTGTATTTGTATATAGAAGCAGTTAAGTAGATGATATTCAATCAGAAACATTAAAATATAGAGGTATAAACGTTTTACAGTTGCTACACTGCATAATTCAGAAAGCCTGGTCATTGGGTGAAATTCCAGATGATTTGAGTAGAGTGCTCATAGTGCTCATCTGTAAAAAAAGGGGAATAAAGCTGAATGTGAGTGTTACAGAGGAATTTCTGTATTAAGTGTTCCTGGTAAGATTTATGCAAGTATTCTTGAGAAACGGCTAAGAAAAATTATGGAGGAGGAGAACAGACTTGGTTCAGGACAAACAGGTTGTTGGGATCATAATTTTACTTTAAGACAGATATAAATTAAAGATACCAAGAAATGATATACATGTACACCCCTTGAGGGTACATGGCAGGAATTTGATGATGATGATGAAGAAATGATATACTTGGTTTAATCCTTTATCCAAGTGTAAGCAAACAAAGTTCACACCTGAAGCATTTTCAGGACTGGGCAATTTGTATATAGAAGCTGATGCCATAGTATCCCATAATGCAATTATGCATTATGAGATACTAAGGCAAGTGATGTGAAGTCATCAGCTTCTATATACAAGTTGCCCCAGTCCTGAAAATACTTCAGGTGCAAACTTTGTGCTTACACTTGGATAAAGGATTAAACCAAGTATATAATTTCTTCATATATAGTATAACCAAGTAGAAAAACTTCCAACAACTTTAAGACAAATAGTTGAGAAATCATGGGAATATAACAAAGATCTGTATTTAAGTTTTGTTGATCTGGAAAAGTCATATGACAAGGTGCCAAGGTGAAAGCTGTTCAAAACGCTCCAGTTATATGGTGTAAATGGGAATTATATCAAGCAATACATAGTCTCCATTTGAGTTGTAAATCAGCAGTTAGAATTGAAGGAGGTACAGGAAGATGGTTTGATGTTAAGTCAGGTGTGCGACAAAGGTGTACATTATCTCCACTGTTATTCATCATCTGTGTAGATCACATTATGAAGAAAAGCAGTATTAAACCTGATATCAAAATTGGAGATGTTAATTTCAGTTATTTACTTTATGCAGATGATGTTATACTCCTAAATAAATCCAGGACAATTCTGCAGGATTCCCTAACCAAATTGAATAACTGCTGTAATAAATTTATTATGAAAATCAACATTAAAAAGGTAGACATTGAAAACATCAACTGCATCCTGAATAGAGAACCTATAGAACAAGTAAAACATTTCAGCTATTTAGATACAGTTTTTAGAGAAGATGGCAGATTAAACTTGGAAATAGACAGCAGAATTAGCAAAGTTTGTATGGTAGGAAGTCAATTGAATAAATTTATATGGAATAAGAAAGAGATTAAGAAATAATTACCACTCTCCAAGTAAATTGGAGGGTGGCAATCCATTCCACTCATTTACCACTCTGCACACTTCAAGTGTAACACCCTTGTTTTACCTCTACTCCCCATGTAATGAAAAATTTCTTATGTGTCAGTCTTATGAAATCCCTTTAGTAATTTAAAGTTTCTGTCATATCCCTTCTTCTCTACCTCTCAGCTTATTCTGCAACCCACACACCCTCAGTCTGTCCTCATAGGGAACATTCCACAGACCTGTCACCAACTTAGTTACTAGTCTCTGAATCCTCTCCACCACCTCCTGATCCCAAAGAAACGTCAAATCTATGCACAGTAGTCAACATATGGCCAAACCATAGCCTTATAAAAAGGGATAATGACCTCCTTTGCATGTCAATGTGTTCTTTGGCATTCAAGTAATCCTCTGAGCTATTTTGTCAATTCTTGCAATATGTCCTCTGAATTCTAAATATTGATTGGGTAGCAGTAGAATCTCATGAGAAGAATGAAAATGCATTTATCGAGCTATTGCGGGACAACTTCCTCAAGCAGCATGTGACAGAAGAAACTCTAGGTCAAAGAGTGTTAGATTTGATTATAGTGTCAGAGGCATTTCAGTTAAAGATGTAACTATTCTGCCTCCTGTTGGTGACAGTGATCATGCGGTACTCACTTCGGAATGACTCATTTGAAAAGTTTATGAATGTTCCATTCAGAAAATGTTACATGCTGAACTACAAAACAGGAAATTATGACCAACTAAGGAGTATACTAAGTTCAGTGGAATGGGATCAGTTGATGGATGGGAAGAATAACGACAGTGCATGGGAAGCATTTAAACAATACTTAAATGATGCAATATCAGAGTGTGTCCCAAGAGTTTGAAGAATAAATAGGATAGGAGTCAAGTAGATGTGTAATCTTATTAAGCAAGAGATTCATAAGAAAAGGATAAGGTGGAAGAAATACCATGTGCATTATGAAAATTATAAGCAGCAGGCTAGAATAGTCACCACTGTTGTACAGAAAACAAAGTCCGAGTATGAAAAGAAACTGGCTCTGCATGCTAAGGACAACCATAGGAATTCTATCGATATGCTGCAAGTAAAAGAAAGAATGAATATGAAAGAATAACTTTTCTAAATGCAGATGGTGTGAGGGTTACAGATGCAGAAGAGATTGTTCAACTAATGATTGCCCATTTTGTTAAAAACTATCAACCTGGTATATGCGACATTGAGCTCACTGCTACCTCTTCACTAGATGAAGAAACTCGGGTGTATGAGGATGATGTATTAGAGCTGTTGCACTAAATAAGGACCAATGGGATATCAGTTTGTGTGCTAAAAGAATTTTCAGCTGAACTGGCTGTTCCTTTGACCAGGCTGTTTAATATGAGTCTCAGAACAGGGAAGATTCCACAGGAATGGAAAGAATGTATGGTAATTCCATTGTACAAGGGTGGTGCAAAGACCAGTGTATCCAACTATCGACCAATTGTGAAGATTTTGGAAAAATTGGTCAGGGCTTGCATTCAGAAATGGGTTGACAGTGAAGCACTACTTTGCAATGAACAACATGGGTTTACTAAGGGAAAAGTCATGTTTTAGCAACTTGCTCACATTCTATAACAATCTTACCATTGAATGAGACAAGGGGAATGGATTCACCATGATGCTTTTGGATTTTGCTAAGGCTTTTGACAGAATACAGCATGGTAGACTGTTGCATATGGAGAATATGGGTTTGGATTATAGAATATTAGGGGGATAAGAGGATGGCTGACTGACATATCAAAGAGTGGTATATGGGGGCAGGGTGAGTCTGCAAGATTTTAGGTAACCAGTGGTGTACCACAAGGATCAATGCTTGGTCCACTGTTATTCAGTCCATACATTAATGATATTGGGAAGGATTTGGCAAGTGACATACAGCTATTTGCTGATGATGCAAAGATAGATGGGGTAATCATGTATGCTGTTGATATGCAGTACTTGTAGAATGATTTGAATAGGCTGCAATTGTAGGCATGAGAAAATGGATATCAGTTCAGTGTCAGTAAATGTAAAGTCATACATTTTTGCATGACTAAATTTCCATTTGGTGGAATTATGATGAGGCTAGGGATCTTGGAGTGTTAATATATGTTTTTGTGAATCCATATGCCTATAATCAAATAATTTTTAAATATTGAGTTCTGTATTTCATTCCATCCTGTAAGGTAGCAATGGACAACTATTCTGGTTCACAGATCAGATTTTATGTTTAAAACTGACTATGGGTCAGATAATTTTATTTTTCCTAAAAACTAGCGTCACATGGATGTCAGAGAGGAGGGAACTTTTATAAAATTGTCCTCTAGTTTGACATATAAGGATATAACGAGTATTTTAAAAATGGCAAATAAATATGCATGTATGTATTATTTGCAGAAATGCACAAAACATATATTCACGCTACATGAAATAAGTAAGATGAAGTACAAAATAAAGCGCATAAAACATCTCCCACAGAATCTGCATTAGGCAAAATAAGATGGTTAAACAGAATAAGACAAACTGAAGCTCTTTTGTTTATGTCCGTGTGGTTAGCCTAGTGGCTTTGTGCTTCGCAACCATATGACTGGGGGAAGGAGTGTCCCAGGTTCGATTCCCGTCAAAGATGTGAAGAATTTGAGGATCTTCCTTAGCCATAGCCAAGTTAGCTGGTCTTGGGCGTGGGCAGTAGGGATTTTTCTGCCAGTTTATCTGGCGTTTTTCATCCCCCAAGCAGGCAAACCGGCTCCATGAACATACGCTGCTACAGTCAAAAATATATCTCTCCTCTCCAGCGGCAATCTAGGTGACAGGTCGGTTGGGAGTGGTACTAACAAGAAGTCGCATCTAAGTAATACGCGAAACCTGCATAGGAAGCGTGAATAACGCATAGTGAAAGAAGAAGAAGCTCTTCTGTTTATATATATATATGTGTGTGTGTGTACTCTATATACTAGGGGGGTTATGCTCTGGCACCTACAGCTCCCCCCCTTGAGTTTCAAAATGTTTCAAAAAATGTGACATAAAAAGTCTTATCATTTTATATATATAGGGTAGATATATATTCAATAACTAATTCAATTGCCGGCCTGCCTAGTTGGCCGAGTGGTTAGCATATCTGCTCTCCAACCAAAAGGCTGTGGGGCTCGAATCCCGCCATGGGCACGAATGTTTGTGATTGTTTGTAAAAATACTACTGATGGTGGTTGGCGGTAGATGGCGTTGATGTAAATCAGTGGTTCTCAAAGGGTGCGCCCTAGAAGATTTCTGGGTGCACCCTGTGGTATTCCAGAGAAATATGTGTCCAGATATAAAAATAAATATAGTTACTCTATTATACCTTTTCATTACTGATATACTGCCCCTTTTGTCAACACATCATTATTATGTTAATTTTTCTTGCAAAGAGAACAAGAATATGATTTATTCTTGTTGTGTATATTACTTATTTTAAAAGTGTTGGAAGTGGATGTTATGTGCACATTACTTATTTTCAGATAAATACACCCAAATAAAATGGATAGATTTCTCAAAAAGAAGCATGATATTGAAGAATCAGATTCTGGAAGTGAGCAAAAGTTAAGTGCAAGTAAGAAAGCAAAATCGCGGCCTACTCGCAAATATAATGAAAGTTATTTAAGCTTTGGTTTCACTTGGACTGGAAGTGAAGATCATCCTTTGTCGCTATGTTTAGTATGTGGATATAAAATGGCAAATGAATCATTGCTTCCTAGTAAATTGGGTAAACATTTTAAAACTATACACTCTAATTTACAAGATAAATCTGTAAGTTTTTTCAAGAGATTGTCTGAACATCAAACAAAAGCGGCAAATTCTTTTAAAAGTATAATGACTATTTCTGATAAAGCTCAAATCGCTTCTTATCAAGTCTCAGAACTGATAGCAAAAAATATGAAAGATAATACTTTAGGTGAGTCACTTATTTTGCCTGTATGCAAAAAATGGTCATGACAATGCTAGGAAATGAAGCAGCAATGAAAATAAGCAAGATTCCTCAGTCCAGCGATACAGTTCACAGGCGTATTATAGAAATGTCTTCTGATATTGAGAAAAATGCATGCAGTAATAAACTTCAGTATTCAAATTTTGCATTGCAAGTTGATGAGTCAACAGACATTACCAACAAGGCGCAACTCTTAGCATTCGTCCGTTTTATTAATGAAGATCAAATAGTAAATCAGTTTCTTTTTTGCAAAGAATTAAGTGTGTCTACAAAAGGTGAGGACATTTTTAACATTTTGAATAGCTATCTTGATAAATGGCAGTTAACATGGAAGTCGTGTGTAGGCATTTGTACAGACGGAGCCCCTTCCATACAAAATGAGAATGTTATCGTAAACTGCTTTCTTCATAGGGAGGCCTTGATGGCAAAAACATTGGGAGAAAAAAAATTAAGAGAAGTTTTAGATCAAGTTGTTCAGATGGTAAACTTTATTAAAACAAGACCTGTCAAATCGCGTTTATTCGAAAAGCTTTGTATCGATATGGATTCACAACACAGACGGCTGATTTTACACACTGAAGTGAGGTGGCTGTCAAGGGGGAAAGTACTTACCTGTGTACACGAGCTACGACAAGAACTTCTTGCGTTTTTTGAAGAGATGAAACAATTACATTTTTCTAACCTCCTCCGGTGCGAATTTTGGATTGCCAGGTTACAGTATTTGGCCGATATATTTCAGCAGCTCAATATTTTGAATACTAGCATGCAAGGGAAAGAAGAAAATATTCTCACATCCACTGACAAAATGAAAGCGTTTCAGAGAAAACTACAGATTTGGAAAAGAAAAGCTGTTGAAGGTAATTTGGAAATGTTTCCATTGGTAAGTAACACTTGCATAAATGAAACACTTCCAATAATAGTTGAACATTTAACAAGTTTAGAAGAAAAATTGAGTTCTTATTTTCCATCACTTAACACTGAACAATACCATTGGATTAGAAACTCATTTATGGAAACTTCAAGTGATTTTGGTTTAACATTAACAGAAGAAGAAGAAGAACTGGCAGCTATATCCACTGATCGTGGATTGATGATTAAACATAAGGAATTGTGTCTTGAAGCTTTTTGGATTTCTATAAAAGTGTCAATATCTAAAAAAGCTTTGAACATTTTACTACAATTTTCAACATCATATTTATGTGAATTAGGATTTTCTACCCTCACCACAATTAAGCGTAAAATGAGAGGAACTCTTCATTGTATTGACGAGGAAATGAGAGTTTGCCTTTCAAATATATGCTCAAACATTGAAGCAGTCGCTAGGACACATCAGGCTCATGTTTCTCGTAAATGCAAGAGTGAATAAACTTAAGGTATGTTTCATTTTATTTTTTTTTTTATCGCATTATTTTTTTTTCTGTAATATTTGACTTAATTATTATAACTTATTTCTCAGAAATTTGTATATAGTACACCTACAATTATTTGTAGGATTTTAAATGTGCCCCCGACTTCAAAAAGTTTGAGAACCACTGGTGTAAATGATGAAGGTAGTTACGGTTGGTGGAGTGGTGGAGTCCAAGAGTTGTAGAGTAGGTGCTCTCCCTCGATGAGTCTTTGGACTCTCTGGAGGTGTTACGTAATAATAATAACCAAAAATTCTCGTGTAAACAAGCTTGTCGTGCAAAAGCACTTTGGTGCGCACACACAGAAACAAACTCCATTACAATATACCAGTACACCAGAATATTACTAATTTGGTTATTGATGAACTCATGTACTGGGGGAGAGAAAAAAATTATAAAACTACATTTATCCTGTTCTGTATAGGTGGTTGAGAACATTTCAGTTATTAACTGCTAGTTCTGGTTTAAAAAAATATTGGTTCAATACAAATAGTGTTAGAAGTGGTGGCAGCCTTTGATGTAGTTTTATATGAATATATATTGTTTTATTATTATTATTTTCTAAGGTCAGGCTAGTTGGGATTAACAGGTGATAAAATTAGTAATTCTTTAGTGTTGATAACTAATATTTAAGGAATTGACAACGTATACTAGAAATATAGATTAAATAAACTTTAATATATACTTTCCGAAACTTTAATATATACTTTCCGATATTTCGGCGAACGTCACGTTGCCATCTTCTTGGGAACTTACTAAAAAGTAAGTTACTAAAAGTAAGGAACTTACCCCCGCATATATGGGCTCCCAAAAATACACAAAGAGAATGTGCCATTACGTCCCATAGTGGATGGCATTGATTCCCCCACTTACAAACTAGCCAAGCATTTAGCCAAAGCGCTCTCACACTATACTGGCAATACACCATCACACATAAAAAACTCAGCCCACTTCAAAGCCAGTATAGAAAACCTTACACTCCAACATAATGACATAATGGTCAGTTTTGATGTCTCCTCCCTATTCACGAATGTCCCCCTCAAAGAAACCTTAGAGCTAATCCAAGCTAAATTTCCTCCCGATATCTCAGCCCTATTTCAGTTTACAATGAACTCAGGCTATTTCGTTTGGCAGGAAAAATTCTACAAACAGATAGAGGGGACAGCCATGGGTTCACCACTTTCCCCACCCTTGGCCAACTTCTTCATGGAGATGTTTGAAGAGAAAGCCTTAAACTCAGCCCCACAAAAACCTACCATATGGCTTCGCTATGTTGATGATGTTTTTGCTATTTGGCCACATGGCCTGGATTCACTCCTCTCCTTCCTAACACACTTGAACAACCAACACCCTAGAATCAAATTCACCCTGGAAAAAGAGGAAAACAATATCCTCCCCTTCCTAGACACACTAGTCACCCGCCAACGTGATGGAACCTTGGTTTTCTCAGTTTATAGAAAACCCACCCATACAGGCAGATACATTCACCAATAATTCCACCCCCCCCTCACAACAATATGGAGTTATTAAAACATTATTCAACAGGGCAAAAATAATCTGTTCTAACGATCAAGCCCTAACCACTGAACTAAATCACATCCGTGACACTTTCTCAGCCAACGGCTACCCCCTCCAAAAAATACTTAACCCAGTTATCCACAACCCACCACCCCCTCCCCTTCACAAAAAAGATTACTCTAAATCCATCACTATTCCCTACATCAGAGGCACCTCGGAAAAAATCAATAAAATCTTAAAAAAACATGACTTGACCACTTGTTACAGACCACATAGAAAACTGGCATCCCTTATCCGCTCCACCAAAGACCAACCACTTCCCCTAGACCTACCTGGTGTATACCAGGTCCCTTGCAGCTGTAAACTGTCCTACTTTGGCCAAACAGGCAGGACAGCAAATATCAGAATCTCAGAACACAAGGACTACATCCGATTGCACCAGTACAGCCACTCTGGGCTTGCAGACCACGCTCTGGATACTCGCCACAGAATAAGATGGAAGAAAGCCACAGTAATACACCGCAGCAAGTTCAAGTATGAAAGACTATTCATGGAATCTGCCTCGGCCCTTAGGAACATGCCAAACCTCAACAAATTTGGATGCATGAAACTGCCCCAAATTTGGGAAACTTTTATCAGAAGAACTTCATCCCAAAGGCCAAGAACTACCAATATAGCCCGCCAGGGGGCACCATCAGGACGTTAGGAAAACGCTAGCTTCCTAGCTTCAGTCTCATTTGCTGTTATTAGTACTTGTGTGCACGTGTCTTTTTAGTAAGTTCCCAAGAAGATGGCAACGTGACGTTCGCCGAAATATCGGAAAGTATATATTAAAGTTTATTTAATCTATATTTCTAGTATACGATGTCAATTCCTTAAATATTAGTTATCATGTTTAACCAGCGTATAAGCCTCTCAACAAGAATAATTCTTTAGTGTAGTGGTGCATTGTAATATGGCTTGTTTCTTTGAGTTTGTGTGCATGTACACTCCATATGCTCTGATTGTGAAGATTGAAGCATCTAGTAATTAGTTTTGTTATGTTAAATTGAAATTATTACTCAGTAGTAGTTGCCATAATTTTGTTGTAATGGTGCTTAATAAGATTTTTATATCATAGAATATATGATTATACAGGCAGCCCTCGGTTTACGCCTATTCACAATAATGCCGGTTGCCTATGTGTGCTTTCTTACTGTAGTGTGGTTGACAGAGAAACTACGCTAGCAGGCACGCTAGTGTTTGAGTGTTTACTGAGCTACTATGACATATGTATCAAACCTAGTTTTAATGTTGAATCTACCTAATTCTTCTATTTAATTTTTTTTATGTACATACGTATTTAAATTGATAAAGTACGTAATTACATAACATTTTTGTAATAGATTTCACGGTTTGATATGAACACAGATGGATAAGAAAATAACAATTTATTAACTTAAAAGCTAATATTTTGCTGGTATTATATCCAGCATCTTCAGAGCACACAACACAAAGTTTGTTACAAATGCAAAACAACCACAATCCGGTGTAACAGTGGGGGCTAGTAAAAGTAATTGCAGCATGCAACACAAGACTAAAGTCCTAATATGGCACCATCTAGGTTTAAAAAGAAAAAAAAAAAAAAAAATCAAAGTTTTGAAATAGTAGTCCAAATGATAGTCTTAGAAAGTTTGAATTTTTTTTTTTTTTTTTTAAACCTAGATGGCGCCATATTAGGACTTTAGTCTTGTGTTGCACGCTGTAATTGCTTTTACTAGCCCCACTGTTACACCGGATTGTGGTGGTTTTGCGTTTGTAACAAACTTTGTGTTGTGTGCTCTGAAGATGCTGGATATAATACCAGCGAAATATTAGCTTTTAAGTTAATAAATAGTTATTTTCTTATCCATCTGTGTTCATATCAAACCGTGAAATCTCTTACAAAAATGTCTGACGAACACATAAGCCTATCCATGCGTATAATTACATAACATGTCTGATAATAGAAGTGCAGAAAAATTAGCAGAACTTGGTTTTAAGAAGGCGTGGAAATCAATCACACTTGAAAAGAAGATGGAGGTGATTCGAAGAATGGAAGATGGACAGACACGTGCTAATGTCTGTAGAAGTATGAACTAACCTCCATCGACTGTTACTACAATTATGAAAAATGCAGATAGAATAAAACAGTCTGCGCAACAATCTACGGCAGAACTAAATGCAAAACATGTACATTATAGCAAGGGTAAACTTCATGAAAAAATGGAAAAATTATTATCATTATGGGTGGATGATTTGAATCAGAAAAACTTTCCTCTGAAGCAGGCTGTTATAACTGAGAAAGCAAAAACAATTTTTGAGGATCTTAAAAAGACAGATGGAGGCGAAGAAACATTTTTAGGAAGCAAAGGTTTGATCATGAGATTTAAGTCTCGAAGTAAGTGCCACGGTGTCAAATTATGTGGTGAGGTGGCAAGTGCAGATGTTGCGGCAGCAGCTGCTTTTCCTAAAGAATTTCAAGATTGTGTAGAACAAGAAAGTTATCCTCCTGATCTCATTTTTAATGTTGATGAGACTGGGCTCTACTGGAAAAAATTGCTATCACGCACCTTCAGTTCCTGTGAAAACATTCCACTCCAGCTTTTAAAGCTGCAAAAGATAGACTTATGCTTTTGTTGGGTGCAAATGTCTCCGGAACTTTGAAGCTTAAACCAGTGTTGGTGTACCATTCACAGACACCACGGGCCTTCAAGGGTCTAAAAGCCATGCCGCCAGTCTATTGGAAATGGAACAAGAAAGCTTGGGTTACACAAGACATTTTTATAGATTGATACACAAATTATTTTTGTCCTACCGTGCTTCGCTTCTCTAAAGAAAATGATTTGCCAGCCAAGGCATTGCTTCTCTTGGATAATGTCCCTGGACATCCTCAAAACCTTGCTGAAGTAAGAACACCATTTGATGTCAAGGTTGTTTACATGCCCCCAAACATAACATCGCTTTTGCAACCGATGGATCAGGGGATTATATCAATCTTCAAAGCCTATTACCTCCGTATAACATTTATGGAAATGGTAAGAGTCTTGGACACTTCAGGAAAAACTATTAAAGACTATTGGCTGTCATTCAATATTTTGAAGGGCATTAACAACATCGATGCAGCTTGGAACGACGTGTCAGCAAAGTGTTTAAAGTTCATGGTGAAAACTACTTCCAGCATTTATGCACGACTTCAAGGAATTAGAGCTAGTGGAGAATGTTATTGAAGATGTTACCAAGCTTGCACGAGAGGTGGGATTGTATGATATTACAGCTGAAGATGTGACAGAAGTCTCAGAGAGCCATGATAACCCGCTTTCCAATGAAGACTTAAAAGAATTAGCCAAATAATATACTCACTAACATCTAAAGGAGGAGAAAGAAAACAAAGAAGGTCCTCTGAGAGATATGAAAGCAGCCGATTTACAGCATATCCTTGCAAGCATAGAGACATTGACCGATGAACTCTGCGAAATGAACCACGATTGGGAATGGAGTGCGAACGTAAAAAGGAGTGTAATCGCATCTATTAGACCTTACACTGAACTCCTTAAAGAAAGAAAAAGAAAATCTAGGCAGTTAACACTGGATACTTTAAAAAAAAAAAAAAAACTGCAGGTGATTCGAAACCAGGAACTTCAACATAGAAATATGTAATATCTTTTCAAAGTTTCATATTTTTTGTATATAATTTTGTTTTGTTTTCGTTATTAATAATTTTATTTTAACAAATATATATGTATGTATTATCAAAGCTTTAAATATAATAATGTTACACATACTTCATGTGCATATTTTTTGACTTGTTGGAACATAACTTCATACCTCCCATTAAAATTGGGTTCGTTTTACGCTGATTCAGTTTACGCCTTTTTTTCAGGAACAGAACTGTGTTAAACCGAGGGCTGGCTGTATGTGGATTATGTTATATCTGCAAATATATCGTTGATATATCTTTTCCCTGCTTATTATAATAAATAATATTTCATATTAGATCTTTTTTCTTAAGACTTCACAATATGTCTTTTGACATAATATATGTCAGAAGACATGTTCTGCGTTGAATTACTTATAGAAAAAAAATCTGAACAATTTCTTCTGTGATAACAGTGATAACTCTCTACTCTCTTCTGAATAATAACAAGTATTTTTTTAGATATTTCTAATGCATCACCTCAAATATATAATACCAGTATAGAATTCTAAGGTTTTGCAAATTTGGAATTTATATAATGTTAGGAGTTGTATAGGTGAGGTGAATTCAAAGAGTAGAATGTATGGTTTGAGTTCTAAGCTGGAAGGATGACATATGACTAGTTTAAACCTCAATAATGATATGATGTTATTGTGGAGGAATTATTTACAGTTAATCAGAATTAAAATCTTCTACGCTTTCATTTAGAAGAGAGAGAGAGAGAACCATTCTGATTTGAGTTAATGCATCAAGACTGGAGTTTTCTTTAAGTGCAATTTTTGTATTTAAAACAGTTTCTTGGATCATGCATGCATAGACCAAAGGATCCTGCATTCTGTGTCATTTCCATGCTCAGTGAGGGTGATCTTGTTAGATTTTCTATAGTGGTTATAGTATTAGTGTTCTTGAAGTCATGGTAAGTTTGTCCAAAATAAGAAAGATGATGTTTGCAAGGAACTTGGTAAACACCCCCCAGCAGAGATAACAGTAAGAGTTTATCTTTGATTACTAGGAAGAAATTAGACAAGTTGTTGATAGGAACAAATAATATAGGTTCAAGATTGTAGTGTAGTCACTCAGAGCTTAGTAATCGATTCAAAGATATCAGATGTGTAGTGGATAGAAACCCTATGAACAACAGTTGAGTCATGAGATTGGATCTTTTGGAGATTAAATCCATTCAATTGCATGAAAGATTTAATTACTCAAAATTCGTGTCATAATGAAGTAGAGGCAGGATAGAAGTTGAAGTAGATGAAGCAAGCTATTTGAGTAAGGTTTTGAAGATACTTATTTTTTGGCCTGGATGAGGGGGTTGTCATGTTTCTAGCTTGCAGTTCTGAATATGATTGTATGTTCCATCTTTTGAATTTGCCTGCTATATCACTGATGAGAGATAGTTTAATTTCTTTCCCAAACATTGGATCTCATATTCTCTTTCAAGTGATTGGATTGAGTGTCACAGGAAGAGTAATTCGTTAATCTGACTTCTGACTGCCCCCTTCTGAATAGCATCAAGCATTTTTAGAGATATTCTAGCACATCTCCCCAAATCTACATTTGGGGAGATTTTGACATATTTGGAATTTGTATAATGTTAGGACTTGTATAGATTATAAGTGCTGTATTAAAGTGAAAAGTACACAAAAGTGTTTTGAAGTCTGAGGAGGGAATGTTTCAGGAAAGGCTAAGTGGAAGTCAGCCAAGGAAGAGAAATTTGGTTTTATGGGAGATAGAGTTAAGACAGAATCATTGCTGACCCAATTGCAGTGAGTGGAAGGCAGACCATAAAATATCATAGTAAGTAGAGTTCTATGCTAGATCAAATCATATGCTCTTGAAATACAAGAACAACCACACAAGTTCTACAAACTTTTTAATGGCTGGCATCCATAAGTGGGCAATGTTTTTGCTAGGAGATCAGCTGTAGACAATAACAGCAGAATCTATAGTAGTTATCACTAATAATCACTAGTTATCACCTGGCATCAACAATATTAGTTATTACTAATATTGTTGATGCCAGGTAATAAAGTTGTATGTTGAGGACAGTGACACAATGGCTAACTTATTTACTCTCTTTGGATGGACTGAATATATGTTTGCTTCCATGCAGTTTGGGTAGATTGATATCAGATGCACATGATATTGTGTAATGATAATATAGGATGGATGCCAGTTCTGGAGTGCAGAGTTTGAGCACCTTTGGTTGGTCTCCCTTATGGAATTAAACACTTGTTGGTCTAGGCTATAAAGGATTCTTCTAATCTTTTTATGGCATGCCATGATAAGAGAGGCACAGCATGCATTTTTCTTTTAATAAGAGGAGGTGATTTGTCTTGGCTGTTTATGAGTTGGAGGAGAAGAATGATCTTTAGGTGATGTTATGGTAGTACCAAGTGAAGATGTGAGAAACAAAAGTATGGAAATGCAGAAGTTGACTAAAGAGCAGCCACATCTGCTGCTTTTTTTATGCGGCTCCCACCCATGACAGGCTGTAGCGCGTATAGTACATGGGCAGGTTAAGGTTTTTTATTTTATGTAATTTGGAAACCCTGTTCTGAAAACCAAACATGCAACTTTTAAAGCATTTCAGGTCTCCTAGGTTGTTTGAGAACTCCAAACAGTGCATGCCTCTCTGCATACTACAGCTTTTGTAATGCACACCATATCACTGGCTTTTAAAAAAAGCATTTCTGCATAGCCTTTTCAGAGTTGGATTTGTGTTTTTTTTTTTTTGGGGGGGGGGGAGGAATAGGAGGTGAATTTCATTTTCCAGTGTGAGACCACTAACTTGCTTATTGGAACATTGAAGTGGCTTGAAAAAGTTTCATGTTGATCTCTGGAGCAGGGTTTTCAAATTATTTAAAAAGCAAATTTAAAAAAAATATATATATATACACACACACATATTATATAGTGTGCGCTATGGAACCTGGAGTTTTGTTTTTAGGTGCTAGAAATATACAAAATTTTTATCTTGAATTACTTTAGCATACTCTTTGGAGAACCAAGGTTTGGATAATGATGACTGAGCATTTGAGGGTAGAACTGAAGATGAAAGTCTTCATTCCAATGAAGATTACAAGTTATTAAGCCAGAACTGGTAATCAGACCCAAAGAATGGAGGAAGAAATTAGAGGTAATGTCCTTCATGATTATTCCTCTGCCTTTAGCATTTATACCAAATAGATGCTGATTTAGTATCATTATAGAGACTAACAGTTCAAGGAAACACGAAGGCTGTGGTTTGAGTTTCTAAAAGGAGAGCTAGCATACAATATATATGAAAGGAAAGTTTGTTTACCTAGAAAGAGTCCATAATTTTGGAAGGATGGCAAACATTATCTGGTATTAGATCAATATTAGCATCAAATATTTAGGCATTTCTTATAGCTTGATCAGTGGAATTAGAGAAATGAAGCAAGTTTGAATTGGAACTTTTATTTTTCACTTGGTTAGACTATAATAAATTTAGTTTAATCCTTTATCCAAGTGTGAGCAAACAAAGTTTGCGCCTGAAAGTATCTTCAGGACTGGGGGTAAGGTGGTACAACACCAGGCAACTCGTTGCAAAGGTAGAGCAAGCTGACATCACTCCTATCTCAGTATCTTCCATAATGCAAAACACATCTCCTTGCGGATATGTATAATGTTATGCATTAAGGGGAGGGCCACTACCCAGACTAGTTTTGACCTTTATTGAGGTCTCCTCAGTGGGAGCCAAGCAGAAGCATTAGCAAGGTCATCTCTACCTATAGGAGTTGATAAATGGTGTGCCATCTTTTTATTAAATTACTCTGGATTTAGAGAAAGATGTCGAAAGTTTATTTTTCACTTGATAGACTATAATAAATTTAGTTTAATCCTTTATCCAAGACATGAAAGTATCTTCAGGACTGAGGTAAGGTGGTACAACACTGGGCAACTCGTTGCAAAGGTGGAGCAGGCTAACATCACTCCTATCTCAGTATCTGCCTGGGATCTTCACTTGGGTCTGGCTTCCTCTGAAGAGACCTCAATAAAGGTCGAAACTAGTCTGGGTGGTGGCCCTTCCCTTAATGCATAACATTATACATATCCGCAAGGAGATGTGTTTTGCATTATGGGAGATACTGAGATAGGAGTGATGTTAGCTTTCTCCACCTTTGCAACGAGTTTCCCAGTGTTGTACCACCTTACCCCAGTCCTAAAGATACTTTCAGGCACAAACTTTGTTTGCTCACACTTGGATAAAGGATTAAACTAAATTTATTATTGAATTGGAACTATTGAAGGCCACATAGAAAATGACTTCACTGTTTGGATATTTAAATTACAGAAAATCAAACTTCAGATGTAAATAATCATAGAGATCAGAGTGGTTATCAGAATTTGGAAAGTGATAAAATTCTCAGACATGGGAAGTCCAATCTGATAAATTATTATTATTATTCAGGCCTCCATGGAGTCAAGAGAATCATTGTGGAGGTCCTTCCTAGGAAACGCAAAGTCTATCATACCACTCCTTGAACTCATTGCCCGTTCTTGCTCTCACCACTCAATCAGGCCATGCATTCCATGGTTCAACTACTCTCTACGCGAAGAAACCACTCCTCACCCTCACAGCTTCCTTTCGTAACTTCCAGGGATGGCCCCTTGTCATCGCTCCTTCCCGCAGTTCCACCAAGTGAAAGAACTCCCCAGTGTCAAACCTGTAACTGCCTCTCAACAGTTTCCTTCCTCTATCCACCAAACTCTGCAGTCCACGTTCCCTCAGCCGATCTTTATAACTAACATTGTACAGTCCTGAAACCATCTTTATTATCCACCTCTGTACCCTTTCCACAGTTAATTTATACCCTTCAAATCCCAGAAATCAAATTTGAGAACAATAGTCTAAGTGTGATCTGATCAGGGTCTTGTACAATGGAATGATAACTCTTTTATCTCTGCAGGTCAGCATCCTTCTCATTATTGCAGCAATCCTCTGGGTTACCTTCACCGCCTTTGCGATATGTCCCTGAATTTCAGTTTTCTGTCAGAATGCACAAATACATTCCTAGTGATGGAAATTGCAGAGTGAAGTTCAAATACTTCAGGCTATTAATTGGGGTTCTGTGAAAAATAAACTTTTTTCGCTTAAACTTGAAAAGAAATTATATTTTTGTGTAATCCTTTATCCAAGTCTAAGCAAACAAAGTTTGCATTTGAAGTATCTTGAGGGCTAGGCTACTTGTATATTGAGGCTAATAAATTTTCATTAATTGCAGTATTATCCCATAATGCAAAGCACGTCCTTTTGGACGTGCGTGATGCTAAGCATTATGGAAAGAGCCACTTGTCAAGTATCTTCACAACTAGGCTACTTGTATATGGAGGCTACTAAGGCAATTAATGTGAAGTCATTGGCCTTCATATACAAGTAGCATAGTCTTGAAGATATTGCATGTGCAAGCTTTGTAAGTGCTTTGCATTATGGGATACTAAGGCAATTAATGTGAAGTCATTAGCCTGCATATACAAGTATCCTAGTCATGAAGATACTTCACTTGCAAACTTTTTTACACTTGGATAAAGGATTAAACAAGAATATAATTTCTTATTATGTTTAATTCAAACCTGGTATTATTAGTTAACACCTTATTAGTTGAATGATGCATCATTCCCAATTATTGCCGAAGTGGATGTGCAAATTTTTTGGGTTACTCTATTTAATTTTGATGACTTTAAGTGGTGATGTCAAAAATTTACAGTGAAGCCATGCAGCATGGAGTCAAAAAAAATATTCATGAACATTCAAGGAGTACTCAGCTTATGTCCATGCATGGCTTTGACATTGCTTTCTGTATGTTGCTATGTGCAAGCTTCCTGCAGGCATTACATGACAGTAAATAGTAGTAGTATTCACTAGGTGGAAATAGATTGCTTCACCATCAGATTCTATCCCAATTCTATCCCATGGTACTGTTTAACAGCTGGTCTGTGTGACTGCTGTACCCTCAAGGAAGTATTAATGTGAAGTATTAATCTTTTATCTCTGCAGGTCAGCATCCTTCTCATTATTGCAGCAATATATATATATATATTAGGGTTACCAAGTAATTTTATGAACTTGGTTATTTTACTCCTAATCCCAAGTAAGCAAACAGTTAAGTTTGCGCCTGAACGTAGTTCAAGTCTAAAGGTGGTGCAATATCAGGGCTACTCAGTGTAAAGGTAGGTAAAACTCTGATCACTATTCTTAGTATTTTCCATAATGTAAAGCACATCTCACTAAGAGATGTATACTGCAATACATTATGGGTGGGGTCACTACCCAGACCATTTGGTAACCCTAATATACATTATTCCCAAGGTAAAAAAACTTATTTACATTGTGTGTGTGTGTGTGTGTGTGTGTGTGTGTGTGTGTGTGTGTGTGTTTTGAACATTGTAAATAGATTCAAACATGGATTTTTTTGTAGTTCAGGAAATATTATTTTAAAATGGAACTTTGATTTTCCACCACATCAGAGTTCTTGTCATATTTTCTTGCATATTTTTCTATATTTGCAATAATAAAAATAAAAATAAAAAAACAAAGTTAAAATTCACTGAAATTTACATATAAGTATTTCATTTCCTCTTGTGAGCACTTTTGTCTCTCTTTTTCTCTCACTTTGATGAAACCAATGGCAATTTCCTCTTATACTTGAATTCTATATTGCATGGTATTATTCTTGCTGCATTACTATGATGTCCTGGTGGAACTGATTACTCTGTCATTTACTGCACCAAGGTTTTGAGGAAATAAGTCCAAGTTAGAATGGCAGAAGTGATTATTCAGTGAGCCCTATCTTATAGTATTTTATAAGATCAATGAGTCCTTTGCTTCAGCTTTATTGTGGCTCACAACCCTTACAACAGTATATTTGAAAGATTTTCAGGCTTCTGGTCTGTTTTAATGAGATTCATTTGAAATTCTTGATCTTTTTATGTTCTCTAATTTGATGTTTAACAAATATACTTTCCTTAACTTTGGCTTCTGAAATTTTCTGGAAGCCATACAGTTAGGTACTGGAAAGCAAGTTCACAGTATAATGGAAATATTTTCTTAGAATCAGTAGGCTTGTTTTATGCTTCTTTTTTTTTTTAATTCTTGGCATAAAATGTTTTCAGGAAGGTTATATATTGTAATTGACATAATGTTCTATTAGGAGAAGTTGCATTTTGTGGCATAAGAAATATTTTTTCATTGGAAGTCAGTAAGAGAGACATGATATATTTTTGTTTCTTGTTTTGTGTGTGTGTGTGTGAGAGAGAGAAAGAGACACAATGCATTTCATTACTCCTTTTATTAATCTAGGCCATGTGATCTCTATATTTTACTGTTGTTTTCATTATTGATGCTTGACTTAGTTCTTTCAATATTGTCCTCATTCATTCTTTATCTAGTTTCTTCTCACACATTTCATTCCTGCTGCACTGATTCTTTATCTCCCTCTCTTATTGTCCATGATTCACTTCAGTATGTTGTTGCTTTTGATAAAATATACATTCTTAGTCTGCTTTTTAGTGACTATTTGCCAGTCTTATTGTTTTGTTTATTATTCTGTTTAATTTTGAGAATTTGTTTATTTTCTTAGATGTATCTGTACCTTCATTATAACTTATTTTATAGCTTATGTAATTAAAATTATTACTTGTTCAATTTTGTCTATAACTACTTTACTTCAGATGGGCATTTTTGAGTGCCATGGGTTTATTTTATTTTATTTTTGAGAAATTGATATATACTGTCTTGGTACTATTAAAAAAAAATTCCAAAACTTCACAAGGCTGATATACCCTTATGATCAATAGTAGGAATAAGTTTGGCTACCTGTCTTTTATCTAAGCACCTTTCAAACATGTTAAAGAACCATATTTGATATTTGGACTCCTTTATTAAGCACTCATTACATTTTGTCTAGAAACTATCTGATATTATTGTCACATTAGACATTCTTACAAGTCATGACATTACTCCATTGTGCACAAATGTTCCTGCTAATGAAGTTCTAGAGCTCATTGGAGACCTGTTCTCTCCTAAGCTTTTCAAATATTGCCTCTAGTCAATTTATTTTAAATGGAATGGACATATTTTCAAACATGTTTTTGGTCTAACTATGGGAAGTCCTTTGTCTCCATCATGCATTAACCTATTCATCATCTATTAACCTGAAAATTTTGAAATAAACAGCTTCCTTACCTCAATTCACTCATTTCATCAAAAAATAAAATTTACTTTGGAAATGGAAAGTAAATAAAGACAACCCTTTCTGACCGTTTTTATTATAAAAAATTCTGGTACTAGTTTTACACTTGATGTCTACCTACCATGCCAACCCATACTGGTTGTTACCACTATTCATCTTCTCTGCATCACTCTTCGCAAAAAAATTGGAATCATTTATATACTTAAAACTTTCTTCTTAAAAAATAAAAAGAACTACAACTTCTACTCTACCAAGTAACTCTGAATGGATATTCTAAGAAATTTGTCCAAAAATTAGTTTTCGGGCAAGTTTCTAGTTTTAGTTTTTAATCCCACTCTGCGACATGCACACAGAGTTCCTGTTTAGGTACTTTCAAAAATAATCTCTAATCTTCTTAAGCCTTATGATATCAGAGTGCTTATAGACTGTTATCACCACTCTCCTAAAGACAATCTATTCTACAAACATCCAGGGGTTTACAGAATTCCTTGCTCACATGGTCTTTCACACACACACAGATTTGACTTCTAGAAGTTTTGAGGTAAAGAACAGAAATGACAGCTCTGATTTACCTTATCACTCTTCCCACCCCACACACAATCAGGACATTGATTGGAATAAGGGTTCTGTGACCTGCATAGAAGAAAATTTCATCGTGAAATAAAAGAATGAACTGTGGTAATTTTTTTCTCTTGATACCATCAATAAGAACCAAGAACTGATCCTCTGTGACAGTTCCTACAACCTTCCTTGTTAATTTTTTTTTTAGTTTACAATTGATAATTAACCTTATATTTCACTTTATGTTGGCTTGTTTAATTAGTTACAGTTATCTATATTTTAAATTTCTTATATATTTAACTCATGGTGCTTAAGGGTCAAAGCTGTATAACTGAGAGGAGACCTCCACATAGCCTTTAAAGGAATGTGGAGAACCGACCAGGGCTTCTGACCTAATGTCCAATCCTCACCTTATTGAACGAACGAAGATGGGCTGGCAATTTGGAATTTAGCCGAACAAATTGTATTCTTATTGGTTAAACAAAAATACAAAATGATGGTACAACATGACAAAATTTCATGCCGGCTTGGGCGTTGCCTGGTTAAATAAGGCCCCTGTTGTTTTCACCAGGGAACCAGGGCGAACAGCGAAAAGTCAGCTACTGGAACAAATCTGAAGACATAAGAAGCCTGAATGGCAAAGAAATGGAGCTAGCTGAGGAATTAGATAAGTACCAGATTGACATTATAGGGGTGACTGAAACAAAAAAGACAAAAACTGGCGAGATCTTTCTGAGCAATAAATACAAAATGTTATATTCAGGCAATGACAATCAAGGAAAAGAAGGAGTAGCCATAGTATTCAACACAAAATACGAGGCTAATCTTCTTGAATGGCAAACAGTCTCAAGTAGAGTAATGTGGGCAAATATGAGAATGGGGAACTGAACAATGAGACTTATTTGTGCCTATGGTCCCACAGAAGGTTCAGGTTCCACTAAGGTAGAAGTGGAGGAATTTTTTGAAGCTTTAGAAAAAGCAACTGACATAATGAAAAAGGAAAAGTTGGTCCTTGTTGGGGATCTAAATAGCAGAGTAGGAAATCATTGTCAGACCTACAAAAATATTTTGGGAAAATTTGGAGAAAAGAGCAAAGCTAATAATAATGGCAAATACCTGTTGGATTTCTGCTCAGGACATGGACTGGTTATTACTAACACCATGTTCCAACATAAAAATGTGCACAAATTCACATGGAGAGAAGAAGCAAGGAATAAGAAAAGTCTCATTGACTATGATAATTTAAGGATACTTGTGACATAAAGATTGAATAATATAAGTACGTAAACACAAGAAAGATATTTAATTACCCAAATATTTCAGTCTGAAGATGGTCTGCAATTTTCAGACTGAAATATTTCGCTAATTAAGTATCTTTCTCGTGTTTACATGCTTATATTATTCACTCATTGACTATGTCATTGTTCATTGAAAATAAATATCAAGAAGGTGGCAAAATACTCTGGAGGTTGTTGAAGAAGCTTAGGAACAGAGGAAAGAGTGCTGTAAAAGGAGTTAGAGATGATAAAGGTGACATGAAAATGGGAGAAAAAGATAGCCTTCAAGTATGGAGTAATTACTTTGAAAAACTGCTGAATGAAACAAGCAGTGATGACAGCACAGAGATAAAAAAACACTGACCAGGCATATAATCAGAAATACATAACCATACTTGAAGTAGAAAAAGGAATCAAAGGCTTGAAATGTGGAAAGGCAGCAGGAATAGATGATATTCGATCAGAAATGCTGAAGTATGGTGGTATAAAAGTCTTACAGTGGCTGCACTGCATAGTTCAGAATACTTGGACAGAGGGATGAATTCCCGATGACTGGAGTAGAGCTCTCATACTATCCATATATAAAAAGTGAAATAAAACTGAATGTGAGAATTATCGAGGTATATCCCTACTGAGTGTTCCTGGTAAGATATATGCAAGTATACTTGAGAAACGATTGAGAAGAATTGTGGAAGATAAGCTTGGTGAAGAACAAGCTGGATTCAGGTCAAATAGAGCTTTTCAGAATCACATCTTCACTTTACAACAAATAGTAGAGAAATCATGGGAATATAACAAAGATCTGTATTTAAGTTTTGTCGATTTGAAAAAAGCATATGACAAGGTGCCAACAGAGAAGCTATTCAATATGCTACAGTTGTATGGTGTCAATGGGGCATTATATCAAACAATACTTAGTGTTTATTTGAGTTGTAAGTCAGAATTGAAGGAAGTACAGGAAGATGGGTTAATGTTAAATCTGGTGTGAGACAAGGATGTACATTATCCTCTCTGTTATTTATTATCTATATGGATTAAATGAAGGAAAGTGGTATTAAACATGATATCAAAATTGGAGATATTAATGTCAGCTCTTTGCTTTATGCGGACGATGTTATACTTCTAAATAAATCTGTTACAAGTCTGCAAGATTCTCTGACTAAATTGAATAACTGTTGTAATAGATATGGTATGAAGGTCAGCAATAAAAAGACAAAGACAATGAAAATAGGCAGAATCATTGAAAATGTCAACTGCGTTGTGAATGGAGAACCCGTGGAACAAGTAAAACATTTCAGCTACTTAGGCACAATTTTTAGTGAAGATGGTAAATTAAACATGGAAATAGACAACAGAATCAACAAAGCTGGTATGGTAGGAAGTCAATTGAATAAATTCATATGGAATAAGAGAGAAATTAGTCGGAACACTAAATTAGCTGTATACAAGACAGTGTTCAAACCAGTTTTAACTTATGGATCTGAGAGCTGGGTCAGAAGTAAAACACTTGACCAAAGACTAGAGACCACAGAGATGAGAGTCCTGAGAAAGATTAGAGGCGTGAACAGATGGCATCACTGGCAATATCATATTAAAAGCGAGGATGTTAGGAAAGAACTTGACATTGTCAGTATCTATCCAGGAATGCGTTAGAAGAGCTAATCTCAGGTGGTATGATCACTTAAATGCAATGGGCGAGGAAAGATTAGCAAAACAAGTGTTCTCTGCCAGGTTGGCAGGAAAACGACCCAGAGGAAGACCAAGATATAGGTTGATTGATATGGTACAAAGTGCCTTAGACGATAGAAATATAAGATCTGATAATGTTGGAGTCTTGTCGAGTAATAGACTGATTTGGAGGAAAATTGTAGATAGGAAGTTACTATCATATCCTGTACACCCCTTGAGGGTTACTGGCAAGAATTTGATGACGATGATATATTTAACTCGAAATCATGTATGACAAATGGCAAGAGTTGAAGCATAAAATAACAAATCTGACCTATCCAAATTCTAACCTAAAATTTCAACCTTTAAGACACATTCCGGTTTTAAGATAAATTTTTACAAGAAAAGAAAAAAGTGCATCTTGTTTGCCAGCAAATATGGTATATTCCAAATAATATTGGATAATACTGGATATTGGCATCAACCTTTTTGAAATCCTACTGTTACTTGAAATGTTTTGGTTCTGTTCTTGCTGCATTCTATGCTTATTACTATTTTTTTAAATAGACTTGGAGTGGTTTAATTAATTTATAGATAAATATAGCGTTTATCATCATCATAATAATAAAAATGAGAGATTCAAAGATGCATGAATATAAGTGAGAACTCCACCAGACTGATGAATCCAGACTTCAGTCATTTTCAGCATTATTCTTTTTGAGGTCCTACTGTTACTTCGAATGTTTTTGTTCTGTTCTTGCCTCATTTTGTGCTTATTACTATTTTTTATATGGACTTGGGATGGTTTAGTTAATTTATAGGTAAATAGCTTTTATCATAATAATAATAAATGAGAGATTCAAAGATTCATGAATGTAAGTGAGAACTCCACAGACTGAGTTTTGTGTTATAGTATTTGTTGATGTAAGACAACTTCAGACATTTAGATATATTTAAACCATATTGCTCTTGGAATCACAACAACAACTTAAAATTTTATTATTATTATTGACTAATTCATGATAATATATATTCCTCCAAATCCATGAAAATCATACATATCTATAGATTTTAAAAATCCTTAAGTTATGGAATTTTTGGATTTGTCGCCTCTGAATACATTATATCACCTAAATTAACTTTATTAGAAAAAAAAAATGTTGACCACTGCAATTGTATTAATAATAATTGATAAAACTATAAATAGGAATAATGAATTTTACTAACAGGATTCTTGGCAGTTAGAAATGATGGGCAGATTTTTTTTATTTTTTGCACGAGTTAGGCAGGGTGTTTTTGATTGAGTTATTTAATTTTATAAAGTTAATTTTTTTTTTCTTTTAATAGGCATTACTTCCAGAAATTATCCTTCTCTATTTTTTTTTTTTTTTTTTTTGCCCCAGTAGAGTAGATTGCACTTTTTTTGAAAATTTGTAAGCAGTTGGTCTCTCCCCTTCATTAGCAAGATTGAATGCATTCCCATGGCACACTAGATTAGGTGCTCTTTCCAAATTTAAGTAATTTTATTTATATCTACTTGTGTATCTTCTGTGGTCAGCTTTGCCAAGTTGTGAGGTCATGACTTGACCAAAAAAAAAAAAAAAATTCCTTGAAAAAAGGATCAGTCTTTTAACCTTCATGACTAGAATCACACTTTTATCTTTTTTCTTCATAGCATCTTCTAGCTCTAGTATAATTTATAGAAAGAGGATCTTCTCTTTTCATAAACAGAGATCTAAACATATTAAAAATATAATTAAGCAATATGCTTTAATTTTTTTTTTTTTTTTTTTTTTTCCAGGTGTTAGAAACTTGTGTTAAGAATTGTGGGAAAAGATTTCATCTATTAATTAGTCAGAAGGAGTTGGTGCAAGATTTGGTAAAATTAATTGGCCCAAAAAATGAACCTCCAACTGTAGTACAGGAAAAAGTTCTAAGTCTAATACAGGTATTTTTTTTTATAATCTTCATAGCAGTTTTGTCTTTTAATTGAGTTACAGACTGGCATTGGAATAAAAATTTTGAATTATTTGTTTAAAAATTTTCAATCAGTATATAAACAAGCATTTTCTATATAACAGATTTAAAAGTGGAACAAACACAACCATAAATGGTTGAAGAATCAGTTATGTAAGTATCATAAGTTGTATAATATTGCTCCAGTACAACTCGTGGTATCGTGCATAATATAGTATAATGGAATAACTCAGCAGAAAGAAAAATAATTAAACAGCAATTTTTAATGTTTTGGTATTTCTTCCCAGTCCAATGGTTATGATGCCAAAAAGAAGTACAAATTAAATATGAGCTATATGTACAAAACTTGATAATACCCATCTTCTGTGAAGAATGATGGTGGGAGGACGAGTGAAATATATCTGCCAGAGGTTGGTTTCCAAACTAAAAACTCAACATGACTTGTGGGATTATGAATTATTAAAGTATCCAAAAAGGATTTCGATAATGCACATATATATATATAAATCAAGTGGATATTAAATCCAGCATTATTTCAAATGTCGAATGTAGAAACTATGAAAGTTTTGTGCAAAATTTGACCAGAGAGCTTATGGGAATACCCTTGCCAGCATTTCGAGTTGCCCTAGCACAGACCTTATAAGAAGACATGATTGCTTTGCCCAAGCATCTATATATTCACCTTCTGTTGGTCCATTTTGATAAGGTTTCACTAGCCTGACAACTGTTTCGAATTGGTTGGTTCTATTCAGAGACCAGGCAGAAACCTTAAGAGAGCAAAAACTCTCGTTCAGTACTAAGGCACTCGAAATGTTGGATAGGTGTATTTTTCATAAGTGAACTCTCAGTCAGTGTGTAGAACCGAGAGTTCGCTTACTAAAAATACACCTCTCCGACATTTCGAGTGCCTTAGTACTGAACGAGAGTTTTTGCTCTCTTAAAGTTTCTGCCTGGTCTCTGAAGAGAACCAACCAATTCAAAAGTTGTCAGGCCAGTGAAATCTTATCAAAATGGACCAACAGAAGGCGAATATATGGACACTTGGGCAAAGCGATCGTCTTCTATAAGGTCTGTGCTAGGTCAACTACTAGCTCTCTGGTCAAATTTCGTACAAAACTTTCATAGTTTCTACATTCGGCATTTGAAATAATGCTGGATTTAATATCCACTTGATTTATATATATATATAAATGTCCATCGCCGAAATGAAGCCTTTTGGCTTTTTATTTTAGTAAATATTTTACACACCAACCGAGAGTTTGCTTATGAAAAATACACCTTGAGTGCCTTAGTACTGAATGACAATTCTTGCTCTCTTAAGGTTTCTGTCTGGTCTCTGAAGAGAACTAACCAGTTCAAAACAGCTGTCAGCCAATGAAACCTTATCAAAATGGACCAATAGAAAGCAAATATATGGACGCTAGGGCAACTCATAAATGCTGGCGAGTGTATTCCCGTAAGCTCTCTGGTCAAATTTCATACAAAACTTTCATATTTCTACATTCGATTTTGAAATAATGCTGGATTTAATATCCACTTGATTTATATATATCCAAAATGGAAAGTTGGTTATTGGATTCACTTTCAGTAGTGAAAGTGATACTGGAGCACAAGGAGTTTATTTTTTTTCTCTGAACTGAAGTAATTCTGACTCAGAGCGGGACCAGACTTCAAATATATCAACGAATGTAACCGTATATGAAGCTGAGGAAATATTTGTCAAATAATTCTTTCTCTAGATGCGCCATAAAATAATCAGTTAAGACTGGTTAGATAGGATTGACCATTGCTGTTCCTTCAAGTTGTTTGAACAACTTATTATACCATGTAAAATAGCTTGCATGGATGATTTATTTAAATTGGTTAACAGTATCTTCTGGAAAATCAGGTTATAAAAACTGAAGAGTATCTTTTAGTGGTATGTTGGTGAATAAAGGGAGACTACAATTGTTCCTTTGAACTCTAATAGTGTAATCATGCTACCGAGACACAAAGAAAATATGCGTCATAAATCATATACGCATAATTTATGACTCATTATTGTGATTCATGTTTTGAATTAGTTAACGATCTGTCTCCTCGATGATGTCCACATAACATTGGATGAAATGTAGAGTTTTTGAATAAAATTCAAATTGGATTTTATATAATTGGATTACAGTTCTTACTTTAACTGGCCATGGACAATCCATGGTAGAGAATGACATCATTGAACTATTTCTGGATGTGTCAGTTTTTAAGGAAAAGTGGGAAGGCCTATAATTTTCAAATTTTTGGATTTATATCAACTTTCAAGATACCTGATAATTTCAGTTGAAATGCTGAGTTGCATTTCAATAGTTTCTTGAAAATATTTTCTTCAGAACTCATAGAAGGTTATAGATCTCTATGATATTACCCCTCTTTCTTCTGTTTACCAATGTCTGCAGTTCCTATACTCTCACAGGTTGATATCCCACCTATTCCTAATGCCAAATTCTTATACAAATTATGCAGCTCTAGAACCACCTTTTTGTGAAAGGTGGTTCTATCTCAGTATTCTAATCTCAGTATTTCTGTTGTGAAAGAGCCAGAGGTGTGCATCACCAAATTTTGATACTAAAAAAATTTTTTCATCTAAATTACAGCACAATTTGGATGTGCACAAAAGTGCCTATTTATATATAAAAAAAAAAAAACATTTCTAAACATGCAAATTTCAATTCTGTTGCTATTTTCTACCACTTTTGCAAGTCACGCTTTTCTAGTCCCACTCGAATTTTGACCAAATTCAGATCCGAACCTCAGTCACTGGAACATAAATTAAGAGAGTGTTTATCCAATATTCCTCCATGAATAAAGAAGATCTGCGCCTTCATGCAGGGCTCACATTTCACATTGAAAACAAGGCACTTGTATAATCAAATTTAAAATCTATCTCTCTCTCTCAAATTTTTTATTTCTGTCATGTCTTATTATAAAATATACAAAGTGATTCTAAATTATTGTCGGGATTACAGTGGCCTATAATTTTCAAACCGGAAAGAACAAAATAAAACTGCTTACAGAATATAAAAGTGTAACTCAAAAAGTTTTACTTGGCAACACTGTACTCATGTGGCATTGATGTCTTGGAAATAATATGAATTCATACTTCAAAATGGTGACTGTTCAAGAGAAAGCAATGTGTGTACTTTAGTTTTTTGAAACAAAGTCCATTATCACAACACAATGTTGTTACAGAACTCAGTATGGAAAACATCCACTTTCAGATAATGCTATCTGACATTGGTTAAAGCAATTTCCAGAGACTGGTAGTGTTCATCACCAAAAAGGAGTGGGAAGACCAAGCACTTTGCAAGAAGATGTTGATCGAATCCCGGAAGCATTTTATTAAAGCCCACAAAAATCAACTAGATGAGCATCTTTGCAGTTAGGTATACTACAAATGACTGTTTGGAGGGTTGTTCATAACCATCTTCAACTACATGCCTACTAACTGCAGATTGTGCGGGCTTCACAGCTGAACAATAAACCCCGCTGTTTTCAATTTGCCGAAGTCATTTTGTCAAAAGTAAAAGCTGATGAAAATTACTTTCAGAGATGGATATTTAGTGATGAAGCAACATTTTGCATATCAGAGAGGGTAAATCATCATAAATGTAGAATATGAGGAATCGGAAAACCCTCATGTCATTTGAGTGTTCGAAAGAGATGGTCCAAAGATGAATGTTTGGTGTGCTTTGTCTTTGGAAGTTTTGGGCCCTTTTTCTTTGTGGAAAAAAACAATGAAAGTGGTAAACTATCTGGACTTGCTACAGCTGTATCTATTACCCCAGTTGAAAGATCATCAGCCAAATATGGTGTTCCAGCAAGATGAAGCAGCACCACATTGGGCTCTTATTGTCTGAGAATTTCTTGACTTGCATTTTCATGGTCGCTGGGTGTGGTGGACTGATTCTGTGGCCTTTGTGCTAACCCGATTTCTTCCTGGGGATACGTGAAGGACATTGTTTATCAGATACGTGTGTCCTCCCTCGATGAACTGAAGACTAGAATTGTTGCTGTGATAGAAACAATTACACTGCAAATGATGGAGAATACTTGGAAGGAAATTGATTATCACTTGAACATCTTCAACATGTGCCACAAAAGGTGTACATGTGTTTAGTATTCTGCAGCATTGATTCTATAGGCAATAAAATTGAGTTACACTTTTATATTCTGTAAGCAGTTTTATTTGTTTTCAATTTGAAAATTATATGCCATGGAAACCTCGACAAGAATTTAGAATCACCCTGTATATTATAATAGAATTTGAATTTAGTCAATGTAGTGTAAACTGTAAATTTATGGTTAATTACACAAGTTTTCAGCATTAAGATGTGCTGCAACAGAAATTTGCATTTCCAAGTGTGCCACAGTCTGAAAAGGTTTGAGAACCACTGCTCTATCTCTTTATCCAGTATAGTTGTAACACTGTGTTGATGCTTCTTTGTGAAGTGAGAGTCGTTATTTGAACCACCTCATCTGCTTCTGATACTTAAGGTATCATCTGCATTCAGTAAAGTTATTCTTCTGCATTCATTCATTCATTCTTTCTTAGCTATCTGTACAACACTCGTAACTTTTCTGGTCTCAGCTTTTTATATTTCATAACTCCTCTCACTCTTATCATCTTCTTATGGATCTCTTGTTTAATGAGATTGCACATCCATTTCACATGTTCTGTTTGTTCTTCAAACTCTAGGGACACATTTAGATACTGCATCATTTAACTATCTTTTCAAAGCTTCCCATGTACTGCTGATATCCTTTCGATTCAACAACTGATACCATGGAACTCAAGATAGTATTCTTCTGAGTTTGTCATGATTTCAAGATTTGTAGTTCAGTATATTACCCGTCCTAATTGGAACATCCATATAGTTGGCTACTTCCAAGGTCAGTATGGCTGATCACTGTCATCGACCAGTAGCAAAATTGACACATCCTTAACTGAGACACTTTCTGATGCTATGATCAAATCTAGCACTCTTTGTCCTTGAGTTGTTTCTTTCACATGCTGCTTAAGGATATTGTCACTCAACTTCTTCTTCCTAGTGTTATGTCCTACTTGATGCAGATCTGCTGTTTTGCATTTGGCCCTCCAGTTTGTAGCATCAGTAAGGTGGACATCCATAGCCCACATCTTTTATGCTGTCTATCCACTGCTTTTTTGGGCAACCTTTAGGTCGTCAGCCATCTGAGCTAAGTGTAAGGGCCTGTCCTGCAGAAGATTCCTTGTTGGCCTTGGCCACATGCCCATACCATCATAGATGTGCTTCCATCATCTTCTCTGGGATTGGGGGAAATTCCCACCTCTCTTGTATCCTGATGGCTTCATGGTAACTTCACTCGAGGAAAATGTGGACCTCAGCATCAGCTGTTGCTTCAATGACCAAAGCAAATCACCTCTCACAATACAACAAATTGTCCACTGCATGCCTCTGCTGAACTATTACCAGAAGGACATCAGGAAAACCCTGATTAATCTTGACACTAACGAGGCTCCTAGTCCAGATGGTATTCCTCCAGTTGTGCTCAAAACTTGTACTCCATCGGTCCAACAATGAAAGCAAGCGTTCTTGTGGCCTATACCCAAAAAGTGGCACAAAAGTCAGCCATCTGGCTATTGTACTATTGCTCTCACCTCAGCTTTCAGAAGTAATGAGAAGATTATCGACGACCAGCTTCTTCACTACCTGGAGACTCATGAGTTAATTAGGGATCACCAATACGGATTCTTCCATTCTCGTTCTGCAGCTGACTTCCTAGATAATCTTACCCACCTTTGGATACAGACCATGGAAAGATTTGGAGAAACCTGTGTTATTGCTCTCGATATTTCAAAGGCATTCGATTGTGTCCTGCACTCTGATTGGATTGCCAGCTTCCTTACTGATCGTTCATTGTGTATCATAGTGGATGGCTTCTCATCAGATTTTGCAATCACTGCTGGCACACTCATGATTCTATACTCTTACCCACTCCCTTCTTTTGCATCAATGACTTTCTTTCTCTGACAAAAAATCCTATTCACAGCTTTGCCAATGACAGTACTCTTCATTCCTCTTCCTCATTCGAGAAACCCCGTAGCCTAAATGATAGAAAGCTCAAGATCTTCTATAACCAATGACTTAAACATCATCATCAAATTCCTGCCATGTACCATCAAGGGGTGTACAGGATATGATAGTACTACATGAAAAAAATTACATCATTACTAACTTCCTATCTACAGTTTCCCTCCAAATCAGTCTGTTACTTGTCAAGACTCCAACATTATCAGATCTTATATTTCTATCGTCTAAGGCACTTTGTACCAATCCACCTATATCTTGGTCTTCCTCTGGGTCATTTTCCTGCCAACCTGGCAGAGAACACTTGTTTTGCTAATCTTTCTTCACCATTCTGTTTAAGTGACCATACCGCCTGAGATTAGCTCTGTTAACGCATTCCTGGATGCTGACAATGTCAAGTTGTTTCCTAATATCCTCGTTTTTAATATGATATTGCCATTGATGCCATCTGTTCACGCCTCTAATCTTTCTCAGGACTCTCATATCTGCGGTCTCTAGTCTTTGGTCAAGTGTTTTACTTCTGACCCAGCTCTCAGATCCATAAGTTAAAACTGGTTTGAACACTATCTTATATACAGCTAATTTAGTGTTCTGACTAATTTCTCTCTTATTCCATATGAATTTATTCAATTGAATCCCACCATACCAGCTTTACTGATTCTGTTGTCTATTTCTATATTTTATTTACCATCTTCAGCAAAAATCGTGCCTAAGTAGCTGAAATGTTTTACTTGTTCCACAGGTTCTGCATTCACAACACAATTGACATTTTCAGTGATTCTGCCTATTTTCATTGTCTTTGTCTTTTTATTGCTGACCTTCATAACATATCTATTACAACAGCTATTCAATTTAGTCAGAGAATCTTGCAGACTTGTAGCAGATTTATTTAGAAGTATAACATCATCCGCATAAAGCAAAGAGCTGACATTAACATCTCTAATTTTGATATCATGTTTAATACCACTTTCCTTCATAATGTACATCCTTGTGTTACACCAGATTTAACATTAAACCATCTTCCTGTACTTCCTTCAATTCTAACTGCTGACTTATAACTCAAATAAAGACTAAGTATTGCTTGATATAATGCCCCATTGACACCATATAACTGCAGCGTATTGAATCGCTTCTCTCTTGGCACCTTGTCATATTCCTTTTCCAAATCAACAAAACTTAAATACAGATCTTTGTTATATTCCCATGATTTTCAACTATTTGTTGTAAAGTGAAGATCTGGTCCTGACAGCCTCTATTTGGCCTGAATCCAGCTTGTTCTCCACCAAGCTTTTCTTCCACAATTCTTCTCAACCGTTTCTCAAGTATACTTGCATAGATCTTGCCAGGAACACTCAGTAGGGAAATACCTCTGTAATTCTCACATTCAGTTTTATTTCCCTTTTTATATATGGGTACTATGAGAGCTCTACTCCAATCATTGGGAATTCGTCCCTCTCTCCAGTCTTTCTGAACTATGCAGTGCAGCCACTGCAAGATTCTTATACCACCATACTTCAGCATTTCTGGTCGAATATCATCTACTCCTGCTGCCTTTCCACATTTCACACCTTTGATGCCTTTTTCTACTTCAAGAATGGATATGTATTCCTGACTGCATTCCTGGTCAATGTTTTTGAACACTGTGCTGTCATCACTGCTTGTTTCATATAGCAGTTTTTCAAAGTAATTACTCCATACTTGAAGGATATCCTTTTCTCCTGTTTTCATGTCACCTTTATCATCTCTAACTCTTTTTACAGCACTCCTTCCTCTATTCCAAAGCTTCTTCAACAACTTTCAGAATATTTTGCCACCTTCTTGATATTTATTTTCTATATTCTTGCCAAAGTCCACTCATGACTTTTGTTTAGCTAGTTTTACACACTGTTTAGCATTCTTGCATTTGTCTCTGTATTCTCTAAGAGCACAAGCTAACTTATTTGCCAGATACTTTTGATATGCTTTCTTCTTTTCCTTCACTGCCTCTTTAACTTCCTGTGTCCACTATGGAGTTCTAATTTTTCTATCCTTGCAGACAACTTCACCACATGCCTCTCTAGCTGAATCAATCAGGGCTTTCTTCAAGGATTGCCACTGAATCTCCAAGGTTTGATTCCTGTTCTCAAACTCTTTCATTTTTTCTTCAATAATCTTTGTGTATTTTAGTCTACAGTTCACATCTGAGAGTTGCTCAACTTTTATTCGCTTTAAAACTTTCTTACATGTTATTCTTTTCAATATGAAATTCAATTTTATCCTGCTGAAGACTAAATAGTGATCACTTCCAATTTCAAATCCTCTGTACACTCTGGTGTTCTGCATCAGGGAGAAAACATCACCATCAACAATAGCATAGTCAATGAGACTTTTCTTATTCCTTGCCTCTTCTCTCCATGTGAATTTGTGCACATTTTTATGTTGGAACATGGTGTTAGTAATAACCAGTCCATGTCCTGAGCAGAAATCCAACAGATATTTGCCATTATTATTAGCTTGGCTCTTTTCTCCAAATTTTCCCAAAATATTTTTGTATGTCTCACAATCATTTCCTACTCTGCTATTTAGATCCCCAACAAGGACCAGCTTTTCCTTTTTCATTGTGTCAGTTGCTTTTTCTAAAGCCTCAAAAAATTCCTCCACTTCTATCTTAGTAGAACCTTCTGTGGGACCAAAGGCACAAATAAGTCTCATTGTCCAGTTCCCCATTCTCATATTTGCTCACATTACTCTACTTGAGACTGACTGCCATTCAAGAAGATTAGCCTCGTATTTTGTGTTGAGTACTATGGCTACTCCTTCTTTTCCTTGATTGTCGTTGCCTGAATATAACATTTTGTATTTATTGCTGAGAAAGATCTTACCAGTTTTTGTCTTTTTTGTTTCAGTCACTCCTATTATGTCGATCTATTACTTATCTAATTCTTCAGCTAGCTCCATTTCTTTGCCATTCAGGCTTCTTACGTTGATAGCACTGATCTTTAACTCTGGTGATGTTGAGTTGGGATGTGTTTTCAGATTTGTTCCAGTAGCTGACTTTTCGCTGTTCGCCCTGGTTCCCTGGCGAAAACAACGGGGGGCCTTGTTTCACCGAGCGACGCTCCAGCCGGCATGAAATCTTGTCATGTTGTACCATCATTTTTTTATTTTTGTTTAACCAATAAGAATACAATTTGGTCGGCTAAATCCCAAAAAAAAAGTTTGTTCAGTATCCAAGTAGATACCCAACAGGGTGCACCATGAGAAGGTGAGGATTGGACATTAAGTCAGATAAGCCCTGGTCGGTTCTCCGCATTCCTTTAAAGGCTATGTGGAGGTCTCCTCTCAGTTATACAGCTTTGACTCTTAAGCACCCCTTAATGACTTAAACACTGATCTCCATATCATCCTCAAATTGGATGAAGATAATTTAACGAAGTTCAATGTCATAAAAACTCTTAAACTTAAAATTAAAACTTTTAAAATTATGACTTAAACACTGATCTCCATATCATCCTCTTAAAAAACTTAAAATTATAACTTAAACACTGATCTCCATATCATCCTCAAATTAGATGAAGATAATTTAACGAAGTTCAATGTTATAAAAACTCAGGCTTATTACCTGCAAGAAAGATCCTACCTTTCTCCCTCTTTTGATAATGTTCTAATTCCTTTCGAGGTCAGCTTTCTCTTCTTGGGTTGACTGTCACTTCCAGTTTATTTTATTTATTTATTCATATGCAGTTTTCTCCATTTCTTCCACTTCTCTATTGGGGCGAGTTGAGCCCCCTCATGGTGGTTTAAGTATTTATGGCTGTAAATCTGTGTGTGTGTTCACGGGGCCAGTTTGCCTGTTTGTGGGATGAAAAACCCCAAATAAACCGTGAGGAAAAACCCTGCTGTCTACTCCCCAAGACTGGCTAACTTAGCTATGGCTGAGGAAGATCCTTAAGCTCCTCACGTCGTTGACGGGAATCAAATCCAGACACTCCTTCCCCAGGCATATGGTTGCAAAGCGCAAAGCCACTAGACTAACTGTGCATACACTTCCAGTTTATCATGGCACAAATATGTTACATACATTACCTCATTCTCTAAAAGAAAGCTTGGTGTTCTTTTTCGTTAAAAACATTATTTCTCTTCCTCTCAACTTCTAACATTTTATATCTCAGATACAGTCTTGGGTACTGTAAAATATGTATGTAGTGTTTAGCTCTTTGATCTTTAATTTACTTATAGTTTTTCTATATGATTTCTTATCTATTAATTAATTTTTTCTCTGTTGCGAAATCAACTCTTTGCTGCCACTTAATTTACTGATGGGGTGTGCAAACTTAGCTGACGAAGGTGATTGCTTCTGACAAGAACCAATTCCTTTGTTTCAATTCTGGTGCTAATCCTTCTTCAAATTTAGGAAAAATTTATTTGATTATGCTGCGCCATCCAAAATTCTAGGCAAGAGGAAATTTCATTGTCAAAGATCTAGCAATCAGAAATGCACAGTATTCCTTAAAGCTATACTTTCTGTTCTAAACTTTAATGTCATGCAAATCTTAAATTTCTCTGCAGTCGTAGCTATCTTTAAACGTTAATTCCACACAGATTCAAATTTTCATGAGCGGTGCATTGAGACCAAGATCAGGCAGGCCATTTAATTGACAAAAAAATGGATTTATTCATAGAACTAAGTAAGATACAAAAAACTAAAGTTAGTAAACACAGCATCTCATTACACATTTCTATATCTCTTATAAAGCTAAGTTTAAACTCCTTTTAATTACTTAACGTTTCCTGCTACAATTCTCAGAACTAGGAACTAACAAACTAAACATGCTATAATTCATTTAACGCAATTCCTTACAATTCTCTATCCCAGGGTTTCTCAAACTGTGTTCTGCGGAACACTGCAGAAGATGAATAGGTGTTCTGCGAGAAGTTCTGAAATTTGTCATTTTAGTTTTCTAAGCATTTTTCATGAATAAATATTTTATAGTAAAAATATTCCGAGGAGAATAATATTCGTGAATATGTCGAAAAGCTCAGACCCAGAACACCTAATAACATCTGTGTAGTGTTAATTTTCACACATCGAAACCTTTCAACATTTGGGAGAGGGAATGCTGCTGTTTATGGCGGGTCATGAAAATTGCCTGCAAGCCCATTACAACAATTGGTGTCATATCTTCTGTTCTCAAAACTAAAGGAAATGACATCTGTGTAGCAAATGTCAGTGACCAAGCAGCATATTTTTAAACATGGAAGTATTCATGAATTATCATTAATTTTCACACATTGAAATCTTTCAACAATTGGGAAAGAGAATACCGCTGTTTATGACCAATCATAAAAATTGCCTGCAAGCTGATTACAACAATGGGCAGCGTGTTCTCAAAACTGAACGAAATAACATCTGCGTTGCAAATATCAGTGACCAATCAGCAAGGAAGTATAAAGAAAATTTTTCCACTGAAATTGAAGATCAAGGTAGTCTGTATCTGGTTCTCAAATCTATTACTACTGAATACTTTCTTCACAAGTTCATATTGCAGTGTGTAAGTGCTTGTTCTGAAACTGGAGTGCCGTGATTTTTTTAAAAGTAATAGGAATACAGAGTTAAAATCTGATATGAATAAGAGACAATGCACTTTGTTTAAATTTGGTATTAAGAAATCTCTTATTGAAGGTGTTTGTGACAGAACAGATAGTGAGTCATCCACCTGAAGCCTACAAAGATCTCCAGGATGTACAAAAGGAGGGGGAACTACCAGCACATAGGAGAAAAAGTCTGCATTCACTCGTAAGAACTTATAATAATATTATAAATATATTTCGTGATCAGAATGGGATATGTAAATGAAATTCAGCACAAATTAATTTAATGATGTTTGCCTGAATAAACTACGACATGCTACAACATTTCATTAGTCAAGTGATTGATAACTAATTTAAATGTAATTTATATTTGTCAACATGCCACACTGTATACATAAGTGTACTAATACTCTTTATGGGTATGCCATAATTAACTGTTAATGTATGAACTTTAAAAAAATTTGGAAAAGTATTTACGAGTAAATTTGTTGGGACCGGGCCCTCGGGGGAAAAAAAAAATCAGCTAACTCCTTATTTTTCCTGTATATAGGGAGCAGGCGAGGCGACTTTTAAAAAAAGAATTCTTCTTGCTCTTTTAACTAATTTTATAATTAATATCTGATTTATTTCGAACTGTTTAATTATTGTTACTGAACATTTTATCAAATCATTCTTATTACAATTGCTTTTACATTATTTGATACGGTTTAGTACTTTTCTTGCAAGTATTGTTACAATTCATATTTACTTTTGTGTGTTGCAGTCTTTTTTTACTATTTTGCATTATTCATTTACTTTTATATTATTCGACATTTCTTATTTATAATCTTATTGTTTTTCATACTAAAGTTACCTTTACAACAAAATTCTATTTGTTTTTATTATAGCTCTGACAAATATTGGAATTTGAATATTATTGAAAAAATACCCATGGATTCTTGTTTAATGTCAGGAACTTTAACACAAGGAGGAGCAAGTACTTCTGCTGACACATCTACTTGTATGATTGGAGACAGGCATAACTTCATAGCGGCACCCGCATGCACTGCATGTGGGCGCCACTAAGAAGGGGGCACGGGTCATAAGTTCATTTTTAAGAAACAAAATTTTTATCATAAAAACAAAAAATTCTTAGAATGATCATTATTAAAATAAATAAGGCCGGATACACCGAATAAAAATTAAAAAAAAATTGTATATTGTCTGTGTTTACAATTTTGCAGCGAGAGCAGGCTAAATGCTTGCCTCCAGAATCTAAAGTGAAACGGTGAACGGTTTTTATGCGCAGAAACGAATTTTCATACAAAACATTTGTTGCTACGTAACCAGTCATATGATACTGTAAAAACTCGATTGTAGCTTAAATATTCCAAAGCACATTGCATTCGATTGTTTACTTAGGTTAAGTCCCATGTGAATATTGTAAAAATAAACTTTGTTTGTCTCTGTATAGTTTGTTTTAGATGTTATTGTAAATAACATTGGAAGTTAACTGTATATACTGCTTTAATAAGAATATGTTAGAGTGTTAAAAACAAAGGCAATGTTTATATCGCCGAAGCTGCATGTAATAGATCTACATGGCGGCATTAGAAAGATTGTTATTAAAATTTGTTTGTATGAGAAAGGCTTGCAGGCTCTAAGTGTAAACATCTGCTAAGTTAGTCAGAAAGGTTCAAACATCGTTCCAAGTGCCAGCAATTTACAATTAAAAGAAAGCGGAGGAGAACAAAAGGCGTGCTGAACTCGAAACTTAGGATGAAAGAATCATACTGATTCTTTGGGGGTTGCCAAACTTCATGCAAGGTCTCAGAGGAGGTATAATAAAAAGAGACCGAAGCAAACAGAAGGGGCTGTACAGATCCAGAGATTGCTGCAGAAGTAGAGGGGGGGGCCTGGTTCCAGAGACGTCCACAGAAAGACAGGAGAGGCTGCCAGCTTCCAGATGCTGTCAAAGAGGAGGCAGCTCGGTTCCAGACATTGCTAAAGCTGCCCGGTCCCAGACATTGCCGAAGAGAGACAGAGCTGCTCAGTTCCAGACATCGTCAGAGAGCATCCCAGATCCAGACGTTGGTTGAGAGAGGAGTTTTCCACCTCCAGAAAGGAGCTTCTTGGTTCGAGACGTCACTAGAGAGAAACGACTTCTAGGCCACAGACAGGGCTTTCAAATTGCTGAAAGGATAAGTCCCAAATGTCGTAGAAGAGAAAAGTTTCCAGTCCAGAGCATTTTTGGCGAGCCCAAGTAGAGGAGAAAAGGCGAGGCAAATTTCCTGAAGTACCTTCACTCGTAAGTTTTTCTTTTCGCCATGGGAGAATAATGTTTTTCTGGAACTGTACGAGTCCTGCTACATTCCCAATTGATATAGCCGAAGCCAAAATTCAAGATGAAGATCTGAGATTAAAGAATTGCCATAGAACTTTTAGTGAAAGACTTTTGACTAATTGTGAGATACAGAGCCTTTGTAAGTTCAAAACTTTTATATACTTCCTCTTATAGTTGTATTAGAAAGACTTTTAAGATATATGTTTAATGTTTAATAAGGTTAAGAAGTGTCCTTAAGAGAATCAATTGGCATGTTAGAAGTTGATATCAAATTTGTAAAGATAACTTAACAGAGAGATTTAGGTAACCTCTTTGCGAGTAAGCTTGGAGTTTAATAAGTAAAATTTATAAACTGAGAATAGATAACGTTTTGTGTTAAAGAAAATATTTTAAAGTTGAAGAAAAAAGGTTCTAAATTTTGCTAAAGAGTTTTTATAGAAGGATTGAGAAAGCAATCTCCCTAATGTTTAAATTCGTGTACATTTCATAGTAATGTAAATAAATGTTATTTGACTTTCTTGTAAACATAGCACATAATAATATAAACAAGAGAGATTCTGAGAGAGAGAAAGCATGTTTAATGTTTAGTATAAAGTAAAGAAAAAAAACATCGCAAGTAAATAATAGAAATTACGAGCATACAAAGTTAAAATAATAATAAAATTTTACAATGTCGCAGTAATGACAGGATAGCAGTAAATTTATAACAGTACGCATCTCAATAGGCTACTGACAGTAGTGCAGTGCAGACTATTGTTTCATCTCTGCGTCGTGTTGTGTAATAATTTCTTGTGGGTATAAAATAGAAATGGAATCAAAAATTAAAAAAGTTATCTGGTGCACAAAATCGTAAGCATCATGCTGCGATAGAAGCAGATATTAAGAAACAAACTGGGGCTCTTAATAAATTTGTTGAAATATTAAAATATTCTGATGCAGATTGTAACCAACTCGATACATCAGAAATCAGAGTTGACGAACTGTGCACATCATCCAGTTTGTATGAAAGTACTATTACAATTGTTGAACAAGATAACAAGATGCAGGATTTAAGTGAAAAACAGGAGAAGATTTAGTTGTAGTTGACCATGAAACTAACACATTGTTAGTCTGTAAATTTAGAAGATCCAGGTTAATGGGGAAATATTGATGAAAAATTACAAGTTGTTTTAATTGAAATGAGGCCTGTTCAAAAGAAAAATATAATACATCCCAGAGATACATATGGTCGTAAATTTGGCGACACGTATTATAATAGAAAAATGGAAAACGGGGAGCTCGTGTCAAGAACATGGCTCATTTATTCCGAAACTTTAAATGCTGTTTTTTGCTTTTGTTGCAAACTTTTCGCGCCTACTTAATCAAGTAGAAGTATAACATTGTAGAAGGTTATAACCTTCTACAAGGTTATACTTCTACAAGGTTATAATCATTATAACCTTGTAGAACATTATAACCTTCTACAAGGTTATAATCAAGTATAACCTTGTAGAAGGTTATAACGATTGGAGAAATGTAAGTACTACTTTGCATAGACATGAGACTAGTTTAGCTCACATGAAAAATTTCTTAAAATGGAAGGAACTTGATAAAAATTTAAAAAACAAAACTACTATTGATTGCCAGACTCAAAGCATGTATGAAATGGAAAAGAAACATTGGACAAGTGTTTTAGAACGCTTGATTGAAATTATAAAATTCCTTGGTAGCCAAAATTTAGCTTTTCGCAGATCATCTGATAAATTATATGAAAGGAATAACGGCAATTTTTTAAAATTAGTCGAACTGTTTGCGAAATTTAAACCCGTTATGGAAAATCACGTTGAAAGGGCCCTACAAGGAAACAATAGAGTACACTATTTGAATAAAGACAGTCAAAATGAAATATTGGAAACTAAGTAATGCAATCAGGGATACAATTTTATTATCAATTCGAAAATTAAATATTATTCCATAATTTTAGACTACACACCTGATGCAAGTAAAACAGACCAAATGACCATTATTATTTGCTTTGTTTCCTGTGACAATGGAATTGTCAAGATCAGGGAAAACGTTTTAGGTTTTGTAGATATATCAGATTCCAGGATGTGGTTTATGTGCAACAATAGTGGAACAACTGGAAAAATGGAATATTCCCATTGAAGACATGCGAGGTCAAGGGTATGACAATGGGACAAATATGAAAGGAGAAAAAATATGGGCTCCAAAATTTGCTTTTAAACAAAAATCCTCGAGCTTTTTACGTACCATGTGCTGCTCGTACTCTAAATTTAATCATTACGATGCAGCCAAAGTAAATGCAGATACAATTAGTTTCTTTGCAATTATTCAAGAAATATATAATTTCTTTTCAATCTCTTACAAACATTGGGAAATCCTTTTAAAGTTCGTAAAAAATTTAATATTGAAACAGCCATCAGAAACGCGATGGGATAATAAAATTAATGCAGTCCGCCCTGTACGATATCAGTTAGGAGAAATTTACGATGCACTTTTTGAAATTTTAAATAATGAAAATTTTAATAAAGAAACTCAGCAAGAAGCACAAACATTATGTGCTAAAATAAAGGACTACAAATTTATTTGTTCTCTTATAATTTGGCATGATTTACTTAACAGAATAAACCCTGTGAGTAAAATGCTTCAAGATAAAAATATGAACATTACACTTGCTTTAGAATCTATCGAAAACTTAAAAATATTCTTAAAAGAGTATTGATCAGATACAAATTTTAAAGAAGTTCTACAAACGGCAAAAGAACTGAGTGAAAAGGTGGATGGAGAACAAGAATTTAAAACTGGTACGGAAGTTCGACGACGAAAGAAGACACGACAATTTGACTACGAGCAACATGACGAAACACTACAATCGCCAGAAGATAAATTTAGAGTGAATGTGTTTTATACACTTTCACTCTAAATTTAGAGATTCTCTTGATGGACGGCGACAATAAAGATGTAAATGCAATAGAACTATATGACGAGTTCTAGTAGTAAGACTTATACGTTGGTTAGACATAACTGGTAATTAATTTACGGAATTAACAACGCATATGAAGTATATTAATCAGATACAAATTTTAAAGAAGTTCTACAAACGGCAAAAGAACTGAGTGAAAAGGTGGATGGAGAACAAGAATTTAAAACTGGTACGGAAGTTCGACGACGAAAGAAGACACGACAATTTGACTACGAGCAACATGACGAAACACTACAATCGCCAGAAGATAAATTTAGAGTGAATGTGTTTTATACACTTCTAGACATTGCAGTGTGTTCATTAATAGAACCTTTTGAACATCTAAAAACATATGATAATTTCAATTTATTGCATAGATTACTACAAATTAATAACGAAGATTTACGAAAAAATTGTGATGATTTAGAGATTCTCTTGATGGACGGCGACAATAAAGATGTAAATGCAATAGAACTATATGACGAGTTCTAGTAGTAAGACTTATACGTTGGTTAGACATAACTGGTAATTAATTTACGGAATTAACAACGCATATGAAGTATATTAATTAAAGAACTTTAATGAATCACTTCTATATTTCGGCAATCTTTATGTTCCTGAAAATTGCCATCTTCAGGAACATAAAGATGTGGTATGTGCACTAAGGAACTAACAAAGCAAATGAGGAAGAAAGTAAGAAACTAATTTTGTTCCTAAAGTCCTAATGGTGCCCTCTTGCGGGCTAATTCAGTAGTCTTGGCAGTTGGGCTGAAGTTCTCATAATGAAAGTCTCCCAAATTTGGGGCAGTTTCATGCACCCAAGTTTGTTGAGGTTAGGAACGTTTTTTAGAGCTGCTGAAGATTCTTTGAATAATCTTTCGTATTTAAACTTGCTGCGATGGATTATTTTCGGCAATGTGACATTGCCGAAATATAGAAGTGATTCATTAAAGTTATCTTTAATTAATATACTTCATATGCGTTGTTAATTCCGTAAATTAATTACCAGTTATATATGACGAGTTATGTGCTTTTCAGGATATTTTTCAAAAGGATAATTTAAATATTCAAAACTCTTTCGATATTCTTAATTTTATTGTGTCCAATAACTTATCTTTCCCTAACTTTTCAATTGCTTTAAGAATACTATTAACCTTACCTGTTAGTGTAGCGAGCGGCGAACGTTCCTTTTCCAAGTTGAAATTGATTAAAACCTTCTTAAAAACAAGTATGTCACAAAAAAGGCTTATGGCGTTAATAGCTATTGAAAATGATGTATGTGCGGAATTAGACGTTAAGACCATTATTTTAATTTGATGAATATGAAATCAAGAACCCTGAAATTTTAATAAAAAAAATTTCAAGTATATTTATGTAATTTAATTTATTTTCTGTTATTCTGTAAAGATTTTATTTTTTGAATACTTATATTAATAAAATGTTCTAATTATTATTTCTGAATTCTTTTCTTATTTTCTCATCTATCTTGAGTTTCTTTTATTTTCCTAAAAGATAGTTCCACTTATAAAAATTATTAAAAAATTTTCACAACTTACTAAGAATTTAGTAAAATGCAAGAATTTTTTAAACTTTAGTTCAAATAAATTTTAACTTTAATTAAAATTCATTTTAATTTTGTTAGCGATTCGGGTCAGTGAGAAGGCCATAATCCCTGTATCATTTTATTCAACGATTAAAGTGAAGTGGCTTTATCAAAATTTGCTTTAACTTTTGAGAATTTTTTGAATATTCGGGTTTTTAATATTATCCTGCCTAGTCAACACCCCCGGTTCGTTACATTTAGCGAACCAACATGTGGTGTTCTGTCAAAATTTATTTAAGAAATTTCAAATAATTTAAATTTTTATTATCGTAAAAGAACCACACACGCCTGGATCATTACAGGGGCGCTTAGATAGACATTGCATGTGGGTGGCAAAGACCCTACTGCCGGCTCTGATTGGAGAAGATATGGAATTGCAAACTGTGGTTTCTTCAAAAACTAATATTTAAGAACAAGAGTCATCTAAGAACAGACCAAAACGGAAGTACCAAGAAAGTTATTTAAATTATGGATTTTCGTGTATTGGCAATACACATGCTCCTGATATTTTATGTAATAAAATACTAGTAAATAGTTCTTTGGCTCCAGCCAAATTTCGTATGCACTTCGAAATGAAACACACTGATTACGAAGGAAAAGATATAAATTTTTTTAAGAGACGTGACTCGCTAGAAAAATCTAAACTTCAAATGGCTACAATTGCTACAACTGAAAATGCAACAGAGGCATCTTTTCGCGTGAGTTACCGCATTGCACTTCATGGTGAAGCTCATACAATTTGTGAGATGCTCATTAAGCCTTGTTTGAAAGACATTGTATCATGCATGTTAAACGAGCAGGTTGCTAAAAAAAATAGATGCAGTACAATTATCAAATGATGCTGTTTCATGCCGCATCAAAGATCTGTCTGCTGACAGAAAAAGAGCTAATTCATCGACTTAGGCTGCAGCGAATATTCATTGCAAATGGATGAATCTACAGATGTCGCAGGACTTGCTGTATTACTAGTGTTCGTTCGTTACATATTTGATAAAAGTATTGAAGAAGATTTACTCGTGCGAATATCTACAAGAAAAAACTACCAGAGAAGATATATTCAACTGTATTAATAATTATATTACAAAACAGGAAATCGGTTGGGAGAAGTGTATTGATATTTGTACAGATGGTACTCAAGCAATGGAAGGAAAGATGAAGGGAGTTGTAACATGTATCCTGCAAGTAGCTACAAGAGCCACCAAAAGTCATTGTTTTGCATAGACAAGCACTAGTAACAAAAAGAATTCGTACATATTTAAAAACTATTTTGGATGTAACCGAAAAAATGATCAAGTATGTAAAATCTCGACCACTTCAATCCAGATTATTTAAAATTTTGTGCGATGAAATGGATAGTGCACATAATGCAATTTTATTACATACTGAAATGAGATGGCTATCTAGAGGAAAAGCATTATTGAGGCTTTTTGAACTTCGTAGTGAGTTAATGGTCTTCTTGATGTCACATAATTTAGGACAAAATTTTATTGAATTCTTAAGAAATTCTTCATGATTGATGAGTCTTGCGTATCTGGCAGATATTTGTACAAAGTGCAATGAAATTAACTTATCATTACAAGGAAAGAATATTATAATTTTTAATACAAGAGATAAAATTGCTTCTTTTGATAGGAAGTTGCAATTCTGGATTACTACAGTTGAACAGAATAATTTTGATTGTTTTCCCACCTTGCATGAATATTTGACTGAAATAAATTCTAAAGTAAATGAAGAAGTATCTAACATAATTTTAGAACACTTGCATGACTTGCAATCAACCCTTTTGCAATATGTTCCAAAATCCAGTGAGGACAATTCCTGGGTTCTGAATCCATTTACAGTGACAGCTAAGTCTCAAGCAGGCTTCAGTGCAAGTGACTATGAAAATCTAATTGACTTAATTAGTGACTCTGATTTAAAACAAAAATACAAGGAACTGCCAATAAATGATTTCTGGACCAACGTGTCAAAACTAGCTATTTTTGTTTTACTTCCTTTTACGGCGACATATTTATGCGAGGCAGGATTTTCATATTATGCTGCAACCAAATCCAAAGTCCAGGAACAGATTCGACGCTACACCAAATATGAGAATTCAACTTTCTAATATTGTGCCTGATATCAAAAGAATTTGTAATTCAAAGACCCAAAAACATCGGTGTCATTAAGAACTTAATTTGCAATATACGTTTTACTATTTTTATGTGTTTTGTTTTTACTAATTAACATTTGACAATAAATGATTGTTTTTTCTTAACGCTTAGATTTACTCATTTATTTTATTTATATTTACCTAACCTACAAAACCAGCACACAGGAGAAAAGTCTGTATTCACTCATAAGTACTTATAATATTATAAATTTTTGGTGATCAGAATGGGATATGTCAATGAAAATCAGCACAAATTAATTTAACGATGTTCAATAGATGTTTAATTAATTAATAATTAATTATCAATTATTAATTAACAATAAAATAAGCTAAATTACCAATTAATTATTAATTAATGCATTACAAAATAACCAAGGTGTTCCGTGAACATTTCAGGATTTGTGAAGTGTTCTGTCATAGAAAAAGTTTGGGAAACCCTGCTCTATCCTATGACTTTACGGTTCCCCGTTATGATTCTGGTTTTCTAAAGTCCTATCACGCACTGTAAATCTAGTAACTAATCAGTTCTTTTCTCAGACTCCTATTACTCCTCTCGGTACACAAGTAAATTGAATAAGATACTACTTTACTGGGGATTCTGGAATTCCTTGGCTTTCTCCTAGATCGTTTGTACGATGTCTGGGGCTCGTTGATCCTACATCTGCATAATTCTTCCTAATAAAACGGACTTGCGGGTTCTGTCACGACTCGGTTCCTTTGGTGTAGACAAATCTGGTCTGCCACAATCAGGTCAAATGGTCCCGCATAACTTCTTGGTCTACGCTGCATTCTCCGCAGAGTCAAGGTCTGTACTCAAACTGGATTTCTGCTTGACCTCCAGGCTGCCCACCGACATCGTCTGCTTCGATCGTACTCCTACCACAGTCCTCGGGAACTCCGGAACTAGATGACCAGCACAACGGGGAAAAAAAGGGAGAAAAAGCCTCGAGTTCACGTTGCCCAGCTCTATATATCTTTGTCACGATGTTCTCCCTCTTACGTCACGTTCTTTCTCTTGGCACCTAAATTTTCTTGCATCCAGTGTCGTCACTCTTCCTAGCGTGTTTACTGGTAACTTCCGCATGCAATTCAGTCCTTGTGTACGTGACTGCCTCAGGCCTTCATTCCTAATCTGCTTAGTTCGCTAGTAGTATGACTCAGATATTCGCACACTAATATAATCCTTACATATTTTCAAGTTCTGATACCTTCACAAAAACTAATAAAAGTGCAAGGCATAAGGAAAATATTTAAGTTATGAACCTTATCGATAATTCACAATCAACTTTAATTTTACTAATGTACAAATATTGCTGCTGGAATTTTGTTACTTGTTAGATCTGAATGAAATAATTTAGAATAAATTCTCTTTCATTCAGGATTTAACAGTACACCACCCCAAACGTGGGATAGTGCACCCAAGACCCCCCCTAAGAATTCTTGATAGTATTCAGAAGAGAGTGATCCACTTAATAGATAATCCTTTCCTCATAGACTCCCTTCAGTCACTTTCCCATAGTTGCTCTGTTTCTGCGCTGTGCCTTTTTTATAGGTACTTTGGGCCACTGAACAAACCTCTTAACATCTTCCTTCATTCTATCCACCTCTATTCTTTGGAACAGTCTCCCCCATATGTTTTTTTCCCACAGAGTACAAATTCCAACTCGTTAAGAAGCATGAAATATGTCATTTTGTTACCTCTTCCTCCTTGATCACTTGCCCCCCCCCCCCCCCCCCCTTAAAAAAAACTAACATGCTGGTTTCGAATCCAGTAAATATAACCCAATTAATAAACATTATTTTATAATTTAGTTTTTGTTTGGTGTTTTAGTAACATTAAAATTGAGTTATGAATACTGTCCAACACCTAAGCCTGTCAACTAAATTACGCCTGCCTTCTAGTTGTTAAGAGAATATTCAGACAAAATAATACTGCTTCCATTCAAAATGAAGAATACAAGTTTTTGCATAACATAATGGAAGCAAAATATTAATTTAGTTTCTTCTGTTTCAATCACCAGGATAGTAGGAGTATCCACTGTTCCTTTACTTCAAAAGTCGAACAAATTCTGTAAATACTTTAAAAATATCAGCATGTGTCAGTTGCTGCTTATTCCTAGAGCTACCAGTAGGGCTTTAGGTTTTCAGTCTAATTTTTTCCACTTATTGTTTTGTGCAATTTTTTGTGTGTTTTTTGCAATTTTAATATGGTTTCCCTGATGATGTCTCAGTGACTGAGACATAATATAGGATTGATTAAATGTGTTTAATTATTTATATGTGCCTTATTTATTCTATTAACCCTTATAAAGGGATTCTGAAAAGGCCTTCATCCAGCAGTGGATCAATAAGAGCTGATGATATACATGTGTGAGTTCCACCCACAAAAGGTTGTAAACCTATAATATATTAGTAATAGTACTTTAGCTGGACTAAAGACTAGATAATCCAGAATTCCTTCTCTAGGGACCAAAAATTTCTTCACGCCACTTCAGCAGAATCATGGTTTCACACTACGTGATAAATTAAAATATTCATATTTATGGTGAGATTCATGAGATTCGAACTCGCAGGTCTGTTGGAGAACAGATAGGCTAACTGCTCAGTCAACAAGGCTGGAAAATTTGCTTTCATACAAAAGTTTTAGGCAGCATATGTGAGTAGAAATGGAATGGCTCCTGGCATTTTTTAATCAGTCCTTCACAAGAGGTGACAGAACCTGTATCACATTAGTTCTTTGTATTTTTTTTAATGTGGCTTTCCTACACCCATTAAAGTTTTTTTGGAAACCTGTACTATTGTACCGTTGGTGGGTTAAGGATTATTATTTCTCCATTTTCTTTTGTTAATTTATATATATATATATATTTTTTTTTTTTATGTATTTTTTACATACTTCAGAAGCCCTGTTCTAGAGACCAAACATGCAACTTTTTCAAGCCACTTAAGGCCTCCAATAAGCAGGGTGGTGGCTTCACACTGAGCAATGAAGCTTATCTCCCACCCAAAGACAATCACAAACATCCATGTTCACAGCAAGATTAGAACCTTTGACCTATTGGTTGGAGAGTGGATACGTTAAGCACTTGACCAACCAGGTCACTTTAGGTTAACATGGTTTGATTTTGTGAATAAAGAATAGGGATATTCAATGAGAGACATTCTTGAACATGTGCATACAGAAAATGTCCAGTCTCCTTGCCATATGACCTTGATGTCCTCTGCTATTCTGACTCTGTTCCTCTCCTCAGGTCACGGCCTTGACAGAATATGTGGCAACAAGATTTTGTGCCAATCCTTGATTTGGCATACTCTTGAAAGGTATCATCACATTGCTTGAAAAAAGAGCGAGGGTAAACAGCAGCCAGAATCTTTGCTCTGGAGATGAAACAGCAATGGCTGTTTCAGACCCTCAGTATGTAGGATGGTGATGTTTCATCTGCTATTTAGCAACATCATTATTTGAAAAATATTCTGTAAATGAGTCCAAAAATCTATAAATTGTCTGCCTTTAACTTCATGATTCATTGTTCAGAGACAAAAACACACATGATAGAGCAATTACTTTACTTGCAATAATAAAAATAACATGTGTCAACCTCTATTTATAATGGTCATAATTAGGAATACTCAAGCTACATCACAGTACACATAAGTAAGCTATGTTATAACTGCTATGTTAATCATTTACACTAGCCTGACCTCTTGTGAGTGAAAGAAAGAGGGGAAAAAGTAAAATTTTTAAATTAAGGACAAAAATTAATTAAAATATGAAATTAAAATAATTTTAATCAAAAAGTAAATACAATTAAAATGCTAAAATTTAAACTTGAACCACATCAATTTCTACTCTACAGAACCTAAAGATAACAGGCTCTGTGCACTGTGATCTAGTTTTCTCATCATCTAATTCCTGACGTGTACCCTCAAGGGGTGTACAGGATATGATAGTATTGCATGAAAAACTTACATCATTACTAACTTCCTGTCTACAATTTTCCTCCAAATCAACCTGTTACTTGTCTGGTTTTCTTATGTTGGGATTATGTGTGTTTTCCATTGTTCTTTATCTAAATGCTATTTGAGTTGCAGATGAGTCTTCCAGACTCTTGGAATTGTTAATCCATCATCCTTGTTGAATCTTGCTGATGAATTAACATCTTACAAGTTTCTTTTCATCCCACATTTAGAAAGAGCGATGGATAAAACGAAGGAAGATGCAAAAGGAATATCAGTACACAGGATGAGAATTAACAATCTGAGATTTGCAGATGACATTGTTATTATTGAAGAAGATGAAAGAGAACTACAAAAAACACTGCAGCTGTTAAATGAGGAAGGTAAGAGATTTGGACTTGTTATGAACTTGGAAAAAACAAAGACAATGGTATTTGGTGAAAAGAACATGAAACAAAAGATAGAAGTGGATTGAACTGATATAGAAAATGTAGAACAATTCACATATTTGGGAAGTAAAATGACATATGACTTGTACTGTAAAAAAGAAATAAAGATTGAGATTGTAAAGGGAAGAACAAATCTGAAGGCCATGGATAACATCTGGAAAAGTAAAGCAAACAGCCTACAAATGAAATTAAGAGTAATTGTAGATAGGAAGTTAGTAATGATGTAATTTTTCATGTTGTACTATCATATCCTGTACACCCCTTGAGGGTATATATCAGGAATTGGATGATGAGAAACATGCATCTTTAGTGGTGTACTGTATGGATCTGAAACATGGGCTGTAAATGAGGAATCAAGAAAAAAGGATTTTGACATTTGAAAGAACTTGTTACAGGAAGATTCTAAGAATAGCATGGGTACAGAAAATTTCAAATGAAGAGCTCTATCAGAAGATACAACCAAAGGAGAATTTAATGCAGAAAATTATACAACAGAAGCTGCAATTATTTGGACATATCTGCAGAATGAGCTAGGATCAGAAGATAAAGACATTGATGTTTAGTATTATGGATGGTGTAAACAGAAGAGGTAGATCATACAGAGAATGGATAGACAAATAAAGGACTGGTGTGGAATAGGGTTACGGAAACTGCGACACTGTGCAGTGGACAAAGAAAGGTGGAAGAAGATAGTGAGGGAGGCATCAGACACCAACGCAGTGTGCCCATGGTTTCTGATGATGATTAGCTTAAACCAGTGGTTCTCCACTTTTTCCACTTATGTACCCCTTTTAAACCGATTTCTATAAATTGTATCCCTTGTTTTTAAAATAGCTGTTTTTAAATACTGACACTTGTTCAGTGCCTATCTTAATGTAAAATAGTGGAAATGAGGTTTTTCCACCATTACTGATTATTTTTTGTGTACCCCCCCTCTCCCCGAACGGTCCAGCACGTATCCCTGGGGGGTGTGGGTACGACCAGTTTGGAACCAATCGATGGCTTAAACTATTAAAGTATAATTCCTTCTATAGTTCATTGGTTGTACATATGAATATTTGTAAGTCAAGCTTTCATAATGCAAAAGACTAATTAAAAGAAAGGCTGGTGATTTATGAGTATGCATTAGAGAGAATGATTCTCAGTATGCTTGCATTATAATGAAAACATTATTTTAGGAGATTCCATATAGAAGATTCCAATTATGAAGTAAAAGGGGGCAATAGCAAATGTATTTATCAGACTTGAACATAACTTTAAGTTATAAAGTTATGAAGTAGTTATAAAGTCTGATAAAGACCACTACCTCACTTACCAGAGCCTTCACTGGCTTGAAAAGAGTTCCATGTTTGGTCTCTAGAGTAGGGTTTCTTGACCAAGTAAGAGTCTATAAAAACTGCAAAAATTAATTAAAAAAAGATACAAAAATCCTTGATTCCCCCCCCCCACAGTACTAATGGGCTATAGGTTTATAACCTTTCATGGGTGGGAACCACACACACTCATCCCCACCTAAATTATTTGGCTATCCCTGTTTGCAAAAATATAATAATAATGATGATAAACAAAAAGAATTTAATAATTTCTGAAGAATATGTTTTCACTTTCTTTTAGAGCTGGGCCGATGCTTTCAGGACTAATTCTGACATGCAGGGTGTAGTTCAAATTTATAATGATTTGAAACAAAAGGGTATTGAATTTCCTATGACTGACCTGGATGCCATGGCACCAATTCATACACCTCAAAGAGTAAGAACATTTTTCTAAAATTTCTGCTAATAAAAAAGTGATAAAAATAACCTACACATCTTTCTGTATAGATAATAAACTAATATAAAAATGCAATTAAAAAAAAATGTAACGTGTTCAATCTACCATCATTACGACAAATTAATTGTATTTAATTGCTCATAAGAAGTACTTTCTTGAAGCTATTAGATTATTTAAGGAATTTACAACGTATACTGCAATATGAATTAAAAGAAACTTTAATAAATACCTCATATATTTTGGCAATGTCACATTGCCATCTTCATGGGAACATACAAACAATGACACGTGCATGCAGGCACTACAAAAAGCAAGTGAAGCAGACGAGAGAAAACTAACGTTATTCCTAGAGTCCTAAAGGTGTCCCCTAGTGGGCTATATTGGGTTGTCTTGGCTGTTGGGCTGAAGTTCTCAAGATGCAAGCTTTCCAAATTTGGGGCAGTCTCATGCACCCAAACTTGTTGAGGTTTGGAAAGTTTTTTTGAGCTGGGGCTGATTCCATGAACAATCTTACATATTTAAATTTACTGCAGTGTATTAACGTGACTTTCTTCCAACGTATTCTGTGGCGGATATCCAGAGCATGGTCTGCAAGCCCAGAGTGGCTGTACTGGTGAAACTGGATGTAGTCTTTGTGTTCCGAAATCTTGACATTTGCTGTCCTGCCTGTTTGGCCAAAGTAGGACAGTTTACCACTGCAAGGGTAAACTGTCCTACTTTGTAGGTCTAGGACCTACTTCTCCACTTCTCCTAGACCTACACAAGTAGGTCTAGGAGAAGTGGTTGGTCTTTGGCAGAGCAGATAAAGGATGCCAATTTTTTATATCGTTAGTAACAAGAAGTCAGGTCATTTTTTTTTAAAATTTTGGTTAACTATTCAGAGGTGCCCTGGATATAGGGAAAGGTGATGGATTTAGGTAATCTTTGTTATGAAGGGGGGGGTTAACTGGTTTTAATAGTTTTTGGAACAGATTAATTTTGCCCTGTTATATAGTATTTTTATAATCCCATATTGTTGTGAGGGGAGGGGAATTTCTGGTGAATGAATCTGCCTGTATGGGTGGGTTTTCTCTAAACAGAGAAAACCAAAGATCCATCTGGCTGGCAAGTGATTAGAGTGTCTAGGAAAGGGAGACTGGTGTTTTTCTCTTTTTCCAAGGTGAACAGGATTCTAGGGTGTTGGTTGTTTAAAGTGTATTAAGAAGGAGTGGAGTGTATCTGAGCCATGTGGCCAAATAGCGAACACATCATCAGTGTAGCGTAGCCAAACAGTTTGGGGCTGAGTTTATGGCTTTCTCTTCAAAAGTCTCCATAAAGAAGTTGGCCAGGGGTGGGGAGAGTGGTAAACCCATGGCCATCCCCATTATCTGTTTGTAGCATTTTCCTTGCCAAACGAAATGGCCAGATTTCATTGTGAACTGAAATAGGGCTGAGATATCGGGAGGAAATTTGGATTGGATGAGCTCTAAGGTTTCCTTTATTATTATTATTCAGGCCTCCATGGAGTCAAAAGACTCATCATATGAGGTCCTTCCTAAGAAACACAAAGTCTATCATACCACTCCTTGAACTCATTGACCATTCTCGCTCTCACCACTCCATCAAGCAATGCATTCCATGGTTCAACCATCCTCCATGCAAAGAAACCACTCCTCACCCTCTTGCTCACAGTTTCCTTTCGTAACCTCCAGGGATGGCCTCTTGTCATCACTCCTTCCCATTGCTCAATCAAGCGAAAGAACTTCCCAGTGTCAACCCTGTAACCACCTCTCAACAGTTTAAAAGTCTCAATCATACAGGGTGTTCGGGATAAATTTGACATATTTATAATTAATTATATTTTTCCGTAAGTTACATGTATTAACACACACTTCTCTTCATTTAAAAGTTTGGACCCTTCTTCATTCATATACAAGATGTCAGAAAGGATGGATAGCTGGAACCCACCTGAATCATGGAAGAGAATAACTTGTATCATGATGATTCGTGCCCGCCATCAAAATAAGGATATTACGACTGCTGCCCAATGCTCCCTGAATACAGTAAAAACAATCAGGCATGAACTAGAGACTTGCAATGGTGACTACGAGGATGTAGCAAGAAGAAAGATCCCTAGCAGACGATCTGATTGCGTTCGTACAGCAGAATTCCTCGCAAATCTGCAGGAACAGGTGTTGAAGAACCCTGGCGTTGGAATTCGGGCTTTGTTCGTGGAGTTGCTAACTGTAGTCAAGCCCTGGATAACAAGGGTAGCCAATGGTAGGCCGTATGTATGGCAGCAGGATTCGGCCCCTTGCCACACCTCTGGGAAAAGTCAAAAATGGTTGTCTGAAAATTTCTACGACTTCACCAGTCCAAATGTTTGGCCTCCAAACTCCCCAGACCTTAACCCCATGGATTATTTTGTATGGGGCGCAGTTGAAAAAGACACCAATCGCACTTCCAGTAATACAAAAGCCCAGTTAATGGATAAAATTAAAACAGTTTTTGCGGCCCTTCCCAGGGAGACTGTAGCATCAGCTTGTTCGAGGTTCCGAAGCAGAATTGAAGCTGTGATCGATGCTAATGGTGGTTATTTTGAGTAAATCTTGTTGATAGTATTGTAATTAACTCTGCCTGTAATGTTTTTTTGTCAATTCATTAAATTTAATAGATACAAAGAAGATTTTCTTTTTCCTTACGAAACTGTCAAATTTATCCCGAACACCCTGTATCACCTTGCCTTCTTCTATCCACCAAACTCTGCAGTCCACATTCCCCCAGCCGATCCTCATAACTATCATTGTACAGTCTTGAGACCATCTTTGTTATTGACCTTTTTACCCTTTCCACAGTTAATTTATCCCCTTCAAATCCTGGGGACCAAATTGGAGAACAATAGTCCAAGTGTTGTCTGATCAGGGTCTTATACAACGGAATGATAACTGTTTTATCTCTGCAGGTCAGTGTCCTTCTCATTATTGCAGGAATCCTCTGTGTTACCTTCGCCACCTTTGCAATATGTCCCCTAAATTTCAGGTTTCTATCAATCATCAACCCCAGATCTCTTGTCTCCCCTACTTCCTCCAGTATAACTCCTCCCATAGAGTATGGGAGGAGTTATATGCAGTGTCCCATCGATGTTTTCCAAACCTCAAGACCTTACATTTTGCTGCATTAAACTGACACCTTCCCCCATTCATTTGCCCATCTATCTAGCTTATTCAAATCCTCTTGCAGTGTGCCGCATCTGCACTATTACTAATAATCCTTCCCAGCTTCACATCATCTGCAAACAACTGAATATCCCGTTGCAATCCACTGATAATGTCATTTATATAAAGGTTAAACAATATAGGTCCCAGTACTGAGCCCTGTGGGACCCCACTTGTAACCCTCTGCTTCCTTGAAACTAACCCACCATACACAACTCTCTGATACCTATCGGACAGCCAATCGTGAATCCAGTTGACCAATCTGACATCCAGACCCATGTGCTGCAACTTAAATATCAGCTTATCATGTGGCACCCTGTCAAATGCCTTCGCTAAGTCTAAGACAATGGCAGTATATGCCTTTCCCACATCTAATGCTCTTTGTAACTTTATCATAAAAGGCTAGCATATTGCTAAAACAAGAGCTCCCATTCACAAATCCATGTTGACTCTCACAGATAACATTACCCTTATCAGCCCAATGCTGTATACGGTCCTTCACTACTTTCGCCAACTCTTACTAACTACTGATGACACACAAACTGGTCTATAATTAGAACACTTCTAGTCTGCTACCGCCCTTATGCAATGCTACTATCTTACCTTCCTTTCATTCCATGGGCACCTTTCCAGTATCCAAACTTTCATTCAAAAGCCAGGTCAAAGGCACTGTCAGTTCACTAGCACATTCTCTCAAAACTCATGGTGAAATACCATCCAGTCCCACAGCTTTACTGACATCCAGAGTACTCAGTATTTGAAACACACTCTCCTCCTGTACCTCTAAACCTTGAACCTGCCCCTATCCCTCCAGCATTAAAACTGACTACTCCAGGATGAAATACTCCAATAAAGTGTTCATTGAATAATTTTACTATGTCCGCTTCATCAGTCACTATTCCCATTTTTATTCCACAATATCATTCTTCCACAGTCATTTCTCCTCGTACTGACCAGATATCTGAAAAATTCCCTAGGATTTTCTTTGGATCTTAGGGCTAATCTCCTCTCATATTCCAGTTTCGTCTTCCTTACCATACTAATCACTCTTCTGACCTGTGTCTTATACTCTTCATGCATCTTCTCTTCTCCTGTCTTCTTATATCTCTTCCACAGCCTCTTTTTCGCATGCAATTCCTGTTTAATATTGTTTGTCATCCACTTTACTCCAAATCGTGTCCTCTTCTTCACTCGTGGTATACAACTTACCATTGCTGCTAACAAATATTCTTTCATAATTTCCCACGCACTAATGATATCCCAGCCTTCCAATTCCTCCCTCCATGAAACTTCCCTAAGTTGATGTCTTAAACTATTATAATCACCTGCCTTATAATTCCACATATGTTCCCGTCTCTTTGATACTCTTGTATGTCTATTCATTTTCCAAGTCAAAACCATATGGTCACCCTCTCCAACTGGTGGGAGAGATGTCATCTCAGTTATTATCAACTCTTCTGATGCTATAACCAAATCTAAAACTCTTGAACTTCTTGTTCCCTCTATTACATGTTGCCTAAGACATTTGTCCCTCAAGAATTCTAGAAATTCCATTCTCTTATTGCTACATTCATCTTTCTCTCCCCAGTTTTTACTACTGTAGTTAAAATCTCCCATAGCAATCATTCTTCTTGCACTTGCCAAACTCAACTGTCTAAACATTTCCTGTCCCCACCCTCTGTACTCCTGGGTCTGTAGCAACACCCCACTAAATATCCTGTCTTGCCCACCTCTACCTCACAATATGCTTTCAAAATCATTGCCTTCCAAAGTCTCCACTCTTAGAGGACATAGGTCGTCATTTATCATAAGCAGTACTCCACCACCACGCTTTCCCTTCCTATCCTGCCGAAAAATGCTGTACCCAGCGACTTCTATTCCTGTTATTATATCCTCTTCTGTCAACCACCTCTCAGTGATCCCAATAATTTTTGGCCAGGCTGATGCTATCTGCACCACCATAGCATATAAATGCCATTGTTTCTGTACCCAGCATTATTCCCTCTAGTCTCCACTGGGCTCAGTGTTACCTGATGTCATCCCCCTTCTCCCAAGTACCCATTCCCACAAGAGGCCATCCCTGCTACCATCCTCCCTGGGACACACTGACTTTTTCAGAACAGCAATCTCTCCAGATGCCTACGTCCTTCCTCATTCAAATGTAAGTGGTCTCTTGCATACAATTCCTCTCTGTCCTCAAACGCACTCCAAGCATCCACATATTCCAGTCCTCTCTTGTCACACATTCTAGCTATTATGTCATTCAATATTACTGCTCTTCTGCTCAGTTCGTCATTATCAGTGGGACATTTTTGAATACGGAGGAGATATCAAAACTGTCCATTATGTCAGTATGTTGGAGTGAGAGGTTTTCTATACTGGCTTTGAAGTGAGCTGAGTTTTTATGTGTGACGGTGTATTGGCAGTATAGTGTGTGAGCGCTTTGGCCAAGTGTTTGGCTAATTTGGCTAAAAAAAAAGAAAAAAGACATCATCATTAAGGGAGTAGTCATCTATAAACTAGATTACGCAATGATAGCATTTAGGCAAGTTTATGGTATGCACCACTTCAGATGTGAGAACTGTAACATGAACACTCTACTGCTTACTGTTACTAACTGCTAAGGGATTAAAGTTTACACCTAAATTTTTTTTTGTCTTATTTCACAATATAATATACTAATTTTCATCTGTAATGCTTTTAGATATATGACAAGTGGTTTTTACCTCATGATGCCATAATTCATTTAAATTTGTATTTTAGTATCAATATTATTTTTCCAAATAAGAAAGATCACAACTTTGGAAAGAAAATATTCAAAAGCGATTGAAGTCTATTTTAATGTTGTTATGGAAATAAATTCAGTGTAGTTAACAGAAGCATTTGTGAAACTGCTTTAACTTAGCTATGTAGTTTACCATGTAAATGTGTAATGTATATTCATTTTTTTTTCTCATAAAATTTCACTTTTTATTTTTCTTTTATGTATTGATGAATGTGTACTTTGAAATAACTTTTAATTAAAAAAAAAAAATGGATGTTTCAGACTGTTCCTGCACAGGATGTAAAAAACCATGAACTTTCTGAAGTTATCCAGCAGGTGTGTACCAAATTTTTTGCTTTATTTTATTAAAATATATTATCTTGAAAGGAGAACAAAACTGGTCATATGTTAAACTACCTGTTATTGAAACATGAATTTAGCTGACATATATAAATAACAAATTGATAGAAGTTTTTTCACTTGGCTATGCTACCAATTATATATTTGATTTAATCCTTTATCCAAGTGTAAGCAAATGAAGTTTGCACCTGAAGTGTTTTCAGGACTGGGGCAACGCGTGGTAAAGGTGGAATAAGAGAAGTTTAATAATAAGGTGTTGACACCTTTTGGCAACTGGTATATGGTGATATGACTTCTGCATTTCTTCCACCTTAGTATCACCACCTCTGGGTCTGGCTTCCACTGATGAGACCTCAATAAAGGTCGAAACCAGTCTGGGTAGTGGCCCTTCTCTTAATGCATAGCATTATATATGTCTGCAAGGAGATGTGCTCTGCATTATGGGAGATACTAAGGCAAGTGATCAGAATTTACTCCACCTTTACCACGAGTTGCCCCAGTCCTGAAAATACTTCAGGTGCAAACTTTGTTTGCTTACACTTGGATAAAGGATTAAACTAAATATATAATTGATATATAACAAAATTTCTTTAACTTCTTTGATCTCTATGCTATATATATGTATAGTCAAAATATTATGACCACTTGCATTGTTGCACAATCAGCCATTCCACCCTGCTAGGTGGCATTCATATCTCAGTGAAATCCAATATACATCATGCTGAAAATTTGTGACATGCTATTCATCTGAAGTTGCTGATCACCATAGGCAAGGGAAGTGATCTGATGGACTTTGAAAATGGCATGATTGTAGGGCATTAGATAAAGGTTGCAAGATTGGAAGGATACTGAGCAGAACAGTAGTCACTGGGCCAGTGGTGAGTGCCCATACCTCATTGATGCTCATGATTGGCACAGGCTGTCCTGCCTTGTGCAAGTCCATAGATAAAAAATTGTGTAACAGCTAACCATGGAATTTAACCAGAGACAAATGACTGTGTTCCCAAATTGTCTAACATACCGACCTCCTCTTTATGAGCCATCAAAGTGTAATTGCCCAGGCAAGGTTGACCACATCTACACCTTGCATCTGCACAATGTGATTGGATCATTGATAGGAAGAAAGTATTTCAGATGAATCTCATTTCCAGCTATGCTGTGTGGATAGTAGATGGAGGGCTAAGCAAAAACCTGGGGAGAGGAATTACCCTCAATGTCATAGTCCAGCAGAAACCTGATCAGCTGTGGATGGGCAGCTTGCTACAAATGCACATTCATTGTAGCTGATCAGGTACACATCTGGGAAAACACTCATTCTTTATGGTGGCATGTATGTTCCAGAAGAATGGTATGCCATGCCATGTTTCAGTATTGTTCAAAAGTGGTTTCTCAACCACATCATTAACTTCCAAGTGTTACCATGGCCACCAGATTTGAATCCTCTACCTCTAATGCTTGCAGCTCTACAGGGAGCAATCCTAACTGCATGGTACAGCGTAACTTCTGCAATGTTCAAAGGTCTCATAGAATCCATGCCTCATGCTTATCAGCAAATAGGACTCATCATATGGGATCGCTACATATATTAGAAATACCATCGAGAATGCATTCTTACTTTCAACTTCTACAGGCAACAACATCCATGAGATTTCCATCAAAGGTGGTAATGTAACAATTATTGATATTTATAAACCCACCGACTATTTCATGGCCTGCATAGGTATTCTATCCATATACTTACCCAGCTGTGTATATAGGTGATTTCAGTAACCACCATGAACAATGGAAATACCAGACTAACGACCAGCATGGAGAAACCCTAGTTACTTGGGTTGAGTCACACGAAATGCACCTTATTTTTTAACACTATGGACTGCAGCATATTTAGATCAGTAGTCTGGAGGCAGAATTACAACCCTCACTTGTTTTATCACCTCTGAAAGAGTTAAACAGGCCCTGACAGAATTCCCACATAGCCAGCACTGCCCAGTTATTATAGAGATTGGCTCTCAAATCCCATTAGTTTCTTCAATCCTCCAGCCACGGTGGAACTTTCAGCAGGCCAATTGGCTTGTTTTCTCATAAAAACGTGATAAATGCCTGAGATGGATAGCCCTTCTAGTGGTAATTATGATAGATTTGAGGGTGCAGTAATAACTGAACTAAAAAGACCATCCCCAGGGGGTACCGTAAAGAGTATATCCCTGGATGGGATGAGACAAATAACAACATGCACCAGGAATTCTTAGGAAATGGAGACCAAGAAATCATAGATGAATTAATACATAGCCTTGATGTTGCACAGAGGAAAAACTGGATGGAAACAGTTGAAAACCTGATTTCAGGTACTAAGTTGGGAAGCATGTTACAGATGTTTTAATACATCTATAACTCCAGATGCAGTGGCTTTACATATAGTAAATCTGTCAAAAGCACCAAAAGACAGAGATCATACTATCCAGGTCAAGCATGAAGGACCAGTGGAGGACATCTCTCATCTGCTTTGAAGGATGTAAAGGTAGGAAAAGTCCTGGGCTTTGATGGCATCCATCCAGAATTCTTAGTGCACTGCAAAAAGTATGCTAAACAATGGCTGGCATGATTTTTTAGTGACATCCTACAGACCAGAAACATCCTTAGATTGTTCAAATGAACTAAAATAATCGCCATTCTAAAGCCTGGGAAATAAAACAGCCTTCCACAAAATTACTGACCCATTGCTTTGCTAAGTGAAAGCTATAAATTACTAGTGTCTCCTACATAATAGGATTAGCCCAACACTAATGGAGCTGCTCAGATCAAGTTCTCTCTCTCTCTCACTTCATACATAGAGGCAGGCTTCCAGCGGCAACAAAAAACAACATCTGTGGTGTTCATTGACCTCACCGCTGTGTATGACAGAGTCTAGAGGAAAGGACTAATCTGTAAACTTCATGAAATTCCCTGCTAGATCATTACTCGCCTTATAGAAAACACGCTTACCAACAGAACACTCCAAGTTATTATGGGAGATTATACCAGCAGGCAAAGGAAGCTAAACAATAGCCTGCTACAAGGCTTGGTGCTTGCTTTGCTATTATTTTCCTTTTATGTGGCTGATATGTCCAATGAGAATTATACAAATGGTGTTCAAGAGATTTCAAGTGATGACGACATCTAGAACATCTACGAAATGTTAGTTTTGAAGACAGTGATGACAATTAAAATATGCACTTTATTTTGCCTAAAACATTTATGCATTGTGTGCAGTGAAGTTTACGTACAATTTGTAATTTTTATAAGTTTATGCTATGTATTTGTTTCATAGTTTATATCTTTTCTTAATGTACATGAATTACCTGAATTAAATAAAAAGTATATTTTTGTTGGATATGCCATTGTTGTTTATATAAGTTTAAAAAAAAAACAATTTCAGAACATAACCCTACTTTTTCTATGTGATCTGAGTCTCGCATAACGCAATTTATATAACTCTGCATTTCTATGGAACCTAACATCCGTGTTATATGAGGGTTACCTGTAATATAATACAAAAAACTGTAGTACCTCTTGGGGGTGCTACAACTATCACATTGAAGTGTTAAATCCTTGGCCTTGTCTACTCTGTCACAGAATACTGCATACCAGTTTGGATGAAGGAAATTCTCATGTGGAACTTTAATCTCACGTACGATTAAATCAATTCCTATTTATTGGCTCTCAATTCTTAGCCATATTGCACTACCAAACCTATGCAGATCAAATGCATTTCTTCAAGAATATAAGAAGGTCCTGTCCAATCAACAGCTTCCTATTCACTCTGACCTTGAAGACCTCAATATCAACAGACTTCGTTCTAGAAAACTTCCACTAAGAACTACAGAGGTGTTTCTGGCAAACGGCTTCTGCATGAACAATGCCTGATCAGCAAGGCAGTTTGAAGAATTACCAACAAAGTGTCACACTATGCCATGTATCACGGAGAAACCTCCTGGTTTTAATTACCACGTAGATGTGTCGACACTTTTCATAAATGGGACAATGCAGTTGTGGAGCTGAGAAGCAATCACTGTGACGTTTTATACAAGACTGCCCTTTAAGAGCCTACAAAGGAAATTTTAGTGACTTCCTGTTTGCAATGACAAAGAATCAATTGATTTTATTTGTAATCTAGTGTTAACTTATAATTTTTTATTGTTTGTCATAAATTTTATGCTTTGTGATGTGTAATATGTCACACACTAAATAAATAAGAATGGTGATCATAATATTTTGACTGAATTATGTATAATTCAGTTAGATCTGGTTATGATTTAGTTATGAAATACTTTAGTTATCACTTAAATTGATAACCAAAATATTCCTTTTGCCAAGTGGTCAGCTAGTGCAATATGTGAATGATAAAATTCATGGTTGTAATAACTATTGTTTCATTTACTTAATCCATTATGGAGTGATTAGCATTTTACACATGTTAATTAAATTATTGTAGAAAACTTCTGGATTAATTTTTTTATGTTGCTCCCATCCACAAAAGTTTATTTGCAAACCTATAGTATATCTTTTACTGTGGGTGGGTTAATGATTTTTTTTTCTATTTTTTTAATCAATTTATATATATAGTTTTCTGTTTTTCAGTTTATTTTTTGTGCAGGCCTGCTGAAATAGTAATGTTTACCAGAAGATATAAATTAAAAATATGTTCTGGTAAACATTACTATTTCAGCAGGCCTGCACAAAAACAGATTCAAAATGACACATTGATTGTTAAGTTTAAGTCGTACTGTATTCTTTTGAAAAATCCTATCTCTCTGTTGTCATTTATACAATATAATAAATTAGAAATATTTAAAATGTTTTCTACACAATAGTTTAGGAAATAATAACAGTGAAAAAAAAAAAAAAAACTGCAATAAGTTGCAATATTGAAAAAGAGGTAATAGGAAGAAGAAGAACTAGAGTTATTATTGATGAGTAAAAATGGATGAGGTGTATGCAGTGATAAATCAGTATGAGAATTAGCAATTAAAAATATGTAATGGGAGAAGACTGCCTAATTTAATTTGGAGAAATTGATTCAGATATGGGCTAGAATTTCAAGAGATTCTTGAAATTATTGCAGTTCATTAAGAAACACAGTAGCACTGTAAAGTATTTTGACAAACAGAATTTTATACATAGCTCTATTTATTGTCATATCTTTAGAATTTTTTCTACACATCACTGAAAATGAAAGAAATATTTTCTTTTATTCTAAATATTTTCTTTCTTCTAAAAAGGAAAGCAAAACAAATTCTTTAACTAATATCTTCTAGAATGTCCATTTTACAGGGTGCTCAAGGGCCAAAGCTGCATAACTGAGAGGAGACCTCCATGTAGACTTTAAAGGAATGCGGAGAACTGACCAGGGCTTCTGACCTAATGTCCAATCCTCACCTTCTCGTGGTGCACCCTGTTGGGTATCTACTTGGATACTGAACGAACGAGGATGGGCTGGCAATTTGGGATTTAGCCAACCAAATTGTATTCTTATTAGTTAAACCAAAATAAAAAATGATGGTACAACATGACAAAATTTCATGCCGGCTGGGGCGTTGCTCAGTTAAACAAGGCCTCTGTTGTTTTTGCCAGGGAACCAGGGCGAACAGCAAAAAGTCAGCTACTGGAACAAATCTGAAAACACACCCCAACTCAACATCACCAGAGTTAAAGATAGGTACTATCAACATAAGAAGCCTGAATGGCAAAGAGATGGAGCAAGCTGAGGAATTAGATAAGTACCAGTTTGACATTATAGGGGTGACTGAAACAAAAAAGACAAAAACTGGTGAGATCTTTCTGAGCAATAAATACAAAATGTTATATTCAGGAAATGACAATCAAGGAAAAGAAGGAGTAGCCATAGTATTCAACACAAAATACGAGGCTAATCTTCTTGAATGGCAGTCAGTCTCAAGTAGAGTAATGTGAGCAAATATGAGAATGGGGAACTGGACAATGAGACTTATTTGTGCCTATGGTCCCACAGAAGGTTCTACTAAGGTAGAAGTGGAGGAATTTTTTGAGGCTTTAGAAAACGCAACTGACATAATGAAAAAGGAAAAGTTGGTCCTTGTTGGGGATCTAAAAGCAGAGTAGGAAATGATTTTGAGACATAGAAAAATATTTTGGGAAAATTTGGAGAACAGAGCAAAGCTAATAATAATGGCAAATATCTGTTGGATTTCTACTCAGGACATGGACTGGTTATTACTAACACCATGTTCCAACATAAAAATGTGCACAAATTCACATGGAGAGAAGAGGCAAGGAATAAGAAAAGTCTCATTGACTATGCTATTGTTGATGGTGATGTTTTCTCCCTGATGCAGAACACCAGAGTGTACAGAGGATTTGAAATTGGAAGTGATCACTATTTAGTCTTCAGCAGGATAAAATTGAATTTCATATTGAAAAGAATAACATGTAAGAAAGTTTTAAAGCGAATAAAAGGTGAGCAACTCTCAGATGTGAACTGTAAACTAAAATACACAAAAATTATTGAAGAAAAAATGAAAGAGTTTGAGAACAGGAATCAAACCTTGGAGATTCAGTGGCAATCCTTGAAGAAAGCCCTGATTGATTCAGCTAGAGAGGCATATGGTGAAGTTGTCTGCAAGGATAGAAAAATTAGAACTCCATGGTGGACACAGGAAGTTAAAGAGGAAGTGAAGGAAAAGAAGAAAGCATATCAAAAGTTCCTGGCAAATAAGTTAGCTTGTGCTCTTAGAGAATACAGAGACAAATGCAAGAATGCTAAACAGTGTGTAAAACTAGCTAAACAAAAGTCATGAGTGGACTTTGGCAAGAATATAGAAAATAAATATCTAGAAGGTGGCAAAATATTCTGGAAGTTGTTGAAGAAGCTTTGGAATAGAGGAAAGAGTGCTGTAAAAAGAGTTAGAGATGAAAAAGGTGACATGAAAACGGGAGAAAAAGATATCCTTGAAGTATGGTAATTACTTTGAAAAACTGCTAAATGAAACAAGCAGTGATGACAGCACAGTGGTCAAAAATACTGACTAGGCATGCAGTCAGGAATACATATCCATTCTTGAAGTAGAAAAAGGCATCAAAGGTGTGAAATGTGGAAAGGCAGCAGGAGTAGATGATATTCGACCAGAAATGCTGAAGTATGGTGGTATAAAAGTCTTACAGTGGCTGCACTGTATAGTTCAGAAAGCCTGGACAGATGGACGAATTCCCGATGATTGGAGTAGAGCTCTCATAGTACCCATATATAAAAAGGGAAATAAAACTGAATGTGAGAATTACAGAGGTATTTCCCTACTGAGTGTTCCTGGTGTAAGATATATGCAAGTATACTTGAGAAACGGTTGAGAAGAATTGTGGAAGAAAAGCTTGGTGAAGAACGAGCTGGATTCAGGCCAAATAGAGGCTGTCAGGATCATATCTTCACTTTACAACAAATTGTCGAGAAAACATGGGAATATAACAAAGATCTGTATTTAAGTTTTGTCGATTTGGAAATTACATATGACAAGGTGCCAAGAGAGAAGCTATTCAATACGCTACAGTTATATGGTGTCAATGGGGCATTATATCAAGCAATACTCAGTCTTTATTTGAGTTGTAAGTCAGCAGTTAGAATTGAAGGAAGTACAGGAAGATGGTTTAATGTTAAATCTGGTATGAGACAAGGATGTATATTATCCCCTCTGTTATTCATTATCTATATGGATCACATTATGAAGGAAAGTGGTATTAATGTCAGCTCTTTGCTTTATGCACATGATGTTATACTTCTAAATAAATCCGCTACAAGTCTGCAAGATTTTCTGACTAAATTGAATAACTGTTGTAATAGATATGGTATGAAGGTCAGCAATAACAAGACAAAGACAATGAAAATAGACAGAATCGTTGAAAATGTCAACTGTGTTGTGATGGAGAACCTGTGGAACACGTAAAACATTTCAGCTACTTAGGCACGGTTTTTAGTGAAGATGGTAAATTAAATATAGAAATAGTCAACAGAATCAGTAAAGCTGCTATGGTGGGAAGTCAATTGAATAAATTCATATGGAATAAGAGAGAAATTAGTCAGAACACTAAATTTGCTGTATACAAGACAGTGTTCAAACCAGTTTTAACTTATGGATCTGAGAGCTGGGTCAGAAGTAAAACACTTGACCAAATACTAGAGACCGCAGACATGAGAGTCCTGAGAAAGATTAGAGGCGTGAACAGATGGCATCAACGGCAATATCATATTAAAAACGAGGATATTAGGAAAAAACTTGGCATTGTCAGCATCCAGGAATGCGTTAGCAAAGCTAATCTCAGGTGGTATGGTCACTTAAACAGAATGGGTGAAGAAAGATTAGCAAAACAAGCTCTGCCAGGTTGGCAGGAAAACGACCCAGAGGAAGACCAAGATATAGGTCGATTGGTACAGTACAAAGTGCCTTAGATGATAGAAATATAAGATCTGATAATGTTGGAGTCTTGACAAGTAACAGACTGATTTGGAGGAAAATTTTAGATAGGAAGTCAGTAATGATGTAATTTTTTTCATGTAGTACTATCATATCCTGTACACCCCCTTGACGGTACATGGCAGGAATTTGATGATGATGATGTCCGTTTAATATAACCACTTGCACTGATAACAGCTGCACAGCATTCAGGCATCGAGTCAATCGACAATGAGGTTGAGTGGAATTTTTTTTTCATTATTCACTCATATTATCAAAGAATTGGTCCTTATTTGAGAATTCATGTTGTCTCACATATCTGTCTAGCTCTTCCCACCAAGTGCTCTACAGGATTCAGGTTGGGACTTTAGGCCACTCTAAAAGTCTTATTTAAAGTAATCCTTGTAATCTTAATAAAGTAATCCTTGATTACTTTCAGTAAAGGATAAAAGAAATAAATTATTAATAAAAAATTATTAATAATTTTTTGCAAAATTATTAATAATTTTGCAAAAAATCCGGTCTTTTGACATATTTCTTTTTACATATTGCATTTCTTATCTAAGATTTCATGATAACCAAAATGATCCATGGTAGCTTTGATGCAGCGTAGTGAGAATGAACCTACTCCTTTATGAGGAAAACATCCCATACCATGATATTTTCTCCTCCTCCTCCATACTTTACCTAGGTACCTGACATCTGGGATTGTTCTTTTAATTTTTAAGCCGTCTAGCATGCTTAATTCCATCAGATGACATAAAATTAAATTTTCTTTTGTTGTTAAATGAGATGTTAGACCAATCTGTGGCTGCCCAGTTACAATGAATCTTAGTGAAACTTAATCAAGCCTTTTTATTCTTTACAGAAATAGTGGCTTCTTACTATGTATTACCTTGTTCTTTCAGACTTCGTTTTATGGTCGAAATGTATATTTAGTCCATACTTCTCACTTAATTTTTTATTAATAGCTGTACAGGCTTCTGAAGATCTTGCTCAGATATCCTTTTAATGTTTTCTTCTCTAGTCATTGTTTTTCATGAATGTCCTTGTCTGATTTCATCGTTTACATCTCCTCTGGCCTTATAGAGTCAATTACCAGCCTGGTTGACCGAGTGGTTAGCGTATCCTCTCTCCAGTCAAAAGGCTGCGGGTTCGAATCCTGCCATGGGAATAGATGTTTGTGATTGTCTATGAAAATGCTAGTGGTGGTGGTCGGCGGTAGATGCCGTTGGTGTAGATGATAAAGGTAGTTGTGATTGGTGGAGATGGAGAGTTGTAGAGAAGGTACCCTCCTTCGATGAGGCTTTGGACTCCCTGGAGGTGTTATATAATAATAATAATTACAAACATTTAAAAGTTGTCGCAATATGTCAATTGTGTACAGTATTTGCTTACCTGCATCCTCCTTGTAAAGTGCAAATTACAGCTTCTTTGAAGTTTGCAGGCATGGCTTATCCATAATTAATATTCTTAAACTTATAGTAACTAATATTATTTAAATTAAGGGGATATTAAATCCCACATTGTTTTAAAACCGAATAAGAAACTCAAAGATTGGAATCAGAGAGTTTCATGCCGACTATAGTTTCTTATTCGCTTTTAAAACAACGTGGGATTTAATATCACCTTAATTTAAATAATGTTTATATCGCCGAAATGAAGCCTATTGGCTCTTTATATATTTAAGTAACTAATATTATATTTATTAAAAAAACAATATTTTCCTAGATAAAATGTGTTAATAATAACTTGTCAAAATATTTATGAATCCAACAAATAACAAAAACTCAGAAAAAATATGTTAAACATAACAAATTTTGGTACTAAAACTAATCTTAGGTGGGAGATGAATTTCACTGCCCGGTGTGAGACTAACCGCCCTGCTTATTAGATGCCTGAAGTGGCTTGAAAAAGTTCCATGTTTAGTCTCTAGAGTAGGGTTTCTGGACTATTTAAAAATAAATTTTAAAAATTTAAAGAATAAAAAAAATAATAAAAATAAAAATTTTCCCAGAAACTATACTTAATAAAAATAGATTTTAAAAAAATCCTTAGCCCACCCATGGTACAATATGTACTATAGGTTAGTACATATATGTACCATGGTACAAATAACAAAAACTCAGAAAAAATATGTTAAACATAACAAATTTTGGTACTAAAACTAGTCTTAGGTGGGAGATGAATTTCACTGCCCGGTGTGAGACTAACCGCCCTGCTTATTAGATGCCTGAAGTGGCTTGAAAAAGTTCCATGTTTGGTCTCTAGAGCAGGGTTTCTGGACTATTTAAAAATAAATTTTAAAAATTTAAAGAATAAAAAAAATAATAAAAATAAAAATTTTCCCAGAAACTATACTTAATAAAAATAGATTTAAAAAAAATCCTTAGCCCACCCATGGTACAATATGTACTATAGGTTAGCAAAAATAACCTTTTGTGTGTATGTGGGGTGGGGTGGGGGGGAGCAACATAGAAAAAAAAACTGTGTTCACTGTTCACACTATATTATATGCTTCTAATCATACTAACATCATGACTGACGAGTTCACTATTTACAACTAGGCTGAAGGATTTGAACTTAATGTTAGTTTCGATACAAAATTAATAACAGAAAAAACTCACACAGCTGAGTTTTTCTCCTGTGACACACAGGCGAAAATTATACTATTAAATAATCTTTGTACGTGAGTTTTTTTCGTTATTAATTTTGTATCGATATGCCTACTCACGGTATACCTCTTTTAAAACTTAAATGTTAGTTTGTCAAAATTTCTACTGCATATATGTGTGTGTGTGTGTGTGTGTGTGTGTGTGTGTGTGTGTGTATATATATATATATGTAAAATAGCTAAACAACAGTCATAAGCAGACTTCAGTAGGAAAATAGAAAACAAATATAGGAAGACGGCAAAACGTTCTAGAGGTTATTGAAAAAGCTAGAAAATGGTCAAAAGAGTACTGTAAGAGTACTCAGATGATAGAGAGGATATAAAAAACTGAAGATAATCTGGAATAATTACTTTGAAAGATTGTTAAATGATACTAACAGAAGTGATTACAAAATAGTGGTAGAAAATATTCAAGAAGAATATAATCATGAGTATACATCAATACTGGTAGAAAAAGTTATCAAAGATTTGAATTATAGACAGGCAGATGGAATAAATAGATGACTAGAAATTGTTATAAAATACTTAGAGTTGTGTGACTTTTTTTCTTGACTACTTGTATTAGAAACTATAACTCATTTTTAGGAATGTTAGTCAAGTGAGTAATATTTATTATCCAACAAGAAGAATTAACTACAATATCCAGAGAGCTATCCTTAAATGGTTATCCTAAAAGACTCATCAACAAGATTCTCTTTTCGGATATACCACAAAGACAACGTGATGACACCCAATACATCAGCACTGTAACTATTCTATTTGTTAGCACCGTTTCCAAAAAATTGGCTATCCTTCTAAAACCACACAATATTAGAGCAACAATTTCCTGTGGTGTTAGTTACATTGGTCAGACCTCTAGAAGCTTCGAAACGAGACAGAAGGAGCCTATGTGCTCCTTCTGTTAATGTTAGAAACAACAGACAAGATATTTCAGGCCTTTCTTCCCACTTCGCCACTACCAATCATCTTATTGAGTGGGATAAGAGTCATATGCCCTATATAGAAGAGAACTACCATTCCATAACCTTCAAGGAAGCTGCTATAGTCGCCTGTTCAACAGGAAACCTAAATATGAATCAAGGTCTAATCTTACCGGATATTTGGAAAACTTTAATTAGATCACTAAACACTAAAGAAATGAACTTTCACACCAATTACATTGTCTCTCAACAAATATATCATGTACCCGCGACACGCGTATTGTTTCACGCACAGTACTAATTTTGTATGAATTAGAACTTTCAGTTAAAACCTAGTCTGTTACTTTCATATCACTTACTTAATTGTATCCCTGAAGATGCCGATAGCAAAAAATTGGTGAAACCAGTTGGATAATAAATATTACTCACTTGACTAACATTCCTAAAAATGAGTTATAGTTTCTAATACTTAGAGTTGCTTGCTACACTGCATAGCTCAGAAGGTCCAGTTCTGAATGATTGAAGTAAAGCTCTCATAATATACATCTGTCTGCTACAGTTCTGAATGGGCACTTAAGTGCCCATAATCATTTAAGTTATCCTTAGATTTCATAACAATGATTCCAGGATAAGGTTTTTAGCTCTATGCTTTTAAGTGTACTTTGTATGTGAATTTTATGTGTTCTTCTGGCTAGTTTGTGTGTATGATAAAAAAAAAAAATCCTGCTACCTCCACATGAGACCAGTTAACTCACTTTCACTTGAAAAGCCCTGATGACAGTTCTTTGTGTCCTAGATAGGATTTGAACCCAGGTCTTTCTAACTGAAGGGCATCATCGAAACCGACTGAGCTATGAAGGCTTAGTACACATCCATGAAAAAAATAATGAAAAGGAAATTAAAAACTAAATCAATTGCAGAGTAATTTTTCTACTGTTATCCAGAGTAAGATTTATGCAAACATGCTTAAGAAGTAGGCTAAAAACATAGGAAGAGAAATAAGGATCCCTAAATTCCTTTTCCTGAATATACTAGGTTCAGGTCAGAGGTCATCAGGAACAGATTTTTGCTTTAAGATAATCAATAAATCATGGGAATATAATAAGGACCTGTATTTTAGTCTTGTGGATCTGGGAATATGGTTTTGAGAGAAAAGCTGTTCAAAAACCTACAGTTGTATGGGGTTTACTTGGACATTATGTAGAACAACATATATCCTGTACGTTTTATATCACTTCCACACATGAGAACCTGCAAGAGCTATAGCAAATAAATGCAGTGTATGGCCTGAACTTATAACTAAGTTATTAGTCATCTGTTAGACTTGAAAGACATGCTGAACATTGATGTAAAAGTGTGTAAACTATCTCTACCATTAATGATCTATGTAGATCACATTATGAAGAAAAGTGATATCAAAATCAGAAATATTTAGCTCAGCTCTTTACTTTATGTAGATGATTTTATACTTCAAAATAAATATGGTATAATCTTTGGTATTCTTTAACTGAATTTAATGACTGCTGTAACAAAAAGGACAAAAACTATGAAAATAGACAGGAACATGGGTGACATCAACTGTATTTTCAAAGGATAACCTGTAGACCAAGTAAAATACTTCAAATTTATGTACAATTTTAAGTGAAGAGGACAAATTAAATTTCGAAATAGGTAATAAACAAAGTGTATATGGTGGGAAACCAAGCGAATAAAACTGTGAAGAGAGAGAGAGAGAGCGCTTACAAGCAGTAAAAGAGAGTATTCAAATGAATTAACTTATGTTGCTGAGAGTTTTTATGTTTAGAAATAAAATTTGATGAAATACTAAAGACCCCAGACCAGAATTCCGAGAAAAATGAAAATGAAGATATTAGAATGGAACTTGACATTATTAGCATTCAAGAATGTATATGTTTCATTAGGTATATATTAGAAATTTGTTACTGTTTGATGATATATGTACATATACTTTATTTATTCTATAGAATAAATTATCAGTCACAAGAGGATGGAAACCTTTTTATACATTAGTACAGTATGTGGACAGTTGTTCAAGAAGTGAAAAAGAACCATGCAATGTTTTCCTTGAACAGCTGATAGTTGCTGTTCCCCCTAGGAACACATGGGGAGGAAGTCTATTCCAAAAAAATTGTCAAAATTGTGGATGGGAAGTAGGTTTTGTAGGTTTGAAACCTACAAAATATTTTAATCAGCAAATATTAGTATTTTTGCAGTTTTCATTTAATGAAGACTGCAGAGGAATGTTGGAAGTCAGTACATCATAACATTGTGTATGAAAGCATCCTACAAAAAGGTAAAAGGCAAAACAGAATGAAAGAGATTGGAGTGTGGAATTCTTATATGCCTCATATTCTTCCAAAACTTCTTTGGAAGAATTTGAGGTGTATAAGAATAGAAGCCACATAAGTGTGGCTTGGAGACTGAGGAGCATTGGTTGCATTGTTTTTGTTCTAAGGTTAGAGGTATGAATCAACTAAAGAGAAATCAGATTTTGTATAGAGATCTGGGCATTATTAAGGGTAAGGATAGTAAAGTGAGATCTTTCTGGTGAGAAAGAAGATTAGTTTTGGTTATGGAAAATTTTGAAGCATTGATCATTTGAGTATTACAGTGTTTATCAAAATTGTTTTGATAAACTTGAAAAAGATGGGATTTGAAACTTCATACTACAGTTGGTAACAATGATCTACCTTTGATTTGAAAGACCCAGGTTAAAATTTTGTCTAGAATGCAGACAACTTTTATAAGAGCTTTTCAACTGAAAGGAGCTAGTTGTCCATCTTTTATGGAGGAGGTAGGGTCCTTCCCTATAAACTCAGGTATACCTGTAAAATAGACAAACCAGCTGGAGAATATATAATTCGCTTACATAGAAGGTGTCAATCCTATGCAGATAGGATAATACCCTGTAAGAGACTAGGTTTATATAAAGCTATGTTAGTTGTTTCTGGCAGGTCATTGATCCTAACAAGTTCGGGGGGAAAGTGAATAGTGGTTCATGACATGAAAAAGAATTAAGTGTAGTGACATTGGTAAAATTATGGATAGGACTGCAGGTTAGTGAAAGGTCCAGAACTCTTGTTAGGCCAGCATTAAGCAACAAATCAGAAATGGGAGAGGACCATCAACCATAATATATGGTAATCGCAGAGGACACTGACAACCCAGTTGCAAAATACAAATTAACAGGCTTATATAACAATCTGCCATAAGCAGGTAGCTTGATAAATAGGCTGTGTTAACACGTTGACCGCCGTATGAATCAAATACGATTCACACTACATTTGTTCAATGCGTTGCGTGAATCATATTTGATTCGCATAAAGATTTTTCTTTCAGGCCGTGTAGTTCACCCGTGATTCGTATCTAAATGAAATGCTTATGGGTAATGGAAATGTGGGGCCTGGTAAACAGGTTTATATGGTTAGCACAGTAGAATTTCAACTACACGACCTATTATAGGGGTTTTATTTTTACCTGATTTAGGCCAATTTCTAATGTTGAATAAAACAATAACAATGGTGCTAAATATTTATTTATAATATATGTCATTAGAAATGTTACAAATCATAAATTTTTCTTCTAAACAATTGAAAAACTAATAAACAAAAAAATGTCAAATAATAGACAAATTGATATGAAAAAAATAATTAGGTGAAATTATTATAACAATTACAAACTACAGTTATGCACAATAGTAAAACAACGAACACAGTAAAATTTTTTGCACTGAACACATTTCCACCGTGTTTGTGTCGCCTTAGATGTTGCATATTTTCTATTATGTTCTTCGGTTAACTTTTTGTAGCAAGATGTACATCTTCTCCTATTACTGGTACCAACCTCTTCTAAAATATGTTTTTCCTTGTCTGAAGTCGAAGCGACATTATTTTCCTTTGGTGTAATTCCTAATAACTCTTTTGCGATTTTTTCTCTAAATTCTGTGATGCTAATGTTTTTATCAGTAACTCGCTTATATACTATAAAAGCGTTCACCACAGCAGAACCTAAAAGAATTTCAACTGCGAGTTTTCGATACCATTTCACACTTCTTCGAAGACAAGAAGCATAGGCTTTTATCTGATCAGATAGATCAATAAAACTTTTGCTTTTGTTATAGTCCATAATAGCTTCCGGCTTTTGCACTTCATTACCATTTCTTGCTGTAAGGGATTTCATTTTGTTTGTGTGTTTCTGGGTAACATCCTGTGGAATTCCCTTTCGATTTTTTCTCAAAGTGCCTACAAGGTGTGTTTGTCTATTCAAAAGTTTGTGCGCTAATTCAATACTGGTATAATAATTATCTACAAATATTGTGCGTCCATGGTCAAGAAGATTCTCACAAAGTCCCATAACAATTGAAGTTGGAACACTATTAGTAGCATTGGTCTTTTCTGCGCCGCAGTATATCTTGAAATCATATGTATATCCATCTTCAATACACAATTTGAATAGTTTTATGCCAAATTTGTGTCGTTTATTCTTGATGTACTGTCGAAAGGCAATACGACCTCGGAAAGGAACTAAAGTTTCATCAACACAAATATTACTCGAAGGCGTCATTATTTTCTGGAAATTTTTTCTTATATGATTTATGAGAGGTGTAATTTTATAAAGTCTTTCAGAAGTATTTCCACCCTCGTTGTCTGTGAAGTGCCAGTTACTGAGAAGAAGATCGAACCGATTCCTTGACATAACTTGTTTGATTTCTGTAGAATAGAGGATGTTATTCGACCAATAACACTCTAATTTTGGCATCTGCACTAAACCGAACCAAATTTGCAGACCCAAAAATATCTTCATTTCATTGGGATTTGTGTTTTTCCACTTTCTTATCCTTGCTTTTGGTAAACTTCTCTTACTGAGTTTTTGAAGAGCGTATCTGTTAGTTTCTTGCACCATTAGGTCCAGCAGTCCTTCATCAACAAACATAAAAAAGAAGTCTACAGGCTGTTTATCATGCATTTCTTCAATAACATTTTGTTTTATTCCAAAATTATTATCCACAAACTGAAAATGTTTTAGTTTATCACCTGTAATTTCATTCCATTGTAGGTCGGTTGAATTCACATTTCCAAGTATTTCATCTGAGGAATTTCTTATAACATCATCAATTGTTTGGTCTACAGAATGAGCAGCAGTAAACTGAGATGTACTAGGAGCGAAAACTTCGGTATTACCAGTTGTAGATACTTTTATTCTCTTCCTAGCAATGAGAGAATCAGAATCTGAAGACACAGAACTAAGATCACTTCCGTAGTAACTTTCCGTAGAATATTCATATGGTTCGTCATCAGATAGAACTTCATTTATCAAGGCTTCTAAATGACGTTGCTCTTTTTCGTAGTCTCCCATATTAGGGCAATTTATAACAATATTTATCACTATAACAAATTTATTCCACCGGACAAAACACTCAACACATATAACTGTTCGTAAGCGTCATATATATCCAAGTTTGACCTTGTGTGAAGTGCGAATCACGTGTGCACCGCTCGGCCCAGCAGTAAAAAAATTCTTCTCAGGCCGCGCGGTGCACACGTGATTCGCACTTAAAAAATCTATTTAGCTGCATGAAATAAATAAAAAATCATAAAATATGATTATTTTATGTTACTTTAAGCAAATTGTAAAACAAAAAGAAGTTGGCCTGGGGATGAAAAAATTTTTTAACATTACGGCAGTCAACGTGTTAAATATGATGAAAAGTCAATGATTTCAGTGAGTTTCTCCAGATTGTTCTGTGGCTTGATATCTTCTGTTCAGAGGTGGTAACTAGAGATATATTAATTGTACAGGTATTAATAATGAATCATCATCATCACATATTCTCTGTAACTTATGCTAGAATATGCAATGATGATAGTATTATTCATATCTCCATCTTTACAAAAAGGTAGGTTGATCATTTTTGTTGTCAGGCATTGTCCTTTTATTAATATCACAACTGCAGTTGTTTTCGTAACTGTTTTATTTTTGAAAAATAACAGATACGGCATTTTATATACTTAATAAGTGATTTCATGTCCAAATAAGTATAACATTTTCATTCTTAGGATGATGTAGAATCAAGTGGTTCACCAGGTACAACTGGCCCATTGAATCTTGGTCCTGATCAGTTAGGTAAATTACGTAGTGAACTAGATGTAGTCCAAAGTAATATGAGGGTATTTGGAGAGATGCTTACAGAGTTAAGTCCTGGACAAGAACACCCTAGTGATCTGCAGTTATTGCAAGTTAGTAAAGAAAAACTTATTTTTATAGATATAAAATAATTACAATAATTACTAAACAAAATTTTTAATTTAAGGTTATAAAATTCAATATTTTATTAATAAACCATTTAGGGCTATAAAAGCTTTGTACTGGTTGTTATGAAAACCAATTAGACAAATGTATGGGGGCGGGGGTGCTTAAGGGTCAAAGCTGTATAACTGAGAGGAGACCTCCACATAGCCTTTAAAGGAATGCAGAGAACCGACCAGGGCTTCTGACCTAATGTCCAATCCTCACCTTCTCGTGGTGCACCCTGGATACTACCTGGATACTGAGCGAACGAGGATGGGCTGGTAGTTTGGGAATTAGCCGACCAAATTGTATTCTTATTGGCTTAAACCAAAATACAAAATGATGATATAACATGAAAAATTTTCATGCCTGCTGGAGCGTCACCCGGTTAAACAAGGCCTCCGTTGTTTTCGCCAGGTAACCAGGGCGAACAGCAAAAAGTCAGCTACTGGAACAAATCTGAAAACACACCCCAACTCAACATCACCATAGTTAAAGATTGGTACTATCAACATAAGAAGCCTGAATGGCAAAGAAATGGAACTAGCTGAGGAATTAGATAAGTACCAGATAGACATAATAGGTGTAACTGAAACAAAAAAGACAAAAACTGGTGAGAACTTTCTGAGCAATAAATACAAAATGTTATATTCAGGCAATGACAATCAAGGGAGTAGCCATAGTATTCAACACAAAATACGAGGCTAATCTTCTTGAATGGCAGTCAGTCTCAAGTAGAGTAATGTGAGCAAATATGAGAATGGGGAACTGGACAATGAGACTTATTTGTGCCTATGGTCCCACAGAAGGTTCTACTAAGGTAGAAGTGGAAGAATTTTTTGAGGCTTTAGAAAAAGAAACTGACACAATGAAAAAGGAAAAGTTGGTCCTTGTTGGGGATCTAAAAGCAGAGTAGGAAATGATTTTGAGACATACAAAAATATTTTGGAAAAATTTGGAGAACAGAGCAAAGCTAATAATAATGGCAAATATCTGTTGGATTTCTACTCAGGACATGGACTGGTTATTACTAACACCTTGTTCCAACATAAAAATGTGCACAAATTCACATGGAGAGAAGAGTATAATAAGAAAAGTCTCATTGACTATGTTATTGTTAATGGTGATGTTTTCTCCCTGGTGCAGCACACCAGGTGTACAGAGGATTTGAAATTGGAAGTGATCACTATTTAGACTTGAGCAGGATAAAATTGAATTTCATATTGAAAAGAATAACATGTAAGAAAGTTTTAAAGTGAATAAAAGTTGAGCAGCTCTCAGATGTGAACTGTAGACTAAAATACACAAAGATTTTTGAAGAAAAAAATGATTGGAGATTCAGTGGCAATCCTTGAAGAAAACCCTAATTGATTCTGCTAGAGAGGCATCTGCTGAAGTTGTCTGTAAGGATAGAAAAATTAGAACTCCATGGTGGACACAGGAAGTTAAAGAAGCAGTAAAGGAGAAGAAGAAAGCATATCAAAAGTTCTTGCCAAATAAGTCAGCTTGTGCTCTTAGAGAATACAGAGACAAATGTAAGAAAGCTAAACACTGTGTAAAACTATCTAAACAAAAGCCATGGGAGGACTTTGGCAAAAGCATAGAAAATAAATATCAAGAAGGTGACAAAATATTCTGGAAGTTGTTGAAGAAGCTTAGGAATTGAGGAAAGAGTGCTGCAAAAGGAGTTAGAGATAGTAAAGGTGACATGAAAACGGGAGAAAAAGATATCCTTGAAGTATGGAGTAATTACTTCGAAAAATTGCTAAATGAAACAAGTAGTGATAGCACAGTGGTAAAAAAACACTCAAGAGGCATACAGTCAGGAATACATATCCATACTTGAAGTAGTAAAAGCCACCAAAGGCTTGAAATGTGGAAAGGCAGCAGGAGTAGATGATATTCGACCAGAAATGCTGAAGTATGGTGGTATAAAAGTCTTACAGTGGCTGCACTGCATAGTTCAGAAAGCCTGGACAGAGGGACGAATTCCCGATGATTGGAGTAGAGCTCTCATAGTACCCATATGTAAAAAGGGAAATAAAACTGAATGTGAGAATTACAGAGGTATTTCCCTATTGAATGTTCCTGGTAAGATTTATGCAAGTATACTTGAGAAACGGTTGAGAAGAATTGTGGAAGAAAAGCTTGGTGAAGAACAAGCTGGATTTCAAGTCAAATAGAGGCTGTCAGGATCAGATCTTCACTTTACGACAAATAGTGGAGAAATCATGGGAATATAACAAAGATCTGTATTTAAGTTTTGTCGATTTGAAAAAGGCATATGACAAGGTGTCAAGAGAGAAGCTATTCAATACTCTACAGTTATATGGTGTCAATGTGGCATTATATCAAGCAATACTTAGTCTTTGAGTTGTAAGTCAGCAGTTAGAATGGAAGGAAGTACAGGAAGATGGTTTAATGAAATCTGGTGTGAGACAAGAATGTACATTATCCCCTCTGTTATTCATTATCTATATGGATCACATTATGAAGGATAGTGGTATTAAACATGATATCAAAATTGGAGAGGTTAATGTCAGCTTTATGCGGATGATGTTATACTTCTCAATAAATCCGCTACAAGTTTGCAAGATTCTCTGACTAAATTGAATAACTGTTGTAATAGATATGGTATGAAGGTCAGCAATGACAAAGACAATGAAAATAGGCAGAATCGTTGAAAATGTCAACTGTGTTGTGAATGGAGAACCTGTGGAACAAGTAAAACATTTCAGCTACTTAGGCACAATTTTTAGTGAAGATGGTAAATTAAATATAGAAATAGACAACAGAATCAACAAAGCTGGTATGGTAGGAAGTCAATTGAATAAATTCATATGGAATAAGAGAGAAATTAGTCAGAACATTAAACTAGCTGTATACAAGACAGTGTTCAAACCAATTTTAATTTATGGATCTGAGAGCTGGGTCAGAAGTAAAACACTTGACCAAAGACTAGAGACCACAGATATGATATTCCTGAGAAAGATTAGAGGCGTGGACAGATGACATGAATAGCAATATCATATTAAAAACAAGGATATTAGAAAAGAACTTGACATTGTTAGCATCCAGGAATGTGTTGTGTGAATCTCAGGTGGTATGATCACTTAAACAGAATGGGTGAGGAAAGATTAGCATAACTAGAGTTCTCTTCCAGGTTGGTAGGAAAACGACCCAGAAGAAGACCAAGATATAGGTGGATTGATACAGTACAAAGTGCCTTAGACGATAGAAATATAAGATCTGATAATGTTGGAGTCTTGACAAGTAATAGACTGATTTGGAGGTACACCCCTTGAGGGTACATATCAGGAATTTGATGATGATGATGACACAAGCTATTGTGAACACAACTATAATGAAATGACGTGTTAAAGCAAATTGCAGAAAAGTCCCAGCCTAAGTCTAACAGAACCACTGCTTTTTTAAGCTCACTGCTGCAAACAGTGGAAGCTCAAAATTCCTGATAGAGAACTTATTCAATTTTTGCAAATGACTTCACAATTTTTTACCTAGAAATATTTATTCGCTGAACACATATAACACATATTCGCTGAACACATATATCCTGAAAAAATACATATATTTTTTCAGGACTGAGGTAAGGTAGTGCAACACCAGGCAACTCAGAGCAAAGGTGGACCAAGCTCTCATCACTCCTTATCTCAGTATCTTCCATAATGCAAAGCACATCTCCTTGCAGACAAGTATACTGCTATGCATTAAGGGAAGGGCCACTACCTAGACCGGTTTCAACTTTTATTGAGGTGTCGTCAGTGGGAGGCAGATCCAAACATGGAGATACTAAGGCAGAAGCAATAGGAGAGGTCATATTTACCTATAGGAGTTGCCAACAGGTGTATCACCTTATTATTGAGTTACTCTGGATTTAGAGAAAGAGATGTTGGAAGTTTATATTTACTTGGTTAGACTATAATAAATTTAGTTTAATCCTTTATCCAAGTATAAGCAAACAGAGTTTGCACATGATAATAACTTGAGGATTGAGTACCTCAGTCCTGAAGATATTTTCAGGCGCAAACATATATATTTTATTTTATCTAACCAGTGCTAACAACAGCGATATGTAATATCTGCATTGATATATGAAAAAAAGTCATTGTATCCTAGAGGTTGGGATAGCCCTGTATAATATTTAACTGTTTTTTTTTTTTTTTGCTGAAAACCATCTGTTTAAATCATAGCTGTTGGGAGTAATGGTGAGGGAAGTATTGCATGCAGTTTATTAGTATTTTATATTAAAAACTAGAAAATAAACGAAAAGATAATTTATTTTTTCTTTATTTCTTTATTTAATTATTTATTGTTATATTTGGTATTGTATTACTTCAATAAATTAAAAAAAAATCAAAATTTATCTTTGCTATTGACTTGCATAAACAGAAACTAAATCAAATGCTAGTTGTGAATCAACTGTTATGACAGGTATAAAAGCAATAAAATTTTGTTGGCCATAGGAAAATAAGTAAAATAAATAAATTAATTAAAAACCTTTAGGGATGGGGAGGATAAATCAAGGTTTTGACTAACACAATTTTACACTGCTGGTTAAGAAAGGAAAATTAATAAATAACCAGTATTGTATAACCAAGACATGATTTTATACTGAAGATCGATAAATTTGTGGAGAAAATCAGAGCTGATATCAGTAAACAAAATAAATGGTGGGAATTTGTACACTACTGACAACAGAACACAACAAAGGATTGGTAGGAACCATACATGAAGCACGCGCGCCCGCACACACACACACCAAGCAGCAAAATGGAAAAGTATGCAAACTCAAAATCAGTGTAAAAACATAAGAAAGAAGAGAACTAGAATATTATGGAATTATTAAAATGAAAATCCTGAATAATGTTTAAATTTTCAAATGTCGTAATATCACTTACTTGGAACCTTCATAATGTATTAAATATTTATTACCTGTACCATTAAAATAAAAAAATAATTTTAATTGGCCAACTTCAGTTACAAAGATGGAAGAGACACGAGTGATGACCAGCCAGCCTACCTGCATTAGTCAGCCTAAGGGAAAGGGAAAACTGATTGGCTTAGCTGGCATGAACAACTCAGGTTCCTGATTGGACCAAGACCTAATGATGGACAACTTGCATAAGTTGATATTGTTATCTTAAAACTCTAAATCATATATGGTATTTCTTTAATTTTTTAAAAGTTATGAAGTTTGCTTTGATAACAGCTTCTTTTGCATTTGAAAAGTTAATTCTCTATCAATAAGGTAAAAAAAAATTCTAAAAATCATAAAAATAAAAATTAATTTAGTCTTGAGCAGGATAAATTTGAATTTCATATTGAAAAGAAAGTTCTGCAGGAGTGGAAAGAATCTATGGCAATCCCATTACACAAGGGTGGTGCAAAGACTGATGTATCCAACTATTGACCAATCAGCATATCAGGAGTGATGGTGAAGATTTTAAAAAAATTGGTTAGGGGCTTGCATTCAGAAATGGGTTGACAGTGGAAGACTACTTTGCAATGTGAACAGTATGGGTTTACTAAGGGAAGGTCATGTGTTAGCAACTTGCTCACATTCTATAATAATGTTACCATTGAACTAGACAAGGGGAATGGATACACCACTATACTTTTGGATTTTGCTAAGGCTTTTGACAGAATACAGCATGGTAGGCTGTTGGATAAATTGGAGAATATGGATTTGGATTATAAAATATTAGCGTAGGTAAGAGGTACTTCGTAATAAATTGTTGGGAAAAGCCAAAACATTCTTAAACACATCTCCTTTACTAAGAGAAACTATTATATAGTATAATTGTTATTTTTTTATTCTTCTTTATTTTTGTTCCCTCTATAGTATATTAATTATTTAGTCTATCAGCTGTGCCTTTGTTAATAATTATACTATATACTTATGGGGTGATTTATTACATAAATCTCTTTTACTAACAATTATTTTTATTTTGACTCCGAGTGTCCCTATATGTTATTATATTTGCACAAAGAGTTCACTCCAATTGGTGCAATGACTTTAACTCACTCTTTCAGAATCCAACTAATCATTGACTCAATACCAAGTACAAAATAAACACATTTAATAAAACTAAAACAATATATATACATTTCTAGTAATAATACATAACTATAACTACAGATTATATGGATCCAAGGCCTTATTTAAAAATATAAGCTTACTCTTAAGACTAAACACTTTTTCTTTCACAATCACAAAAAAATGTTCATAGTCTTTTTCTCTTTCTGTTAAGGCTCTTTTCCAGAAGTTACAAGGCTCTGTACTTCATTATCAGGATCCTTTTCATCAATCAATATAACACACAAAGTCTTCTTGACTATATCCTGTTTTCCTTTTAGTAGTAATACTCATCAGATCAGGCACCTTTAATACCTAAAAATCTTCTTAATCAATATATTTTCTAAACTTTCACTTTCAGGCATTCTTAATACTTATAAAACTTCCTTATCAATATTTTCTCTAAGAAAAACATTCACTTTAGAATGTAAGCAACAAGTTCTCCTTTCATTCACAATACTAAATTGACAGTCTTAACTTATTCCACAATAAACACTTACAGTTTCAAGATTTCCTTTTATTCATTACTTATTTCTCCTTGAAACCTAATATTTCCACTATTCCCTTTTCGGAATACACTATAAAATATCTTCCAACTGCCACACACAAAAAAAAATATCAAGTTCCTTCTAACTTGAATATTTACCGGCCAATTTATAAAAACTTGCAGTTTCAAGATTTCTTTTTTATTCTTTACTTATTCCTGCTTGAAACCTATTATTTTCACTATTCCCTTTTCGGAATACATTATGAAATTTCCTTCTGACTGCCGCACAATAAAATCAAGTTCCTCCCAACTTGAATATATCTCGGCCAGTGTTCTAAAAAACTTCCGAACGCTCTCTTGTTTACAACTGTAACTTGGATACACAACGCTTTCCTTGTCAGCTGTCAATCACACATCAAGTTCTCTCCTGGAGCATGCGCACTTCACAAAAGTCAGAAACTACGCACTGCAATTAAATGGCTGACTCGCTGTATCCATCAGCGCTAAAAGAAAGTCTTTCACAAACACAAAATTCAACATTTTAAAATACAACAAATTTTCTTATAAGTAACACAAATAATCAGTTTATTAAGTACTTCAATATTTTTACTTCTTTACATGTTACTTCTAATATAACATTTTCATAACGAGCACATCACAAGTGCAGACACTGCGTGTATGAAAACAAAAACTAACAAGCATAATTAATACGTAAAAATATTCAGAATTTTTAATATGATTATTTTTACATCAGTTTCATTTTTCTGTGAAAAAAAATTTTTTTTTTAAAAAAATTTTTTTAAATATTTAACTTACATCCAAACAAACTTTTAATATTTATTTCTAGATCTTAAAATATAACGTGATTCTTGTATATCATTATGTATATCTTCTGAATCACTAGTTTCAGAATCATCTGACACTAAAGATAATTCTGAACTTTCTTCTTCCAAATTAGTATACTTAGAAATTTCATTTTTATACCTTTCAAACACTTCATTTAAACTACTTGAATTATGTCCTAAATCTATAGAATCATCACTATCAGAATCAGTTTCTACAGGTTTTTGAGATTCTACAAGTTTTTGGGATTCCTTATCCTTACTAACTAAATTTGAGGTATCTTTAACTTCCCTTTTCTTATTTAATCCTATATTTATCAACCTATGAAATTCCGCTATACTTTCATCAATGTTAGAATCAATTTGATTATCATTATTCCTACATTGTACATCATCTGAAATATGTGTCTTAGGATTTCTAAATTTTCTTGTATTTTGGTTCATTTTACCAAAGTTTAATTTTTTCTTTCGCTGCATATTTGAGTTATGAATATTAGATCTATTCCCTTTTCTATCATTTAACCTTGAATAAGATTCACAATTAGTATTAGGAAAACTACATTCATCCTTCAATATTTTATTCATATTATCACCTAAAGTAACTAAATTTTTATTTCCCAAAAAGTACCTTTTTAATCTATCAGAATGTACATTTAAAATTTTACTAGGATTATTGACATCTTGAATCCTAAAATTTACAGGAGAAAAATTGTCTGAAATTCTAAATGGACCTAAGGCTTTTTTTTTTAATTTTCCAACTCTTTTAATACTAGATTTATCATCTAACAATACCAAATCACCAGGTACAAAAGATTTATATTTTCTAAAGCGATTTATATATTGTCTAGTTTTCTGAGCGCTTAATTTACTTATTTCACTTACTAGTCTATGAGTAGTGGAAAACTTATCTACTACTAATTCTAAATATTCATTTATATCACTGTATCCTGTATTAGGAATAACTGAAACAAGTTCATTAGGAAAAATTGGATCAAAACCATATAAAGCAAAAGATGGTTTTTCCTTGATAGCAGAATGAAAAGCAGACCTACATGCAAATACTGTTTGAGAGATATGTGTATCCCAATCATTCATTTTGGTGTTTGCCAACTTTGAAAGTATTTGCTTTATGTTTCTATTTAGTCTTTCACACATACCATTACATTGCGGATGATAAGGTGTTGTAAAAATCTTCTTAACATTAAGCAATTTACATAACTGTAATAATAGTTCAGATGTGAAATTTGCTCCTTGATCTGAAATTAAGGTCTGAGGAGTTCCATATCTACAAACTATCATATTCAAAAACTTTCTTGCAATAGTTTTTGCAGATTGGTCTTTCATTGATACTGCTTCAGGAAATCTAGTTAGCATGTCTATGATTACTAGAATATTCCTATTTCCTTTTTTAGTAATTGGTAGAGGACCTACTACATCAATAGCAACAGCTTGAAATGGTCTAGTTGGAATTGGAAATGGTTGTAAAGGAGCTTTTCCTCTAAAAGGGGATCTTATTTGGCACTTATGGCATGATTTGACATACGTGAGTATATCACTCTTCATACCTTTCCAGATGTAACAATCCTTTATTCTTTCCAAAGTTCTAGAAAACCCTTGGTGTCCTGCTAAGTCAGAATCATGGAAAGTATACATAATCCAAGGAATCATTTCAGTTGGTGCCAATATTTTCACCTTCAATTTTCCATCTTCCATTTTTCTAGACAAGAGTAACCCATCTTTATCTAAATACAAATTTTCCAGATTCAAAAATGTATCTAGTTGAGTTTCCTCTTTCAATACTGCTTCATAAATAGTTTTTAGTATGAGATCATCCTTCTGAGCTTGGATAATCTTATCCTTTTCCCAAATTTGTAAACTAGGATCTTTATTCTTTAGAGTTTCAATATTAAATACTTGATCATTATCACTAGTATCTAGAAAAACTTCAGGAGACTGCTCTAATTTTCCACTGTCACCTGATTTCCTATCCAAACAGCATTCTATTCCACACAATGATACTGTATTATCAACAAAATTACACACAAACCCATGACGTTTCAGAAAATCAATTCCAAATATTATTTGTACATTTGGATTTGAAGATTCTGGAAGAACAATTAATGGATGAGAAACTTTCAATGGAAAACAAGGAATTGAAATAAAGACATTGATTTGCTTATAAGCTGAAATTTCAGATTCAAATATTCCTTTTAATTTAATTGGATTGCTTAAAACTGAAATATCATTTGGAATTAGAGATTTAATTTTGTTAAATAAGCTATAAGAAACGAGTGAAATATGTGCACCTGTGTCAAGTAAGATTTCACAAGGCACATCTTCAATAAATCCTTGTAAAACTGTCAAAGGATTACTTTCATTAGCATAAGGAGCTAATGCTACATCAAACTTTCTTTTATGGTTAGAGCTGTCTTTGGCTTTACCCATGTTTAGTGAATAGTTTGATATTGGAATGCCAGTATGATATTGGAATAATAACTAATTCCAGATTTACTTTTATTCTCTGATTTCTTATTTTGAAAACAAGATCTATCTCTAACATAACAATCTTTAGCAAAATGACCCTGTTTATTGCATCTAAAACATTTTGGAATGTATCTTCTATGAGATGCTTTATTCCTATTAATGTCATCAGATTTACAAGAAAAAGATTGATTATCTGTAAGATTTTTTGACATTGATAAATCCGACATCATCTTAAACAGAAATTCTTGTCCTTGTATTATGGGTCTCTGTTGTCTTTCTATTTCTTCACTCAGAAATGTTTTCAGTTCCTCATATTTTTCCAAATCATGTAATTTTACCCTGGAATCAGATTCTGGAATATCCTTAGTAAAATTCACAGAAGTTTCCTTAGACTTTTTTCTTTTATTTGCAACTTTACTTTTTTGAAGCTTTTCTTCTCTCATTTTATCAGTACCCACAATGCTAGGAGAATGAGTTTGATTATACTGAAAAGAATTTACTTGCTTATTGCTTGAGGAATGAAAAATATCTCTAAATCTTTCTTCCTTTTCTTTAGCAAGCTCAAAACATTGTTCAAGATTTCTAACTTTTTTCTTATACGCTGTTTCTTTTAAATTATCCTTGAGGTCAAGCCTAAATTGATTAAAGAGCAACCATTCTAAAGAGGATTTCTCTTCAGATGAAATATTGAATCCATGAGCAATGGTCCACAATCTATGATAATATTCAGACACAGATTCCTTATTACCTTGGATACACTGTTGAATCTTCCAAATGTTAGGCCCTAATTCTCTTACATATGAAAATTCTGATATTAGCAAACTTTTAAAGGTTGCATAATTGTCAGTATCTCTTAGTAAAGGAGATGTGTTTAAGAATGTTTTGGCTTTTCCCAACAATTTATTACGAAGTATAATTAACAAGTGAAAATCTGACCAATTTCCTAAATCTTTAATTTTTTCTGCATACCTAAAAAATGTTTCTATGCTTTCACTACTATCACCTGAGAAAGAAGGTATTACCAAGGTTGGATTTATTAACCTAAAAAATTCTTCATCATTAACTGAAGGAACTTGACTACTAATATTACTATTTTCTGTAGCCTTTTTTTTTTTTGAGTCAAGATTTTCCTTTTGGATTCTAAAATAGTTTAGTTATAACCAATTATCCTGTCGTCGACTGCGCCATTGTTATTTTTTTATTCTTCTTTATTTTTGTTCCCTCTATAGTATATTAATTATTTAGTCTATCAGCTGTGCCTTTGTTAATAATTATACTATATACTTATGGGATGATTTATTATATAAATCTCTTTTACTAACAATTATTTTTATTTTGACTCTGAGTGTCCTTATCCTTATATGTTATTATATTTGCACAAAGAGTTCACTCCAATTGGTGCAATGACTTTAACTCACTCTATCAGAATCCAACTAATCATTGACTCAATACCAAGTACAAAATAAACACATTTAATAAAACTAAAACAATATATATACATTTCTAGTAATAATACATAACTATAACTACAGATTATATGGATCCAAGGCCTTATTTAAAAATATAAACTTACTCTTAAGACTAAACACTTTTTCTTTCACAATCACAAAAAAATGTTCATAGTCTTTTTCTCTTTCTGTTAAGGCTCTTTTCCAGAAGTTACAAGGCTCTGTACTTCATTATCAGGATCCTTTTCATCAATCAATATAACACACAAAGTCTTCTTGACTATATCCTGTTTTCCTTTTAGTAGTAATACTCATCAGATCAGGCACCTTTAATACCTAAAAATCTTCTTAATCAATATATTTTCTAAACTTTCACTTTCAGGCATTCTTAATACTTATAAAACTTCCTTATCAATATTTTCTCTAAGAAAAACATTCACTTTAGAATGTAAGCAACAAGTTCTCCTTTCATTCACAATACTAAATTGACAGTCTTAACTTATTCCACAATAAACACTTACAGTTTCAAGATTTCCTTTTATTCATTACTTATTTCTCCTTGAAACCTAATATTTCCACTATTCCCTTTTCGGAATACACTATAAAATATCTTCCGACTGCCACACACAAAAAAAATATCAAGTTCCTTCTAACTTGAATATTTACCGGCCAATTTATAAAAACTTACAGTTTCAAGATTTCCTTTTTATTCTTTACTTATTCCTGCTTGAAACCTATTATTTTCACTATTCCCTTTTCGGAATACATTATGAAATTTCCTTCTGACTGCCGCACAATAAAATCAAGTTCCTCCCAACTTGAATATATCTCGGCCAGTGTTCTAAAAAACTTCCGAACGCTCTCTTGTTTACAACTGTAACTTGGATACGCAACGCTTTCCTTGTCAGCTGTCAATCACACATCAAGTTCTCTCCTGGAGCATGCGCACTTCACAAAAGTCAGAAACTACGCACTGCAATTAAATGGCTGACTCGCTGTATCCATCAGCGCTAAAAGAAAGTCTTTCACAAACACAAAATTCACCATTTTAAAATACAACAAATTTTCTTATAAGTAACACAAATAATCAGTTTATTATGTACTTCAATATTTTTACTTCTTTACATGTTACTTCTAATATAACATTTTCATAACGAGCACATCACAAGTGCAGACACTGCGTGTATGAAAACAAAAACTAACAAGCATAATTAATACGTAAAAATATTCAGAATTTTTAATATGATTATTTTTACAGTAGGCTGTTGGATAAATTGGAGAATATGGATTTGGATTATAAAATATTAGCGTAGGTAAGAGGATGGCCGACTGACATATCAAAAAGTGATATACGGGGAATGCGAGTCTGCAAGATTTAAGCTAACCAGTGGTGTACCACAAGGATATATATACATATCAGTGGTGTCGTGTGCTCATTTCAGTTGGGTGTGCTGTCATGTGGGATATGCAACCCGCTCTACAAATTTCACTTCAATTTGACTGTATGCATGGGTATGCATCCACAGAAAATTTTCCAGGGTGTGTGGAAAAGCTTGGAGACAAATAATTACATCAATAAATTTTTATAATTATTGAGTTAAATAAATAATTACATCGATAAATGTCTTTTAACGTTTTTTTTATGTAATTATTTGTCGATGTAAACTATAAATACATTATTTTCATTTTGCATCAATTTTAATGATCTTTAATTCTTGAGGAATAAGAAAGGTATTCAGAATATAAGTCCTATAAGTTGCTGGGTAGAGCAAATAGCACGATCCTATAAATTCTCAACATGAATAAGTGAATTTATGCTGGCATAATTAATAAAAAAACTTATGAAAAGAGAGAGAGTATTGCAGGAATAAATATGGTTTGATGGAGCAGCAAATCATCTCGTAAAATTTGTTGCCCATGTTATGTGAACTTCTCTGGTTTGTGTATATTTTGCTCCGTTTTCCAAGAATTTTATTTTGTTTACTGAGACTCAGTATACATAACATCCGATCATTATTGGCATTATCCACACTTTTGGGAATCCTGAATTCTTTTATTTTATTTTTTTTTAAATTTTTATTTTTTAAAGTATCAGCAGTTCTTCTGTCGTATTAATCTCACATATGCTGTATTTTATTGTAGATCAACAATGTCTTATAATACACAGAATATTCATTTTTATTCAGGAATAGATATTTTTTACTGTCTGTTGTTTCTGAAGACTAGAATAAAAATGTCTCTATGTACCGTTAAAAAACTTTGTGACCTCAACAGATGCCATACTGCACAAGCAAAAGAAAAAACAATTAGCATTTTTCTCTTAACATCTACTTTCAAATTTTCAGTTCCAGAAAACATGCATAACAACTGTTTGTAATATACATCGGATACGAAAAGTGCTCAACTCATGACAAGTGACAATGTTCAATTGGATTGGTTGACACAATAACCAATCACAGACGCTAGGTGCTGAGTGAGTTCAAAATTTTAGTACACCTAGCCACGCCTTCTCAGCAGTTTAGAAATATTAGAAAGCTAAGAATTTGACCTGCTGTGCCCTCTTTTCATCTTTTTGAAGGGCGCAAAGGTGTATGCATTTCGAAAGCACACCCAGGCTATTAACGTGAATGTGACGCAGTTTTATGCAGCGAAAAGTGCCCTCTTCATGAAGCACTAATGCTTTATTACCCTTTTGAAGAGAACAATGAAGCATTAGTATATTGTGTTCAATTTTAATTCTGCAAACAATTGGGGGATTCTTTAATGGGAATAAATGCAAAAATATAATATGGGTGATACTGATATTTCGTGAATGAGCACTGCACACCAAGCACACCCGGAATATTTGCCCCTGATATATATATATATATATATATATATATATATATATATATATATATATATATATACACATACACACATCCTTTGTCCACTGTTATTCAATCTGTACATTAATAACATTGGAAAGATTTGACAGGCGGCATACAGCTATTCGCTGATGATGCAAAGATTGGTTGGTAGGGTAATCAGGAATGCTGCTGATATGCAGTACTTGCAAAATGATTTGAATAGGCTGGAATTGTGGGCAAGGGAAAATGGATGTCAGTTCAATGTCATTAAATGTAAAGTCATTCACTTCAGCGTGATTAGATATCCAATGTTGTATTATATTGGTGGGATTATGCTTGAAGAAACTGATGAGGCTAGGGATCTTGGAGTGTTAGTAGTAGATAGGAAGTTGAACTTCAGGGGCCATGTAGCAAAGATTGCAAATACAATTCAAAAGATAATTGCAATGCTGAAATGAATATTCACATGTATAAGGATGTCATTTTGTATCTTTACAAGGCCTTGATAAGACTTCATTTGGACTATTGTGTGCAGGTCTGGTTTCCATTGTGATTTTGATACATTGGAGAAAGTGCAAAGGAGAGTTAAAAATTATATCAGGATTGTGAACACTGATTATGAAGACTGATTGAGAATTTATAGACTGCAGACACTAGCAAACAGGGGAGAGAGAGAGAGATGGGTGATATTGAAACTTACAAACTTTTGAAAGGGTCATATAGGATTTCAATTGACTGAATTTTTCATTTTATGGAGAGTGGGTGAAGGGCATGAGGGCATTCTTGGAAGCTGAGAATGAATTCTGCTAAAAAAGGGGAATGAGGGCTAGATTTTTCTCTCATAGAGCAGTGCATGATTGGAATGGATTGCCATTGGATGTTGTGCGTGTAAGCAGTGTGAGTGAATTAAAAAACAAGTATGATAGCTGGGGGTGTATAGTATGTGGCCTTCCTCACTGAGTAGTCCCTGAGAGGTTTTTCTTAATAATAATAATAATTTTGTTCTTCTAAGGCACTTCTGACTGAATCATTCCACCTAGACCTATGCCTTGGTCTTCATCTGGATCTTTTTATCCCCTGCCATCTTGGCATCAAAAACTTGTTTTGCTAATCTTTCCTTTCCCATTCTATTTAAGTCACCATACCACATTAGATTAGCCTTGTTCACACATTCTTGAATGCACACAATGTCAAGTTCCTTCCTAATGTCTTTATTTTTAATATGATTCAGCCACTGATGCCATCTGTACAGGCCCTTAATTTTTCTAAGAATCTTATCTATGGTCTCTAATCTTGAATTAAGCACTTTATTTCTAATCCAACTCTCCAATCCACTTATTTCATTGAAAATAATTTTAAGGAATCGAAGCATTTCAAAATAACTGATTCACATTTCAGAAATAGGAAATATGAACCTAAAATCCAATACTTGAAAGAATAGTAGGATAAAAATAAATAAAAAACACATAGAATTAAATAATATAAAATGCTCAAGTTAAAATCTAAAATTCCAGCATAAAGTATAAATATATTAAAACTAGATTCATACTTAACTAAAATAATCATTCTGCAGGCAGCTGATCCGTTTCTTCTATGGTAGAGCGGTGCGTGATTGGAATGGATTGCCATTGGATGTTGTAAAACAGTAAATCAGTTTCAGTGACTTGCTTATTTGAATAGGTTAATGAAGAAGTCATACACTTCTCAGGAACTTAAAGAAAATTATGAGCATTTATATAATGAAAGTTTCCTAGAAATAAAATTACTCAGCAATTATACCAAAAGCAATTCTTGTAGCATGAATGAAAAGAGAGAGAGAGAGAAAAAAAAAGGATGAGGAGTAGTAAACTGCCCACTTACAAAAAAAACATCTTTAGATGTTGCTTGGGAAAGTTGCTGCCAATATTCTGCCCTTGTTGCAGTTTTGCATTCCAAGTCTTCAACCATTAATAATTAAGAAAAAAGAGAATTGATGAAATATGAAGTTTATTATACAATAGTGAAATACATTGGCTTGCTTCACTTTGAATAACCAGTAATTGAACAACACAATAAGAATCAGCCTAGAAAAGACATTGAAGAAACATATTTTAATAACATAAAAGTTTAAAGACAAATGCTGAAAAGTTAAATATAATAGCTGTAATATTTCAGTACAAAATAAACAACTTGAAACAAAAACAAACTTTTCTCTTCAAGAAACTGTACATTATGCTTTTGGCTTTGAGGTAAGAGAGGCCTTGCATATGATTTTTACTGTGGGAACTGATTGATCCCAAATATTGTAACAAAGATAGCACTTTTTTAGATATGCAAAAAATGATTCCTTAGAGTCTAAGGATATTTCTGAATATTATTATTATGTGACACCTCCAGGGAGTCCAAAGACTCATCGAGGGAGAGTGTGCCAACAGCATCGAACGATTTTCCCCTTCCAACTACTAATCATGCTCAAACTTGCTTAACTTTTTGTTGAGCCATTAGTATCAGAGGCTCTACCAATCGACCAACCTCTGCTACAAAGTAGCAATAAATAAATATCAATAAACATTCTTATGCTGGTTGTTTTATAATGCATCTAGTTATTTCTGATTTTTGTAATCTCAGAACATAGGCTCTCCATCTCACTCAGTCTCTTTAAGCATTTGAAATTTCATATTGATAAGTTCCTTTATATTGTTCACCAATGGCTAAGCAAAAAATTTCTTTTTACCTCTTTACTCAGGTGACTCTTGTACAGCTTTCAGAGATTACCTCTATTTCTTACATCACCCATTATCTTATGCAATAATTCTCTTCCATCTATTTGGTAGGTAGGCTTCTCTCACCAGCTTATACATCTCAATTATATCACCCCTCCTCTTCCTATCTGCCAGGCTCTGAAGACCACATTCCCTCAATATGTCCTCATACTCAGTATTCTAGAATCCTAAGACAGTTAGTCACCTCTGCACTCTCTCTCTCTCAAATGTTTCCCTTTCACCAGTATAGCCAGATAACTAAATCTGTGCACAGAAATCCAAATGAGGCCTAAGTAGCACCTTATAAAGTGGAATTATCACTTCCTTATCCTTACATGTCAGTGTTCTTTGCATTATAATAGTGATTCTTGGGTAACCCTTAAGACTTTCACGATCTATTCCCTTAACTTCAGTTTCTTATCTACCAAGGTGACCAGATCCCTTGCTTCTTCCACCGCCTTAAGCAAAGTTCCTTCAGTGTGGTAAACTTCATTCCATATTCTCTGGCCAAAGTGTAACTTTACACTTAGCAACATTGAAATGACATTGTTGGATTCTGAATGAAGAGAATTGGAAATTAATAATACTTCATTCAGAGTCCAACATAATCTGCCATTCCCTAAGCCAAATTTGCTCATCAGATTAATAATCTCTTATTAATAGTATGCTGTTCATATGATTTTTTTCAAGTTGTTTATTAATATTTATTTGTTCACTTATTATTTTGAAATGAAGTGCAGTTGTGAAAACTGTGTATTAAATATCGCTTATTATTATGAAATTAATATTATTAAAACAGAGATAAAAACTGTAAAAATATGCAATCTTATTATGCTATTAGTAAAATGTAATGTATCCAAGTAATTCTTCAAAATAAGATTTGATTGGTTGTTGTGAGACATTTTTTAGCCAGCACGTACCTCATCATGAGTTACTGTACAGTATATGAAGAAGCCAATTCGGTATCAACAAAACCAGTTAGCACCAGATTTTGGTGGGAAAGGAGAGTAGGATGTCATGAGTAGTATATGAAAAAGAGGACACAGTAAGAAGGTGAGAGAAATAATCTGGGGCTGAACTGAGTAGGAAGGACTGGGAACTGCTCTGTATTTTGACTTATCTTTCTTCCAGCTCTTATTCTTTTATAAATTCCTATCGCCCCGCAGAAGGATAGTGTTGGACGAAAGGATAATAAGAATGAGTAAGAAATATTGAAAGTTAGACAATTACGAGCAAGAAGATAAATTCTCCCGAATTAACTAATCAGTTAATGAAACCCAGGATTCTTTAATATTTGTGTGTTCTCAAAGTGAAAGTATTCAAGAACCAAGGAGAGTTTCTAGGATTCTACATAATGAGGAAGCTATGCTGTCTATACCAGTAAGGATATGTTTTCTATGCCTTGTGTGAAGTAGCGAAGCTTATTTCTGGAGAACATGATATAGTTCATATTGCTGAAATTAACAGTTCAAGATTAAATGTGTGATACAGTGAAACATTTTCTCGTAAACTTAATATATGAAGTATTTCTGGATTAATAGTTTAAGATTGAATGTGTGATATAAAGAAGCCTGTAACAAGAGAAAATGCAATGTAAATTTGAGACTGAATTTCTGAGAACTATTGTATTAGATTGATAAACTTAAAGGTTGCTGAATGAATGTCTGACTTGTGCTTTATGATTGTTCTGAATAGTTAAACTGAATCAATATTTGAAGTACATTGAACGATAGCTTGTTTAGAGTGAAATTGTGTTTGGAATCTTGGATAATAAGAAGAGTAGAATTTCTTGTTGAAAAGCTTATACACTGGTTAAACATGATAACTAATAATTAAGGAATTGACAGTGTACACTAGAAATATAAATTAAAAACAACTTTAATAAATACTTCCGATATTTCGGCAATGTTACGTTGCCATCTTCTTGGGAACTTAAAATAAAGAACAGGTGCATGCAAGTGCTACATAACAGCAAATGAGAAACGAAGCGAGGAAGCTACTGTTTCCCTAAAGTCCTGATGGTGCCCCTGGCGGGCTATATTGGTAGTTATTGGCCTTGGGCTGAAGTTCTTCTGATATATATTTCCCAAATTTGGGACAGTCTTTCTTATGCACCCAAATTTGTTGAGGTTTGGCATGTTCCTAAGGGCTGAGGCTGATTCCATGAATAGTCTTTCATATTTGAACTTGCTGCAGTGTATTACTGTGGCTTTCTTCTACCTTATTCTGTTGCGGGTATCCAGAGCATGGTGTGCAAGCCCAGAGTGGCTGTACTGGTGAAATCGGATGTGTTCTGAGATTCTAATATTTGCTGTCCTCCTGCCTGTTTGGCCATAGTAGGACAATTTACAGCTGCAAGGGACCTGGTATACACCAGGTAGGTGTAGGGGACGTGGTTGGTCTTTAGTGGAGCGGATAAGGGATGCCAATTTTCTATATGGTCTGTAACAGGTGGTTAAGTCATGTTTTTTTAGGATTTTGTTGATTTTTTCTGAGGTGCCTCTGATGTAGGAATGGTGATGGATTTCGAGTAATCTTTTTTGTGGAGGGGGGGGGGGGGTTGTGGATAACTAGTTTAAGTATTTTTTGGATTTTTTTGGGGGTGTAGCCATTGGCTGAGAAAGTGTTAAGGATGTGATTTAGTTCAGTGGTTAGGGCTTGATCATTTGAACAGATAAGTTTTGCCCTGTTGAATAGTGTCTTAATAACTCCATATTGTTGTGAGGGGGGGGGAGGGATTGTTGGTGAATGTATCTGCCTGTATGGGTGGATTTTCTATAAACTGTGAAAACCAAGGTTCCATCAGGTTGGCGGATGACTAATGCATCTAGGAAGGGGAGGCTATTGTTTTTCTCTTTTTCTAGGGTGTTGGTTGTTTAAGTGTGTTGAGAAGGAGAGGAGTGTATCCAGGCCATGTGGCCAAATAGTGAACACATCATCAACGTAGCGAAGCCATATGGTAGGTTTTTGTGGGGCTGAGTTTAAGGCTTTCTCTTCAAAAGTCTCCAATAAAAAGAATTTGGCCAAGGGTGGGGAAAGTGGTGAACCCATGGCTGTCCCCTCTATCTGTTTGTAGAATTTTTCCTACCAAACGAAATAGCCTGAATTCATTGTGAACTGAAATAGGGCTGAGATATCGGGAGGAAATTTAGCTTGGATTAGCTCTAAGGTTTCTTTGAGGGGGACCTTTTGAATAAGGAGGAGATGTCAAAACTGACCAATATGTCATTATGGTGTGTGAGGTTTTCTATACTGGCTTTGAAGTGGGCTGAGTTTTTTGTGTGTGATGGTGTATTGCCAGTATAGTGTGAGAGCACTTTGGCTAAATACTTAGCTAGTTTGTAAGTGGGGGAATCAGTGCCATCCACTGTGGAACATAATAGCACATTTTCTTTGTGTATTTTTGGGAGCCCATATATATGGGACGCTCTAGAGTTATATGCTTTTAGTCTGTTAGTAATCCCCACAGGCCAAGAAGTAACCTTCTTGGTTATAACTCAATTATAACTCGATCATAATGACTACACTTATCTGTGTAGTCATTATGACTGAGTACCACAGTAGTGTTCCCCTTATCCACTTTGGTGATAACTATTTCTTTGTTTTTCTTCAATTCTTGTAGTGACTTGTATTCACTAATGGATATGTTGGTTTTTGGTGGTTTTGCTTTTGTGAGAACACAGACTACATCCAATCTAATATCGTTGGCGATGTGGTTTGGAAGGTGGCGAATCCCGCGTTCAATCTGGATCATGAATTCCTCAGCCGGTAATTTCCTAGGAGCAATGGTGAAGTTGTGACCACGTGACAGAGCGTTGAGTGCTTCAGGCTTCAAGGTAACTGACGAAAGGTTAACTACAGTGTTGGTTTGTAGTTTTTGTTTGGACATTGAGTTCTTTTTTAGTTTATCAAACTTGTTGATATGTCGACTCTGTATTGGTTCGAATTTTTTATTTGTCACAGTACACGAGATGTCATGTAGAATTGACCAAAGTTCATGATTAAGCTTATTTGAAAGCTCATCCTCTAGCGCTAAAATAGCTCTGTTTATGTTGGCTAGGGAACTGCGTGTAGGGGTAATTTGCTCCCGAAGTAAAGCCTGGCTTGCCCAGTTGTAGATACAGAGAGCTTTCTGTGAAACGAAACGGTGCTTCAATTTTACACAATTTGGAATTACCTGGTTATCCCGGCAGCAAACTCAGGCTATTTTGTTTGGCAGGAAAAATTCTACAAACAGATAGAGGGGATAGCCATAGGTTCACCACTTTCCCCACCTTTGGCCAACTTCTTTGTGGAGACTTTTGAAGAGAAAGCCTTAAATTCAGCCCCACAAAAACCCATATGGCTTCGCTATTTGGCCACATGGTCTGGATACACTCCTCTCCTTCGTATCACGCTTAAACAACCAACACCCTAGAATCAAGTTCACTCTAGAAAAAGAGAAAAACAATAGCCTTCCCTTCCTAGACACACTAGTCACCCGCCAACCTGATGGAACCTTGGTTTTCACAGTTTATAGAAAACCCACCCATACTGGCAGATACATTCACCAACAATCCCCCCCCCCCCTCACAACAATATGGAGTTATTAAGACACTATTCAACAGGGCAAAACTTATCTGTTCAAATGATCAAGCCCTAACCACTGAACTAAATCACATCCTTAACACTTTCTCAGCCAATGGCTACACCCCCCAAAAAATCCAAAAAATACTTAAACTAGTTATCCACAACCCCCCCCCCCTCCTCCACAAAAAAGATTACTCGAAATCCATCACCATCCCCTACATCCGAGGCACCTCAGAAAAAATCAACAAAATCCTAAAAAAACATGACTTAACCACCTGTTACAGACCATATAGAAAATTGGCATCCCTTATCCGCTCCACTAAAGACCAACCACGTCCCCTACACCTACCTGGTGTATACCAGGTCCCTTGCAGCTGTAAATTGTCCTACTTTGGCCAAACAGGCAGGACAGCAAATATCAGAATCTCAGAACACAAGGACTACATCCGATTTCACCAGTACAGCCACTCTGGGCTTGCACACCATGCTCTGGATACCCGCAACAGAATAAGGTGGAAGAAAGCCACAGTAATACACTGCAGCAAGTTCAAATATGAAAGACTATTCATGGAATCAGCCTCAGCCCTTAGGAACATGCCAAACCTCAACAAATTTGGGTGCATAAGAAAGACTGTCCCAAATTTGGGAAATATATATCAGAAGAACTTCAGCCCAAGGCCAATAACTACCAATATAGCCTGCCAGGGCTATATTGATAGTTATTGGTCATTAGTCATTCCCTTTTTGGGACACTGCACCTCCATGCACAACTTGGTTGCTCCTATTAGTCAACAAGCTTTGTAACCAAGCTACCAAATGACTATCCAACCCCATTGTGCAGAATTGCAGTAGTTTAATATGTGGTACTCGATCAAATACTTTAGCAAAATCCAAATAAATCACTGTATGAACACTCCTACTCAATAAGCTAGTCACTATTATAAAATGTAACCAAGTTACTAAAGCATGACCCCCCCCCCCTAAAAAAACTCATGCTGCCCTCTTGAAATCTTTCCATTCTTCTCAGTCTGTGTTTGTATGCTGTCTCTAACTAGTGTAGTGGTGAAGATGTTAGACACACCTTCACCACTACTCTTGTGATATATATACACTGCCTTGTAGTTTGACACTGCTGACTTGGATTCTTCCTTATGCAGTGACATTATTTTTATTTCTTTCCACTTGTCTGGGACTATTCCTGTTGTCAGACTTCTGTTGAACAACCACGTCAAGGATACAGTCAGCTCTTTGCACATTCCCTTAATATACATAGTGATATCCCATCCAATCCCACCCCTCCATGTGGGGCACCTGTTCATGTTGGAGGTCCCCTCCAACATGATCAGGTTATCTTTGGGAAAAGTGCAAAAAAACATTGAATATCCTCTGCACCCTATCCTCTAATGAATGGGGTGCTAATCAAAGTTTTTTACTATGCATCTATTGTGAACTTGTGTGTTCAAAACTTGATTATGGATCCCAGGTTTATAGTTCTGGTTCTGCAAGTGGTTGGACCCTATTTATCATCAGAGTATCTGAATAGCTATTGGTGCCTTTCGCACATCACCCATTCAAAGTCTTTACGTAGAATCAAATATACCTCCTTTATCGCTCAGATGAAAATATCTGTCGCGCAACTATGGCCTAAAAACGAAGTTGTTTCCTGATCACCCTTCATTGACCAATCTCTTTTCTTTATCTCATGAGGCTCAATGTCACACACACGTCAGACTGGTATTCATCCTTTTGATATGTGCATCAAATAAGTTATGGAAGCTATAGGCATTAACAACACTACCAGTACAAAACAAAACAGAACCCCCCCCCCATTCAATCAGGCTTACACCCCATCTTGCAACCTCTCACTCAGTCAACTACAGAAGTCTCATACACCTGTTATAATTAGAGATTTTTATATAGAGAGATGTTTATATAAAGATTAATCTCTGTTCAACAATTATTTTTTTTTTATTTCCAAGTGCTTTTATTTATTTATTTGCACAAGGGTTCACTCTGATTGGTGCAATGACCTCTTTTTTTACTATTTCTTTCAGAATCGAAAAAAATTACTGACTCAAGACCAAAATACAAAATAAACACATTTAATGAAACAAAAACAATATATATATATATATATATATATATACACACACACACACACTTCAAACAATATTACATAACTAACTACAAATTTAATTGGATCCAAGGCCTTTTAAAAATAAACTTACACGTAGACTAAACACTTTGTTTGCACAAAGACAAAATGTTCATAGCCAGTTTCTTTCTCTGTTAAGGACCTTTTCCAAAGAAATATGACTTTATTCTTTATTTTCACAGGATCCTTTCTCATCACTCATGTATCACACATTAATTCTTCCTAACTCAATTCTGTCTCTTTTTAGTAGAAATAATAGTTAGATCCGGCGTTCTTAATTAAGACAGATGAAACTTCCTAATCAGAGTTTTCTCGAACATTCCTTTAGAACATAAATAGCAATTTCATCTTTTATTCACTAATGCTTATTGACAGTCTTAACTCTTCCACTTTAAAAAATTCACAGTTCTACGATTCCCTTTTCGGAATCTACTAATCTTCCAATTAGCGTTTCCTCGAATATTCCTTTTAAAACATCTATAGCAATATTTTCTTTTATTTATCAATACTTATTCCACTTTGAAAACTTCATAGTTCCACGATTCCTTTTTCAGAATATACTATTAATTTTCCTCCGACTGTCACATAAAAAACTTAAGTTCCTTTGAATCTAAATATCTGCTGGCCTGTGTTCTAATTTTCTCTCTGAACACTCTTCTTGTTTATTTCTCCATTACTATGATACCGAACGCTTTCTATCAGCTGTCAATCACACATCAACCTTCTTGACGAGCATGCACACTCCATGAAAATGGCAAGCGAGAAACTAAATATAATGGCTGACACGGTGTCCATTAGCGACAAGAGAATGTCTTCATAAAACACAAAACTTAATATTTTAAATTTCAATAAATTTATTTAAAGTAACATAACTATTCAAATCCAGTAAGTACATCAATTTTTTAACTGCTTTACATTTCATTTTAACAAAATAACATCCATAATGGGCACATTGCAAGTGCCGACAATGCGTGTTATGAAAACAAAACTAATAAATATTCTAACATAAACAATTCGTAACAATATTCAGAATTTTAAATTATGATTATTTTTACCCCCCCCCCCATCTCTCTACTTTCAATTGTTTAATGTCCACAGAGCAGTTCATTCTGATTTCTTGCCCAACTATACTGATGGTTCAAGATCAGAGATCTCT